>NC_140595.1:849953455-851367257 GCF_964204655.1 Triturus cristatus | reverse complement strand
GTTTGGAACAGTTTCCGAATGACATCGTTATCGGCCCCATGTTGTGTAAACAACTCTGAAGTTGCTATTGCTGGTAAGTACTTTGAAAAATGAGAGAAAATGATAACTTATGATCGTACAAAACTATATTTCTTCAAGTCTAAGGTTTGCAAAGTTGACAGTTTGGAAGCATGTTTCTTCTGCACAAATTCTTCTGCAATTGTAAGTTTTTCAATTTTTTTCTATCCTGCAAAACCTCTGGCCTTGGAAGATTTTTCACTGCATTTAAAAAAAAACCTTTGGCAGCAGTGGGAGGATTGTGATTTCTGCAGAGTCTTAAAAACTCCAAACTTTTCATATTTTGATCACACATTGTATTTTACCCCAGTAAGATTGTCCTTCACCTGGATTCTTCATCACTTGCACGCTGCAGTAATTGAACCACCACTGCACTCCCTCTGAGTACTCACTGTGAGCAGCGTCTGCAGGGGAGGGCTCTCTCGGTGTGTTGAGCACAGATGCAGGGGTTCCTTTGGCTCGGGCGAGGTGGTAGCTGCTTTTAAGACTTCACACCACAGCTCCTAAGAGAACAACAATTCCCAAGTCCCCAAGCACCAATTAACATACACATCCCTTGGTACCTCAGGGCTAGGATTGAAAATTGCTTTGAAAACTACCACATGGTGCTTCATTTAGAATATACTTCATTTATTTATTGAGTCTTTTATGACATTTTACAGTCTACCATATTTGTGATTTAGGGCCTAATTATGATGGCGGTGGGACGGCCACCATCAGCCCGTCGGTGATGGTCACACCCCCATCAGACCTTGGAGGTCCATCCGCCAAATAAAAATGGCGGGCAGATGGCTGGGGGTGGGGAAGACCGACCACCACACATTCAACGGGCTCTAGGAGCCTGTCAGTGTGTTGGAAGGAGTTGTATCCCTACAACATTGGCGGTGCCTGCTCAGGCACCACCGTAGGGAATTACAATGTCCCTTTATGCCGGCTGTTTCATGGTGGTTAACCCGCCATGAAAAGGCTTGCGAAAAGGGACTTTAGGGGCCTGTAGCAGGCCCCCCTTTCCCCTGGACCTCTGATATGGGTGCTGGGGGGCACATATGGTTCCCCCCACATATTTTTGCATCATGTGGCAGTCACCACATGGTGCCAGCCACATAGCGCAAGGATATGTCAGATGTGTATTCTTTGTATTGCGGCATCGATTTCATACTGGTAACATGTAGGCACTCAACACGTGTTAATACATTTACCACATATGACATGGCCCTAAGCGACCATTACCCGCAGTGTATCGATATTGTAGCTTGGAAACAAGATTCTGACACAAAAAGCAAATCTAACCAGCTGTCGAAGAACATCATATTATCTAGACAAAATGGATATGCATTAAAATGGGAGAATTTGAATACAGAGACTTTTGTAATAAATATTGTCTCGAAATGTAAAATCATGTTTTACTCCTGCTTAAATGAGAAGTCCACAGACCAGGAAATTATCACGTGCTTCCAAAATATTACCTGTCATATTAAAGATTCATTGTGGGTAAAAACAAGAGGAAAGAATACACGCAATGAAGGATGGTTTGACTCTCATTGTACAAAGGCCTACACAAAACTTAAGCATGCATTGAATATGGGGGTAAGGAACCAGGAATATATCAGGGAAACCAGAAGGAACTATAGGAGGGTAATAAATGTTAGGAAAAAAACCTTAAAAAGAGAAGCTTGGAACGCTTTGCATGAGGCATCAATCAGTCGAGATCCTATAGCATCCTGGAAAGCAGTAAATGCCCCTTTTTTTTTGGCGGAGAGTAACAAAGCCAACATAGAGATCGCTATAACAGAACGGGAGTGAATCTCACATTACTCTAAATTGTACAATAATGAAACTAGAGATGAAATTGAAGACCTTGGTAAATGGGGATGAACTTGAGTCCCCCTCCCCTTTTCTAAAGTTACCTTTGGTTTTTACCCTGAATGAGGTTAACAACGCCATAAACGCAAGCATGGGCGGAAAGGCGCCAGGGCCAGACGGTATTCCGGTTGATCTATTTAAATCTAATCTGGCCCTGTGGGGACGGATCTTAACGCAAGTTTTTAATGCATGTTGCTCAGAGGGATTCCTAACGACCTGGTACGATTCCATTATAGTCCCAATTTTTAAAAAGGGAGATAGGCAGAGTCCAACCTGTTATCGCCCAATCTCACTACTGGACTCCACTGTGAAGATCTTAGGCCGAGTGATCTTGGAGGGATGCAGGATTGGACGGACGAACATAGAATTATAAGCGATTTACAATATGGTTTCCGTCAAGGCCTAGGGACTACTGATCATGGATTAAATTTACATATTTTAATTGATAAATACACAAAAGCAAAGGGAGAAAAGTTGTTTTTAACATTTGTTGACCTTACGGCTGCATTCGATTGTGTTGTGCATGAAAAGCTGTGGTCAATTTTAGAGGAGCAGGGGGCATATCCTATTTTAATTTGCCTTCTAAGACAACTTTATATGGGTGCTAGGGCAAGGGTGCGCTTTGGGCGGGACGGGGAATGTACCAAAAGTTTTAGAGTTAGGAAGGGTTTTAGGCAAGGATGTGTCCTCGCCCCATTCTTATTTACTATGTACATAAATAACCTAGAGACTACCCTTGTAGAAGAGTGCAGGGATTTACCATTAGCATCTACGCGTCCTATCTCTGCTCTCCTCTACGCAGATGATGCGGTTCTCATGTCACGTACACCAATTGGCCTTCAAATGGTATTCACTTCTTTTACTAGCTTTATGTCTAATTTGGGTCTTACTATAAATTGCTCAAAAAGCTTTGTTATGAATTGTGGCAATGGATCGAACAAAAAGAGCAATAATATTTATATTAACAATAAGGACATAGAACGCACTAAAACATTTTCTTATTTAGGGTTTTTATTTGATCAAACAGGAAGTTGGACCAATGTAGTTAAATCTAGAAGACTTCTGTTCAGTAAGTCATTGGTGGCACTGGTAAACTTCAGCAGAAAGTTGGGAAACCACTCTCCGGGGGAATTACTGCACATATATAAGGCAAAATGTATCGCGATTGCTACCTATGGGGCAGGAATTTGGGGTTTTTCCAATGTTACTACTATACAAACGATGGAAAATACGTTTCTTAAATTTCTATTGTCTGTACCAGAAAGCACGTCTAACTCCATTTGTCATGCGGAACTTGGCCTACCCTACTTGGAGGACACGATTAAGATCCAGCCTGTCCTCCTCTGGCAAAGGGTTTGGACTACTGACGAGCTGACTCTTAACCGTCATATATTAAAAGACGTAATGGGTCTCGAAGGAGTAAAAAGTGTAAGATGGCTAGAATATGTTAAACTATTTCTGGGTCAAATAAGACATCAGGAATATTATCATGATCCCTACACCTTATATAAGGTGTCTAGAAAGGACCTAAAGCTTAGTTGTATGACATTTATAAGTGAAAGGAGAATCTTGAGGGAAATGGATAAAACAACAGTGCAATCCCATTACTTAACTATGAAAGATTCCTGTTAACTAGATTTAGGTGAAATATTATATTTGTCACCGAACACACCCACCTCGATAGGATGTGAGCTTCTGATCCACAGGAGCGACGAGAATGTCTCCACACTTCCTAAACCTATCCACAGGAGAGTGAATTAACAACACCCTTACTGTATAAAGACAAAGGAAGATGTGGGGACCCAAAAACGGGGAAGGATAAGCTTCAAGTCCCCCAGCTGGTTTCCTTCTTGGGCGGGAGTAAGGAAGAACCTAGGGGAGACAAAGAGGATATTATTAGGACCACCTTTCCTTCTGACTCCGTCAACTACTCTCTCACTGTCATACGGGTATGATACTGTAATTCTCTTTTGTCTTACCAGCTGGACATCTTTTGGGGCTTTCACATGAATAACTTGAATACAGCAGGGTATATTTTCCATACAAGAGGTGGCTTATGCCTGGTACAACTCAATGGGCTTCTTCGAGGAATAGAAGGCGATTTAACTCCTAAATGGGGGAAGGCAATCGAAATGGGGAGAGAAAAGAAAGAGGAGAACCCTTCTATGAAGAGGACCAACCACAATGAACTATGTAGCTCCAATGCATAATGCATAGACAATATTCGTGGCACAAGGTTTCTTGCGATGCCGCTTGCACAATATGCCCAGGGGTAGACGGTGGTAGTATCAACTACTCCCGCACACACCACGCGTGTAAAAATGCAAGAAGCCAACACTATCGACTATAAATGAAATGTCGCTATCCCCAACGCGCACCGCGCGTGTCATATGCAATTTCAAAAGTAAATGAAAGGACCCTACTCGCAAGAACCATACGCGCACCGCGCGTCACCAAGCAGGTCTCGGTCCAATAAATAAACACAAGTACTCGTGTCAATATTCGTCCAGCAACCAAAATTCTGGGCATTCTTTGATGGTGAAGGGGAGGGAGTACCAAGCCTGCCGCAGACTCTACGAATTCCCCAGGGCAGTAAAAGGCGGGAGAGGAAGAGGGAAACCTGGGAAAGGTAGCGAGCACAGGGGAGAAGCTACCTTCTACAACAGCGGCTACAGTCACAGCAATAATGCTTACCGCACGGTTGCGGGAAGAAACAGTCGTGAGTTCGAAAGCGGAGCAATCCTCTCACTAGGCGACTCGAACAAACACCAACCATGACCTTCTTCACAGGGAAACATCAATAAGGAAAGGTCGAGGATAATCAGGAACAAAAAGGGAGTAGACGACCAGGTAACAGGATCTAAGGAACTGAAAGCCAAGCACTGGCTTTTTGGCAACGCCCCGTATTTAAAGGAGGGAGTGTATACAAAGTCCGCCTCCCTAGTCCTCGAGCAGGGAGCGTCTGCAAAGAGCATGTCATCGTGTATTAAACTTTATTGTTCCAAAACAGCCAAGAGGCCAGACACGAAGCCTGATGTGTAACAGTTCTCCCACCCAAAGGCCTATTTACCGGGCGGGGTTTGTTAGGGTGTAGGGCATGAAACCTTCGTACCAGAACAGGAGCATGTACATGTTCAGCGGGTTCCCAGGACCGATCCTCAGGAGGGAAGCCTAGCCAATCAATTAAATACTGCAATTTCCCCCTATATCTACGGGAATCAAAAATTCTTTTCACTGTATATTCCAAGTCATCACCTACTAAAACGGGGGGAGGAGGTACTTCAGGATCTGATGAGGGCTGAAATTCTTTCAATAATGACACATGAAAAACGGGGTGTATTTGCATTTCTGCTGGTAACTCCAACTTCATGGAGACAGGTGAGACTATCTTGTTTATTTTGTATGGTCCTATGAACCTAGGATGCAATTTACGAGGACCTTCTAATCGTAAATTCTTGGTGGATAACCATACCTTATCCCCTGTCTTATAATCAGGGGCTTGACGACGATGTTTATCTGCCTGTCTCTTCATAGTGTCTTGTGTCTTTTTTACCTCTCTAGAGGCCTCTTCCCATATCTGTACCAAATTTGTATGATGATGATGGACTGCAGGGATCTGATCTAAGTGACAGGGAACTGGGAGAGTCAGGAATCGAGGGTGATGGGCCTGTGCAAAAAAGAAGGGAGAAACCCCAGTGGCCGAATGAACAGAGTTATTGTACGCAAATTCAGCCAAAGGTAATGCCTGAACCCAATTGGAAGTGACGGTGGAGAGCAAACATCTAAGGCATTGTTCCAAGGTCTGATTGGTTCTTTCGGTTTGCCCGTCTGTCTGTGGATGATAGGCTGTGGACAACCTATGATCTATCCCTAAAGCTACACACAGCCCCTTCCAGAACCGTGAAACAAACTGGGCGCCTCTGTCCGTTATAATTACGGACGGAACTCCGTGTAAACGAATGACTTGCTCTATGAAAATCTGAGCCAGTTCTTTTGACGTGGGCAGTTTTTTCAAAGGAATGAAATGTGACATTTTGGTAAATAAGTCCACCACCACTAGAATAGTAGTATAGCCCTGCTCTGGGGGCAGTTCTGTAAGGAAGTCCATGCTAACAGTGTGCCAAGGCACAGAAGGAATTTGAATAGGATGCAACATACCTGCAGGAGGAGTATGTTGAGACTTTTGTCTAGCACACACACCACATTTTGAGACATAACACAGAACATCCTTATTTAGTCCCTTCCACCAAAACCATTGTTTGCACAACTGCACTGTCTTTTCTCCCCCTGGGTGACCGGTTAAAGAAGTGTCATGACACCATTTTATTATCTGTTGTTGAAGAGGGACCAAAGGAATATAGATTTTACCATCGTGTAATTATAACCCATCTTTAATGGTGCATAGATCAGTGTTTACCCATTCAAGAGGAGATACATCCCCATAGGCTGTCATTAATTGGGATAGAAAGGTCTCTGTTGTTTGGCCCTTTTGACTACTCCCCACTATCTTGGAACTCGGAATGAGGGGAGAAGGTTCTGTTATTAGGGCCTGGTGTTCCGATCCCAATCTGGATAGAGCATCAGCTTTCCCCTGCTAGGTTCCTGGACGATATGTGATGATATAGTTGTACTCACTAAAAAACAGTACCCATCTCATCTGTCGAGGGGTTAAAGCCTTAGCTGCCTTAAAAAACTGTAAATTGCGATGATCAGTGTAGATCGTAATGGTATGTGGAGACCCTAATAAATAGTGTCTCCTTTCTTGAAAAGCAAGTTTGATAGCCAATAATTCCCTTTCGCCAATGGTATAATTCTGCTCTGCTGGAAGCAGGGTTTTTTGAGAAAAAGGCTATAGGATGCAAACAGCCTGTCACAGGGTTACGTTGTGATAACACCTCTCCCACGGCATATTGGGAGGCATCCGCTTCCACAAAGTACGGTTGTGTGTTGTCAGCATGACGCACCACAGGTGCTGTGGTGAACTTATCCTTGAGCTGAGAGAAGGCGTTTTCGGCTTCTTCAGACCACACAAAAGCCTTCCCTTTCCGTAAAAGTCTGGTAATGGGAGTAATCAATTCAGAAAGTTGATGTATGAATCGTCAATAAAAGTTGGCGAACCCTAAAAAGGATTGCAACTCCTTCACAGACGTTGGACTAGGCCACTTGACTAATGCTTCGATTTTCTTAGGATCCATGAGTATACCTTCAGGTGATATAACAAATCCCAGAAAATCCACCTTATTCGTGTGGAAACAACTTTTATCAAGTTTGGCAAAAAGGTGATTTTCTCGTAATCGCTCAAGGATCTTCTTGACATGCTCCACGTGTTCTGATTCATTCTTGGAGAATATTAATATGTCATCAATGTACACAATCACGAAAATATCTAAGTATTCTCGTAAAATGTCATTGATAAAATATTGGAATTCCGCAGGGGCGTTACATAATCCGAAGGGCATGACACAATACTCGAATAAACCGAATTTTGTGCGAAAGGCGGTTTTCCACTCATCGCCTTCCTTGACTCTTATTAGATGGTATGCTCCTCTTAGGTCTAACTTGGTGAAGATAGAGGATCCACGCACTTGATCCAGTAATACTGGTATTAAAGGCAAATGATATTTGTTCTTGATGGTCGCCTTATTTAAGGCATGATAATCAAGGCAGGCTCTTAGACCCCCTTCACGTTTAGGAATGAAGAAGAGGGGAGAAGACACTGGGGACGTAGAGTGGCGTATGAACCCTTTATCTAATATTTCCTTAAGGTATTGTTGAAGGTACGTTGTTTCTGACTCAGTCAATGCATATACTCTACTCACAGGCAATTCGACTCCAGGAATCAGGTCTATTCTACAATCATAACTCCTGTGAGGAGGCAAGGCGGAGGCCTTTTCTTCATCAAACACCTCCCTGAACTCGGTATACATAGAGGGCAGATTATCCAGTTTATTCATGGCACAACAAACGGGAGATTCCCATTCATGAGCCTCCTTATAGCAATGCAACATGCAATGAGCAGATTTTAACGTGACCGTGCGACCAATCCAGTCAATAAGAGGGTTATGTACCTGCAACCAAGGCACTCCGAGTATAGCCCCAAAACTAGGGTTGTCAATGAGATCAAACATTATTTGTTCAGAATGACCGTTGCTGCATACCATGGTCAAAGCAGGGGTGTGATAGGTTATCAACCCAGAGGATAATTCTGTTCCATCCACAGCTCTTATGGGTTCTGGTTTTGCCTTGGGCACAAATGGAATATTCAGTGTACGGGCCAAATGAGTATCTAAAAAATTACCTGTCACCCCAGAATCCAACAGGATGGATAAATGCTTGCGACATTGAAGGGATAAGATGAAAACTACTGCTATCGTGAAATGACGAGCCACAGGTGTAGATATACTCGCCACTTTTACAGAGACCGTATCACCCAACACACTTGAAGAAATGGTCTCTTCTTTCTTCAAGTTCTCTCGTTTCCCGCTGAAAAGAGGGTTTCCTGACACACGGCCACAGTCTTGGGACTTGTCCCTATTTTGGCAGGACAATTTCGTGCATAGTGTCCTCCCTTACCACAATACAGACAGAGATTCTGTTTTCTACGTCTGTCTTTCTCTTCTACCGTTAATGGATTTCTCATCCCTCCGATCTGCATGGGTTCACAGGTGTCTTTATGATCCTTACTGTCTTTCTTGTCCCCTTTAACTATCATGAAGCGAGTGAGAGCTCCTTTCGCCTTTTCTCCTTGTCTTTCCGTTAATCGATGACTAAGCTTTACTGCTAAGTCTATGAAGGCATGACAATCCTCCGGGGGGTCTACTATGTGAGACAATAAATCTTTTAACTCATCATTCAATCCCCAATAAAACAATGAAGTGCGTTTTTCAGCAGGCCATTGAGTCTCGACTATTAATCTATTGAACTCTGTTATATAGGTCAGAATGTCTTTATTGCCTTGTTTCAAGCTCAACAGTTCACTATCACTGGCTTGAACATAGGTGTGCCGTGCAAACAGACTCTTCATTTTCTCTTCAAAGCGAACAAAGTTGTACAGGAGAGGATCATTGTTTTCAACTAAAGGCACTGCCCAATTTGCAGCATTACCCCCTAAATAGGACACAACAAAGGCCACCTTAGCTGCATCATCTGGAAAGGCAGCAGCCTTACACAAGAAATGTAATTGACATTGATTGAGAAAAACACTAAATTTAGTACTATCTCCATAAAATCTTTCAGGTACTGCCAATGGGACGGGGACGGGAGTATGCACTGAGACCTGTAATGTTTGAGGATTGAAAGGGCTAGCAGAAACAAAGTTGCCAGACGATAAAGGCGCCGTAAAACGGGCAGGTTGAATATAAGTACGTTTACTCTTGACTGAGGCGGTTTCCGCCGTACTATTTCTACTCTGGTGTTTTTCTAATTCCATATGTAAATGTTGGTTTTCTGCTCTAAGTCTCCCTACCTCTCTTTGTAGGTCTACAAGAGCTGCGGCCAAGTCATCGACGGTAGGGGAGGAGAGCGGGCTCTCCATTCCCGCACCAGCTCCTTCAGGATTCATCGTCGCTCGGGTGGATCTAATTAGTGGGCTTGGCTTTCTGTCACCGAACACATCCACCTCGATAGGATGTGAGCTTCTGATCCACAGGAGCGACGAGAATGTCTCCACACTTCCTAAACCTATCCACAGAAGAGTGAATTAACAACACCCTTACTGTATAAAGACAAAGGAAGATGTGGGGACCCAAAAACGGGGAAGGATAAGCTTCAAGTCCCCCAGCTGGTTTCCTTCTTGGGCGGGAGTAAGGAAGAACCTAGGGGAGACAAAGAGGATATTATTAGGACCACCTTTCCTTCTGACTCTGTCAACTACTCTCTCACTGTCATACGGGTATGATACTGTAATTCTCTTTTGTCTTACCAGCTGGACATCTTTTGGGGCTTTCACATGAATAACTTGAATACAGCAGGGTATATTTTCCATACAAGAGGTAGCTTATGCCTGGCACAACTCAATGGGCTTCTTCGAGGAATAGAAGGCGATTTAACTCCTAAATGGGGGAAGGCAATCGAAATGGGGAGAGAAAAGAAAGAGGAGAACCCTTCTATGAAGAGGACCAACCACAATGAACTATGTAGCTCCAATGCATAATGCATAGACAATATTCGTGGCACAAGGTTTCTTGTGATGCCACTTGCACAATATGCCCAGGGGTAGACGGTGGTAGTATCAACTACTCCCGCACACACCACGCGTGTAAAAATGCAAGAAGCCAACACTATCGACTATAAATGAAATGTCGCTATCCCCAACGCGCACCGCGCGTGTCAAATGCAATTTCAAAAGTAAATGAAAGGATCCTACTCGCAAGAACCATACGCGCACCGCGCGTCACCGAGCAGGTCTCGGTCCAATAAATAAACACACGTACTCGTGTCAATATTCGTCCAGCAACCAAAATTCTGGGGATTCTATGATGGTGAAGGGGAGGGAGTACCAAGCCTGCCGCAGACTCTACGAATTCCCCAGGGCAGTAAAAGGCGGGAGAGGAAGAGGGAAACCTGGGAAAGGTAGCGAGCACAGGGGAGAAGCTACCTGCTACAACAGCGGCTACAGTCACAGCAATAATGCTTACCGCGCAGTTGCGGGAAGAAACAGTCGTGAGTTCGGAAGCGGAGCAATCCTCTCACTAGGCGACTCGAACAAACACCAACCATGACCTTCTTCACAGGGAAACACCAATAAGGAAAGGTCGAGGATAATCAGGAACAAAGAGGGAGTAGACCGACCAGGTAACAAGATCCAAGGAACTGAAAGCCATGCACTGGCTTTTTGGCAACGCCCCGTATTTAAAGGAGGGAGTGTATACAAAGTCCGCCTCCCTAGTCCTCGAGCAGGGAGCGTCTGCAAAGAGCATGTCATCGTGTATTATACTTTATTGTTCCAAAACAGCCAAGAGGCCAGACACGAAGCCCGATGTGTAACAATATTCAGGTCATTAAGTTTTCCAGAATCGAATAACTGGTCCAGAACATTATGTAAATGTCCATGCGATGACCTTTCTGTACAATCCTCTTTACACAGTTTGTTTTTCTGTGAATTTTATCGTAACCCTAGGAAAACATGGATTGTACCAGTGCTTAAAAAACTAGTTCTGAGGCAATGTCTTCCTGCACAATTAGCACTACAGTTTCTGGACAATGATTATATAATTGCTGCTATCACTGCTTTTTAAAAAAAACTGCGGAAATCAATTGTGTTTTGATATGATTGTAATAGAAACTGCTCCCTGCTATTTTTCTTTTTAGACTGTATAAATTTACAATATGTGCTTTTATGGTATGCTTTCAAAGTAACCAAATAAAGTAATTTGAATTGACAACAAAAACATCGACTACCTATACTTAAAAAGGTAAGTGCAAAAATATTGGATAAAAATAACGTTTACAAAAATATACTTCTATTAAATATCATTTTTTATATATAAAAAGATTAAAATATTAAAAATAAAATATATTAAACACTAACATTAATTTATTAAAAATAAAATATTTTTAATATATATTTCAACAAATATAACAAATAACCTTACTTTAAAAAACTTAGATCCACATACATATATACATATATACATTAACATATATCTGTTTAAAAAATATAATTTAACTAATATTATTGAACTAATATTTGTATAAATTATATTATAATGAAAAGTGTTTAATTAATGTAGTAATATAACACATATAAGATATATATATTATCTACTGGCGGTCGCCAGTAGATAGTTATAGTTAGGATCGTGTTTCCATAGGAAATCTCAAAATTCTATTTTGAATAACTTTGGCGCCGGTTGACGAATCCTCGCGAAATTTTCAAAACTAATGGGGCGCTCCGCTCAGCTCCTACCCTGAAAGTCTCGGGGTGATTCGTCAAGCGGTGGCCGATAAAAAAGGGGGGTCCCAAAACGCGTTTTCCCCATGCATTTTTCCATAGGACCTTTAGACACAGCTACAGCCCGAATGGCTGAACAGAATTACTTGAAATTTGGCAGAGAGGTAGCCATAAGGTCAAGGAAGTGCCTTTCGCAGGTCTGGTGTAAATCTGTTCAGTATTTCCTGAGAAAATAGCATTTAAATGCATATCAATATCTATACGCGCGCAGCGTGCGCGTACTGTGCAAGCCCTGTGCGCGCACCCTAACGTGCGCGAGCGTAATTCTGATTGGTTGTTACATGTCAGTAAACATTCGAATCGGTCGAAATCAGGAAGTGTCGGCCGCCATTTTGTCAGTCGCACTGAAAAGGAAAGGTGGAGAATGTGAATAGGGGGCAGGGTAGGGAGTTCTTGACCCCCTAGCCATTGTCAGGGGGCCACAGTAGGACCACGAAGGGCCCAAAAAAAGATTTTACTTTTTAAAAAAAATATCGCGAGGTGCGCGCACTCTATGCGCACCCGAAAAAAAAACCTGAAAAAAAAATAGAAATAAAAAACATGTTTAAGTGTTTAGATATTAGGTGGCTCTAAAAAGAGCCCTTGTGTTTATTGAGTGTTTTTCGGTACCTACAAGTAAGTACCTATGCAGAGTCTAAAGTTCAAGAGGAAGACTCTGTTCCCTTCATCATTGAAATGTACACCGTCTCCTCTATAAATGTCTTGCATATTGTAACGCAAGTTGTTGTGGTATATAGAACCCATACCATAGTCTCTGAGGAAAGCAGAAAAAGATTTGTTGACATGCTTTCTTGCTTTGTCAATCTGTGGACAAAATTGGTTGGACCAGTTCCACTTTTGCCTTTGGCATATATTAGAATATACAAAGGCAGTTTGTGGAAAAAGCGCCATCAATTGCACAAAGGTGTCCCTTCATAAGCATTTCCAGACCTACCCCAGTTAAAGTGCCTAGGTCATTTCCACCACAGTGCACAATAATAAGGTTAGGCTGTGGGAGATGTAGAAAGGTTTTCACCAAAGGCATTAATTGGTGCCACTTTAACCCTCTCTGACCAATCCATTTAATGTCTACATTTGGCAAAGCAAGATCTCTCACCATACCTCTTTTTTCTGCATACTTTTCACTCCAGAAGACATAGCTGTGACCTACAATCCACACTGTGAACATCTTTCAAGGAGATGAGGATGCACTCAGGAGGTGTATTTCAGTAGAATGGCAATATGAAATGAAAGACAGTTGTAAAATGGAGGCATACATATTTTTTTTTTAATAAAAAGAACTCATTGGCTGTTTCAAATCATTTTACAGTTAAAACTAGGCTGTATGTGTACATTTTTAGAAGCATGTTTTGTATTGGTGAAGAAAAATGTGTTCCCACAGAACATTACTTTGGATTTGCTGTTAGGTTCGAAAAGTGAAGCACTCTTGCTCTTTGGATTTGAAACATTGTGTGGTGAACTACTGACCTCTCTGCTCACACCAGTGTTCCTTGATCTGTTGCTATGGTAGCAGGCAGAAGTCATGTTGGGGGAAGGGATGATTTGGAAAAGGGGTTGAAAGTTGCAACCAATAGAAATGTGTGATTCCATTTGAAAAAATGTGGGAAGGACTGTGATTTGAAATGAACATGTATATGTGTGAAAAAAGAGAGGGAAACATTGTCATTTACTGGTTCTGCTGAGAGGAGAGAGGTGTACAGCTCTGAGATTCTGGCTCTGATAATCTGCTGTTTGAGTGCCACATTTATTTCTGAACTAACTACTTTTAAAGGTGAGTTATGAATTTGAGAGGGGATGTATGTTGTGATTTTTTTTTTTTTGATAAATCTGTTTATTATTATTTTGCAAGTTTTACAGGTTATAGACAAGCACTAGAATACGCTGAACAGTGACCAAATCATGAAGCAATGGATTAACCAAAGGAGTCGAATCATGGGACAGGAGGAGCACTCGCCCCGCAGTCAAGGGATTTAACAGCCAGGCAGTGATGATGCGAATCCCAGTATGATACACCGTGTCATGCTTTGGTATGATAGGACCAGCGGCATAATGCACATAGTCTACACAAATCCAACAGGATACTTGCAGGCACAGATAATGAAATATAACATTAACAGGCGGCGGAACGTACAAAGATCCCCCCAGCAACCAAGAAACAGCAGCAGAGTCCGACCTACAAAAGTACATTCTACGATACTTGACAGTGGCCCCCCCAGCCCCCCCCTCCCCAGCACCCCCCAAACGGGTAGCCCCACATTGGGGAAATGACACCGACTACCCTGATCATCAGACGTTACACTGCTGACTAATTGGCAGATTAACTGACCTCATGTACACGCTCGACCGTGTCTGGGGACACCCCTCCCTCTTGGGCCGTGATACTCTCTGTAGTATCCCCTTCGATCCGCGCCAGGGCCTGTAGGAGATCATCCCATTGTGCTGTTATAGGTGTCCTCCTAAGTCCCAGTGTTTCCTCCCTCAGGAGAGCTATGCCCTCCGCCTTAGCCCATGCCTGAAGTGAGAGCCACCACGCCCGCACGTGCGGCGGATTTGATGCCTTCCAGTGTTTTGTGAGCAGACGTTTAGCCACAACCAGTCCCAAGTCTAGGAAACGGGAGGTGACCTTCACGGCCGGTGTTCTGCGGAATAGGTGCAGTAGGTAGACGGGCCACTCAAAAGGTATGGTGCGGCCTGTACACATGTGCAGCTTTTCGTGAACTGACTCCCAGTATGGACGCAGCGCGCGACAGTTCCACAGCGCGTGCACCAGCCCCGCTCCCGGCTCCGCACAGCGGGGGCAAGCTGCATCTATGCGGTGGAAATATCTATTAATCATTTTGGGTGCTAGGTACGCCCTGTGAAGTATGAACAGCTGTATCTGGTGGAATCGCATGTTGCGCGGTACTCGTGTTGGGCTCTGCAGTATCTTGCCCCACTCCCTATCGACTAGTGGCCTCCCCAGGTCCGCTTCCCATTTATGGCGAAGCGGTTCCAGGCTGATTGCCGCGTGCGCGCGTAAGGAGGATGCAAACCACCGAATCAAGTGGCTGCCCCGCCCCATCACATGCAGATACTGTATTGTGAGGTGTTGGCATGGTTCCACCGACATGTCCCCCCATTTAGCCGCTAATGTGGCGATCAGGGAACGATGCGTGAGAAATTGCCCTGGTGACAGGCCCGACTCGTCGCCCAGGGATTCATAGCCCAAGAGAGCACCCTCCCGGTAGAGATCACCCAAGGTCTGTATGTCCGCTGTATGCCACTCCGTTAGTTCCGTGGCAGTGAGTACCCCACGCCCGCTCGGGGAGCCCTCCAGTGGAATGGCCGGGGCATAAGGAACCAGGGCTCTAGTGAGATACAAGCTGCGGCGGTAGCATCTGTAGGCCACTACCATAAGGAGCGGTGACGGCACGTAAGCTTTTGCGGCCGGATGGAAGAGCCTAGTAATGTCCGCTAGAGACAGGGGAGACGCTGTTGTTGCAGTGTCATCCAAGCCCCTACCCGCCAACCAACGAGCTACCCACTGGAGCTGCGCTGCCAAGTAGTAATGTTCAAAGCACGGCGCAGCCAGGCCTCCCTGGTCGGTAGGCAGGTAGAGCTTGGGCAAAGCCAACCTATGGCGCGAGCTGCCCCAAACAAAATCCCGGAGTGACCTTGTGAGTGTGGTAAAGAAGGCCGCTGGGACGTATATTGGCAGATTGGCAAAGTAATATAGTAGACGGGAAGTATCACCATCTTGGCCAGGGCCACCCTGCCGGTGACCGTGAGTGGGAGCGTGCTCCAGAAACGCATCTGGGACCTGATCGCCGACACCGCCCTGCCCAGATTGCCCTCGATGAGGTCCACCGGCTGGCAATATATCTGGACTCCCAGATACCGGAAAGTGTCTGCCTTCCACTGCACGCGCACATCATCCAAGACGTATCCTGGGTCCGGGGTGTCCCCTCCAAACGCATACAAACAGGACTTCGCGGCGTTCACCTTAAGCCCCGAGATGGCAGCGAAGTGCGCTCTAGAGCGACCGGAATATTTCTGACGTCCCTGACGAAGATCAGAAGGTCGTCAGCATATAATGACACCTGATGCGTCGCGTCCCCTAGAGGAATACCGTCACCCAGTGACGAGCGCAGCGTCGATGCCAGAAGCTCCATTGCCAGTGCAAACAGGAGGGGCGAGAGCGGGCACCCCTGCCTGGTGCACCTGTAGATTGGTATCGCAGATGAGATGTAGGGCCCCGTTTTTACCCGCACTGTTGGGCTCCTGTATAGGAGTGCCACCATCTGGAGGAACTCCGGGCCCAGTTCATAACTCGTCAGCACTGACGCAAGGTAGCCCCACTCCAGACAGTCAAAAGCTTTCTCCAAATCTAGGGTGAGACAACCCGCCGCAGGCCACCCCCGCCCACACTCCGAGGCCACCCGGAAAAAACGCCTCAGGTTCAGTGAGGTACTCCGCTTAGGCACGAATCCGTTCTGGTCGCTGTGCACCAATAGGGGCACCACCGGCGCCAGGCGTTCCGCCAGTACCTTGGCTAAAATGTTATAGTCTACATTAAGTAGAGCCAGGGGTCTATATGATCCTAGACTCACAGGATCCCTATGCGGTTTAAGCAGGGACACCAGGTAGGCCTCGCACATTGAGGGAGGCAAAATGTGCTCCTCTAGGGCTGCGGAATAAAGAGCGTGCAGCTTCGGTACCAAGGATTCCCTGTAGGCCTTGTAGTATTCCACCGGGAGGCCATCCGGGCCTGGCGCCTTCCCAGTAGCCATGGAGCCGATCGCCCCATCAATCTCCTCCAATGTAAGGGGCCCGTCAAGCGACTCCAGGTGGGCTACAGGGACCGTGGGCAGGTGGGCGGCTTCCAAGAAGCGGTCAAGTGCGAGCCTGGAACAGCGCCCCAGGGAGCGGTACAGCTGTGCATAGTGATCAGTCATTGCCCGGTGTATTTCGCGCTGTGTGTAGACCAGGGGACCTTCAGTCGTACGTATGGCCCCTAACGGGGCATGGGCGGTTTCCTGCTTGAGCAGCCAAGCCAGCAAACGACCTGTCCTGTCAGCCCTGGCATGAGTACGCGCAGTATGGGCCGTGTAATTGTGACAGCGCAGACACTCCAGAAGGTCAGCATGCTGCGCCCGGAGGCGTGCCAATTGTGCTGAGTGGCGATGTCCCCCTTCACCGTCCCGCTCATATTTGAGAAACTGCGTTTCAATGCGGGTGAGCGACGATGTCAGTCGTTTGCGTATATTCCACGTGGCGCCCAGGCAGTGGCCCCTAATAGCCGTTTTATGGGCATCCCACTCCACCAGCGCATTACTCGCCGTCCCTTCGTTTAATTCAAAATATTCTAGGATAGCCGTGCCCAGAGAGGCGCGGAATTCCGGATGTTCCAACGCGGCGGGTTGGAGACGCCATGTGGGCACTGGGGGACGACCCGGATCCCAGTTCAATTGCAGCTTTAGGGGGTTGTGGTCTGAGTGGGTGCGCCCCAAATACTCGGCAACCTCAATCAGCGAGTATAGCGATTGGGAGCCCACCACCCTATCTAAACGCACGTGCAGATCATGTACCGCAGAATAGAAGGAGTATGTACGAGTGTCCGGGTGCAGGCAACGCCACACATCCAGCAACGCCCAATCCGAAAGCCATCCGGCGAGAGCCCGGGCGTTCGAGCCAGCCTGCGCGGTACGGAGGGGTGGAAAAGACCTGTCCAGGTGCGTGTCCAGCACCGAATTAAAATCCCCACCCAACAACCACGGAATTCCAGCATAGGGGGCCAAGGACTGAGACAACTGCGCCAAGAACGATGGCTGGTCGATGTTCGGAGCATAAATGGAGCCTAGCAGTATTTGCTGGCCGTTGAGCGTTCCACGAGCCAGGGTGTACCTGCCTGCGGGGTCTATTACCGTGCCCTCGGATACAAAGGGGGTGCCCACCCGCACCCAGATCAGCGTGCCCCGGGCACGCGCCGAATAAGTTGTGCCATATAGCTGGCCTCTCCAGCGCCTGCGTAACCTATCCAGTTCCGGCTGCGTCATATGCGTCTCTTGCAAAAGGGCAATAGCCGCCGAGTGCCGCTGAAGATACGCAAAGATAGAATAACAGCGAGAGGGCGTGTACATGCCACGGATGTTCCACGTTATTATGTCAGTGTGCGCCATCGAGAGAAGACCAGCAGGATAGGGGCGCCGGAGCCCGGCCGGGCGCAGGTGGGGCAAGGGACAAGGCCCGGTGATAGCATGTCGGAGTGCTGCAACAAGAAACAGAACAAAGAAACCAAGAACAACGCAACCATAGGGGCAGACATGGCGTAGCGTCCGTCCAAACTACTGTAACAATGGAATAGTGTAAACCAGTGCAGAAGGGTACCTGCGAGGGCGTGTGAGCCAGCTAAGACGTGCCGTAACCTTCCCCCCCATTCCTATGTGGGCATGTCAGCTTGTGGAAACCCTGACGTCAGCATGTGGGGCCAGCCGACCCCGGCGCCCTGGGTCCCTCCCAGCCCCCCCGAGCGGACCCCCGCACCACGGCCAACAACAGGTAAGGCACCACCACTCCAACAGCAGCAGGGTCAGACAATATCAGAGGCACGATAGAACCACCCCCGCCCCCAACCACGCTCAGGGTTCAGCAAGGACCGTTAGTGGGCTACTTGCGTGCAGTGTCCACAACGGTGAAAAAACAGCAGAAAGGCTTATTCAGATAAGATCGTCAGCTGTTTGCGGAGTCACCGCCGGTAGGATAATGTCATCTGAAGCGGTAGTGGAGGGCGAGGATGAGCCGCTCCGCACCAGCGTGGCCTGCAGTTGGCGCTCCAAGCAATCCTGGGCATGCGGGGAGCCGAGGGTGGTGACCGCCTCAAGTGCCTCCAGTCTCTCCCTGTGCATGTTCTCCGGGGTCGGGGCAATGATCCCAGGCTGGATGGGCCTCCTGGCTCCGCGGCGGCGGCGACGACGGCCCCCCCCAGCCACCGGCGCACCAGTGTCTGAGGTTGCCGGCCGCGCACCCGACCACAGCCCCGACTCCTCGAGCCAGTCCCAAGCTTCCTCTGGGGAATCAAAAAAGTGTGTCTTCTCTTTGGCCGTGACGCGTAGGCGGGCCGGGAATAGCAAGGAGTATGGTATGGCAAGGGCACGAAGTTTTTGTTTCACTGTGAGATAGTTGCTCCTGCGCCTCTGCACCCGAGCCGTGTAGTCAGGGAAGAACATGACCGGGCTGCCGCCCAACTTGAGAGCATCCAACTTGCGCGTTTCCCGGAGAACCACGTCACGGTCCCTATAGTTGAGCAGTTTAAAGAGAAATGGCCGCGGCCTGGCCCCCGGCGGAGGTCCCCGAGCTGGGATTCGGTGGGCTCTCTCAACGACGAACTGCTGCGACAGGAGAGCCTGAGGTATGAGCTCGCGAAGCCACCGCTCCATAAACTGTTCCGGGTGACCTCCCTCTTCCCCTTCCGGCAGGCCCACCACGCGAACGTTGCTGTGCCGGGAACGGCCTTCCGCATCGTCCGCCTTATCCTCCAGCTCGTGAACCCGGTCCAGTAGGTCCTGCAGCGCCGCAGTATGATTTTGCGTAATAGGTTGGAGTTCCGTGAGTGTTTGGCCCTGTATAGTAACCTTGTCGACTAACTTGCGATGATCCGCGTGTAAGAGGGTAAAATCCGAGGCGATCTTATCCATTCTGGTTTCCAGGGATG
Source organism: Triturus cristatus (assembly GCF_964204655.1). Classification (NCBI taxonomy): domain Eukaryota; kingdom Metazoa; phylum Chordata; class Amphibia; order Caudata; family Salamandridae; genus Triturus; species Triturus cristatus. The sequence continues at coordinate 851,347,695 of NC_140595.1, read as the reverse complement.
CCCTGGTGTGTTCCACTGCAGCGCCTATCCGCTCCATTGCCGCAAGGACGGAGTCCATCTTGGCTGCTAGGGCCGCGGGCGTAGATTCCGACGAGCCACCAGTGTCTAGGGGCGGGGGGCCCGAGTCGTTTCCACGGGAGGGCCCCTGCTGCAACCTAGCTTTCATGGGCCCCATCACGAGCTGCTGCGCCGTGGGCATTCGCAGGCGGTCAACGAGTAGGACAGCGTAACAGCAAGGGGGCCGTCACACTAAGAGCTAGATTCCAGGCACACCAAACCCCAGGTATCTGCAAACCTCGACTCGTGCCAGGGCAGCCCCCGTCCGCTTCAACCAGACTCCGCGTGAACTGACGTGTAGCTGTTAGGTGCAGCTCTAGCGTGGGACCTGGTGTCACACGCCCAGACGCCAGTGTGAAGCAGCCCTCCACTCCCCGCGTCTCAACCGGGGCCACGTAGGGTATGTCCAGGCCACACAGACCTACACCGCAAGGGCGCAGCAGGGATCCACGCCGACTACGCCACAGGCTGTAAGCGCTCCAGGAGGGATGGCGAGGGCAGGTGGCAAAGGGCAACTCCAGGCACTGTAGGAGCAAATGTGACCACCTCACCAGGTCCACAGTGAGTGCTGTGTGACAGTCTCAGCCCCCCACGCAGGCGAGGGCCCCCTAGGATATGCACGGGGTCCGCCACTCACTACCAGTCAGTAAACAGCTCCGGGCCCCCAGGCCCAACCGATCTCCGCGTCTCAGCCCAGCAGGGAGCCCCAGGCCCGACCGGCCCCCGTGACTCCCAACCGCCTCCGGGTAGCACGCAGCCGCGCCCTTCGCGGGCCCGCCCCAGCCCGAGGACTGCACCGGTCCGCCGCAGTAGGGTCCCAGGCTCCAGCCGGCCTCCACACTCCAGTCCCGCAGGGGGCCCTAGGCCCGAACAACCCCCGTGGCCCCCCCGCCGCCAGCAAGCACTCTGCCGCACTCCACACAGGCCTACCTGGGCCGAAGGCCTCGACGACCAGCCGCAGCACCAGGCCAGCGATCTCCACAGACACAGCACAGGCCTCTAGGTCAGGGGTCCCCGCACCACCGGTCACCAGGCAGCAACGTCCAATGCGAGGGAGCCACCGGGCATCTCACGCCCCTCACGATGGCGCCAGGGTGGGCCACTGCAGGCCCCAGGCAGGCAGGAGAGCGCTGCAGGCCCGCCACACACTCTGATGCGGCAGGGGCGGCCCGCGCGAGCGAGCCGCGCCGTCTGCCGGCCGGCCCAGGCCTCCGTAGTTCAGCAGGCCGCAGATCACAGGAGCGCTACGGGGCGAGCACAGAGCCCCAGGAACCTCCAGCGGACGCCGCTCCACGAGGCAAACAGAGTAGGCAGGCACCGGGGTCGGGCGGAGCCCCGCGCCAGCGGGATATGCCAGGATAAACCGGGGATCAGGCACGGAACGCGATCAAAACGCGTCCGCCATCTTCAGCGCCTGGCCATGTATGTTGTGATTTTTTATATAAATATTAGAATTGTCATTTTTCTTTTAAAGTTGAGTTTTACATTTTGAGGTTTAGGAGATATTTAACTGTTTTGAACTTGTAAGATATTATGGAGTATGTCTTCACTGTAAGTTAAGGTGTAGTGGTATCAGTGAGGAATATTGTTTTGTGCCTAGAATCACAACATGAGTCTGTTTGCACACAGGATTTGTTGTCAGAGATTTAATTTGTGTTGCTTTTGTTCTGTTAGCCTTGCACTCGCAGAAAAGGGGTAGTTTGTTAACTTAAAGTGTGATGGTTAGCATTCAGCAGAGATCAGTTACTCACAAATGAGAGGCAAATGCAAACACATTTGAAAATAGTATGGTACATTTTCCTACTACTTTAAAAGTTGTGTTTTTCATTTTATGTTAAGGAAGATATTTAAGTGGCTTGAACATGTTATATATTATGGAGTATGTCTTCACTATAAGTTAAGGTGTACTGGTATTACCCAGGAATACTGTTTTCTACCTACAATTACACCATGAGACAGTGATTACACAGGAAATGTTATCAGAGATTTGATTTGTGTTGGTCTTGCTCTATTGCCCTTGCACTCACAGGAAAGGGGCTGCTTGTTTTTTTGTAACACATGGTCATGGCCTCAAGGAGCTGTTAGGACATGTGCTCCTTTCTGTCTGTGTAAACTGTAAGAAAAATGTGTCAGGCTGTCACAGTAATTATCACTTCCTCTACCACAGTACTAAATGTGCTTTCAAATTGCCAAAGGAAATATCGCTTTCTGCCTAGAATCTCACCTTGACTTTGTGTGCACACAGGAATTGTTGTCAGCGTTCCAATTTGTGTTGCTGTTGTTCTGTAAAACTTGCATATTCAGGAAAGGGCCAGCTTGTTTTCTTGAAATGTGTTGATTAGTACTCAGCAGAAATCAGTATCTCAAAAAGGTGAGGCAAACGCAAACACATTCGAAAATAGCATGGTAGATTTTTCATCAATTCTTGCAATGGCTGAGGTGGTTCCTACATGTTGAAAAGTCTAATTAACCCTTACCACACATGTAGTCTTATACACATGTCTGCACTCTTCATGCAGTTGTGGAAGTCTCCATGCAGATCACTCTTGCAGCTGACAATACACAGTCTCCAGAAACACACTCTTTGCACACATGCAGCAGCTTCTCCTACACACCCATGCATAATACTCAGCACTGTGTGGTGTTTCAGATAGCAGTGTGTAACGCAAACACATTCAACGTCATCAAGGCTCACTTCCTTTGCTGTAGTCTAATCACTCACCCTGTAAAACATGGTCATGGTCTCAAGGAGCTGTTAGGACATGTTCTCCTTTCTGTCTGTGTAAACTATAAGAAAAATGTGTCAGGCTGTCACAGTAATTATCACTTGCTCTACCACAGTACTAAATGTGCTTTCAAATTGCCAAAGGAAATATCGCTTTCTGCCTAGAATCACACCTTGACTCTGTGTGCACACAGGAATTGTTGTCAGCGTTCCAACTTGTGTTGCTGTTGTTCTGTAAAACTTGCATATTCAGGAAAGGGCCAGCTTGTTTTCTTGAAATGTGTTGATTAGCACTCAGCAGAAATCAGTATCTCAAAAATGTGAGGCAAATGCAAACACATTTGAAAATAGCATGGTAGATTTTTTATCAATTTTTGCAATGGCTGAGGTGGTTCCTCCATGTTGAAAAGTCTAATTAACCCTTACCACACATGTAGTCTTATACACATGTCTGCACTCTTCATGCAGTTGTGGAAGTCTCCATGCAGATCACTCTTGCAGCTGACAATACACAGTCTCCAGAAACACACTCTTTGCACACATGCAGCAGCTTCTCCTACATACCCATGCGTAATACTCAGCACTGTGTGGTGTTTCAGATAGCAGTGTGTAACGCAAACACATTCAACGTCATCAAGGCTCATTTCCTTTGCTGTAGTCTAATCACTCACCCTGTAACACATAGTCATGGTCTCAAGGAGCTGTTAGGACATGTGCTCCTTTCTGTCTGTGTAAACTATAAGAAAAATGTGTCAGGCTGTCACAGTAATTATCACTTGCTCTACCACAGTACTAAATGTGCTTTCAAATTGCCAAAGGAAATATCGCTTTCTGCCTAGAATCACACCTTGACTCTGTGTGCACACAGGAATTGTTGTTAGCGTTCCAATTTGTGTTGCTGTTGTTCTGTAAAACTTGCATATTCAGGAAAGGAACAGCTTGTTTTCTTTAAATGTGTTGATTAGCACTCATCAGAAATCAGTATCTCAAAAATGTGAGGCAAATGCAAACACATTTGAAAATAGCATGGTAGATTTTTCATCAATTCTTGCAATGGCTGAGGTGGTTCCTACATGTTGAAAAGTCTAATTAACCCTTACCACACATGTAGTCTTATACACATGTCTGCACTCTTCATGCAGTTGTGGAAGTCTCCATGCAGATCACTCTTGCAGCTGACAATACACAGTCTCCAGAAACACACTCTTTGCACACATGCAGCAGCTTCTCCTACATACCCATGCGTAATACTCAGCACTGTGTGGTGTTTCAGATAGCAGTGTGTAACGCAAACACATTCAACGTCATCAAGGCTCATTTCCTTTGCTGTAGTCTAATCACTCACCCTGTAACACATGGTCATGGTCTCAAGGAGCTGTTAGGACATGTGCTCCTTTCTGTCTGTGTAAACTATAAGAAAAATGTGTCAGGCTGTCACAGTAATTATCACTTGCTCTACCACAGTACTAAATGTGCTTTCAAATTGCCAAAGGAAATATCGCTTTCTGCCTAGAATCACACCTTGACTCTGTGTGCACACAGGAATTGTTGTTAGCGTTCCAATTTGTGTTGCTGTTGTTCTGTAAAACTTGCATATTCAGGAAAGGAACAGCTTGTTTTCTTTAAATGTGTTGATTAGCACTCATCAGAAATCAGTATCTCAAAAATGTGAGGCAAATGCAAACACATTTGAAAATAGCATGGTAGATTTTTCATCAATTCTTGCAATGGCTGAGGTGGTTCCTACATGTTGAAAAGTCTAATTAACCCTTACCACACATGTAGTCTTATACACATGTCTGCACTCTTCATGCAGTTGTGGAAGTCTCCATGCAGATCACTCTTGCAGCTGACAATACACAGTCTCCAGAAACACACTCTTTGCACACATGCAGCAGCTTCTCCTACATACCCATGCGTAATACTCAGCACTGTGTGGTGTTTCAGATAGCAGTGTGTAACGCAAACACATTCAACGTCATCAAGGCTCATTTCCTTTGCTGTAGTCTAATCACTCACCATGTAACACATGGTCATGGTCTCAAGGAGCTGTTAGGACATGTGCTCCTTTCTGTCTGTGTAAACTATAAGAAAAATGTGTCAGGCTGTCACAGTAATTATCACTTGCTCTACCACAGTACTAAATGTGCTTTCAAATTGCCAAAGGAAATATCGCTTTCTGCCTAGAATCACACCTTGACTCTGTGTGCACACAGGAATTGTTGTTAGCGTTCCAATTTGTGTTGCTGTTGTTCTGTAAAACATGCATATTCAGGAAAGGGACAGCTTGTTTTCTTTAAATGTGTTGATTAGCACTCATCAGAAATCAGTATCTCAAAAATGTGAGGCAAATGCAAACACATTTGAAAATAGCATGGTAGATTTTTCATCAATTCTTGCAATGGCTGAGGTGGTTCCTACATGTTGAAAAGTCTAATTAACCCTTACCACACATGTAGTCTTATACACATGTCTGCACTCTTCATGCAGTTGTGGAAGTCTCCATGCAGATCTGTCTTGCAGCTGACAATGCACAGTCTCCAGAAACACACTCTTTGCACACATGCAGCAGCTTCTCGTACACTCCCATGCATAATACTCAGCTGTGTGTGGTGTTTCAGATAGCAGTGTGTAACGCAAACACATTCAACGTCATCAAGGCTCATTTTCTTTGCTCTAGTGTAATCACTCACCCTGTAACACATGGTCATGGTGTCAAATAGCTGTAAGGACATGTGCTCTTTTCTAGTTCTCTAAAATATAAGAAAAATGTGTCAGGCTGTCACAGTAATTATCACTTGCTCCTCAACAGAAGTACATGTGCTTTGAAATTGCCAATCAAATATCGTTTTCTGCCTAGAATCACACCATGAGTCTGTGTGCACACAGGAATTATTGTCAGAGATTTAATTCATGTTTCTCCTATTTTGTAACACCTGGACTCGTAGGAAAGAATCAGCTCATGTGATAGGATTTGAAAAGTTGAAAAAAAAATGAAATGAATTAAAAATACATAAATGTATTTTTTTTAGTTTTTTGCAGGTATTGCTGAGCAACAGTGAAAAAATATAAAGATGCCTATAAAGTCAAGAAAAAGAAAAGAAAAGAAACAACAAGTATATTTAAAGACGACTGGTAAAAAAAAATAGGAGGCGAAGCGTGTGTTGGAAAACAGAAAAAGTCTTCTGGTAAGCAAACTAAAGAATTGTAAAAAAATATCTTCCAAAAAAAAAAAAATGATCGAAAGATAAATTCAAACAGTGTTTTAAGTACAAAACTACAACAGAGTCGACAGCAAAAACAAAATGCTAATATAGACTCAGAAGTTAGGAAGAGTGACTTAACACGGAAAATAGATTTAAAAAACATTCGTCGAAAAATGTTTCAGAGAAGAGTGATGTTAAATTTGCTGAAGGATATGAAAAAATATAAGAAAAAAAGTAAATTTTATAAGAAAAAGAAATTAATTGAAAGTATTGTTACCAAGGCATTTGAAATAAAAAAAAACTATTTATTTTAATTTTGAACAGGATGCGTAGATTAGATAAATTAGTCAATGCAATGAAGTCACAAAGCAAAAGGAAAAGAGAAGTAAAAAAAAAAACTTTTGTAAAGTGTTCTTAGGAGAATGGAAGCATAGTTCAAGTACTGAACCATTTTTTAATGAAGAGAGTTATCTTCAAAGTAATAGTTTGTTGCATGCAGTTGACACCAATGGTAGAGCGTGTGAAGTTAAGGATGGTTGTGTAATGGAAAAGGAGAAAATGGTTCCAAGAAATGAGGAACAAGTGATGGCTGATGAGGTTATGGGGAGACGTCCTAAAGCCCCAGTGTACACTTGGAATTGTAGTAGTATTTGTACAGTGCGTTAGCAATCTATTGATAAATTACGTGACTTTCTAAGAGAATATAGTAAAAAGAGTGTTAAACAGAAGATTAAGGTGCTTCAAAGACTAGATCCATGCAGAGTGAGAGAGAATACTGGTTTGCAAGGACATTCTCTGGCTTGTCTATCTAGGAACGTGTGTCAAAGTGTTTTTCACCATTTTAGGATGCTGGCTGTTCATCATACTGAAATGAGAAAGTTTGTGAGAACATTGTATTTTGCTAAAAGTCCAGCACTAAAGTTAAATGAGTTGAATAATGCTCTGTTCCGTGGATCTGTATCAGATGTTCAGAAGGTTACTGATGAAATTCAGTTTAGTTACTTTGGTCCGGAATAAGAAAGTGCAGAAAATGACACAGTTATTGAGGAAAATGTGGAAGAGAATGTAGAACCCACTGTTAGTAAAAATTTTGAAGATGAAATGACAAAATTTACTATCATCTCTAACGAAAGGCCAAATATTACTTGTATTTGTTGCCGGAGAACCCATTATAAAATTCAAACAAGGTATGTTGATCTCTATAAAAAAAGTGAAAAAGAAAATAATACTAAGTGGTTGGATTTTGCTACATATTTATTTCTTGAAAATTGTTTTGATTTGGGTGAATATCACCGTATTTGTAAATACTGTTATAATAAGTTAGAAGAAAATAAAATGCCAGCAAGAGCTGTACATAATAATTTAGAATTGGTTGAAATTCCGTAGGACTTTCTGATTTAAATACGTATGAGTCTATACTCATACAATGTGTTCATCCGTTTCAGACCATAGTGCGTATGGAGCCAAAAACTGGTAAATTACCTCCTTCGGATTTACAAAGAGGTTTAAAAGGAAGAGTTGTCTATTTGCCATTGGATTTGAAAAAAAATATGGGAACAATTGATGCAGATACTTTGGAAACTGAACCATTAGTTATTCTGGTTAATGGTGTACCTACAAAGAATAAGAAAATTTGGCAGGAGCTGGTGGATGTACTAAAAGTACAAAGAGCAATTTGTATTTGAAAAAAAATAATAAATGGTATGAAGCCATTTATATGGATGAAGATGAAGAAGAAATACTAGAAGACACAGGAATACCAATTGGGCAACTTGAAAAAGTGGATAAGTCAAAAGAAGAAGAAATTCATGAACATTTCAGCATACATCCTCTTCATTCTAAAGAAGTTATGGGAAACGCTATTGATCTGTTTCAGATGAAGAAAGCACAAGGAACTCCCGTGAGTGTATGGGAAGAGAGCTTGGAAGCTCGATGTTTTCCACAGCTGTTTCCTACAGGAGAAGGAGGACGATATGATGAACGTCCAGTACAGATTCCTGCTTCGGAGTATCGGACTACAAGATTATATGCAGAAGATCCTAGATTTCGTCAAAGTATTCCTTATTTGTTCCATCTTTTATTTGAAAGTGACTTGTCAGCACTATCTTATGCAGTAAATCACATTTTGAAAACTGGAGTACATCTACGTAATGTGACTGCAAAGGATTTTATGAACAAAGTGCAACAGCGAGATGATCATTTGGAATCTCAATTGATCAATCTGATGGCTTGTCAGCGTGGAACTAATGAATATTGGTACCGACGCCATGGAGAATTGAAGTGTATGTTACGGAATTTAGGAACTCCTACATGGTTCCTTACCCTCAGCTGTGCTGAGTACGCTTGGGATGATCTTCTGGATTTTCTTCGAGAGGCAAATTCAAATATTGAAAACATCCAATACAAGACAGCAGGAGAATTGTGCTCATTGGATCCGGTTAATGTTTGCAGATATTTCAATCATAGATTTGAGGCTATGATGTCCTTCATCTGCAATAAAAAAAATCCTCCTCTTGGAGAAGTTGTGGATTTTTTTTGGAGAAAAGAGTACCAAGCCAGAGGTGCTCCTCATATTCATATGCTGTTGTGGATCAAGGATGCCCCAAAATTTGGAACAGATTCTGATGATGCAGTTTTAAGTTTCATCGAAGGATATGCAACATGTGCTATACCTAAAAGCACAGAAGAGAAAAATTTAAAAGAGCAAGTTTTACGTTTCCAAAGTCATCGGTGTGGAAAATAGTGTTGACGAAAGTACAAGAGTAAAGATAAATTCTACACAAAATGTTGATTTGGATTTCCACGACCTGTTCTTTCAAAAGGAAGAGTAAACAGTTTTATGTCAGCTGTGCGACATACTATTACAAGAAAATCACCTAAAAATACCTACAATCTAAGAAGAAAATATATAAATGACTACAACCCAGTCATTTTATCCATGTGGAATGCTAACATGGATATACAGTATGTGGCTGACAATTCTATTGCTGTTGCTCGCTATGTCACATCTTACATCACTAAATCTGAGAAAACGGAATTGAAGGAAATGTGGGAAGAGATTTCTCACGAGAAGACTGTCAGTAAGAAGCTATACAGTTTCAGTTTAAAGATGTTATCGCATCGAGAAATTGGATCCTACGAATGCTCAGATAGGTTATCATCTGCAAGTCTGTACTCAAAATCCAGAAGAATAATTTGGGCAAGTTTAGGTCTTGCAGGAATGCGAAATCGGGTACTGAAATCTTTTCGAGAAATTGAATATTTAGCAGAGTTTGAACCAGAAAGTACAGACATTTTAAGAACAAACATGTTGGACACATATTATCCACAAAGAAGTCATCACCTTGAGAACATGTGTCTCTATGAAGTGCTGCAGAACTTTATTTAGAGAACATAGTGCTAATATGGCTGACACTTTCCCAAACTAGTATCCGGTCTCTGCAAGACCGTTTTTTATTTTATCACTGTATTTTCCTTTGATTGAAGTCCCTGTTAACCAATGAAATGATATGGTTAAATAAGAGGTGTGAGCAGGGAATCACTGACATTGAAAACCAATGAAATTCCACGTTATAGTTAGTGCAGGCAACTATAACTCACGCGACCGCAATCCTCTGCTGATGACATATGTGTCTTTATGAAAAAAAAATATTTGTAATATATGTACAGCTAAAAGACATGGGCAAATAAGTGTCTAAATACAGTATTAGCATCAGAGGATTGCGGTCGCATGAGTTATAGTTGCCTGCACTAACTATAACGTGGAATTTCATTGGTTTTTTACGAGTGAAATGTACAGCTAACTATAACTTGTGTGAAACCTATGGTTTTTTCAGTGAATTTGCAAGGTTTTTTAAATGCTAATTCCTAACTATAACGTGTGTGAAACCTATGGTTTTTTTAGTGAATTTGTACGGTTTTTTAAATGCTAAGTTACTTTACGCCGTTCGTGCCGTGCGCGGCCACTTCACGCACACAGTGCACAGTGAGCACGCGGTGCGCTTCGCGCACCGCGTGCCCACTTTACGCAGTTAGTGCCATGCACGCACGGTGGGCACGCGGTGCGCTATGCGCACCGCGTGCCCACGTTACGCTGGATGGGCCATGTACGCACGATGCGCTTCGCGCACCGTCCGCACACGGAGGACATATTATGCGCTTCGTTGTGAAAGGTTATCTATTAAATGTTCATCAGTTACTTATGCCATGCTCAAAAGGTGCCCTGCGGGCACCTTTTGCACACGGGGGGGGAATATGTGGAGTTTTTTTTATTTTTATTTATTTTTTGCCGTACGCGTACGGTAAGCGCATTCGGCGTATTTAAAAAAAAAAAAAATAATAATTTTTGGCCTTGGGGGTCCTTCTGGGACACCCTGACCAAGGCTAGGGGGTCAGGAGCTGTCTAGCCTGCCCCTTTTCATGTTATCCAACTTTGTTTTTCCTCCCCCCCTCAGAGTGCGAGCCAATCAGAATCGCGCTCGCGCACGGCACCGTACGCGTACGGTAAGCTTACGGTGCGCGCTCGGAGCGCGCTTACAGATATATATATTGATTTAAATGCTATTTTCTTAGGAAATACTGAACAGATTTACACCAAACCTACAAAAGGCACCTCTTTGACCTGTAGACTACCTCTCTGCCAAATTTCAAGTAACTCTGTTCAGCCGTTCGGGCTGTAGCTGTGTCTAAAGGTCCTATAGAAAAATGCATGGGGAAAACGCGTTTTGGGACCCCCCTTTTTTCTCAGCCCCCGCTTGACGAATCACCCCGAGACTTTCAGGGTAGGAGCGGAGCGTAGCGCCCCATTAGTTTTGAAAATTTTGCGAGGATTTGTCAACCGGTGCCAAAGTTATTCAAAATAGAATTTTGAGATTTCCTATGGAAACACGGTCCTAACTATAACTACCTACTGGCGACCGCCAGTAGGTAATATATATATATATATATATATATATATATATATATATATATATATATATATATTCACTGAAAAAACCAGAGGTTTCACACACGTTATAGTTAGCTGGTCATTTTACTCGTACAAAACCATTGAAATTCCCCCGTTATGGTTAGTTCAGCTAACTATAACTCGCGCGCCCGCAATGCACTGCTGATGATGTCACATATTACATCACTCATGACATGGTCAGTGACATCACTTATGACATCACTGATTACATCTCAAATTACACCACTGATGACATCACTGATGACATCATCCAGTGAATGTGTGTTTTTCTGAAAATTACATATGTTTTATATATGTATATCTCAAGGTCGATGGAAGAATAAATGGGTATATAATTGTCTAAATGGATGATTTGTTTTTGAAAAATTGATTGTATAACTGACTGATTAAGTGTATCTTAGTGAATACATGGCTTAGTGAGTAATGCTTAAATATGTAAATATCTGTATCAGTCTCTCACTTTGTGTATAAGTGGCTGCATGGGTTGGTGAGTAGCTACATGAGTGTCTATATAGGTTATTAGTTGGTTTTTTGAGTATCAGTATGAGTGTCTGAGTGTCTGTATGGTTCGGTGGGGGGTATTACGTAGTGCATAGGTGCATGAAAGAGTGACTCACTGTTTGTATGTGTTGAAGACAGCATGTTTGCAGGACTGTATGGGTGGATGACTGTGTGCATGGGTGTGTTAGTCAGTGAATGGCTGTCTCAATAGTGTTTTTATGAGTAACTACATATGTTTTAAACTAGCATATGTGACTATTGGTGTATATAAGTGAGTATATGTGAGAGTGAGAGATTGAAAGAGTTCCTTTATGAATAAGTATGTGTTTCTATAAGTGATTGTTTAAAAGACTAAGTATGTGTAAGTTTCTGTAGAAGTAAGTGTGGTGGTCTGTGTATAACTGTATATGCAAGTAAATGGATGTTTGATTCTTTATTAGCATGAGTGACTATGTGTGTGAGTAACTCTATGGATGAATGGCGTTGTGTAACAGGATGTATAGGTGTATGAGTACATATGATGAGTGAGTACATGTATGAGTGACTTTATAGGACTGTTGGTGAATGAGTGGATGTGTATGTGGATCTTAGAATTACTGAATAGGTTGTATTAACTGATATTGGTATGTCCATTGTTTTGAAAATTTTAGTTTCTATTTTTGAATGTGTGTATCAAAGGTTATATTAGGGGGAGAGGAGGTCTGCCACTCTATCAAAAGGATGATGTCATCAGTGATGTCATTTGAGATGTCATCAGTGATGTCATGAGTGATGTCACTGACCATGTCATGAGTGATGTAATATGTGACGTCATCAGCAGTGCATTGCGGGCGCGTGAGTTATAGTTAGCTGAACTAACTATAACTGGGGAATTTCAATGGTTTTGTACGAGTGAAAAGTCCAGCTAACTATAACGCCCCTGAAACCTATGGTTTTTTCAGTGAATTTCTAAGGTTTTTTAAATGCTAATTCCTAACTATAACGTGCCTGAAACCTATGTTTTTTTCAGTGAATTTCAAAGGTTTTTTAAATGCTAATTTCTAACTATGCCTACAGAGATAGGACATGTGAAGAAAGAAGAAAAAACGCACTGAAAAAAAAAAGAAATGCAGAAAGAAGAAACAGAAGTCCTCAAAGACGAAGAAAAGTGCAGGATGAAGGATAACGTGCAGAAAGAACAAAAAGAAGAGCAAAAAGTAGCCTTGTTGCAAAATCATCCTGTACCCTCAACTTTTTCAAACGGATACTGGTGGTAACTGAGTCTGACTAACCAGTCCTAGAGCCAGTGCTATGTTAAAAGACACTCAGAATACAGTGAAAACGCCTACATACACTAGGGAACACTATGCGTTGGGGTCCCCCTGTGATCAGCATGACCTCCTCTGTAAGCCCCTAGTATATAATAGGGCAGAGGATTAAAACTACCTCTTAAAATGCACCACAGGGCGTGTTTGCACATGTCACCTCAGGCCCCGTCCCCTCACTTCCCCACTGTGTAAACACGCCCTGTGGCCATTTTAAGTTGGGAGATTAAGTCCCCTTGAATCCTGAGGGTTAATTCCCCCAATTCCCCAACTTTCAACTGGCCAGGGGGCGCGTTTGCAGAGTGCTGCAAGGAGGGGGCGTGGCCTCCAGCGCGATGCCGGTATTTTATTTATTTTATTTTTTTAAGAAGGAGGGCTGTGTGGCCCCCCTTCTTATTCTAATTTACTGGCCCTGGGGACCCCATCCCCCAGGGCCTGCACCCTAATTTTTTTTGTTTAAAAAAATTAATTTGGCCCTCCCAAGGCCTTAATCAGCCCCGGGGACCCCAACCCCTGGGTCATGGCCTTTGTTGTTTTTTTTAATTCTTTAGGAGGGGGCTGCATTGCCCCCCTCCTCAGGCCACTTATGGCCACGGGGACCCCATCCCCCGGGGCCGGCCTTTGTTTTTTATTATTTTAAAAAGAATTTATTTATAGAAAAACCTAGGACATGCTGGACAAACCGTATGTACCTATCACCATGACGATTTGCGTGATATTCATTAACCCCTTGTATGCTTCTGACGGAACCACGCCGTCATGAGCCACGGGCGGCGTGTGCTCATGACGTAGTGGTTCCGTCATGCTGCGGCCGTTGGCGGCCGCTCCTCCCACGCGGCGCTAATTCCCCGCCTGTGCGGGCGATCAGCGCAAGTGGTTGCAGTCATGACGGAACCACGCCGTCATGAGCACAGCTCACCCGTGACTCATAACGGCATGGTTCCGTCATGAGCACAGCGGCGCCGCACTGCCCCCAAACCCCCCCAGCGCTGCGGCGGAATTCGCGCCGCAGCGAAGGGGTTAAAAGGCGACTATGCATAGAATGAATCCACATAGAATGTATTTACACCGCTAGTGAAGCTCTGACGTGTCTGACGCCCTACCGTGCCTAATCCCGGTGCCCCCGCCGGTGGGTACTCTCCAAGTAGACACCCTTGTCGTTTATTTATACAAACATGGGTAGCTCTTGACGGGCACATTTAATATAAACGCACACCAAGCAATTCAAAGGGGATTCGACAAAAATTCGACCAAACTATGAAAGAAACCCCCCTCACGCTTAATAAAACACACATCCACCGCCGGATGTGTAATACTTTTTATTTTACTCTCTGGAAAGGAGACGAACCTCACTTGAGAGTCACAGCGTGCTCCTGGCTGAGCCCAATGCTGTGTTACACCCACCAGTGCCCGCCGAGTGCCTCACACCTCTGTGTTGTATTCCACCAGCTAGTGCGCATGCTATGACACTCTCTAGCCCATGTGCACTGTAACACCACCCCGTGAATATGTCATGCCACACTTGCCTTCGCACGGGTTATATTGCCCCATCTAACGTGCCTTCCTCGATGCCTATGTTATAACGCACAGCGCTATGCCATACATATTACAATATGCAAATGCAACGTTACACTCCCCAGTACATATTTTATATTACAACTTTAGAGACTAGTTAGGTTACACAACACTGCCCTGTGCATATTACACTCCAAGGCGCATATCGCATAGCACGCACTAGTGCCTGTGCTATCTCGCGCTCTCCAATGAATCTGTCATTGCGCACAATGTATTGCATATTATATTTCACGCCCCGGTTCATCTTATATCACACTTTTTGGTGCATAGTTTATACCATATCAATCGTGCTCTCAGGACTATGTTCTATATAACACTGCGTCCACCTACCCTTTTCATTTTGCGATGGGGGGTGGAGGGTCAGGGGGTGTTTCTGCCAAGTGAACCCAGAGTCACAGTCACAAACTTCCTCTTCTTCCTGAATAAAAGTGAGATTATGCTGCATACTTGTTCATATTTTAAGTAGTTCGCACAGACACACATTTTAAAAACAATAAAGTTCCTAATACCCACCTTCTCTGAATAGTTAGCCTGCTGCCCCATCCACCTCCTCCCTATCCTCTGTTGTCTGAATCCATGGACTAGCCTCCTCCCTCCTGCCATGCATGGTCTGATGTGCTGCCAATGCCCTCCATTTAGCATGATGTACCAGTCCACTCCTCCTGCCCTCCTTTGCCCAATTCTATGGCCCATCATTGACCTCCTGCTTAGCCTCTGTGCTTAGCTTGCTGCCCCTATTCTCCTTTCCCCTGCTCTCCGATGTCTTTGTGCATGCCCCTGCTCCATCCTTTTTGCCCACCATGTTCCATGGACCTGCCACTCCTATCTACTCTGAGTGTTCTGTTGAGCTGCCACTCCCCTCCCACCTGCCTAGCATTGTCAGATGACTGTAACCTGTCCCTGCCACCTCCACACTGCCTGTCCACATGCCATGCCCCTATCCCCTTCCTCCTGTCCTCCATGGTCCATTTTACTGCCACACCCTTCTGCCCTCCCTGGTCTGTTGTGCTGCAACTGCTCCTCCTGCCTGCCCTGCGCGGTCTGTTGTGAGGCCCCTTCCCCTGAACTCTCTTGTCTGTGCCCAGGTCCTGATCCTCCCTTCTATCCTCCATGGTCCTTTGTGCATGCCCCTGCACCCTCCTTCTTGCCCATCATAGCCATTGTACTGCCACTAACCCTCCTGCTTGCCATGCATGGTCTTCTGTGCTGCCATGGCCCCTCCCACCTTCCCTGTGTGGTCAGCTAGCTGCCCCTGACCCCCTCCCACCTTCCCTCCATGGTCTGTGTGTATGCCATCATAGTCTCATTGTGGCTCTCCATGGTGTGTCTTGTTTCTAGTGCCCATCCTGCCTGACCTCCATGGTCATTTTGCTGCTCCTGCCCTGCCCCCTTGCCTCCAGCCCTCTGTTTCCATGTGCAGACCCCTATCTCCTCCCTCCTGGCTTGTCTGTTCCATTGTAATGCCCCTGATCCATCCCTCCTGCCCTTTATGGTCTATTATGCTGCAGCTTTCTCTCCTGTCTGTCCATTATGGTCAGCTAGCTACCATTGCCTCTTTCCCCTCTGTTCTCTGTTGTCCATGTGCATGGTCCTGTCCCCTCTCTATTGCTTTCTATGGATTGTTGTGTTGCACTCCCGTCCTGCATGCGCTGTGTGGTGTATTGTGCTGCTGCAAACCCTGATGCCTGCCCTGTATGGTCAGTTTGGTGCACCTCTCCATGTCCCTCCTGTCCTCTGTTATCCGAGTCCATGTCCCTACCCCAATTCCTCCTGCCTACCATGATCCAATGTACCATACTTGCAAACATTTTGAACTTGGTAAGAGGGAGATTTTGATAAAAACTGGGGGATTGATTTTCCCCTTTGAGTTACATTGAAAAAGAGGAGATTGTAGATAGGAGACAGATCAAATAAAGCCCATTTAAGCTTAAAAACATTGGACGTTTCCTGGCTGAAACTGGTCTGTTGGCATGTATGGTTGTACTACCACTGCCTCTTCCTTCTGCCCACAATGGTCTATTATATTGCCACAGCCTCTCTTGCCAGTCCTGTATTGTTGGTTTGTTGCCCCTGCCCCCCTTTCCACTGCCCTCCATAGTCTGTTGTGCTGCCACTGCCCTTCCTGCCTGCCCAGTGTGGTCAAATTGTTGCATCTGCACTCACCTACCTGCCTTCAATTTTCAGAGTCCGTGCCCCTGGCCTCTGCCTCTCAACAGTATCCCAATGAACAACTAGATTGCTAACATTCTATATTTATTACAAAAGTGTGGAACGCCTGACGTCATCTTGATGTAATCAAAACTGTAATACCTAGAGTATTTCCTTTAGAAATTACATATATGAGAGGGTCTTATTTGCATCAAAATTATGGTTAGTGCTCTAAAAAACTAAAATGAGGACATATTTTCTGAATTTTCAAATAGCGACAAAGAACTTTTAAATTATTTGTAATCTTTATGTTGTTTTATCCAGTTGACCACTTGATTAAATGTTGCACCTAGGGGAGAGGATGTGGTGTTACTTCCAGAGCTGCAGACTTTGCAACTGGGGAACCAGGTTGGAGTATCTGCTTCAGCTCAACATTCTGTGATTCTGGTCAAATCACTTAATCTCCCCATGTCTACAACCAAAATGAATTTGATCTTGTGTGATGTAACCAATGCTCATGTAAAGCACTCCAATACCTGACAAGTCTGCACTATATAAAACTGCAAATACACAAAAAATAAGTGTTTTGCACACTTCTGTCATTGGGCTATACTTGGGCTACATCTGGGTGATATTTGGGCTACATTTGGGCTCTTTTGTCTCTGGTGGCCAACTTGGGAGATTTATTTGTTATGAAGTTTCCTAATTTCCTCATTTACTGCAGTCTCCTCAGTAGGAAATACTTTCAGTTTTTTACTTTGGTTCCATCAAGAAGGCATTCAGACGTGTCACACATTTGCCATAAATTCTGAATGTTAGCACTCTAGTTGCTCATTAGATCACTGTAGTAAAGCTACTGCTCACCATGGAAGTCTGCTGCTGGTATTCAAAGTGCATGTTTCAGTCTGCATGTCAGAATTTTTTTATGAAATAGAAGAGGATTTGAGAAGTCACTCAAAATGTGCCCTAATTTTTCTTTCTGCAGCACTAATCATACTTTCTATGGCAAAATGAACCCCCTCATTTTGTTCCTTTTTACATTAAATGTTTTAAGAGTTACCACTTTATTCCAACCAAGATGGCTTCAGGTGTGCCATACGTTTGTCATAAGTAGGACTGTTAGCGCTCTAGTTGTTCTTTAGAACACTCTGGGAAGCTGCAGTAGAACACAAAGGAATCAACTGACAGTCTCTGCCCTTGTTGGATGTACATGTTTTATTGAGAATGTCAGACTTCATTCTCACATGACTGAGAAAGATAATGTGAATTTACAGAAAATATGCTCTCAGTTTAGCTTATAGATCACCTTCCAAACCTCTGTGGGAAAAGCATGAGAAAATAGTTTTCTCTCAAACGTGATTCATGATATCACAGCAGAAGGCTTTTTCACATGGTAAAATCACCTTACAACACACCACAAATCCTAAAATGGGTATGGTACCATCAACAAATGATTTATAATGTAACTAAAGTCTTAAAACCTTCTATTAACTGCAATGCTTTGTAATGAGGTGCTATCATGTATATTGGTCCCAAGATGGCTGCCAACACTTCTTGGATGAAGTGCTGACAGCCAATCAGATCTCACGATGAGATGTGTGGTTAGGCTCCGCCCAGATATGTATATGATTTTACTTTTGATTTTCTCAGGAACTACTTAACAGATTGACACCATATATGCAAAAGGCACATCCCTGACCTGAGGACTACCTCTTTGCCAAATTTCAAGTAATTCTGTTCAGCCGTTCGGGCTGTAGCTTGGACTAAAGGTCCCTATGGAAAATTGCATGGGAAAAACGCGTTTTGGGACCCCCCTTTTTTCTCAGCCCCTGCTTGACGAATCCCCCTGAGACTTTCAGGGTACGAGCGGAGCGGAGCGCGGAGCGCCCCACCTATTTTGACAATTTCGCGAGGATTCGTCAATCGGCGCCAAAGTTATTCCAAATAGAATGTTGCGGATTTCCTATGGAAACACGGTCCTAACTATAACTATCTACTGGCGACCGCCAGTAGATAATATATATATATATGTATATATATATATATTCACTGAAAAAACCATAGGTTTCAAACAAGATATAGTTAGCTGTACATTTCACTCGTAAAAAACCAATGAAATTCCACGTTATAGTTAGTGCAGGCAACTATAACTCACGCGACCGCAATCCTCTGCTAATGACATATGTGTCTTTATGAAAAAAAAATATTTGTAAAATATGTATAGCTAAAATTTAATGGAAGAAGACATGGGCAAATAAGTGTCTAAATACAGTATTAGCATCAGCAGAGGATTGCGGTCGCGTGAGTTATAGTTGCCTGCACTAACTATAACATGGAATTTCATTGGTTTTTTACGAGTGAAATGTACAGCTAACTATAACTTGTGTGAAACCTATTGTTTTTTCAGTGAATTTGCAAGGTTTTTTAAATGCTAATTCCTAACTATAACGTGTGTGAAACCTATGGTTTTTTCAGTGAATTTGTACGGTTTTGTAAATGCTAAGTTACTTTACGCCGTTCGTGCCGTGCGCGCCCACTTCACGCAGTTCGTTCCGTGCACGCACAGTGAGCACGCGGTGCGCTTCGCGCACTGCGCGCCCACTTAACGCAGTTAGTGCCGTGCCCACGTTACGCTGGATGGGCCATTTACGCACGATGCCCTTCGCGCACCGTCCGCACACGGAGGATATATTATGCGCTTAGTTGTGAAAGGTTTTCTATTAAATGTTCAGCTGCTGTGATATTTCATGCACCTTTTGCACACGGGGGGGGGGGGTATATATGGATTTTGTTTTTTTTTATTTAATTTTTCACCGAAAAAAACCCCCACATTTTTTGGCTTTGGATGGCCTTCTGGCACACCATAACCAAGACTAGGTGGTTAGGAGCTGTCTAGCCTGACCCCTTTTTATGATATCCAACTTTGTTTTTCCTCCCCCCCTCAGAGTGCGAGAGAGAAAATGGCAGCCGACACTTCCTGGTTTCGACCGATTCGAATGTTTACTAAGATCTAACAGCCAATCAGGATCGCGCTCGCGCACGGCACCGTACGCGTACGGTAAGCTTACGGTGCGCGCTCGGAGCGCGCTTACAGATATATATATTGATTTAAATGCTATTTTCTCAGGAACTACTGAACAGATTTACACCAGACCTACAAAAGGCACTTCCTTGACCTGAGGACTACCACTCTGCCAAATTACAAGTAATTCTGTTCAGCCGTTCGGGCTGTAGCTGTGTCTAAAGGTCCTATGGAAAAATGCATGGGGAAAACGCATTTTGGGACCCCCCTTTTTTCTCAGCCCCCGCTTGACGAATCCCCCCGAGACTTTCAGGGTAGGAGCGGAGCGTAGCGCCCCATTAGTTTTGAAAATTTCGCGAGGATTCGTTGACCGGCGCCAAAGTTATTCCAAATAGAATGTTGCGGATTTCCTATGGAAACAGGGTCCTAACTATAACTACCTACTGGCGACCGCCGGTAGGTACTATATATATATATATATATATATATATATATATATATATATATATATATATATATAAATATATAATATTTAAAAAACAAACAATTTGATTCAAATAAAAAGTAATTATCATACATTTTTTTTACAATTTAATAAAAAGTTACAAACAAAAAAACATTAAAAATTATAACTATTTTCCTTCTAAAGAGACAAAAACTAAATTATATAATTTAAAACAATATAAAATAAGTTATTAAAATGTATAATGAATACATAAAAATGTCCCGTTACGCCAAAAATAATCACATTCTTATATTAGTAATATATAACATTTTCTACTCCCACCTCACACAACACAACAGTAATAAAATTGTTACAACCCATAAAAGTACAATTTACTACTCTCAATACAATAAATACAAAATTGGCTAAAATATTATACTAAAAAGTACTAAAATGTACTATTCTCCTACAAATAATACAACAGTAGTGAGAAATTTAGGGTCGTATGTACAAGAACTGGCTATAACTACCACTAACGCTAGTTAACGTCAGTTTTTTTCACGGCCATGTACCGCTGAAAACTATTGTCTTGTTAGCGACATATTTAAAAGACGTCACTAGATGACAATAGCTTCAGTGATCAGCGGTGAAAACTGCCAATAACATTAGCGTGATGGCGATAGGAATTCACAAACTAACATCCTCCCAAAATTCAACCTCAAAAACAACGCCACTTGGTCCCTCTTCAATACTTACAGTGAAAACGCCATATTAAAGATGCTAACCTCTCTGAAACCCTCCAATCATTTCACAGACCCGCTACCGGCCAATTATTTCAAAGACTTCATTCCCCTTGTACTACCTCTCTGGACCAAGATCATAAATACGTCCCTCCTTCAAGGTCTCATTCCAGACAGCCTGAAAACAGGTCAGGTGTCGACTATCCTAAAGAAAACAACAGCTGACCCCCCGGACCCTAATAACTATCGTCCGATCTCTAACATACCTATGCTAGCCAAACTCCTGGAAAAATGTGTTAACTTGCAGCTTAACAGGCACATTGATCAATTCAACCTGCTTAACCAATTTCAATCAGGCTTCCGTGCAGGTCACAGTACCGAATCAGACATGACACATATAATTGACGACGCTCTAAAAATCCTGGACCAAAACGAGGCCTGCTTACTCATCCTTCTCGGCCTATCAATAGCATTTGACACCGTCAAACACGACAACATGCTTGAACTCCTTAAACACAGAATGGGTTTGTCTGGTTCTGTATTTAACTGGTTGTCTTCTTTCCTTCATAACAGATCCCAAAGATTTAAGGTCAACCAATCGCTGTCCAACCCCATGCCAGTCTCCACTTAGGAGTTCCATAAGGCTCCTTCCTCTCACCGACCCTCTTCAACCTCTTTATGGAACCCCCTACCGATCTTCTCAGCCTCACCAAGATTCATTCCATATGTCTGCAGACGACACTCAAATCTACATCAAGATCCACTCACTTGATGACATCAAATCTCTCAGCTCCACCCTTCTAAAAACCCAAACATGGCTGTCCGAAAACCATTTGAAACTTAACGCCCAAAAACGGAATTCGCTTAATCGCTCCCCCTAACAAAACTCCCACTATCCTGGACTGGCAGAAGCACTTAACAGCTCTCAAAGGACAACCTCTCATCGTTGACTTCCACAAAAGGAGCCAACTTCCACCTGAAGACTCTGTGAAAACTGAAACCCTTTCTGCCAGCTGTCGATTTCAAATAAGCAGTGCAAGCCCTGGTTATACCTAGAGTGGAATACAGGGCGGTAACCTTATGCGGCCTCCCAAGGTCATCGACAGCCCCTCTAAGAGCCACTATCATCTCAGCTGCGAGACTCATCACGGGTTCAAAGAGAAACTCTCACATATCCCCTGTCCTGAGAGCCTCAACTGGCCATCATTTGAAGCTAGAATTCATCTTAAAATCGCCTGTATGACACACAAAGCCCTACACCACAATCCCCCGCTCTACCTAGCTCAGAAACTGGAGCTCTCTTCAGGCAGCAGAGCCTCCAGGAGTGCCAAGACACTTCTTCTAAAACCACAATGATTTGTCAAGAAAAAAACATATATCCGTTCATTCTCTGGTATGGCCGCTAGGATCTGGAACGCTTTGCCCAATGAAACAAGAACGAACCCGTCATCTGCCTACTTCAGGAAAGAAGTGAAAGCGATCCTCATGGCCAAATTCATGCGAACCCTGGCCTATTGCTAGCCTTACTGTACATTATAACTATCTATGTCTTTGTGCTCAATAGCTGTCATTTTTGTCATGTATATGCTATTCATAGCTGTTCACCAATATCTTTGTTCGCTACACCTTGCTTTCTCCATTTGACTGTAAAGCGCTCTGATACCCGCAAGGGTCTTGTTCGCGCTATATAAAACCCTCAAAATAAAAAAATAAATTATGGCGTTTTTAGTCTAAAACTAACAAAAGGCCCATTAGCGGCATAAAAAACATGTTAGTCAGCCCAACGTGAGTTGTTTTTGCCTCTATAGCCAAAATAGGCAAAAAAACCATGGAATGCAGAATGGAGCAGCCAGGGCTAAGTACAGCACAGATCAATAACCCCCTCAAGCCCCCAACATCCAGGATGATCAGCCAGAGTCCATGGGGAAGAGGAAATTCAGGGCAACATCCAATGAAAAGAGGCGCATCGTGGTGCAACACCAGTGATGCATCACTTCTCATTGCGCACTCTTCGCAACACCATGACATCTAAAACCTTGAAAGCTCAGACAGTCCCTGCGGCCTGGAGGCCTCACTGGTCCTACGTTTGGAGCCTGGAGTGGGATGCGGAGGTGCTGTGGAGTTGATGAGCTGTGGCGGTAGACAGTCAGGCGTGGCAATCATCCCCTTACCTGGTGGTGAAGTCTGGCAGGGCGCACGGAGACACGTTGCTGACCTGTGTGAGAAGACCGACTTCCGCCCCTTGGAGCTGTGAATGGTAGAGGCGCTCCTGCGCACCAACGTAGGGAGGTCAGCATCGCATACAACGATCCACCACTACACCGGGATGCGCGGAGGGGATTACCAACAGTGGACGGCGCCTCTCTGCATCACAGGCCGGATGAATTTGTGCTTGTGGGAGGAAGCGCTGCAACTTCATGCCTAAGGGGGCCCTGCTGCATTACCTGCATCGGGAGGTTCCCCAGCAGACTTGGCAGCGACTGCTGTACCCAGGCTTGTGAAATTCACACCTGGCTGAGGCTCCTGCTGGCTGAGCCACAGATTTGGAGAGAGTGCAGCTGATTGCACCATGGTGTCAATGGCCAGGTAAGGAGATGGTGGGACGCATAGCAGAGGAGGGCTGGGGATCAAGTCGCCCAGGCATAGCACCTGGTGTGAAGAACCCCCAGTGGCGGCTCATCCACAATGACGAAAGAGCATCACCCCACTGCTTTGAAGCAGACTCAAGAGAGCAGGAGCAATGAAGACACAGGACCCGGCCTTGAGGTAAGATATCTTTCATTTAAATATTTACAACACCCGCTCACACACGCACCCCGCGTCCCCACCCCATCCAGTGTCCTTTCCAGCGTTTCCTACCTCCCAGCTGTCCAGCACTTCTCTATGGCGGGCGCTCTGTGCCCATGCCCAGTGGCCGAACCACTGGTGTGCCAAAGGTATATATGATGTTACAACGCATACCATTACATCACATTCCATTACAATGCATTCTAATACTATGCATATTGCAACAGTAGAGAAAGTGCTGGATAGCGGAGATGAAAAAATTACTATTCCCTCTTCAGTGAGCTCAACCCTAAAACTAACCCTTGCACCCCAAAACACACCCTGAACCCTAAAATTCACATTTGACTCCCCAAAACACACCCTAAAATTCATATTTGACCTGAGAAAACATACCACAAATTTCATTTCTGACCCCCGAAACCCATACCCACCCTAAAACTTAAAAAAACACCATTACTAACCTCACAATGCGTTGGAATGGAATACAATGTAAAGGGACCTGTGTTGTTGTAGTTGCGTTGTAAAGGCCTTACAATGTAATGCCTGCATTGTAAAGGATGTCTCCAATGCCAAAGGCAAGCCATAGGCAAGACTGTCTGCATCCATCTGCCCCTGGAGCTCACTCAGCACCAAGGCTCCTTCCTCTCTGACAGGCCACTGCTACAACACCAACACGCTCCTCACCATCAACCCTGGACGCCACATCGCCTGCCAGGACCAACTTCTGCTCCGGACCGGACATAGCCATCACTGGCGGCTACTAAATCACCTGCAAGGACTTCCCCGACCCTCTAGGAGGAGACATTGCCATCACCTACAGAAGCACACTCCGACTGACCATGCACTCTAATGACCCAACGATGACCATCGAACACCTCAACTTCCAGATCCGGACCAACCCCAACCCCATCCTCTGCGGCACCCCCATCTGCAGGTCCCCTGGGCCATGGACCCCAATCTCTGATACCATTGTAGACCTCATCGCACCCCAGGCTCTCCCATCCACTGATGACATCCTACTTGGTGAAATCTACTTCCACCTGGACAACCCCAGTGACCAGAACACCACCTCTTCCTGGGGAAGCTCGCCAACATCAGACTCAAGCAGCTAGTCACCGCAGTAAGCCACATAGCAGGACACTCGGTGGAGCACGGATCCTCCTTCCAGCAGGAACTTCAACAACAGCCACGCCACCAGACTCTCCTGAACCAACCATCATTGTATACATTACGTTTTCATCAGGCCCACCGTACACCACCACCATCATCGCCCCCCTTGCAGCTGGATCAAGGCCACCAAAGAACTTCTCATCAACTCCCTCAGCTCCACCACTCCACCAACTCATACAGGCTATAACACCACAGCACACAACCACCACTGATGGATCTCTAACTGTGCCGACACCCTGGAACCCCTCAAGAAAAGAACAGGCAAAATCTAGCACCATGTTGCGCCATATTTGCAAAGTGATGCATGTAGGCATATGCATTACCTTGTGAAAGCCCTGTGCCACATCATACCTGCATCAGGTATGATGTATGCAGGGTGTGCGTTTCCATGCAACAAGGCCTCATAGGACTGGCACAGTGAAATCCATCAGTATCTTACGCCTGCCTGATGGCAGGTGTAAGGGTGACGCAGTGCCACATGGATAGGCTGGCCCCATGCATTGCTGGAGTTGCATCATGCTTGTGACACAACTGCAGCAATGCATGACTTTAGTGCAGACAGATATGTCAGGGTTCCAGACGTATCTGTCATTACTTGCATCATGGAGCGCTGTCCAGTGAATACAGCGCATCATTGGTGTCGCAACGAGGGCGTAGTGTAAAGTGTTGGAATGCTGTCTTGTCACAGTGCTGCAACACATTTCATGGCTGAGGCCCAGGAATGCTCACTATCTTGTTGATGGTGTGCATTCCCTCCCTGTAGTTGTATCGCAGGACAGCGCACCAACATTGCTTGCAGCGCTGTCCAGCAGAAAAACCTGCTGAAACGAGGCCCCAAGTGTTACTTCCATTTTTAAGACCAGCTATTTTCGCGTCTTAAAAAACTGCCTCTAAATGCAGTTAGAGGCAGTTTTTTGGGTCCTCCTACATTCAAAAATTCCCTTGTAAATATCGAGGAGTGGGGTTAGTGGCGTTTTGGCATGGGAATGCCTCCCTTGCATGTAACTGTCATTAACAGAAATGGCAATTTTTTCTATGGATGTTTTTGCCAGAAAACTGCTGATAACAGATGTTAGCGACAGCTTGCACAAATGGCGAAGAAAATGTTGCCGCCGAACTATCGGAAAAGTGCTGCTAAGGCGGCGTTAATTCCTTGTACATATGTCCCTTAGATTGCAGAAAGATTAAATTTAATATTCCCACTCCAATAACTGCAAAAGTAGAGAAAGTGTTGGATTGCGGAGGGATAAAATGTACTATTCCCACTCCAGTCAGTACAACAGTAGGGAAAGTGATACATTGCAGAGGGGTACAATTTACTATTCCCACTCACTGAATGTAACAGTAGAGAAAGTGTTGGATAGTGAAGGGATAAAATTGACTATGCCCACTCAGTCAGTATTATAGTAGGGAAAGTGTTTGATTGCGAGGGGTAAACATTACTATTTCGACTTCAGTGAGTGCAACAGTAGGGAAAGTGTTGGATAGCGGAGGGGTAACATTTACTATTACCACTCCAGTCAGTACAATATATCTTCAACAAAATAAAAATATTTTCAAAACATAGTAAATAAAAATATATAAATATTTTGAAAAATGAAATAAAAATATATTTAATATATTTTTTTTTTAAACATTATAAAGTTAAATACGCAAATACCTACAAATATTATTATAAATAAAATACAAAAATAATTCTCATACAAATGTACTACCAAAAACATTAATTAATAAATACTTTTAGTTTAGTTCGTCCCACCTAATAACACCACAAAACTCACAAACTACACCTAAAAACTATTTACACTATTAATATAAATATCCATCGACAAATTAATTTTAATTAATTAAATATTCATTAATAAATAATTATAATGCATGCACTTTCCACAATACACACAACACACAACACAATTAATTATTAAATTAGGAAATATTATTATTTAAACAAAAATATTAATTGCTTAAAATCGATTTACTTTCCACCCCATATCCCTACGAAACCCACACACCACCTCTAAAATGTATTAAACAAATAGATATTTACACAATTAACATAATTAATTATCAATTAAACAAATATTATTCATTAAAATGAATTAACTCTTTATAATCCCCATAATGTGTACCTAAAGCACACGTTACTGACCTTCAGTAACAATATATCTGTAAGAAACATTAGTTAGTTATAGATTCCTTACCTTAGAATTACCCCCAGGCGTCCGACTGGATCAAGAACGTTTTTTTGTCAGCAGTACCTCTGCGCGTCGGAAGGTGGCGTCGGTCGGCTCCGCGTGCGTCGTCGGCGTCGTGGTTGCCGGGATGACGTTGCGGCAGCTACTTAGACTCTGCCCTCCCACGCTGACGTCAGTTCTGTACATGACTTGTCGCGCCAGAAACGCAGAGCCATGCAAGACACTGACCATTCGTACACAAAACTAGGGCCCTGAAAGGATGTCCTTAACCCTAGAAATCAGTTTGCAGAATGGGGAGGATGGGTGGGATGATAAGGAATCTATAACTAACTAATGTTTGTTAAAGATCTATCGTTACCAAAGGTAGGTAACTTATGCATCTGAAAGAAACACGTTACTTATAGATTCCTGACCTTGGAATATTACCCCAACAATACCAGCTCCGGTGGTGGGTCTGCGAACCAAGATTACACCAGAAAGTCCTGGAGAACAGAACGGCCAAAGAAGCCGTCTCTCCGTACTTGGCTGTCCAGGCAGTAGTGTTTGGTGAACGTGTGCAGCGATGTCCACGTGGCTGCCTGACAGATGTCAGTCAGTGGCCCTCCTCTTCCCAAGGCAGTAGTGGCTGCCGTCACCATGGGGGAGTGAGCGCATAGCCCCAGTGGAGGCTCCTTTTTAGCTAGAGAGTAACAAGCCCTAATACCCAAAACGACCAATCGAGAAATAGTGTATTTGTGTACGGCCCGACCCTTCTTTACACACATATAGCCAACAAAAAGTTGATCATCCACCCGGAACTGTTTTGTGCGAGCTAGATAGAAGGAGAGCGCATGTTTTGGGTCCAGACGGTAGAGCCTCTCTTCGTCCTATGAAGGATGCAGAGGTGGAAAGAAGGTGGGCAAAGTAATGGTCTGCTCGATGTGGAAGGCCGTGACCACCTTAGGAAGAAAGGATGGACGGTTCCGGAGAACCTCCTTGTCTGGGTGAACAGACAGGAAAGGAGGCTTTGAGGAAAGAGCCTGGAGCTTCTAGCAGAAGTGATCGCTACAAGTAAATCAGTCTTAAGAGTAAAGAGACGTAAAGGACAGTTATGAAGTGGCTCAAAGGGAGTGCACATTAAGTAAGTTAGTATAAGATTCAAGTCCCACTGAGGCATAACGAAAGGAATTGGAGGAAAGAGATGCGTCAAGATTTTCACGAAATGGGTAACTACCAGGGACTTGAAAAGAGAAGGCTGATCTGGCAGCCGAAGGAAGGCAGAGATGGCTGAAAGGTAGCCCCTGATAGTGCCCAGAGCAGAGCCCTGCTGGGCCAAGGAAAGAAGGAAAAAGAGGACTTCAGAGAGAGGGGCAGAAAGGGGATCCACAGCCTTTGCTGAGCACCATGCCACAGATTTGTTCCACCTGCTGGCGTATACCGTCTTAGTGGAGGGACGCCTGGCTGTCAAGATTACTTCACAGACTTGGGGAGGCAGGTCGAAAAACGTCAACTGCCAGCACTCAATCTCCACCCAAGGGGGTGGAGACTGGACAGGTTCCGGTGGAGAACCGTCCCCTGCTGCTGCAACAGAGGATCCTCCCGAAGAGGCAGTCAGATCGGAAGATTGATGGCCATGTTGAGCTGCTCAGGATACCAGACTCTTCGTGCCCAATTCGGACCCACAAGAATGACTTGGGCCCGGTGGCGCCTGATCTTCTACATTACCATAGGGATACGGACCCTACACACGCGTGTACGGACCGTATCACTATGGCTTACGCCTACGGCAACACTACCATAGTGATACGGACCCTACACACGTGTGTATGGACCGTATCTCTATGGCGTACGCCTACGGCAACACTACCATAGTGATACGGACCCTACATACGCGTGTACAGACCGTATCACTTTGGAGTACGCCTACGGCTACCCTACCATAGTGATACGGACCCTACACACGCCCTCAGAGCGTGTGTATGGTGCGTTTCACACCTTACACTGGTGACAGGCGGCACACAGAAAGGAATGGAGCTGTCATACTTGCCCAAGCCTGGACATCAAGTCATTGTCAGTGCAGTCCTTCATGTCTCAGGCCTAGGTATGTCAGGCTGTGATGTGGCACATATCTCCTCATGTTTGCACCCAATAGATGTGTGATGAGCTGTGTACACATGTCATGTGTGATGGTGCACTATGTGCCACACATCCCCTTCACACATTTTAGATGTGTGCATGTAGTACAGACTTGTCGAGCACTGCATCACTGGCATGGCACAGTCACCAACACCCGCAACTGTCCCCTGATGCCAGGTACACGGATAATTACACCTGACATGTAACTACCGGCGTGGCACGATGTGACTATGTCATGTGTGTGTCATGTGCTCCCCTGAGCTTGCTGTTGGTGTTCTGTCAAATGCATCTGCAGTTGCTGCATCCAACATGTGTCTATGTGTAGATGGGCATGGCACACAATTACGCACACCAGGCCACATGTGGAATCAGACGTAACGTGTGTATGTATGCATCGAACATGGACTTGCGAGACGAGGACATATCTGCGTAGTCTCAATGTATGTGTGATCAGTCTTGACATGCACCTCTTCATGGCAAGGTGTGTGGTCTGTCCTTTTTCTATGAAATGTGACCTGTGCATCTAGTGTTCCGCAACCTGTCTGTATGCACGGGATCTGCAGTTAATTAAGCAGGCCTGAGTCTCCAAACAGAGTATCCGTGGGTATGCTGTAGATGGCAATGACAGAGCACCAGCCAAACTCCTGCCAATCTTCCCTGGTCACCTCTCCAAGCCAAAAGAACAAGCATCACATTGTGGTCCCAGGTAGTCCATCCTCCCCTCTCATGTAGAGAAGTCTATACACGATGGGTTCAAACACCCCACTCGGGAGAATGGGAATAACTCCTCTCTAGACCAAGCAATTCTAGCTACAGTGTTGACTTGGGCAGCGTGGCTAGCGCTAGTCGCATTCCGATCGTGGATGGGCGCAGACGGGCTTGCCTTTGGCGCGCCTTTGGCGTGCCATCGGTGCGCCCGGTGCGCACGTCCACTGCGCGTTCGTTTGAGCATGGCACTTATACACCAGCAAAGGCCCTGCTCTCCTGAATTTGCTAACAATAGAGCTAACTTTTCTTCAATCTAATCAGAGCAACTGATGAAGAACTTTTTTAGTAAATCTTGCACGTCTTGACCTTATACCATTCCACGAAGAATCTACCACAGAAGGTTCAGATTTAAGCAACCTTAACAGTCAATTAGGTAAATAATAACCAGCCCTTCATCTGAAGTCAAAGAAAGCAGCAACAAAGATTCAAATTTGTGCTATCGCCTGCACTTATTAAAATTACCACATTCAAAAGGTACATTTCCATCACCTTTCAAATATGCCCAAATCACTGTCCTTCTCAAGAAACCAATCCTTAACCCCAGCAAGCTACAAACCCGCACCTCGGTCAGAAGCTATTCATTCAGCTGTCACATATCTGCCTCCCTCCCACATCTCCAACCAAAGTTTATTGTACTCTTTTCATTCTGGACTCCACCTAAACACAACACTGAGATGACAACACTTCAGATACTTGATGTCACACTTAGAATTATGGTTGAAGGTTATAACTGTCTAAGGATCGTGTTGGATCTCACAGTGGTGTTTGGCATCATCATTCTTCAAGCATCGTTTTGTATTCTATCATCCAGAAAGGGCTTTGTTTGAAATATCCTAGAGGGTTCTGTGTCTTTCTCTGTGCAATGTTCTAATTTGTGAAAATGTGATGTGGTGTCCCGCCTGGATTGTTTCTCTAACCCTTTCTATTGAAATCTTTGTACAGCTGCATGCAGAGGATCTGTAACTATAATGGAGATTCTCCAGTCTAGCTACCTTATCCAAGCTGTACTATGAACAGCTATGGGCAATCCCCTGAGTCCCTAGAGCCAGGTATGGGAGGCTCAATATTCACCCTTCACCATGGGTGGAATAAGCTTAGGGTGCTGCACTCTGATGTTCAGTGCTCTGTGCTCTGCTGGTGAACAACACAAAAATATGGAGCCCTTCAGTGAACTCACAAATTGTTGACTCAGGTGAATACCTCAGAATGTTAAGTTCACTGGTGGAAAACAAAGTGTAGAATAAAACACATCACACAATTTTGTGGGATGCTGACCCCCCCATTTGAGATGACAGTGGATCCTGAGATGATGCCTGACCCAGTCATCTGGTATGCATAATGTCCAGCCATTATGGCTCTGTGTGGTCAAGTGCAAATGGTTTGTTAAGGGAAGAAGGGAGTCTACAAAGAAATACATCACAAATAATGACAAACTGTAAAACATGAGTAAAGAAGCAATTACTAAATGTACTATATTTGCAATGAAGCTACATGTAATAATGTTCAAAATAATTTTGAATCCTAACCGTAATTATTGCTTAGGGACTTGGGAATTGTTGTTCTCTTAGGAGCTTTGGTGTGAAGTCTTAAAAGCAGCTCCCACTGTGCAAGAGCTCAAGGAACCCCTGCTGCTGTGCTCAACACATGAAGAGAGCTCCCCCGCTGCAGACGCTGCTCACAGGGAGTACTCACAATGACTACAGTTGTTCTCCTAGGAGCTGTGCTGTGATGTCTTACAAGCAGCTCCCACAGTGCAAGAGCTCAAGGAACCCCTGCATCTGGGCTCACCACATGAAGAGAGCTCCCCCTCTTCAGATTCTACTCAAAGTGAGTACTCACAATGACTGCAGTGATGAAGAACCCTCCAGGTAAAGGGCAGTCTTACTGGTGTGAAAGGCACTGTGTGTAGGTATTCATTTTTGGGAGATCTACATTTGCAACAGCGCTTGTTCGATAATATGTTTTAAAATTGACCAGCACATATATGAGTTCTACAATATCAACTACCAGCATGTCCTCAAGTCTTTTTAACAAATAATCATGAAGAGTAGCAAGTCACCTTGCTCCACTTTGTGACAGGAAAAGTGCAGGCATGCACTGTACTTAACAATATTCTGTGCATTCCTGTCATTTCCCAGCGCTGGCACCCAATGTGCTGCCTAGTGGCAATGCAGGCACCCCTGCACCTTCCTGCACACAATAATCCTCTGAGGCATGTTCCTTGTTCTATGTGACACATAGTAGGAGATTTTAACAAGAAGAAATAAAGATAGTTGTCCGTATTACGCCCTCCTAGAAAAGTGCATCTTTTTGGTGCATTCCCAGGTTTACCACTTCTTATAAATCTGGCCATGAATAAAAAAAACATGGATATTGGGTGGAAATACTCCACCCAAGGAACCCCTCCCTGTGGCTCAGTAATGCAATGCAGCAA
This sequence comes from Triturus cristatus, assembly GCF_964204655.1. Lineage (NCBI taxonomy): Eukaryota > Metazoa > Chordata > Amphibia > Caudata > Salamandridae > Triturus > Triturus cristatus. The sequence continues at coordinate 851,315,534 of NC_140595.1, read as the reverse complement.
TTTGTACTGAATTGTGTTACTCTAGATTTATCAAGCCACTCAGAGACATGCACGGTGGCCTTGACATGGCTTTAAAAAACTCAATAAGGTTTTGAGTGGTGAAAGGGCAATGCAAAACCCAGATAAATATGGCTCGATGTTGTCAGGTCATGGGTTACTATACCAGTGTAAATTTTAACACACTTGAGAAAGTGTGGGGGCGGGAATCTCCGAAAGGTCACTACAATGTAGTAATTGTGTAGCGTTCAAAACAACATGTAAGTCAAACTTAAGAACAGCGTCGCTCTAGCACCCCGTTGGCACTCCTACATAAATATGCTCCTATATTTATGATAAGGGCAGGGAACGTCCTGTGTCTGGAGCAAAGATGCAACATACATGATTATCCACAATCACATACATTTGTGAACATTGATAAATATTCTGCACCCTTGCCTCCTTCAAACCCATCTAAAACTAGCACTGACAGTGTCAATGGTACAGACCTTATATAATCCTCATTTTTACGTCAACGTTAAGGGTGCAGAACAGAAAAAGGTCAGGTAAGTGGATTACCAAAACAAATTTTCTATTTACACAATTGCAGATTCCTCAGTAACTTCCATGATTGGTGTCATAAAATATCAGAAAGCTGCACTAACCATCGGTAGAAATGTAGAATGCCTGGGCTCCTGATTTTCAAAGCTTTGTTTGTGGATCAGAAGCTTTGTAGCCGGCTACCTGGCCCAGACGTGTATTAGAGTGATAGATTATTAAACATTGTCCAGATCTGAGGATTGTGGCTGCAGTGTACATCAGAGCTGTGCATGTTTGTCATTCACCACAAAAGACTTTATGAGTGGGCAGAGCCTGTGAAAAAGCCCATTTTTTTTATATAGGTTTGTGGAAAATTCAAATAACTTCATCAGCGGAAATTACGCAGAATTCCAGGACAATACAATGAAATCTCACATGAAGCAATAGAAGGGAGATACAGTTTTGGGGGTGACACATAATTAATGTAACCTCCTCCTGCCTGCCCCTGTTTCCTCATCATCCTTTCCATTTTACATGCATTTCCAACAACTGTTTGATTGACTTCCAGTCTAGTTTCCTCTCCCATGTCCTTTAATTTTATATCTATTTTCCCTCCTTGTCAGGTTTTTTTTGTATTGCCTACCAACCCCTCCAACTCCTACAATCACATCAAGGCAGCATGTCCCAGACAACCACCAACTTCCTAAAGACTAAACACGCATGTGTACACATCATCTGACACAGAATTTTTGATGAGAAGGAGGTTGCGGCACTGAATTTTAAGAGCTGCACCTCCCCCCCTCAGATTAGTGGCAAGCGGCAGTCCCTGCATCTGGTACTGTTTGGCACAGTGGATACTCCACTGGGGTAAGTCCAGCTCACCATGCACCACCACACTGCCACCACCTGCACACAATAGGCTGTCATGCAACGGTGGACAGGGTTTATTGAAAGGGCAATACCTGTTCGACTAGCTGGGAAGAGAGGTAGCAATGTTTAATCTTTTTTACTTTAATTTTGATTACTTAGGCTGGAGAAATTGCATAGCTTGTAAGTATAAATGAAATATCCATATATATTGTGAGCCATATTTATGAGTCCAGTTCTGTCACACTTGCACCACACAACGTAGCGCATGTGCGATGCAACTCAAAAACGAGATTTATGAAGACACGCCTGGCCATGAGTGGCTCCATAAAACTCGGAAGGCACTAAATGTGTTTGGCGTAAGTGTTCCCACACAACTCCCATCGATTTTGAACTGTTAAATCTGGGAATGAGCCAAAATGCTAAGCCTTCCCAGAGACACCGTGACAAGGAAATATCATATTTACTCATTACTTTCTCTCTCTAGGTGTGCAGCACACATACACAGAAGAAAATATGCCTCTCTGGATTGTTTCTGTGCAGGAAGGTGCTCCTGTCTAGAAGAAAACAACACAGACACCCTTTCACCATGGTGCAAGAGTCCCTGTGTTGGCACTAGGCAGCCAAGCCAGATCGAGCACAGGGACAACGGCGGGCACACACTGTATTCTTTTAAATACAGCACATTTCTGCACTTTCCCAGTCATTCAGCACAGCAAGATGACTTGCTGCACTGCATGACTGTCCCATAAACATGCCCCTATGTATTTCAAAATTATGCAGAATTTATTTGCATTTGTAGTTCTGCAGAATAGGCAGAGGATTTATTTATAAAGAGAGTATACATAATTAGTATCTATGCCAGGTGACTCCAACCAGTTGATCATTAGCTACCCGTAGCTGGTTGACACCTCCAGAGTAGCTCACACCTTTAAGGTTGTTTTAAAAAAAAGCACAGGGTCACATTTTTCTTAAAAACTTAAGGGAACTGTGTTTATTTTACATTATTATATTCAGGCTGCAGATAGCAGGGCCAGATAATGAGCCGTGCTGGAGTCGGATTTATTACCCAAGCCCGGGCACAGAGGTGAAGATCTGATACACTGACTTATTTAGCTCTTTAGTACTTACTTTTCAACTAAATATTGGAGCATAATAACTGAATTATGTTTCTGAATGCTTTTAAATGGGAGAAAATGAAAAGTTACCTTAATGATTAAGTTAACTATTCTTTGTAATTCCTCCCATTTCAAAGTGTTGCATTTACTAACAGCAGGCATCTTGCTCCCAGTAACCAGTAGACACATTGACACATTTATAACTGAAAAATAAAGTCCCTTTTTTAAGTGGTAGAAAGTTAATTTGAAGAAAAATATTTCTATCTTGATGTTTTTCTCCACTTTCAATTAAGCCAAAGACATCTTAATATTTTATTAAACATGTTCCTTCACTTTGTCTACGGGCCACTGGTGTTTGTAAATGTGACACTTGGAAATGGGATTGCTTTATATTATGAGCTTTATGGAATCCATATCAACTTAAAGTTAACTCTAAAGTTTAATTCTCTCCCATTTCAAAGTGTTGCCTTTACACACAGCAGATATGTTGCTCACATTGACTGGTAGACACGGTGCCATATTTATAAGTGAAACATACAGCCATTGATTTAAGTATGAGAAAATTAAAGTGCAGAAAAATGTTCCATATCATGAACATTTCTGCAGAAAATTTTCTAGACTTCAAATTTCTCCCATTTTAAAAAAATGGTTCTATGTTTGTATTATACCTGCAATTGTGATACATACGACAAAAGGTATTCCAGTGCACAAGTACATAGAACATAGAATATCAGTAAACTATGCATATTTATCCCATTCATACACACACATGTTTATACATCCCCAAAGACCACAGTCCCTGACACGCATGGCAGTCTTGTCATGGTGCCCTAGTTAAAGTATTTTGTTCAAACCATATTATCTGGCTCTGTGGACATTAGGCTAAAAGTCACTGGAGCTGGGCCTGAGGGTGTCTGGTAACAATTCACAAGTTGCTTGGCCTTCAGTTCTCAAACTGATTTTTACTGATCAGAAGTAGATCACACTACAAAACTGGTTGGAGACCCCTGATCTATGTAATATGGCCCAATATTGCCAATGAACCTGAATGGCAATATGGCACCGAATTACCCGTTACCCATTATCTTTTTTATATAACTTGGTCATTTTATTATTATTGCAGATAATAACGGGCAATGATTGCAACATTTTGATTTATCGTTTGTGAATAAATTGTTAATGATATAATGGACATTGGTTTGGCTGTAGGTACTTCCACCTAATTTAGATGGGGCAGACATACTACCGGTTTTCAATGCCCATCACCTCCAGAAAAAACATGGCAGTAAGGGGCATTAAAAAGTGCTTAATGCCCCCCTAACCATGGTAGGAAACCCAAGGCAAGAGGGGCATTTGTTTTGTGGGGGTTTGCAAAACGAAAATCCTGCATTGGGGTTTTCCTTTTGAAAATAAAACAAAGTTTGTTTGCCATATGGCTCTGTCATGTTGTCAAAGCCATTCATCAAATTACAATGCATGGACAGGAACTTCTGTGACAGAGGTTCCTGCCAATGCTTGATGTCGGTTGGGTTGAACTATGTTCAAGTGGGCAGCACAGGCAGTATACTTCTGTTTAGTGGGGATAAGGTGCACAGAGTTCAAAACCAGCAAAAATAAGATCCATAAAAAGGTGACAAATCCGGGGTGGCTAGGCACAAAAAGCAGATTTCCTAGAGAGAGTTACCCCCAGAACTAGTTTTGAGTCAGCAGAGAGGAAGGGACTGCTCTTTGTCCAGGTGGGCGCACAGGCTTCGCACATGGAATGAAGGATATCCCTATCTTGAATTATTGGAGTAAAAGCCAATGTGTGGGATGGTAAGCAGGAGGGCTAAGAGGTAGTGCTGTAAAATTGTGTATGGTTGTCCATGAAACCAAAAGTTACCTTTTGACCAGTACCAAATGGACATGAACTGAACCTTGCTAGATGCCCCTACTGGAGTGAGTCCGGGTTACCCAGTCGTTGTCACTCAGGCCTGGGTAGCCAAAAAGCAACCCAGAGGAGATGTTCTAGGAACCCTGAAAAGTTAGGACTTACAATATGTTTTATCCAGAGCCATCGGGGGAACCTTATGGCAAAGTTGTCCAATTTTGATTAGGGGTTTGTAGTAAACTCCACTCCTCCAGTGGAAATCTCTTAGCTTTGCCCACTCTGTGCTTTGCTTGGAGCTCCACCAACTGCTGCGTGGAAGAGTTTTTTCTTGTGCACAGCTCACCAACATTAAGATGGCAAGCATAAATGATAAAATCCAGTGCTATGCTGCCTTCCAGCAAGGTTTCTCAACACAGGCGCTTGCGGAAGTTTGCTACCACACGCATTTTGAAATCTGCCGCTCGTGTGGCAGATAGAAGCACCACCATCTAGCGCACTGCGTGGTGCAATTCACCTAAATTTTACAGTGCGGGATAAGCTCCCATTGGTAAAAATCAGCTTGAGCAGCACGACATAAAGCAACTCTGCAGTTTGCAGGACTCCATGGAGACTCATGGAGTTTTTAGGTAACTACACGGAAATCCATGGAGTGAAACTCTGCGAGTTGCACCCACCCCTAAATTAGATATACCTTCCTTGGATGCAGCTTCAGACTTGCCCTGCTGGAGAATTTTGAGGTCCATGAGGTAAACTAAGTCAGAAGGTAAAATCTCTAACCGGGACAAAGTGACTTGGGGTATCCCACCAGCGTTACATCAAGGTTGGTTTAAAATCACATATAGGTCCTGGTCAACTGCTTCCACAGACTAATCATTATGTTTTTGGTGCTATTTTTATTTACAAATTTAAAAAATCATATCTCAGGTTCCGCTCATTGGATTTCTATCAGTTTTATGTCATTATTTTATTTGAAATTTCCCATCATACAGTTAAACTCGAGGCTGTAGCTCAAATATTGGGACTTCAATTGGATGAACACCTCCTGATTAAGTATATTCAGAGGTTGGGGAAAAGAAGTAATCCCCCTGCCACCCTAGGGGGAGGATGAGGACATCTTTCCATGAACATTAGAGAGGATCATGGCAACCCATGAACGATTAATCACATTTAGCAAAGTGACCTGTCATTGGATGCTGTCAGCTATTAAGCCAGGGAGCCTTTATAGATCCACACTATTTGTCTTAGAAGCTTCATATTACTTCTATACTAACTAATAGGCCCACAAAGAGTTGGTGACCATCTTGACATCTATGATATCGTTGTAATGCCTTGTGTTGAATTGTTCAGGTGGGCACCAGCTCTCCCGGTGCCACGTGACTGCTATCTTGATGCATGTAAGGGATGCCAAAGGACAAGGGAGGAGCATGGGTAGGCCTAGTTTGAACTCTCAGAGGGATATCACACCTCAGTGGTGCGCAGAGGTGCGATCATGCATGACAATGGGGGATTTCCAATGGGGGAAACATACCAACGCATCACATTGCCTTACTGGTTATGGGATATTATTTTGGTTGTTGTTGTTTAGTTTTAATTATGAGAGAGAGAGTGCCACAAGTGAGGCAGAACTGTCAACTGAACCCAAATATCCTCAAAATGCATGGTTGCGACCTTATAAGGACTAATATAGATAGTGAAACTCATACTGAAAGTTCTTGCAGACTATTCAATTGCCCTGCTCTTTTCTAGCCTATTCATCCTCACCTTCAACAAAGGGGGGAGAGAATGCAGCCTTACGGCTAGAGCGGTCGAACTCAGCGCTGGGGACCCAGGTTCGAGTCTCGGCAATGAGGCTCAACATCCTGTGATTCGGGCAAATCACTTAGCCTCCCCGTGTCTAACAAAAAAAAAAGAGAATGTGTCAATCTGTAACAAAACTGGTGCTCTTGTAAAGCGCTCTGATACCCGATGTCTCGGGTCTAGTTCACGCTATATAAAACTCCCCAAAAAAGAGGGATTGTATTCCTCTAATAAGAGGTTCTTGGGCCGGAGACACATCTGGGACAGCAGAATTGATATTGTGGCACTACAAGTTACAAACGTTAAAAGATCAGAAGAGACATGACTCAGACACAAACACTACCTACCGGTTTTTACTCTTCTTACAATTTTTTGCATAATGCTGTTGCTCATATTACCATAGATGCATCCATTATTTGAGGGCTATGAACCTGTAAACCTCTGCTTCCTTTAGATCATCCACACCTTCATGATCATTTACACATACACGGCCTCTGTCAACCCTGTACCACAAACAAATCCAAGGTGTACTCATTGTACTGTCTAACTTGACCCCTTTTTCAAGTGTTCACCCAGTGACCATAAGCTAATCTTCTTCGGATGTTGATTTGCCACAATAAGTGGGTATGTATGCCTAACGGAGGCTTTACAGTCAGTAATTAATGGGGCCTCAGCTCTTATCCACTTTTTACATATCTCTCTCTTTCCTAACAATAGCAAATACATTTTTTTTCCTTATCATGCATAATCCAGCTGTCTCATGCTCCCTCAACAGTAATATAAAAGAAGACTATGGAGGGGCTTAACTTGATCTCATATTTGAAGATTACATCTAAGCCTTACCAACGTCTCTCCAATACTTCACCAACTCTGGACAGTTGAAGAACACGTGACTATCATCTGCCTTTACCAGACCACATCTCCTGGACTTCATCTCCACATTACTTTTATATCTTTGCCGGGGTCTAGTAGTATCTGTACAGGGTAAAAAGATGGTTGCTTCTTAATGTAGCAAGTCTTACACACAAGCGTTTACAGGAAGGCAACAGACAAAAATGATGCCTTGCAATATGCGAGTTTTCACCCATCATCCTTAAAAAAACATTTACCGTTGTCACAATCTTTGCTGTGGTTTGGTCCCTGAAGAAGTTGAGGCCATACATCTTTGGCACTTCTTTCCATGTTCCAACTGACATTAGACCTCTCAGATGGCTCATGCAGATGAGGGAGGGAAATCCCAAACTGTTGAGGTGGGCCATTTCCCAACAGAGGATGGACTTCACGATGAAACACAGTCCTGGGAATGCTCATGCCAACGCAGATGGACTTTCTAGGTTTTTCCACTTTTTTGATGAGTACTACCAGGGTGTAGGTAAGTTACCCAACACCTTTTGTTTGTGTGAGAAAGTCATCCTTTTTGCCCTGATCACCGTCATTGTATTTCTTGATTCTGGTGGTAGCTGACTCTGACTGTGCCCTATGCTTTGCATATCAAAATCAGGGCCATTGCTCTGATTAGAAGGTATATGGAAATTAGATTAAATTACAATTGATACTGGCAGCCTAGCTGTAAATCCCCACTATATAATAGGGCATATAGGTTTATTGGCCCAGTAGACTTCATGCACTTAAGTGTGCATTCATGTGTTCCCTGCTGCTTTTCAGGCTACCCTTGATTAAATGTATATGCACATTCGACTTTAGATTTAAAGGTACTTCCGAAGCCTCAAACTACCTTTTTTTTACTATGTCAACCCTAAGGTCTCCCCTAGGTGCCCTATGGATTGGGTGCCTTGTAACTATAAGCAGGGGCATTATAAGAGATGTTTTATGAGCCCTGGTAAGGTGAGGGAAAAACTGCCAATTTAGTTTTCCCCATTGTAGAAAACTGGCTCTACATGCCAACATGGGAATATTATATTTACATATAATATTGACAGGAGCTAGCTAGAAATACCATTCAAAGACTTAAATTAATATTTTGAATGAATCCAACACCTTGTCATTGTTTGATTTATTATAACTGTTAGAGTCGGGGATCTCTGGTTGGCGCAAGGTTGCCCTTGTGTCAAGCAGGAACCCTCTCCTCCACGTCAGGGCGCAGGATAACCCCTCGCGAATGACCCTTGCTCACCCTCTAGGTGCGTGGCGTGAGCAGCCAAGGCGATTCCTCAGGCGTTGTTGGTTAAGCACTTACAATCGTACACACAGTAAATACATCAATCCCCCCAGAAACGGACACCAGACTTGGATATATATAAAAATACGATTCTTTATGTAAAAATAAGGTATATATATCTCAACAGACTTATCACAAGACCAATAACGTTTTCGCTAGGCCACCAGGTTATACAGCAGGCAAATGTTCTGGGTTCGTAGTTTCAAATGGATACTTTGTAGTCTCTTTACTTGTAGTTCCAGTACTCACAGAGATCGACTCCTGCGAACGGGGAAATAAGGCGTTGCGGGCCCCGAGCCCGATACTGGAACTTCTTTCGTGAGGTGGAGAGTCGGCACAGGTCGGTGCGACTCTCAGCTTGGGAAGTGTTCTTGGGTCCTCAATCAGCAGGTGTGGGCAGGTAGGCAGGCGCGGCCAGCGACCCTTTAGCACGGCGGTGCAGGAGGGTCTCCACAGCGGGGGCGGCGCGGCCTGAGATGTCCGAGGATAGCGAAGCGGGGTCACAGGGCACAGTCAGTGCAGCTGGATGACCCGGCGTAGATCACAGTCGTCGGACGGCTTCCGGCAGGAGGGGTGATAGCGCGTTCAGCGCACTCCAATGGCAGGCGGTGACAGGGGTGCAGGCGGCCTGGCCCGGGGACAGAGAGCGGCTCCGGACGGAGCGGGGCTCTCACGGGATTGCGGCAGGCGAGCTCCTGAGTGTCACGGCCCTAGGAGGGGCGATGAGGGGCGCAGTCTCTTTTCTGGCGGGATGCACACACGGCTCGAATTGGAGGACGAGCAAGAAGCACAGAGAACCCACTGTTCCTGGGGTTCAGTTCAGGGGGCAAGCTCAGATCAAGCCCTTGGAGAATGTTCAAGCACAAAGTAGCAAAGTCTTTTCAGTAAGTCTCTTCCTCTCCTTTCTCAGCAAGGCAGGCAGCAGGCCAGCTCCTCCAGCGTCTCCTTCTCCTTCTAGTCGGGCAGAGGTTCTTTGTGGTAAACAGGATTCTGATTTCTTAGGAGCCAGGCTCCTACTTTTATACCATGATTCTTTTGTTCTTTAGCGCCAGGGGGCCTAGGCCTGGCTCAGTCCAGTTCTGGAGCACTTTGTTATGGTGACTCTGCTCTTTCCTTTCAGCAGCAGGGCAGAGACATCAGCCGCCCCACAGGGGGTGGCGCCGGCTTTGTGGTGGCAGAGCACAGGTCTATTCAAGAGTCAAGGTGTACTCCTCCCACCCATCCAGGTGTAATCTCTCTACCCACCACCTGGCAGCCAACCTGTCTCTGGGGATCCCCCCACCCTGCTCCTACTGTTGCTAGGCAGAACACATACACACAGCAGAGGCGGACTGAGATGGTCAGGTCAGTAAATACTAACTTTCTAAAAGTAGTATTTACAAACCCAGGATACTAAAATAGACTTGACTACAAGAAGTATTTTATCATCCTGAGTTCAGGCATACTAAACTTGACACTTCTACCATGCTCTCTGAGTCCACTGGGGTCACAGCGTCGGCGTGATCCCGGCAGCCCATTCTGGCCTATGGAGAGCAGGTAGCCTTCAATAGTGAAGAACGAAAATGGCTGTAATTCACTACTAAGACATGCCACACACATCAGGGCATGTCCTACCTTATGCCTACAATGCACCCTGCCCTTGGGCCTACCAGAGGGGTGGCTAATATGTAGGTAAGGGAAGGTTTAGGGACTGGCAAGTGGGGGCACTTGCGCAGTCAGCGCGACGGTCCGGGACCGCGCACAGGGTCTGCGGTGGCAGACCCTAGACACACTTTACAAGGCCGCTTCCGTGGGTGGCGCAACCAGCGCTGCAAGCCCACCAGCAGCATTGGCATTCACAAGCCCTGGCACCCCTGGTGCACTCTACTGGGGACTGATAGTGAATCCAATCAACCAATCATGGACATCAATTACAGGTACACTTTACTTAGGGAGCACTTGCACTGCGGCACGGATTAGCCGTGGCGCAGTGCCCTGAGCGGACAACACCAGCAAAACAGTCGAGGCACACCATCAAAAAGTGGAAGGGAAACTCACGCCAAGGTGCCAGGTCTAACACGTGTCCCCTCCAGCTGAAATGTGGGGAGAACTACCCTTGCCCAGGGGGTTCCTCGTCACTAAGGCGGAAATACCTGGACAGACCGTCAGCGTTGGCGTGATCTGTACCAGGACGGTGTTCCACCGTAAAGTCCATACCCTGTAGGGAGATGGACCACCTCAACAGCTTCGGGTTTTCACCCCTCATTTGCATCAACCATCTGAGGGGCCTGTGGTCCGTCTGAACCCGGAAGTGAGACCCAAACAAGTAGGGTCTTAGCTTCTTCAGCGCCCAGACCACAGCAAATGCTTCTTGCTCAATTGCACTCCACCTACTTTCCCGTGGAAGTAACCTCCTACTGATGAAGGCTACGGGTTGGTCCCAGCCCTCCTCAGTCATCTGTGAAAGAACAGCCCCTACACCATGCTCTGAAGCGTCTGTCTGCACTAGGAATTCCTTGGAGAAGTCAGGGGCCAAGAGCACGGGCGCCGTGCACATGGCAGTCTTCAGGGTGTCGAAAGCTTTCTGACAGGTGTCAGTCCAAATCACGTTCCTGGGCTGCTTCTTCGAAGTCAGCTCTGTCAAGGGGGCAACGATCGTTCCATAGCCCTTGACAAACCTCCTGTAGTACCCAGTGAGCCCCAGGAAGGCCCTCACTGCGGTCTGCGTCTTGGGGGGTTCCCAAGCCAGGATGGTCTCAATTTTGGGTTGCAAGGGTGCCACCTTGCCACTCCCCACTTGGTGTCCCAAGTACACCACGGAACCCTGCCCGATCTGGCACTTGCTTGCCTTGATCGTGAGGCCTGCTCGGCGCAGCGCCATCAACACTTCCCAGAGGTGGCGCAGGTGTTCAGGCCAGGTGGCACTGAACACTGCGATGTCATCCAGGTAGGCGGCACTGAACGCATCCAGCCCAACCAGTACCTGGTTGACCAACCTCTGAAAGGTGGCAGGGGCATTCTTCATCCCAAATGGCATGACTCGGAACTGGAAGTGCCCATCTGGTGTAGAGAATGCGGACCTCTCTTTGGCCCCATCGGTCAAGGCGATCTGCCAGTACCCAGACGTTAAATCAAACGTACTGAGGAACCGGGCAGCCCCCAGCCGATCAATGAGCTCATCAGCTCTGGGGAGGGGGTGCGCGTCAGTCTTCGTGACTGAATTGAGTCCTCTGTAGTCCACACAGAACCGGAGTTCAGGTGTGGCTCCCGGCGCAGCAGCCTTTGGGACCAAGACCACGGGGCTGGACCAAGGACTGCTGGAGGACTCAACCACCCCTAGCGCAAGCATTTTGGAGACCTCCTCCTTAATGCAAGCTCTGACCCTGTCAGTTACCCTGTAAGCCTTGTGCTTTACAGGTAAGCTGTCTCCTGTGTCCACATCATGGACGCACCAATCTGTGACACCAGGAACCAGGGAGAATCGGTCGGAAAACTGTCCCAGCAAGTGGCGGCAGTCTTCCTGTTGTTCGGGCGTCAGGGTGGGTGAGAGGTTAACTCCATCCACTGACCCATCTTTCTCAGAGGCCACTAAGAGGTCAGGAAGAGGCTCGGTCTCCTCTTCCATTCCATCATCAGTGGCCAGCAGCATGCCCACTTCGGTCCTCTCTAAGTGGGGCTTAAGGCGGTTAACATGTAGGACCCTCAAAGGGTTCCTGGGAGTCTGCATGTCCACCAAGTAGGTGATAGGACTTTTGCGCTCCACAACCTCAAATGGACCGGTCCACTTATCCTGAAGTGCACACGGCTCCACTGGGGCCAAGACCCACACCTTTTGTCCAGGTTGAAGCTCGACCACAGTGGCATTCCGGTCGTACCACCGCTTCATCTCCTCCTGGCTGGCTTCCAGATTTGCCTCAGCAAGTTGCCTGAAACGCCGAGTCTGGTTTCGGAAGGCCAGCATGTAACTATATACATTCTGGGGAGGTTTCCTGGGAGATTGCTCCCAGCCTTCCTTTACCAAACTCAGAGGTCCTCTTACCGGGTGACCATACAGAAGCTCAAAGGGGCTGAACCCTAGAGACTTCTGCGGCACCTCTCGGTAAGCGAAGAGCAGGCATGGCAAGAGGACGTCCCACTTACGCCTCATTGGACCGTCCAGGCCCATGATCATGCCTTTGAGGGTTCGGTTGAATCTCTCAACCAACCCATTTCCTTGGGGGTGGTAAGGAGTGGTGAACTTGTAAGTTACCCCACACTCCTTCCACAGGGATTTCATATATGTGGATATGAAATTGGTCCCCCTGTCGCTCACCACCTCTAGAGGGAATCCCACTCGGGAGAAAATTCCCATCAGTGCCCGTCCCACCACGGGGGCCGTCACTGTCCTCAGAGGGATGGCTTCAGGGTACCGGGTGGCATGGTCCACCAAGACCAGGATGAACCTGTTGCCCAGGGCTGTCTTGGGGTCCAGAGGCCCCACAATGTCAATACCCACTCGTTGGAATGGCGTACCGACCACAGGGAAAGGTTGCAGAGGAGCCTTATGCTTCCCTCCGCTCTTACCACTTGCCTGGCAAGTCTGACAGGTTCTGCAGTAGGAATCGGAATTCTTGTGCATTTGGGGCCAGTAAAAGTGGGTGACAAGCCTGTCATAGGTCTTGTCCATCCCCAAATGTCCTGCTAACGGCACATCATGAGCCAGCCCCAGTAGGAAGGTTCTGAACTTCTGGGGTACCACCAGCACACGGGCTGACCCAGGTTCAGCAGCCTTAGGCTCGGAATACAGGAGGTCACTCTCCCAGTACACGTAGTGTGTTTTGGCCTGAACACCATTGGCCTGGTCTGCAGCCTGTTGCCGCATACCCACGAGAGAAGGGCATTCTTTCTGCTCCCTGCAGAATTCCTCCCTGGAGGGACCTCCTTCTTGCTGCCAATGGGTCAGCTCAGGCAAGTCTCCCAGTTCGGCAATCTGTTCCCCGGTAGGCTCCAGAGCATCCCCCTCAGGGTCTACTTCCTCCTGGGCCGTGGGAACTTCGGGGGCCGGTTTCCCGCGCCTCCTGCGCCTTCTCCCTAAGGCCGGTTCCTGGACCTCTCCCTCAGGCTCCAGGACCCTCTCAACACCCCTACTGGCTGCCATGGACCGGGTGGTCACGCACGCCCAGTCGGGTAGACCCACCATCCTCAGATGCGTGGTCTTCTCCACCTTTTCCCAAGGGGAACTCTCCAGGTCGTTCCCTAGCAGACAGTCTACAGGCATGTCAGTTCTCACAGCGACTTGTAGAGTACCAGAGACCTCCCCCCACTCAAAGGGAACTTGAGCCATTGGACAACGACTCTCTACGTTGTCAGCATTGACAACCCTACAGTAGGCATTGGGTACAATCTGCTCTTGAGACACCAGGTGTTGCCTCACCGAGGTCACGCTGGCTCCTGTATCTCTAAGAGCCTCAACCTTCTTTCCATTGATGGTCACCACCTGCCCATATTTCTTAGTGTTAGAGGGCAGGTAGGTTACAGGGACCATCTCACTGTCTCCTAGCGAGACTAGGGTCATCTGCCCGGGACCCCCACCCTCCTGGACTGCTACCTCCTCCCCAAAGTTAACACTAGCTACTTGCCGGGGTGGAGCACCAGTGGGTGCGGTCTTACCAAACAGGCGACACTTAGGATCAGAGGCAATGTGACCCGGGTCACCACACTTATAACAATTGAAGGGCCCCTTTGGAACAGGTCTACCTGTCGGGGCCCCGTTCTGCTGCGGGGGTGGGGGAGGCTGAGAACCCTTCTGCTGGTTCCCTTGGGAATTACTTTGGGGGCCTTTTTGGAACCCCTTCTGTTTACCCTTGTCCCCCCCACTCTTCTGCTGGGGACCCTGCCCACCTTTGGCGGAGTCTCCCACTTGACCCTTGTGGACCCTGGTGCTGAGCCAGCGGTCCGCCTCCTCAGCAAGCTTCCTCGGGTTGGACAGCTTGCTATCAATCAGGTGCTGGCGTAGCTCAGGAAAACATTGACTGGACAAGTGCTCCCATGCAATTAAATCAAGCAGCCCTTGATAATCACTCACTTTGCTACCCTTCACCCAACCATCCAGCGCTCTGCAGAAAAAGGTCACATATTCCACATACGTACTCTCAGGGATCTTCTTGGTCTCCCTGAACCTCTGTCTATATAGCTCAGGAGTTAACCCATACCTGGTCATTAAAGCTTCCTTCATATGGGGGTATGAGGTTTGGAGATCTAAGGGTAAATCTAACAGTGTGTCACGCCCTTCAGCAAGGAACCTTCCCCACAACCCCGCTCCCCAGTCTTTCTCAGGGACCCGGTGTGAGGACATGGCCACCTCGTAGGCCCTAAACCACTGCCCTATGTCATCCTTTCTGAAATACTCCTTTACTACATCTTTGGGGATGTACACCTTGGACTCTACCTGCGCTGGTGGAGTGCTGCCACCAGAAGGAGCGGTGTCCAAACTTTTCGCCTTCAGCTCCAACTCCTTCAATCTTATATCATGATCCATTTGGCGTTGTTGCGCCTCCAGGGCCAACTTCTGCTTTTCCATTTCCATCTGTCCTGCCAACTTTGCCATCTCCATTGCATGCGCCCTGTCTGCTGCCCTGTCTGCCAGCTCCTCTGGCGACCGGACTCTGCTGGGCTCCTCAAGGTTGTCGGGTGGAACGATGTCCCCCGCATTCCGTAGGTCTCGTGACTCCTTCCAGGCTCTCAACGCCTTGGTGTACTGGGGCTTCCTCTTGCATCCCGCATGGGGGACTCTGAATTGTACACTGTAGCCTTTCAATTGCTCCATCGTGTAGCCTTCCAGTCTCTCCCAATCCACCTCATCGATTCCAGAAATCACAGAGAGTGCTCTCCCAGCGGAGTGTGAGCCAGGCATGGTTGCAGTAATGGCAGATGTCTCAACAAAGTTCAACAAAAAACCTGTGGCTGCGTTATTTGGTCTGCTCTCACTATCTGGTGATTAATAATTCACTGTATGCAAATTACAAGTGCAAATCCGAAATCCCAACCGCTGCCAACAATGTTAGAGTCGGGGATCTCTGGTTGGCGCAAGGTTGCCCTTGTGTCAAGCAGGAACCCTCTCCTCCACGTCAGGGCGCAGGATAACCCCTCGCGAATGACCCTTGCTCACCCTCTAGGTGCGTGGCGTGAGCAGCCAAGGCGATTCCTCAGGCGTTGTTGGTTAAGCACTTACAATCGTACACACAGTAAATACATCAATCCCCCCAGAAACGGACACCAGACTTGGATATATATAAAAATACGATTCTTTATGTAAAAATAAGGTATATATATCTCAACAGACTTATCACAAGACCAATAACGTTTTCGCTAGGCCACCAGGTTATACAGCAGGCAAATGTTCTGGGTTCGTAGTTTCAAATGGATACTTTGTAGTCTCTTTACTTGTAGTTCCAGTACTCACAGAGATCGACTCCTGCGAACGGGGAAATAAGGCGTTGCGGGCCCCGAGCCCGATACTGGAACTTCTTTCGTGAGGTGGAGAGTCGGCACAGGTCGGTGCGACTCTCAGCTTGGGAAGTGTTCTTGGGTCCTCAATCAGCAGGTGTGGGCAGGTAGGCAGGCGCGGCCAGCGACCCTTTAGCACGGCGGTGCAGGAGGGTCTCCACAGCGGGGGCGGCGCGGCCTGAGATGTCCGAGGATAGCGAAGCGGGGTCACAGGCACAGTCAGTGCAGCTGGATGACCCGGCGTAGATCACAGTCGTCGGACGGCTTCCGGCAGGAGGGGTGATAGCGCGTTCAGCGCACTCCAATGGCAGGCGGTGACAGGGGTGCAGGCGGCCTGGCCCGGGGACAGAGAGCGGCTCCGGACGGAGCGGGGCTCTCACGGGATTGCGGCAGGCGAGCTCCTGAGTGTCACGGCCCTAGGAGGGGCGATGAGGGGCGCAGTCTCTTTTCCGGCGGGATGCACACACGGCTCGAATTGGAGGACGAGCAAGAAGCACAGAGAACCCACTGTTCCTGGGGTTCAGTTCAGGGGGCAAGCTCAGATCAAGCCCTTGGAGAATGTTCAAGCACAAAGTAGCAAAGTCTTTTCAGTAAGTCTCTTCCTCTCCTTTCTCAGCAAGGCAGGCAGCAGGCCAGCTCCTCCAGCGTCTCCTTCTCCTTCTAGTCGGGCAGAGGTTCTTTGTGGTAAACAGGATTCTGATTTCTTAGGAGCCAGGCTCCTACTTTTATACCATGATTCTTTTGTTCTTTAGCGCCAGGGGGCCTAGGCCTGGCTCAGTCCAGTTCTGGAGCACTTTGTTATGGTGACTCTGCTCTTTCCTTTCAGCAGCAGGGCAGAGACATCAGCCGCCCCACAGGGGGTGGCGCCGGCTTTGTGGTGGCAGAGCACAGGTCTATTCAAGAGTCAAGGTGTACTCCTCCCACCCATCCAGGTGTAATCTCTCTACCCACCACCTGGCAGCCAACCTGTCTCTGGGGATCCCCCCACCCTGCTCCTACTGTTGCTAGGCAGAACACATACACACAGCAGAGGCGGACTGAGATGGTCAGGTCAGTAAATACTAACTTTCTAAAAGTAGTATTTACAAACCCAGGATACTAAAATAGACTTGACTACAAGAAGTATTTTATCATCCTGAGTTCAGGCATACTAAACTTGACACTTCTACCATGCTCTCTGAGTCCACTGGGGTCACAGCGTCGGCGTGATCCCGGCAGCCCATTCTGGCCTATGGAGAGCAGGTAGCCTTCAATAGTGAAGAACGAAAATGGCTGTAATTCACTACTAAGACATGCCACACACATCAGGGCATGTCCTACCTTATGCCTACAATGCACCCTGCCCTTGGGCCTACCAGAGGGGTGGCTAATATGTAGGTAAGGGAAGGTTTAGGGACTGGCAAGTGGGGGCACTTGCGCAGTCAGCGCGACGGTCCGGGACCGCGCACAGGGTCTGCGGTGGCAGACCCTAGACACACTTTACAAGGCCGCTTCCGTGGGTGGCGCAACCAGCGCTGCAAGCCCACCAGCAGCATTGGCATTCACAAGCCCTGGCACCCCTGGTGCACTCTACTGGGGACTGATAGTGAATCCAATCAACCAATCATGGACATCAATTACAGGTACACTTTACTTAGGGAGCACTTGCACTGCGGCACGGATTAGCCGTGGCGCAGTGCCCTGAGCGGACAACACCAGCAAAACAGTCGAGGCACACCATCAAAAAGTGGAAGGGAAACTCACGCCAAGGTGCCAGGTCTAACAATAACTATTACAGAAAAATAAGTTATAGAACTTTTTTTTCTGTGAGCCACAATCCAGCCTTTCAGCTGCCTTCTGTTGATGCCTTAATGAAGTGTGAAGTAGCCTGCTAGAGAGACAAAGGATTTGCTCTGGGTGGAGAACTGCAGCTGCAGAAGCATAAAGAGGATGGGGTGGAGTAGCCAAACCTGTCTTCATAGGGACAATGCCACTTTGACACAGCACAGGCTCAACCCCAGTTCCTGCACACCCAGCCACATAGGAGCCCCTGTAATTAGATTAGTGAAGGGCCTGGAAGGGGAGTGTTAAAAAACCTTAGCCACACAAGTGGGTTGCTATAGCCAGATCTAACCCTTCAGGGGAGAGTCACTCCATTTTGGATTTTGGAGGAATAGTGCTTTATAGGAGAAGAACCTGTCACACTTTGTAGGACGCTGTCATACACTCGGTTGGCACCCTGCATCCTATTTGTCAGGGGTGCCCTCAGCTTCATGCCCAGGAACACTGAATACGTACGGAAGACCTACATGGCAACAAAGATCTACTACCTGAAAAAATACGTAGAAGAAGGACTGCCATGCTGGAACCCTGCTATAAACCCAAAGTACTGCACTCTGAAGGACTGCACCTGCTGCACAGTCTTGTACTACATCCCTAAGGACTTTGCCTGGCCTCATAAGGATTTAAGGGCGGACCCCATGCAAGCTGCCGGTTAACAGAGCCCACCTGCATAATCTCCACCAAGAACTCCCAATCTTTTGAATGCGTTCAGTGTACATTTAAGGATTTGGGCAGGTGCATTGTGGAAATTGTAGTCCCAACTTCCCAAGGACCATCTCAGAGCTTCTAGATCTTTGTATTGGTGTTTTGGGCACTTTGAACCCACAAGAGGAACTCCAGGAAGAAGCTCCAGAAGTTTGGAGAAGTACGGAACAACTTTTGAAAAAAGTTCCAGGAGGTGACCAACTTGACGTCGAGAGTCAAGCCGGCGACCTCAAACTGTGACCCGACCAGGAGTTCAGGTTGTCCCGCTGAAATCACCAGAGCCGAAGGCTTCCAGGAGTTGACCAAGGGCTAGCACTGGATCAAGCCAACAATGTTGACACTAATCTGGCCTGAAGAAGAGCCTTGATCGATTTTGAGATAAAATCATCAAGAAACATTTTGAAGTGCACCTATAAAATTTTGACAGAGGTTTCCCCGCTTAGTGTATCTGACCAGGGCTCCATCACAGTCAGCCTAAAACTTTTTCTGTGTTTGGTTTTTAAGCCCTAGAAACTGTTTATTCTTAAAAAAAATTAATATCTCCGGTGCCCGACATTGGGTTTTTGTCATTTTGGTGTCATTTTAAAGATTAAAATATTTCCTATGTTTATATACTGGTGTTGCATTGGTTGTGCGTGTTGTGTCTTACCTATTTTTTGCATTGGTGTTTTTAAATGGTTTCTACACCTGTCTCCTAATTTACGCCTGCTTGCTTGTTGCCAGCTACCAAGGGTTGAGCAAGGGATTAATTTATTGTGACCTCAAATGAACATTTTATTATGTTTGTTACCTAATTCCTGGTGGTAAGTCACTCCGTATCATTCCTAATAAACCACTTTCTAACAAGGAGAAAGGTGAAACTGACAAGGGGGATGTATGTCTAGGTCAAAGGCTGTCGATAGAGTAAAAAATTGGGACCAATTACTGGCCGGTGGTGTGGGTAGGTTCGGTAACATACTGGGTGAGGCCACGGTTTGCGAAGCTTCCTAGAAGGGTCCTTAGATTTTGGGTCTGTGAGGTCTTTTAAATGAAAGATGTTGTCTCCAAGGAGGATGAAGGTGCTGGCAACTATGATGAGGTATGCAACAAACAACGTCCATGATGTCGCTAGCAAATTTGGTGTGGGGTCCTGGTGGTTTGTATTCAAGGGTTCCCCCAGGGAGAAGTTTGCTGTGATGCACATCTTAAATGGAAGCTGTTCCATGTAGCTTGTGGGAGTGTCATATAGGTAATGCAGCTGATGGTATCCTTGAATATGATTATATCTCGACCTCTAGAGTTTTGCTGATGGTCTTGCCTAACAATCTTGTAGTCAGTTGGGATGACGGCAATGATGTCTGGTGCAAAGGTTTGGTTTAGCTCTGTATCAGTGAGAAAGAGCAGATCTAGAGCATGGTCATGCCATAGGTCCCACATCTCTGTGGTGTGTTCGACGAGTGAGTGGGTGTCGAGGAGCAAGCATGTGAGAGGAGCATGTTGTTTGGGTGGTGTTTGGTGTGTGTGAGTGGGTATTTGATGTTTTTGAGAGTGAACAGGTGGGGTGCAGGGTGCTATTGATACGGGAGTGGCCGGTGTTGGGGTCTAAGAGAGTGCATGTTAACTTGCAGAAGGAGCATATGAATGCTCCTTATGTGTTGTGTGGTGCAATGTGGCACAATGGGACAAGTGGTGACCAGGATTAAGAGCATTGATGAGCACAGTAAGGTATTGTGGGTAGGGTGTAAACTAGGGTCCCTTTAGACTGGGCACAGTTGAGGCATAGAAAGGCACAGATAGGATTGGCTTTGGCACATCAACCGTGCGTCCCCTGTGTGATGCTACTGCAGCCACGATTAAATAGGTCCTTGGAGGAAGGAGGAGCGCAAGGTACTCTGAGCGAGTGTAGGAAAGTGAAGTATTGTGCAGCAAGGTTGCTTAGGCTTCACTATGTAATTCTCTCACAATACCCCAAGATGGTCCTTGCATTCAGAATAATAAATCCATAGCTCAGTCCTGTTAGTGTGGCAAAGAGCAGTCAGGCTTTACTAAAGGAACATGTGTTAACCATTTTAGAGTAACAGCATGGACGATGAGTGAGTGACACGACACAAAAGAAATTCAACAGCAATTTATAAAAAATGTATGTAGATTTTTATATTAATTTAGAGACAAAAATGAAGACAATCAGAAATGTATGTCTGGAGTTTTGATTTTCAAAGGAAAAATACATCAAAGCAAGTCAATCCTGCAGAACTTTAACCTTGCAGTCAATGGTATAAAGCACTAGTGACAATCGGCAATTGGTAGGATGAGTTGTGTGCAACCCACTGGGGGAGTAAAGTAATGTGGGTCCCAGGACCAGGCCACGACCGTCAGTTCAGTTTTACCAGGCTGGTAGGGCCCGGGTACAGAGTGATGTTCGTTGTCCCTAGTGCTGAAGTGAGATCTGCGGGGGAGCTGATTTTATTGCTTAGAGTGTGTTGGTGAGGAAACGGATGCAAAAAGGTGACAACAGGGCCACTGCGGTGGTCAGTTAAAAGGTGCTATGGAGTTCCCACAAAGCGTAGCATCGAGTGAAGATTGTGCCCACCCACAAGCCTTGGCAGCAGTAAGCTCAGTGTTCAGATATTTTGACACCCAGAGGTCCGGAGAAAACGGTACTCACCTGAATTTGCAGTAGGCACGGACTACATTTCCCATAATGCAAAGGACCATCTACTTTTAGGCAATTCTTCAGGCAGCCCGATGGCCAGCAATTCTTTGGTTCCAGTATGTTGTTTTACCTGTAGACTGCAGTGGGCTAGTGCCACTAGTCCAAAGGACTATGGAGTTTCCTTTGGCTCTCAAAGGGGTCTCTCTGTCTGGGGGAGCCAGTATTTGGTCCAAGACGAGTTGTAGTTGTGCAGGTCAAGGAAGGTTGCCACTGGTGCAGAATAGCACACCTTTGTTTGTGCAAGTCCTGTTGATGCAGATTCGGGTCTCTTCTTTGTCCTTTGTTGTAATTCAAATCAGAACTGAGGTTCTGGTGCCAGAGGTGTCCCTCAAATCCTAGATTTAGGGTTTTTAGGGATGTGGGTGCAAGTAGCTAAGGGGCTACTAGCCCCAGTGGCTAATCACCCTTGAGGTGACCACATCCAGTGGGTTGAGCACCTTTGCTACCAGAACCCTCTATTCTACCACTTTTAAAAATGGCAGAAAACGTTCATAGCTGTACAGACCAGGTAGCCCACCCTAGGGGTGTGGCTTGTCTTTTGGGGATTTACACCTCCTGACTATTTAATTTTCCCATCTGCCTGTGTGCAAATGTGCCTGGGGGATAGGGCAGGGCTGTTTCCTCCTTTGAAAGGCAGCCTGGATGCATATAAGAGGCAGGGTAAACTGTGAAGTTCACCGCCTTGATGTGCCACTGTTGTCCATACTGTTAGTTAGGGAGGGAGATGTCACCTCCTTCCCTTACAGTCCTTTGTTTCTGATTCCTGGGAGTATTCACACCTCCTAGCAGTGGTTCAGATTCTTGTCTTGGTGGGAGCACAGGAAAGGCTGGGGCACCCAAGGGGACAATCTCTAAGGTAGCCACCTGGGTGCATGTCGCATCAAGTCTGGAATGAGAATCATGCTAGGGGTGATGAGATAAGGTGGATGATACCAAACATGACATATTTCAGTGGGGCCATAATGGAGCTGGCAACCTAAAGGCTGCCCGGGTCCCAGCCCATATTATCCTAAGTCCCCCTGATCACTTATAGTACTGCTTACATGGTGAGGGCAAAGTCAAATTGGATCTGTTTTCACTGCTTCTGCAGTCTTCAATGCCAGGACTGCTGTCATCTGTTTACTTGGGTCACTCCGTATGGCACAAACAGGGTTTCAGGCCCTTGTGACCCCTTTAACTCTCATGCCCTGGATACCACTGGTAACACTTATCAGGGACTTATAAGAGGTTAAAGTCCTTGCCAATTGGGGTTTCCAATTTAAATACATCATTTAGGGAGCGAGCACTGGCACTGGGGCTTGGTTAGCAGGTTCCACTGTACTTTTAGAGTAAAAAACATCAACTTTGAGGTCCAAATTGGGCCAAAAGTATGAGGGGCGGCCCCTGCAAACAGCCTGTTTTCATTCAACAAGAAACAAGTAATGTGCAGATAGATGATGGGAAATCCAGTTATGGGGAATGGGAACTTCCTCTTGCTTGGCTTCTTTTAAAGATGGTTTTACCAGAAATCCAGTGCTGTCACTTCCTGTGCAGATAGATGATGGGAAATCCAGTGATGTCATTTCCTCTGCAGATGGGCAATAGGAAGTTAAGAGCTCTTGCTTGGATGCTTTTTTTTAAAGATGATTTTAGCAGGAAACCATTGATGTAACTTCCTGTGCAGATGGGTGATGAGAAACCGAGTGATGCCACCTGCTGTGCATATTGGCAATAGGAAATTAAGTCTGCTTACTTGGCTTCTTCTTTTAAAGATAATTTTGGCAGGAAACACTTGATGTAACTTCCTGTGCAGATGGAAGATGAGAAATCCAGTAATGTTCTTAAAACTCCATTTCCTGCATCTTCCATGTTCTTCGAGCACTTCAGAATTGGCTCAAAGCAGCAGCTTTGAGAACTGGATTCACATCATTGACTTTAGAAACTGGGGGAGTAGGTTGGATTAGTGAGGGAGTGGGATAGTATTGGGCAACATTTATATGAGGTGGTTTTTATTTCAAAATGTATTCGTTAGGATGGTCTTTTCTATCTCCCTCCGCTTGTTAGAGGTGTTTCTTCTCTCTTTCCTCTGGCACCTGTAATTTTCCCAATGAATGAATATGATTGTTTTTGGCATGGAACGGGTTGTGAGGGATTCGGGGATTTGTATGTTAGAATGTACACTAAAAATATATTTATATAAAAAAGTGAACTTTGGAAACCCCTTATCTTTTCTTTTGACCAATAGCCCTTTGATTAAAGGCTGACTTGACATCCCGGTGACATAGGGAAACAGCCACTACAATCCGGGCATCACACCGTGATGCCATTACAACGCGTCATTGCAATGAATGCATTGTTACCACGCAATGCCATTACTATGCAAGTCATTACATCGAATTGCAGTAGATGGCGTGCAAACATTAGAAATAGTGTAGTTTACTATTCCAAAACCTTCCCTACTTTTATGTAGGCAGGAGTTGGAATGGTAAATTATAAATTTCGAATGTCAGCGCGCCATCTACTGCAAGTCGATGTAATGACTTGCCTAGGAATGGCTTTGCGTGGTAACAACACGGTCGTTGTAATGACCGTGTTGTAATGTCATGCGTTGTGATGAATGTATTACGTTACAACACATACATATACAACGCATGCCTTTACAATGCAGTTTTTACATCGTATTATACCTTTACAACGCATACCATTACAACGCATAACATTACATTGCATTTAAGGTAAGTGTTGGACAGTGTAGGGGTAAAAATGACTATTCTAACTCCAGTGGGTGCAACAGTAGGGTAAGTGATGGATAGTGTTGGGGTAAAAATTACTATTCTAACTCCAGGGCGTGCAACAGTAGGGTAAGTGTCGGATAGTGTAGGGGTACTATGCGTTGTAATGGTATGCATTGTAATGACATATGCGATGTTATGCCTGCGTTGTAGTGTGATGCGTTGTAGTGTCATGCATTGTAGTGACATGCAATGTAATGGCTGCATTGTAAAGGATGTTGCAATGTAATGACTACATTGTAAATGTAGTGCGATGTAATAACTAACCTTGGGCTTAGTTCGCGAAGTAGCTCTACGCGTAGCTACGCAAAGTGTACTTTGCACTACGCGAGCTACGCGTAGCACTTCGCGAACTGCGTAGTACCCTGTTCGCACTGTGCAAGATGCCGTTTTCAATGATTGCAAAGTGCGGACAAGCATCCGGCACTGTGCAATCATTGAAAACGGCATCTTGCACAGTGCGAGCTGTAGTTTTCTGCCGCTCGAGTAGATTTTTAATCGAGCAGCAGCTTTCTCAATGCGGACTGGTAGTTTCTCATCGCGAGCGGTCGCGAGCATACGTGACCACTCGCAATGAGAAACCTGACCTCCCCGCGTTGAGAATCTCGCCGGGAGGTTTATTTTCCACGAGGAGAAAGTCTCGCCGGGATGCCATTTTGCTTGCTCGCGGTCGCCAACTTGACGTTGAGGACCACGAGCAAGCAAAAAATGACGGCTGCACTATGCTACGCGTATTGGCACTGTGCTACGTGCAATTCGCGTAGTGCGAAGTAGCGCAAACTTCGCAAACTATGCGAGCGTTGTGTAGTGCTTTGCCCAGGGTTAGTAATAACTGTGTTGTAAAGGTTGTTTCCCGTTGTGATGACTCGCGTTGTAACGTGTCATATTCGTGACATATTACTGTTGTGTGTATCATCTAAAGCTCAGGTGGGTATAATCCACATGACTATACCATAAAATAAAACAAAATGACTGGTGAGAATTTGGTGACATGATATAATTTTGTTTTTACAGTTGTGAAAACCCGGACTTCTTTAATGTGGATTATAATACCCTCTCTCCTTAGATTTAATGTTAGTAATGAGTTTAATGTGTAATGTTACTGTAATTCTGTTGTATGATTCGTACTTTGGCATAAGTATCCGTGGGAATACATGTCAACTAGTGAAAGATGCCCAAAGCCATCAAACTCTAATGTGGCCTGATTAATTACTTGTGGCAGAGATAATTTAAAGCATCCCACCCATCACTCGTTAGTTTACTTCAGATTGACACCCCAACTGCAACGGGTGTGCCCAGATATGGGTCCAGTGCTCATTGTGCCACTGGCTCAAACTACACCCGACCGATGCACCCCAATCAGGGGCTTGTGTTCAAGTTTGGAGAGGACCTGGCTTGGCAGTCTGGGTGGGACTTTTCCCATTGGAGCAGGATCATGACTGATTTACATATGGCTTGGCCTAATCTGGGGTGGCATGGTCGGCAAAACATCATGTTCTGGGATGCAACCCTGAATAATTACTAGTGGTTGACATTATTTCAATCAGCCCACCCATCGCCTGTTTGCTTACTTAAGCATAGAAACTAGGGGGCAGATTTTCAAGCCCCTTGCGCCACGTTTGCGTCACTTTTAAAATGGGAAAAGTGATGCAAAAGTGGCGCAAGGGGCTTGTAAATCTGCCCCTAGTTCTATGTACGTCAGACGTGAAAACATATTGCTATAACATCAGCATGCAAAATGTCTTTGGAATAATAAATGTGGCAGTTGTTTATGCAGTATTGGATCATAAAATGGCAAAGTGGTTCAAAGACATTATATCTCTTGTTGTCTTTGTTTCTCAGACAATAGCAATGACAGAAGCTGCCTGCTCAGGGAACACAACTGGTGTCGCAGAATTCCTACTGACTGGACTGCAGGTTGACCCACAGTTGAAGCCTTTCCTCTTTTTTATATTCCTCAGTATGTATCTGTCAACAGTGTCAGGAAATGTCCTCATCATTGTGACTGTGTATCTGGAGGACAGCCTTCACTCTCCCATGTACTTCTTCCTTGGGAACCTGTCGCTGTTGGACGTCTGTACCACATCCAGTGTCATCCACACCTTACTCAGTGGGCTATTGACAGAAATCAACATAGTATCATTCTCTGCTTGTTTGGCACAGTATTTCTTCTTCGGCTGGACAACAATTACTGAGTGCATCCTACTGACAGTCATGGCCTATGACAGATATGTGGCCATATGCTTTCCTTTACATTACCCAAGACTCATGGACCGCAGGTGTTGTCTTCAGCTGGCTCTGGGGTCCTGGACGGCTTCATTCTTCCTGATGGCACCTCTGGCCTCTTTTGTGAGGACAGCACATTTTGTTGGACTCGGTGAGCTAGATCATTACTTTTGTGACTATGAACCTCTTCTGAGAGTAGCCTGCTCTAACAACGACTTTATTAAAGTAGTAGCTTTTTTCCTATCAATTGCTGTCATTTCAATCCCTTTCATGTTAATCATTATATCCTATTTATATATTATATCAGCAGTCCTTAAATTCCCATCAAAAGAAGGGAGAAGAAATGCTTTCTCTACATGTAGCGCCCACCTGGTGGTGGTCGGCACATACTTTAGCATGTTGATTATAATGTATATGGTGCCGCCGTCTGGACACTCACTGAATGCAAACAAAGCGCTGTCGCTCCTCTACACCATGGGCACCCCAATGACTAACCCAGTTGTTTATGTCCTGAGGAATAAGGCTGTCTTGGAGGCCTTTAAAGGGATCCTGAGGAAGATGCTACAGTCTATTTATGTCTAGAAATATTTACTTTTTACTCAGGGTGAAAAGCTGCTGATCTCACTGATGGTTGCAATGTATATTGTTAGTGGGAGGATGCAATGTTCTTGTGGTGTTTTTTGTTATAGGATGGTGCACTGGCTTGTTAATGTAGAGTACATTTCACTTGTACTCCTAAACATGCAGAGGACTGCTTCACAGCCTGAGTCAACTTTGATGGGTTATAGAAGCATTGGAGGGGATGAATTAGTGCAAACACTCTAAGCATGGGAAGACACTGGACTCAGGTCTTAACCACAGTCCAAGTCTGGTGCCCTGTGCTGCAAGTGCTCACCCACTAGATTCACTCTTTTCTAACTATTTTGTTATCAGTGTAGAATATGCATCTAAATGTAAAATGTAACCATTACATACTTTTTAGATAAATTAGTTGGCCCTCTTTTAGATACCCTGTCTTTTAGACTCCTGCTGTTTATTTCCTCCAATGGTGCAGGGAAGCCCGTTTTGGGTACCTGTTTGCATTCTATAAAAACCTAATAACATAGCACCCATAGTTGGGTACATTATGTGGAGTACTGTGCATTTTTCCAGAGGTTTTGTGTGCAGTCTCTTCACCTCTGCACTGGTCTACACTCAAGCTGGAGGCGTACTTGATCCTCTCGATGGAATATTTTGATCTTTCCATCTGACTCGATGTTAAACACACCTAACATTTAAATCGCTTAGCTTTCATCGACTGATATTACATCGCTTAAGCGGCTTAAATCCTGTCTTGGTCAGGCACTTCCACTTATTTAATGCAATATGCAGGTTTTAGAGGTAATTCCATTAGTTGAGGTAATTTCAATGCAATCTACATGGATTAGTAGGTGCAATGGCCAGGATGGCACCCTTGACAAATGGTGTGACTGCACGGTCTGCCTGACTCTAAATTCTCTAGGGGGCTTTGTATACTCCTTCCTGGATATCACAAGGGCTAGTGAACCCAAAGGGTGTGCATGTTTGTGACTTGCTTGAATGTGCGCAATTGTCTGGCACGCTGTGTCGTGGTTTTTGTCACAAAAATGAAATAAATTGCACACGGGTACTTGAGGTAATTTTCTACAGAGCACAGGTCTCACTATCAATTCCTCTAGTAAGAGCTCCAATAGGTATTCTGGGTGAAGATTTGGTGATGTAGCATGTCATATGTGAATTTTAATGGGTGAGAGTCCTTTTAAAAACAAGAAGGAATTCCTTCTCTAGGATCGGGTATTAGTGGTCCCATTCCCTATTGATTGTTTGTCCAAATCCTTGTCTACAAAAGAGCCAGAACCTCTCAAGAGAGCTGTGTCAGGCTCCTCAAGGTTCAGCTTTGTAAGTGGTCCCCTTATCCAGACAAGTCCAGTATGTTTGGTAGATGCATGAATAAAGGGTTGCCTTTACTGCCTTAAAGATGTGATCTTTCTGCGTGGGGCCATCTTCATGAGCTGCTGAGTAGTGGTACTATTGTATTTGTCAGGTATAGATTGCAGCCAATGGCTAATTAGATTTTTAGAGATAAGTAAGTTTTCCATTAGTTGTCAGTGAAAGGTTCAGTCATCAAAGTCAGAGAGATGACCACTACCAAACCTTCTGATAATTCAACAGTTTCTTAAAAGAGTTTAAATGTATAATATGCTGTTCCTGGTTTCATCTCGTTGGGTCTTACCTAAAGTCAGCCATAGCTGTTGAGTAGTCTCATGTTTTCCAGAAAATGAACACATTATAATTTATAATTATGCTATCCTGTTTTAGGTTTAAACCTATAATACCTGATAAAACCCCACCAAAGAGTCTAGGAATATTCTGCTTGTGTTTTGTTTTTGAGGGATGCCATTAAAATATTGTTTTTTCTTCCTTTTATTTCCTCCAGTTTTGTGTGCTTGGATTACAAGTGCAGGGTTTATAAGCATTTATTAGGTTTAATCTAATCATTTTATACACCCTAGTTAATCCATGAATATTAAATCATGTTTGATATTTTGGCAGTGTTTAATTATTTCACTGATTGCTGAAACTGTTGGCTCATAAGAATGTTGGACAATATGTACTATCACATTTACACACAGCCACAGAATGGTAAAACTCTCTGATATATACGCCTATTTACTAGAAAGTGCATATTGATAGCAGGTCAACTGCCAAACACCCTAGAATGTAAACACTACGGTCAAATTGTAATGTCAGGTACCTATGAAAAGAGTGCTGTCACCATGCACATTGGATAGTGCTGAAAACATAACACAAGACTTTCCACATTCCATTGCAATTCATGGCTGAAAGATGTCCCATTTTTCTGTGTGATACATTCAGCTGATCCTGGCTTTTTACCAAACTGCTGAGATTTTGAGCCATTAGTTAAAATGTTAACAGCACATTTTCAAATCCTAGGAAACAATGCAATGTCTGTTAAAATGTCAAGGCTTTTTCAAAGGGAGACAGTTGTAGTGGAGACACTTGGCAGGTCTCATACCTCCACACCATCCACAGACACCAGCACCTGCTCCCACGAAGAAACTGGAAGAGAATCACCGACGACCAGCTAACCTCATCACTCAGCAACTCCACCCCAACCATCGCGGAAAACAACAATCCCAATACCGCAGCCCGAACCCTGTACAGATGGATCTCCGATAGCGCCAACACCATAGCCCCCCTCAAGAAAAACAACAGCACCCACGCCAAGAAAGCTAGATGGTTCTCCACCGAACTTCGAGAGTCCAGACGCACTTGCCGCCGCCTCGAAAAGGCCTGGAGGAACACCAAATCAACAGAAACCCACAACAACTTCAGAGCCACCACCAACGCCTACCACCAACTCATCAGAAAACGAGGAAAAAAGCGATTGATGAAAGAATCTCCACCCATGCACACAACTGCAAAGAACTCTTCATTGTCATCAAGGAGTTCGCCCAACCCACCAGTGAGTCCACCGACATCTCTCCCTCACAAGACCTCTGCAACAAACTCAGCACCTTTTTCCACCACAAAATCAAGAGCATCTACGACAACTTCGACGAAGACAACCAACACACTGAACCCTCACCAACCACCCCTGACACCCTGAAGCCAGCGATCAACAACTGGACAGCCCTCACCACCAAAGATACACTGAAGACGATGAAGTCAATCTGCTCCGGGGCCCCCACAGACCCCTGCCCCAACCACATTTTCAACAGAGCCGCCAACACCATCGCACCCATGCTCTGCAACACCATCAACCGCTCCCTGGCAACCGCCTCATTCCCTGATGACTGGAAACACGCTGAGATCAACCCCCTCCTGAAGAAACCCTCAGCAGACCCCACTGACCAAAAAAACTACAGACCCATCTCCCTGCTCCTGTTCCCAGCGAAAGTCATTGAGAAAGCCATCAACACAACTCGCCACATTAATTGAAGAGCACAACATCTTCGACTCCTCCCAATCCGTCTTCATAAAAAAACACAGTACGGAAACCGCCCTCCTCACCACAACAGACGGCATATGTACCTTACTGGACAAAGGAGAAACAACAGCCCTCATCCTCCTCGACCTCTCAGCGGCGTTCGACACAGTCTCTCACCGCACCCAAATATGCAGACTCCATGACGCAGGGATCCAAGACAAGGCCCTCGACTGGATCCGCTCCTTCCTCTCCGATAGAACGCAGCGGGTCAGACTCCCCCCTTTGCTCTCGGAACCTACACTTACCACCTGCGGAGTCCTCCAGGGGTCCTCCCTCAGCCCTACACTCTTCAACATCTACATGGCTCAACTTGCCCCCATCGTCAGAACCGAAGGACTCAACATTGTGTCATATGCAGACAACACCCAAATCATCCTCTCCCTATCTAACGAACCCAACACCGCCAGACACAACTTTCGAGAAGGCATGGAAGCCATCGCCAAATGGATAAAAAACAGCTGCCTACAACTAAACACCAACAAAACAGAAGTACTCATCATGGGCCCAAACCCAGACGCCTGGAACGACACCTGGTAGCCCCCCACCCTCGGAAGCCTGCCGACCCCCACGGACCACGAATACAACCTGGGAATCATCCTGGACTCAGAGCTCAAAATGGACCGCCAGATCAACTCCGTCTCTTCCTCATGCTTCCACACCCTCCGCCTCCTACGTAAGACCTTCAAATGGATGCCCCTTGTGCACAGAAAGACCGTCACTCACGCCCTCATCACCAGCAGACTCGACTGCGGCAACACACTCTATGCTGAAATAAACAACAACCTCACTCGCAAGCTACAGAACATCCAAAACACCGCCGCAAGACTGCAACTCAACCTGCCAAGACACTGTCACATCTTCCATTCCAACACCTGCGCACACTCCACTGGCTCCCCATCGAAGCTAGAGTCACCTTCAAGATGGTAACCCACGCTCACAAGGCCCTCCACGACACCGGACCAGCATATCTGAACAGTCGACTCAAATTCCACTCACCCAAAGGACCCTACAATCAGCTCAGCTCTCCTATGCCGTGGTCCCCCGCAGCAGAAAGACCAGATCGGGAGGCTGCTCCTTCTCCTTCCATGCGTTCAGAGCCTGGAACGACCTTCCGCTCCACCTCGGACAGATAACATCGCTCCCCATCTTCGCAAAAAAACCTAAAAACCTGGCTCTTCGACAGACCCCATCCTTGATGGACTGGAACCTGTGACCCCCCCCCCCCCCCCCCCAGCGCCTTGAGACCCTTACGGGTGAGTAGTTGCGCTTAAAAAAAACTTGATTGATTGACTGACACAACACCAGCACCACTTTAATGTATTCTGGCAAAGAGTTTAGAAAGCAGTGGCAGGCATGCTTATTAAACAGCAGAATGCTGCCTACACCCATTCATCAACTGACAGATTGTTGCTCTGTACTTAATATGGATATCTACATCCAATTTGTCTCAATTTTGTGATTTTTATATGCAGCCCAAAGTATCAAGTGACCACGCAATGCTGGAATGTTCCTTGAATGTACAAGCCCTTTGCTGCCCGGGCAGCGGTACATCTGGGTGACCCGAGATAAACTAGAACCAATCAAAAGGATGAGATGTGGGCCTGAAAACATGAAAAGCTACCTGCTCCCACTGGACCAATGTTTGGAGGAATTGTCTGCCTGGTGTAATTTGGAGTCAGGTCACCCAAAACATTGATCGGCACTGATATCAATTTTACATGAGGCTACAAGAATTAAAAGGAGTGTAGGGGACAACCTACAAGATAGAAAAATGTTGACCAGCTCTGCTAGCTAGGAAAGGAAATTATACATCTGAAAACTCTGTTAAATAAGGCTTTCAGAATGCTTTGCACCAATAGCAGACTGCAAATCAGACAAGCTACATGCTGTTATGAGAACTAATTTCTCCAGGAAATGTTGGCACTAAATGGTGTATAATTATTAACTTTGCAGCCAAGAACTCCCAATTAGCCTCATCTAACATAGCTCCGCTAATTGGGTGAATTACATATAAAAGTTGTATGTGGGCAATAGTTTAGTAAACAGCAAGGACACTCTAAAGAGGAGCTCCCCCAACGATGGTGCTCAGGGTACCCAATCCGAGTCACCCCTAAAATAGTAAAAAAAAATCACCCTTTTCAAAAACTAAGGAGCACCCTGCCTGATGCCTCACAGCATCCATTGTCAGGAGCTCCCCTGCATTGTGAGCTGAGACGTTGATGCCTTTGTATGATTCGCGCCTCACAGGGAAAAGTAGTTCAGAGAGTTGGAGGCGGTCTTTACTGGAACCTATCCATAAAAAGGAGACTTTAAATTCCCTCAGAACTTCAGGCCGATCGCTTAGCTGGATGTTGAGGGGAAATGCTTCGCTCACATTTAAAACCAGGAGCTGGGAAACTAAGTGGTGGAAAACTACATAATCCCACACTTCCAAACTAAACCACAAAATCCCACACTTCCAAACTAAACTACATAATCACACACTTCCAAGCTAAACCACATAATCTCACACTTCCAAACTAAACCACATAGTCCCACACTTCCAAACTAAACCACATAATCCCACACTTCCAAACTAAACCACATAATCCCACACTTCCAAACTAAACCACAGAGTCCCACACTTCCAAACTAAACCACACAATCCCACACTTCTAAACTAAACCACATAATCCTACACTTCCAAACTAAACCACATAATCCCACACCTCCAAACAGGGTTCTGAAAAGGAGGAAATATTAGCAATGCCCTTTTGTGTTTAAAAACAGTGATAGAAGAGACTAAGGTGAAGAAGGAGAAAATTATTGATTATCAAATGTATCAACTTTATCACCACCTTGGACAATGTTGTCAGACCTAATTTGTGAGCTAAATCAGTTAAGTGGGGCATACCAGCAGCCTTGCTAATAGCCACAGTCTCCTTGTACCCCGAAACATTGGTCAAAATCAAGGTGACTTTCAGATGGGCATGTCAGACAAGATCTTTACCAACAAGGGATTGAAGTAAGGGAGTTTTTTAATGAAATCAGTGGTACGGGGCAGCACAGCAAGTCACCTTTCAGCACTGCCCTGCATCACTGGGAAAGGGCAGGTATGCGCCTTATGTATCCAATATGACACATTCTTGCATTTCTGTTGCGCTGGTGCCATTTTGGCAGCCGAGCGCCAATGCAGGCACCCTAGCACCATGGTGCATGGGTGCCTGCATTGTCAGCAGCATTGGTTCTGTGCAGGGCGGGTACCTTCCAGCACAAAAACAATCCTAAGAGTCTTAATCCTCTTTGTATGTGTGCTGCACACATGCAATAAGGAGAAAACAAGGAGAAATAAAGATATTTCTCCTTGATACCTGGGAGGCATAGGATCTTGGATTATTCCCTGGTTTACAAGTCCTTGAAAATTTAGGAATGATTGACCATCCATGGGTGGAACACCCACTGCGAAGTCCATTGAATGCCTCCCTTGCGTGGTGTAAGGCAATGCAGTGATTTACGCTGCGTTATCTTACTCCATATTTTTGAAGCTGTTCAAAGCCATACAAAGTGGCTTGCGTGACTTTAAAATCTGAGTTAGAAGCTTGTGTCATGCACAAACCCCTTTGCGTGCTGCAAACGTGATGCAAGGCTCTCATAAATATGGCCCGAAATCTTTTTATAGCTGATCTGCAACCTAGACAATAAGGTGCTTATATTTATCAGACACCAATCAATCTGCAAAGATCACATGAGGCTCTGGACTGCACATTCTTTTTAATCTAGCCAAGACCAAGGTCATGACCTTGAAGCGCAATCTGATCAGCCGTGGTGCTGGACATCGAACATACATGACTCTAGAGGGCGTCGGCCTCTAGATATCAACGGGGCGAGAGAGGGCAGAATACTCTACATGTGAGTGCCTTTTAGAGGTCTGCCCAAGAGCTGACCTTGCACAAGAGTTTGATCCGCTCGGATACAAGGCACCATTGAAGGTTGTTCACAGTAAAATAACGCCCACCTTAGCTTGGGGGCTTGCGCCTTTAAATATAAGCTTGACGTCTGGCTGAATAAGGCACAATATAAATGTTTTCACAAACTTGTACCAGTTCTTTGCAATTCAACCTCATAAGGCACCATATGCCCTCAAAGCCAGGTTTCTGCCATGTGTCTGTGCCAAGTCAAAGATGGCGCCGGTGGGATCCTTGAAGTAATATTTGTGGCAGGTGCTAACGCTGGAGAACTCAACTCGGAGCTCTCACCTTAATTCCTCCGTGATCGAATGCAAGCAAAACGGATCGCTGCAGACCTTGATAGAAAGGGCTTGGATATTTCCCTGCAAGTTAGGCTGTTACATTATATGACCCATCATATTTACCAATATGCCTAACCCAATCACTTGACTAGGTGCACAAGAGGGAAGTGTTGTGGTTACAATGTGCACTGCACAATGGGAGGCCGCGCTGTGGTACGGACAGCACTTGTAGATTAAATGTGGGCGGCATTAAAAGGTCCAGACTAGGAGCAGCTGAGTCATTTAGCCAAGTTTCTGTCAGCATTAAAAGGTCAAGATCTTGGACAAGGATGAGATCGGCAATATCCACAGCGTGTTTAAAAGCCGATCTGCAGTTTAGGAGCGCACATTTAGACTAACGGGGGTGTCAGTTGATGGGGTAGCGTGGTAGTCACTATTGTGAGGTTGCTCATATTTAAAGTTCTAGAATTTGGCTTAGGTTCCCTTAAGGGATCAGTGGGGATTGATTCAATTAAATGTGAGTTAGAAGAGGTGGAAGGAAGTATCAGATCATGGGACAGTAGTAGAGATTGAATATCATTCTCAAACAGGGTGGATCTACCTCCGGGGGGGGGGGCGAGAGGGGTTATTAAGGTGTGGAGCGGAGGCCCAACTATGGGGTGTGTGGGTGGAGTGGGTTGTGGTTCACCTGGGGGGGAGCGACACCAGGTGCAATCTCAGTAAGGGCGTCGATGGAGCTTGGTCATAAGGGAGCAGCTTAATCTGAAACCATCTGAAAGATCACCAGTGATCTGTGATAGGCTACGAATATGAGCCTTAAGTTGTTGAAGGCAGAGTGCAATCTCTTTAAGTTGGTCTTCCAATGAGGTGTGTGAATATGGTTGTGAGGCTAGGTCCCGGGGACCCAGCGGCTGAGGATAGCTAGTGGGGTAAGGGACAAGAAGGGCCGGTGGTGAGTGGATGGGCCCCAGGGCAAGAGATTCTAGGAAATGGAACTGCATGCTTTGAGGGATTTGTGGGATAGAGGAGGAGGGGACGGCAGCAGGTGACCCTTGCCAGCCTGTGTGGCCAGGACGGGATTGCGGGTAGAGCTGGGGGACAGGATCATGGGGATAATCCGGGCAGCGTTGTGAGCAGTGAAACTAGAGGAATTAGGGCAGTTAGAGCTAGCTAACCGTGTGGGGGGGAGCATGTAGATTCTAATGATGGCTGTGCATTCGCAGCTCATTAACAGTGAGCAGTGCGGTGGAATTGTTATTCAGAATAGAGATAGCTAGAGGAGGTCCTATCGGAACAGATGTCAAGTTGGCAACTGGTGGTGAAGAGGCGGGAGATAGAATTTGCACAGAATGGGAAACCCTAGCATTCACAACATACAGTGCTGTAGAATTGTCATTCTGAAAAGAGGCAGCTGTGGTGGAATTGCTATTCTGAGTAGAGGTAGCTAGAGGGGTGCCCTTCGGAACAGATGTCAGGTGGCTGCTGGTGATGAAGAGTCGGGAGATAGAATTTGCACGGACTGGGAAACCCTTGCGGGGCTAGCCCCTCTATGGGAAGCGACACTGAAATTATCGACTGTCTTCATGATGATGGGGAAGAATTTGTCAAACAACATTAAATTACGGTCAGCGGCTTGGAGTAAGTAGGTGAATGACCCCAGACTGAACCAGAAATGTGTTTATTAAAACACTTGAATTTAGCACTCTTACTTTTTTAACTCATTATTAATACTGTAAAGCAGACAAAGTCCTGACAGAGTGAGTGTGAGAGGTAATGAAATGTGTGTGTGACTGAGAGTGAGAGAGTGCAATACATAGATTTTCTATGCTTTAAAAAGTCTAACATCAGTACATTGAACCCACTGCCAATAGGGAGACACGACATTCCCAACATTACTTCTTATTTGAATTAAATATGTGATTTTGTAACAATTGCTGCAAAAAAACACTGGGAAAATACAGCTTTTCTCTATTTTGGGCAGCTGAATAAACACTGATAAGCACTGATTTCACAGAAATCCACAAAAATAGAAATGGAAAACAGTCAGCCTATTTGAAATGCATTAGTTTTTCGGAAAACATGAGGCTGAACAAGCATTGTCAAAAACCAATAGGTCTGGCCTGAGTGGTGGCCTGCAAAGCTATTGGCTTTGATGTGACCACAGGCATGCATTTAAAAATGGGATTTCCCATTATTCATCATCAATAAGGAGATGGAGAGCAAAAACAGTATCATTGTGGGGGTAAAATCAGTTTGTGAGGGCGAGGGCAGTGTGGAGGCATGGGCAGGGTCCTCTCGCAGTATTCAGCAGTTTTAGAAAATCGAATACTGGATTACTAGGGTGTGAGCCTGGGTCAAGCAGCAATCACAATACTAGTCAGGTACAGGCAAACCCTAAATTAACCTGTGCTCACCCTCTGGCAGCTTGGCAGTGAGCAGTCAGGCTTAACATATAAGCAGTAGGAAAAGTATTTGTGCCTAACATCAAACAGTAAAACCATGAAAACACCACACAAAATGATTCCACATCAGGTTAGAAAATAGCTCTGGTTTCAGCAAATAAAACAAGACCAAAATGACAAAATAAAACAACTAGTAGAACTGGACATATTGAAATAAAAAAATTAGTCAATTAAAAAGTATAAAGTGCCAACTGTGGATATGTGGTCGTGCCAACCTGAGAAGAAGTCAAAAGTTCAGGCCAACCGCGAAAAAGCACTGGCCATCTACAGGGACCCAGTTAGGCCCCCTGAACCAAAATACCATAAATCTTAGACTGTAGAGCATTGATTCGCATTGAAGATGTGTCATGCAGCAGTGGCAAATGCGTCACTTCCGCGATGCGGCAAGGCTGAGGTGTGAGGCCCTGTTGCACCAATGTTGAGGATTCTGTCGATAGGGCTTGATATGTGAAGTCCAGTGATGAGGATTTGAGACGCAGCAGAGGCGGTGCATCGATTCTGATGAGCAGTGAAGTTGCGATGCAGAGTTTAATCATCGAGGCTGCAGCTAATGAGGGATGCAAGAAGCCTGCGCTGGGTAAAGTGTTGTGCAACAGTGGTTCTGAAGGAGATGTGTAGGTCCCGAGATTCAGCAGGTGGTGTCAATGCGAGTAGTTTTGACAGGTCCAATCAATGCAGCAGTGTTGATGCAAAGGTTCATCCTCGGGATTGCGATGCACAGCAGAGGATGTGTTAGTTACGATGAATCCACAGAAGGCCATGCAACTTAGGCCCACTTGCAAGGGTCCAGGACAGGGGTGGCACTACTTGCCAGGGTAGACTCACAAATGGCAGAGACTTGGTTCAGGAAAAGAGTTGTTGGAAGTCTTTTATGTCCCTGAGACTTCAGATCAGGAGGCTAGGAAACTTTCTCTTGCAGTCATCCTGTGTTCTGGGTTCAAGAGAGATGCAGGTCCAGTCCTTCTCGCCCAGGCAAGGGGGCAGCAGGTAGTAGGTCAGCACCACAAGGCAGGAGTAAAGCAACACAGCAGCCCAGCAGAGTGGCAGTCCTTCAGCAGCCCAGCAATCATTCCTCCTGCCAGAGAATGACGATTCTCCAATTACCATACAGAGAGAATCTTGATTTCATTAAATACAACGGAGGCTGTCATTATGCAATAACTTTTATTGCTGCCCAAGATATGCAGCCCTTTAAAGTGTAACCATTACATCATGAATAAAAACATTCCAAATAGCATAACAAAGCACCATAGTCACCAAGCATCTTCCCCTTACAGTTGCGAAACGTTAAGACAACTTCTTCCACGTTAGATGTCATCCTGAATTTATAAGGAAGTTGAGTCTGGAAAAGAAAAAAATATAAAACTTGTAGAAGCAACAAAGTTGAATCAAACATCCACCAGGGAGTGGTGGGAGGGATAATGTCAGCCTCCGTTGTCTTTAATGAAATCAAGATTCTCTCTGTATGGTAATTGGAGAATCGTCATTTCATTACAAGACCGGAGGCTACATTATGCAAGTTTAAAGCTTTGCAATGCTACATTGCTTACATGCTCTACAGGCTTAAGATAGAATTTAACAAAGGTTGAAGCATTTGACCAATCTGCTGCCTTAAGGATATCTGAAAGTGAACCTCCACCCCAGAAAACCTTGCTAGCCATAGCTCCTCGAGAAGAATGAGCACCAAATTTTGATAGGTCAATACCTGCATCCATCATCACCGTTCTAACCCATCTAGAGATAGTAGCAGAAGAAACAGCCTTGTAGGGTTTAACAAAGGAAATCAGTAACTGGTTCTCATTAATAGGTCTGACAACACTCATTTTCTCTTCAGATACTTTCATGCAACTTACCACACAAAGTTTGGGGTAGTCGAAAAAGGAGGGATAGAAAATATTTTCCGACATAGTTTTAGTTCTCTTCCAGATTTCAAATAAAACGCCATCAGGAGAATAAGACCTATTAGATATTTCTAATGCTTTAACATCTGACACTCGTCTGAAGGATATAAGGCAGAGTAAAGTAGCTAACTTAATGGAGAGTTGTTTTCTTGTAAGAGAAAAATTATCAGGCCAAGAAGAGAAAAGTTCAAAGACAAGATTTACGTTCCATAATGAATCATATTTTGCTTTAGGTAGACGTTTGAGTCTTATTCCCTTCATCACTCTGCGAACTAGGGGGTCAGTACCGATCGAAAAATCATTTAATAAAGAATGTCCTGCAGAAATTGCTGATCAATAGCAATTAACTGTTCTATAGCAAAGACCTGACTTAAATAGTTCTGCTAAGAAATTGGCAACCTCAACTACAGGTGCATCCACGGGATCAATATCCCGTTCCAGGCACCAACTACGCCATCTTTTCCAAGACCCGGTGTATCTTCTCCTTGTTCCTGGAGCCCAAGATTCATCCAGAAGGTCTTTAGCTTCTCCTGAAAGGCCAGAGTATCTTCCCGAACCCCTGAAATCCTCCAGGCAAGAAGGTTCATTTTTTCTTCTAAGAAATGAGGGTGTACCTCTTCCTCTGGGCCCTTGAGGAGGTCTAAACTCCCCTGGATAAATCGTGGAATATCTATTGCCAACTCCATCACGGATGGGAACCATACTTGAGAACTCCAAAAAGGAGTAATTAGAACAATGCGGCAACACTCCATTCGAACCTTCAACAGTACTCTCTGGATTAGTGCGAAAGGAGGGAAGGCAAAACAATTGGGTGTGTCCCATGGTTGTAGGAGAGCGTCCACTGCAAGAGCTAGGGAGTCTGGTCTCCAACTGAAGAATTGATCTATTTGAAAAGTTAGTCTGCTCGCAAAGAGATCTAACTTGAAAGGACCTCAAAGATTCTGAAGTTTTTGGACGACCAAGTGACTGAGTTTCCAATCGCTTGAATCTTTCAGAAACCTTGAGTTCCAGTCTGCTCTTGTGTTCAAATGACCTGGGATGAATTCTGCTCTTAGAATTATTTTTTGGTTCCAACAGAAATACCAAATTTTCTGGGCCAGATCTGTAAGGATCTTTGACTTGGCTCCACCCAGACGATTTATGTAGGAAACAGCTGTAAAGTTGTCTATTTTGATAAGGACTACGCTGTTTTTCAATAATTCCTTGAAACTCATTAGAGCGTTCAAGCTGGCCATCATTTCTAGACAGTTCATATGTAGGGGAAGTTCCGTCTGGGACCATTTCCCTCCGGTTTCTATATTCCCTAATCTGGCACCCCACCCCAGATTGCTCGCATCAGATTCCAGAGTGTGTTCCGGGGTATTCCCGAATATTGCTTTTCCATTCCAGCTGTCTAAGTTGTAGCGCCACCATAGGAGATCCTCTCGAGCTTCCAGGGATAGGGGAAGATTTCAGTCTCTGTAAAGCTCTGTAATGTAAGGGCCCCGGAGAAATTGCCTGGATGGAAGAAGATGAGAGACCTATTATTCTTGCTAATTCCCTTATGCTGACTGAGTTTTTCGAAAGGACGCAAGAGACCTCCTTCTTTATTTTTGCCAGTTTCTTCTGTGGAAGTTGTAATTGAGTTATAGGAGTGTTCACTTGAAAACCTAGGAGCTCTAGATTCTGGGAAGGGGTCATAATGGATTTCTCTACATTGATAATGAAACCTAGGATCTCTAGGAGATCTATAGTCCATTTAATGTGAGTAAGTAGTTCGTCTTTGTTTTGGGACATCAGTAAGATGTCTAGGTAGATAATAAGACGAACTCCTCTTCTCCTTAGGGATGAAACCACCTGTCTCATGAACGAAATTGATAGGTTACATTTCTCCATACAAATCTTAGGAATTTCTGAGAGTTCGGATCCATAGGGATCGTAAAATACACGTCCTTGAGGTCTAATTTTATGAGCCAGTCCTTCTCTTGGAGGATGTCCCTCAAGAGGTGAATTCCTTCCATTTTGAAATGTCTGTATACAAGGAATGAATTCAAACCCTTTAGATTTATAACCGGACGCCAACCCTTTTCCTTCTTTTTTACAAGGAAGATTGTGCTGACAAAACCTGGACTTGCGTCCGAGACGATCCGAATCGCCCCTTTGGCTAACATTTGTGAGACCTCTATATCTACTAAAGAGGATTGTTCCTGATTTAGGGAAAGCTCTCTTGGGACTTTTTTCTGGAAGGGGGTAGTAACAAAGTCTATTTTGAAACCCTTCACGGTCTTTAGGATCCATAGGTCCTTTGTTATGGCAGGCCAGTTGTGACTGAACTCTAAAAGTCTTCCCCCTACCTTTGGAAGGGAAGAACCAAGAGGAGAAGGTCTTACCTTGTTGTCCTTGACCTTGGAATCTTCCACGACAGTTGCCACCTCGAGCTCGTGTGTTGCGGCCTCTCTGGGGGTAAAAGTTGTTATTCCCCCGATAGTATCTTGAGTAACCTCGTTGTATTGGGTTGTATGAGGACCTGTTGAATCCCCGGCTGGCAGACAGTACTCCCCTGCCAGCCCTTCCAAAAACTCTTCCTCCGAACATTCTTCTCATATTGGTTTGTGCTTTATTTAAAGCGGAAAAGGTTGACACGTAATTTCCCAAAGTTTTAATAAAGGCCTCTCTGAAGAGAAGGCCATTAGGATCTTCCTGGATATTTTTATTGGCTAGATCTCCCAATTTGGGATTCATCAGCATTAGGATGGCTCTACGTCTCTCTGAGGTCAGGTTAGCATTAGCATTACCTAGGAGGCAAATTGCACGTTGGCTCCAACCTCGGAGGAGTTCGGTATTTACGGGTGTACCATTCATGGCGGATTCTTCAGCTAGATCAAGGATTCTAGCAAGGGGACCAAGGGTGTCAAGCAATTTATCCTGGCACTGTTTCAGACAGTGTTCTAGTCCTTTGCGTGGGTCTCTCCCAGTCTTAAAAAGGAAGTTGAGTAGTTCCGGGTCTAAGTTGGGGGTTAAACTCGCTTTTTTGTCCAGAAAAGGCTTGGGGCACTCCGATCTCATTAAGTTCCTAGAATTTCTTTCTAGTGGCTTTCGAATCCATGCCTTAATAAATTGTGCGACATGATCTAGGGGCCACCAATCCGAACCTATAGGGTGGGTAATCCTAGAAGGGTTAAACATCTCGGA
Organism: Triturus cristatus; assembly: GCF_964204655.1. Lineage (NCBI taxonomy): Eukaryota > Metazoa > Chordata > Amphibia > Caudata > Salamandridae > Triturus > Triturus cristatus. Next base: position 851,273,716 of record NC_140595.1, on the reverse strand, counting down.
CCCCACAGGGTCTTTAATAATGTTATAATTACTAGATTGCCCCAGATCTCCGTCAAGGTCAAGTTCCAATTTTTCCTGGGGATCAAAGACGTATTCATCGGCCTCGTCAATCATATAATTTGGAGACAGGTAATCGTCGTCATCTTCAACGAGGTCAATTGTGCTGTGAGGTGCACCTGATCTTATTGTGCCGCGGGGGACACGTATACTCTTTGCAAAGTGGATTGAAGTAGTAGTGTCTGAGGCCCAGTACTTATACCCAGTGATGACTTTGAAGTGGGTGACACTTTGAAGACATCCCTTTGAAGTGCCAGATATCCTCCTTTCCTACTCTGGCTCAGACTCACAACAGGAGGGTACGCAGCACTTTGTGTGTGTACAGGACAGAGTCCATTTAGGTGCAAGTGAGGCTGTGCCCATCTACTCCCTCCCATCCTCCCAAGCTGGCCCTTTGAGACACACCTAAGCTCCCATTGTGTGTGGATGTCTAGGAGGAATACACAAAGCTAAACTGCTAAGTAAACTGAGTCATATCATCAGAGACAGGCTGTAGGCACCAAATGGCTTAGTCAAGAAAAGGCTAACTTTCGAAAAGTGGCCTTTTCAGAATTGAAATGTAAAATCTGGCTTCACCATAAGTTTGGATTTTAAATTGTGAGTCCAGAGACATCAGACATGAAGGAATGATCTTTTCCAAATAGGAAATTACACGCATAACCTTTTATCCTATGGGTGAGACAGGCCTTGCACTAGTAAAACATGAATTTGAGAGTTTTTCATTTCTAGGACATGGAACACTAAAAACTACATGTTAGGCCTTTAAAATAAATTTTCAGTATGCCCTCTGGGATGTCCAGGTTCTGCCTTAGGGGTGACTTATGAGTATAAAAAGAAATGGTTTTAGCCCAGGAAAAGGTTTATTTTGCCAGGTCGACATAGAAGTGTAAACTGCACACACAGGCTCTGCAATGGCAGCCCTGGGACAGGGTCAAAGGGCTACCTAAGTTGGCGGCACAATCAGTGCTGCAGGCCCATTTGTTCTTGATTGAAACATATCCACACTTACCTCACCCATGATTAAATGAGGAGTAAAGTGCACAGACCAAAGTAGGAAATAAATGCTTATATTCCATATCAATTGACTTGATGGCCTTTAGTCTGTTAAATTGGTTTAGCAGCATTTGAATGTGATGGCTAGGACAACCCCCCCCCCCCCCTTTTTCTTAGTTTACTATGGCCCAGTCCAGCCGCCTAGGGACAAACCCCTTGTTGCTATTACGCAGACCCACTAATAGAATTTATTTTACAGGCCCTGGGTACACGTGTTATCACTTTACTAGGTACCTAAAAGTAAACTAAATATGCCAATTGGGGATGAATCAATATTACAATGTTTAGTGGGGATAGCACAATCACTTTATCACTGGCTAACAGTGGTAAAGTGCTCAGAGTCATAATACCAGCAGGAAAGTGGAAGAGGAAGGCAAAAGGTTGGGGGCAGAACCACCCTAAGGCTGTCAGGTCTAACAAGCAGGGTATGTGATGCAGGAGGAAGAGCTTCCTGGGGAACGCAAGACTGAATATTTTAAACATAATGTAAAATATGTGTAAAAGGGATAGTTTTTCTTTGTGTTTTGTGCACATGTTTACCTTGCACAGATAGGTGAGCGTTTGGAGGAAATTGGGTGACTGATTGAGGAGCTGAAACCGTACTCGAACACCAATCACAATTCCTGCCAGTGTGAAGTCACAAGGAAACCCAAATTATCTTATGCATAATCCTCTGGTAGCTTGGCACGGAAGCAGTCGGGCTCAACTTAGAGGCAATGTGTAAAGTTTGTATGTAGCACTTCAAACAGCAAAATAGAGAAAACAAAACACAAGAAAAATCCCCCACCAATTTAGAAAAATAGAGTGAATCAAAAAAAGCACAAATCCAATCTGTAGAACAGGAGATACGCAAGTTTAAAGACTTAGGTAAAAATTGTGCCTAGAAACACAAAGCATAAACTGTGGTTAGTTGGTTGTGCCAGACTGGGACAAAATCACAAGCTCAGACTAATCGCGATGGAGTGCAGGCCTGGTACAGTAACTAAGTTAGGCATGTTGAACAAAACACCTTAAATCTGGTTTACAGAGCTTTGTGAGATCCCACATTGAGGATGAGTCATGCAGCAGCGGTTCCGATGAGCAGGGGCTGGTGATGAGAGGTCCTGCATCGTAGATGCATTGGCCAGTCGTAGGTTGGATGAAGCCTTCAACAGGGCTTACGATGCGAGAACCTGCATCGTCGGGAATTATGTCCTTGACAGAAGCTTGCAATGGGAAGTCTGTGGAACTATGGGCTAGGATGTGAGGTCCTGCTTTAAAGATGCATTGGAGATGCATCAAGCAGGGGTGATTCTGATGCGGAGATGGGGAGCTACGAGGAGAGGCATTGTGGTCCTTTGGTTCTGCTCACAAGACCACAGAGGGACTATCAGAGCACCCCAATCAATCAATCAAACAGATTTGTAAAGTGAATGGCAACCCAACCAAGGTTTCTCGGTGGTAGCGGAAAGGACCACAAAATGAACACAAGCTCAGAAAATCTATGAAAAGCCTGATTTTTCATAGCTTCTGGAACAAAACCGAAGAGTTGCACAATCAAAATGTAGCATATAAGCTATTAAAAGGACCTAAGTAGGCAAAATAATGCTCACTGTGTCTAGCCATTATGAATCTTGGAATAGAGGATTAATAAGAGTTCCTAGAGTGTAGAGCTTGCCTGGGGACATGCAGATGTATGAAAGAGTAAGTATATGTAGGGTCCATTCTATGCCATACTTTGAAAATGTAGCAGAGGCTTGAACTTGATGCGATTGGCAGATGGGAGCTAGTGAATGTTACAAAGATGTTTTGAAACTGATTAAGTAGGTGAGATGTGACATAGCAGAAGAGCTGCCACAAGCTGCACAATCTCTAATCGCCTCAGCAGAGACTGCATACCCCCAAGTATAATAGAATAACATAGTCCAGTCTTTTATTTATCAAGATCTGCACTACATTGTTTTGCACACTAGGAGGTAAATACCACAGGATCTTTCTGAGGGGGCTTAATGGTCCATAGCAGCATGGAGCTACTGTTGTAATCTGCTGCCCCATAGTGCGTTTGCTATATAACCAGAAACCTAGGTCCTTAATTGCCCAGCATGTCTGGCCAACAATGTGGACCCCACATCTTGGGTCTATTGTTTACCATAAGGCCCACTTCCAAGTGCTGATGACTGGGGTGGCACCACTTCTAGGGCAAGACTCACATCAGGCAGAGGCCAGGTGCTAGGTTTAAACTGGGTGGAGGCTCTGATCAAGGGATCAGCCAGCTAGCCCATAGTGTCTCTCTGGTGGGCATGGGTTCAAGATGCAGGTTCAGTCCTTCTCACTTAGGCAGCAGGACACACGGTAGCAGAGTAGCAGGGCAGAACATTAGCAGTCTTTCTTGCAGTAGAGCGGCACAGCAGTACTTCTGAGTCTTCCACAGGACCAGAGGTGCACTGAAGAGTTGGGTTTGAGGGTCCAATATTTAATAGTAAGTTTCTGGAGAGTTCCATGTCCAGAGGTGTTTTGGAATTTCCTTCCTCCCTTCGCTGGCACCAGCTTGTCTTGGTGGCACAAAAGACGAGTGTGAAACCCTTTGTGAATGTGCTGAGTAAATACCTTGATGATGTGTGTGTGTGGTCGTTGACACCTCCTCCCCCCTATCAGAGATGGCCCATTCTGCCAACACCTATTTGCCCTTTATCTCACTGTCTGGGAGTAATAAACAAAGAGCAACTGTCAGCAGTACCTAGACTAGGTACAGACAGGTTGCAGGCACCAAATTGCTAGGGCAAGAAAATGCCAGTTTTAAAAGAGTTGAATCTTCAGAATTGTGACGCAAAATCCAACTTCACCATTAAAGAGGGTTTTAAACTAAAAATGTTTAGAGCCCAAACTCGCAATTGAAAGTTATCACTTATTATGTTATTTGGTAACCAAATCTTATCGTATGGGAAAGGGAGGCCTTGCAGTAGTGTAAAACAAATCTAAGAGTTTATCACTGCCAGGACATTGTTGGACCTGGCCCTTTTTACAGGGTCAAACAAAGCTATTTGCCTTCCTCCTCCTACTTTTTGCTGAATTCATTTTTGCTGGTCCTAGTGTGGTAAATAAAATATTACGCTCTATGTATTTCAGAATATCAATAGGATCATGCATAAAGCAAGAGGCTGAGTCTGTGGTATCAGGTTCTAAAAGGGCTTTATTCCAATAACTCGAGTCAAAGGGAGAATATTACCATCACCAAAAAAGGATCTGGAAAGGGACTCAAAAGTATTCTCAATATTCTCAAAACATTATTCACAGAGTACAGTATATATACATTTCTCAATTGTACGTAAGCAAAAGAGCAAGAGAGAATGAGATAAGAGCATGTGGGCGTGTAAGTAGGCGTGAAGGTGGGCGTCCATGTGGGCGTCCACTTGATGATAATGGGTAATTTGTCATGTGTGGGTGGATACCTGGAGGGGGTTGCGTGATCTGCTGGAATTGTACTGGAACTTTGCCTTACTTGTGCTCAACTCGAGCATGACGTGTAACTGACGTGGGGAGGGTTGCTATGCAACCGAACAAGTCTGGAAGTGAGGCCTTCAGTTAGTGAGGCCTTCAGTGTCAAGACGACCAGCACATCTTGTATTATCTGATATCCGATGTCTGGAGCAGGGACTGATTTGTGACATAGGTTGCTCATCACCAAGAGCCGATGTGGCATCTATTTCTTCATTTACTTCATTTACTGCTGAAGCCTTACATGGGGGCTATGGGCTTTTTACTGACGTGAGCTTTGCAATCTCACAAAGAGAGACAGTAGGGCTGGGCTCCCTCCTTGCAGATGGGCGCGTTCATTCCTCCTTCACCAGGCAAGAATGTGGTTTCAGTAAGAGTAAGCAGATAACCATGCTCAATACTGTCTCGGTACCTTGTGACAGGGCCCCTTTGGCTGAGGCCCAAGTGTGCAAGGCCAAGGATACGTAGCTGTAGCTTTCAGAGCGTTCTGAGGCATGAAAACCTCTTTTTGGCTCTGGCTGAGCCATAAACATGAGCTTCATGAAAATGCAGGAAAACATGATGAAAAACGTGTAGGCCTCAATACAGATTTGTCGTTTCTCTCATGGGAGACTGGATGATGGCAGGCCACGTTATAGCATAAGCATCATGATAGAAAGGCCATGGAGGGGAAATACATAGGTTACATGTGTGTGCACATAAGCGTTCGGGGGGGGCACATGGGGACACATAGGCCTCATAGATTTTTATTTTCCTCATTCCCTCCTTGTACCTTAGTGAACCCCCTATGTAACGTCTATGTTCATGAGACAGTCGATCTGTTCTTGCAGCATTATTTTTCCATTTTCAATGCTTTGTAAATAGGGATGTGGAACACATGCAGTAGCACACAGGCCACAAATGGCCGGGCCACACTGCAGACATAGGCAACAACTGAATATCATTAATAGTATCAACCCACAGACGGTCAACACTTTCCATCCCCAAGCCGATATTAATCCCCAGAGCCAACCGGACCATGTCCACGTGCCTGGGTCTTGATGTATGTTTTGGGCAATCTTGTGGAGCCTTGTTATTGCTTTGTATTCTTTGGCATCACCGTTGATGGATGTCATTAAGGCAAACCATGCTCCGCAAGAACCATTATGGGAGAACGGAAAAGGAAAAAGAGGCAACACTCCCTTTACCTTCTGATACGGGGGAAATCGGCCACAGACCCAGCAGTCTGTAGCATTGCTAGTCTGATGTGAATGGTGCAGCATCTGAATAAAGGTATTGTTGCGTAAGGCAAGTCGATATGATAGCTCATGGGATGGCAGATCACTAACTGTGTGCTTTATGGTATCATTAGTGGAGGAGTATAAGAGTGAGGCAATAGGAGGAAAAATAGCATGTAGTATTAAGCTGATACATATTATCGTGATGCACATCTTGCTCTTTTTTATCAATATTATTGTCCAAGATCTTATGCAAGCCAGAATACATGTTCAACCGCTTCACCACCTAGTGGACTTAATTGATCAAACGGGTTCTGACTTTTTAGATCTAAGTTTAGCTTTGTGGAAACTGCTGGGGAGTCTCCTCTAGAAAATGGTGTTCAAAATCCAAAATCCAAGTTCAAAGTCTTTTTCCTTTGTAAAAGAGTGGTGAAGGTGCAACCATCCTTTCTGCCCTTTGACTTTAACGGCCGTCCCCGTGGTCCAGAGCACTGACTTTGGCGCCTTCCATCCAGGAGCGATGGAGTATTCTTTGACCTGGGTGTTGTCAGGGAAGGCGGCAGCAACCTGCGAACAACAAGAGAGTAGTGCAGACATCAAGGAAGCCAGGTAATCTGTCAGCATCAGTAATCTTTTAGGCATTGGAGTGCCCCACATATTTGGTGGTCTACCAAAGACCACTTCATAGGGAGATAAGCCTGTTCTAGAATGAGCTACCATTCGCATGTAAAAGAGGGCAACCGGCAGGGCTACCATCCAATCTACACCTTTGTCTGCGCAAATTTTTAATGTCTGATTATGTCTTTCTACAAGGCCTGCTGCTTCTGGATGTCGCACACAATGGAATTTCCAGGTATACCCTAACAGAAGGGACACCTGCTTCATTAGTACCAGGACATATTTGTAACCTCTACATCTGTTTATTTGGATATAATCCATTTGGAGCACTTCAAAAGGGTGGTCAGGTGGATGGAATCCACCTTGTTCCATCGGAATGCCTTTACCTGGATTGAATTGGCAACAGATCATACATGTTCTGACCTTTTGTTTCGCTGCTGCACGCAGGTGCTTGTTGAACCATATATTCTGTAAGCTATCTATCATTGCTTTCTCTCCTAAGTGCGCAGGACTATGTGCGGTATTTATAATCACTTGTACCATCGAATCAGGAAGAAACCATGTGGATTTGCCCTTATTCATCCAACCCTGATCAGTCAGTACCCCTCCTTGTTCCGACCATTTCTTTAATTCGTCCATAGTAGCATGTGTCTGTATGTCTTGTACATCCTTGGAAGGATCCCTAACTGTCATGGCTTTGGACACTTATTGAACCTGTAACTTTGTCATGTCTAGTGGGGTCTGAGCTGTCTGTTTAGCTGTTCGGTCTGCCAGATCATTGCCTTGGGAAATGGTATCTGTGGCTCTAGTATGTGCTTTACATTTTAGGATAGCTATGGCTGTTGGTAAATGTATTGCTTCCAGTAGGGCTTGAATAAGGGGGCCATGCTGTATCTTGGCCCCATGAGAGGTCAAGAAACCTCTTTCTCGCCACAGAATCGGTGTAAATGTTTACTCTCAGGTGCTTAGCTCTTATGCACGCTTGTGTCAGGGCGATGAGCTCTGCTGCTTGTGCTGACAATATGTCTATTCTTTTAGTCTCTATTATTACAGTATCAGTAGTCACTGCATATGCTGCTACTAATTCTCCCGCCCCTGTCCTCATGCATGAGCCGTCAACATATAGTGTTAGGTCGGGGTCTGGAAGTGCAACGTCTGTCAAGTCTTGTCTTGGTTTAGTCACGGTATGTATTACTTCAACACAGTCGTGTGGTGAAACGCTTTCTGTACTGGAGGGCAAAAGGGTAGCAGGATTCAGTATGTTGCATCGTCTGATCTCTATGTGTGGTTGAAATAACGTCAGCTCATAGCCTGTCAGTCTAGCTACAGTCAGGTGTTGTGTTTGTGTCCGGTTCAAGAGAACCTCTACTGCGCGTGGTACTTGTACTGTCAGAGGGTGGCCCAGCACTATCAAGTCACTTTGTCTTATGGCTAAGGCCGTTGCTGCAACTGATTTTAGGCACGCAGGCAAAGCCTGTGCTACTGGGTCTAATGTACTAGAAAAATAAGCACAGGGCTCGTGTTTTCCTGCATGATCTTGTGTTAGGACAGATAGTGCTGTTCCATCCCGCTCTGTCACAAAAAACATAAACGATTTGTTGTAATCAGGGTTTGCTAAAACTGGTGCTTGACATAAAGCTCTCTTTAATTCTTCAAATGCCACAGTGTGTTCTTGTGTCCAAGGGAGGACTTTAGTAGAAGCTGTATTAGGGGCTTGGACTAATTCCCCTGAAAGATCACAATAAAACATGAGAAAAAGGGGAAAGCACCATACCTATTTCCTCGACTTAATTTCTAAGGGGGCTAATTTCTAAGGGGCTTAATTTCTTAAGGGGCTAGCGGGAAGCGAACCTCCTCAGGGGCCAGCAGAAAGCCAATATTCTCCTCCTTCCCCCCCTTTTTGACAGGAGGAAATCTGAAACAGATTTCTCTGCTGTCAAACACTATCAAACCCTGTGTCTTGTCAACACTATTAATCCCTGTGTGTAGCTACTGGGCGTAAGCAAAATTATAGGAGATACACAGCGTATTTGAAACGGCGAGAAATCCTTCAAATTAATGTACAAACCTCATTGTGTTAGCTCATAAGCTGGCCAAATGACATCTCATATGCAAATGTCCCTATTACATGAACCTACACCAACCTGGAGTCAATATTAATGCTAGGAGGCCCTAATAGGAATGCTAAATTACCTAAATATTCGGAAAACCAAGTTTAAGAACAGTTGTTAATGTTGATAATTAATAATTCATCTGCTAAAGAAATCAGTAATTCTGCAATAATTTCCACCTATACAAAAAACAGCCTAATTTAAAAACAAGTCAACTTTTGGGGCCACCACTTACAAGAATGAGCTTACTAAAGCAAACTTTAAAAAGGAAATCCTGTCAGATATTTTCTCATTACCCTAAATACCGAGCCTCATTTGTCACTCTGTGGTGGCAGTCCTTATTTAAAACAGGCCTGTCAAGAGTTAAGATGCGAGTGCACAGATCATAATCGTTCCTTAATGTCCAATCTGGAAACATATGACCGAGGCTGCCTGTCTATAAGAGAAAGGCAGTTATGTGAAAAATATTTTAGTCTTGCATAGCCTTTTTCTTTTGTTTCATTCATCTCCAACACCAATTAGACATACACTGATAACGTGTTGTCTCCTATTTTGACAGCATGATAATGGTAATATCATGTCTGTGAAATTTAGTAATTGTGAACAAGTTCCAGCCAAGCGCTGTGCAAAGATTGCCGTCGTCACGACCATCTCTGTACTTGCACAGGAGAACTTTGTATTAAACGCTAAACAGACTGGTCAATACAACACAAAAACAAAACATATATAAAATACATATGCCAAGCCATCAGTATACCAAGCACAGAAAGCATAGACAATTACACTAACATATATAAATGAGCAGCCATGCGCAATTATAGTACCTACAGCTCAGAGGCGAACACTCTGGCCTGCTTAATTTGTCAGGCTTATAATCAATAACTTATTTACCTGCCCTATACACCCCCATCTGAAATCACCGTGTCAAGTCTGACACACAGAATCAGCAAGAATAATCAAAAACGAAGAACACACGAACCTGTTTGTTTTTTTTTTCATAAAAATGAGCTATGCATCTTCGTCAACACAATGTACCCTAATGTCCCAGACGAAGACGCACCTCTCATCTCTCCCCACAGACTTTTAACCACTGGATCATTTATCCAATGCAACTGGTGGCAGCTTGTGGCCACAATAAAAAAATGTCCGAATTCGAAAATCGTTTTTATATAGGCATATAGCCCTTAAAATTCCAAGCAAGAGCAACATTTTACTTTCTGGCCAGAAGCAATATAACATTTGCTAAAAAATAAAACAAATCTTCTCCATAGACATTTCCCCGGGGCACTGGTTTAGCACAGAATAGACCAAGGGAATCTTTCTCGACTTACATTTCTCAGCTGCCCTGTCTTATCAGAGAAGCTAAAAATAGCCCCTCAGCGCGGCCAGCCAACTTTTTTGTTGTTCCGGCTGCAGGCATTACACAGATGCGATGTCAGAGAAGCTTTCTAAGCAGTGCCTCTGTTCTGCTCCTCTCACCGGCCCCCACCTACACTGGCTACAAGGTCAGAATCTGTCTCCGATTTCTGTATCACATACTGCTCTACACAGCCCCCACCTTCTCCTCACTCTGAAGCTGTCAAAGACAAAAAGACTACTCAATTCCATAAAAACTGCAATAATTCGCCCAATTGAAAAATTATTTTTATATACAATTTGCTCTCAAGGGGTCATAATCTTACCGTCTTGACCCAGCACATTGGCTCACTGGACCACCAAGAACACAAACCTGGATTCTGGAACAATTTTGCAAATTCGAAATACCCACAATTTTTCACAAGCTAAACTTTTCACTAATTATTTTTCATTAACACTTTGTACATTAGGGGTGTCATCAAATCACAGGTGTTGCTCCTTCTCTAGCTACACCCCTCTCAATTTCCTATTGACAACGTAGTCAAATGTTGGACCATGTAAACACCGGCTATGCGCTGTTCGTTTGGTGGGAGGCTCAAGAACCTTTGGGCTACTATATCATTATTATATGTATCGTGGTACTTGCGGTGGCACTCTAACTGGTCTTTCTACTGGGGCCACTCTTGCTAGGTCCTCTGAAAGGACGGGATAAATACCAGCAACGTCAGTATTTCTTTCTCTGTCAGCCTGCGCTCATTTTACCTGCTCCACTTCCTCCTGTAACATCTTTTCCTTGGCTTTTCCAGACTCCAGTCTACTTCTCTCTGCTTCGTGAAACACTTACTCTGTCCTCCTACGTGACTCCTTGCGCCAAAACTCAATGGCATCTTTCTGTTACTGTCTGGCTTTCTTTTTCCATAATTCTTCTTCTACTCTCATGATGCAATCTGCATCCCATGTCCCAACTGCGGGCCACCTCTGACTTTCTGGTAAATCCTTGGTGTAGTCCACCCATAAATCAAGAAATAATACGGCATCTAGGCCATGCTTATGATACATAAAGTACCCTGTAGTGTCCCTAGGTTGAATGGGAACAGCTTCTTCGAGTACCCCTTTTCTAGTTTTGATCTGTCTTAACTTCGAAAAGAGCGGCATGTTGAGATCTGATTTGATACTTAATCTTGAACACACTTGATACAACTAAACACAATAATGAACAGTCATTCACACCACAATATGTAAAACGTATTTAAAACATTTAACATTTAACATTTAACGAACAACAATGGCCATTAGGGAACACTAACTAGGTGATTCTGAATTATATACTAGACATACTAGATATACTGCTAAACAGTACAGATACACTGCTGAAACAGTGCAGACCGGATTTGTGTACCCAAACCCGTCTTGACCGGCACAACCTATGTGCACGTCAGAACGCCTCCCCGGCAATGGTACTCACCGGGTAGCTCGGAACGGAAGGCCTCGGAACTGAACTGGACTGGACTGGACCGGACTGGACTCGACGCGGAACTTCGGAACTTCGGAACTTCGGAATCTGGTGGGCCTCTGTATACCTCGGACACAGCTCTCTCGCAGGTGGGCTCTGGGTAGGACAATCTGCGTTCCTCACCGCCTCGTATGGATGCCTGGTCGCAGTCTGTCCCCTTCGTTGGCCTGAGGGAGTTGGCGGGAAGACCCGCGACGTGCGCGCTTGAAGTCCGTCACGGCTATGGAAGGGGGCAAAACTGGACCTTCATCTCCGGCGTGTGGGGAAAGAGATTAAACTGTTCGGGCGCCATTATGTGGTAAATAAAATATTACGCTCTATGTATTTCAGAATATCAATAGGATCATGCATAAAGCAAGAGGCTGAGTCTGTGGTATCAGGTTCTAAAAGGGCTTTATTCCAATAACTCGAGTCAAAGGGAGAATATTGCCATCACCAAAAAAGGATCTGGAAAGGGACTCAAAAGTATTCTCAATATTCTCAAAACATTATTCACAGAGTACAGTATATATACATTTCTCAATTGTACGTAAGCAAAAGAGCAAGAGAGAATGAGATAAGAGCATGTGGGCGTGTAAGTAGGCGTGAAGGTGGGCGTCCATGTGGGCGTCCACTTGATGATAATGGGTAATTTGTCATGTGTGGGTGGATACCTGGAGGGGGTTGCGTGATCTGCTGGAATTGTACTGGAACTTTGCCTTACTTGTGCTCAACTCGAGCATGACGTGTAACTGACGTGGGGAGGGTTGCTATGCAACCGAACAAGTCTGGAAGTGAGGCCTTCAGTTAGTGAGGCCTTCAGTGTCAAGACGACCAGCACATCTTGTATTATCTGATATCCGATGTCTGGAGCAGGGACTGATTTGTGACATAGGTTGCTCATCACCAAGAGCCGATGTGGCATCTATTTCTTCATTTACTTCATTTACTGCAGAAGCCTTACATGGGGGCTATGGGCTTTTTACTGACGTGAGCTTTGCAATCTCACAAAGAGAGACAGTAGGGCTGGGCTCCCTCCTTGCAGATGGGCGCGTTCATTCCTCCTTCACCAGGCAAGAATGTGGTTTCAGTAAGAGTAAGCAGATAACCGTGCTCAATACTGTCTCGGTACCTTGTGACAGGGCCCCTTTGGCTGAGGCCCAAGTGTGCAAGGCCAAGGATACGTAGCTGTAGCTTTCAGAGCGTTCTGAGGCATGAAAACCTCTTTTTGGCTCTGGCTGAGCCATAAACATGAGCTTCATGAAAATGCAGGAAAACATGATGAAAAACGTGTAGGCCTCAATACAGATTTGTCGTTTCTCTCATGGGAGACTGGATGATGGCAGGCCACGTTATAGCATAAGCATCATGATAGAAAGGCCATGGAGGGGAAATACATAGGTTACATGTATGTGCACATAAGCGTTCGGGGGGGGCACATGGGGACACATAGGCCTCATAGATTTTTATTTTCCTCACTAGGACTCTGGGCAGTTCACGACTGCTAACCAGCGCAAAAGTGCATGTACTCTCTCCTCTAAACATGGTCATATTGGCTTATACTCAATTGGTATATTACATTTTCTTAAAAGTCTTTAGTGAAGTGACATTATATGTGCGCAGGGCCTGTAAATTAAATAATACTAGTTGGTCTGCAATACTGGCTGTACCAGCCACTTAACTAGCCCTTTAAACATGTCACAGTCCTTCCAACGCAGAGCCAGTGTGTGCAGGTTAAACTGCCATTTCGACCTGAAAAACAATACCTTTTTGCAGGCCCAAACGTTCATTTTAATACATATAAGTCACCCCAGGGGTAGGCCCTGGACAGCCTAGAAGGCAGGGTGCAATGTATTTAAAAAGCAGGACATGTACTTTTGGGTTTTTGCATGTCCTGGCAGTGAAAAACCTCATATATTTATTTTTCACTACTGCAAGGCCTATATACCCCATGGGATAACATTGGGATTACCTTATTACATTTTCTAAGTGTTATTTCAAAATGCAAAGATATACTGGTTCAAGTTTGCCATTCAAGCAATCCTAAATTAAAATCCAAATTTATGGTGAATTTGTATTTTAAATTACAATTCTATAAATGCCACTCTCAGAAACAGCTAACTAAAGAAGAAGAATCAGTTTTGGAGTTGGTTCTTAAGTTTGTCCCCAATAGACCAACTGATTTTACAAAACTCAAACTAGAAGCAATTGAATTTTTTCGAAAGATTCGCTTGAAAGCAATTTTTTACGGGTAAGGAGTATAAAGGTAGTGAAGAAGTTTCTGGTCTTGTGAATCAATACAAGTTCATCCCTCCAACATATAATATTCCAAAAGAGATTGTGACTTTTGAACAGGTCGTTTTGTCATCTCTTAATCAATCTTAATCAACTAGAGAAGAGAAAATCCTTCTTGAAGGGAAATATATCATTACAACAGCAAAAAGCTATTTGAGAATTGAAGAAAGATGACTCAGTAGTCATCAAGCAAGCTGACAAGGGCAGACCCATAGTCGTATGGCTCCAGGACATGTACCTAACAGAAGGTAGAAACCAAGTCAACAACCAGGAGTGGTATCGTCAAGGGAAAGAAGATCCTACCAGATCAACACAAGAAGCGTTCTCTGGGATATTAAAAACTGGGTTTGAGGAAGGCTTCTTGGGACGAAAGGAATTTGATTTCCATTTTTTTTTTAAAATACCCAAGGATACCGGTGATCTATTTCCTGCCTAAAATCCATAAAAGGCTCAATAATTCTCCAGGGACACCTATGGTCTCAGGTTGTGACCCCCTCTTGGAGCCAATCTATGTAGATATCTTTCTAAAGCCATTTTGACTGATATGCCTTCATATTTGAGAGATACCACTGACTTCATCACCAAAGTGGAAGGCCATTAATTTGAGGACCAGCTACATTGGATGGTTTCCTTTGACGTAACTTCATTATACACACAGATACCTCAAGATCGAGCTGTTTAAGTTATTGAAATCTACTTAGAAAGCAGGCTAAGGACCCACAGAGTCCCTATTTCTTTCATTTTAAAACTCGCTGAAGTAGCACTCAAAAGGAATTACTTCAAGTTTGAAGATACGTTCTATAATCAAACAAAAGGGACCACGATGGGTTGCCCCTTCGCTCCTGAAATGGCGGTCCTATTCATGGCGAAATATGAACAGAGATTCATCTTCAATAACAACCCATTCCAAAGTAACATCATACAGTGGCTCCGGTACGTAGACGATATCTGGTGCCTCTGGAAAGGCACCGAAGAGGACTTAGAAATCTTTCACGGCTGGCTAAACCCCCGACATGAGGAAATCAAGTTCAGCCTCAACAAGAGCAAAACAAATCTGACTTTTCTGGATGTAGAAGTGCTACCTTATGAGAATGAACTCACAACCTTATTATATCGTAAATCAACTGATATGAATACGATCTTGCACCATAGGAGTGCACATCTCAGAAGTTAGAAGGATAACCTTCCTTATGGCCAATTATTGCGGATTCGAAAGAACTGCTCCAGAAAAAAAGATTTTGAATGGCAAATGGCATGCAGCAATTTTTTGCGAAACAAATGAGCAATCAGGGTTATCCGAAGAAAATGCTAAAGCGCATTGATTTACACCCTGCTACAAAATAAATTTAAATAACCTCTAGAAAGATGGGCCTGTGTATCTACCTTTGGCCCTGACACAAACAAGTTTCGGCAAAAAATTTTAAAGAACAGGCATCTGTTACAGAACTTGAAATGTCCCTTCCAGAAGTCTTTATTTGCTATGAAAAAGAACACAAGTATCGGTCAACAAATTGTAAGGGCTGATATATTTCCCTCTCCCCAGAAGGGTGATCAACCGGCCCAGTGGAAATTGAAATCTGTGGAGGGCCACCACAAGTGTGGAAACTGTTCCACATGCGACTCCACAATTGAAGGTACGGAATTTGTACATAATACCATCAAATGGAGATACACAGAATTTACAAACTGCAAAAAAATTTTTTTATATATGTAGTCCTGTGTCCATGTTCCAAGATTTATATTAGCAAAACCAATCAACAAATAAGCAAACAAATCATACAGCATCGGGCCAGAATTAAAAAGAAAGTGTTGGCTGCCACTGCATGGCGAATTCACACAGTGATAAAGACTTCAAGTGAACAGTGTTGTCTGGTTTAAATACAACAAAAAGGTTGTTTGACATTGATGCAGCACGGCTGCAGAAAGAAGCCTATTTAATTTTAAAATTCCATGGCACTCTAACTGGGTTGAACGAACGAACAGGTTCTTAAGCAGATACACAGGGTATATTTTAATAACTATGTATCTTGCTATCTCAGATACATAGACGATATCTTTATTTTGTGGCAGGGAGAGGAAAAAGAAGCGTTAAAATTCATAGATGCGATTAACAACAATTCTATGAATCTCCACTTCACATCCCACATTAATAAAGTAAGCATTGCATTTTTAGATTTTAAAACCTATATTCAAAATAACCAGTTTGAAACTACCCTATTCAGGAAACCGACCACTGGTAATGTTACACTCCATGCCACCAGCGCACATCCTAAGCATCTCATCGCTAGTATTCCTTACGGTGAGATTCTAAGACTTAAAAGAATTTGCAGCCTGGAATCAGATTTCGACATGTGCGTGAGGGAAACCATGATTAGATTGAAGGCGAGGGGTTATTCTGACACTATTCTTGATGAAGCCATGGCCAAGGCCAATGCACGACCCAGAATGAGTTTGTTTAAGGCCATCCAATGCCCGTTTCCACTGGTTGAGCCAGCTGTCTGTAATCAACCAGTATTGAAAGAAGGACCCAGATTGATTACTACTTTTAGCAGTGAAGAAAGAAAAATCAGGTCCATAGTTAAAAAGAATTGGCCTTCATACTCACTGATGCTGTGCTCCGAACTAGATTACCGGCTACTCCCATGGTTACTTTTAGGAGAGCTAAATGTATGGGAACATGTTTGGATAAAAGCAGCCCTGAAACCAGACAGAACAATATGTGGCTAAAACCTGCTCATGGTTTTCGTAAATGTTCTTCTTGCAGGGCCTGCAAATTTGGCATAAACAAAACTCACTACCTCACCCCCTTCAGCACAAAGGAAGTGGCCATTACAAGGAGTTTCACTTGCAGGGCTGATTTTGCTGTGTATGTCCTGACGTGCACCTGTGGCTTTAATTACATTGGTAGTACTAAGCTGCAGGTGCATGTTAGGATTTTGCAGCATCTTCGTGCCATTTTACACAATGATCCTGCTTACCCAGTGGCACGCCATTTTAAACAGACTCACAATAATGATGTTACCTGCCTTAAATATTTTGTAATAGCATCTATTCCCAAAGCCCGACGAGGTGGCAATAGAGAACTTCAATTAAGGCAATTAGAGACTAGAAAGATTCTTGAGTTTGACAGTAAATGGCCAAACGGATTGAATAACACTGAAGACATGCACAACTTTCTCTAGCAAGTTTCATTCTGTTTTCTGCTCTTTGATCTTAGTTTTTCTCCTCTTCATCATATTTGTTAGATGTCTGACTAGATGACACAATATTACGAAATATTCTAAATTATTCTACCGTATTCGCAGAGCTTCATTTACTTACTGTATATTCATACATGGGTTTTTCTTCACTGAGCACTTTAGTAGGTTACTTATTATGTGTAACCAGTGCATTTAATATGAATTGATCTACATACCTCTAATGCCATAATATTGAAAACACACATTCATGGCACATTAGCACTTTCAGTAAGATGATGAAATTATAGAAATGAATTTTATATGATTTTAGCAATGATTATCAGGATTGTATTTTTATTGTTATCAATATTTATTCATTTTCTTTTAATCATACAGCTGCGTAATATTTGTATATATTTATCAGAAGAATTTGCACAATTGCACGGTTTTGCACCATCATTGAAAATGCTGCTATGCACTTTTTGCACCATAACAGGTCTTTCGTAATAATACCTATTGAGATGATATAGGAAACTTTTCTGTAAGGTAATGTTTTACCTTTCTTGTTGTTTGGATCATTATCAAGGATTTATCCTGTTATAACAGAGTATTTACACAATGAGATTGGTTTTCAGTTTCTCCTAAAAAGAAAAAAATATGTTTCCTAAGGATGTAATACAATGAAAAACTTATTTCTTTTTTGATATTTATATGTATCTTCTTGGTTTTTATACCTCAAGGCAATATAATATATATGTTTTTCATAATACCTATGAAGTCTGTTTTCTCGGTCTATTATCATGTGACCAGGAAGTGGGTGTACACTTTGCAGCACTTTAAAAACATTCAGTGTGACCTCATTCCCCATGTGAATAAGGGCTCTCGAGCCCGAAACGCGTCATTTTTTTGCAGAGAGAAGATGGTCGAATAAAACATCCTTGCCTGAAGATTTGCGTGGTCTGTCTCTCCTTCTTCGCCGTCAGGAGGTTGTGGGAGTTCTAACGTACTAAATATATATATATATATATATATATATCCAACAGAACTTCCTCACAAGTAGGAAAGCCGACGCCGTGTCTTGTGCTTCAATAATTCCTTTATTCGGTCAGCTAAAACGTTGAATGCGTTTCGCTTGTCCCGCAAGCTTGTTCACCAACCTTGCGGGTGAACAAGCTTGCGGGACAAGCGAAACGCGTTCAACGTTTTAGCTGACCGAATAAAGGAATTATTGAAGAACAAGACACGGCGTCGGCTTTCCTACTTGTGAGGAAGTTCTGTTGAATAATATCGGACCGTGCTTGGGAGGTCCGTTCGTCGACGCGCCCCCTGGTTTGGAGGCGGTAGGCATACCTGAGCAAACGGAGGAGTAATACATATATATATATATATATATATATATATATTCACTGAAAAAACCATAGGTTTCAGGGGCATTATAGTTAGCTGGACTTTTCACTCGTACAAAACCATTGAAATTCCCCCGTTATAGTTAGTTCAGCTAACTATAACTTGCGCGCCCGCTATGCACTGTGGATGACGTCACATATTACATCACTCATGACATGGTCAGTGACATCACTGATGACATCTCAAATTATATCACTGATGACATCACTGATGACATCATCCAATGAATGTGTGTTTTTCTGAAAATTACATATGTTTCATATATGTATATCTCAAGGTCGATGGAAGAATAAATGGGTATATAAGTGTCTAAATGGATGATTTGTTTTTGAAAAATTGATTGTATAACTGACTGATTAAGTGTATCTTAGTGAATACATGGCTTAGTGAGTAATGTTTAAATATGTAAATATCTGTATCAGTCTCTCACTTTGTGTATAAGTGGCTGCATGGGTTGGTGAGTAGCTACATGAGTGTCTATATAGGTTATTATTTGGTTTTTTGAGTATCAGTATGAGTGTCTGAGTGTCTGTATGGTTCGGTGGGGGTATTACGTAGTGCATTGGTGTATGAATGAGTGATTCACTGTTTGTATGTGTTGAAGACAGCATGTGTGCAGGACTGTATGGGTGGATGAGTGTGTGCATGGGTGTGTTAGTGAGTGAATGACTGTCTCAATAGTGTCTTTATGAGTAACTACATATGTTTTAAACTAGTATATGTGTATATAAGTGAGTATATTGTGGTAAATATTTCGTTACCGGTACTATTTTTTATGCGGTAAAGTCTATTAAGAATAACTCAGTAAAATGAGAGGCAGAATCCGTGGTATTAGAGGTTTAAAAAGGCTTTATTCCTATACAAAGGAATACAATTCGAATTGTAGGCGTTCTATTCCATCACCACGAAAGTTCAGGAAGGAAGGGCATATATTATTGACAGGTAATCATTTTTATAGAAAAGGCATTACAGTAAAACAGATGCAGTAGGCGTATCAACTGATAAGACAAAATAAAATATGCATGCGTAACTAGAATAGGCGTAACTAGAAAACGTCATTATACATGATGTCACAAGTGGGTGGATCCATAAGAGAATCCTGCAATGTCAGCAGAAATATTTGGCAGAGATGCGTGCGCAGCCGCATGACGTGTGATTGACGTGCAACTAGAGGGCGAAAGGGACTTGACATTTAGCTCTACATGTGGAGACAGAAGTCTGGGGTTATGTCAACCTAATCCCAAATCATATCTAATATCCTATGTTTAAAGAACTGTGTTATCCAAAAAGAGAGGTCTCTTAGGATAGAATCTTATTCTATACTGACTATACTGACTGTTAGTGCGTGTACAAGCGTCTAAGTGTCTACACTAGATGCGAGGGGGTAGGAATATTCCATGGTAACAGGGCTATGAATTACTTGCATGAGGACAGCGAGGCCTGGCCCTTTGCACGGTAGCTGGAGGAATGTTTACCTAAACTGTTAGACAGGAATGCATCGGATGAGGGGCGGAGAAGATAATCTTGAAGGTGAAATACAGTTTTTGGCAGGCGACGGGCTGGATCAGGCACCGTTAGCCGCGCAGGGAGTAAGACAAAGTTCATGGTCACAGATGCAGGCTCGGACTGGAGCTTTCAGAGGCAGAAGCCAGGAAAAGGCTTGATGACAGAATTCGGGCCTACTCGCCTGAATCTGTAAAAATGTGGAAAGTGAACCACATAAAGTCGGTGGCCTTTCATACTTAGGAAATGAATATCTGACCCATTCATGGTGGATCTGAAAGAGGACATGTTGACGGTGGACGCACATATATTTGCGTCTTCAAAACTGGAGCAGGAGGGAACATACATGTACTTATAGCATGTACATGGAGCCGTTGGGGTCTACGATAGGGGACATAACTGATCTCAAAATTCATATTTCCTCATTCCCTCCTTGTCCCCTTCGGACCCTTAGGAGATATCGATCTTCATCAATCCATCGATCTGTTCATATAGCATCATTTGTTCTTCTTTCTTCTTCCGGGATCTCGAACGAAAACTTGGATGTGGGATACACGAGGTGGCACACAGACCACAAATCGCTGGCCCACATTGTAGACATAAGCAGCAACTGAATAGTATGAGAAAGCCAATACCTAGGAAGGAGAGCATTCTCCATCCCCAGGCTGACAACACGCCCCAGAACCAACCGGACCAAGTCCAGGTGCCTGGACTCTGGTGTATCTGGCTTACAATCTTATGAAGGCGAGTTATGGCTTTATATACTGACGGCGAATTTTCTGGTATGAAAATGCAGCAACTTGATCCGATGACCCTACAAGCTCCGCCCCTATCGGCCAGGATGACGTCAAGGACAAGACGATTTTGAAGCACAACAATCCGCATAGCAGACTGCTCTTCTGTTAAATTGCCTAAGGCGGAAATAGTTTCGTTCACTACTGCTTCAAGGGTTCTGGTTAATCTACGTATCAGTTTACTATTAGTGACTGTACCTATATAGGGAAAGAAACCTTTATTGAAATCTGTGTATTTTTCCCATGCTGTTTCAGTGTAATCGACAATTGGGAGATCTCTCTGCTGTCTATTGTGTACTAAATGAGTATTTCTATGATAATCAGGAGGAGCTAGGAAAACAGGTGGTAGGAGGAATGCTATGTAACAGGTACCATCCCAATCTAAAGGTAGGCGTATATATGCGGTCTGGCCACATATAAAGTAGGAATGACGAGAAGCTCTAAATGTAGACTTGCCTTGATCACTGAATTTTATTACAGTGGTGCATTTACTATGGCCCATGTGTATGGAGCCATTCTTTCTTATACATAGTTCCCCTTTTACTGGGAATACGGACATGGCGGGCAAGATTGGTGTAGCTTCAGATTCAACATTCAGGATCATGAGGTTAAGTGTAAAATTACCTAATCCATATACTTCATTTTCTAGATCAGTTCCTGTTCTTTTGGGAAGTCCCTCCTTGTTAGGGTAGCAGACTTTAAGCAAAACTAAGTTCAGGTTTCCCCATACCCAGTTGTCTTGATAAACTGCGGAATTTGAATCTAGGGAATTAATCAAACTAAACCATGCTCCACAGGAGCCATTGTGTGTGAACGGATAAGGAAAGAGGGGCAAAACTCCCCTATAGTTCTGATAGGGAGGGAGTCGGCCACATATCCAACAATTTGTGGCATTGCTGGTTTGATGGGAATGATGTAGCATACTAATGAAAGTGTTATTGCGCAGCGCAAATCTATAGGACAATTCATGTGGAGGCAATTCACTAAAAGAATGTTCTGCAGTTATATTATAAGCACGCTTAGGAATAGGGTAATACATGTGCAATAGGATGCTGACAATGATGATCAGAAGACTTAGAAAAAACAAAATTAATAATGTTACTGTACAATGACTACGAAATGATTTACAATACGCATGCTTCTTGAGCAGCATTTGATTATTTCTTTCTCTATTCCGGTCCAGAGGATACATGTCAGAGACAAATTCAACCGATTCACCTTGGAGAGGACTTAACCCCTTCCATGCTGCGCAGATTCCGCCGCTGTGCTGACGGAATCTTGCGCGGGCGTGGTCATGACGGAACGGTTCCGTCATGAGCACAGCTCAACCGTGGCTCATGACGGAACCGTTCCGTCATGAGCACCGAAGGGGTTAAACAATCAAATTGTCTGACTTACTGGACCTCAATTTTAGTTTATACAGTTCTGGTTTTGTTAATTCAGCCAAGGGGAGCTTTGAGTCTGTTTGTGAGGGAATACAGGGTTGAGTCTCTACGCTGGATGGTAGTCCATAAAATTTCTTGATATGACTCGAGTGCAACCACCCTTTACTTCCCTCGATCTTCACAGCTGTCCTTGTGGTGAGTAGAACCAACTTCGGTGACTTCCACCTAGGATCCAGTTGGGTCTTCCGGTCAAAATTCCTGACCAAAACCAAGTCCCCAGGAACCACGTCATGGGGTTTTACCTCAGTATTGTCGGGAAAAGCTGCGGATACCTGTGAACGACAAGATTGTAGTGCAGACATCAAGGAAGCCAGGTAATCTGTCAGCATATTACAGTCAACATCAGTGATTTTACGAGGTATAGGCGTCCCCCACATATTTGGTGGTCTACCGAAGATCACCTCATACGGGGATAGCCCTGTTCGAGAATGTGCTACCATTCTCATGTAAAAGAGCGCAACTGGTAAGGCTACTATCCAATCGACTCCTTTTTCTCTACATATTTTGGACAATCTAATTTTCAGAGTTTGATTATGACGTTCCACGAGACCTGCCGCCTCTGGATGTCGGACACAATGGAATTTCCATTGGTATCCTAATAGAAGGGAAACGTGTTTCATTAGTTCGGATGAGAACGGCTGGCCGTTATCTGAGTAGACAACACGTGGTAAACCGTACCGTGGGAAGAATTCTCGAACTAACTGTTTGGCAGTAGTCGGGGCAGTGTAATCTGAAACCGGGTAGGCTTCGGTCCAACGGGAAAGAGCACAGACAACTACGAGAACATATTTGAATCCTCGACATCGTTCCATCTGGATATAATCCATCTGGAGGACTTCAAAAGGGTGATCAGGAGGCTGAAATCCACCCTGTTCTACGGGAATGCTTTTACCTGGGTTAAACTGACAACATATCATACAGGTCCGAACTTTTTGTTTAGCTGCGGCTCGCAAGTGTTTGTTGAACCAAATGTGTTGAATGCTGTCTAGCATAGCTTTTTCTCCTAGGTGCGCTGGACTATGTATTGTGTTAATGATGACTTGGACCATTGAGTCGGGAAGAAACCATATAGATTTTTCCTTCATCATCCATCCTTGATCTGTTTGGATCCCTCCTAATTCAGTCCATTTCTTTATTTCTTCTGGTGTAGCATGTGTCTGTATGTCAATTACATCAAGGGCGGGATCCTTAACTGTCATGCAATGTGTTGGTGTCAGGACTATTGTCTTTGTCATGTCAGTTGTGTGAGTCTGATTCTGAGCAGTCTGTTTAGCTGTTCTGTCAGCTAGGTCATTACCCTGAGAAATGATATCGGTAACTTTTGTGTGGGCTTTGCATTTCATAATCGATATTGCAGTAGGTAAATGAATGGCGTCTAATAGAGCTTGAATGAGGGGTCCGTGTTGGATGTGGGCACCGTGAGAAGTTAAATAACCTCTCTCTCGCCACAGTACGCCGAAGTCATGGACGACTCCGAATGCATAACGTGAATCTGTGTATATGTTGACTTTTTTATTTGTGGCTTGAATACAGGCTTGTGTCAGAGCGATGAGCTCTGCTGCTTGAGCTGACAAAGTGTTAATACAATTTGTTTCAATGACTTCAGTGTCTGTTGTGACTGCGTAAGCGGCCACTAACTCTCCTGTACTTGTTCTCATACATGACCCATCTACATATAATGTCAAGTCTGGATCTGACAAAGGGATGTCTGTCAAGTCTTGTCTGGGTTTCGTCGTGATAGTAATGACTTCGACACAATCATGTGCCAATGGATCTGTTCCGCCTACTGGTAACAGTGTGGCAGGATTTAACGTATTACAACGTCTGATTTCTATGTGTGGCTGAAACAATGTTAATTCGTAACCGGTGAGTCTTGCTATAGTCAAGTGTTGTGTTTGTGTGCGGTTCAAGAGAACCTCTACTGCGTGTGGTACTTGTACTGTCAATTGATGTCCTAACACTATGGCATCGCTTTGTCTGATTGCTAAAGCTGTTGCTGCCACTGATTTCAGGCACGCTGGAAGTGCCTGAGCTACTGGATCTAATGTACTAGAGAAATAAGCACATGGTTTGTGTGATCCTGCTTGTTCCTGAGTGAGTACTGACAAAGCAGTACCTTCGCGTTCTGTAACAAAGAGTGTAAACTGTTTACTGTAACATGGTGTTGCTAGGACAGGTGCTTGGCATAAAGCTTTCTTTAAGCTTTCAAAGGCATGTGTATGTTCTGGAGTCCAAGGGAGGACAGTCGATGTGGCTGCCTCCTGTGTTGTCAACTGGATGAATGGTTTTGCTAGAAATGCATATTGAGGGATCCACTGCCTACAGTATGAAGTGAGGCCTATAAAAGCCCGCACCTCCTTTTGTGTCTTGGGTGGTGGCATGTTAGCAATTAACTGGATGCGATCGGGTGTAAGCTGCCTTCCCTCCTTGGACAGCGAGTGCCCAAGGTAAACAACTCGCGGGACACAGAATTGCAGCTTAGAAGGGGACACCTTGTGCCCCTTGTCGGCCAGAAATTTTAAAACCGTCAGTGACGCTTTTTCACATTCAGGTTCGCTTCGGGCGGTGATCAGCAGATCATCGACATATTGAAGCAAGGCAGTGTTAACTGGCATGTGGATACTGTCAAGTTCTCGTTTCAGTGCTTGGCTATAGATGCTGGGGCTTTCTGTAAATCCTTGAGGTGCGCGTGTGAATTTAAAACTTCGTCCATTTAAACTAAAACCGAAAAGATATTGACTTTCCGGATCAATTGGGACACTAAAGAAAGCATTTTTGAGATCAATTACAGTGAAAAACGTTGCTTCTGAGTCAATAGCTGTGAGTAATGAGGAGATATCTGGGACCACAGGGTATTGTGGTACAATGCATTTATTTAATTCGCGCAGATCAATAACTAATCGGTATACTGGCGGAGCTTTTGGATCCGTTCTTTTAAGAATCGGAATTATCGGGGAATTACATACATTGGAGTCAGTTTCGACAACCACTCCTTGTGCAATGAGCTCGTCAATGATTTGCAGTAAGGCCGTTACAGCATCTGGAGGTAACTTGTATTGTCGCATTCGTGGTAATACCACTCCTGTCTTTAGTGTGACTCGATATGGTGTAATGTTCATGCAACCAACATCAGTGGGGCCTTG
The DNA here is from genome assembly GCF_964204655.1 of Triturus cristatus. NCBI lineage: Eukaryota > Metazoa > Chordata > Amphibia > Caudata > Salamandridae > Triturus > Triturus cristatus. Next base: position 851,248,572 of record NC_140595.1, on the reverse strand, counting down.
TGCCCATAAATGTGTAGGTAAATTCTGCAGTCGGTGATCCATGTCTCTGGATACGTAGTGACCTTTAAAGTCACGTAAAAATAGTCGTACTCCTTCCGGAGAACAACATATTATGGCTCCTAGAGCTTTCAATGTTTTTATACCTAACAAGTTTTCTGGACATGATTTAGTAAGCAATAAATCTGTAGTACGTGTTAATGGACCGACTGTAAGTGGAAGAGGTTGTGTTACGTCATTTATTATAGGTTTTCCTGAGAATCCAAGGGAAATATTTTGTGAGCCTGAGAGGGGTGCCCCTGGAACTTCACTGCATCTTATAGTTGTTCTGCTTGCCCCTGTATCAAGTAAAAACTTTCTGTCTTCCCCTAATAGTTCACTATGTACATAAGGTCCCTCTTGGTCTACAGGAACCTCAATAAGGGGTAAGCCAACTTCCCTCTCTAGGCTATCTCATGAGTATCGTTGATAATCGGGATAATCTGTTTGTGCGTACTGATACATCTGTTGTGTTGTTGCTTGAGTTGCAGCGACAGGCTGCGCTTGTGGTGGTGCTACGATCTGTTGTGGAGCTGCCTGTTGCGGAGCTAATTGTTGCGGAGCTAACCTAGGTTGTGCATTCTGAGGGATTTGTTGTTGATTCTGATCCTGTCTAGGTGGACGTGGTCTCTCATGCGTTCTACCTGTGGCAATATTATGTTTCAGGACTGGACAATCGTGTATATAATGACCTGGTTGTTTACAATAGTTGCATGTCCCTTTCGCAGGACCTGCGGAATCACCCTTTTGATGACCTTCGGCTGGAACTGACTGTGCAACAAGCATTTTCATTTTTGTATCTTTCATACGTCTTTGTTCGTGTTCTTGTTCTTCTCTAATTCTATTGTGGTGATATTGTAACATCTGTAGCATCTGTGATGGGGTATTACCTTGCCAGGTACTTTCGAATTTCAATACTCTATTCTTGACTTGTAGCAGAGAATTTTCAACTAATTTTGTCACAAACAGATGTGGATATGACTCACTACTGGCTTTTATGCCACTATTTATACTAAAACATTTTTCAAATCGGGAATAGAAATCACTAGTGTCTTCATCTGGCTTTTGTTTACAGGCTGAGATTGCACCCCAGTCTTCCTTTTTCGTAGTTAATAAACGTGGCAGTACCTGTATTAGTAATCCTGCTAGTGCTGTAGTCTTTTCCCCAAGCCCTGCTCCTGCAGCTCGGGCCTTTTCTTCGTTTTCTAATGCTGTCCAATCTATCTTTTGGTCTCCCACCTCCCATTCCTTTTCTTTGAGTTTCTCATAAACACCGGCGGGTAATAGGACTTTTAATATTTTCATAATGTCGGGGTAGGTATACTCTCCCATGAGTAACATGTCTTTTATCTCACGGTGGAAACCTGCTGGGTCCTTGTCATGGCTGGGTACTACTTTCTTCATTTCTAATAATTCCAGTTTAGTTAGAGGCGTGTACACAAACACGCGTGTAAAATTATCACCGGCACCTCTGATTGGGTGCACTTCGCGTAACGGATTCTGTCTGTCTATGTGATACATTTTTCTTCCCATAATGGGAACTGGAACGTGTTCTGGGCATACGAAATTTAAATATTGGTTTCGAGATTCTAGAATTTCCTTAATCAAATCAGTACCTGACCCTCTCCATATATTCGTGAGTAGTTCTGTCAATATGTCAGGTAAGGGTCCTGGATCGGAGTGTTGGCTTTTATATAATATAAGGAGGTGTTGAATCATGTATATACTAGCTAAACGCTGTTCATATGGGTCTAGATTCAGAAACGTGTGTGCAAGTACATCATCATTGTATTCGCCGGGACTGTCAGCCCATTGTACTGCTGACCTGGCTAATTCTTGTTCGTCCATGGAATCAAGCACGTGGTATCCCCTTCGATCTCGGAGTAATTTATCAGCGGCTTGGAATAAGTGTTCAGGGGATTTTGTATTTAGCATAGGGTTTGGAAGATGTCTATTATATTCTGGACGTATTGGACGTACTGGGTCGTTAAAACCTCTGGTATTATTATGGGATCTTCCTCTACCTACATAAGCTATTGTATCTAATTGGTCTGATTCTTGCTCCCCCTCCTCTCTGTTTAGGTTAGTGGCGTCTACCTCTAATCTTTCTTCGTGTATTCGTTCTACTTCTTTGCGGATCTTTCGGTACATAGCTACTATACATAACTGTTTATCATGTCTTCCTTCTGATATATTCTGGCCCCAAGTGACAAGTTTTTGCATTTCTTCCGGATTTATCCCAGGCCGGTCTTGATTTCTGATTACACAGTTTATGAGGAAACGTAACAGTTGTCCCTGTACCTCCGCTTTCTGGTACTCCATAGCTCTGCTAATACTTTCAGGACCTCGTCCTGACTGGACAAAGTGATATATATTTTCTAAATGTGTAGCCATTCCTGGTAGCTTCGTTAAATATATTGCAGCTCGTCGAATACGTAATGATGACAGCAGCATTTCGTCTCGTTTACCGGGCACAGGATCATATCTACAATCCACTAGAAGTTCCTTGAGCATGTCGGGAGTTGCTAGTTTGGGCGTACGTTGGTGTGCTAATTCTCTAAGGGAAAATTTATTTCCTCTGGGTGGCGTAGAAAAAATGTCTGTCGTACCTCCTGTAGCACCGTCTGGGGTGCTGGACGTGAAAGGATTTGTTGAAGGTGAGACAGCAACCGTCGTTGCGGGAAAAGCGGTAGAAACAGATGTGCTTGTCGGAATGCGTGTCGGAGCTTGTTGTTGTGGAGGTACAGACGGAGAATCTTGGCGATGAGCATCATCGGCAAGCGGTCTATGTGGTGCGGTATTTGCATACTCGGGAGCTGCATCATCTAAATAAGAGGAAAGGAAAACATCTTCTGCTGTTCTGGGATGCCCCTTGGGATGTGCTTTTATCGGAAACAATGGAGGTGGCAAGTCTTTTGGTATTTCCGGAGTAGCCTTAGGTAACCCTTCGGCCAGAAGTGGATACATACCATTCATAAGGGCGTTTCTTTGTCTGTCTACTTGTTCTGATTTTACTCGGGTACCTTCCTCAAGTAATAGATTTTCTCGGGTTTTATTTGAATTCTCTCTACCTTTCTCTTCCTGTCTGAGTGCTTTTTCTGTACGTCTATACGATTCTTTACGCCATAATTCAATGGCATCTTTCTGTGACTGTCTGGCTTTCTTTTTCCATAATTCTTCTTCTACTCTCATGATGCAATCTGCATCCCAGGTCCCCGCTGCGGGCCATCTCTGACTCTCTGGTAATTCTTTGGTGTAGTCCACCCATAAATCAAGAAATAATACGGCATCTAGGCCATGCTTATGATACATAAAGTACCCTGGAGTGTCCCTAGGTGGGATGGGAACAGCTTCTTCGAGTACACCTTTTCTAGTTTTGATCTGTCTTAGTTTCGAAAAGAGCGGCATTTTTAGACCTTATTACTAGAACACACTTTATACAAGAAAACACAATAATGAACAGTCATTCACACCACAGTATATAGAACGTATTTCAAAACATTTAACACTTAACAGTTTTACGAACAATAATAACTAATAGAAAACTAGTTACTGACATAATACTGACACTAGATAATACTTATTTATATTTATTTATATGCAAAACATACTATATATACTGCTAAACAGTACAGATACACTGCTAAAACAGTGCAGACCGGATTTGTGTACCCAAACCCGTCTTGACCGGCACAGACTATGTGCACGTTAAATGCCTCCCCGGTAATGGTACTCACCGGGTAGCTCGGAACGGAAGGCCTCGGAACGGAACTGAAACTGGACTGGACCGGACTGGACTCGACTGGACTCGGAACTTCGGAACCTGGCGGGTCTCTGTATACCTCGGATCTTGCTCTCTCAGCTAGGCTCTGGTCGGGATACTTCGCACTTCTCACCGCCTCGTCTGGGTGTTGATCGCAGCCTCAGTCGTCCCCGCTTGGCCGGAGGGAGATACAGGAAATCCTGCGGGTACGCGTTTTTATCCGTTCAGCTGTGGCAGGAGACCGGGCCTGCAACGCACCGCCGGCGCGTGAGATGAGAAAGTGTCCCTGTTCGGGCGCCAATTTATGTGGTAAATATTTCGTTACCGGTACTATTTTTTATGCGGTAAAGTCTATTAAGAATAACTCAGTAAAATGAGAGGCAGAATCCGTGGTATTAGAGGTTTAAAAAGGCTTTATTCCTATACAAAGGAATACAATTCGAATTGTAGGCGTTCTATTCCATCACCACGAAAGTTCAGGAAGGAAGGGCATATATTATTGACAGGTAATCATTTTTATAGAAAAGGCATTACAGTAAAACAGATGCAGTAGGCGTATCAACTGATAAGACAAAATAAAATATGCATGCGTAACTAGAATAGGCGTAACTAGAAAACGTCATTATACATGATGTCACAAGTGGGTGGATCCATAAGAGAATCCTGCAATGTCAGCAGAAATATTTGGCAGAGATGCGTGCGCAGCCGCATGACGTGTGATTGACGTGCAACTAGAGGGAGAAAGGGACTTGACATTTAGCTCTACATGTGGAGACAGAAGTCTGGGGTTATGTCAACCTAATCCCAAATCATATCTAATATCCTATGTTTAAAGAACTGTGTTATCCAAAAAGAGAGGTCTCTTAGGATAGAATCTTATTCTATACTGACTATACTGACTGTTAGTGCGTGTACAAGCGTCTAAGTGTCTACACTAGATGCGAGGGGGTAGGAATATTCCATGGTAACAGGGCTATGAATTACTTGCATGAGGACAGCGAGGCCTGGCCCTTTGCACGGTAGCTGGAGGAATGTTTACCTAAACTGTTAGACAGGAATGCATCGGATGAGGGGCGGAGGAGATAATCTTGAAGGTGAAATACAGTTTTTGGCAGGCGACGGGCTGGATCAGGCACCGTTAGCCGCGCAGGGAGTAAGACAAAGTTCATGGTCACAGATGCAGGCTCGGACTGGAGCTTTCAGAGGCAGAAGGCAGGAAAAGGCTTGATGACAGAATTCGGGCCTACTCGCCTGAATCTGTAAAAATGTGGAAAGTGAACCACATAAAGTCGGTGGCCTTTCATACTTAGGAAATGAATATCTGACCCATTCATGGTGGATCTGAAAGAGGACATGTTGACGGTGGACGCACATATATTTGCGTCTTCAAAACTGGAGCAGGAGGGAACATACATGTACTTATAGCATGTACATGGAGCCGTTGGGGTCTACGATAGGGGACATAACTGATATCAAAATTCATATTTCCTCAATATGTGAGAGTGAGAGATTGAAAGAGTTCCTGTATGAATAAGTATGTGTTTCTATAAGTGATTGTTTAAAAGACTAAGTATGTGTAAGTTTCTGTAGAAGTAAGTGTGGTGGTGTGTGTATAACTGTACATGCAAGTAAATGGATGTTTGATTCTTTATTAGCATGAGTGACTATGTGTGTGAGTAACTTTATGGATGAGTGGCGTTGTGTAACAGGATGTATAGGTGTATGAGTACATATGATGAGTGAGTACATGTATGAGTGACTGTATAGGACTGTTGGTGAATGAGTGGATGTGGATCTTAGAATTACTGAATAGGTTGCTGTAACTGATATTGGTATGTCAATTGTTTTGAAAATTTTAGTTTCTATTTTTGAATGTGTGTATCAAAGGTTATATTAGGAGGAGAGGAGGTCTGCCACACTATCACAAGGATGATGTCATCAGTGATGTCATGAGTGATGTCACTGACCATGTCATGAGTGATGTAATATGTGACGTCATCAGCAGTGCATTGCGGGTACTTGAGTTATAGTTAGCTGAACTAACTATAACGGGGGAATTTCAATGGTTTTGTACGAGTGAAAAGTCCAGCTAACTATAACGCCCCTGAAACCTATGGTTTTTTCAGTGAATTTCTAAGGTTTTTTTAAATGCTAATTCCTAACTATAACGTGCCTAAAACCTATGGATTTTTCAGTGAATTTCAAAGGTTTTTTAAATGCTAATTTCTAACTATGCCTACAGAGATAGGACATGTGAAGAAAGAAGAAAAAATGCACAGAAAGAAAAAAAAGAAAAGCAGAAAGAAGCAACAGAAGTCCTCAAAGACGAAGAAAAGTGCAGGAAGAAGGATAACGTGCAGAAAGAACAAACAGAAGAGCAGAAAGAAGCCTTGTTGCAAAATCATCCTGTACCCTCAACTTTTTCAGACGGATACTGGTGGTAACTGAGCCTGACTAACCAGACCTAGAGCCAGTGCTATGTTAAAAGACACTCAGAATACAGTGAAACCACCTACATACACTAGGGAACACTATGCGTTGGGATCACCATGTGATCAGCATGACCTCCTCTGTAAGCCCCTAGTATATAATAGGGCAGGGGATTAAAACTACCTCTTAAAACGCGCCACAGGGCGTGTTTGCACACGTCACCTCAGGCCTGTCCCCTCACTTCCACACTCTGTAAACACGCCCTGTGGCTGTTTTAAGTTGGGAGATTAAGTGCCCTTGAATCCTGAGGGTCCCTAGGGTCCAAATAGACCACTAGGTACCTCCAGTAAGTGCCACAGAGCTGCGTTGCAGAGAGATTTAAAAGGGGCACGGCCTAGACCACCTCTCTGCAACGCAGCGCAGCGCAGTGGCGCTTACTGGAAGCACCTGGTGGGCTAGTTGGCCCCCAGGGTCCCTCAGGATTGAATGGGAATTATTTCCCCAACTTAAAACGCGCCACAGGGTGTGTTTGCACACGTCACCTCAGGCCCCGTCCCCTCCCTTCACCACTGTGTAAACGCGCCCTGTGGCCGTTTTAAGTTGAGATATTAAGTCCCCTTGAATCCTAAGGGTCCCTAGGGTCAAACTAGCCCACTAGGTACCTCCAGTAAGCGCCACAGAGCTGCGTTGCATAGAGGTGTAAAAAGGGGCGTGGCCTCAGAACACCTGTCTGCAACGCAGCTCCCTGCCGCATACTGGACATACCTGTTGGGCTAGTTGGCCCTCATGGACCGTCAGAATTGAAGGGGAATTAATTCCCCAACTTACAACTGGCCAGGGGGCGCGTTTGCAGAGTGCTGCAAGGAGGGGAAGTGGCCTCCGGCGCGATCTTTTATTTATTTTATTTTTTAAGAAGGAGGGCTGTGTGGACCCCCTTCTTTTTCTAATTTACTGGCCCTGGGGACCACATCCCCCAGGGTCTGCACCCTAATTTTTTTTGTTGAAAAAAATTTATTTGGCCCTTCCATGGTCTTAATCGGCCCCAGGACCCCAACCCCCGGGTCATAGCCTTTTTAAAAAAAATTCTTTAGGAGGGGGCTGTGTGGCCCCCTCCTCAGGCCACTTATGGCCCCGGGGACCCCATCCCCCGGGGCCGGCCTTTGTTTTTTATTATTTAAAAGTATAAATATAGAAACACCTAGGACATGCTGGACAAACCGTATGTACCTATCACCATGACGATTTGCGTGATATTCATTAAAAGGCGAATATGCATAGAATGAATCCACGTGGAATGTATTTACACTGCTAGTGAAGCTCTGACGTGTCTGACGACCCACCGTGCCTAATCCCGGCGTCCCCGCCATTGGGTACTCCCCAAGTAGAAACCCTTGTCGTTTATTTATACAAACATGGATAGCTATTCACGGGCACATTTAATATACACGCACACCAAGCCATTCAAAGGGGATTTGACAAAAATTCGACCAAACTATGCAAGAAACCCCCCTCACGGTTAATAAAATACACATCCACCACCGGATGTGTAATACTTTTTATTTTACTCTCTGGAAAGGAGATGAATCTCACTTGAGAGTCACAGCGTGCTCCGGGCTGAGCCCAATGCTGTGTTACACCCACCAGTGCCCGCCGAGTGCCTCACACCTCTGTGTTGTATTCCACCAGCTAGTGCGTATGCTATGACACTCTCTAGCCCATGTGCACTGTAACACCACCCCGTGAATATGTCATGCCACACTTGCCTTCGCACTGGTTATATTGCCCCATCTAACATGCCTTCCTCGATGCCTATGTTATAACGCACAGCGCTATGTCATACATATTACAATCTGGGATCCATATCTTTGTCACAGTGCATATGCAACGTTACACTCCCCAGCACATATTTTATATTACAACTTTAGAGACTAGTTAGGTTACACAACACTGCCCTGTGCATATTACATTCAAAGGCGCATAGTGCATAGCACACGCTAGTGCCTGTGCTATCTCACGCTCTCCAATGAATCGGTCATTGCGCAAAATGTATTGCATATTATATTTCAAGCCCCGGTTCATCTTATATCACACTTTTTGGTGCATAGTTTATACTATATACTATATCTAGTTTTCATTTTCAATCGTGCTCTCAGGACTATGTTCTATATAACACTGCGTCCACCTACCCTTTTCACGGGCATTACATTTTGCGATGGGGGGTGGAGGGTCAGGGGGTGTTTCTGCCAAGTGAGCCCGGAGTCACAGTCACAAACGTCCTCTTCTTCCTGAATAAAAGTGAGATTATGCTGCATACTTGTTCATATTTTAAGTAGTTCGCACAGACACACATTTTAAAAACAATAAAGTTCCTAATACCCACCTTCTCTGAACAGTTAGCTGGCTGCCCCATCCACCTCCTCCCTATCCTCTGTTGTCTGAATCCATGGACTAACCTCCTCCCTCCTGCCATGCATGGTCTGATGTGCTGCCACTGCCCTCCATTTAGCATGATGTACCAGTCCACTCCACCTGCCCTCCATTGCCCAATTCTATGGCCCATCATTGACCTCCTGCTTAGCCTCTGTGCTTAGCTTGCCGCCCCTATTCTCCTTCCCCCTGCCCTCCGATGTCTTTGTGCATGCCCCTGCTCCATCCTTTCTGCCCACCATGTACCATAGACCTGCCACTCCTATCTACTCTGAGTGTTCTGTTGAGCTGCCACTCCCCTCCCACCTGCCTAGCATTGTCAGATGACTGTAACTTGTCCCTGCCACCTCCACCCTGCCTGTCCACATGCCATGCCCCTATCCCCTTCCTCCTGTCCTCCAAGGTCCATTTTACTGCCACACCCTTCTACCCTCCCTGGTCTGTTGTGCTGCAACTGCTCCTCCTGCCTGCCCCGCGCGGTCTGTTGAGAAGCCCCTCCCCCTGAACTCTCTTGTCTGTGCCAGGTCCTGACCCTCCCTTCTATCCTCCATAGTCCTTTGTGCATGCCCCTGCACCCTCCTTCCTGCCCATCATAGCCATTGTGCTGCCACTAACCCTCCCGCTTGCCATGCATGATCTTCTGTGCTGCCATGGCCCCTCCCACCTTGCCTGTGTGGTCAGCTAGCTGCCGCTGACCCCCTCCCACCTTCCCTCCATGGTCTGTGTGTATGCCATCATAGTCTCATTGTTGCTCTCCATGGTGTGTCTTGTTTCTAGTGCCCATCCTGCCTGACCTCCATGGTCACCTTGCTGCTCCTGCCCTGCCCCGCCCCCTTGCCCCCAGCCCTCTGTTTCCATGTGCAGACCCCTATTCCCTCCCTCCTGGCTTGTCTGTTCCATTGTAATGCCCCTGATCCGTCCCTCCGCCATTTATGGTCTGTTATGCTGCAGCTTTCTCTCCTGTCTGTCCATTATGGTCAGCTAGCTACCATTGCCTCTTTCCCCTCTGTTCTCTGTTGTCCATGTGCATGGTCCTGTCCCCTCCCTATTGCTTTCTATGGATTGTTGTGCTGCACTTCCGTCCCGCATGCGCTGTGTGGTGTATTGTGCTGCTGCAAACCCCGATGCCTGCCCTGTATGGTCAGTTTGGTGCACCTCTCCATGTCCCACCTGTCCTCTGTTATCCAAGTCCATGTCCCTACCCCAACTCCTCCTGCCTACCATGATCCAATGTACCATACTTGCGAACATTTTGAACTTGGTAAGAGGGAGATTTTGAAAAAAAACTGGGGTATTGATTTTCCCCTTTGAGTTACATTGAAAAAGAGGAGATTGTAGACAGGAGACAGATCAAATAAAGCCCATTTGAGCTTAAAAACATTGGACGTATCCTGGCTGAAACGGGTCTGTTGGCATGCTTGGTTGTACTACCACTGCCCCTTCCTTCTGCCCACAATGGTCTATTATATTGCCACAGCCTCTCTTGCCAGTCCTGTATTGTTGGTTTGTTGCCCCTGCCCCCCTTTCCACTGCCCTCCATAGTCTGTTGTGCTGCCACTGCCCTTCCTGCCTGCCCAGTGTGGTAAAATTGTTGCCTCTGCACTCTCCTACCTGCCTTCAATTTTCAGAGTCCGTGCCCCTGGCCTCTGCCTCTCAACAGTATCCCAATGAACAACTAGATTGCTAACATTCTATATTTATTACAAAAGTGTGGAACGCCTGACGTCATCTTGATATAATCAAAACTGTAATACCTAGAGTATTTCCTTTAGAAATTACATATATGAGAGGGTCTTATTTGCATCAAAATTATGGTTAGTGCTCTAAAAAATTAAAATGAGGACCTATTTTCTGAGTTTTCAAATAGCGACAAAGAACTTTTAAATTATTTGTAATCTTTATGTTTTTTTATCCAGTTGACCACTTGATTAAATGTTGCACCTAGGGGAGAGGATGTGGTGTTACTTCCAGAGCTGCAGACTTTGCAACTGGGGAACCAGGTTGGAGTTTCTGCTTCACCTCAACATTCTGTGATTCTGGTCAAATCACTTGATCTCCCCATGTCTACAACCAAAATAAATTTGGTCTTGTGTGATGTAACCAATGCTCATGTAAAGCACTCCAATTCCTGACAAGTCTGCACTATATAAAACTGCAAATACACAAAAAATAAGTGTTTTGCACACTTCTGTCATTCGGCTACATGTGGGCTACATCTGGGTGATATTTGTGCTGCATTTGGGCTCTTTTGTCTCTGGTGGCTGTTAGACCCGGCCCTCGTAACATAGTCAGACCTGACCCCTGCACCTCACACCAGCCCCGAGCCCCTGGCCTAGCCGATCCTTCCCACCAGAACACACACACCCGACCCGGACTTCTCCCGTCCGTGGCCTTCCTCCTTCGGCCACCCCGGGCCCGCGTGCCCACTTCATGCACCAAGATGGCCGCCCGGCCCCAGCGCGACCCTAGCCTACAGGCGCCACTCCGGCTGGAGGACATCGCGCTCCCCTTGGGATGAGAAAGGGAGGAGCAGTTTCCCTCACACCTCTGCGCTTCCCTGGGAAGGTGGGTTTCGATCGACCCGACGGCCTCCCCGAGGGCTGGCTCCACGCCTGCTGGGTGTCTGGGGCTCCTCCCGACCCGGCCCTGAAAGGATCAAAGGACAATGGCAGGAAACCCCCAACAAGCGACCCCCAGGTGACAAGACCCCTGCCTGCACCGACTCCGGACATCAAAGAGGAGTCGCCCTATAACAAGGGGTGCTCTGGGACTGTCCGGCAGATTCGCCTTGGAAACACATGAGCCCTGCTGAGAGACTCGCGGCTCCCTGAAGATCGTCAAACTCCAAACTTGTGCTTGAGCCCTGCTGAGTGACTCGCGGCTCCCTGAAGATCGTAAGACCTCCGAATTTATGCTTGAGCCCTGCTGAGTGACTCGCGGCTCCCTAAAGATCGTAAGACCTCCGAACTTGTGCTTGAGCCCTGCTGAGTGACTCGCGGCTCCCCGAAGATCGTAAGACCTCCGAACTTGTACCCGAGCCTGCTGAGTATCTCGCAGCACCCACAGACTCCCTTGGTCCCGCCGGACCCCACGACGACAAGCGTATCCCCCAGCTCGAGGATTGTGAGCTGTGCGCCGGATACGCACCTGCATTTGATCCATACCCCCAAGAAAGACTGTCCCGCTACCCCCTAAACCCCCTCCAAGACTTTGTGAGCCGTGCTCTACTTGTATATATTTTGCCTTGCTGATCATAAAGATCTTACCACTCCGATCTGATAAAGATTTGCTCTTAAGAACTCCTCGTGTGGTGTCTATCTGTCGTGCGGTGCCGAGTGTACGATCCTAGATACGAGGTTCCTCCCCTGAGGAGTCTCCCGCCAGTGCCCGGCTACGATACCTCGAGGGTGGGTCTCAGGGCAGTCAGGGCCCCCTCCGGGCCCCTCTGAGGTCGCCTTCTAACATTGGTGGCAAGCGACGGGATTCGGGCCTATAATCTAGAGATCGTACCGTGAACGGCTGACGCACTACCGACAAAGATGGCAGAAGGAAACGCCGTAGTTCTCGTAGAAGACGACGCCAGTACCGAGTTCCAGGTGGAACAGCTGGAAGAGTACACTCACAGAGAACTAAAGCAATTCTGTAAGGAACTCAGAATCGCTACCACTGGTCTCAACACCAAAGAAGATATGCAAAAGGCACTGCAAGCTTGGGTGGATTCTGGAGCCTCCCGCCCAGAAGGAGCGGTGGAGCCCCACGACGAAGCTGGACCCTCCCAAGGAGAACGCAGCAGCAACCAGGTGCGAGGCTTCGTGCCAGACGGGGGCCTATCCCCGGAGGAACTCGCAGACAGAGAAAAAAGTCGCCATCACGAGCTCGAATAAGCCAAACTCAAAATTGAGGGCGAGTTGAAATTAGCGGAGAAGAAGCTAGCAGTAGAACAGTTGCGAGTACAAGGAGAACTAGAAGAGAAGAAACTCCAACGAGAACACGAGGGAAGGAGACTTCAACTAGAACATGAACGCAGCTTAAAGGAAATAGAACTGAAAGCAAGAAGCGAAGAAGCGCGGCCCCCGGGGAACCAGGAGGCGGCCGCCCCGACGGAGCAGAAGGTCCACATCCCCAAGGATGTGGTCAAGGAATATTACAAAAATGATGACATTCAGCAGTGGTTCCGGGCCTACGAGGTCGCCATGACCTCCCATCGGGTCCCGCAGAAGGATTGGGGGGCTGGGTTATGGGGACGGTTCCTGAGCGAAGGAAGAGACACCCTGCTCGACCTACCCACCTCCATGCAGACCTCCTATGAACACATGAAAGCGGCCCTCCTCACAAGGTACGGCCTCACCCCGGAGATGTACCGCCAGCGGTTCCGCGACTGCAGGAAGATCCCGGGTACCACCTCGGTGGAATATGTGAATTTCTTCAGCCGCGCCTTCGATGGGTGGATCAAGGGCAGCAAGGTAACCACCCTGGAAGAACTAACCGACCTTATGTTATGGGAACACCTGGCTGCCAACTGCTTTGTGGAACTACGCCAGCACCTGCTCGACAGCAAGCTCACGGACCCGAGAAAGCTGGCTGTTGAGGCGGATCGCTGGACCAACACCCGGGTCTCCCGGGGCCCTGTAGGGGATTACCCCCGAGCCAGTCAGGGACCACCCCGCCAGAGAGGGGGGGGAAACCAGGGAGGGCAGAGAGAGCCCCAGGCTAGTCCCCCGAAGTCCCAACCTCCGCCTTTCCCGGCACCCCCACCAGCTGTATCCGGCCCCCCCCTGAGACGGGGGCACCGGGTAACCATCACTTGTTTCCGCTGCCAGAAGCCCGGGTATTACGCCAACGACCCTGAATGCCCCATGGCCCCACGCACCACCCAGGCAGCACCCCCTGCTAGACAGATAGCCAATGTAGCCCTGGGGGAGGAGGTTGAGGAGGCCGAAGAGTGGGAACCCGCCGCCATGGCCCTAGTGTCCTTAGGAGATAGAGAGATTGTCCCTGGGAGCCCCCTGCCCCCTAACACAAAGAAATATGGGCAGCTCGTCACGATCAATGGCCACCAAGTAGAAGCCCTCCGTGACACCGGGGCCAGCATCACCGGTGTCCTCAGCCATTTAGTCCACGAGGACCAGGTCCTCCCCAACTTATTTTGCCCTGTCATTTCAGCCGACAACACAGAAAGCCTATGTAAGGTAGCCCTGGTGCCCTTCGAGTGGGGAGGGGTGGTCGGTAAACTGAAGGTCGCAGTGAGAACATCCCAGCCCGTCGACTGTCTCCTGGGGAACGACCTGGAAAGTTCCCCCTGGGGGCAAGTTGAGCGCAAGACCCACCTAGGGATGATGGGCCTCCCTGAGTGGGTGTGCGCCACCACTCGATCCATGGCGGCTCGACTGACCCCCCTGAGGGACGTCGACGACGCCCGACCCCCGAAGATGGGATGGTCCCGGCCGAGGGCCCCCACATCCCCCACCAGAAGAGTCGCTCGCCAGTGACGAACCGCCGCCTTCCGACTCCACCCCAGACACCGAGTTAGGCGATCTGCCCGAATTAGCCCAGTATCGCCACGAAGGGGGCCCCTCCCGAGAGGAGTTCTGCAGAGAGCAGGCTACCTGTCCCTCCCTGGTCGGGCCCCGGCAACAGGCAGAGGCCCATGCCGCAGGCGACCAGACGGGGACGCACCGGGTCTATTGGGAGAATGACCTTCTGTACAGCGAACAGAAGTTGGTGGAGCTAGGGTCCGGCCGGGTGCTGGTGGTACCCCTATGCTTCCGAAACCTCCTCCTGGGCTTGGCCCACGACGTTCCCCTCGCAGGCCACTTGGGTCAGGACAAAACATACAGTCACCTCGTGACTCACTTCTACTGGCCCCGAATGAAAGCGGATGTAGAAGCCCACTGCAAGTCCTGTCCCACGTGCCAGGCTAGTGGGAAGAGTGGAGGAAAGCGCAAGGCTCCCCTCCAGCCCTTCCCTGTCATCAGTACCCCTTTTGAGCGGGTCGGGATCGACATTGTAGGACCTCTGGACCCCCCAACTTCCCAGGGGCACCGGTTCATCCTCGTCCTGGTGGACCAGGCCACTCGTTACCCTGAGGCCATCCCCCTGCGCACCATCACGGCCCCCGTGGTGGGCCGGGCGCTGATGGGGATCTTCTCCCGCATGGGTTTTCCCTGCGAGGTCGTGAGCGATCGCGGTACCAACTTTATCTCCCGATAAATGAGGTCCTTATGGCAACAGTGCGGGGTGTCCTACAAATTCACCACCCCGTACCACCCCCAAGGTAACGGCCTGGTAGAGCGGTTTAACAGGACTCTGGAGGGGATGATCGCGGGCCTGGAAGAGCCCCTCCGGCGTAAGTGGGACCTCCTGCTCCCCTGCCTCCTATTCGCATACCGAGAAGTTCCCCAGAAATCCTTGGGTTTCAGCCCCTTCGAGTTACTCTACGGGCACCCCGTCAGGGGGCCCCTCAGCCTGGTCAAAGAAGAGTGGGAGGCGGCGCCCCGAGGCACCCCCCGAGACGTGTTCCGTTACGTCCTGACCCTCCGCAATCAGACTAGGAGGTTCCGGGAAATGGCAGAGGCCAATCTGGAGGCGAGTCAGGAGGAGATGAAGCGCTGGTACGACCAGAACGCCGCGCTAGTCGAGTTTCAGCCGGGCAAGCTGGTGTGGGTCATGGCCCCCGTGAAACCCTGCGCTCTCCAGGATAAATGGACCGGGCCCTTCAAAGTAGTTGAGCGGAAGAGCCCGGTCACGTACTTGGTAGACGTCCAGTCACCCCGGGACCCCCTCCGGGTCCTCCACGTGAACCGCCTCAAGCCCCACTTTGTGCGGACAGAGCTGAGTCTCCTACTGGCCACTGACGACGGGTCCGAAGAAGAGTCAGATCCTCTCCCTGATCTTCTGCGCACCAAGGAGAAAGACGGCTCCGTAGAGGGAGTGAAGCTCTCCCCGTCTCTCACTCCCCAGCAACGTGAGAATTGCCGCCAGCTCCTAGGGCAGTTTCCGGACCTCTTCTCCCTGGTCCCCAAGGTCACCCACTGGTGTGTCCATGATGTGGATACCGGGGACAGCCCGCCAGTGAGACACCGAGCCTACCGAGTCCCTGATCGGGTCCGGTCCTGTATCCAAGCCGAAGTCTCGAAAATGTTGACCCTAGGCATGATCGAACCCTCAGACAGCCCCTGGGCCAGCCCCGTGGTCCTGGTCCCAAAAGCAGATGCCCCCGGGGTCGCCCCGGCACTCCGCTTTTGTGTGGCATACCTGGGACTCAATGAGGTCACCCGAGCCGATGTCCACCCCATTCCCCGAGCCGACGAGCTCATTGACCGGCTTGGAGCTGCTCGGTTCCTCAGCACCTTCGATCTCACCTGCGGCTACTGGCAAATTGCGCTCACAGAGGGAGCCAAGGAGCGGTCCGCCTTCTCCACCCCGGATGGGCACTATCGCTTTCGCGTAATGCCCTTCGGGATGAAAAATGCCCCGGCCACCTTCCAGCGACTGGTAAATAGAGTCCTGGCCGGGCTGGAAAAATTCAGCGCTGCATATCTCGACGATATCGCAGTTTTTAGTTCCGAATGGAGTGAGCACCTCCAGCACCTCCGGAGGGTGCTAACCGCCCTACGCCAGGCGGGCCTCACCGTGAAAGCTAGCAAATGCCAGATTGGGCAAGGTTCGGTAACCTACCTGGGGCACCAGGTCGGAAGCGGGCAGGTCGCCCCTCTACAGCCCAAAATCGACGACATCCTAGCCTGGGAACCCCCCACTACCCAAACAGAGGTCCGAGCCTTCCTGGGCCTCACGGGCTACTATCGGAGATTCATCCGGAATTACGGCAGCCTGGTCGGTCCCCTCACGGGACTCACGTCCAAGAAGCAGCCCAAGAAGGTACAGTGGTCCCCTGCCTGCCAAGAGGCGTTCAATGCCCTGAAAACGGCCATGTGTACGGCCCCCGTCCTCCAGGCCCCCGACTACTCCAAAGAGTTTGTGGTACAAACTGATGCCTCCGAGCATGGCATCGGGGCCGTCCTCTCCCAAGTAAATGACCAGGGTCTAGACCAGCCCGTGGCCTTCCTCAGCCGAAGGCTGTTGCCCAGGGAACAGAGATGGAGTACCATCGAGCACGAGGCGTTCGCCGTAGTCTGGGCCCATAAGAAACTACGCCCTTACCTGTTCGGCACCCATTTCAGGGTCCAGACCGACCATCGCCCCTTGCGATGGCTCATGCAGATGCGAGGAGAAAACCCCAAGCTTCTGCAGTGGTCAATCTCCCTCCAGGGGATGGATTTCACCGTGGAACATCGCCCTGGTACGGACCACGCCAACGCCGATGGCCTCTCCCGATTCTTCCGCCTCAGCGAAGAGAACCCCCAAGAAGATGGGTAGTTCTCGCCGGCTTTCAGCTGGGGGGGACGCGTGTTAGACCCGGCCCTCGTAACATAGTCAGACCTGACCCCTGCACCTCACACCAGCCCCGAGCCCCTGGCCTAGCCGATCCTTCCCACCAGAACACACACTCCCGACCCGGACTTCCCATGTCCGTGGCCTTCCTCCTTCGGCCACCCCGGACCCGCGTGCCCACTTCATGCACCAAGATGGCCGCCCGGCCCCAGCGCGACCCTAGCCTACAGGCGCCACTCCGGCTGGAGGACATCGCGCTCCCCTTGGGATGAGAAAGGGAGGAGCAGTTTCCCTCACACCTCTGCGCTTCCCTGGGAAGGTGGGTTTCGATCGACCCGCCGGCCTCCCCGAGGGCTGGCCCCACGCCTGCTGGGTGTCTGGGGCTCCTCCCGACCCGGCCCTGAAAGGATCAAAGGACAATGGCAGGAAACCCCCAACAAGCGACCCCCAGGTGACAAGACCCCTGCCTGCACCGACTCCGGACATCAAAGAGGAGTCGCCCTATAACAAGGGGTGCTCTGGGACTGTCCGGCAGATTCGCCTTGGAAACACATGAGCCCTGCTGAGAGACTCGCGGCTCTCTGAAGATCGTCAAACTCCGAACTTGTGCTTGAGCCCTGCTGAGTGACTCGCGGCTCCCTGAAGATCGTAAGACCTCCGAACTTATGCTTGAGCCCTGCTGAGTGACTCGCGGCTCCCTGAAGATCGTAAGCCCTCCGAACTTGTGCTTGAGCCCTGCTGAGTGACTCGCGGCTCCCCGAAGATCGTAAGACCTCCGAACTTGTACCCGAGCCTGCTGAGTATCTCGCAGCACCCACAGACTCCCTTGGTCCCGCCGGACCCCACGACGACAAGCGTATCCCCCAGCTCGAGGATTGTGAGCTGTGCGCCGGATACGCACCTGCATTTGATCCATACCCCCAAGAAAGACTGTCCCGCTACCCCCTAAACCCCCTCCAAGACTTTGTGAGCTGTGCTCTACTTGTATATATTTTGCCTTGCTGATCATAAAGATCTTACCACTCCGATCTGATAAAGATTTGGTCTTAAGAACTCCTCGTGTGGTGTCTATCTGTCGTGCGGTGCAGAGTGTACGATCCTAGATACGAGGTTCCTCCCCTGAGGAGTCTCCCGCCAGTGCCCGGCTACGATACCTCGAGGGTGGGTCTCAGGGCAGTCAGGGCCCCCTCCGGGCCCCTCTGAGGTCGCCTTCTAACAGTGGCCATCTTGGGAGATTTATTTGTTATGAAGTTTTAAGTGTCACCAGTTTATTCCAATCAAGATGGCTTCAGGTGCGCCATACTTTTGTCATAAGTAAGACAGTAAGCGCTCTAGTTGTTCTTAAGAACACTCTGGGACATTCTGTCATCGGGCTATACTTGGGCTACATCTGGGTGATATTTGGGCTACATTTAGGCTCTTTTGTCTCTGGTGGCCATCTTGGGAGATTTATTTGTTATGAAGTTTCCTAATTTCCTCTTTTACTGCAGTCTCCTCAGTGGGAATACTTTCAGTTTTTTATTTTGGTTCCATCAAGAAGGCATTCAGATGTGTCACACATTTGCCATAAAATCTGAATGTTAGCACTCTAGTTGCTCATTAGATCACTGTAGTAAAACTACTGCTCACCAGGGAAGTCTGCTGCTGGTATTCAAAGTGCATGTGTCAGTCTGCATGTCAGAATTTGTTTATGAAATAGAAGGGGATTTGAGAAGTCAAAATGTGCCCTAATTTTTCTTTCTGCAGCACTAATCATACTTTCTATGGCAAAATGAACCCCCTCATTTTGTTCCTTTTTAAATTAAATGTTTTAAGAGTTACCACTTTATTCCAACCAAGATGGCTTCAGTTGTGCCATACGTTTGTCATAAGTAGGACTGTTAGCGCTCTAGTTGTTCTTTTTTTAACACTCGGGGAAGCTGCAGTAGAACACAAAGGAATCAACTGACAGTCTCTGCCCTTGTTGGATGTACATGTTTTATTGAGAATGTCAGACTTCATTCTCACGTGACTGAGAAAGATAATGTGAATTTACTGAAAATATGCTCTCAGTTTAGCTTATAGATCACTTTCCAAACCTCTGTGGGAAAAGCATGAGAAAATAGTTCTCTCAAACATGATTCATGATATCACAGCAGAAGGCTTTTTCACATGGTAAAATCACCTTAGAACACACCACAATACCTAAAATGAGTATGGTACCATCAACACATGATTTATAATGTAACTAAAGTCTTAAAACCTTCTATTAACTGCAATGCTTTTTAATGAGGTGCTATCATGTATATTGGTCCCAAGATGGCTGCTAACACTTCTTGGATGAAGTGCTGACAGCCAATCAGATCTCACAATGAGATGTGTGGTTAGGCTCTGCCCAGATATATATTTGATTTTCTCAGGAACTACTGAACAGATTGACACCATATATGCAAAAGGCACATGCCTGACCTGAGGACTACCTCTTTGCCAAATTTCAAGTAATTCTGTTCAGCCGTTCGGGCTGTACCTTCGACTAAAGGTCCTATGGGAAAATGCGTGGGGAAAACACGTTTTGGGACCCCCCTTTTTTCTCAGCCCCCGCTTGACGAATCACCCCGAGACTTTCAAGGTAGGAGAGGAGCGGAGCGCCCCACCTATTTTGAAAATTTCCCCTACAAATCCCTCTGTGTGAGTAAACACTGGTGCAAGTGGAAAAGGGGCTCGCAGCACTACTAATCCCAGAAGGCAGAGAGGCAGAACACAGCCAATCAATAGTAGGCTAAGGAAAACACCTCCTTATAAGCACCTCCCACATAGTGGGAAAGTGCTTGACAATATTTGAATCTTCAGACCGAGTGAGCGGACGTTTCATACCCGCAGGAGGACGCGGGGAAGGTGACGCTCGTTAGAGAATCGAAGAATCCGCTGAGAGACATCCTTCGGAGTTCAAGCTCGGATCTCTGATCCCATTCCCTGCTTCACAGGTATTTTCCGTCCTCTCGCTCCTCACTGAGCATGAGGGTTTCTCTAAGCCGAGACTCTCTTGTACTCTGCCATCCCCCGTGAAGCCGTTAACGCTGGGTTACGGCGAAGTCTACCTTGTGACATTTTCGGCGACGCATCTCCCGCCGCCTGCTTTTGCTTGCAACCCAAGTATCAGGGATTATAGCGCACGTTTCCAGGCTGCCCCTCTGGTCACTTCCGTACCGAGAGGACGCCGCCTGCATAGACTTTGGCGCTTCTCCTAAGGGCTCATTTCTCCTTTAATACGAACCATCGCTGTGAAGATAACAGCGAATATACTTTGTTTTGGATAAAAGTGCAAGGTGTTTGTGTACCACGTATTTCTTCTCTGATTCCTGATTCCTCGGAGCATCTGGGTATATCGGACGCCGATATTGCACCGTATTTTCACCTGGAAAAAAAATGAGCTGTTCTGATATTTGAGGACAGCGGCTGCTGGGCTCCTTGTAAGTGCATGGCGTGAATGACTAGTTTAGAGTAACTAATGTGAGATTGGTACATCTGTAAGTCACACTTGTATTTCCTTCTTGTCTTCCCTACTATAGTCCACACGGTGAGTAGACAAAATATCGGAAATGTAATATCGATATACAAAAATATCGAAGTCAAAATATCGATGGAACAATATATCTCAGTTATTAATATCGATGTAAAAAATGTCGAGATTGTTATGTGTAGAAAAATATCGAGGTATAGTATATCGAAAGACATAATATCGTGTAGTAAAAATATCGAAAAAGGATAGTATTTTGTCATTTTGTGATTTGTTAAAAATTATTGTTTAGAAGTGTTAGAAAATGTTTATTTAAGTGTATTAAAAATAATATTTTTGTTTCTAATATAATATTTTTAATTTTGATATATAATTTTAGGAGCGGGATGTTGGGTTTATAGGGGATAAGGGTGGGGAGTGTTTTAAAAATATATATTTGAAATAAAATATTTTAAAAAAAATTTGTACAATTTGAATTTAAATTTTGAACAAAATTGCAATATTTACATTTTAATTAGGAAAATATTTTTATTAGTGGGATGTTGTGTATATAGGGGTTAAGGGTGGGGAGTGTTTTGGAAATAAATATTAAATTTAAAATTTTATGATATAATTTTATAAATAAATTTGGAAATAAAATTGAAATTTTAAAATTTTAATTATAAATTAAATGTAATAAGTGGGAATTTGGGTTCATAGGGGATAAGGGTGGGTATTGTATTAGAAATAAATTTAATATAATATATTTTTAAAAAAAATGAAATTTCAAATTTGTTCTTAAAATTTAAATGTTAAAATGTTAATAATAAAATAAATGTAATAAGTGGGATTGTGGGGTTATAGGGGATAAGGGTGGGGAGTGTTTTAGAAATATATTTAATATTTAATATTTTATTAAAAAAATGGAAATTTCAAATTTGGTATTAAAATAAAATTTTTCATAATAAAATAAATTTAATAAGTGGGATTTTGGGGTTATAGGGGATAACGGTGGGGAGTGTTTTAAAAATATATTTAATGTTTTAAACAAAAATATAGAAATTTCAAATTTGGTATTAAAATTTAAATTAAATATTTTTAATAATAAATTAAGGTGCCGATCACGATCCGGTAAAAAAATTCCCCGTGCGACTCGTATCCGGTCTTTTTACCGTGCGAATCGTACAAGTGCCGTACGAACTGGCAATCATGATTCGCATGGGAAAAAGACCATACGAATCGCATTGGGAATAATTCCCCACACGTCCTTGGGTCGGAAAAAGTGTCCGACACGTCCTCGGACGATTTACCGTACAAACGTGAAAAGCGAAGTCCGACCGGGGAATCACGATCCGTCCCGGGCGTCCGAATGTACAACCGTATGGTTAAAAGACCGTCCGCACCGAACTCCTATAACAACCATGGAGACGTCCAAACAGGTGCCCGGTACGTGCCGTACCCCCCCCAGCCCCCGCATGTACGCGCCGTACCCCCCCTGTCCCCGCATGTACGCACTGTACCCCCCCCCAGCCCCCGCATGTACGCACCGTACCCCCCCCTAGCCCCCGCATGTACGTGTCGAACCCCCCGTGTATGTACACCCGAGTACATTCGAGTCGTACCCCCCGTGTATGTACACCCGAGTACGTGTCAAACCCCCCCCGTGTATGTACACCCGAGTACGTGTCGAACCCCCCGTGTATGGAGCGCTGGGGGTACGCACCGTACATACACGGGTGGGGGTACGACTCGAACGTACTCGGGTGTACATACACGGGGGGGTTCGACACGTACTCGGGTGTACATACACGGGGGGTTCGA
Source organism: Triturus cristatus (assembly GCF_964204655.1). Classification (NCBI taxonomy): domain Eukaryota; kingdom Metazoa; phylum Chordata; class Amphibia; order Caudata; family Salamandridae; genus Triturus; species Triturus cristatus. Next base: position 851,226,229 of record NC_140595.1, on the reverse strand, counting down.
CACGTACTGGGGTGTACATACACGGGGGGTTCGACACGTACATGCGGGGGCTGGGGGGGGTACGGCACGTACATGCCGGGGCTGGGGGGGTACGGCGCGTACAAGGGTGGGCCTGAGGGGGTAACGGCACTTACCGGGCCACCTTCTCTGGTCGTTTCGCGCCGTACTTCGCATTTGCGGCACTTTTTGGGTGCCGTGAAAATATTGCCGTCCGGACTGCTGTCGGTTCGAATCGTAATTCCTGGGTCGTGAAACGCTGCCTAGAAGCGTCCCGACGTCACGTCGCAGCATTCCCGGATCACATTCGTATGCATATTTTCGTCGGTCGGTGTTTTTTACGATTCGTACGGAAATGGTGTTTCCGTGCGAATCGTAATTCCATGTTTGTAATGTTTTACAACCGGGTACGAGTCGGACGGAGAATACGCTCCGACCGACGGTTCGTACCCGGTTTTTACCGGATCGTAATCGGCACCTAAATGTAATAAGTGGGATTTTGGGGTTATAGGGGATAAGGGTGGGGAGTGTTTTAGAAATATATATAATATTTCATATTTAAAAAATAAAAATGGAAAATACAATTTTGGTATTAAACGTTAAATTTAATAATAAAATAAATGTAATAAGTGGGATTTAGGGGTTATAGGGGATAAGGGTGGGGAGTGTTTTAGAAATATATATCAAATTTAATATTTATTAAAACAAATTTACATTTAGAAATGTTCTTTGAATAAAAATGTAACAATTTTAAGAAGATAATTAATTTAATAAGAGGGATGTAGGATTTATAGGGGATAAGGGTGGGTAGTGTTTAGAAATTAGTAATTAGTTTAAAAAATCCCAAAAATATAGTAACCCTAATTCAATATAGATTGGAGTGGGAATAGTAAATTATTTATGGTCAGTGTCCAGCACCTACTCTAATTTATTATAGACTGGAGTGGGAATAGTAAATTATTTATGGTCAGTGTCCAGCATCTACTCTAATTTATTGTAGAATGGAGTGGGAATAGTAAAATATTTATGGTCAGTGTCAAGCACCTACTCTAATTTATTATAGACTGGAGTGGGAATAGTAAATTATTTATGGTCAGTGTCCAGCATCTACTTTAATTTATTATAGACTGGAGTGGGAATAGTACATTATTTATGGTCAGTGTCCAGCACCTACTCTAATTTATAATATACTGGAGTGGAAATAGTAAAAGATTTATGGTCACTGTCCAGCACCTACTCTAGTTTATTATAGACTGGAGTGGGAATAGTAAATTATTTATGGTCAGTGTCCAGCACCTACTCTAATTTATTATAGATTGGAGTGGGAATAGTAAATTATTTATGGTCACTGTCCAGCAGCTACTCTAATTTATTGTAGAATGGATTGGGAATAGTAAATTATTTATGGTCAGTGTCAAGCACCTACTCTAATTTATTATAGACTGGAGTGGGAATAGTAAATTATTTATGGTCAGTGTCCAGCACCTACTCTAATTTATTATAGACTGGAGAGGGAATAGTAAATTATTGATGGTCAGTGTCCAGCACCTACTCTAAATTATTGTAGAATGGAGTGGGAATAGTAAATTATTTATGGTCAGTGTCAAGCATCTACTCTAATTTATTATAGACTGGAGTGGGAATAGTAAATTATTTATGGTCAGTGTCCAGCACCTACTCTAATTTATTATAGACTGGAGTGGGAATAGTAAATTAGTTATGGTCACTGTCCAGCACCTACTCTAATTTATAATAGACTGGAGTGGAAATAGTAAATGATTTATGGTCACTGTCCAGCACCTACTCTAGTTTATTATAGACTGGAGTGGGAATAGTAAATTATTTATGGTCACTGTCCAGCACCTATTCTAATTTATTATAGACTGGAGTGGGAATAGTAAATTATTTTTGGTCACTGTCCAGCACCTACTTTAATTTATTATAGATGGGAGTGGGAATAGTAAATTGTTTATGTTTACTGAGCAGCAGCTACTGTATCCTATTGTACAGTGGAGTGGTAATAGGAAATTATTCATGTTTACTGGCCAGCATCTATCTACTACAATTTATTGTAGATTAGAGTGGAAATAGGTAATAGTTTATGTTTAGTGTTTTAAGTATTTATCATGTTTTGTTATAGTTTGTAGTTATAATAGTATATAAATTGTGTATATTTTTATTATTGATTTAATTAATTTAAATAGCATTGGAAGTGTAGAAGTAGTTATTTTTACTTTGGAACATGTACTGTGATTATTGTTAAGTGCAGTGGTTCTAGTATATTTTGAGGTTTACTGTCTGGTATTTCATAAAATTATATTACATTGATATAGCAATAGTAAAAATATATTTTAGTGTATATTAATTGTATTTTATTATTATATATTGGATTTGTACTAATTAATCAATATTTATAGTTTAGGATAATACATACATTTAAAGTTATAATGTGATATGTTTACTGATATATTTAATATTATTAGTAGGAAAAAAATATGAATATTTTGTATTGCAATAATGGGTAATGGCATTCTGTAATTTTATTATATGTATTGATTTTTATTTTTGTAAAAACAATTTTTTCTATGTGTTAAATATTCATAATAGAAGGTAAATATTAATAATCAGAGAACCACAATTAATAAGACAAGAACATGGTATTTATTGTACATTTTCTAATTTTTTATTGTTTATTCATTTGAGTAAGATCATTCAGAAATATCATTATTTACATTGTAATTAAATTCAAACATATTGAATATAGGTCAGAACAAATGTTATGTACATTTACTATATTTTCTACCATTTTTTAATAAATTAAAATTAATATTAATAATGTTGTAGAATTTAGTGTTTTAAATTAAATTTAACATAGCAATAGGTTTTGTAAACCTTTAGACAAAACATTTGGCAAATATTTTCATATATAAACATTTTAATATTTGTAGTACAAACATGTTATACGTTTTTTATTAATATTAATATGTAAAATATTAATATTAATTTTTTTTACAATGTTTTCAAAACAAACATATTTTTAACATAAATAAAATTTTAGCATTCATGCAAAATATTTGTAACAATTTTTCATACATTGTTTTGTAGTATTTTCTTTTTAGAAATTATAATAATAAATATTTTATATTTTGTAATATTTATTTTTATAATTTTACACATTAGGAACATTTGTTGACAATTTGTAGGTACATGAAAAAAATAGGTCTATTTTTGCTAAATAATATAAAATATTTGTGTGTGAATTTACTTTTTTACCTGATTTAATGAGGGTTTTTTGGTATAGTTAAATGTTTTATTATGTTTTGGGCACTCTATTTTGTAACCCGGTAATGTTGTTTTGGGTCATTTGGTTTGAAGGGAAGCTCGCGGTTGGGAGTTACTTCGCGTCGTGAAAGGTAAGGTTTGTTTTATATGTTTTAGATGGTTTAAAACTTTATTTTGAGCCTAGTTAGATAATGTTTAGTGTAGTTGTATATTTATTAGTTATATTTGGAAATGTTATGTGTTAGAGTTGCGTGTTGTGTTTTTACGTGTTTTTAACGTTGTGTAGGCATGTTTCGAGAGTTAGGTTTAAGGTGTTTAATGTATATTTAGAACTGTTTTAAATCTAGTATTATTGTTAGTAAGTGTTTATGTGTTGTTTTATGTGGGTGGGAATGTATGTTGCTTTGTTTTTATACTTTCTTTTCTAGGTTCTTCGTTTCGGATGGAGTCGTTTTTTTTTTATAGAAGTGTGTGTTCATTTTATTGAACAATATGTTTTTTACACTTCTTTAAATGTTTCGGTTTTCATGGATCGTTTTTTAATATTTTTAACTATTTTTGGGTTTTTCATGGTTTTTCGAAGGATATTTGGTGAATGGATTATGGATTTAATCGACAGTTGTATTTTTGCATTTTTTTTTGGGAACCTTTTTTTTTAATGTTTGGATTGTGTAAGCAGGAAATGGATTTTTCCGAGTTTGGAATAAACTTGGTAAGTTAATTTATTATTATTTCTTGTGGGTGGGTATTGTTTAATATTGTTGTTTATTTTTATTTTATTACAAATATTATTAATGTGTGTTAATATATTTTTGACAATATGTATAAATATGTTACACACAGTAATTATTTTTGTAATAAGATAAATATATTTTATGTGTTTGATATTATTGAAAATTAGTAATTAGTCATTTATTTGTATTGGTCTTTTAAAGAAGTGTTTTAGCTATGATGTTTAGGTATTCTAGGCCTTTGGTAGTAGGGTACAATTTTACTTGTTGCTCTAGATATTTATACATTTGTTTAGTTTGTTTTGAGGTTTTTGGAGTTAGCTGAGTTATGGATTGTTCCATTCGGAACTCTTGATAACTCTGTTCTTTTTGTAGGCATGATATAAATCTTTCTAGTGTTGGTTTTGTTCTGCCTGTTGATTGTAGGAAGGCATTATGCCATCCTTCAACTGCGTTATTAGTTTTGGATTCTCCATTTAATGTGCTTCTGTATACGTTCCACCAGGGAATTAAGAATTCAGGGTTTCTTCTGTGGCCAGATCTATGTAGTCTGCCTACCCATGTATCTTCGAAATAGTCCAATAGTGAACTTAGTTTTTCTTCATTTTGTTTGTAGAAGGCGCTGTCTATTGAAATGTTGTAATGTTCTGTTACGTCTGTGTCAGGTACATAAGCTAGTGCTATGAGTTTTTTATTTGATATGCAAAAGCTGAATTAGTTGCATATTCAATGCTTAGGGCTGATTTGTGCATGTGTCTCCATAGGCATTGATTAAAATGATAGTAACAGCCTTGTATGGAGGTATGGGGGTGTGTTTTTAATATAGTATTAATCATTGCATGTTCAAAATCTAGGATTATTTTTTGTGGGGAAAAGTTATGTGTTTTTTGTTTTATTGTATTTAATAGTTCAGTGTATGTGGAGTTATGTTTGTTTGGTAATAATGTGTAAATTAATGGTATATTGCAATTGTGATATAGGACATGTATTGTATATAGTTGGAAAAAGGGTTTGGGACATATGGTAAAAGTCCCATCCATCATCCAGTTCTGTGATTCTTGTAGTTTACAGAGATTATTAGCTGTTCCAAATATTATTATTCTTTTGTCATTGTTTTTATTATCAAAAATGACAAATGGTTCTTTGTTTAAAGTTATACTTTGTTCTGGACTTAGAATAACTTCACTATATGTGTGAGGAATTGGGGTTGAAGTAGTAGTGTTTTTTTTAGTACGTGCTATAGTTCTTTTGAGTGAAGTTACAGATGGCATTTGTGTAGTAGCAGTTTTAGGAATTTTGGGAAGCTGCTCTTTTAAAATTACACTTGTAGGTTTTTGAGCACTTGTGCTAGCTTCCTTTATAGTTTCTAAAGCAGATCTGACTTCTATTTCAGTAATGTTTGGTGGATGGTTATGTTCTCTAGTGTACAGTACTGTTGTTTGTCGTGTTGTAGCACGCCCATAGCACTTATTAGAGTAGTATTTAGTGCATTTCCAGTTAACTTTTAAACCATACACTTTTTCCTGTGTGTAAGTGTATCCCATATAGCATAGTAAAATTTTTCCCTTCTGGCTTGTTATGAATTCAGCTCCTTCAGTCATTTTGATGTAGCTTTATCTATGAAAAATATATATTATAGTTATTATATATGCTGTTGTATTAATTTTCTGTAGAAAAAAAACAATATTTAGTTACTATATACTTACAAAGTTGGTTTTGATGTGTTTGAGTAGAATGCTTTTTATTCTTTATTTGTGGAATTTTCTTCTAGTATTTTCTTTCTCTGGAAAAGAAAAGTAAATGTGTTTTAATAATTGTTTCTATATTTGTATAGGGAATGGTTAGGGGATTTGTAATTGGGATTTAATTAGGGTGGTATTTTAATCTATTAGTTGATTTTTGGTTGAGAAATACTTACTTTTTAGTTGTATCTTTTTTGGTGCTGTTCTGTATTTTCTTAATTTCTTTTGGAGTTTCCTGTAGTGAAAACATGAAATAGAAAGAAGACATTTATTTATTTATAGTGTATGTATATTGTAATTACAATTTATTAGATTTGAGTCTTAATGAGTATAATATAGTTAACTTACTTTTGATAGTTTTAAATATTTGCTCTATGTTGATTTCCTTATATCTGCAGTTGCAATCCAGTAGATTTTCTTCTTCATTCAATTTCGTTTTTTTGGTTCTGGACTGTGAATGAAGTTGAACTTCTTTTTATACTGCTTCGGATGTTGTAATCTGTGTTTTATTGGTTAGTTTGAATTAGGAGTGTTTTTATTGGTTAGTTCGAATTAGTTTTTTTTTTATTCTGGTAGTTAGTTTCCTAATAAGGGAAACGCTAATTAGTCGTTTTGTGGTGTATTATTCTATATGTATTTTTCGAAACATTATATTATGTATTGTATGCATGAATTGATAAAGTATAATTTAATAATATAGTTGTTTAATGTAGGAAGGTTGTTAGTAATGTTTTAGTAAATAGTTACATTTTTAATCGATTTTTAAATGTAGTAAATATATAATAGTTTAATATTAATTTTGTGTAGAGTTAAAAGACATTATTTGGTGTTTATGTTGTTTGATTTTAGGTTTTAATTGAATGTTATATAGTCGATATTAGTAAAATGGAGATATTTTAGTGGTCGATATTTTAGTTTACGATATTTTGTAATGAAGTATATGTATGTTACTGAGCGTCGATATTTCAGGATTTCGATAACTGTGTTTGCGATATTTTGTGTACCTATATTTATGTAGTTCGATATTGTGTGTTCGATATTTTTGTAATGTTTTAAATAAGTATGTGATGTCGATAATAATGTGATTGATAATTTTGTATCGATATATTTGTAGGTCGATTTTTTGTCTTTCGATATTGTGTCAGTGATTCAGTGCACACACGCTAGAGGGAACAGAACCCAGACCAGACTCAGGAAAGACGTATTCCCGGCAGTTTCCTTTGTTATTTTGTCCCCTTCCCTTTTCCCCGGGGCGCTGTGTTCTATAGCTGCGTCCAGTGCACTGTGGGGAGTAGCATTCCGGGGAGTAGGGAGGCTCCTCAGCGCGCCGTCGTTCCTGCTGGCTGCTGAGAAGAGGTTAGTGGCATTCCGTTCTACCTTGTGCCATTGAAACCCTGACAGAAACGCGTTGGTGTGACAGACTGGGCTCTGTTAATAAAATTTGAAACAACTCATAAAGTTCCAGAGTGCGGGTGTCCTTTGTATAAAAAAAAAATATATATATGTATATATAAAAGGGTAAATAAATAACCAGATCAAATAAAACAAGTTTACATTTGATCTTTGCTTAAAGTAAACAGCACGAAAAGAAACTAGTAGTCAGGTCCCATTTTTTGCATTACTTTTAGAAAGTTGGCATTTTCTTTCCTTAGCCAATTGATCCCTGCAACCTGTCTCAGGTCACATGACTGGGTGTAGTTGGCAGCTGGGCTTTGTATATTCCTCTTAGAGACCACACACAATGGGAGCTTGGGTGTAACTGAGTGGGTCATCATTCGCAGAATTGGAGGGAAAAGCTTGGCCTAGCCTCACTTACACCTGAATAAATTATGCCCTGTTCTCCCACAAAAGGGCTGCATACCCACTTCAGTCAGTTTGGAGCCAGGGCAGGGACAGCACGACATCTGTGCACTTCAAAGGCATGTCTCAAGAAGCTTCTTTCCACTTCAAGGGCACAAGTGTTTTAAAAGAAGGACCTCAAACACCAACACTTTCGTACACTTTTGGACCTGTGGATCTCTGCCGGGAAGGACTGCTGTGGTGCTGAAGGACAGCCACTCTGCTTGACTGCACTCTGCTGAACTCCTGCTTTTCTGTGATGAGCTGCTGCCTGCTCTTGCCTGAGTGAGAAGCACCGGACTTGCATCTCTTGAACCCAGAACCCAGAGTGACTCCAAGGGCTAGTTTGCTGGCCTACTTATCTGAAGCCTCAGAGACAGAACAGGCTTCCAACATCCTTGCACCTGCACTGGACTCTGCAATCTGTGAGTCTATCCTTCCAAGTGTTGGCACCCCAGTCCTGGACACTTGGAGGTAAGTCTCAGACGCTTTCCAGCAAAACTGATGCATCTTCTCTGCTGTGCGATGAATCCCCGAGCAGAATTGACGCATCTCCTCAGCTGAGTGGTGCATCCTCAAGCAGAACCAGTGCATTGCTACTTCTACATGGATTGGACCAGTCGCAAAGACCTGCAGTGCCCAACGCAGTCCTCGGAACCAACGCATTGCCCAGCAGCACGATGCATCCACAGCCCTGATCCTTGCACCTCTTAACAATGCCAGCCTCGACAACAACACTGGACTCCCCATCACAGCCTCACGCCTCCTTGCTTCATCCCCGATGCCAGACTCTGCATCGCAAGCCTCCTCGATGGGACCCTCGATAACGGAACAGGACTCGCACCACAGCTTCAGTTCATCTCAGACCGAACCAATCTCTTCTGCTGTGCAGCGCTTCTTCCACACGGATCAGTGCAACAATCCACAACCAGGATTTAAGGTACTCTGTTCAGCAGGCTTAACTGGGTCTCTGTAGCCGGCCCAAGCTCTATCGCCAAACTTGTGACTTTGTCCCAGCCTGGGGGACCAGATACCCCCCATTGGTGGTTCGTGCTTCGTATGCACTATTTTCACTACAAACTACAACATTCAATATCTCCAGTTCTAATAATTAGATTTTTTGTCATTTTGGTCTTTTTTCATATATTAAAACTTACTTTGTTTTTCTAAATCTGCTGTGGTCTCCTTTTGTAGTTTTACCGTTTGGAGTGTTGCACAAATACTTTACACGTTGCCTTTAAGTTAAGCCTGACTGCTCTGTGCCAAGCTACCAAGAGGTGAGCACAGCTTGATCTGGGATTTGCTTGTGCCCTCCCTGACAAGGATTGTGGTTGCTGCTTGACCTGGGCTATACAGCAGTCACCAAAGAACACCATTTCTTCAGACATGTAACATTTTAAAGTACATTTGCAACTTTTTAAATGCACTGCACCCTGCAGTATGGGCTATTTAGGGCCTACCCTAGGGGTGACATATGTGCATTAAAAAGGATGGTTTAGGCTTGCCACAAGGTATATTTTGCCACATCAAAATTACAGTTTAAACTGCACACACAGGCAGCAATCGCAGGCCTGACATATGTTTAGAATGCTGCTTAGGTGGGTGACACAATGAGTGCCGCAGACCCACTAGGAGCAAACAGGCCCTGGGTACATTTAGTAGCACTTTACTGGGGACTAAGTAAATTATATGTGCCAATTGGGTGTATGGCAATTTCACCGCATTTATAGGCGAGATCACACACACATTAGTACTTTAGCACTGGTTAGCAATGGTAAAGTGTGCAGAGTCCTAAAACCAACAAATATGAATTCAGCAAAAACAGGAGTAAGGCAAAATGCTGTGGAGAAGACCACCCTTAGGCTGACAGGTCTAACAGTGTTGTACCACCAATTGTGCATTTTATAGTGAACATTTAAATGATGAGGTATATTATCTGCAATTTTATGTAGAACATGCAAATGCAGGCTTTCTAGGCATTGAAAGAAAACTAGCGTAACTACTTGCCAATGTTATAGTTGTACATTTGGCAACATCAGGGCGATGTAAGCTTGAGTGGGCTTGGCCGTATTTGAATCGTTGCCTTGCAAGTCACTACAGTTGCCAGTGGCGAGCAAAGAAAGACTACATATACAATAGAAACACATCAAGCAAACATACAGATACATGTCGATGATAAACTTCACATATACAAACGTTCTGAGACGCATACAGAAAAAGTGACTCAAACACTGGAAGGCACAAAAACATACTGATAAACAAGTTTTAAAAAAAGGCGCTATGACATATGGCCCCGTCATAGCACTTTTTTAAACTTTAGCCATGTTTACTGTGCATGTCTACATAAAGCATTGACAAAGCCAATAGATCTTGCGGAGGTGAAACCTATTAGCTCTTCAGGGCTTGTTTGGGATGTGCATCTGGGCACTGCTCTGTGGGTTTGTGTAATAGTGAGAAAAAGACAATGCCTGTGCACTGCAACCTGCATGTGTGAGATGTACGTAAGCTTCAAAGCTATGTTGGGGGGTAAATTGGAGGTGGCGACAATGGAGTTAGCCTGGATTAAGGCCACCGCCAAGCAAAGAGCCTGTTTTATATGCTATGTAACCCAGTGTATCTGGGCACTCGAATAGAGACTTTGATGTGTGCATTTATAGAGCATATGTCCACCTTTCATGGTGCTGTGAACAACAGGCTTTCATTCAATATTTCACTATTTTTTAATTATATCAGGAGGATGAAAGGCAGAGCAGACATAAACTCAATCTATTGACTTACCTCAGATCTCTGCAGAGGGCGGATTAACCCCCTGAGCTGTGTAATTGGCTGCTCGGGTGCTGCAAGTCAGAGGAGCATGTGGGCTGCAGTTCTACGCCAAAGCTTTACCATATTGCGGGGTTAGTTGCATGAATGAGAGAGGGCAGGGGTCGTCTCAAGGTGACAGCACTTTATGTCTCGACTTCTTTTCTGAACTTAATAAGAATGTATTGCTCACACGTCTGGACAGGCCGTAGCGTACCCCGGGCATTTCCCCGGTGGGCCACCAGGATGGGGGCTGGTTTTGGACCCCTGGGGGGCTGTTTTTGTTCCTGGGGCTGGTTTTGAAATATCGGCCCCCTGTAAAAAAAAGCAGTTGCAGTATTTTCAAGCACACCATCACCCCCAGCGGCCGGTCTGACTCAATTGAATTGCCAGGGCAAGTTTGTGCTCCCAGTCTGGTCCTGATTGCTCATATGAGGGGTGGCTGGGGCTGCGCTATTGTTGAATTGCAGCAGGATTTATTTGTGGGTTAACTTTGGATGATGGATTTTTATTTTAGAATGAACAGTCCTGAAGGCAGATTTTAGTTCATCTCAACCCATCGTCCACCCCTCCATCTGCCTGGGCCCTCGCTCGCTGGAGCCCTTCAGGCCATTGTCTGAAACAGTCTGGACGATCTAGCTGAATCTAGATTTTTTCAATGTTCCAGGGCCTGGCACCTCTGAAGAGCCGGTAGGGCTGGGTCTGGGTCTGTTGCCTAACACAGCATCTGTCATTTTTATTAGCAACATTCGGCTGCACCAGAATTTCCATAGTTCTGCCAGCATGCTAGTCTCTGAGGGTACTGTCCCTCTGCATGGCGAGAGGTGTACCGCCTCGGTTTTGACCAAGCTGTTGTCCAGGCGATGGGAAAGCTAGATACTGGGTCATATAGGGCCAAATTTATAGCCCGGTTTGGTTTGCTGTTGCACCACGCATGTGTTGCAAGAGCAATGCAAACCTAAAGTCAGAACTTTGCTTGGCTTTGAGTGGCTCCACAATTCTAGAGTTAAGCAATGCAGAGCATTGTGTGACTTGCTTTCCCCCAAGCATACTCTATCCTCTAGACTAGAGGAAGAGGTGTGGCGCTGCGGCCAGGGCGACTGACTCCAGAATCTGGGGATCACGGTTCGATCCCCGGTGGCAGATTAGCCCAGCACCATGTGACTCTGGGCAATAGCTTACTTAATCTTCCCAACGGCCCCCAGCGCCTAGAGACCCTTACGGGTGATTGTTTGCACTTTACAAATGTGGATTATTAACCAACCAACTGCAATTAATATCTATGTACTGCTCTACCATCCACACTTATTCACAACTCACCACTAAGGAATACTATTTACAAGGCCCATGTAATAGAGATATCACATAGTCTCACCACATTATGCAAATTGCAAATTCCAAATCCCAAACCCAACCTCTCTATCCTAGTAGTTAGTAGGGGTGGGAGATGCGGTTCATTCTGCCCACATAATCGGCAGAATTTGGTGGCAACACTTTACTCCTTTAACATGGAGTTTAAGGCCACATTCCGTCATATGCAGTGTGGCAGAATTGTTTCCTCACGAGTCTCCAGAAACATGAGCTGACAAGCGCAGGGTATTTGGCATACCCTGCATGATTTTCTAACGAGGGTGGTTGTAGGTGGTCACAGTCAGTGTGCCCCTTATCAAGTAGATTTGTTGCAGCTACTTGAGCAACTGCAAAATGTATTCCAATAGCCATGCACTCTTGCACTTTGCTTGATACAGTTTGCGCTGAGTTTTCAGCACTGCTCATGCTGCTGGCACTAAATTGCAGTGCGAGCAGGGTGACATACATATTTTACCCCCATTGGTACGCCCACCCTTAGTTGTTACCTGAGCTGAATTGCAGATAAGATGCTGCAGAAAACCATGGATTTTCTTATTCTGAAGGAAGCAGATGAACCAATGAGAGAAAGACTGCAACATGATACTAACAGAAAACACAGGCTAAGTTGAAAATCTGAGAAAAACACCAGAATAAATCAACATAATGTAACATTAATTCATTAACCCCTTCGCTGCTGCGGACATTCCGCTGCAGCGCTGGGGGGGGCAGGGGGGCAGCGCGGTGGGCCTGTGCTCATGACGGAGCCGCTCCGTCATGAGCCACAGTTGAGCTGTGCTCATGACGGAACGGTTCCGTCATGACTCCGCCCATTTGCGTTGCCGCCCCGCACAGGCGGGGAAACAGCGCCGCGCAGGCGGAGCGGCCGCCGACAGGATTGTCATGACGGAACCGTTCCGTCATGAGCACACGCCAACCGTGGCTCATGACGGAACGGTTCCGTCATGAGCAGGGAAGGGGTTAAAGTAAGTGTAATGAACATTCAAATCTCTGGTGGAGGTTACTTTGGTACAATCCTCAGGTACATTGATTGATTCTCTGTGGAGTGTATCTTGTAGAATGACCAGTACACACTAGCTGTCTTTGGCCTACCATTGTTATAATTTATTTTCTTAACTATGATGACCCTTTCTTGCCAAAGTAAAGAGTATGATGAGGGCAAATTTGCAAAATTTTTTGTAGCCTCTTCTTGTAACAGCAATACTTGGCCTGCCACGCCAAATATGAGATATGTTGATGGTGGAAATAGAAAACATCATAATAGACTTCACAACGTAGGCTAAGATGGGTAGGATATCTTAGATTGGATACGTAGAGGGAATTAGGGAAACATTAGAGGCATTCAGCAACTTCGTGAGCATGGCACATCACTCATGGAAGGAAAATGAGCAGCCAACAGCCACCCATGGTAGTTATAGTTACTAAGGCTGGATTACAAAATGGTGAGCAGGATACACCCAGTTAAAATAAAAATATTTAAGACTGAAGAAAATGATAATGCATATAAATGTGCAACTGCATTCTTCTGGAATTGTCCATCTTTGGAACATCACTGAACCTCATAGCGGAAGCACCATGGAGGTTCCTTGCAGAAAAGTGAGTCAGAGGAGCATAAGCTGGTGTACAGTTAACCAAGGGCCAATCTAGTACTAAATGATCCTAGACAGCCAGACAGCAAGCTGGCTTCATCAACCCTGCATGGCTGATCATCCTTACAATAACAATAAGTTAGCTCTGACCATCATATCCACAACCACCTAGAATTTCTCACTATCCAATAGTCTGCATTATTATAAACAAATCACCTCTTTCAGGCACATAGAGTAGTCCTCTTTGGCTGTTTTCCCCATAGGCACTGGTTCTTTTACTGGAAGTGGTTGTAGATTGTATTTCTTCCAAAGAAAGACAGACCTGCTGAACAGGAAAATGACAAAAAAATTGTTTTAGTAGAGGTAAACTGACAAGTTTCAGAAGAAACAAGAGATGCTGTAGTGCAATTAACAAAATGCCTGTCAAGTAAGAGTCCCAGAATGATCACCCAAATATTAAAGTTTACTTAAGCCCTTCCCAAACATCACAGGAATCATAATTTGGCATTTTTTGATGCAGGTTACCTGTTCCGAATCTAAGTGTGGATTAATCTACCTTTATGTGAGTCTCCTTTGCGATGAAAGCAAGTGACGTGCATAAGAAGGGCAGCCCTTAGGATGTTCAGTTTGAACATGGGAATGAAATGAGGGTGTGGGAGAAAGGAAATTTGTTTTTTAGGAAATTAAGGTGTCCATTTCTTACTTAGATACTATTGCTAATTGCAAGGTCTACTATTGATCCTAGAGCTGAATTAGTTTTATTTTTTTGGCTTCTTTCCCCACTCAGTCACTTGGCCAAGATTTTTGTGTCCTCCTCCTCCTTCATTGTCAATCTATGCTGTGCACATTGTTCTATGTAAATTCTTTTCCATTAGCTGCACATGTTAAATATAAAATATCACTGATATTTCTTTAATTTTTAAAGAGGCATTTCCATTATCGTATTAATATTATTTCAAGCCAGAATGTGCAGTTCATCCTCAAATTCAGTAAAGTGTCTGGCGGATGATCACTAGCCACACCTGATATCAGGGAAATTGGCTTCATCAATTGTTGTGTCCTGTTTAGCTTTATAATTTTTTGGTTATGAATAGTATATTCATTTTCATCATCATCAGGTGCTCCACATTTGGAGGAGATAGACTGGTTTTTCTAACAATGACAACTGTTCCAGCTACACTAGGTGCCGATCACGATCCGGTAAAAAAATCCCCCGTGCGACTCGTATCGGGTCTTTTTACCGTACGAATCGTACAAGTGCCGTACGAACTGGCAATCACGATTCGCATGGTAAAAAGTCCATACGACCCGCACCGGGAATCATTCCCCACACGTCCTCGGGTCGGAAAATGTGTCCGACACGTCCTCGGACGATTTACCTTACAAACGTAAAAATCCAAGTCCGACCGAGGAATCACGATCCATCCCGTGCGTCCGAGCCTACAACCGTATGGAAAAAACACCGTCCGCACCGAACACCAATAGCAACCATGGAGACATGTGCCCGCATACGCGCCCAACACTCCCCCCAGCCCCCGTACGTCCGACACGTACCCCCCGGATATGTATACCCCCACCCGTCTATGTACACCCCAGTACGTTCCAGTCGTACCCCCACCCCAGTACGTGTCGTACCACCGTCAATGTTAACCCCCCCACCCCTGTACGTGTCGTACCACCGTCAATGTACACCCCCCCACCCCTGTACGTGTCGTACCACCGTCTATGTACACCCCAGTACGTTCCAGTCGTACCCCCACCCCAGTACGTGTCGTACCACCGTCAATGTAAACCCCCCCACCCCTGTACGTGTCGTACCACCGTCTATGTACACCCCAGTACGTTCCAGTCGTACCCCCACCCCAGTACGTGTCGTACCACCGTCAATGTAAACCCCCCCACCCCTGTACGTGTCGTACCACCGTCTATGTACACCCCAGTACGTTCCAGTCGCACCCCCACCCCAGTACGTGTCGTACCCCCCGTGTACCTACACCCCAGTATGTTCGAGCCACACCCCCACCCCAGTACGTGTCACAGCCCCGTCTACCTACACCCCAGTACGTTCCAGTCGTACCCCCACCCCAGTACGTGTCGTACCACCGTCAATGTACACCCCCCCACCCCTGTACGTGTCGTACCACCGTCAATGTACACCCCCCCACCCCTGTACGTGTCGTACCACCGTCAATGTACACCCCCCCACCCCTGTACGTGTCGTACCACCGTCTATGTACACCCCAGTACGTTCCACTCGTACCCCCACCCCAGTACGTGTCGTACCACCGTCAATGTACACCCCCCCACCCCAGTACGTGTCGTACCACCGTCAATGTACACCCCCCACCCCTGTACGTGTCGTACCACCGTCTATGTACACCCCCCCACCCCTGTACGTGTCGTACCACCGTCTATGTACACCCCAGTACGTTCCAGTCGTACCCCCACCCCAGTACGTGTCGTACCACCGTCAATGTACACCCCCCCACCCCTGTACGTGTCGTACCACCGTCTATGTACACCCCCCACCCCTGTACGTGTCGTACCACCGTCTATGTACACCCCCCCACCCCTGTACGTGTCGTACCACCGTCTATGTACACCCCAGTACGTTCCAGTCGTACCCCCACCCCAGTACGTGTCGTACCACCGTCAATGTACACCCCCCCACCCCTGTACGTGTCGTACCACCGTCTATGTACACCCCAGTACGTTCCAGTCGTACCCCCACCCCAGTACGTGTCGTACCACCGTCAATGTACACCCCCCCACCCCAGTACGTGTCGTACCACCGTCAATGTACACCCCCCACCCCTGTACGTGTCGTACCACCGTCTATGTACACCCCCCCACCCCTGTACGTGTCGTACCACCGTCTATGTACACCCCAGTACGTTCCAGTCGTACCCCCACCCCAGTACGTGTCGTACCACCGTCAATGTACACCCCCCCACCCCTGTACGTGTCGTACCACCGTCTATGTACACCCCAGTACGTTCCAGTCGTACCCCCACCCCAGTACGTGTCGTACCCCCCGTGTACCTACACCCCAGTACGTTCGAGCCACACCCCCACCCCAGTACGTGTCACAGCCCCGTCTACCTACACCCCAGTACGTTCCAGTCGTACCCCCACCCCAGTACGTGTCGTACCACCGTCAATGTACACCCCCCCACCCCTGTACGTGTCGTACCACCGTCTATGTACACCCCAGTACGTTCCAGTCGTACCCCCACCCCAGTACGTTCCTGGCGCACCCCCAACACAACCTCCTAAGTACGGAGCGCACCCCATGCCCCAACATCACAACCGCATGTACGAGTCGTACAAAGCCACACACAAGGACCAAATCGTACAACCAAATGGCCCATGTACACACCGTACACACGCTCAAAACGCACGTACACAACAAGGACAAAACAAAACAACTCAACAATACACCATTCGAAAGGCACACAGCCACTAAACATGGCCAACAACCACTAAAATAACACAATCACTGACCTGCAACTGTCAAAAACAAACAGAGGCCCAATACACCACCACTCCTTATAACACACCCACCCAAAATTCAAACACTGCCACACCCACCCATGGACCAATAAAAAGGGCCCACACACACAAACCATGAGCCTTTGCAACAGACCCACTGCTGCCAGACACCACAGAACCAGACTACAAGCGACACCACATCTTACACTTGCACACCTTCACACGACCACCCTCACAAACACCCTCTCATCACATTCACACACACACACAACCATCCACACCCCCCCCCAACATCCACACACCCCCCACACCCACACCATCCCCACCCACACCCCTCACCATGCCCACTACCAAGAATCCAAAGTTCAGTCACCGAGAATTGGAGGTCCTTGTTGATCAAATCCTCAGAGTCGAGCCACAGATCTTTGGAACATTGGTCAGAAGCACCAGCCAGGCAGCCAAAACAGCCATGTGGCAGACCATCGTCGATGCTGTGAATGCTGTTGCGGACACCAGGAGGACCAAGCAGGATTGCCAGAACAGGTGGTACGATCTGCGGAGGAGGGTCAGAGCCAAGAGACAGGAGGAACACGACCAGGCCAACGCCACCGGAGGAGGGCCCTCCCGCAGACCCGTACAGTACCATCCCTGGGAGGAGAGGGTGATGGCCATACTGCCGGTGGAGGCAGTTGAAGGAGTAGAAGGACTCCGAGACCCGGGTGAGTACACAAACAACGCACCTCACATGGGGGGAACTGCAACCACAACCAAAATTAATAACAGGCACGCAAACACCACAAGCCATCGCATTACTCAACCACACTCCATGAGCAGGCACATGCCACTGCTGCCACCATGCCCCATGCACCCAGCTGGACAATGTCAAGTCACAGGCCACAGAAGACAACAACACATGACACGGTAACCCGGATGGCGGGAGGGTGGGCACCAAGAATCACATAGTGCGACTCCAAAGCAGACAACAATGCCCTCTGCCCATATGGCCTAGGTCACAGCCAGACAAACACTGTGTCCCAACACAGGAATGACTTGCCAGCAAATGGCGGATGCCTTGCATCAACACATGGGGGTGAAGGCACTGTTTTGCACATGTCAGCAGCTAATGAACAGCCAACAGTGTGAAAGAGTGGCAGCACACACCACCACAGCAGCAGCGCACAGACACACAGCAGACAAAATGGGTGCCTGGAGATCAGAAACAAACTCACATCAACAGGCCAAGGGCCACTCAAAGATCTGCTAACAGTGTGTGCCCAGGAAGCTGGGCCAAGGTGACAGAGGGTGACACACGGAGGGAGGGAGAGGGGGACACAGAGGGAGGGAGAGGGGGACTGAGAGGGAGGGAGACACAGGAAGATGGACAGAGGGAGGAGGCTGACACACAGAGGGAGGGAGAGGGGGACAGAGAGGGAGGGAGAGGGGGACAGAGAGGGAGGGGGACACAGGAAGATGGACAGAGGGAGGAGGCTGACACACAGAGGGAGGGAGAGGGGGACAGAGAGGGAGGGAGAGGGGGACAGAGAGGGAGGGAGAGGGGGACAGAGAAGGAGGGAGACACAGGGAGAGCAAATCAGTCCTTTGGTGTGTGGGAATGTCTGCTCGTCAGCAGGTGGACTGCGTGCATGTAGACAAGGGTGCCCAGTGCCAGAACCCCCCCTCTTCATCATGGCAAAACGCAGGGCCATGTTACAACCTGTACACGAGCACAAGGACAGCCACCTGCATCATATGAGTGTGTGGATCCACTCCATGTGCACATGTACAGTGCTACAAGGAAGGCGCAAACGCATAGCTCGGCACACATGCACACTCCACTGCTGACTGCAGTCACACTTGACGCAGCAAGTAAGACTGTGCCACACATAGTTAAAGGGGCCAAATTGGTGCCCAAGGGACACACACATGCACAAGTGCACTGTGAGTGGAATGCAAGACAGATCCTAATTCCAAGAGGAAATGTGCCAACTTTGTAACGGATGAAACATGGATGTTGCATGGATCAAAAGTAACATTGTCTCTCTCACACACAGGTCAACGTCGTGCTGCACCCCCCAACACTGGGGGGGAACACTCACAGGACCCGGATCTGCAGGAGACCGATCCCACCGGCAGCGACCACTCTCACCACTCTGCGGACGACCCCGACCGACCTGGCCCCTCTGGTGTCCAACCACCTGCAGCACCTGCGTCAGGTACAACCGTGCCAACCACCACCCCCACTCCTGCCACATCCCAGGAGACACCCAGGATCCCTGCCCCAACACCACAATGCAGCCAGGCTCGCCAGGAGGGACACGGTGTCCCGGGCACCCAGGAGGAGGCAGGCGACAACGCCAATGCCACCCCTCAGGGGTCCCGGAGACCCCATGTGCCCACAAGTGCAGGCCAGACGCAAGTGGGCAGGGGTGGTGGGAGTGGAGAGCGGCGGAGGCGCGAGCCTGACCAGTTGGCTGGGGATCCGGTATTTTCCCATGTCCGTAACATCCTGGACTCATACCGGCAGGACACCACGGGCATGGCCCAGGTTGTGTCCGTCCTCGAGGGGATCAAGGTCCAGCAGGCCCAGCAACATGCGGAGCTAATAGCCTGTCTACAGCTACACCAACGGAGGATGGAGGACAGACAGGCTGAGCAAGTGACGGCGTCCCAGGGGATTCACGCTGAACTCCGTCGGATGGCCGACACCATGGCCGACCCTCCCTGTGCCAGAAGGCGGAGAACATCACCACCCACAGGGAGGGATCATGAGGAGGAGGAGGAAACATCCGACGGAGCATCCCAGACGTCGTCACGGCCTGCTGCTGAGGTTCCCCGCAGGAAGCCGGGTCGTCCACGGAAAGGACCGTGAGGGTGGCTGCTACATCACCATCTCCCAGGACACCTGGCCTGGCACCTGGCCCACTGGAGCAACAGCATCACAGCATCAAGAGACATTCTCTGCCACATGGCCCTGCTGGTCACTGGCTGACCAATGTTGACAAAGACTGTGGCATGGACTCTGAGGATTTCCAATGGCAAGGACACCAACTCCCCTACTGAACTTTGGATTCCCTAATCCCGGAAAGGCCCTCACTTGGCCCCCCCCCCCCCAATAATAAATCACACTATTAAGAGTAGATGCCTGCTGGTAGCATTATTACCTAACATGTGTCTTGTACAGTCTAAACATGCCTGAGTCATCTGTTCACTTCAACCATCCACACCCTGGGGCCTGAGTCTGGCACAGGACACATGGGTCACAGTTTTCTAGGCAAGACAGACATGGAGCACCATACACACCCGTGATGGTCAGAACCAGCTGAGGGGGTGGCCGAACAACCGTGCTGACAGACACATTGAGTACAGCAACAGTCATGCGCAGAGGTCAGGGATCCTGGCCCGTGTCCTGGGGGGCACCCAGGTACGTGTAGACAGGTGGCAGAACCATGTCCTGCAAGCTTGAGTCCGGTGGATGCAGAGAATGGGGTCATGGACAACGTTGGATGCATGGGGATGGCACATGTCACAATACCCACACAGTCATGGACATCATGCCCATTACACAGTCTCAGCACACACACACAGCTTGCATCTTGCCACTCGACACATTGACACATAGCCACAATCAGGGAATACCATGCCAGACATGCAGGATGCACCGTGCCAACACACCAGCATTGACTGAGAAGAGGCACCTTGGAGGCATAGGGACACCTTTAATAGTCATGTGTTTGGGATTGCAGAGGCAACTTGAAGTACACATGAACACATCATGTGGAGTAACATGTGGCTCCAACACTGGCACCCCCCTTCTGCAGCACAAATGCGTGATAGCCATGGAACTGGCACACAAGTGTCGGATAATAGCTAAATACCCACAGCTGCTCACGGAGAGCCTGCCATACACCATACATCCGCTGATGTGGAAGTCCCACGCCATGTCAAGACAATGTTAACCGTATGTGTCCGAGGGCAGTGTCACACACATTGATGCCTTCATCACAATCCACCATCCCATCACTGATGACTGACAATCAGGCAGCCCATCTATTCAGGTGTACCCAGCTGCATGTCGTGTCCCATGGGGATGCCACATGTCTGCAGAGGACCCAAACCCCGACCGGGGCAGTGTGCACACATCGTGAACAACTGCCACACCCAATACACCCCAGATGCATCCCTTACCCCATGGAGACTTCCAAACGTGTCCGTGCCTGTAACGCTGAGTCAGCCCACGATGCCATGTCCATGAGGAATAGCAGTGCCACAACAATGCAACCAGCAAACGGCATGCGCAGGTACCTGGGGAAGAGAGACACACAAGAAGTCAGCCACAAGAAGCACAGCCACTTGCATGTGCATTTACTCGACACATGTATGTATGACAACATGCTAGGTCACAATTATGCCTGGGGAAATACTACCATCACTGCCACCATCACTCCAGTGACACACCCACACACACCTCTGACCCACGTGCCATACATGCAGGTGGAGACACACATCACAACGCATGCCACACGGGGACCAATGCGTGCACACTCAGACCCTGGTACTCACCACTAAGCAAAGAAGTCGCGTATGAGCCGAGTCCGGATGTCCTCTTGCGGCTCCACATCCTCCACATCACTAGCCCCATTGCCAAGCCCTTCGTCCTCCACGGGTGGATGGTCCTCGTCATCTTGATCCAGGATGAGGGGCACAGCTCTTTCAACTGCCATGTTGTGCAGCATGCAGCAGACCATGAAGATCTTGCAGACCTTCGCCGGGGCATATGGGAGTGCGCCGCCGGTCTTGTGGAGGCACCGGAATCGGCTCTTCAGCATGCCAAACGTCCTCTCTATCACTCGCCTTGTCCGGCCATGGGCGGTGTTGTAGCGGAGCTGGGCCGGCGTGATGGGGTTGCGGAGAGGTGTCAGCAGCCAAGGCATGTTGGGATAGCCAGCGTCCCCTAAATGGAAAGCACATGGATATCGTTAGAACTGGCGAAGCGGTAGTGCTGCTCGGCCAAACAGAATACAGGACAGACAGACTGTACCCACCAACAACACATGCACGTTCGTTGCGCAGCTGCATCATCATATCAGGCATCCCGCTACGCCTCATGATGTAGGCATCGTGTGCTGATCCTGGAAAACGAGCACAGACATGTGAAATCACCATGTTGGACAGACACACCACAAGGGCATTGATGGAGTGGTAGTGCTTCCGATTGCGGTACGCCACCTCCCGTGCGTGTGGTGGTACCAAACCTACATGTGTCCCATCTATGGACCCAATGACATGGGGCATCCCTCCCAGGGCATAGAAACCACGTTTGACCTCAGTCATCTGTTCAGGGGTTGGGAACTTGATGAAGTCATCCAGGTGAATCAACATGGCCTCCAAGAAATCATGCAGCACACCGCTGAACATGCTCTGGGACATGCCACCAACATGAGCTATGGTATATTGGAAGGTACCCGTGGCAAGGAAATGTAGGGCAGCCATTACCTTCAGCTGGGGTGTCAGTGCCGTAGGATACCTGTGCTGCGGTTGCAGGTGTGGTGCCAGTCTCGCCGTCAGCTCCAGAATCAACGGTTGGGTGAAGCGGTAGAGCCGGATCCTGTCATTCTCCTGCATGGTGGCCAAGTCTGGAATTCTTCGGGCAACAGGAGGCGCTCTGCAGTAATTTGGAAGTGACAAGGAAGAGTGAGTGCACTACGAGAACAACTCATGTCTACTGAGCACATGTAAATCTGCCAATACACACATGCCACATAGGGAGTCAGGCATGTGCTACATGCCCAGGACACGTATGGATGCAAGGTGACACACCTTCCAAGACCCAGCTACACACGGTGATTGAGAACCTCCCCATGCCACGCCATGGGAATAGCTGTGTCCCAGTGCAAGTGCACTGCCCGACGCAAGACAGGAGTGACATACACCCACACATCAGCAGAAGTGTGATGCTGATTGCAGAGACTGGCAGCGGAACACTTGAGCCACAGGTCACATGACATTACACTAGTCCAGCCCACACACCTTGCCATGAAGGTGCACATGTCATGACTCCCCACACATTCCTTGTGAGTTTGCTGACATGGCCTTGTCACGCTACTCCGTGTCCCTTGCATACATGTGCACCTCACATCCGGTAACACATGTGGCATGGTGTTGGGAACAGTGTGCAATGACAATCTACACACAGCCACATGTCGGTTGCTGCAACGGCTGCAGCTTTTGAGGGTGCAACAACATCAACCCGATGTAAATCCCGGACACATATATGGCATAGTCACATTGTGCACTGTGGGTAGTGATGAGTCATGTGTCATGACCCCTGTACCGGGCATCATGGGACACTTCCGTGTGTTGGTGTCCGTGCCATGCCAGTGACGCTCACCCCAAGTGCGCAGTCCCACATGCACACATGTCAAAGGAGTCAAGGGCATGCCTGGCACACATTGCACCCTCACACAGTACACATGTACACATCTCATCATACATCTGGTGCCTTCTCCACTCAGGAGGCATGTTCCACATCACAGCCTGTGACACCTGTGCCCAACACATGTGGTAATGCACAGACGATGCCTTGGTGTCCATTCCTGGACAAGTATGTCCATCCATGGACAAGTATGTCCGCCCTATTCCGACATGTGTGTCGCCTATCACCACAGTGATGTGTAAAATCCGCCATACTGCTGCTGAGAGGGCCTGTGCATGTTCCCAAATCACTGTGGGAGTGCTGCCGTATGTGTACCCATCGTGATGGCGAGCGTAGATGCGAGTGTACGGTTCGTACCACTACGGGTACGCATACGCGTGCAGACCCATAGTGATAGTGAGCGTAGATGCGAGTGTACGGTCCGTACCACTACGGGTACGCATACGCGTGCAGACCCATAGTGATAGTGAGCGTAGATGCGAGTGTACGGTTCGTACCACTACGGGTACGCATACGCGTGCAGACCCATAGTGATAGTGAGCGTAGATGCGAGTGTACGGTCCGTACCACTACGGGTACGCATACGCGTGCAGACCCATAGTGATAGTGAGCGTAGATGCGAGTGTACGGTCCGTACCACTATGGGTCTGCACGCGTATGCGTACCCGTAGTGGTACGGACCGTACACTCGCATCTACGCTCACTATCACTATGGGTCTGCACGCGTATGCGTACCCGTAGTGGTACGGACCGTACACTCGCATCTACGCTCACTATCACTATGGGTCTGCACGCGTATGCGTACCCGTAGTGGTACGGACCGTACACTCGCATCTACGCTCACTATCACTATGGGTCTGCACGCGTATGCGTACCCGTAGTGATAGTGAGCGTAGATGCGAGTGTTCGGTCCGTACCACTACGAGTACGCATACGCGTGCAGACCAAAAGTGATGGAGAGCGTAGGCATGCATGTACGGGCCGTTGCCATGCATTTGGGGTGCCCTAGGGCCCCCACACGCACCGTACCTGTGTGTTATGCTCCAAATTACATGGGGGACAAGTATTAAGGCCTACATGCATGCTGGTTGTCATGGAGACCAAGTTCAAAATTGGAAATTGTTCTGGAAGGTGCACAGCAGAAGTCAGTTGGGATTTGTCTACTTTGTTGCAATGTGTTTGTGGGGCTGACATCATGCAGGAGAATGAAACCGATAGAGAACCCACAGACTGCTAGGTTTGAAGGGATTGGTGGAAACATAGGATGCAAATGTGAGTGACCAATCTCTCTGTACTCCTGTGCATGAGACTGGGCAGAAGGGCACATATAAGGCAGCCAGGTCCCATGAGGGAGCACTTGCCTGCACATCTTTGCATTCGTCGACCCAGCTGCTGCTACTGATTCCCTGGAACCATGTCAAGGGCTGTGGAGAGGACACAGCCATTCACCCTGGAGGAGAACATGGCTCTGCTGGATGTGATCCTCCCACAGTACTCCATGCTGTATGGGCGACCAGGTTATCAGGTGAGTGCATAGGCCACTGCCACAGACTGTCCCTATGTGGTGACTGTGACTTCTGCCATTGCGTCCAGGTGTAACACACATGCCATGTACTGTCGGGGGGGTCCCAGGGGGGGGGGTGCCTGATGTCTCCCAGCAGTGCCCTGAGACAGGAGGGGTGGGGGACTATCACTCACAGCAGTGCCCTGAGACAGGAGGGGTGTGTGCAGAGTCCTCCCAGCAGTGCCCTGAGACAGGAGGGGTGGGTGCAGAGTCCTCCCAGCAGTGCCCTGAGACAGGAGGGGTGGGTGCAGAGTCCTCCCAGCAGTGCCCTGAGACAGGAGGGGTGGGTGTGGAGTCCTCACAGCAGTGCCCTGAGACAGGAGGGGTGGGGGCCTATCACTCCCAGCAGTGCCCTGAGACAGGAGGGGTGGGTGTGATGCACAGTGTGAGCCTAGATCATTGATTGTGACATTGCCATCATTCCACCTGTGTACCCACTGTGGCACGTACTGCTTTTTCCCTCACCAGGGGATGATGTCCCTATGACAAAGCTGCAATGCGTTGGCTGCATGACATGCCTTGTTGTTACCAGCTAATTTGTACCCATATGTCTCTCTGTGACATGTGGCTGGTGTATTGATGTGGTGTCACTTGTTCCTCCTCACAGGTAGGCGCCACTGCCAAGGAGCAGATCTGGCTGACCGCCGTCAGTGCCGTGAGGGGTGTGGATGGTCGGAGGCGGCGCCTGGCCCAGGTGAGGAAACGCTGGCAGGATATCCGGTGCTGGACGCGGAGGATTGCACGGCTCCTGCTGGGGGACTCACCTGAGAGCCACAAGAACCGCGGCCGCCGCCGTCTGAGCCACCTCCACAGGCGTGTGCTGCCGGTGGTCTTTCCAGACCTGGAGAGGCGCTTACAGGCGATGCAGCAGCCGGAAGGGGGTAGGTACATGTGTGTTTGTTGTGTGTCACCGGCATTTGTAAGGGCACAGTAGCATGAATCCACTGGCAGGGTTTAAAGGTGCTGTGCAGATCCTGTTTGGCCCAGTATAGCGCTGTGCCCCTGCCACCCTTCCCCTCCTTGCAATGTGTTCCCTGGTCTGTGTGTAGTCACTCCTTCCCAGGGTAATGTCGGCTGGCGCTTTGTCCACGGGAACAATGTCTGTAGCATCATGTGTGGGGGTGGTGTGTAACAGGTTGTGGGACCTTGCCTGTGCACTGTCAAGTTCACTGCATGTGGGTTCCATGTCAGTTGGCACTGATGCTGACTCCAGACATGGGAGTTGGTCTCTCATGTGTCATGCCTTACAGCGCGCATGTCCTATGTAGTGGCCTGTGACATGATGTGCATGACTGTGCGATACACATAGTGCAGGGATGGTGACGTGTGTTGCTGTCATTACCATTCAGTAGCATGTAGTTGCGTGCCCACTACTGTCCCCTGGGGCACCTTTTCCTCAGTGGTGTATGTGTCATCATGAACGTGGCCACTGTCAGTGTCTACAGCGTAAGTTGTGCTCTGTGCCATTGTCCCCTGTCACCATGTATATAGACGTGCTAATTTGTACAGGTGTCCACTGTGCAGCCTGACCTGATTGTCCTTCTTCATACTCACAGTTGCCAGTGCCTGTGTGTCTTGTTATACTCATCTGAGGATGGGCACTGGTACCTCATTATTTGTACAGGCGCACCTTGGCTGTTTGGCGTCAAATCTTGCTTTTTGCCTGCCCCTGTGTGTATCACCCAGACCATGAGATGTTGGTGCCACCTGTGTCTCCACAATTTGCCTCGTGTAGGGTCTTGTTGGTGCGGGCAATGCCTATGTGTTAAATCCTGATTACCACTTGCTGGGTCTGGGCAGTGTGTGATGTGCCTGGACACACACGCAATGTGCAGTGACCGAGTCATGTTGTGCATGTTTTCAGCATTACCTATGCAGCATGTGTCTCAAGTTCATGGATATGGTCCCTGGTCATCGGTATTTTCGCAAACGCTGTGTGGTGCAGATGCAGTGCTGGATTGTCCCCAGGACCTGGGTGCTATGTCAGACTCCTTTTCCTGTGTTTAGCTATTGTCTCATGCTCTCCATGGTATTTCAGTGGCATGGTGGCTCAACCAACTGTGTGTTGCATGCCCTACATCGGTGCCCTGTTCAGTAGATGTTAGGGATCTTCCTTTTCAGGCCATGCAATGTTACCTATGTAGATTGGACTCATGTGACAGATGTGTACAGGTGTCTGACTAATTTCTGTCTCTCCACCCTGCCCACAGCATCGTCGGGGGACACAGAGGGAGACATGGACACAGACCAGGCGGAGGGACCGAGCACCAGTGCCAGCCGTGACATCGGGGCTGGCACATCGAGTGGGACAGAGGCGGAGGAGAGTGTGGCCGAGGACCTGTCGACTGGCACATCAGACTACGAAGCTGACAGGTCCGGGGACGATGTCTCCGAGTGGGCGGAGGCTGCACCAGCAGCTGACAGCGGAACAACACCTCGCACCGCCCCCTCAGTTTCCACCAGCCGCCTCCCACTTGCTCGTGTCCCTTCCCAGCGTGCCCGGTCACAGCATGTCTCCTTCCTGCCAGGCACCGCGCCCCCTGCCCCTGTCTCCACTGCTGCCGCCAATGCAGAGTCTGTGGACATCCAGCGGCAACTGCAGGTTGGTCAGGCTGCGATCCTTAATGTCCTCCATGCCCACGGCAAAACCCTCACCAACATCGAGGCTTTCTTGGAGGGCATTCATTCATCGCAGGCTGACCAACGCAACTTGCTGAGGTCCATCGACTCCACACTGACTGCAGCAGTGGGTCTCCTGCAGCGCGACCTCCCCCCACCTACCCCTGCCCCATCCACACTTCCCACTCCCATGCCTGTCACACGTACACCCAGACGTCGGCATGCACCCACATCAACGGACACGGGCACCACACCAGCAGGGAAGGTCCACCGCACTCCTCCTGACACGCACACACAGGGTGAGGTAGGCACACCCACTGGGTCGGGGGGCAAACGTGTGACACGCAGCCATAGTGGGAGTCCGCATTCCACCCAGTCCACTCCCTCCAAATCCCCTCCCCTCAGCTCTCCTGGCCACATCTCCCCCAAGGACTCCTTCATGGCCGCTCTGTCCCTGAGCCCCACAGTTACACCACCACGCAAGCGGTCACGGAGGTCCCCGGTCAGGGTGGTTGAGTCTCCCCCCCTGTCTCCACCCTCCCCCGGTGGCGCTGCGACCCATCCCTCTGACCCCCCCCCTCCTTGGGGCCTGAGGTCCCTTCGGGTGCAGGGGACTCCCTGGATGACCTTGCAAAGGTGTGTAGTGCCATCCTGGCCTCCGCCTTTGGCACTGACCCACCCCCTGTGGTGGACTCCTCCATCCCTGCACCCACAACGCCGCCCCTTTGCCCTGATGTCCCTGCGGTGCCTGTTGCTCCCCCCCCCCTGATGCCCTCACCAGTGTGGAAGACGATGCCATTTGACTGTGCAGGCAAGGTAGGGGACACGCATCCCACTGTGTCCCCCATCCAGCTGAGAATCATTGACTGCCCTATGGGCTTTGTGAAGATTGAACTGCCTGCGATCCACGGACATTGTGCTCCTGCAGAATAAAGCTTAATTTTGTTTTCATTATCACACTACTGCTATGCTGGTATTGGTGTTGGTGGGGCTGCTACATGGTTTTGGGTGGTGTGTAAGGGTTTGGGTGTGTGGGATATGTAGTAGTGTACTGCTCATTGGTGGGACCCTGTGATCTGTGTGCCATCACAAGGTGTTGGCTAACTTTCTTTGTTCATGTAGGCAGTTACTGCATGGTGCACTTGTCCAAGGGTGTATTCCTTCCTCTGTGTACCCAGCTTTCTTCCCTGCAGGGTGTTCCCAATGTTTAGCGCAGAGCTGTGTCTACATGAGCTGTGTGTGTGACGGAGCCCTTCTACTTTGGCCATGCATGCAGGGCCATGTCTCCACCTGCGACAATCGTGGCATCCTTGGTGATCACTGTACTTGTGTGTGGAGTCTGTTGACATGAGTTCATGGGGACATGTTCCCTTGTAGCCAGTATGCATGTGGATAATTCTGGCCTCACACACATGTGTTACACCCCTCCAGTCTCAGGGCACTGCTGGGAGGACTCTGCACCCACCCCTCCTGTGTCTGGGCACTGCTGGGAGGACTCTGCACCCACCCCTCCTGTGTCAGGGCACTGCTGGGAGGACTCTGCACCCACCCCTCCTGTGTCTGGGCACTGCTGGGAGGACTCTGCACCCACCCCTCCTGTGTCAGGGCACTGCTGGGAGGACTCCACACCCACCCCTCCTGTCTCAGGGCACTGCTGGGAGGACTCCACACCCACCCCTCCTGTCTCAGGGCACTGCTGGGAGGACTCCACACCCACCCCTCCTGTGTCTGGGCACTGCTGGGAGGACTCTGCACCCACCCCTCCTGTGTCAGGGCACTGCTGGGAGGACTCTGCACCCACCCCTCCTGTGTCAGGGCACTGCTGGGAGGACTCTGCACCCACCCCTCCTGTCTCAGGGCACTGCTGGGAGGACTCCACACCCACCACTCCTGTCTCAGGGCACTGCTGGGTGGACTCTGCACACACACCTCCGATTTCTGGATATGTGCGCTTGGCACATACACGGTGGGGTTACGCACACTGCATTAGAGGTGAGGGTACGAGTCTACTGACACTGGTGTGGTGGGGGTACGCTCCGTACGTCCGCGGGTGTGGGTACGGGTCGTACTTACACTGTTGGGCAGGGGGGTACGCTCCTTGCATTCGTGGGTGGGGGTTCGAGTCGTACTTACACTGTTGGCATGGGGGGTACGCTCCATGCATACGCGGGTGGGGGTACGGGTCGTACTTACACTGTTGGGCTGGGGGTACGCTCCGTACGTCCGCGGGTGGGGGTACGGGTCGTACTTACACTGTTGGGCTGGGGGTACGCTCCGTACGTCCGCGGGTGTGGGTACGGGTCGTACTTACACTGTTGGGCAGGGGGGTACGCTCCTTGCATTCGTGGGTGGGGGTTCGAGTCGTACTTACACTGTTGGCATGGGGGGTACGCTCCATGCATACGCGGGTGGGGGTACGGGTCGTACTTACACTGTTGGGCTGGGGGTACGCTCCGTGCATCCGCGGGTGGGGGTACGGGTCGTACTTACACTGTTGGGCTGGGGGTACGCTCCGTACGTCCGCTGGTGGGGGTACGGGTCGTACTTACACTGTTGGGCTGGGGGTACGCTCCGTACGTCCGCGGGTGGGGGTACGGGTCGTACTTACACTGTTGGGCTGGGGGTACGCTCCGTACGTCCGCGGGTGGGGGTACGGGTCGTACTTACACTGTTGGGCTGGGGGTACGCTCCGTACGTCCGCGGGTGGGGGTACGGGTCGTACTTGCACTGTTGGGCTGGGGGGTACGCTCCTTGCATACGGGGTGGGGGTAGGGTCCGTACATATCCGTCCCCACGCTATGTGATGTTTGTGCGGCCCGTACCCAGGCCTTTGCCACGTGGGTGCGATCCGTCCCGCCATTGTTGGGGTGACGTGTGTGGGCGTGGTCCGACTCGTACCCACGCTCTTCAGGCGTGGGTACGGGACGTACCTGTCTGGTTGTGTTGCCGGTTCGCGTGGTGACGGACTTCCGTTGTGGCGGTCGCTGGATTATCAGGACACGCCCCCACCCCCTCGTGGTGACCAGGGCATGGGAGTCAGGTATGTCCAGGCCATGTGTAGTGTGTCACTCATGTGGTTGTTTTGTTGCCTGCCCTGGTCGTGCCACCCCCACCCCACCCCACTTTCCCCCCTCCCTTAGTTATTCTGACCTTCTGCGGCGTCTGCGTCGTAACCTGTAGAGGAGGTGTACTGCTATGAGGGCAGGGATGACTCGTAGGTTCGGGTCCATGTCTGTCCGTCGCGTACTGGTACTCCTTGCTCGCGTCGTCCTGTCGCGTACGGGTCCTCCTTGATCGCGTCGTCCTGTCGCGTACGGGTCCTCCTTGGTGGCGTCGTCCTGTGTGTCCGTCACGTACTGGTCCTCCTTGTTCGCGTCGCCGTCTGTCCGTCGCGTACTGGTGGTCCTTGTTCGCGTCGTCCTGATTTCCCGGCAGTTTTTGGCTGCCGCAAAATATTCACCGTGCGGGGTGACGTCGGTGCGAATCGTGATTCCTGGGTCGTGAATGGCTGGCTGCGTGCGTCCCGACGTCAGGTCGGCGCTTTCCCGGATCGCATTGGTAGGTTTATTTTGTTCGGTCGGGCTTTTTTACGAATCGTACGGAAATGGTGTTCCCGTGCGATTCGTAATTCCTTGTTTGTAAATTTTGACGACCGGGTACGCGTCGGACGGAGAATATGCTCCGTCCGACGGTTCGTACCCGGTTTTTACCGGATCGTGATCGGCACCACAACATTTACTCTGAGAAAACACTGGCTACAGGACTTACACTTCATTACAATCCTGCTGATATCTGGCCACTGTTCCTTTTCCTATGCTCATGGACCAAAGTCTGTTAATCCAACTAGACTTCAGCTTGGTCATCCAAGTAGTCCTGTTCAATCGTCTCCACTGTCAGAGTTGTGAGTCTGGGTGGTTTCAACGTTGCCTATGTTTGTGCAGTTGATTACAGTCCTGGAGTGTTCATACATCAACTATTTGCAGATGTTAGAAGTGGAAGCGATGCTGTTGGTGTTGTAGGTTTAGTAGCAGGAGATTGTGTTCCCTCTGGTGGAATGTGAAGGTGCCATTGCAACATACTTCTGGATTTTGAGCCGAAACTGTGCAGTCCAGAGGTTGAAGGCAGCATTTCAGTTCTGCTATGCAATGGAAGTTGCAATTATTCATCTTGTAGATCACTCACGTTTGTGATTATTCAGTTCTTGTAAATGGAGACTTACACTGATGAAAAGGGAATGAACAAGGGTAGCCCATGTGTGCACCATGGATCTAGTACGGGGACACACATATACAATCTCTTTTTGCAGCCTTTGACTTGTGTTCACATGAAGGAGTAGCCCGTTGACGAAATAAGCTGCTTCTTCAATGACACTGCTTTATGTTTGTTCCCCATTTTGCAAATGATCCTATATAGCATGTGCAATAATGGAATGGCTTATTTCATGGTAACAATCGTGCTTGCTTGCTTCCCATGTCTAAAACTGAAAAGGCGGTAGCTTTTCGATGAGGCACTTTACTAGCCGGCGTGTGTTAACCTCCATTGCCTTGGCTTTGGCAGTTACAATTAGTCTCTATACTGCTCAAACAGGCTTTGCAGCACATAGAATGTCAGCTTCCACCCGAGTAGGACCTACTTTATGAGGGCTTTTACAGGGACTCTTAGCACACTAAATGAGCCTTGGTTGCTTGCGCTGAAAGAATTACTGGAATGAATGTAAATTCTGTGACAAGTGATCCGTATGTTATTGACCACTTCCATTTTTAGGAAGTGCTGCACAATTAGGTGATGCAATGAGCTAAATTCAAAAGTATTGTGCTTCAGCCATGGACATTATTATTGCCATTGTCAGTTGCAACAAATCCAATATTGAGACCTCTGGGTTGAAGCTAGTCATAGAATTTAATATTAAATTCTTCCAGGATGTTGGCCGTTGAATGTGATTTCTCCCTTGAGAATATTGCAACTGTTGCATTCTGGCAAATACTTTGAAACACATTGGCAACAGTGAGACCAGTGGCTAACCTTTGCAATACTGCTTGAAGGAGGCCCAGTGTGAATTGATACAACTTGTCCGTATATCTGCTGTGAGGTAGATGGATTGAACAGTGCCCCCATTTCATTGCTTCACCAACCAGTTCCTGCACTTGATGTCACAGCACCAGTTTAAAAATAGGTTAATCTTGGAACATTCCATTTTGGGTAGAAGGTCTCTACAAATTCCAGAAACACGTCACCTTCTATGAAAAAAATGGGGTCGAAATGTTGGCCATCTTCCCATTCTATAAATGAACTAGATATTGGTTTAGTGGCTTTTAGCCAGGATTGTGCTATAGAAACACCACATACTTACATACTTTGACTCCTTGCTGTAGATAGACTTGATAGTGGGCTGTTGTATTTGTTGTTTGTTGTTTCTTTTATGACAATCCCACCTCAATTCTCCTATGAGGTGGAGATTGGTTGCTTGGACAATTTGGAGTGACTTTATCTTTCTTTTCTTTGTGCCATGTTGAGGTTGCTGCTGATGATTAAGGGCCTCATGTAGGTAAATAAATTTTACCGGTTCTTAAATACCGAGCCGTACCGAATCGGTAAATTAGAATCGGTAAGTTATATGTAGGTAAAAATTCGGTAGCAGTTACCGATTCGGTAACATTCGGTAATCACGAATCGGAATTCACCGAATCGGTAAATACCGAGGTGGTATATACCGAATCGGTAAATACCGAGGTGGTATTTACCGAATCGGAAAATACCGAGGTGGTATGTAGCGATTCGGAAAATACCGAGGATACTACCACCTTCCCTTAACTAAGTAGCTAATATCATAATTATGCTATAATAGAAGGTCTCTTAGGCCTGAATAGGGGACCCCATACCTCAAAAATCAGCTTAGTGAAATCACATCACAGGAGCATCAGGAGCCTTCTCGCAGGAAGGCTCGTCTTCGGTCTGAATAATAAACATGATGTCTGTGATATGAAAAGCACCAACTTTCAGGTATTTGCAGCTGCGCGTGTGTCATGGCTAAATAGTGGGTCGAACAACCTAGAGTGGAAAACATGCATTGTGTAAAATTCCAGACTGTGTGTCACAGCATGTACAGACCAAGGTCGCTGCGCAGAGCTTGGGATGGTAACAACAGATTGCACTCGTCTGAAGGAAGTCTCGAGTCAGCAGTTTATTCAAGAAAGAACATGTAAACGCAGTGTCGTGTGCAAAGACAAAAAGATGGCTACATAACATTCAACGTGGTTATGCTAACTGAACAATGTATGTACGTATTCAGGGAGAACTCACTACACGCCCCCTTGAGCGAAGCAATATTTAATAGGCAAGAAAAGAGAGAACGCAGAGTTCAGTTTCGTCAGAGCAGAACAAGGCGTAACCAATGCAGCGCCAAAGTCCTAAAGTCCAATTAATTGCAGCATAAAATTCCAAAACACACAATGCAAGTATAGTAAAAAACTCAAGCCGACCATCAGGAAGAGAAAAAAGAGAAATAAAAGAAATAAATGTTGCGCCAGGGTGCTGTCCAGTAGCACAGGCGCAATGGACGACAATCCAGTTAATCCATGAATGTATAGGCAGCATATGTGGCCACGGCTTCCAACAAAAAATCGTTTGCAGGGCCACTGAAAGTCTCAGCCATCCAATTAAGTAAAGAAAAGGAACATACGTGTTCTCCAACCAACGGAGCCTCTAGCACAATCAGAGGGCACCCGGAATGTTCCTCCAAATAGCTCATAGACAAGAAGTCGTAGGCTGCCGCTGAGATGTCCCAATTACCCAGGATACCATGCGCCGCACCACACGCCATGATCCGGACACCAGAACAGGACAACTCGTGAGACACTAAGGGCCTCATCAGTCGATCGAAATCCGGCACCGGAGACACCATGTTGGTCAAGCACAAATCCAGAGGCCATTCAAAGGGACAATCCAGGCAGTGAAATACAGGTTGTACGCAGGTGAAGTAGGAATACCTGAAGGATAATCCATAAGCCAGGCTCAAAGTCGCCAATGGCAAAGTACCATAGAAGTCAAGCATCCTATCATGAAGAAGATGCAGACGGGACAGGTGCTCGTGTGGCACAGAAGGAGCAGCCATTCCGGAGTATGAAAAGGAAAAGCAGCACACCTGCCACTAGCGCCAGGAGCAGCGGGACACCTCCAAAGATGCTCGAGAAAAGTGAATGAACAAATGCCGGAATTACACCAAAAAATAGTTTGGAAAGAGGTCACGAGACCCGAGGCCACATGTTTAAAAAAATGAGCCAGGCCGGTCGTGGACGAGGCATTGAAAATAGTTTGGATCAAAGAGCCGAAATGCAGGGGGAGGTCAGTATTCAGAGGCGCCTGTACCTCAGTGCGCGTATTAGCAACGTGAAGGACAAATGTTTCACGAGAGGAAGTCAAAGGCACCTCTTTGTGGGACAATAGCGCTCTATTCTGCTCAACTTGTTGAATTCTGCTTTCAAGGTTGGAATCGAAGGCCAGATGGAAACATCCAGCCGCACATGCGGGGGTGGGAAAAGAACAGTATTGCAGCAGACAACTTTATGCGAGACAGTTATGTACGGGATTCCCACTCACATCCCGCAGCAAGCTTCATTATTCCAAATTAAATAAATACCGTTTGCAAGCAGAGTGAAAGAAGGTGTAATCACAGGCACTGGGATACCTCGTAGGACGCACGCATAATTCGGGGCTTGTACATTGCATGCGCCGTGTACTTGCATGTGCCTATTGTCTCATGTATGAATCCTAGAAGAGAGAGTGCTAAAGCTATTATCTATAACGGCTAAAGCCTTCTCCATGTTTGCTTGGTCAATAGCTCTCAATCTGGAAGCCGCCTCACTGTGCCACAACTTGCAGACTTCGTTGTAAATAGCATACGCCCACCTTTTGGTTCTGCCACCCACAGGACCATTCACAAATTCATTCAATTCGGTATGCACATTGATGGAGTGGGTGGACTTCCTGATCCTGTAGATGTGCTCTGTGTCAGCTGGTGGACAGAGTGGGATGTGTGTACCATCAATGCAGCCAATGACATGGGGGAACTGTGCCATGTGAGAAATGTCTGTTTTGTTTTCTGCAGTGCAGCCTGTGTGTTGTGGAAGCTGATGTAGTGGTGCATTCTCTGCATCATGGCATCCAGGAAATTCCTGAAGGAACGGGACAGGCAACTCTGGGATACAACACCCACCGCAGCTGTCACCACCTGATAACTGCCGGATGCCAACAGATGTGGGCTGCAGAGCACCTGCACATGTGGGGGTATGGCGTGCGCCCTTCTCATTGGCTGGTCCAGGAGTGGCTGCAGGTCCCTGATTAAGTCCATGATGGTTTCGGGGTGTAGCCTGTACCTCTCATGTATCTCTGCATCAGTCAGCTGGAATAGTGTGATGCGCTGTCTGTGGATGCGTTCCTCCCGTCGCCAAACCCTCAGTCCTGCTGCCTGTAGACGTAGGCACCTTGCAATGACGTACATAGCGGCCAGGTTGTCCACGCTGTTGCATTTTGGGATTGCTTATCTGCACTGTTGATGGTTACCACCTGCTTTCAATCCGTGTTAATTACCGACTCTTATTTACCGATTTTCTTGGATTTCTTCATTACCGAGTGCTCCTACATGTCATTTTAATTTTTACCACTTCATATTTACCACTTCATATTTACCGATTCGTTAATTGTGTATTTGGTAAATCTGATTCGGTATTTTGGAATTCGGTAAATATGAATCGGTATTTACCGCCTCATATTTACCGAAAAGTGGTTTTTGGACTCCTACATCTCACTTGTCTGAATACCGGTCAGTAACGGCATATTTACCGAAAATCGGCCGTTACCGACCGGTATTTGGCTACCTACATGAGGCCCTAAGTCACACTAGGAGGACAGGGTTTTTTATCAATTTAATTAATTAACAGGTTATCCCCCAGCGGAAATTACACTTTAAATAGAGGCTAAATCAAGGTCTTTAAAGCTTATCTGAACTTTAATAATGTGGTTTGGGCTTGAATCTCAAAGGGAATCAAGTTCCAAAAGGGTACC
The DNA here is from genome assembly GCF_964204655.1 of Triturus cristatus. Classification (NCBI taxonomy): domain Eukaryota; kingdom Metazoa; phylum Chordata; class Amphibia; order Caudata; family Salamandridae; genus Triturus; species Triturus cristatus. The sequence continues at coordinate 851,189,711 of NC_140595.1, read as the reverse complement.
CTAAATCCTAAATAATTTGCAAGCCCAGAACATTAAGTAAATGGTTTTGAGTATCCCAGGTTCACGATGGGACCATATTTTTTAACTTTGTTTTGTAGGAATTTAGAACTATGCCATAGTAGAGTTTGTGAATTAGACAGAGACTTTTTTTTAAATCTCTTTCTCACTGGAAGTCAGTGAAGTTGATAAATATGAGTGAAGAAGGAGTCAATCTCTTTAAGACTGAAGATTGATGTTACTATGGAGTTTTGGGTATTTTGGAGATGGTCAATCTATTTAGAATGGAGGCCTGTATAAGCGCATTGATATTAAGTGAGTCTACAAATGCATCCACTACCACTATTTTGTGGCAGAAACAGATAAAAGGGAGGATGAATTGTAATACTCTCTGTTGATGGAAACAGGTTTGAGTAACCTTGCTGTCTTGGCCAAAGGGAGCTATCCCAGCGATGATAGGCAAGATCTCTGATATTTCAATGGCTTTACTTTTAAGTAGTTTTGATTGGTTGATTCATTTATTCACTGCAGTCAGGATGCAAGACAATCCTAGACAGAGGCTAAGCATCCACATTAAAAAGCAGAGGGCAACTAAGAGGCCAGTGGAACACCCAAAGCAGTTGGGTGGCTATAGTTGAGAAGGAGCCATTTTAATTTTTTTGGTTACTTTCAGGTAAAAGGATTCCAGCCAATTAAACATGTCTATTCCTTTAAGCTGCTTTAGTAGGATTCAGTGGTGGATTGTGTTGAATGCTGCAGGGACATCCAGATGTATTAGTACTCCTGATCCACCACTATCCAGCAGCATTCTACCCATGGTGGCAACATCTTTTTCTTCTTCATCACTACTACCTCCTTCTATCTGTTCACATTTTTCTCCTCTCTTGGCAGAAGCTATCCTTTTGTGCAGCTCTTTCCAAATAATTGCTTGTTGGTTTTTCAGGTGGGCAAGCTGATCTCTGTACAATAATGTTGACCTGGCTTCCCTCAACATACTGGTTTACAGCAAAATGTTCAATCTTTGAAGCGATCCTCATTAGGCCTCAGTGTAAAGAAGTCCCAAAATTCCTTATAGAGTTAAAGCCCAAAAAACCTCATAAGGTGGAGCTTTCCAGTTGTGTTGGCCTTTCCTTAGGGTGGGCTGCAACTGCAGTAAGGATGGGGGTTAGTGATATTCAATGACTCATAGCAGATGGAGCAGAAGTGATCTTCAGTTTCTCTGTGCCACTCTCCACATGAGCAATCACTGGTTCATCTTGAGCCTTTCAGCAAACTTCTTTTTCACTAGTTTTCCATAGCGGTTCTCAGGGTTTCAATCTATAACCTGATGGGGGGTTTAGAGAAGATGAGGCAGTGTTGTCTTTTTCCTAGGAGGCGATAATGAAAATGATGTGTCTATTGGAAGATCAGTCACAACTTTCTTCTCTGCTCCTTCCTCTTGCATGTTAGGTGTAGCAGACTCCAGTTTTTGAGATTCCTGGGAAGATTTGGTTGGCTGCGAGGGTAATTTGATTTTAGTCTCACTGCTCTCAGCCATGACTGCTTTCGCATCAATACTCTAAGTATCTGCTTATCTGAATTGGTTTTCGTAGTGCTAGTAGTAACATTGTTATAGCCAGGGGTGATCCTACGCCAAGTGCCTTCCTGCTCCTAAGAGGGTGCTGTACACTCAGACAAAGGATGAGCGCTTGATGGCAGCAGTCGTAATAGACTTACCCTAACTGCAACTTTCTTATCAAGATCTTCTTCTTAAGGGTCATCTTCCTTAGTTCTTCAACTCTTGGTTAGCAGCACGAGCAGACACATTTAGGAGAAACGTCTCTAGACTCTGATGTCAGCTAATTCAAAGACTTCTCTCTATCTCTGTATCCTCTTGGACCCCTGTAGTAAAGAAAAATGAGAAGGAAGTGTGTGAGACCTGGCAATTCTAGTCAATGTAATACAAGGCATTACCATCATCATAACAATATTATAGAAATCATTTTAATTAATAGCTAAATCCCTGGCAACGTACGACAGGCAAACATTGATTACATTAACTTTAAAAAGTGTGTGTCCCTCCAGGCAGGGCCATTGGACATGTATGGAAGCTATGGCAAACAGGCAAAAAAGAGTAATTTAATTAAAAACAATAACCAAGTACTACAGAATACTGCAAGCAGCCACATACACGACTAAATACAACAGGAAAAATACATAAAAATTTGAGAAGTGAACAAAAATAACACAGGCATCTAAAGGGTAAAAAAAAACAATGTTCCTAGCAAAATACTTTTAAATGTGGCATAAAGTGATTCATATTCAGGCACACATATTTCCTCCACAAAATGGTGTCAGTAAAAGAACATGGGTCCCTCATGTAAATCATATAAACACCTGAATGAAATAAGTATGCAAACAATGAAACCTATATTTGTTGTCCAGTGGACAGTTCGTAAATTATTAATTTTGCATAAATACCAAACAATAGTGTGGGAAGAAAAATAAAAAAAAAAAGACAGTCAATTTGAACTACCGAGGCTCAGGCACATACATGTGAAATTAAACTCAATGGGTGTAATCACCATTCAAAAGAACCACTGCTCGTGTTTAATAATATTAACATTTACAATTGAGTCTAGGTACTAAAGTTGACAACGTTTAGACCCTTAGAAGATCATAGGATCATCATCAGGACATAGAGTAGTATGCCTGATGAGGATTTACAGAAATTGTGAACAATCACACGGCCCTAGTTTTAAATCGCACCTTTTTCCCATAGTAGCATTGTACTGTGCAATTTTCCATCTTTTTTTTCTGAAGCGGAGTTCTGCTCCATTCGGAAGACAAGTTCCCCCAGCTCCCGCTGATATGCTCATTCGCCTCAGGCTCTGCTCCAGCCACGGACATTGTTTTCCTTGTACTTCAAGGTAATACCTAATTCTAATATGGATGGTACCTCTACGGACCCATCCTCATATGACTGGGACCCACATACGCTTGGCCATAGACACATAATACATCTCTTCCACAAGAACAGATGGTGCCTTACCCCACACCACTTATTATCAAAAAAGGAGGGGTTTGGCCCAAAGGATTAGAGTGTAGGTAGGGCCAGTTGTACTACATAAGAAAAAAATTACCTATACCTCTAGTGACTTCAACACTTATTCATATGAAGTAAGATAAACGAAAATTAATACATTTACCTAAGCAGTAATTTCTGCCTTTTATTTATTTTTTAATTAATATCTTTGATCACAAAAAGAACACATAATGAACTACACGAAATACCACATTGGTACTTACACAATGAAAATGAACAACGTGAAAAATGTGTTTTTACATACAATTACAAATAAACTCATAATAATCAAACATTGAAGCAACCAAATGAAATGTCATAAAGAACAATCATTATATACACAATCCGAAATACAAAGTTGTCATACAAATAGATGAATTAGACAACTAACACCCTTATATTTGGAATAAATCAAATCCTCTGAAATATCAGGGACACAAGGGGGTATATTTGCAATATTTAACCAAGGAGTTGAGTTCCTTTGTCTGCCGACGCGTTTCGAGTGCCGGTTAAATCAATTGCCGCACTCTCATCAGGGCTGGATTAGTCTTTCTCACGAACAGACTGATTGTGACAAAAAGGGGGGGGGGGGGGGGGGTTGGGGAAAAAAACAGAGTTTAAGTTTTTGTTAAAAAAGGCGCTTCCCAAAGCCCTAATTCTTTCTCTATCTGCACAAGTTGGTGGTCACATACCTGCATTATGCCGATTAAATGTAACCATCAGCAATATGTAACAAGCAGTGGTTGCCAATCTGCAATAAAATACATTATGAATAATTTAGCTCATGGGGTGTAATTCTTTTGTCTGATAGCTATGTCTGGGGACAAGGAGGGAAAAAAAGGTTACCTGGTTTTCAATATTGCGTGGCCAAGACGATTTATAAACAGTAGACAGCAATTGCAGATCTTCTTTACTTCTGCAAGAGAAATAATACATGCAGTTTCACGGTGTCTGTTTAAATGAGTTTAAAACGTGACAACTGAGAACAAATTATTTACTCACTCAAGGAGAGGGGCCCCACAGAGGAAGTGTTGTAACAAATGACGGTCCTTCACTCTCTTTAAAAATAGTTCGTGGCTGCAGGGGCAAAAAAATGTAAGGGTTTGTAAAAATCGTTTTTGGCTGAAAGCACTTGGATTCAAGTGCAAACTATGTTTTGCTCACCTAATAAAGCTTCAGGCTCGAGGTTTCAAGTGGGGATTTGTCTCCATTACTGCTAGCAGCTCGCCGAGCTGATTGACACATCATGTGATGGTGCATCAGTGTCACATGATGCGTTTCTGACCAATCACAGGAGGGGATGATCTAATTGCATTTGCAATGACTTCTGGGAGATGTAGTTTATTGAAGTCATGTGTCTCAATTCATTTGCCCAAAGTAAAACTTTTAAATATCACAGGTCGGTTGTGTTTTCCAACATCTCGATATTGATCCCATGTTTACTTTATTAGAGAGATACAGGTCCTGAAGCTGACAGCAGCGCCATATACTTGATATACGTGGAGAAGTGTGGCTCAATGATTAGAGCGGCAGACCCTGATGCAGAGGTCTAGCCCGGGACCAGGGTTCAATTCCCCACCTCGGCGGGCCTTGGGCTCAAAAAATTCCACGGACCTGATAATTCTGCCTCGGTGCCTATTCCAATCATGGAGTCCCACTCTGCAACTCTGGGCAATAGCTTGCTTAATCTCCACAACGGCCCCCACAACGCGAAGGATGCCTGGCCTCCACCTTGTGGGTGCCCAGGAGTGGACGCCTCACAGGGAAAGCCAGGATGGGTTCCACAGCGGTATTCGTACAAGCGCCTTGAGACCCTTGCGGGTGAGTAGTGCGCTATACAAGTATCAATTTACAATTTGATTACAGCTCATGAGCCATCTAAGCTCTGTTTAGCTCGCTCATGCAGTTGAGGCCCTGGTTGATGCTATCGAATTTCATAATTAAATATGCCTCTTTCCGCAGTAGAGCGGTCTCAATACATGTAGATTTTGAGTCAATCCATGCAAGAACTGTCCAACGGCAGTTCATTTTCGCTGTGTTCAACAGCTAGAAAGTGTTCTACCATAGGCGCTGTCAGGACTTTTCTCCTAATTCGAGATTTGTGCTGTATAATTCTCACATTAACCTGTTGGCTTGTCTTTCCGATATATATTTTATTGCAAGAGCATACCACTGCATAAATGACGTTCTTAGTCTTACAACTTGTAAAACTTTCATGTCTCCATTTTACTCCATTGTGTTCAAATAGACTTCCTTCTATAGTAGCTGGGCAGGCCACACAATTCCCACACTTGTGGTGCCCACAAATGGGTTTTAAATTCCACTTGGTGATCAAATCACTCTTTGGTTTAGGGATGTAACTGTCTGCTCTTACTATCTGCTGGCCAATACTGGGATTCTTGCGCATGGCGAAAATGGGTTTAGCTAAGGGATGTTCCAAACTTTCAAGCAAATGCCAATTCCTTAAGATGGTTTGTCTGAATTTATTGGTATGGGCCCCATATGTTGTAACACATACGAGTTTGTCCATTTCTGTCTTTTCCTTTTTCTGTAACAAATTTTCCCTAGGAGTGAACCTTGCTCTTTTTTTGGAATGCTTAAGGAGTTTCTTAGGGTAACCCCTCTTTTCCATTTCCTTACAGAATGACATTGTGTGGTCCTCAAACTCTGCCAGATCTGTACAATTTCTCCTAATCCGCAACAGCTGCCCATAAGGGAGGTTCTCCTTTAGGCACTGTGGATGCGAACTTGTGTAGTGAAGTATAGTATTCCTGTCTGTCTCTTTTTTATAAAGGCTAGTTGTCAATTTTTGATTATGGGGACATACTGCAACATCAAGGAAAGTCATCCTTGTTTTGCTAGACTCGATGGAAAATTTTATATCATTGTGCCTTGAATTCAACCAGTCATAAAAATGATTCAACTCGGTCTGGCTCCCCTGCCACAGGAGCCAGACGTCGTCAATATACCTCAGCCATTGGTGCATGTTGTTTTTAAATGGATTGTTGTTGTGTATAAATCTCTCTTCGTACTGGGCCATATACAGATCCGCCATTTCCGGCGCATAGGGACAACCCATAGCTATGCCTTTAATCTGTATAAAAAAATCACCCTCAAACTTAAAATAATTGTTTCGAAGGGATATTTCAGCCAATGTCATGATAAATGATGCGGGTACCCTGTGTGGTCTCTCCTTCAAGTCCAAGTAAAGTTCCATCACTTAGAGTGCCTCATCTTGGGGGATTTGGGTATACAGGAATGTGACATCTAATGTCACCATCATCTGTATGCCATCATCAAATGTTGTTCCCTCCACTTTTGTGATAAAGTCTGTTGTGTCTCTGAGATAAGATTTGACACTGGGCAAGAATGGTTTAAGAAAAAAGTCGATATATTTAGAGACTGGCTCCAAAACAGAGTCACAGCCTGAAACTATCGGTCTGCCTGGGGGCGTTTGACTATTTGAATGTATTTTCGGAAGAAAATACAGTACCGGGATTCTTGGTTGTTTTTTATTCAAAAATTGGAATTCTTTTGGACCCAGGAATCCTTCATCTAAACCATTTTTAGTTATTTGTGCAATTTTGCCCTGTATTTCACGAGTGGAGTCTTCTCTCACCCGTCTGTACCACTCGTGATTCTCAACATGAAGTTTACCCTCATTTAGATACATAGTGCGGGGTCAGATCACCACTGCCCCGCCCTTATCCGCCTGCTTGATCACAATCGAGGGGTCTGCTTTTAGGTCACGAATAGCTGTTAATTGGCCTCTGCTAATATTGTTCTGTACAAAGCCCTTAGTTTTTTCCAATTTAGAGATAGAGGATAACACTACTTGCTCAAAGGCATAGATTTGTTTTGGTATATTCTGAGTGAGAGTGAAGTTAGATTTCACTCTTAGGCCAGTCGTCTCTTGACTTGATGTCGGTTCAGTACCGGCAAAATAGGATTTTAACCGAATCTTACGGCAAAAATCCAAAGCCTCTAGCTTTAACTTTGTGAAGTCGGTATGTCTCTTGGGGACAAACTTTAACCCTAGAGACAGAATCATTTCTTCGTCTTTTGTGAGTTGTTTGTTTGACAGGTTTACAATAGTTGAGTTGTCTAATTTTTGTAGTACGTGCTGCGTGTTCGCATCTCCCAGGGCTGTTTGAATCAGACCCTTGACCCTCCGCCCCTGGCTAAAAAAGACTGCGCAGAGACTGTGTAGCCAAGAAGAGAAGGTAATCGTATTAATTTTCGTTTATCTTACTTCATATGAATAAGTGTTGAAGTCACTAGAGGTATAGGTAATTTTTTTCTTACCACACACCACGACATGGCTTCTAATTCTCATGCTTCCCTTCCTTTTTACCCTCTTCTGTTTTTCCCATTTATATTTCTAATGTGGTTATAATTTCTGTCCTAGGTGGACCTCTATTCCTTCACCAAACGCAACTATACACCCTAAAAGGACAGCAAACCAGATGTCAGAGATGGACATTGCCAATCTACTTCAATACAGAACTTGCTTATGAAATACAGACTATAACCATAAACACTCCTCAGGAACAATGAACCACAGCTTCCATTATAAACCACTTAAACCTCAGACAGATCACTCTCATGCCAGGCAATGAAGATAGGAAGAGAGAGCCTAAAAAGTCACTGAAATGCTGTGCAGATCAGCGGCTAAACATGCTACTGACATAGCTAACCATATCATGGTACACTATCTAGGCATAAGAATTCTGACAGATATCTGGTTAAATGACTCTTCAATGCCACTATTAGATATTTTAGTTCCGCCAAAATGCAACATCATAAAAGTCGACCGCACACTAAATCTGAGTGGGGGATTACATGCATTCACAGATCAACCTTACAAATGATACCTTTTCTAACAGAGAAGTGATTCTCCTGTGAAGCTATTGAAATTGGAGTCCTCATAAAGGGCCAATCCCTCACTAAATTACACATTATCAGCCACCCTCATGGAGACAACTGGACTTTTACTGAGAGACTAATGGGAACTATCACAAAAGAAACCTTACATCCCCCAAACACAATCTTTTTAGAGGACTTTAACTTACACTGGAATGAAATTGAAGACCCACATATGAACATGCTAAAATCTTTAATCAAATACCATAATCAGGTATGATCATGCAATAGGACCAACAAAGGAGCAACACTATACCTATTCATCTCAGAGACAGAAGTGCTATGTATAGACTCAATGCCCCTATGTGAGTGGGCCAATTACCACAGCATCTCATTCCACATCACAGTTCCTGAAACAAAGGACAAGAGACAGGAGATGAAACCTAGATGGTGGGTCAGAGACACTTGACATATGAAGAGAGATGAACTATACGATCTATGCCAAAGAAAACTTTATCCCTAGGAAAACATTTCTGATGTACACAAACTAATGGAAAACTACAAAAGAACAGTGAATGACATTATGATCACTGTAACTCCTCATGACAAAAGGACCAAAACCAAATTAACGCAACCAAGGTACAACCGTCACCTAAATGAAGAAAGGAGGAAATTCAGACTTGCAGAGAGTCTATGGAGGCAAGTACCATCCTCATCACACTTACTAGAGCTCATAAATCTGAGAAATGTTTACAAAAAAAGTACATGCAATACAAAAATGGAATACTTCATATCACAGCTAGACATTGCAAAAAAACACCCAAGCAAGCTTTTTGGAATCAATGCGCATTATTACCCCACAGGAAATGACCACATAGTGGAACTGTGAAGACTTCTTAACCTTCTTCGATAAAATGCAATAACAAAGGATTAAGCACATGTACAAGCAAAGTTTGTACCACCCACAACATAAGGAGACAGAATGTCAAAGGCTGCCAACACTCTCCTTCTATATGAAAGCAAACTATAAAGCCACCTGGAGTGAATTCTAGACACTCAGTGAAAGCACAATTGAAACAAAAACCCTGCTATGAGCAAAGTCAACAACACACTTCAATGACCAAATACCTTCTAAAATCCTGAAAGACGTTAGAACTCTTTTCTCCACTCTGAACTAACATCGTGAACTCCTCCCTAACACAATGATCAATGTCAGTTTGTCTTAAGACTGGTCAAGTATCACCATTCCTGCCTGACTCTGATCCATCAGACATAAATAACTTTTGTCCTGAACCCCATACCGTTCCTCATAAAACTGCTGGAATAATGTGTACATACCAAACTATGGCAGTCCATTAGTCTAATAGACCGGTCTCAATCAGGCTTTAGACCAGGCACAGCACGGAAACAGTCATTGTGCATATTATGAGTGGCGTCCTAAAAATACTCAACCAAAATGACTCATGCCTCCTGATGCTCCTGGACCAATACTGAGCATTCAATATGGTCAGACACGACAATCTCCTAGAACCTCTAGAAAACAGAATGGGGTTTACAGAAAATGTACTGAAATTGTTAACCTCCTTTTTCCAGAAATGATTGTGGAGAATTAGGCTTAATGGCTCACTAACCAATCCCTCCCCGGTCTCAATCTGGGTTCCCCAAAGATCCACCTTATCCCCCACTCAGTTTAGGCTATACATGGCTCCACTGAGAGAAATCCTTAAACAAGCAAATATATTTTACCACATGTACATAGATGGCACACAGCTATACCTAAAGATATCATTTCTAGAAGACATCAAAAGACCCACTCATGGAAACACAACATTGGCTGGCACAAAAACACCTAAAATCAAACACCTTAACAACAGAACTGATACTACTATCCATATTGCAAAGGACTCCACCAGCTGAAGAATGGATCAACAACTTAGTAGCCCTCAACTGCAAACCAAACATAATTTAGTCATTTGACATCACTTGAAATAACTCTAGACAAGAACCTCAACAAGAAAGAGAACATCAGTGCTGCCACAAGAGGAACCTTTTTCCAAATGAATCTCCTTAAGAAAATAAAACCTTTCTTACCACACTCATTCTTCAAAATAGCAGTGCAGTCCCCAGTCATATCCAGACTGGAATAAGGGTGTGCATCATAAACAAGACTGCAAAAAGCAAGGACTGCTTCACTCAATGCTTCTATTAACACAGCGACTAGGCTGAATACAGGATCAAGACGCTACAACCACATTACACATATGCTCAATCACTACACTTGCTCCCTATTGAGGCCAAGATTCAACTGAGGATATTTTGTATAACACACAAATCTTTACATCACAACACTCCCTTACACCTGGCCCAGAAGCTCTCAATCAAAGGAGACAGTCGTACTGTCTAGATTGCCAGCTTTTTGTTGCTAAAACCTCTGAAGGTCAGAAAAAAGAAAGAGTCATGACTGAAATTCTCAGGGGTGGCACCAAAAATCTGGAACTCTCTCCCACTCGGGACACAGACTAAACCTTCTTCCTCAGCCTTCAAAATAAAAGTCAAATCCCGATTAACAGAATCCTCAGAAAGTTGCCATCTTTAGTGTCAGGATGACTATGGAAGTTTGTGCTTTTTAAAACAAAAAACACTTTTTCTTTTAGGTAATTTTGTTGAATGAGGAGGCCGTTGCAGCTTCCCCAACAATAACGTTTTTGCAAAAACTATGACTAAGGAAAACAAGCATTGATAAAGTCAAAAGCCTGGCTGCCAACACCAGACCATTGCCAATGTTTGTTTTATGCTTGCATTGAAGCAGGCACTGGTGGCAGCTGCAGCTAGATTGTGTAAAAAATTATCAAAACATTTCACACCAAATGGACCGTCTGGGTGGGCATTTTGTTGTTGGAAAGACAAACGTGTCATTCATACTATGGCTCTTTACAGGTACCCTTCCATGCAGGTATCACCCTGTCAATATAAGATGTTTTGCTTGTTTGCTTAGTCACCACTGTTATCTAAGGTAGCAATATCATGCTAAAATGTATTTTGCGCTAGAAGTATGAAAATCTGCTCACAATGGTGGTCACCAATTGTCGACCAGTACAGATTTTAAAGAGCCGACTTGTGTTATATTAGGTCTAAAAATAAAAATCTGAGCCATAGTGCATTGCAATCTAAGCTACATCATGACATGTAATGAGGTAGGTTGCATATTGCGACTCACTATGGTTGAAGGCCAGCACTGGGATGGAGGCTTACAAAGGGTCAGCAAACCACCATGTCTATAATTGCATTTAAAAACAGCAAACTTTTTTTAATGCAGCCTTTTTTCGTTAAAGGAAACTAGGCTCTGTTTAAAAAGAAAAGTTGATTTGTTTTAAAATTGGTGAGAGTGCTTCTGCCCCTCTGCCTACGCCCCAGCAAACTTTGTTTAACATTCAGAAAAAGGAAGGGGCCCTCAAGGGACCCATTCCATTTTGTGAATGAGTTACTATCCCAACTTGGGGGTCAGTAACCGTTCAATGTTTGTAGGTAGTCTAGTCTCAAACAGTTTATGTATATGGGCAAAAATCGTTATCTGGAAGGGACACCTAGAAAATGCACCGTCCAAAGTGCTATACAAAAGATGGCTGGGCGTTGTTAATAAGGATAAGTGGCCAGTTTGGGTACCCACAATGTGTCTTTGTTTAATGCCATTATGTTGATAAGTCTTTTTTGTAAAAAAATACATTATAAACATATTATATATTTATTATTTAAGTATAAAATATGGATTATTAAATATTGTATTAGTAAATAATGCATATGTACTATTTATATGTATTTGTATGTATTTATATGTATTTTTTAACAATAACTTACGTTTATTCATACATTTACCCATTTCAAATAATATATCTTAATTTCGCATTTTTTTCTTATGGGATTGTATTTAAAGTCCTTGCCTCCGTTACTTTCTATGGGAGGGTGTTGCTGGACCATTGGTTCAGCCAAGTGTAGTTCTGAACTTACCACAAAAGTGTAAGTTACTACAAAAATGTAAGTTATTACAAAAGAACAGGTTGTGAATAGTAAAAAGGAAAAAAGTAACTCAAAAGTGTAAACTTACTCAAAAGTGTAAACTTACTCAAAAGTGGTCTTTGTGAATCAGGCCCTAGGTCTTCACTCTTCCACAGAGAGAGGGTACATCAGTCTTTGCAACAAGACTTCAAATTGTTTCTTCTGTTAGTGGCCTGTAGGAAATTAGATTAATATTTTGACTAGATAAAACCCCATCTCTCTTTAAAAAGAAAATATTAATCTTTATTCGATTATACATTATAATCATAAAAGATAACAAAACTTTAAAAAGAGACATGTTAAAACATTAAAAACCTTATGAAACACAAACCAGTACAATTCATTCAAATAGGAAAATTCATGAGCGTATAAGGACCTTATAAAATCAGCTGCTCAACCTATCATATACATAATTATTTACTTGGCACACATTATTGTATTCCAATGTAAGGCACCTTTTAGATAACCAATAACTGATGACTCCACCGCCTGATCCGGTAATAACTGTGAGTATAAAAAGGCAGGTCTAAATTGAGTAGAACCCCTCACTTTTAAAGGTGGTAGTAGATACCTTCTGTGCAGAAATTCATAAAGTTTACAAAATAAAACCAGATGTATTAGGGTCTGGGGAGAACTGTCGTCACAAGAGCAAGGTCAAACTGACCGCAGGGAAACAAATCATTGTACGGAAAGTGCCCAAACAAAATTTAGTAAGCAGAGATCTATCCCTGGGATGCAAGCTGCTGTAAGATACATTTCAGGACTGAGAACAGATTTCAACAGTAGAAAATATCTGATGGAATTATTCTCCAACGTCCAAGCTTCCCTTTCTTCTTAAACCTTATTTAAAAATCATTCCTTATAAAGACCACAATCACCCTTTTTAAGGAGGTGTGGCCTGTCAAAAATATCCAAACAGTCAAGGGAAAGGACAACAGATTTTATATAGTTTATCCATGGTATCTTTTGTCTATACCTGCATTCCATACAGTCCAACACACTCCTGTTGAACCACAATCTCTCGTTGACCCAAACAGAAACGTAGAGTTGCAGTGGAGCCAGTTTAACCTGATCCTCCACATAGTTCAAGCCCAATTCCTCGTGTGTGACAATTGAGGAACTGTTTGGACCCAACCCCAAAAGTTTCCTACAGAATCGGTCCTCTTCCAGCTGGGTCCCCCTACACTTGCAGTACCCACAAATGGCAGTACCATAAGTCAGGACTGGGAGACACTTCAGTCTATTGATTTGTAACAGGGCATGGGCTTAGTACCCACCAACAGTGAAAATCCAAAGAAGGTCGAGCAAGCTTGTGTGAATTGCAACAGCGACTGGAAATGCAAGACAGCCAATTATTCTGATGGTCGAATGATATCCCCAGATCGGGAAAGGTCAAAACCCTTGTGATTTTTTTGCCCTTTAATGTCAAGAGGTCTTTTCTTCTCTTGGCTGTTGTCCTCCCACAAACCACATACTGTGTCTTTGAGATGTTAGTATCTATGTCCAGATCATCCATGAACTTCACAAAGCGGTCCACCAGAAGTTTTAACCCATTAGCCGTTCTGGCCATCATTACGGCGACATCTGCATATAACAGGGTAGGCACGCTGACAGACTTTACCTTGGGCTGATCAGACCCATTTTCACTCAAGCAGGAGTTAAGGCTATTAATATATAATAAAAACAATATTGGTGTCATCACGCATCCCTGCCTAACACCCACTGGAAGGCTAAAAGATGTAGTAGTCTAACCCTCTGTGCCATATCTTACGCAGAAATTTACGTCTGTGTGTAGAGCTCTAAGAAAATTAATCAATTGAGCTGACAGTCCCATTTACCCAATAATATCCCAAAGCTTAGACCTGTTCACCCGGTCAAAGGCACTACTGGGGTCCATGAAGGAAATGAAAATGGATCCCTGCTTTGCCACAACATATGTCCCTAAAATAAGGCTGAGGTTCAAGCATTGTTCCACTGTGCCCATCTCTTCTCAAAATCCATATTGGACAGGGGAGATAATATTGTTGGCCTGGGCCCAAGCTTCAACTCGCTGAAGGACGATACGCCCTACCACATTTACCACCATGCGTAACAGAGAAATTGGTCTATAGCAGGTAGGGTCCTCCCAATTCCCTTTCTTAAAAACAGGGACTATGGTAGCTGATTTTCAAGTCGACTGTAGGCCTAGCTGGGTCACGGCTTTAAGCCCAGAGGTGAGGTTCAGCCTTGTATGAGTCCATAGGTATTCCAACTGGCCCAGGCGCTTTAATGGACGGACTACTCATGATTGCATCATATACCTCCTCATACTCAAACCTGATCTCAAGTAGATACAGGTTATCATCATCACCCTGGTTATAGAGGAGATCTTTATCCAGTGCGGACACCTTATGACAGTGAATGACCCAGAGGGCTGGAGGGATGGAGGAGCCTATTTCATCTCGCACAGCCCCATTGGGCTGCCTTCCATTAACCACTGCCAAAAATCGCCTACAATCTCTAGAGGAACGAGTGGAAACCAGCCAGTCCAAATATGCATCTTTGAGCTCTGCCTTACGCTTCCCTAGTGCAAATTTATAGGCCCTCCTAACCTCCTTAATAATATCCTGATTAGGGGGTTTAATGTTCAGGGCCTCCCGCAAATAATTGCCTGCAGACCTACATGCTTTGTCAAACCAGCCTAGCTTAGCACCCCTGGGTTTACTCGCCATATCCCTTATGATATTAGTTGTAGACTCGTACCTGGTCAAATGCTTCCACCACTAGAGCAGGTGATATATCAAGAGCTAACATGGGCTCCAAGATAATAGCAATATTGCGTCTGACTACAGATTTATTCACTTTGGCAATTGGGAGGTTGCGCCACTTTACCCTCAAACCCCCATCTTTTGCAGTTAAGCCAAGCAGACCAAGATCAGGAATTATACCTGGGTCACAATAATTCCTAGTGCAATTTATGTAGGGTTATGGTCACTAAAGTTAGTTTCATGGACCACTCCTGGGCTAACACGACAATCAAGGGACCTCTAGATAAAAATATAATTGATGATGGTTCCTTTACCCCAACCCACGAAACTGAGCAATTCCCTGGACGGATTGAGGCCCCCCAGGCATTACATTCCTGAAACCAGCTTGACCAAGAGTGTCCGATAGCTCATAGCCCCTCTGGTTGGACTCGTTATCACTAAACACAAGGGGGCAGATTTACAAGCCCCTTGCGCCTCATTTACACCGCTGTTGCGTCACTTTTGTGACACAGCGGCGGCGCAAATCCTCCCCCATGGTGCGGGGTACTTACAATGTGACGCATCTGGGAGATGCGTCACGTTGTAAAGTCCTGCGCCAGAAGTAGGCGTTCCTACGCAGGGGGGGCGTTCTGTCGCAGGAACGCCTCCTAAAAGGCCCATGCTGCGTCAAAACCCTGCGCCTGCCTGAAGCAGGTGTAAGGATTGACGCAGCATTCACAAGATAGGGACCCCCATACATTGCTGGAGCTGCGTCGCACTTGCGACGCAACTCCAGCAATGTGCCACTTTTACGGCACAGATGCGTCACGCATCTGTGCCATTTTTGCCCCATGTTGCGCCGCATTGTAAATGCGGCGCATCCATGGTGGCGGAGCTGTGGCGCACAATAACTGGCGCATCCCTGCTGATATGCAGGGATGCGCCAGTTATTGTAAATATGCCCCAAGATCTTCTAACGCAAAAGTGTTACCATCGTTAGAATTTTGTCCTAACTTAGCATTACAATCCCCACCTATTATAATGCTATAGGATTTAAAATAAGCATATGATCTAGACAGTAGGAGCAACCCTACTTCAAAGAGCGCCTCAATCTGGCACCCAGGGTCACTGATAGAGTTATAGAAATTCACAAGGAAAAAGTTACAATCTATAGAAGTGAGAACCCAAAGAGTCTGAATACCGCTATGTTTAACACTCTCAAATTGACTGAAAATTGTACTAAAGTGATTAGACCCCCTCAAGGCCAATGCCCAAGGGAGGGAGTTGCTGCCAGACAAAAACTTTCATATCCATCCCGTTCGACCTGGTCAAGTGGCCAAGTCTCCTAAAGCAAAGTGACATCAAACTCAGTAATAAAATTATGCCATTCAGGGTCCGATTGCTTATCCCTGATACCTGCTATGCTCTAATTTAAGAGTTTTAGGGCCTCATGTAGGTAGCTAAATACCGGTCAGTAACGGCCGAAAATCGGTAAATATCCCGTTACCGACCGGTATTTAGCCAATTGAGATGTAGGAGGCCAAAAAGAAGTATTCGGTAAATATGAATCGGTAAACACCGATTCATATTTACCGAATCCTAAATTTCCGATTCAAATTTACCGAATACTTATTTTCCGAATAGGTAAACATGAAGTGGTAAAACGAGAAAAGAGATGTAGGTAAATTCGGTATTTAAGAAATCCCTGAAATTCGGTATTTAAGAGTCGGAAATTAACACAGATTGAAAGCAGGTGGTAATCAGCAACAGTGCATATAAGCAATCCCAAAATGCAACAGCGTGGACACCATGGCTGCTCTGTATGTGAATGTAAGGCGCCTACGTCTACAGGCAGCAGGTCTGAGGATTTGGAGACGGGAGGAACGCATTTACAGACAGCGCATCACACTCTTTCAACAGACTGAGGACGAGATACATGAAAGGTACAGGCTACACCCCCAAACCATCATGGACCTGATAAGGGACCTGCACCCACTCCTGGACCAGCCAACAACAAGGGCGCATGCCATACCACCACATGTGCAGGTTCTCTGTAGCCTACATCTACTTGCATCTGGCAGTTACCAGGGGGTGATAGGTGCGGTAGGCGGTGTATCCCAGAGTTGCCTGTCCCGTTTCTTCAGGAAGTTCCTGGATGCCATGATGCTGAGAATGCACCACTACATCAGCTTCCCAAACACACAGGCTGAACTGCAGAAAACCAAGACAGACTTTTACCAGATGGCACAGTTCCTGCATGTCATAGGCTGTATTGATGGCACACACATTCCAATCTGCCCACCAGCAGCCACTGAGCACATCTACAGGAACAGAAAGTCCACCCACTCCATCAATGTGCAGGTAATCTGCGATGCAGGGAACATTATCACTGATATCGTAGCTAAGTTTCCTGGGAGCACCCACGACTCCTTCTTCTTCCAGAACAGTGAGATCTACACACGACTGCTTGCCGGAGAATTTGGAGAAGGATACCTGCTAGGTAAAGCACTGTGACGCTCCCTAATACTTATCGCAAATTATTGTGTATTGAGGGATGTGACTGATGGTTCTCTCTTACTCACCTAGGCGACAGTGCATATGCCGTGCGGTCATTCATCCTCACTCCCGGATGTATGACGTTACAACGCATACTTTTACAACGCATGCACTTACAACGCAATTTTTACAACGCAACATCCACTACAACACATTCCATTACATCGCATGACACTACAACGCATTTTTAAAAACTACCTTTACAACGCATTCCATTACATCGCATACCACCTTTACAATGCATACAATTACAACGCATAATATTACATTGCATTTAAGGTAAGTATTGTATAGTATAGGGGTAAAAATTACTATTCTAACTCCAGGGGGTGCAACAGTAGGGTAAGTGTTGGATAGTATAGGGGTAAAAATTACTATTCTTACTCCAGGGGGTGCAACAGTAGGGTAAGTGTTGGATAGTATAGGGGTAAAAATTACTATTCTAACTCCAGGGGGTGCAATAGTAGGGTAAGTGTTGGATAGTATAGGGGTAAAAATTACTATTCTAACTCCAGGGGGTGCAACAGTAGGGTAAGTGTTGGATAGTATAGGGGTAAAAATTACTATTCTAACTCCAGGGGGTGCAACAGTAGGGTAAATGTTGGATAGTATAGGGGTAAAAATTACTATTCTAACTCCAGGGGGTGCAACAGTAGGGTAAGTGTTGGATAGTATAGGGGTAAAAATTACTATTCTAACTCCAGGGGGTGCAATAGTAGGGTAAGTGTTGGATAGTATAGGGGTAAAAATTACTATTCTAACTCCAGGGGGTGCAACAGTAGGGTAAGTGTTGGATAGTGTAGTGTAATATTATGCGTTGTAATGGTATGCGTTGTAAAGGTAGTATGCGATGTAATGGAATGCGTTGTAAAGGTAGTTTTTAAACATGCGTTGTAGTGTCATGCGATGTAATGGAATGCGTTGTAGTGGATGTTGCGTTGTAAGTGTAGTGCGTTGTAAAAGTTGCGTTGTAAAGGTTGTTCCCCTCACTCCATACCTACACCCATCAACCCTGAGTGAGAGACGATATAATGTGGCACACAAATCAACACGCAACGTGGTGAAGCGCACGTTTGGACTATTGAAAAGCAGGTTCCGCTGCCTCCACAAAAGCGGAGGTGCACGCCAGTACACACCCATCATCTGCTGCAAGATCATTGCCACTTGTGCAATGCTGCACAACCTTGCCACGAAGAGAGGTACAGAGGTGGAAATAACTGATTTTGAGGACAATGATGATGAGTCTGCACAGCCAGAGGCCAACGCAGCAGGAGTGGCAACAGCAACAGATGGGAGAGAGAGACGGGCAGAGATCACATGCAACTATTTCTGAGTAAGTAAGGGGACACAGCCAGTAGTTGGATGCCATGACGTAGTTTAATCATGCGGCACTACGCCACAACACAAAGGAAAACTTGTCCTCTCAATATTGTGCAATCACTAGTTGCAAGTCAAGGGTTACTTCACCCAGTTGTTTCATGTTATACTGTGCAGCATTAGTGTCTGCGCCCACGCACTACAGTGCGGGATGCCATTGATTGTGCGTCCTCACTAGCTGTGGGACCAGTGGCAGCCCCATGCCGCTTGCTGCTCCTCCGTGTGTCTGGGACAGGGGGGTAATGCTGCTCCTGCTGGTGGTTTCTTCGCTGTCCACAGCATCCACAGCACCAGTTGTGGCAGACTGGCTTGTTAGTAGCACTTCAAGTGCACTGGTGACCCTCACCATCCCCCTTGACACGTCATTGCTGCAGTGTGTAAGGCCCTCCTGCATCGCCACAGAGTGCCTGCAGAGCAGCGAAGTGGCAGTTGCCAGCCGGTTGACTGCCCTTGCGTGATGGTCTTTTCTCTGCCGTTCCCGGCGCCGTGCTGCTCTGTCCTCATCAAACTTTGTGCACAGCAGCATGACGGACTGGGACATGTCCCGCATGCCCGCAGCCATCTCACTCATTCCCTCAGCCATAGCGCTGATGCCCCTGTCAATATTTCCAAATGTATCTTTGAGGCCCCGCATTTGGCGCTGTACTGACATCATTGCTTTCGCTTGTAGGAGCTGTATCTTGACCATGGTGGCCTCCAGCCCTGAGAAAACTCCATGGCTCTCACCCTGTGGTGGTGGACTTTGCACCCGAGCCCTGCGGCGACGTCTGGCACCTGTGTGTGCTCCCTCAGAGGCGGAGGGCACACTGGCATGGCTACCATCCAGGGGCACAGTGGATGTTTCCGGCCCCCTGCAGTCTTCAGATGAGGACTCCGAGACATGCAACCTGGAAGCAGCACGCCTCCTCGACCTGAGCAATGCATGCGGTGATGATGCCGGTGACTCCAGCAGGAGTGGCGATCCTGGCTGTGGTGGCGATGCTGGCTGTGGTGGTGAGGCTGGCTGTGGTGGTGAGGCTGCGTGTGGTGCTGATCTCTGCCCAGAACTTGTGGTGGCCTTCCCTGAGCGGTCCTTCCAGTGTGCCCTCTCTCCCGTCTCATGTGCAGTCCTGCGCAAAGTATCATCTGTGGACAGAAATGCAACATCAGCTCAGTGTACCTGAAGCCCTGCATTGCTAGCATCACAATACATTTCTGAAACACTCTCTCATTGTCCTCTGCCTGCTTTTCGCTAATGTGTGTAACATGCCTTGTTGTTCTGTGCTATTCTTCTCATATTTGGGGTTTCCGAGACTACATCTCCCATAATGCATTGCTAGTATGCACTAACACCGGTACTGGAGTGGGATACTCATTGCCCAATTGGGGAGTTGGGATAGGGGTAGGGGGGGCCACATTGCTGTGCATGCGTCTTACCTTGTTTGGTGGCGGCTCTGGCAGAGCTGTCTGCATCCCCAATCCCCACGACACTCTCGGGCTCAATTGTTGACTCCACCAGCTCCTCAAGTTCTGTCAGGGCAGGTGCCCTGTTCCTTCCCCCTCCTGTCCGGCTGGCCTCTTTCTGCAGTTCCCCCATCTTCCTCTTCGTGACGATACGTAGGTCGTACCACCGCTTCTTCAGCACGTCTATGTCCCGGGGGGGCACTCCTATTGCATTCACCTGCGCCTGGATTCCCAGCCAGATTTTCCTCTTCTCCGACTCAGGCACTTGCAGGGACTGCTTTCCAAACAGCTTCTGGTGCTGCTTGACCACCTCCTCCACTAGTACCTGCAGTTCCTTTGGGCTGAATTTTTGTTTTCTCCTCCTTTCACCTCCATCTCTCTCTGTCTCCTGGCTGGACATTGTGTCAGTTTGTTGTTCACAATCAGGCACTGGCTCTGTTGCTCTGCTCTGCACTACCAGCCTCTCCAGAGTCTGATGATTGTGTGCACCTGCCTGGGTGTGGCCACTTCCTGGTTGGGTGGGGTTGGCCTTGCACGGGATTGGCTTATTCATCAAGTGATGTAAATTTGAATTTCCGATTCGATAAACTCCGATTCAGTATTTACCGATTCGGTAAATACCGCTTCATGATACCGGCCGGTATTGTGGATTCGGTATTCATTTACCGAATTTTACCGATTCGGTAATTTATACCGAATGTTTACCTACATACTATTTACCGATTCATAAATACCGATTCGGTAAAATTCGGTATTTATGAATCGGTAAATAGTATGTTACCTATATGAGGCCCTTAGTGAGCGCCCTGGGACACTTAGAGGTGCAGGCTCAGCAGGTGAAATACTTGGGTAGCCCGGTCTAGGCTGGGGGGACTAACACTAGAAGTACATGGAAAGATATCCTGGAGTCAATTGTTTTGGGCTAAGGCACAGAGGGGATCACATTTATTACTCACAGGGATAGCTATTTATGCAGAGGAGATAGCTGGGTGCCAATAAGATCCATGAATCATGTTGTCCCTTAAAGGGGGATGGGGATGTAAGCAAAGGTAGTAGAAGAGAAGCAGGAGGATGTTAATATGTGCATCCTTGATGGTCAGTCGGACAGAACTATGGAGTATACGCTTGAGAAAATCAGGTGACATACAATTGATCACAACACAATCCCCCTCCAGGGATTTGGGCATAGGTCCAACCCACCCAACCCTTCTAACAAACAAAATATCAACATAATCCTTATAGTCACATTGAACATTATTTGCCAATCAATGACGTACTTTGTTTTTCAGTTTGCGGTGTTAACATTTATACTTGGAAGCCCAGTCAAAATAGCTACGTAGGGACAACAATCCAGTGGTAGATTTAGGCAAGGGAACAGTGTGTCCGGGTTGACATTCCTGCCCACCGGCTCCCCAAACACAAGTTGGCCCACACGAGTCCTTGAGGATCTGTCCCCTTCTAGAGAATTTCTTGCTGCAGATAAAATTGGAGGAGCCAGAGGCTAGGAGTGCAACTGAGGTGAATTGTGGGTGCAAATATCCACCCCTTCTGCAGCTTGACCCCTGGGCAAAGTATCTCGCAGAGTATCCCTCCCATGGGTAATAAGCGGATCAAGCCCTGTATCCCTTTGTCGCGAAGCACAAACTAGCCTTCACAAGAAACCTGATGTTCAACTGATTTCTTTTGATTGTAGTCTTAAAAGCACTGAGGGGAGGGTGAGGTCGTGTCCCTTTGTTGCAATCTTCAGGGCCGTCTTCGATGTCACCGCACCACCACGTCTTCAGGGCACAGGACTTCTGTATGGCTCAAAAGAAAAAAAGAAAGGAGCACTTGTCAGTGCAATCGAAATGATCAAGTCGAGGGGAAAGGAGTGAGAGACACAACACCGCCTATCAAGTAGAGTGCGGGGTGGGGAAGCCGTCACCAGGATTTCTTAGCAGAATAGAGGCGTGAGTATACACGTAGCCGGTCTTCGGTAGTTATAGACCTGCCGCCGTGTTTTCTCCCTCGCTCTCTTCTACGGTCGTCAAACCCACCCAGCACCCGCATCCCCGAAGACGGTTACGCACCTGTTGTAGCCACGACCCTCTGGGGCCGTGGCTCGGCGGTACGTCCTCCTTCCGCTCACGAGGCTTCTCTGGCAGACGCTGGTCGGGTCCTCTTCTCCGGGGCTGCCCTGGTTACCCCTCCTCGATCTCGTCGGGGCTTCCGTCACGAAGACTCTCTCCCTTCGGGTCGATGACGACGCCTCTCTCCTCCTCGCAGGTAATATGGGATTCCGTGATTGGGTCGTCCCTTCTCCAAAGGGCGGGCCTTGTCTCTGTGTACGATTCCTTAAAGGGCCAGCTGGTTTTGTATTCTTGCTTACTCTCGTCTGGGGAATCCGGAAACTGCGGAGAAAAGAGGAGACCGCTAGGGAGACAGATCCTGTTTCGGGTCCCTTTAGGCTCTGGATTCCGACACCCTTACGCCTAAGGAGCAAATTGAATTCATGGAATCCCTAAATGGATCAAACCCTACAGCTGGTTTTGTTATGGTTGACCCCAGGGCGGAAAATCTTTCAATCAAGGGGGCAAAACTTAGCCGGATCATGTCCTTGAGCTTGCCAATCATATCAGACCAGTCCAAGGCAGCAAGGCTCACTGGGGCTGGGCAATTTGCACTGGGCCGGTTTGTAGATGTATTCGAGAGTCCTTTTGTGCCCTTCCCTTTAGGTGGTTGTTTAGTTTGCCTCTTCATTTTAGGCAGAGGTGAGCAAATGCTGTTGTTAGGGGTTTTCATGACAGGGTTGTGTCAGAAGGATGAACCATGGGAGGGATGGAAGAAGGGCTTTGCTCGATCTGGGGTGCTGTGTGACCTTGAGAGGCAAACTGTAGGGCCTACATAGCCCTCCGCCCTAGAGAAGGTCCAGATGCCCCTTCTCCTCCAATGATAGCCTGCGTTCAGCCAGGTCAATTTCAGAAGTGATAACCCCAACTGCTCTTGCAAATAAAGAATTCAAAGTGGTGCTATTTGTAAATTTCATACTTGCCTCTTGTGGGTTCGGGGATTTGTGTGTCCCTATATTATTCCAAAGTCCACTTTTGAGTAGAAAGCAGAAAATAAAAAGTCAGACCAGTGTTAAAACAAAATCGCCCAGGGGAACAAAATACGCAGCTTAGAAGTTAGTAAATGGAGTACAGGAGACTCACCACTGGACACCAGGCTTCCTGCTTCTTTTCACAGCTCCACGAGGGGGGGCCGTTCCAGCCTTCTCCAGGCGAAGACGTGCCCACTCTTGGCCCAGGCGTGACCTGCATGCCCAAGCCCAGTTAAGTATGCACATTCGGGGGCAGAACAGCTGATGCGCCTATGACGTTGGCAGCTAGAGCCGTAATTACAACTGGGGCATGTAGTCCAGCCTCCACCTCCAGAAATTTATACATAGAATCCAAATGATCTTTGAAGCACTCCCGGTGATTAATCCCAGCACCTGGGTCACCCCGTACCTTATTTTCGGTGTCCCCAGCCGGGCCCTCCTCTGTGCAGGTAGTCAAGCAGTGCTAGTTTTAACAGCCGGCTCCTCATATGTAAAGGATCTCTGAGTCTACCAGGTGTCTCCTTCTCTGGGCAGTCGGGCTGACTCCTCCCAGGGCCGTTACCACCGCTGAGACGACCAATAGTCCAGACCGCGCCGATCCCCGGAGCTCCCTGGGTCTGCGTCTGACCAGGATCTACAGCCCCCTCTGTCTGCCGGACCATATCTGCGAGTTCTTCAATTGGGGGACGCCCGGGACACGCCGACAATTGAAAAGCCCTTCTCATCCTGGGGCTTCGATCCTCATGTGCGCAGATCAGTCCGGATGGCCCACAAGATCCAGCCGCATTCCCGGGATCATTGCATCACGCTCACAGCGCCACACTCGCTCCCGCTGGCCCAGCAACGTCACGCTTCAAGCCGTAGCCACAGCGGGACCTGCTACCTCAATGCCCCACTTTGCCACAATCAGCAGGCAATCCTCAGGGGAGATCTGCTCGGAGAAACCCTGGGAATCGGTACCTTCGGCAAAGTGAAATGCTGAATCGCATTTCCTCCTGTTCGCGCGTGGCTCTGTGAAGTGTCACTGTCACAGTTGCGTCTCATGGAAAAATCACAACTCTTGACAGGGGTAACAGCTAAAGTCACTAAATTACTAAATGAACCAGAGTTCATGACTCAGAGCAGACAGGCTTAACTTAGGGAAATGTGTAAAGTATTTATGCAGGGCCAAAACAGCAATAAAGTCAAAACAGACAAAAATTAAAAATCTCAGACTGAATTAGAAAAATAGAGACACATTCATAAAGAAAAATGACACAGATATACATTTTTACGGATTTAAGTCAAAATAGCAGCAACAAGATGAAAGAAACAATGTTAGTGAATAGCAGCAGTAGACCAGGACACCGGCACTTGAGGCCAACTGTTATAGATCCTTTGTTGGTTGCAATGAGTGGACTAGTCCCAGTAACAAATCAAAAAGCGTCTAAGTCCTAATACACAAAGGGGCTAGACTGGATTTTTTGTCAGAAAAAGTTGTCTCCCCAAAGGGCAAATCTAAGATTGTAGCCGCCTCTGTGAAAGTGTCATCAAGATTTCTGCTGCAGGCTTTCAAAAGTTTCCTAAATTGTTCCATGTGCCCACGCAAACACAGAAGCACATTGCCAAACCTTTGAGGACCTCAAAGAGACATCTAGAGACTCTCAGGGTGCCAGTCAGAGACCACCAGAAAAGTACAGCCCAAGTTCCAGTTGGCACTGGTCAGTCAGGAATGGTAGGGAAAAGGCCTCTTGCAGCATTTGTGTCCCTGGAGACACATACCACCAGGACGCTCCTTCCAGAGTGACAGTCCTGCTCTATAAATACATAAATCAAATCAAACCAGGAGATAGGACAACTGACCCTTGGAGTCCACTTCTTTGTTGTGAGTACAAAGAGGAGCAGGTCCAGTCCTTCAGAGCTCTGCCAATGTCACAGATAGCAGGTCAGCCCTCTTCTGTTCTTCTTCAGGTCCAGTATGTGTTATATCTAGGTGCCTTAGAGGGACACATTTATGTTTGGCACTAGCTAGTCAGTGGGGTTAATTCCTTGGTAATCTATAACCAATGGGATAAAAATGACTGAGGACGCGGGATGTGACATCACTGAACAAACATCACTGAGCCGGGGCACAGACCACAGCCCCCGGGCTCCTCCGCTTCTCTTCCCGTCATCCTCGGGTGCCAGGAGGTGCAAAAGAGCCACTGAGAGGCCTCACTGTGCACAGGCCGCGCCTGGGCAAAGCCTGGGAAAAGGGTGGGCCTGTCCTTGCATTTCACTGACCAGAGAAGGCTGGGCTGACCCCCCTCAGATATCTGATATCCGAGGCCCAATCTTTGGAAGGTACTGTTTTTTTAATTTTTTTCAGAGTTTGGTTGCAAGGACCGCTTTAAGCTTCCAAAAGAGTACTGGTTGAGCATTGGCTGAGTAGCTCCCTTCTCGAGTGGCACACCTATTGACTGAGTTATAACCCTTTGGACTCAATTCTTTATTCAATTCTTTATTCATGTTATCAACGGTTTGTTGTACCTTTATGATTTTTCTTTATCGACCACGGGTGGAATTTTAAGCGCTTCTAAGGCAACAAATTACCCGTCAGTTCCTGAGAATGCCCGGAAAAACATTGATTCTTTTTCAGTACAGGCAGTCAAAGTGATCTCTCAAGAGATAGATATGGTAGAGCGACTTCTCTCAACAGGTGGAGGGGCTGGGGGCCAGATTGCTGGGTTTCCTGTAGATGGAATAACTATACCACTAGTAACAGAGACCGAGACTAGGGAAACTCAATGCCCTAGTATTGCTGATAATTTACCAATTCAGTCCAACAATGAGACAACATTAATCCCTAGTTCAGATAACTGTATAACTTTAGACCATTCCTCTACTCCCAATAGGAAATGCAAGAAGTCCATCGCTATAACTGGTGAATCACGTATACCCTAGACAAAAACTCCACCATATATAGAGGCTGCAACACGTATAAGTACCCCAGGGGATTTACAACGAGCCTCCTTATTGGCAGGACTCACCTCTAGAGTGGAAGCATTGTTAGCACCTATTGAGGAGAGTCCTTAATAGCCGAGATGAAACATATTAGATTACATCAACCCACTCCTTCTATAGTGCAATCCATGGAAGTGCCGGATAAAAAATTGGCACCAATTCCAATCTTTGACTCTCCGAGGTCCAGCATAGCTAATATTGAGAAGTCGCAGGTTGCGGGTGTCATGACTGAATATACCGCCAGAAACTGTGAATGATTATCTGTTTCTATATCTCAAGTAGACCAACAACCACAGCAATCTAACACAAATAATACACATTTGATATACAGCGACACCTCATGAGTAAATAAACTAGTAAAGGAACGGAATGCCAATATACCAGAAGCACAGGTCACTGTTAATGTACTCCCCTTGGGCCCGGGCCAAAAAAAATCCTACGACTCATTAAAGAATTCAGTGATACATCGGCTTGATAGGAATTGCCAATTCCAAGTAGAAAATGCCCATCAAATCTTGTTCACAAGGAGAGTGAGTTGGATCGGT
Organism: Triturus cristatus; assembly: GCF_964204655.1. Taxonomy (NCBI): domain Eukaryota; kingdom Metazoa; phylum Chordata; class Amphibia; order Caudata; family Salamandridae; genus Triturus; species Triturus cristatus. The sequence continues at coordinate 851,163,026 of NC_140595.1, read as the reverse complement.
CCCTTGAGAAAACATTGTATCAAGGATTGTATAATAATTAATTTTACAGATCCAAGGTGGGCCAAGGGATACCTAACGGAGATGACACGTCACCTACATCTAGAACAGAAAATATAATTGCAGCCTTTCGGTTTTTTCTACAGGCACCTTCAGCCCCTGCACCCCAAAGGAGTAAATTAGGACCAACAACCAACTACCCTGTCCCAGATCACCCTTTTTACCAGCCAATGGCGGTTAACAACAGATACCAAATATTGAGTGATCTCCAGGACATTGATTGACATCAGACAGGGCATTACACAGTGGATGAGCTGCCACCCCGCGAAGGGAGGGAAGAGGATACTCACCCTGTTAAAAAGGGTACTTATAGTATTACTGATAATATCTCTGTTGCCCCATTGTTATCTTGTAACAACATTGTGGACCCTACACCCTCAGCAGTTGCTTCACTAAAATTATTACCACCTAGTAGTACTGACTCAGGGATAGAGGGTGGCTGCAAAATTGATACCTGGCATGTAGGAGGGTTAGGAAAAAAAACAGGATACACTAGGGTGGGTGAAGTTCATAAGTGACTTGGACATAATATTTATCCAAGAAACTTGGTGTAACATGCCTTTCTATTTCGAGGGTTTCTCAACACAATGGCTGGAGGCTGAGCCATCAACTGCAGGGAGGGCACAAGGGGGGCTCATGGCCCTTACATCAAACAAACTCCTGATAAGTATAAAGAAAAAAATAACCATAGGCTCTCATTCATTAATCTTATGGTTAACTTTCTGGGGTGGTCGGGACATAGTTTTGGTTAACTTTTATAACAATGTTTTAAAAACTACCTGGGGCGAGGTTGCCGCAGCCCTTGAAGGGGGTTTGGAGACTTTACTCCAGTCCATTACTAATCGTTTTATATTAATTTGGGCATGTGATTTTAATCTTGCCCTATGCTCACTTTCAGCTGCATGGGTCTGAGGGGTTATTGATGAGGCTGGGACTGCATATTTACACTTCCCTCACAATGATTATGGTGATAAATTGAATTCTTTGATTGCCAAGTTTGATTTACATTTACTAAAATGCACCTGCGATAGCAATGGGGACCCCGTGCCAACTTTTATAGGGAGGAATTCTACATCTATTATTGATAATATCCTAATATCAGCTAATGCAAGCAAGTGGTGTGCTTTACCAAGGGTTGTGAGCCTAGGCCTGAGTGATCACAACTGCATTATACTGACAGTTTTTTACTGGGACAAGACCAGTGACACACCTTCTATTTGTGTTACTGACATTGCACCAATACGACCAAATGGGACTTGCAAAAAGGTGTCTACACCATGAACTGTGAGGATACGTTGAAAGGGACTAAAACCCATCAAATGTGATAAGGGTGATTGGTAGCCAAGAACTGTAGTATGCATAATACAAAGATTGCGTGAACACTAAGCAGGTAAAAACTTGCACAATGAAAGAATGAATCCCAACGCCGGTGATGGACCCCTATGCCCGAACTCTAGGCTTATTGACAGCAACAAGCATGTAACACAAACTGTCACACATTAACAACAAATTGCATGCAAAGTTGGTCACCCTAGATTTGGAAACCAATTCCAATAATCATAAGGATTAAACAAAAAAAAAGTGAATTTTTTCAATGCCACTACCCCTAAAAGAAAACGTTAGCTGCAAACTGAATCCAACTTTAAATTTCAGAGGACCCCACAGGAATTACATGCAGTGTATTGATACCATTTCTAGAGAAGCATGTAAATGTGTAGTAAAAAAAATAAACCATTCCAAAGTCAAAATGTAGTAAAATGGTGGCTTCCAGACACAGGTGCTTTACTAAAATGTTCCTACCTTGAGTAGAGGAGCCGTACACATGGAACATACAACATGCCTGTAGTGTCGCGATAGTATCCCTGACATGACACGCGATGGCGTGCGCGTCAGGTCACGTGCATTCAGCCCCCTATAAATATGACGTCACGCGTGCACGTCGGCAGAAGAGCCACGGCAGCGGTGACGGAGCAAACCCTACCACGAGTGTCCAGTGTCTTATTGACCACGTGTGTCGGCCTGCATCACAGGGGCCCCTGGTAGCTGCCCTAACGACACCACAAAGTGGCGACGAGGGTGGGCGTTCCCTCGCTCCTGCTCCTCGCGTTCAGCTGGTGTGGCGGCCGGTGAGCGATCCCCGCTCGCGGTGCTCGTGCCCCGCTGGAACGCGCTGCTGTCCCCACGCCCCTGGCCTGTGGAGGAAGTGCGCGGAAGCATCGGAGCGCTCCCGGTCGGCTGGGTGTTCGCGTAGGGGACGTCGGCTGCATCGGCGCCCCAGCGCGCTACGGTGAGCACGTGTGCCCCGCCCCCCTGGCCTGTGGTACGCGGAGCGCCTTCCACACCCTGCCTCCTGCCTGGAGCTGCCTAAAATACTGGTGGGCGTTGCCTCTCGCCGCCAGCAAGTCGTGTGGTTGTGTGGACCCGGGGTCAAGTGCTGCCTGAGGGGTAAGGTCGATTGCCCAGCCTATGCCTGCATGAGAGGCCCTAGGTCAAGAAAGCACAGCGCTGAAGGATCCCCATATCCCTACCATACCGGAGATCACCGGGGGAAGGTCTCACACAGCCGGGGTGAAGGTCCTGCCACCCACGTGGGAGCCTTATCTGGGAGCCATCAATGTCAAGGGGTGGAGGAGGTCTCGCCCAGCGCAAGAGCACACGTGAGCAGGAGGTCTCGCCCGGCGCAAGCCACGCACGTGCGACATGGCGACCATCCCGCCAATTGAGCCATTCTCTGTCGAGGGGTCCCCATCAGCGGTAGCGGCCCGATGGAGAGACTGGGAGGACAGAGTGCGCATCTTTTTTGAGGCCACGAAGGTCCACAGAGACCAAAAACGCGCAATGATAATTCACCTGGGCGGTAAGGAGATTCACAACATAGTAAAGACGCTTGCGGAAGCTACCCCCAAGACGCACACGACGCTAATAGCGGCGCTCAACGAATACTTCGAACCGATGGCAAACCGAGACTATGAACGTTTCATATTCCGCCAAGCACGCCAACTGCCGGAGGAGTCGCTCGACAAATTCTACGCTCGTCTAAAGAACCTAGCGGCCACCTGCGGGTTTCGGGATGAGACGGAGGAGATAAGAGGCCAGATAATACAAGGGTGCGCGTCCGTCAAGCTGAGGGAAAGGATCTTAGAGGAATCCGGTAAGCCCCTAGCTGATATCTTGACAATGGGCCGAACGAAGGAACTGTCCAAAGCGCGCGCTGCGCACATGGAAGCGGCCCTACAAGTGCCAGTGAAGACCGAGCCAGTCAACGCAGTGGCAGTCAAGCCAAAACAGAGGTGGCCCTGACGAGGACCAGGCCCGGCCGCTCAACAGCAACCCAAGTCCTGTGGGTACTGCGGTGGCTCGCCCCACACCCCGTCTGAGTGTCCAGCGTGAGGGAGTAAGTGCAGGGGGTGTGGACGCTTCAACCACTTTGAGAAAGTGTGCCGGTCAAAGAAATTCCAAAAGCCCCGCCAAGCTGTCAACACGGCTGAGGAAGGAGGCCCGGGGGCCAGTGACATGGACGATGATGAAGAGGAGGAAAAGGTCATACACCGGGTACACATGATAGGCACGGCGGCCCGCCGGACTAGGAGACTGCCGCAATGCAGCATCCGAGTAGGGTCACAGGAAGTCACGACGGTGGTAGACACAGGAGCCAGCATCAATATCATGGCCGCTGCGATGCACAGATCCATGCACCCACAGCCAGCACTCCATCCCTCGACGATCACGGTGTTCGCCTACGGACAGGAGGAACCGTTAAAGGTATGAGGAAAGTTCAGGACTGTGATATCCCATGGGACGCGCTCAATCACGTCGAATATCTATGTTACAGAAGACGGGCAAGGCATGCTCCTGGGCTGCCGAGCGGCAGAAGATCTGGGAGTGGTAACGTTCGCATTTGGGGTACACCAAGAATCAGTACACCACACCTTGGAGGAGTTCGAGGAAATCTTTCACGGGATAGGCAAGTTCCGGGGCAAAGAGGTTCACCTACATATCGATCCCACTGTCCAGCCGATAGCACTCCGGCATCGCCGCATAGCATTCCACCTCAGGCCACTGGTGGAAGCTGAACTGAAGAAGCTAGAGGCGGCGGGAATCATCGAGAAAGTGTCCGGACCGACCCCGTGGGTGTCGCCAATCGTCGTAGCGAAGAAACCCAAGCAACCAGGCGCTGTCAGAATATGCGTAGACATGAGGCTCCCCAATGCTGCCATCAAAAGGGAGCGACACATCACCCCGACCATCGATGACATCGTCGGGGAAATGGCAGGCGCCAAATGGTTCTCAAAGCTGGACTTACGCTCTGGGTATCACCAACTAGTACTGGACGAAGCGTCCCGGAACATAACCACGTTCTCCACACATGTAGGTCTGAGGCGGTACACGAGGCTGAGTTTCGGGGTGTCGAGTGCTGCGGAAGTATTCCAGAACGTGATACAAGAGCTCATCGCAGGAATCCCCGGAGCGATCAACGTCAGCGATGACATCATGGTACATGCCACGACCGTGTCGGAACACAATGAGAGGCTGGTGCAGGTGCTACGATGCATACGAGACGCAGGTCTTACACTGCATCGGGAGAAGTGCGAGTTTCTGTGCCGGAAGATCCAGTTCTTCGGTTACACCTTCTCGGCAGATGGTGTCAACCCGGATCCGGACAAGGTAAAGGATATCAAGGAAGCGGCCGCCCCCGCCAACATCACGGAGGTGCGGAGCTTTTTAGGGATGGTGAACTACTGTGGCAGGTTCATCAAGGACCTGGCGAACCTCACGGCGCCACTGAGAGAGCTCACCAAAGAGTCCACCCCCTGGACATGGAACAGTGACCAGAATCGAGCGTTCGAGGAAATCAAACAGGCGCTCTCAGAAGACACGACGCTGGCCTTCTTCGACCCGGCCAAGCTGACGCAAATCGCCCTCGATGCCGGTCGAGTCGGGCTGGGCGCGGTCCTGCTGCAACGGAAGACAAGTGCCGAGGAATGGGCCCCGGTGGCATTTGCCAGCCGGTCACTCACAGAGACGGAGCAGAGATACTCCCAGATAGAAAAAGAGGCGATCGCCATTCATTGGGGGTGTCGTCACTTCCACCTGTATGTCTACGGCAAACCATTTGTTGTGACCACAGATCACAAGCCACTGGTATCCCTGTTTGCGGGCACGTCCACTAAGCCGCCGCCAAGAATCGAGAAATGGATGTTGCAACTGCAGGATTATAACTGCAAGATTGAGTACCAGCCGGGCGCCCGGAACCCGGCGGACTACCTATCTCGCCACCCTCGCACAGCAACTCCAAAAGAGATGAAGGAAGCGGCGGAAACAGAAGAATACATCCGCTGCATCACGGCGCGGTCATGTCCCCGGCCAGTGTCCATGGCCAGCCTGTCACAAGCCACCAGCGAAGATGAGTGCCTACAAAGAGCAAGAGTGGCGGTCCGAGACAACAGCTGGACCCGCACCAGAGAGGAGTGGAAAAGCTTGACGCCTCGGGCGAAGCAAATAATGGAGAGCCTGTACCATGTAAGAACGGAACTGACGGAAGACGACACAGGATGTTTGTTGAGAGGCCACCGGTTAGTCATCCCGACGTCCCTCACCCAGAGAGTGGTGGATCTGGCCCACATTGGTCACCAAGGTATGGTCAAGACCAAGTCAAGGCTCCGAACCAAAGTGTGGTTCCCTCTCATGGACGAAATAGTGGAGGCCACCGTTCGAGAATGCCAGGCGTGTCAGGTAACAGGGGAAGTGCCCCGGCCAGCCCCTGTCGTGATGGAGCCTCGCCCTAGGAGGCCCTGGTCGAAGATCAGCGTCGATTTTGGCAGCTTGCCAGACGGACGGCACACTCTGGTGGCCATAGATGATCACTCCAAGTATCCCGAAGTGGAAATACTGACTGCTTTGAGTGCCCAGGAAGTAATCCCGAAGCTTGAGAAAATCATGGCAACACACGGCATAGTCAAAGAGATCAGAACCGACAATGGGTCACCTTTTCAGAGCCAGGACTTCGCGGCATACCTACAGACTCTCGGGGTCCATCACCGGCGAATCACCCCCCGATGGCCTCAAGCGAACGGAGAAGCTGAACGCTTCATGAGGACACTCAACAAAGTGATACGGATTGCCCACGAGAAGAACCAATCTGTGGAACTTGCAATCTTTACATTTCTCCGCAGCTATCGCCAAACGCCCCACTCTATCACGGGAGTAGCACCGGCACACCTGCTGATGGGGCGGGTTGTCACAGACTCCATACCGCATCACCCAGAATGGAAGCCCGAAGCTCCCAATGACAGTGCCATTGATGAGCACCGACGCGGAGCCTTTGCTCAAGTTGATGCCCGACGGCGGGCTGTGTCCTCACCCCTAATCCCAGGTGACAATGTACTGATCCGAAATCGGATGCCAGGGGGCAAGTTTCGTTTGAACTTTGAACCACAGCCATGGACAGTGGAGAAAGTCAGAGGCACGTGCGTGACAGCCAGGAAAGGTACCGAGAAGATAACGAGGAATGTTTCATACTTCAAGAAAGTTCCAGTGCCCCCTGGAGCGGATGAACGACGCCAGGACGGTCCCCCGAGACACACGCCGCGAGAGGAGAGATTCTCAGAACTTGCGGACCAGGCGAGTGGAGGAGCGGAATCCCTAAGTCATGGACTTGACACACCGCAGCAAAGCCTCCAGCCAGAGAACACGCCACCCGAGGCAGCTGGCGTGCCAGAGACTGGAGAGAGTGGCGCAGATGGTGACTCCGGGAGTAGAGGCCGGGGTATTGCATCGGACCGTGGGAGACCGCGATATGACCTGAGGCCGCCCCCCGAGCCTTCCTGTCGGCTACGTGACTACGTCAAGTAAGACTGTTTTAGTTTTTCCTTGTTTGAGTTTCGGACTGCAAATGTTGAGTGCAGGGTTGCGGGATACTAAGGGACCTGTCATCCATACTCTAAAGTGCAGTCACATATTTTGGGTTATCGTTTTGTTTTGTGTGTTGGGGAGGAATGTAGTGTCGCGATAGTATCCCTGACGTGACACGCGATGGCGTGCGCGTCAGGTCACGTGCATTCAGCCCCCAATAAATATGACGTCACGCGTGCACGTCGGCAGAAGAGCCACGGCAGCGGTGACGGAGCAAACCCTACCACGAGTGTCCAGTGTCTTATTGACCACGTGTGTCGGCCTGCATCACAGGGGCCCCTGGTAGCTGCCCTAACGACACCACAATGCCCAGTCTTCATATTCCGGTGCACCCAAGAAAGTACACACGCAGATGTCGAGACCTGAAGAGATGGAGGCTGGGCAAAGCGAGACACAACCAAAAGGTACATGATTCCAAAAGGAATAGCGGAGCAACAGTGCACCAGGGTCTGACTGCATAGGCCGCGGTTGGCAGAAAATGTCCTGAATTAAAATGGACATCGTGGGACAACACATACTCCAGTACTTGCTGCTAAATACAACCACAAGATGGTGGCACGCAATCTACGCTGCGCCGTTTGGTTCAAGGCACGTCCTAGCTGGACAGCGTCACAGAGCAGCTTGAGGCAGCGTAGAAGAACAAACGTCATAGTGAGTGCTACAACCCCACCGTGAGACTCATGGACACGGTAAGGTGCATGCGCACTCCTACAAATTTAAACCACAGTGAATGGTTTAGCTGGCCACGCTGCATAGACGATCTAAAGTATAATAAACTCACCAAAGTATTTGAAAACAAAAGTTGACCTGTGCCTTTAAGAGTTTGGTCGATTGTCTCCGACATATCCCATGTTATTCTCGTACTGGAAACTTGACAGCAGGATGAGACTGGTTTAACAAAATATTGAAGTGCACAACAGCGTGGTATAAAGGCACACACCTGTTCAAGGAAGACTGATTAAACATGAATGACGCTGTAGTAACTGGCATGCCAGATGTGTGTCCCCGTGTGTAAACTGGCTTGCCAAACGTGAAATAACGCCACTGAAGAAAGCACCTGAGAAGAAAGTATAGACATTGATGCACTCAAGTAAATCATGTGTCACAAATCTCCAGAAATAAATCCATTTAGAAGAGACTGATGATTGTAGAGTGGGGTAAACACTCCAGGCATAAACTCCATAAATGATCCCATGTTGAGCAGTTGAGCCATTGATTTCATGTTATTGTGGATCAATGTCCAGTATTTAGTAAAATAAGTCAGTGAGCACTGCTCGCATGTGCTGGTGTTGACCAGCTTGAGGAAAATCAGGCGCTAGCAAACAAAGTGCTCAGGATCACACAAGCTGTCATAGTAGCAGGAATCCCAGTCCTTGAAACCATTGAAGTACATGCAGGCTGGGGCTATCTGATATAAGAGACACTGGTGGGACAGGCACACCTTGTACTTCAGACTGGAGGTTTCTTCTTAGTTTTTGTAGCTTTCCTTTGGAGATTTCTTGTTTTTGTAAACCCTTTAAAAACACGCGTAGTTTCATTTCCAGAATCGTCGCAAAAAATCAGTAGTAGCGAGGTCTGCAGCCAGGATGTAGTTTTAAGTAGATTTATTGAGTTCAGGTATAGGTAGTTGAGTTGTAGAGATGCACCCCCACCAGGAGCTGTCTGCCTGCTGCTCAGCCCATACTCAACTGACACACTCCAGCATCCAGGTACCCAAATATTCAATCCAAGACCATCACACCAACATTCCATGCAAAACATTCACATTGTCTGAGCAGCTAGAGAGAAAGTAACCAGATAAATACAATACAGGTTACAACATAAGTATCATGGGCTTTGAGGAAAAGTAAAGAGGGTAAAGCCCCGGGCCCAGCTGGGGTCCCAGTAGATGTCTTTAAGTTGACAGATGATTTATGGGGCCCAAATGTAGCAAGAGTATTTAATATGGCTGGGATGACAGTGATTCCTCTTACATCCACTATAGTCCCTATTTTTAAGAATGCCAGTAAATCTGATTCCAAGAATTACCGCCCAAGCTTGATCTAACATCAGCGTACCATCAAATTAAAATCCGGCATGATTCTCAAGATCTCACAGCATTCATAACCTCTTTTGGAACATTTATTTTTATTAGGATGCCTTTTGGATTAATTACTGCAGCAGCAACTTTGCAAAAGCTTATGGCTGGGTTGTTCGGTAAATTAAAGAGAGAGCAAGACTTCCAATATGATATTCCAGTTTTTGGGAGGGATTTTTATGAACACTAGAGTTAAAGTGGCCCTTGATAATTTCCAAATAAGTAGATTGACTTTCAAAGGATAGAAATCTCCATCTAAAAAAACTGAAACTGAATATTTAGGACATTTAATAACTCAAGGCGGAGTAAGATGCAACAGGAATTTGAAAGATAGTATAATAACCTTAAGAAGTCCAACTAAGAGCGAAGAGCATTTGTCATTTTTAGGAATTGCATAATTCTACAGTAGATTCACTGAGAATTTTTCAAGTATAATATATGTGCAGAACTTGGCTGGGATAATGAATGTAAATGTGAATGTGTGTACACAAATGAGAAACTGATGTGTGTTCCTTGTTTGCATATGATAACAATAGTGTACCAATATCACAGATGCTAGCAAGAAGGTTTTAGGAGCTGTGCTAATTCAATAAGGCATCAAGAACACTAACAATGAGATAACATTTTCATTAGTAGAAAAAAGAGTCTCTTCGTGTTTCACAGGCCATAATCATATTTAAGTATTTTTGTGGGGAAGGAATTTCAATGTGGAGACAGATCATAAACCAAAAAGAGAAATCTTCAATAAAAAGGTACTGGACAATGTTTCAGCAAGAACTTCAAAATGGATTGTATTCCAGAAGGAATATGATTTGGGAGTCACATATCTGCTGTGTTGAAATGAAATAGAACTGCAAATTGTTTAAGTAGATTGGACAATATTAAAACAGATGAGGCTGATGAAGTTGAGTGGTGGTGTGATGTGAAACTGTGTGAAGCTACTGTAGGATGCATCAGTCAGGAAGAATGGTTGCATGAAATGACAATTGATGAAATAAGGAATCATTGTAAGCAGATAGCCAGAAAAAAGGAGTCTAGCAGAAAAGTACCTGCCATGCATCAAACTTTTGGATTAATTGGCCTAGAAGGAGCTTTTTATGTTTAGAGGTATAAGAATACTTCCACCATTATTCCTTGGATCTAAGTTATTCAAAGTGGCCCTTGAGGGTCATTTAGAGGGCAATAGAACCAAAGAAAGAATAGGATGTGAATTTTGGCCAGGGTTGGACTGTATGCAGTGTCAGTTGAGTGACAACGTACAGCTCCAATGGTTTGATATCTTCTTCAGCAACAAAGGGAAGGTATACATTTAGACATTAGTTGTAATGGATGTAAATACTAGACGAATATTAACATTTTTGGATCAGGTTGTTTAAAGAGAAGGTTTCCCAAAGAAGTTGCAAACAGACAATGGTCTGAAGTTGGTCTGTAAGAGGAACAATTACAAGATAATGGGGAATGGACAGGCCAGCTGCTTGAAGTCGGACGTATAGCAGCAGAAGTGTTTGCACCCATGGTTGTTGGAATGGCACATGATCCCCTCTAAATGGGAGATCCACAAGATATCCTTTGGTTCCAGACACAACACACACAATTATGGAGGAACCTTGGTGAACACTGGCTTTTTTGACGGAACAAAACTGGGATGCAGAAGACACACACTGGCTGATGGATAATATCCGCTGTTGAGCACCAGCAAATACTAATCAAGCTACAGGCACCAAGCAAGCACCATTCAAAGCCATGAACTTTAAACCTGGAAGCCATTTCTTCCATTGAGTTTGCAAAATTGTCAAAAATATCATTGATCGCAATGTGTGCCTCAACGGATGCTGCACAATTCATCTCTCTTACATCCCTGGAAGCATAGTTCTGCTCTTTACAGCTCTTCTGAAGATGTGTTGTAGAGTAAACCCATAATCCATGCCCAACACAGCACATAATGCACTTAAACTAACTCCCAGCTTCTCCAAGAAGCTCAGAGTGTGCTGTGTGCCTCAGCACCCTTTAGAAGCATCCAGGACCTACACACAGTAAGATGCACAACTCAAGTGAGAGAGGATGATTACACACAAGCAAAAAACTCTGCATGCTTCATCACTCTAAGTACCCTCCATCCAAGGCTCTGAAGTTCTCTGTCTTTACATCTGTGAGACTTGGTGAAGCTCCCAATACACTCCACTTTCATCCATTGAAAGCAAGTCCTCTGGTACCTGTAGACTCCATTACATAACCTTTGGTGCCCCTAACAAATAAAAAAATTGAAAGAAAAAAAAAAGAATTCTTCAGTAAGCACATTGATTAAGATATAATGAATATTCACACCAGGAAATTATTTAGCAAAAATATGCGATGACATTGCAGGATGTTGTAGTTATGTAGCCTAGGGTTTTTCCTTACAGATAGGCAGTATGTATAACAAGCATTGGTGGGAGAACAAATGGTCGGACCCCAAAACAGGCAACTTGAGACTTCAGGCAGCCATCTGGTGTTTATGCGGTTTCGATATGTACAGTCAATGAGAACCATATCTTAGGGTCAGGTGTACTGTAGAGTACTGACAAAACCATTTAAAAATTCTTCTTTTTTTTTTTTTTGTCCTCATTTGCCTGCCCCACAATCCCAAAAAGAAGCGCCACTCACCTTAGATGTCGTCTGGAACTAGATACTATTCCATCCCAGACCCAGACACCAAGGAAGTATAAACCGGCGAGAGACGTTCTCCAGGATATTGTTGTGGGAGGAAAGAGAAATATGAGAGGGCTCACAACCCCTCACTACTCCATCTAGACTTAGTAAGCCTTTCGGAAGGAACCACCAAGGCACCTGGAGTATGATGGCATAATCATCGGACCCGGGGGAAATTTTTTTTTTTTAAAAACCCCCGGAGGCTCTACAGAACCTTTTATTTCCACTGGACCAGCAAGTTCCAAAAAGAGAGGTTACGTTGGTGACATGATCTGGCCATATCCACCTTAGATGTATCGTATAAGGACACTAGCCAGCCTGCATGTGATGGTGCCTTCTGGTCTACCCAATATTTACAAATCTGCTGTCTAGCCAGCAGAATTGCACAAAACAAAAAGCTCTTTGCCTAGCCTATGATATTATCGTCCACCCCAAATATAATTAACGGCAGTGTAACGGATATAGATTTCTTGAGGATAGAGTCCAAAGTGATCTTTACTTCCTCACAAAAGGTGATGATAAATGGACAGACCATAAACATGTGAACGTCGGAGGCTGCAGGGAGATTACACTTATTGCATGATTTTCCGGACTGAAATTTAGATAGTCTTTGAGGGGATAGATAGGCTCGATGGAGGGTAAACAGATGGTTCCGCCTCAACCAAGCCGGCTTAACCACTTTATACAGGAGAGTGAAAGATCTTGTCCACATATCCTCACACTGCATACCCGTAAGCCCTCCCCACTGTTCATCGGGTAGAGTGAAGTCCCCATCCACCTCCTCCAGAATGGCCCAGTACCAAAAGGGCTACCTCTTTCCCCCCCTCTTGTCTCTCTACCAGCTGTTCCTCCAGGAGGCAACTCCTCCCCAAGTGTATCTTTTTCCTGATCAATTCCCGGGACCAGCTGGCAAGCTGCATGTATTTGAATCTAGATAGTGTTGGGCCAACCTTCTCATATAACTCCTCCCACCCCACCAGTGCCCCCTCCACTAGCAGCTGTCCCCAACTTACTATCCCTGCCTCCCTAATAGGTGTTGCAAGACTATCCCTCAAACAAGGGGGGAGCCCCGGCGAGTCCCAGATTGGGGCGAACCTAGAAAAATAGGGCAACCCCACCCTTTCTCTAATCAATTTCCACGCTTTGGCCAATGATAGTAAGATCTTTAACCTCACCTTCTTGAAGAACTTCCGGTCTCCAAATTTAAAAAGAAAACCATCAAGGGGCAAATCAGCCCCATTCAACATAGCCTTAAACATTTTACCAATCGGTGCACTTGATGGAGATTTCAACAGCATCCTGGAGTATGATAACTGAAACGCCAAGGCATAGTATTGTAGGTCTGGGAGTGTGAGCCCCCCCCTTCTCCCTCCTCCTTCTCAGTTTTTTCCAGGCCAGTCTAGTAGCTTTATAATTCCAAACAAAAGAATTTGTGTCTTTTTGACATTTTTGGATTTGCTTATGATCAAAAGCGAGATGGTGTTAAAAATAAACATATACTTGCGGAGGATGGACATTTTTACTAAACTAACTCTCCCCAATATTGTCAGTGGAAGAAAGGCCCAAGCTTTTAGTAATGCCCGACATTCTCGTAAAACCTGTTCCAAGTTAGTATAAGCAATTTTACCTATCTCCTGAGTGATCCTAATTCCCAGATAGCGCATAGATGGAGTAACAACCAACTTCGGGTTTTGGATGTTCCAGGTCATCACCTCAGTCTTTCCTTCATTGATTTCTTGCCCCGAAATCTGCCCGAATTCCTTAGCTCTCTTAATAATAATGGGGAGAGCCTGCACAGGGTCAGTTGTATAAACTATTATATCGTCCGCATAAAGTCCTATCCGCTTAGCCCATCCTCCAAACTCAAAAGAGGAGATGTTATTATCATCTCTCAAAATTTGGGCAAAGGGTTCGATATACATATTGAATAGGAGGGGAGAAAGCGGACAACCCTGCCTGGTACCCCTCGTGATTTTAAACTGTTCAGTAAGGACCCCGTTAACCAGAAGTCTAGCCCTTGGGTCGTTATAAAGAAGCGAGATAGCTCGACGGAAGTTATCTCCTAGATTAAACCTTTTCAGAACCGCGGCCAGGTAGGGCCAGTTGACCCTGTCAAAAGCTTTGGTAGCATCCAGGGTAAAGGTGGCCAATGGGAGATAGAATGAAGCGGCTATATCTATTGCTCCAACCAGATCGTGGGTAAGATCTGCTAGCTGTCGCCCTCTTATAAATCCCTTCTGGTCCTGATGGATTATTGAACCAATCTCACTCCCCAACCTTCCCGCAAGAATGGCCGCAAAGATCTTACAGTCATTGTTTAGGAGTGAGATTGGTCTGTAGGACCCGCAATCAGCCGGGTCCTTGCCAGGTTTAGGGATCAGCACGATCGTTGCCTCATTCCACGATTCTGGTGGGGCCATGCCTTCTAAGAATATAGCGTTAAAAAGGGCAGTCAAAGGTGGAACTATAACTGAACCCAAAGCACTATACACCTCCCCTGGAATGCCATCCGGGCCTGCGGCTTTCGCTCGCTTCAATTGCTTGATGGCGTTACTAACTTCAACCTCTGTTATTTTGGTCTTCAAGTGGTCGCGCTGATCTAACGAAAAGGTGGGGAGGTGGGCCTCATCTAACCATACCTCCCTAGCCTCCCTAGCCACTTGGTCATCAACAATGTCTTCCTTGTAGATGTTTTGAAAGAACTCCTGAAAGGCGATCCCTATTTCTGTGGTGGTAGATCTGGCCTTGGCTTCCCCTACCAGTTTTATTTCCTTAATATATTTCTTGGCCTGGTCTGCTTTTATTTTCCAAGCCAGGATTTTACTAGCCGCCTCTCCGTACTCAAAGTGTGACAGCTTACTTGCCTCCCATCTCTTGACCACCCTTTCCTGAAGTAGGTTTTCAAGCTTTACCTTCAACGCTGCCCGCTTCTCCTGGTCCTCTACCGAGAGTGGACCATATTTCAGCTCTGTCTGCCTAAGTTCCTGCTCTATGTTAGTGACTGCTGTTCTATAGGCCTTACATCTATACGAGGCTCTATTTGTTATGCAGCCTCTTAGGAAGGCTTTCAATGCTTCCCATATGATGGCTATTGAAGCTGAGTTTATATTGATGTCCAGAAATATGCATACCTCAGCAACGAGGAAGCAGATTTCCTCCTCTTCAAGCAGAATCGTCCGATCGAAGGACCAAGAGGTTTGCCTGCTCTGCTGATGGTGTAACAGGATGAAAAAGATGGCCGAATGGTCAGAGAGGTGAGAGGGAATATATGTTATGTCCTTCAGATCGTCTTATTGTGGTAAATATTTCATTACCGGTACTATTTTTTATGCGGTAAAGTCTAGTAAGAATAACTCAGTAAATATAAGAGGCAGAATCCGTGGTATTAGAGGTTCTAAAAGGCTTTATTCCTCTACAAAGGAAATACAATTCGAACTGCAGGCTTCAAATTCCATCACCACGAAAGTTCAGGAAGGAAGGCAATACATTATTGACAGGTAATCGTTTTTATAAGAAATGCATTACAGTAAAACAGATGCAGGAGGCGTAACAGTTGATAAGATAGATAAAATATGCATACGTAACTAAAAAAGGCGGACATATAGGCGTAACTTAGAAAATGTCATTATACATGATGTCACAAGTGGGTGGATCCATAAGAGAATCCTGCAATGTCAGCAGAAATACTTGGCAGAGATGCGCGCGCAGCCGCATGACGTGTGATTGACGTGCAACTAGAGGGTGAAGGGAACTTAACATTTAGCTCTACATGTGGAGACAGAAGTCTGGGGGGTCATGTCAACCTAATCCCAAATCATATCTAATATCTTATGTTTAAAGAACTGTATTATCCAAAAGAAAAGGTCTCTCGGACAGAATCTATTCTATACTGACTGTTAGTGCGTGTACAAGCGTCTAAGTGTCTACATGAGAATGCGAGGGGGCAGGAATCTTCCATGGTAACAGGGGCTATGAATTACTTGCATGAGGACAGCGAGGCCTGGCCCTTAGCACGGTAGCTGGAAGAATGTTTACCCAAACTACTAGACAGGAATGCATCGGATGAGGAGCGGAGCAGATAATCTTGAAGGTGAAATACAGTTTTTGGCAGGCAACAGGCTGGATCAGGCACCGTTAGCCGCGCAGGGAGTAGGACAAAGTTCATGGATACAGATGCAGGCTCAGACTGGAGCTTTCAGAGGCAGAAGGCAGGAAAAGGCTTGATGGCAGAATTCAGGGCCTACTCGCCTGAATCTGTAAAATGTGGAAAGTGAACCACATAAAGTCGATGGCCTTTCATACTTAGGAATGGAATATCTGACCCATTCATGGCGGATCTGAAAGAGGACATGTTGACGGTGGACGCACATATATTTGCGTCTTCATAACTGGAACTGGAGGGAACATACATGTACTTATAGCATGCACATGGAGCCGTTGGGGTCTACGATAGGGGACATAACTGATCACAAAATTCATATTTCCTCATTCCCTCCTTGTCCCCTACGGACCCTCAGGAGATATCGATCTTCATCAATCCATCGATCTGTTCATATAGCATCATTTGTTCCTCTTTCTTCTTCCGGGATCTTGAACGAAAACTTGGATGTGGGATACACGATGTGGCACACAGGCCGCAAATCGCTGGCCCACATTGTAGACATAAACAGCAACTGAATAGTATGAGGAAGCCAATACCTAGGAAGGATAGGATCCTCCATCCCCAGGCTGACAACACGCCCCAGAACCAACCGGACCAAGTCCAGGTGCCTGGACTCTGGTGTATCTGGCTTATAATCTTATGAAGGCGGGTTATGGCTTTATATACTGACGGCGAATTTTCTGGTATGAAAATGCAGCAACTTGATCCGATGACCCTACAAGCTCCGCCCCTATCGGCCAGGATGACGTCAAGGACAAGACGATTTTGAAGCACAACAATCCGCATAGCAGACTGCTCTTCTGTTAAATTGCCTAAGGCGGAAGTAGTCTCGTTCACTACTGCTTCAAGGGTTCTAGTTAATCTACGTATCAGCTTACTATTAGTGACTGTACCTATATAGGGAAAGAAACCTTTATTGAAATCTGTGTATTGCTCCCATGCCGTTTCAGTGTAATCGACAATCGGGAGATCTCTCTGCTGTCTAGTGTCTACTAAATGGGTATTTCTGTGATAATCAGGAGGAGCTAGGAAAACAGGTGGCAGAAGGAATGCTATGTAACAGGTACCATCCCAATCTAGAGGTAGACGTATATATGCGGTCTGGCCACATATGAAGTAGGAATGACGGGAAGCTCTAAATGTAGATTTGCCTTGATCACTGAATTTTATTACAGTGGTGCATTTACTATGGCCCATGTGTATGGAACTATTCTTTCTTACACATAATTCCCCTTTAACTGGGAATACTGACATGGCGGGCAAGATTGGTGTAGCTTCAGATTCAACGTTCAGGATCATGAGGTTAAGTGTAAAATTACCTAATCCATATACTTCATTTTCTAGATCAGTTCCTGTTCTTTTGGGAAGTCCCTCCTTGTTAGGGTAGCAGACTTTAAGCAAAACTAGGTTCAGGTTTCCCCATACCCAGTTGTCTTGATAAACTACTGAATTTGAATCTAGGGAATTAATCAAACTAAACCATGCTCCACAGGAGCCATTGTGTGTGAACGGATATGGAAAGAGGGGCAAAACTCCCTTATAGTTCTGATAGGGAGGGAGTCGGCCACATATCCAACAATTGGTAGCATTGCTGGTCTGATGGGAATGATGTAACATACTAATAAAAGTGTTGTTGCGCAGCGCAAATCTATAGGACAATTCATGCGGAGGTAATTCGCTAAAAGAATGTTCAGCAGTAACATTGTAAGCACGTTTAGAAATAGGGTAATACATATGAAGCAGTACACTAATTATGATGATCAGAAAACTTAGAAAAAACAAAATTAATAATGTTACTGTGCAATGACTACGAAGTGATTTACAATACGCATGCTTTTTAAGCTGCATCTGTTGATTTCTTTCTCTATTCCGGTCTAGAGGATACATGTCAGAGACAAATTCAACCGATTCACCTTGGAGAGGACTTAAACAATCAAATTGTCTGACTTGCTAGACCTTAATTTCAGTTTATAAAGTTCGTGTTTTGTCGGTTCAACCAAGGGGAGCTTTGAGTCTGTCTGTGAGGGAATGCAAGGCTGAGTGTTCACACTGGACGGTAGTCCATAAAATTTCTTGATATGACTCGAGTGCAACCACCCTTTACGTCCCTCGATCTTCACGGCTGTCCTTGTTGTTAGTAGAACGAGTTTAGGCGATTTCCACCTAGGCTCCAGTTGGGTCTTCCGGTCGAAATTCCGTACCAGAACCAGGTCACCTGGAACCACGTCATGGGGCTTCACCTCAGTGTTATCGGGAAAAGCTGCAGCTACCTGTGAACGACAAGATTGTAGTGCAGTCATCAAGGAAGCCAGGTAATCTGTCAGCATATTACAGTCAACATCAGTGATTTTGCGAGGTATAGGCGTCCCCCACATATTTGGTGGTCTACCGAAGATCACCTCGTACGGGGATAGCCCTGTTCGAGAATGTGCTACCATTCTCATGTAAAAGAGCGCAACTGGTAAGGCTACTATCCAATCGACACCTTTTTCTCTACATATTTTGGACAATCTAATTTTCAGAGTCTGATTATGGCGTTCCACGAGACCTGCTGCCTCGGGATGTCGGACACAGTGGAATTTCCATTGGTAGCCTAACAAAAGTGAAACGTGTTTCATTAGTTCGGATGAGAATGGCTGGCCGTTATCTGAGTAGACAACACGTGGCAAACCATATCGTGGGAAGAATTCTCGAACTAGCTGTTTGGCAGTAGTCGGGGCAGTGTAATCTGAAACCGGGTAGGCTTCTGTCCAACGGGAAAGAGCACAGACAACTACGAGAACATATTTGAATCCTCGACATCGTTCCATCTGGATATAATCCATCTGGAGGACTTCAAAAGCATGATCGGGAGGTTGAAATCCACCCTGCTCTACGGGGATGCTTTTACCTGGATTAAACTGACAACATATCATACAGGTACGTACTTTCTGTTTGGCTGCTGCTCGTAAGTGTTTGTTGAACCAAATGTGTTGAATACTGTCTAGCATAGCTTTTTCTCCTAGGTGCGCTGGACTATGTATTGTGTTAATGATGACTTGAACCATGGAGTCAGGAAGAAACCATATAGATTTTTCCTTCGTCATCCATCCTTGATCCGTTTGGATCCCTCCTAATTCAGTCCATTTCTTTATTTCTTCTGGTGTAGCATGTGTCTGTATGTCAATTATATCAAGGGCGGGATCCTTAACTGTCATGCAATGTGTTGGTGTCTGAACTATTGTCTTTGTCGCGTCAGTTGTATGAGTCTGGTTCTGAGCAGTCTGTTTAGCTGTTCTGTCAGCTAGGTCATTACCCTGAGAAATGATATCAGTAACTTTTGTATGGGCTTTGCATTTCATAATCGATATTGCAGTAGGTAGATGAATCGCGTCTAATAGGGCTTGAATGAGGGGTCCGTGTTGGATGTGGGCACCGTGAGAAGTTAAATAACCTCTCTCTCGCCACAGTACGCCGAAGTCATGGAGGACTCCGAATGCATAACGTGAATCTGTGTATATGTTGACTTTCTTATCTTTGGCTTGAGTACAGGCTTGTGTCAGAGCGATGAGCTCTGCTGCTTGAGCTGACAAAGTGTTAATACAATTTGTTTCAATGACTTCAGTGTCTGTTGTGACTGCGTAAGCGGCCACTAACTCTCCTGTACTTGTTCTCATACATGAACCATCTACATACAATGTCAAGTCTGGATCTGATAAAGGGATATCTGTCAAGTCTTGTCTGGGTTTCGTCGTGATAGTAATGACTTCAATACAATCATGTGCTAATGGATCTGTTCCGTTTACTGGCAAAAGTGTGGCAGGATTTAATGTATTACAACGTCTGATTTCTATGTGTGGCTGAAACAATGTCAATTCGTAACCGGTGAGTCTCGCTATAGTCAAGTGTTGTGTTTGTGTGCGGTTCAAGAGAACCTCTACTGCGTGTGGTACTTGTACTGTCAATTGATGTCCTAACACTATGGCATCGCTTTGTCTGATTGCTAAAGCTGTTGCTGCCACTGATTTCAGGCACGCAGGAAGAGCCTGAGCTACTGGGTCTAATGTACTAGAGAAATAAGCACATGGTTTGTGTGATCCTGCTTGTTCCTGAGTGAGTACTGACAAGGCAGTACCGTTGCGTCCTGTAACAAAGAGTGTAAACTGTTTACTGTAACATGGTGTTGCTAAAACAGGTGCTTGGCATAAAGCTTTCTTTAAGCTTTCAAAAGCATGTGTATGTTCTTGAGTCCAAGGGAGGACAGTCGATGTGGCTGCCTCCTGTGTTGTCAACTGGATGAGTGGTTTTGCTAGAAATGCATATTGAGGGATCCACTGCCTACAGTATGAAGTGAGACCTATAAAAGCCCGCACCTCCTTTTGTGTCTTGGGTGGTGGCATGTTAGCGATTAACTGGATGCGATCAGGTGTAAGCTGTCTTCCCTCCTTGGACAGCGAGTGCCCAAGGTAAACAACTCGCTGGACACAGAATTGCAGCTTAGAAGGGGACACCTTGTGCCCCTTGTCGGCCAAAAATTTTAAAACCGTCAGTGACGCTTTTTCACATTCAGGTTCGCTTCGGGCGGTGATCAGCAGATCATCGACATATTGAAGCAAGGCAGTGTTAACTGGCATGTGGATACTGTCAAGTTCTCGTTTCAGTGCTTGGCTATAGATGCTGGGGCTTTCTGTAAATCCTTGAGGTGCGCGTGTGAATTTAAAACTTCGTCCATTTAAACTGAATCCGAACAGATATTGACTTTCCGGATCTATTGGGACGCTAAAGAAAGCATTCTTGAGATCAATTACAGTGAAGAACGTTGCTTCTGAGTCAATAGCTGTTAGTAATGAAGAGATATCTGGGACCACAGGGTATTGTGGTACAATACATTTATTTAATTCGCGCAGATCAATAACTAATCGATATACTGGTGGTGCCTTTGGATCCGTTCTTTTAAGAATCGGAATTATCGGGGAATTGCATACATTGGAGTCGGTTTCTACAACCACTCCTTGTGCAATGAGCTCGTCAATGATTTGCAGCAAAGCCACAACAGCATCTGGTGGTAACTTGTATTGTCGCATTCGTGGTAGTATTACTCCTGTTTTCAGTGTGACTCGATATGGTGTAATGTTCATGCAACCAACATCAGTTGGGCCTTGTGCCCATAAATGTGTAGGTAAACTCTGCAGCCGGTGGTCCATGTCTCTGGACACATAGTGACCTTTAAAGTCACGTAAAAATAGTCGTACTCCTTCCGGAGAACAACATATTATAGCTCCTAGAGCTTTCAATGTTTTTATTCCTAACAAGTTTTCTGGACATGATTTAGTAAGCAATAAATCTGTAGTACGTGTCAATGGACCAACCGTAAGTGGAAGAGGTTGCGTTACTTCATTAATTATAGGTTTTCCTGAGAATCCAAGGGAAATATTCTGTGAGCCTGAGAGGGGTGCCCCTGGAACTTCACTGCGTCGTATAGTTGTTCTGCTTGCCCCTGTTTCAAGTAAAAACTTTCTGTCTTCCCCTAATAGTTCACTATGTACATAAGGTCCCTCTTGATCTACAGGAACCTCAATAAGGGGTAAGCCAACTTCCCTCTCTAGGCTATTTCATGTGTATCGCTGATAATCGGGATAATCTGCTTGTGCATACTGATACATCTGTTGTGTGGTTGCTTGTGTGGCAGCAATAGGCTGCGCTTGTGGTGGTGTCTGTTGCGGAGCTAGTTGTTGTGGAGCTGACCTAGGTTGTGCATGCTGAGGGATTTGTTGTTGATTCTGATCCTGTCTAGGTGGACGTGGTCTTTCCTGGGTTCTACCTGTGGCAATATTATGTTTCAGGACTGGACAATCGTGTATATAATGACCTTGTTGTTTACAATAGTTACATGTCCCTTTAACAGGACCTGTTGAATCACCCTTTTGATGACCGTCAGCTGGAACTGACTGAGCAACAAGCATTTTCATTTTCGTATCTTTCATACGTCTTTGTTCATGTTCTTGTTCTTCTCTAATTCTATTGTGGTGATATTGTAACATCTGTAACATCTGTGACGGGGTGTTACCTTGCCAGGTACTCTCAAATTTCAATACTCTATTCTTAACTTGCGGCAGGGAATTTTCAACTAATTTTGTCACAAACAGATGTGGATATGACTCGCTACTTGCTTTTATGCCACTATTAATACCAAAACATTTTTCAAACCGGGAATAGAAATCACTAGTGTCTTCATCTTGCTTTTGTTTACAGGCTGAGATTGCACCCCAGTCCTCCTTTTTCGTAGTTAATAAACGTGGCAGTACCTGCACTAGTAATCCTGGTAGTGCTGTAGTCTTTTCCCCAAGCCCTGATCCTGCAGCTCGAGCCTTTTCTTCGTTTTCTAATGCTGTCCAATCTATCTTTTGGTCTCCCACCTCCCATTCCTTTTCTTTGAGTTTCTCGTAAATACCGGCAGGCAATAATACTTTCAATATTTTCATAATGTCGGGGTAGGTATACTCTCCCATGAGTAACATGTCTTTTATCTCACGGTGGAAACCTGCTGGATCCTTGTCATGGCTGGGTACTACTTTCTTCATTTCTAATAATTCAATTTTAGTTATAGGCGTGTACACAAACACGCGTGTAAAGTTATTACCTTCACCTCTGATTGGGTGTACTTCGCGTAACGGATTCTGTCTATCTATGTGATACATTTTTCTTCCCATAATGGGAATTGGAACGTGTTCTGGGCACACGAAAGTTATATATTGGTTTCGAAATTCTAGAATTTCATTAATTAAATCAGTACCTGACCCTCTCCATTTATTCGTGAGTAGTTCTGTCAATATGTCAGGTAAGGGTCCAGGATCGGAGTGTTGGCTTTTATATAATATAAGGAGGTGTTGAATCATGTATATACTAGCTAAACGCTGTTCGTCTGGGGCAAGATTCAGAAACGTGTGTGCTAGTGCATCATCACTGTATTTACTGGGACTGTCAGCCCATTGTACTGCTGACCTGGCTAATTCTTGTTCGTCCATGGAATCGAGCATCTGGTACCCCCTTCGATCTCGGAGTAATTTATCAGCGGCTTGGAATAGGTGTTCAGGGGACCTTGTATTTAACATAGGGGTTTGAAAAAGTCTATTACATTCTGGACGTATCGGACGTATCGGATCATTAAAGCCTCTAGTATTATTATGGGGTCTTCCTCTACCTACATAAGCTATCGTTTCTAATTGTTCTGATTCTTGCTCCTCCTCTTCCTCTGATTCAATTCTGTCTGCTTCTCGTCTTTCTTTATGTATTCGTTCTACTTCCTTGCGGATATTTCGATACATGGCGATTATACACGCCTGTTTATCATGTTTCTCGTCTGATATGTTCTGACCCCATTTGGCAAGTTTTTGTATGGTATCATGATCTGCCCCAGGCCTGTCTTGGTTCCTAATCACGCAGTTTATGAAAAAACGTAGTAGTTGTCTTTGGACATCCACTTTCTGGTATTCCATAGCTTCGTTAATACTTTCTGGACCTCGCCCTGTTTGGACAAAGTGATATATATTGTCTAGGTGTTCAACCATTCCTGGTATCGTCATTAAATACAATGTAGCTCGTCGTATACGTAGTGATGATATTAGTAATCTGTCCTGTTTACCTGGCACTGGATCGTATCTACAATCCACAAGATGTTCTTTAAACATGTCGGATGTCGCTAGTTGGGGTGTACGTTGGAGTGCTAAATCTCTAAGGGTCTGTTTATTTCGCGGCGGTGTGGCAAACATGTCTGTCGTACCTCCTGTAGCACCATCTGAGGTGCTGGGCAAGAAAGGATTCGTTGGACGTAAGATAGAAATTGTAGATGCGGGAAAAACAGTAGAAACGGACGGACCTGTTGGAACTTGTGTAGGAGTTTGTTGTTGCGGGGATACAGACGGATGATCTTGACGTTGAACACCACCGTCATGCGGTGTGGGTGGTATGGTATTAGCATACTCGGGAGCTACGTCATCTAAATAGGAGGAAAGGAAAACGTCCTTTGCTGTTTTAGGATGTGTTTTGGGATGTGCTTTTATCGGGAGCAATGGAGGAGTTAAGTCTTTTGGTATTTCCGGGGTAGCCTTAGGTAACCCTTCGGCCAGAAGAGGATACATACCATTCATAAGAGTGTTTCTTTGTCTATCTACTTGTTCTGATTTTACTCGGGTACCTTCCTCAATTAATAGATTTTCTCGGGTTTTATTCGAATTCTCCCTACCTTTCTCTTCCTGTCTGAGCGCTTTTTCTGTACGTCTATATGATTCTTTACGCCATAATTCAATGGCATCTTTTTGTGACTGTCTGGCTTTCTTTTTCCATAATTCTTCTTCTACTCTCATGATGCAATCTGCATCCCAGGTCCCAGCTGCGGGCCATCTCTGACTTTCTGGCAAATCCTTGGTGTAGTCCACCCATAAATCAAGAAATAATACGGCATCTAGGCCATGTTTATGATACATAAAGTATCCTGGGGTATCCCTAGGTGGAATGGGAACAGCTTCTTCGAGGACCCCTTTTCTAGTTTTGATCTGTCTTAATTTCGAAAAGAGCGGCATTTTTAGATCTGGTTACTTAATCTTGAACACACTTAATACAGTAAACACAATAATGAACAGTCATTCACACCACAATGTATAGAACGTATTAAAACATTTAACATTTAACAGTTTTAACGAACGATGATAACTAATAGAAAACTAGTTACTGACATAATACTGACACTAGATAATACTTATTTATATGCAAGACATACTAGATATACTGCTAAACAGTACAGATACACTGCTGAAACAGTGCAGACCGGATTTGTGTACCCAAACCCGTCTTGACCGGCACAGACTATGTGCACGTTTAAATGCCTCCCCGGCAATGGTACTCACCGGGTAGCTCGGAACGGAAGGCCTCGGAACTGAACTGAAACTGGACCGGACTGGACTCGACTCGACTGGACTCGGAACTTCGGAACCTGGTGGGCCTCTGTATACCTCGGATCTTGCTCTCTCAGCTAGGCTCTGGTCGGGATACTTCGCACTTCTCACCGCCTCGTCTGGGTGTTGATCGCAGCCTCAGTCGCCCCCGCTTGGCCGGAGGGAGATACAGGAAATCCTGCAGGTACGCGTTTTTGTCCGTTCAGCTGTGGCAGGAGACCGGGCCTGCAACGCACCTCCGGCGCGTGAGATGTGAAAGTGTCCCTGTTCGGGCGCCAATTTATGTGGTAAATATTTCATTACCGGTACTATTTTTTATGCGGTAAAGTCTAGTAAGAATAACTCAGTAAATATAAGAGGCAGAATCCGTGGTATTAGAGGTTCTAAAAGGCTTTATTCCTCTACAAAGGAAATACAATTCGAACTGCAGGCTTCAAATTCCATCACCACGAAAGTTCAGGAAGGAAGGCAATACATTATTGACAGGTAATCGTTTTTATAAGAAATGCATTACAGTGAAACAGATGCAGGAGGCGTAACAGTTGATAAGATAGATAAAATATGCATACGTAACTAAAAAAGGCGGACATATAGGCGTAACTTAGAAAACGTCATTATACATGATGTCACAAGTGGGTGGATCCATAAGAGAATCCTGCAATGTCAGCAGAAATACTTGGCAGAGATGCGCGCGCAGCCGCATGACGTGTGATTGACGTGCAACTAGAGGGTGAAGGGAACTTGACATTTAGCTCTACATGTGGAGACAGAAGTCTGGGGGGTCATGTCAACCTAATCCCAAATCATATCTAATATCTTATGTTTAAAGAACTGTATTATCCAAAAGAAAAGGTCTCTCGGACAGAATCTATTCTATACTGACTGTTAGTGCGTGTACAAGCGTCTAAGTGTCTACATGAGAATGCGAGGGGGCAGGAATCTTCCATGGTAACAGGGGCTATGAATTACTTGCATGAGGACAGCGAGGCCTGGCCCTTAGCACGGTAGCTGGAAGAATGTTTACCCAAACTACTAGACAGGAATGCATCGGATGAGGAGCGGAGCAGATAATCTTGAAGGTGAAATACAGTTTTTGGCAGGCAACAGGCTGGATCAGGCACCGTTAGCCGCGCAGGGAGTAGGACAAAGTTCATGGATACAGATGCAGGCTCAGACTGGAGCTTTCAGAGGCAGAAGGCAGGAAAAGGCTTGATGGCAGAATTCAGGGCCTACTCGCCTGAATCTGTAAAATGTGGAAAGTGAACCACATAAAGTCGATGGCCTTTCATACTTAGGAATGGAATATCTGACCCATTCATGGCGGATCTGAAAGAGGACATGTTGACGGTGGACGCACATATATTTGCGTCTTCATAACTGGAACTGGAGGGAACATACATGTACTTATAGCATGCACATGGAGCCGTTGGGGTCTACGATAGGGGACATAACTGATCACAAAATTCATATTTCCTCATTATGACTAAAAAAGGCGTAGTCAATTCTTGACTTATGTTTATACTTATAGTTGTGAAAGGAAACCCCTGGATTATTGCCCGCTCTCTGCCTCCATTCATCCACCAACCCCAGATTCGACAGTATAGCTATAAGGGTTTGCCTAGATTTAGAAGGTGTTGTTGCTCTTGAGTTGGACGATTTGTCCAGCTTGGGATTTAAGACTATATTAAAATCTCCCACCCAAACAATGGGGTCTTGGCATGAAATCAGGTGGTTCTGAATTTTATTCAGAAATGACGGATCATCTTGATTCGGGCCGTAATAACCCACTAGGGTGTACACTAGCCCTTCTAACTGCACTTTTACCAATAGCCATCTGCCACTAAGATCTTCTTTCTGATCCAAAATTTGGGCACAGATCTGCTTCTTAAATATTATAAGGATCCCTCGTATGTTGGCGTTATGGTCCGTGCATATAAATTTGTCCACCCACTTCAAATTTTTTAGCATATCCCTGACCTCATATTTTAATAAATTTGTCTCCTGGATGACAATTACCTGCGCGGGGGAGTCTTTTAGATATTGTAAGATTCTATGTCTTCTAGCCCTCACCCGCAAGCCGTTGACATTCCAGGATATAAACTGCAACCCAGTCATAATGCATTAACCTTTCCTGTCTTTCCTATCCCTCCACCTATAGAACCAATCTCTCTAAAACGGTCCACACAACATCTCCCAAACTGAACCTCTTCGAAAGCTAAGTTATAAAATATAAGGAAACCTGAGACAAACTTATGAGGACTTTTTGACTCCCCCCCCTGCCCTACCCCCCCCCCCTGGAAAACGCTCCCTTATTGATACTGGCGTGATGTGTCGCCAGTTTGCGTCAGAGAAAGACCATCCCTGCACCCCCACAATACCCAATAAGAAGAGAAACCAGATTTCCTCCACCTCAGTGTCTAGTTGGCTACTACGGCCAAGATAGTGGCAGGAAGGGCATAGGAGATGTGATAATGACGAGATGGAATCAGAAAGAAGGGAGGGGGCACCTCACCCATTGCTACCCAAATTAACTTAACGTGTTTATCACCTCTTTTCTTGACTTTTGAGAAATATTTTTTTTTTTTGTATTATTATTTTTGTATATGTTCTTTTATCTTTCCCCCCTGTTCTCCCCTTAATCCCTCCTTCTTACTATGCTATGACCCTTTACCCCCTATCTCACCCCAACCCCTTATTTTAAGTTATTTTATCTAGTCTCATCTCCCTTTTTTCTTAAATATCTCATAATCAAGTTATTGTAGATCCCAGAGCAAATATCATAGTTGACCTGATGGCACTGTCAAACTGGGGCATTTTGAGATTTTTTTTTTTTTGTTTTTCCCTGAGTATTGAGCCTAGGGCCCTAAAGCCCATGAAAGAGAGAAGAAAAGAGGAAAGGAAGACAAGAAAAGCTCCCCAACTCGGAAACCTGATCAGTTTCCCTTCTCAGGAGTGCTGACTAATGGAAGCTATTAGATCGTCTGCCTCCTGAGGGGATCGGATGTTATGCATTTTGTTGTTATACATCACCCTCAGGAAGGCAGGAAATCTCATCTGTACTGTTGCCCCTACTGCTCTAAACTTGTCCATTTTTTGGCCTAGCTCCCACTGTCTATCTAAGGTGGTTTTGGACAGATCTGACCGGATCTCAAAAGAGAAGCCAGTGGCCGTCACTGACTTCGCTTTTAGTGGTAGATTAAGAATTTTCTCCTTGAGGGAATAGGTAAGAAAATTCACCAGAATCTTTCTTGGTTTCACTCTCCCGGGGTTAAAGCTGAATGGATCTCTATGGATCCTCTGAATGTCCCTATCAAGACTTTCTGCCGTTTCATCAAGATTGAATGAGTTTTTTTATTAGGGCCACCACAAATGCCTTGATATCACTACCCTCCTTCCCCTCTGGTATTTTTAATAGGCGGAGATTATTCCTTCTAGAATAGTTTTCCAAGGGCTCCACTCTCTCCTTCATGACATCACTTTCCCTTAACAGGGATTGAATCTTGGTCTCTGCCGACTCTAGACTAGATTCCAAACGCCCTACTGAGTTTTCCAAATGTTCTGTTCTTTCACAGAGACCATCCACCTTCTTTTCGAGAGTCTCACATACTGCCCTGATTTCATTCTGGTTGTTTTTTGATTGCGCAAAACCGCACCTTATCTCCTCCCTCATAGTATTCAAGAGGATCTCCAGAGCACCACCAATTTCACCCCCCTCACCAATGGAATCGCTGTTGGTTGTATTAGTAGTCCCCCCAACTTCCACATTGTGAACCGCAAGGGGTCCAGGGCCCCCGGGGTCCGATAGGGACGTCGCACCCTCCACTAGAACATCCATTATGGGTCTAGCCCCAAGCGGCTCGGCCACGCCAAGTATATCCTCACTGTGGGAGGTATCAGACTTATTTTTGTCACTCATAGGTCCCTCCAAGTTTCCAGCCGTGTTGCTGACAACCTCTGAGCCAGATTGAATGTCCAGGATTTGGGGCCGCACCCTGAGGTCTGAGAGCAGTGAGGGGGTTATGCGGATCGTACTTTTACGTATCTCTCTTTTACCTTCCCTCCCAGCTGAGTGGAAGATAACATTTGTTTTGGGTAGTATAGCTGCTTTGCCTCTTTTGTCCACTGGTGCTTCTGATGCCTTTGAAGCCGCAGAAGTGAATTGTTTAGGGGCCTTAAGACTGACGCCTTGCTTACCCCCCGGGGCAGTATACGTGGGGCCTTTCCTCCTCCTTCTGGTTTTGCCCCCTTTCTCTTAAAAACTATTCTTAGTTTTGATCTTCCTGCTTGCCTCCTTGCCTTGACGGTGACACCGCCGGCCCGCTGGGTTGTAGGCAACACTGTCGTATATTTTCGTGCTGACTGTTAAGCTAATAAAAACCGATTTAATACTAAAAACTATTCTTACAGTAAAAATAAATAACTAAAAGTTTAGTTTCTGAATATAATGCATGTAGCAGATAATTGAATGTGATAAAAGTGTGAATAGTGTACATTTCATGTAACATATGCCTGCTGCATGCTAGATGGGATCCGTATACGGCGAGCACAAAGCACTGTATTTGGAATAGTTTTTAATTGAAATTGAACCTTAACACTTGACTGGTTTTAAACTTTGCGCTTCTTGCACTGAATAGGTGGGGGCAGCCAATCAGCATCAAGGTAGGAGAAGCAGGTTAGAGCTCTCCCCTCATCTTTTTAACTTGTACATCTGCCCCAGTACAGTCTATAAAAAATGAATGTCAGAATATATACCTACGCCTATGACATGCACTTACTTTTCACCTTTGATAATTTCATGAAATGAAAGAAAGCTTTCCAAAATACAATGCTGTACATCCATAACTGAATGAACAGCAACCAGCTGGAACTAAACTCTGATAAAACAAGTTTTTTATCACTAAAAACAAGTGCAATTTATGGAACCCTTCCACCTGGCACCCTGAGATGGGTGCACCCCCTACTCCCAAGAAATCAGTAAAAAGCTTTGGAGTCCTCATTGATGAAGATCTATCTATAAAACCTAAATAGGAGCAGTAATCACCTTCTGCCTCCTGCAACTCTAAAACATTGGGAAAATCAGAAAGTCCCTCCCTTTTGAAGCCATTATTCCAAGTCTTCATTGTCTTAGTAATCTCTTGGATAGACTACTCAAACTGTCTCTACTTGGGCCTCCCAATAGGTCTAAATAGCAAACTACAATTAGCACAGAAATGGGCAGTAAAAGCTCTTTTTTCAACATCTTAGACACTGCTGCAACACACCACTGATGAGAAAGCTACACTGCCTTCCGGTAGCACAAAGGACTGTCTTCAAAATTGAATGCATTATTTTTAAATCTCTCCAAGGAAGAAGTCCGCAGCCAAAGATCTACCCTATCAATCTCCTGTCAATCTCAAAATTCAGAAAAAAGAAAATGGGTGGTGCTAGATTGCCTATACTTGCCCCCTGCATATGGAATTCCATTCCTGCTGACATTAGATCCACACTCAACTATGCGAGATACGGGCAGCTCTTTAAACAGGCTTATGAGCAAACCACATGCTGCTGTATATGCACTTGTTACCCAGGTGCATGTGCACTCAATAAATACTTAGTAACATAACATAACATAACAGGTGAAGCATACTCCCTCAAGTATTGCATTGAAAGCACTTTCAAGGAGTTGGAAGAAAACACCAAGCAGACAATGATGTTAATGTTTAATTTACCCCAGTGGGCTGATCCAAGATATGATTGATGATATTTCAAACCAATGGATTAAGGGGCCAGACACAAATAATTAAAGCATATTGTAAAGAACAGTTGTTGCAGACAGGAGCCCCCTCAAGCTATAACTAAGAGACTTACAAAAACCTATTCAGTAAACATCTCTTGATAGCTGTCCTGAAGTTTCAGCTCAACCATCTCCTACTAATTTTGTCCTCATAGGGGGGCGTGGCCGAGCAGCAAGGTGGCTGCTTAGTGGAGAGGCTCTGCCGGCCGAGCACAAAATCTGACAGATATACGGAGACTGACTGCCAATCTACTAGATTGCACCCGAGAACTGCACGCAGAAGCTGAGGTGCTATACCCTGTGGTGTTTCTGACCCTGCTGCGATGCTGCCAAGGGAAAAATCACCCACATGCAGTTCTGGCCTGTACAAGGCTGTGCACCCGCAATCCTGACATATGCTGCCCCTCTGGTGCCGATAGTGCATCTCACAGAAGACCTGTGAGCACACGTGAAGAAAGCCGGCTGAGGCAGACCCACGCAGCATGGAGGAGGAGCTGACACTTGGGGCTGATGGTGGGACTGGCGCTGAAGCAGGAGAGGAGGGGGTGCCTCGGCTGCTGAGACGATACCCCTTCAGTGCTGCTAGAACTCGACGCGGAGCTGGAACAAGGTACGCCGCAGTAGCAGCAGCCAACGCACTGAGAGAGACCGGCACGAGGGATGCAATGACTTTTCAACATGCCGGTGCACAGAGACTGACAGCAGAGAGGGGGGTGCTGGGACCTGGCAGTTGGCAGCGGCCAGCTTGGAAGACTTCGTACTGCCTGGGCGCGCTGTACACCCGTAGTCGACATCTCCATCTGGAAGAATCTATGAGGCTCGGAACACGGAGAGGCCCCCGGCGAGCACTGCATGAAGTGCCCCGGTGGACGAGCAGGCGGGAGAAAGTGAGCTCCCCCCTCCAAACAATCTAAGGTAAGACGCAGTAGCGATGGCTCAGTGAGGAAAGGTAAAGGTGGTGTGCTGGAGGCCTAGGACAGCCGGCGCTACGCCCACAGAAGCATTTGCACGCAAAACAGTACTGGGGAGAGTATATCCGGCCTACCCTGCTGAGATAAGTAGACATACTCCTGCGTCACCGTGCTGTATCCGAAGCACTACAAAGGAGCGGCCTGCCATAACGCTGAGATGTCCCCAACAGCTCGCAACCCCCACAGATGCAGTGGCTAAGAGATAACTGAAATGTACCAACTTTGTCATTAAATGGAGGTCTAAAATAAGCTGCACAGAAAATAGGCCACGAGTTGCTGCAGGGACAAATAACTAGTAGACTGCGTGACCCCTGCGGCGGATAACCAGAGGAGCAAAACCACCTGCTGTAGGTACCACCAAAAGCGGAACATCGAAGGCTTGCCATAGACGCCGCAGGGCCGGGAACTATAGCGACACTAGCCTGTGGCCCAAACCTAAATGCAGCGCCTTTCCCTGAGAAGCCCGGAAGCAGCCCTGCAAGCACTGAATCGCCATAGAAGTGCACCGGAGTGCGGAGGTGCCAGTGGCAAGACACCATGGGTAAAACAGATAATAAACAAGGGAAACTCATCTTTGAGAAACGCACTACCCGCCTGCAAGACTCTGACCCAACACAGGTGACGGTGGTGCCTGAAACGCAGCTGGATACAGAACCAGACGAAGACATTCGAACCATGCTGAGAGAGGTCAAAGGAAGCCTGCGGCAAATAGACTCCAAAATAGTCTCTCTGGCGCAGCGAATGGACCTGGCCTCCCATAAAGTGGATAGGCTCGACACCTTAGAAACCAGGGTATCAGACTCAGATGACCACCAGGTGGAGATGCAGGAACACTTGCTGCGCATGGACTAGGTACTAGAAGTCAAAAAGGCGAGGAACGAAGACCTCGAAGCGAGGTCACGAAGAAATAAGGTCCGCATAACTGGAATGCCGGTGTCCACGAATATAACTAACATGGAACACTCTGTAGAAGGACTCCTGAAAGACCTGTTTGGGGTGGAGCTGTTGCCGATGTTCCTAGTGGAGCGTGCCCACCGCACCCTGGGCCCAAGACCGCACCCGGGCGCCCCACCACGCACAATTCTGGCCCGACTATTAACCTATAGGGACAGGGACGCTATTCTACGGATGGCCAGAGAGAAAGGAGACATCCAACATCAAGGAAATAGCATCTCGTTTTACCCGGACTTCACCCAGGCTGTACAGGCCGCCTGCAGGGAGTATCTCCCAGCTAAAAAACTACTCCAGAAGACCGGCACAAAATACGCAATGCTCTTCCTGGCGAAGCTCAGAGTGCAAACTGGGGGCAAACCTTTAATTTTTACTAAAGCAACTGGAAATTTGCCAAGCAAAATGCGAAGAAGCAACATAGCTGAGCTGCGGCAGCCGAGGACTCACCGAGTAGTCAGCTAAGTGACAATGACTAAAAACAGTGATGTGTTGTCTTGCTCGCCATATGCGTGCTCTGTAACTAGCAGTCACTTATATAAAATGTGCCTTTTCTACAGGTTTGCACCCACAACAAGGTGATTTGGCTCCCAATACATTGGTAGTCAGTGCCCACACTGCTCAGCCACCCTGTACCATGAAACAGGGCAGTTTGCAGGCAAACCTGTGCCCCTTTGGGATGATTCCCTATAGCCCTGAGTTGCGAGGGCCTTTGTTTGCAGTGAGAAGTTCATTATGGGGTGCACAACCTGATTGGGGGTTGGTGTGGGAAGTGGCAAGGAAGGGGATGTTACTGTTTATTTTTGTTTGATGCAGTACAAGCGAAACCAAAGAATCCTACTGGATCTCGTGGAAAGCATAGCACATCACCTAAAACCGTTCAGCACACACTATGGCAGCTCATTACTGGGGTTATGGAAATATAGAAGGCACAGCGGGAGGCTGTGGAAACAAGATCCCTCGCACGCTCACCGCACTGACCTGACGGACCTCTAGATGTCCAAGATCACCTGCCTGACCTGGAATGTGCGTGGTCGTAATGACCACCCGAAGCTTCGCCTGGTACAGTCATACCTGGCTCGACATGGAGTAGACATATGTCTCCTGCAGGAGACCCACCTTAGGGAAACAGCCCGCTCTCAATTGACCAACAAGAGATGGAGTGAGATATAAACGGCCAGCTACTCTAATTACTCCCGGTGGGTAGCAATACTATTAAGGAGAGGAGTGCCCTGGCAGACACAACAGATGCTCTGAGACCCAGACGGCCGCTACATAATACTAAAGGGAACACTGTTTCACCAGCCAATAATTGTTGTAAACATATATGGTCCAAATGTGGACGACCCGACATTCTTCTCACAACTCTGGCAAAAGATACACTCAATGGACATGTGGCAATACTTTGGGGAGGGGACTTTAACATTGTACTGTCACTTTCATTGGATAAGGAAGGCACGTCATGCACACACCACCCTCAGGGCATGGCAACTCTGCACAGTATAATGACTGATCATTGCCTGATAGACTCGTGGCGCGAACTTCACCCCACTGACCACATGGGCATGTGTATCACACAACAGCACAACACATGGTCCTGACTCGACTTTTGGCTGTTGACCAGAGATTTACACAACTGGGTTCAAGAGGCCGCACATTATGCATGCATACTTTCGGATCATGCTTCGGTGATGCTGCCTTTTTCAGTGCTTAAACCTTACCAGCAACCATTTGCGTGGCGACTCTCCCCTAACGCGCTACTAGATATGGCCTTTCGGGAAACTATCAGAACGCATATACCAGAGTACTTTGAGCATAACACGATAGACATGGCGGGATCACTGCGGGATACCTTTAAGGGGGCGCTGTATTGCTGTGCAGTCCAGGGTTCTTCGGGACATTCGAGGCAGTCTGAGTAGACTGGAGAGCGAGCTGAAGGCCCTTGAAACACAGTACTGTAGCTCCCTATCTCCCACGACCTTAGCAGAGATGTGCACCAAACTGACAGAATATCAAGAAGAGGCAAAGCGTGAGACCAAATTCCTGCACAAACATGCCACACCACGCAGATACAGAGAGTGAGACAGGCCGTGCAAGATGCTTGCCAACCTCCTGCAAAAACCAAGAGGATCCACATATATTCCCAAACTCACCACTTTTGATGGCGAGATGGCGCGCTCCCCACCAGATAGCATGGCCACAATGAAAGATTTTTATGCACAGCTTTACATCTCCCAATTCAACCCCCTGACTCAGTCCTGGTGGACTATTTTGACTCCAGGGAGCTCCTGTGGCTCAGTAGAGCCCAAAGCGAGTATTTAGAGATCCCATTTACAGTGGAGGATGTTAGGCGCGCCATTGGCAGGCTGCCTGAATATAAAGCACCCAGGGCGGATGGTCTAATGGCCAAATTCTACCAGAGTACTCTGAGTTACTGGCGCCGCGGCTACTGGCCGTCTATCAGGAGGCTGCACTGTCTGGAGTGTTTCCCGGCTCGATGCGTGAGGCTATTATCATCTCCATCTTGAAACCTGACAAGGACCCCTTGCAATGCGACTCGTACCGCCCACTATCACTGATAAACCTATATGCAAAAATATGTGCCAAACCTTTAGCCACCCGACTCCAACCATTGCTTCCAATGGTAGTGCGGCCGGACCAATCGGGTTTTATACCAGGGAGGTCCACCTCCCACAACCTCAGGACGCTGTTTGCATTAATACACTACCTCGCCCCACATGTCCCTGCGATAGCCGCTCTGCTGGATGCCACTAAGGCATTAGACTCCCTAGAACAGGGGTTTCTGTTTCCACTCCTTTAGCGGTTGAGCCTAAGTCCCCTTTTCATTTAACAGATAAAGCTACTTTACACTCTGCCTACAGCTCGTCTTAGAATAAATGGCCTGATCTCAGAAGCAATCTCCATCACGAGGGGCACCAGACATGGATGCCCCTTGTCGCTGTTGCTGTTTACCATAGCAACTGAGCCCCTAGCAGCCAGAATCAGACATCACACGAGTCGCAGCATTGGCTTTACTACGAGAGGCCTCACTGTGTCCATGTATGCCGACGATATTACCTTATACATGACGAACCCCAAGGAAAACTTTGCACCTATGATGCAAGAGCTACAGGGGATTGTCAGGGGTAATGGTCAACTGGAGGAAATCAGTCATCATTCCCCTAACAACCGGAACTCAGCCCCTTGAAACGAAATACCCTATTGCCTAGGTGACTGGACTGACGCGCTATCTGGGGATCTGGATCAGTGCCAATCTACAAGAGATCTGGACGGAGAATTATGGCAGGATGGTGGACAGGATTGAGGAATGGATGCGCAGCTGGAAAGCACTCCCTCTCTCCCTGATTGGCTGCATAGCAGTGGCCAAAATGATAAATTCTGCCCAAGCTGCTGTACACCTCCGTAAACGTCCCCGTTCTGCTCACAACTCATTTTACAAAAAACTATGGGCGGTAATGATCGAATTGGTGTGGGCAGGGGGACAGCCTAGAATATCCTAGGAGATGCTTATCCTGCCACAGGCACAGGGCAGACTGGCGGCTCCTGAGTTTTCCCTTTATGTGTACAGCACGCAGGCACAGTTCCTGCACCACTGGGTGCACCCCACACCCTTTCAGCCTCATGTGGCTATTGAGCTTGACTGGGTGGCACCACTTCCCTTATCCACCGCCGTCTACCACCCATACAAACTGCCATGCAACAAAATAGACACAGTAGAAGCATTGCGATGGGCGTGGTAGGGGCTGAGCAAACGCGTTTATACTGGTGTACTATATGCCCCTTCCATGCCGCTGGCTAACAACCCATGGATACCCCTGCTCAGGGACAAAAAGGCACAGGAGAGAGCCCACTCACAAGGCTTATGACTGGGCAAAGACCTATTTCCGGGGGACACTTTTCTAACATTGACGCAAATGTGCGACCCAGCACTTCCCTCGGGTCTGGACGACTGTTGAACTAC
This sequence comes from Triturus cristatus, assembly GCF_964204655.1. Taxonomy (NCBI): domain Eukaryota; kingdom Metazoa; phylum Chordata; class Amphibia; order Caudata; family Salamandridae; genus Triturus; species Triturus cristatus. The sequence goes on along the minus strand of NC_140595.1, from coordinate 851,126,526 downwards.
CAACTGCGGGCATCCTGCAGGGCCACATTTGACACATTTCCAAACCCACCACCCACACTCCCTGCACTTGAGAACGTTCTCACTGAACCATCAGGCCGTAGGCTGATTACCCGTATATACACTGTTACACAGAGGGACTTTCCTATTACTGTCCCAAAAGCACGAGCAGTGAGGGAGGTGGACCTGGGGGCGGCTCTTACAGATGACCAGTGGGATTCCAGTTGTGCTCAACTAGAGATACTACCCCCCAACTACCACCTCAGACAGATACACTTCAAATATATTCATCGTTTATACAGAACCCCAGTGCAATTACACCGAATGGGGCTGCGCTCCAAAGACTATTGCTGGGGATGTGGGGCCCCTCAGGCAACATTTTTACATCTGGCATGGCATTGCCGACCTATAGCTAATTTTTGGTTGGAAATATTACACCATTTCAATAACAGTGTCAGTGATAACTTTATTTCGGTCTTAAGACCATAAAAGTACACATAAGTACATCAGCAAGTACAATAAAACAATAAATAAGCATAAAAGTTTAAAAAAGGAATTCAACTACAAGTTATCAGTAAAAGAGGAATAAGTACAAAATTTAATTTAAAAAAATTAGTCTCCTACGCCACATGCTATATAGATAGCGTGATACTGCAAAGACAATAGGGGGGTGGGTGTCATACGTTAAAGACCTACAAGCCTGCATAAAATGGTGAAATCCCAAGTTCCTGCAAATGGGAATCAACCAACGTTTTCTGATTACATAGTAGGCAGGACAGAAGAACAACACATGTGCAACGGTCTCCGTTTTATAATTACATGCAGGGCAAATTTCCTGGTTCTGCGTCTGCCACTTGGTTGAGAAGGACCTAACCGGTAGGGTACCATGTCTTAACTGAATGTATAGTTTTCGGGCAAGCGGAGGTTCAATTTGGTCCATAAATTCCTCAAGTTTTGGGTCTGGTTTAACCGTGAGGAACTCTGAAGTCAGCCTTCCCACCGCTGTAGAACTCGAAAGTGATTGAGAATTCTGTATACATATCAGGGAGAGGAGTTCTTTCTTTGATAGCCCAGAACAGTAGGTTTCCGGGGTTACCCACAGCTCCGGAAGTCCTAAACAAGTACTAACTGCGTGAATATGCTGGAGCCAAGGGATCTTTTTATGTTTAAGGACAGGCCAAATCTCAGCAAATTCTGCTCTGTATGAGGCCAGTTCAGGGACTGACCACAGCCTCTTCCAATACAAGATTGGTCTGGCACTTATGATCTCCTCTATTGGGACTAAACCAAGGTCAAATCTAAGGGGGATCAAAGGCGTGCTTGAAGGGAGCCCTACAAGAGTTCTTAAAAAGGACTGCTCAGCTTTTTTGAGGGTCCCTATCTGCTTATGTCCCCAAAGTTCAGCCCCATAGATTGCAGCCACTCTGGCCTGCCGACAGTAGATCTCCAAAGCAGGGGACACTGGTTTGTAAGTTGATTTTTTAAAAACTTTGTTTAGACCCCCCACCAACTGAGAGAGCTTGAGTGTCGACTTAGCATTCTGCACATTCCAGTTAAAGTTCTCAGTTAAAGTAATGCCCAGATAAACAAAGGTTTTAACCCTTTCAAGTGGAGAGCCAAATAGAACTGGATTTGGGTGCACCCGCTTCGGGGGGTTGAAAATCATACATTTTGTTTTCCCCAGATTGATTTCCAATCCCCACAGCTCGCAGAACTTCACAAAACCATCCAGTGTATTTTGAATGCCGGATGATGTTCTAGACAGCAACAAAGTGTCGTCTGCAAACATCGGAGCGGGCACTCGACCTGTAGCCAGTTTAGGGGCATCATTGTTTACCACGCAATTCAGATGGTCCACAAGACCAATAATATAGAGGCTGAATAGTGTGGGAGCCAACACACACCCTTGGCGGACACCTTTTTGGACAGGAAATCGGTCAGTAAGACCGCCATGCTTGCCACACCTTACCTGGGCGAAATTATTTTCATGGAGCCTAGATAGGACGGCCAGTAAATAGGGCGGAAGACCCAAGTCTGCTAGGACCTGCCACAATTTAGCTCGTGGAACTAGATCAAAAGCTGCCCGCAGGTCCACAAACACAAGGTAGAGGCTGCCACCCTCCACCATAGCTGTTTTCCAGTGCAAGACCTGCAGGCAAAAGATCTGATCAAGAGTGGAGGTACCTGCCCTAAAGCCTGCCTGGAATATAGACAGAATCCCATTCTCCTCAATCCACCCCAGGACCCTTTCCAGGAGAACCCTCCCCATTAGTTTTTGCGAATTATCAATTAGGCTAATGGGCCTATAATTAGAGGGGGTTAATGGGCAGTTTTTTTTTAGAATGGGCACGATTTCTGCTCCTAGCCATGTGGGGGGCACATCATCCCCCTGCAAGATACGATTAAATAGGACGACCAAATAGGGGGCCCAAATCTTTGGTTGTGCCATAAACAGGTCCCCAGGCAATTTGTCAAGGCCATTTCAACAACATAATAGGCCTGGAACTGCCCTGCATGCCGATGACAGCCCTGCTGGGTGTTATCCCTGAGGTCCCACCAAAGCGGAGGAAATTGGCGGCTATGCTTCTATTGCTGGCCAAGCGACAGGTGGCTCTACGGTGGGATGTCGCCACTCCTGACAACGATGGAGTCGGCATGGAACATTACTCACTGTAAGACCCAACTGGAAGGGTTCTGGGAGCTAATGCCGACACGATCCCTACCCGGGACATACGGGAACCATTTGTGAGCTGGCTGAGTTCGAGAGATATAGAAATCTAGAGCTGTTTGTAAAGTGCTGGAACGTGGGAGTCATGCCTCTTATTGTTATTTTAACATCTGCAAATGGTATTAGGAGCGAGACAAGAGATAAAGGTCTGCCTTCAGTGTTGAGCTGAATAACCTGTGACGCTTCCTCTATGCGGATAACCCTGATTAACTGACAGCATGGTCTACAAGCAAAGTACTGCTGGTCTGTTGTTGTATGTAATTTCTAAGAAATGGCAATAAAAAATAAATAAACAGAATTGTCCTCATATATCACACAATTAATTTACATTCCTATTTTGCTGATGTTATGTGTTCCTATTATTACTTTCATACTATCCTCATTTTTATAGAGATTCCACATCTCCCACCATTTTCATTTTTTATGAAATGGATATTCTTCCATAGTGGTCATTTTGTATAACATTAAGACTGTGCACAAAGATAATTCATACTTTCATCTGCAAGATTCCATTATGATTATACTGTAATGCCCTAAGGGCCATGTTTATGTGCAACAAAACAATTATACTAACAAATAAATAAATAATGAAGGAAGGCCACTTTCCATCCTCAGGCGGCCCTTAACTTTACACCAGCAGTTGTTCCTTTAATGATGAGTGAACAGTAAATTGATGTTTTTTACTCTTGGGATCTCACAGGTGAATTTCCTCTGGATCACACAGCTCATAAATTCATGGCTCCTGGGGAGAGGGATTCATCTGACAGAGATATGTGCAGGACTGATGATGAATGATTGCTGCTATGCTGTGCTAAACTCACAGTGACTATTGAACTCTTTGAGCTCCCACTTGGTGCTGAAGCCACATTCACCCAGGCCACACAAGGGCAACAAATCTGCACAATTTTATTTATTAGGCAGAAAATACACACAAGAAATAGGCAGAGCACAGTAGAGGTGATGATGTACAGAGCGTACTTATTGAAAATTGATCCTTTCTGGAGGCCCTGACTAGTGGTGGACGGAACGAGCCGAGTGAACCTACGGTTTTACAGAAAAACTTTGTGGTATTCCATGGAATTCCGCCAACAGGCAGAGAATATGCGGCTCACACTTCATTTTAGCACGAGCAGCGCTGAAAATCAGTGCAAAGGACACCGTGCATTGTGAAAGAGCGCACAGCTATTAAAGAAGATTTTGCTGCTGCTCGAGTATAAAATCTACTCGTGCGACAAGTATTCTACTCAAACGGCACCCCTCTGACCACGACTGCTGGTGAGCGTCAGCGACCACCGGCATTCGGAAATCGCGATAGGGCACTCACATATTCTGAAACCTCATGGGAGAAAAAGTCTGCCTTGCTGCAATCTGTAGAATTTGGCCACAACTCTGTGTTAAAGAGAATACATATGGCAAAAATTCTGCCAATTCCGCATGGGAATGGAACATTCCTCCCACCCCTAGTACTGACAACACTCTCACCTGTGTTCAGTATTACTGTGCATGGGGCCCCATGAGGCCACCTGTCATGGCCGGAGAACACACGTGATCATCACTGACTGTGTCCTGAGACAGAGAACTCCCAACAGTTACAGGTAACAACCTCAGCTTTTTCAAGAAGGATATCAATTGATGTAAAATTGTTTAATCTCACCAACACTTCTCAATGGTTATGGGCAGGACTACACTCACCCATACTTCTCAATGGCTATGGGCAGGATTACACTCACCCATACTTCTCAATGGCTATGGGCAGGATTACACTCACCCATACTTCTCAATGGCTGTGGGCAGGATTACACTCACCCACACTTCTCAATGGTTATGGGCAGGGCTACACTCACCCATACTTCTCAATGACTATGGGCAGGATTACACTCACCCATACTTCTCAATGGCTATGGGCAGGATTACACTCACCCATACTTCTCAATGGCTATGGGCAGGACTACACTCACCCATACTTCTCAATGGCTATGGGCAGGATTACACTCACCCATACTTCTCAATGGCTATGGGCAGGACTACACTCACCCATACTTCTCAATGGCTATGGGCAGGATTACACTGACCCATACTTCTCAATGGCTATGGGCAGGACTACACTCACCCATACTTCTCAATGGCTATGGGCAGGATTACACTCACCCATACTTCTCAATGGCTATGGGCAGGATACATTCACCCATACTTCTCAATGGCTATGGGCAGGATTACACTCACCCATACTTCTCAATGGGGACGGGCAGGATTACACTCACCGATACTTCTCAATGGCTATGGGCAGGATTACACACACTAGTGATGTTTTCTTGCCCTGGCTTCACAGACTTCCACAGTTGTGAGCTCCACAATATGAGTGTGACCACAAATTCCATTCTTACTGATACGTGTGGGTTGATTTTTTGGTTCTTTACAACCATGTGGCTGGAAGGCACTGTTTTTGTACATCAGTAACGTTGAACTTATTATAAAAAAAATAGACGTTATGATACAAATGATAATAAAAGTAGAAAAGACGTGTTGAAAGTGCTAAAATGTAGCAAATGTAATTTGCATCCTTTTTGAGTGCAGACCTCTCTTGCTCGTTCTTGCTACAGCTGCTGCCATCACTGTGTAGATCCTCAAAATATTGTGGAAAATGTGAAAAATATATGGAAAGAAATATTAGAAAAATTGAAGAATTCTGTCATTTTTATTGATTTATTTCCAGTTTTATATAGCATGAACCAGACCCACCAAGTCAGCAGGGCACTTTAAATAAGAAGAAATGGTGCAAGCCAAGCACAGTATAACAGGACCACTTGAATTATATGGCAAGAGAGGGTCAAATTATGTGGCCTGGTTGACTAAATTATGCACAAGAAAAGGCAAATTATGTGGTATATGCAGCCCATTTTGTGGGCGTATTACTTCATTCATTTGTCTTTTTTTTTACACTTGTAAACACTGTCCGAGCATAACTTGCACCTCATAAGTATCAGTTTAACACCCACATATAGGATAAGCAACAACAGAATGGTGAGCAGTCAACATTTGCAAAGGGCCTTCCACTGCGCTGCAACGTGTGTCCTTGAGCTTTTAGTAACTTTTAACCTGTTTCACCTAGAAACAAATGTTTTGGTTAAAATCTGCAAACTATGCAGGCAGATGATGGATTATATGGCAAATATGGCAAACCCACAATTATGCGAAAAATGCTGTGGCCGCACAATCACATAACTCCACTAGCCCTGAGCATATCAGCAGGTCGATGATGTAAAGTTAACCTTGCATCATCTTATACTGGTTCACTTCCTTTGTCTTTGTCTATCCCTACTCTACTTGAGCAAATCCAAAGAAAATGATGGACGGAGTGTTGAACATTGCAAGCACTCACCCCCAGTCAACTGATCTGGGTTTAATCCATCACCATTCGTTAGCCCACTCTGCCACCCCAGTTCAGACATGGCCATATGCAAATCAGTCTGACCCTGTGCCTCATGGGAACAGTCCAGCCCGAACTGCCAAGCCATGTCTTCCCTGGACCGGAAACAAGCTTCCTAGGACCGGTTTCTGGCATTTCAGCCATCTTCAGCCAGGCTTGCTTGAATCCAGTGGCAAAGTGAGCAAGGGACTCACATCTGAGCATACCCTGCCAACTTATGGTGAACAAAGCAAAACCAAAGGGAATGATGGACAGAGTGTTGAACATTGCAAACACTCACCCCCAGTCAACTGATCTGGGTTTGATCCACCACCGTTCTTTAGCCCACTCTGCCACCCCAGTTCAGACATGGCCATATGCAAATCAGTCTGACCCTGTGCCTCATGGGAACAGTCCAGCCTGTACTGCCTCTACACCTCTTCTCATCCTGAACCTGAGTGTTCTTCCAGACGAGTCTGCCTCCCGCTCACACCTCTATTTCTCCCACCTTGTCCCGCCCGCCCTTTAAACTCCCTTGTAAGGCTGTGAAATACAGGGCAGTTGTAAATATGGGTGATGCCGATGTGTATGCACAAGTCACACCTTCTGACTGGTACTTTGTATAGTACATTTTCACTCACTTTTCACACTGCTCCACCACTGCGAGAGAAGAGATTTGGGGTGGTTTCACCACGAGGCAGAGGTGGAGTGGAGGTCACCTGCTCTGGGACTGAAAATACAACGTTGCCTTGTTTTTTAAATAAATAGTCACTGCTTTCAGTCCGTTTATACTCATATGTTGTCTCACTTTTCTTCAATGGATGTGTTCAGCAGTGTCGGCCTGTACGCCAAAATAAAAGTGGCCCCCAATGGTGAACCGGATAGCCCAGATATATTATCCACATTTGCAAATGTGGGCCGTCTTGGGCTTGGAAAGACACACTGTATATGTGTTTTGCAAGGTATGGACGACTACAAGGAGTTGAGCTTCCTGTAGACAATGTTTGTTTTAATATCAGGAAAATAAACAGTAAAAACTGCCCTAACCAACCACAGAACAGGCCCCAGATTGCCCTAAAGGCCAGGTCGCCCTTGGCATTCAGATTTTCTCCCACATGGGAATCAGGGCAACCTGCAATCCAAAGGATATTTGTTTCACTGGGGAGCAGCGCCCAAGTCCCGTTCCCTACAAATGCGCATTATTGGCAGCGTCTGTCCCTGTGCACGAAGGACCACCCAGGCCCTTGAAGTGTGCTTTGCATGTTTGCAATCTCAGGCAGCCTGCAAGAACAGCTGCCCTCACCGGTAATATCACGCATAATGCAATATACAGAGTGCTAATCTTTCACATGTTTTGGTAATTCGACACATTTTAGTTTTTGTAAACGGTCTTTGCCAATCAAATTTTCATTTATGTGGTACCTGTTTTATACCGATGAAGTGTGAATTATCATTCTAATATATTAAGACATAAATGATTACTGGGGTGTTGGAAAAATGTTTTAATAAATTACATTTACCTGTAGGGGATGTAAATGGAGTTTATTCTAATCTCTATCTTGTCTCGTTATCTCTCCACCCTAAGGTTTGATGGGGTGCACTTTTGTTGGATAAGGTAGCCACATCTGAGCCAATAGGCCATACACACACACAAACACACACACACACACACATACATACCAACACACACACATGTGTGCACACACACAGACATACATGTGCATACAAACACACGCACATGCACACACATACACACACACACATAAAATAGGGTCTTAATTGTATGTGTCTTTATGTAAGGACTATTTTTTGTGTGGCCAGCATCCTTGCTGCTGCTGTCCGCCGCAGAAAAAGAATATTGCCCATGGCCAATTCTGACTGAATTTTAACTGGATTTGTATTTTAACCAGGACTGTGATATCAGGTTGGAGATTGGATTATTTATGTCATTTTAATTTTTTATTGCCCATTCGCTTTTAGGATAATACATTATTTCTATATGTGCGTACTCATGCATTGTACTTTTATGATTTTAATTAATCGAATAAAGTGGTTTTGTCTTTGTATGTGTCTTTATGCAGACACTGTCTCTCTCTCGCTCCCTGTTTCCCTCTCTCTCTCTCTCGCTCCCTGTTTCCCTCTCTCTCTCTCTCTCTCTCTCTCTCTCTCTTGCTCTCTGTTTCCCTCTCTCTCTCTCACTCACTCTCTCTCTCTCCCCTCTATGCATAACTGGGACTTCATTTAGTTTGTGTCTTATGCAGACAACTCCCCTCTCTCTCTCTCTCTCTGTCCCCTCTCCCCCTTCCTCTACTCTCGTCGCCCTTTCACATACCTGTCACATCACATAGGCCATATATAACTGGGACTTAATTCCATATGTGTCATTATGCAAACCTCTCTCAATCTCTCTCTCTCTCACACATGACGTAGGCCATATGTAACCAGGTCTTCATTTCATCGGTGTCTTATGCAGAGAGCTGCCTTTGTCTCTCCAGCAGCACAGAAGTTGTTTCAGGCTCTTCCTCTGAGTGACGAGGCATGAAGCACCGTCAGGGGGCACGCACCGCATCCATCAAAGGGGCGCCTGGGGCACCACTGTGCCCTGAAGCCCCCGAGAGCCAGAGGGTCTTCCCAGGGCTCCTGTGAAGGTCTCTGATGTATGCAGGGTGCCTCTCACTTGTGCACCCCCAGCACCCCAGAGCCACCTACAAGAGAGGTATGAGGGCCCAAGCTGGACTTGAGGGCCTTATGAAAGTGGGTCAGTCCAACTCTCTTTAGCATGCCTCCTGGACAACAGATGGTTAACTCCTTGATCATTCAATGGTTGTATGATGCGACTGGGGCCTGACCACAATGTGCCAAACCCAGGATCACCTGAGTGTTGTGGGTGTGATCCTGCAGACCCTGTTAGCACCCTCTCAAGCAGGGGGCAGTGACACAATCTTGTGCAGACTGTAACCTGGCACAAAGAGTCTGAAATAAATGCACTGAACCCACAATTCTGCTCTGAGAAACCTCAGCGCAGAGGATTCAGGCAGATTCGTCCTTTCTGAAAAATGAGTTCTCTAAATTTTCTAAGGGTCTGCAGGCCACACAGCTGCACAGTCCTGTCCCATACGAGATCCTGGCCCCAATAGGCCTGGAATATTCCCAAAGGAGAGCCAATAAGGGTTGTCTCCAGTTGATTTATAAAGGTGAAGGGCTCATGTGCGATATTTAACAACAATGTAACGCTGCCCTTGACTTCAGGAGACCAGGATCTCTCACACGTTCTATGCCTCGGTCATTGAAATGCTTGGTCACTTGTATTCTGATGTTCTTTAACCAGAGGGGTTTATTCTGTACACAAGGCTGCGAGTGGCCTGGACCTTGCACATACAGTGCATTTTTTCTCAAGACTTTAGGGATGAAAGGACCAATGATGCCATGAAACCACGACTAACCCTTTCACCTGGCATCTCATCCTCCTACCTGAACCTTTCATCCTGAAGTGCACTTCTTACTCTCCCCTGCTGGCTTCAAAGATTTGATCCTGTCTGGAGTCAGAGGCTCAGGGTTCATTTTTTACTAGTCTCTGACTTCTGCTCTGATGATCTCGGTGCTTACTTCCAGTAACCCATGGAGATTGCCTTTCAGCTTTGAGGTGCAGAGATCCTTCTGGAAGGACCTCAAGACCTGGCTCTTTGACTGAACCCCAGTGCCAAGATGGATCAGCAGCCCCCCCCCCCCGCCAGCGCCTTGAGACCCTCACAGGTGAGTAGCCGCACTTTACAACCCTGATTGATTAATTGATTGATTGAAGGTCTTGCATCTTTCAGACACTCATACAAAAATTCTGTCGCGCCTTATTTTACGCTAACTCTGCATGGCAGGCTCAGTGCACTTGTGCTGCGGACAATTTCTTTGCAAGCACGTGAACATTTTAAATGTTTCCAACCAAAGGGGCAGTGGTCTATCAAATATGACAGTTTCAGTGGCCTCAGTTTTTAGGCACACATCACAGGGGCTGATTCAACGTGGCCAGTGTTGGCTGCAATAATTAATGTCGTTGATTAAATTCACCACCAAGGACTTCCAAATTTATCATTGATGATTATTGCCTACTCTGTCTATTGGGGAATAAAATGTGGTTTAAGGTGTGGTGTTTATGGCACCGAAATGCACATCTCCTACTAAATGGCGGATCTTTTACCCTATTTGAATTCCACTCCGGTGATTACTGCTGAAGTTTTATGTCTCTATTTTCTCTTTTATCCCATTTCCCTTTCCTTGCTTCAACCACTGGTCCTCACACCCCTTTCTATGTGGTAAATGATGGGGATGACGAAAGATGTGGAAAAGAATCACTTCCTTTGGATCCTACACACAAGGTTAGTATCCAACTTGAATGATGGATTCAGAAGCTAATTGGTCTCAGATCTTGAAAGTCATAACTAAATTACAACAGGAAGTTACTTAGTCAAATGAGAGACTATGTTGTGCTCTTAGAGCTAATTGCCATAAACATACGCAACAGTAAATTTGTTGAAAATAGAGATGAAAGATGGCAGTCAAGTACTTTTTTCTTTTTAGAGTTTCATATAGCGCGAACTAGACCTGAGGCATTGGGTATCAGAGCACTTTACATGAGCACCAGTTTCGTTACAGAAGGACACATTCATTTTTGTTGGGCACGGGAAGATTAAGTGATGTGCCCAAAATCACAGGATATTGAGCGATGTTGCCGAGACTCGATCTCGGATCCCCAGCTTCGAGGTCAACCGCTCTAGCCGCAAGGCTACATCTTCTCCACTTTTCTTTACAGATATTCTGAACTCAGATTAATGGATGTTGCATCACCCTTAAGAGATATCAGTTGCGTGCTCCTTTGTGTTCCACAGTAACCTCACTCACCCCCTGAGGTGCCTCCAGAGAGGTTAGCTTGAGAGACAACTACATTCATATTGTTTTTAAATCAGTGTCCAGCTAAAAGCAAAGAGGACATCCTTATCTTATCAAGCCATAGAAGAGAGTTTAAAGATGTCTTGTATCAGGTAGTCACTGTCTGAAAGCATCTTGCACTATCCAGAACTAGGGCAGCAGGGTATAATCATTGGCAAAGCCAATAGTTCTCGCCTATGTGATTGACATGTAGTAGAGAAGCATGACTGCTGTGCTTTATTGCTAAAAGTAAAAAAAACAATAAACGTTATGATGTGTGAAGTGCTGTCTGCAGTAATAAAGCTGTTTTATGGTGGGTAGGTGGGGGCAGCACAGGCCACGAGAGGGAAGGGGCAACAATATAAAATAGTACCTGAATCACAGATCCAGCAGCGGAAGGACTCTAATCAAGATGAAGCCATCTGAGCTTAGTTCATGCTGTCGATAAAAGTAGAGGAAGAGGAAGTGAAGCCGACTCGCGCAGCCCAATTAGGTGTCAGTAAATGACGCTGACAATGAAACACACGAATGGTAAGCAATGGGGTCTCCAAACCCCTTATAGGACACAATGGTGCCAATTACGATCCGGTAAAAAAAATTCCCGTACGACTCGTATCCGGTCTTTTTACCGTACGAATCGTACAAGTGCCGTACAAACTGGCAATCACGATTCGCATGGTAAAAAGCCCATACGAGTCGCATTGGGAATAATTCCCCACACGTCCTCGGGTCGGAAAAAGTGTCCGACACATCCTCGGACGATTTACCGTACAAACGTGAAAAGCGAAGTCCGACCGGGGAATCACGAACCGTCCCGGGCGTCCGAATGTACAACCGTATGGTGAAAAGACCGTCCGCACCGAACTCCTATAGCAACCATGGAGACGTCCAAACAGGTGCCCGGTACGTGCCAGTACATACACTCGCTACGCGCTGGGGGTACGCACCGTACATACACGGGTGGGGTTACGACTCGAACGTACACGGGTGTACATACACGGGGGTTCGACACGTACAGTTTGACACGTACTCGGGTGTACATACACGGGGGGTTCGACACATACTCGGGTGTAATTACACGGGGGGTACGGCGCGTACATGCGGGGGCTGGGGGGGTACGGCGTGTACATGCGGGGGCTGCGGGGGGTACGGCGCGTACATGCGGGGGCTGGGGGGGTACGGCGCGTACATGCGGGGGCTGGGGGGGGTACGGCGCGTACATGCGGGGGCTGGGGGGGTACGGCGCTTACCGGGCCACCTACTCTGGTAGTTTCGCGCCGTACTTCGCATTTCCGGCACTTTTTGGGTGCAGTAAAAATATTGCCGTCCGGACTGCTGTCGGTTCGAATCGTACTTCCTGGGTCGTGAAACGCTGCCTGGAAGCGTCCCAACGTCACGTCGCAGCATTCCCGGATCACATTCGTATGCATATTTTCGTCGGTCGGTGTTTTTTACGATTCGTACGGAAATGGTGTTTCCGTGCGATTCGTAATTCCATGTTTGTAATGTTTTACAACCGGGTACAAGTCGGATGGAGAATACGCTCCGACCGACGGTTCGTACCCGGTTTTTACAGATCGTAATCGGCACCAATGTCTTTTGCAAGTGAGGCCACTATGCAAGCATGGCCGGAAGCGAGACCTAAAAAGCTGGCCTCATTAGTGAAGCAGATATCTAAAATAGTGGCCCACATTTGCAAATCAGATTTGAACTTGTAAAGACATGCTTTATATGTGTTTTGCATGTTATGGGAGCAAGCATGTATGTGTGCTTGCTGCCGATACTGAGGTAATTCATAGCAAAACTCGCCCACTAAACTCTAAAACAGGCCACAAACAGCCCAAAAACTGCCCTCACAGACCTGTCAGACCATTCCTCCTGGCACTGCCAGATTGCCCTATAGGAAGTCTGACAGGGGTAGAATGTACATAGCCTGAGCATGAGAGTGAGAGTAGTTCAGAGCTGTTAGGGCCAAGATGCTGGACTGCATGATCTTTCTCTGGACCTAAAACTCCAAAAAGAAGAGAAGTGTCCCAAGGTTTAAGGCTGCACTGATGACCATAGAACCAGGTTTGAGCCCGGCCCTTAGCACAACACCCTGGTAATTATTTGGAAATCACTTACCCACCCTTAGTAACACGTGACACTCGATTTAAGACATGCAGAGGTATAATGTAAAGCGCATTGTTAGGCCTGCAAAATATATGTAAGAAAACCCAAAGCCTTCTGGACCTGATTCTCAAAGGTAAACTTTTGGATGTCACACAACATCATTTTAATAGTAAGTTTATGAGCGTGAACACTACGCAGTCAGGGTGGAGAACTCCCCACATAAAAATATCACATGTCTATCTTTTTATGTGTGGGGTCTTCCCCCTCACCCTCGATTGTGGAATCTCTGCACTTGTAAACTTACTATTAAAATGCAGTTTAGTGAATTAAAAAATAAACCTAAATTCACACAAAAGTGTAATATTTCCTTTGTGAACCAGGCCCTATGTATCCTGTGTGCCCTTTCTTCGCAAGCACTCTATTTATAAAATGACAGGAACATGAGAAAACTAGCGACAATTATAACATAATGGGTAAAGAACATAAACAAAAGCTATATAAACAAAAAAAGTGCAAGTGTTATGAATAAAGCATCAGGCTGGGGAAGTAGGAGGGAGGAAGAAATAGTACCCCAATCACACCGGGAAAAATGGACGGGCACAGATTACCCAGATCTGCTCAGTGGGATTGCTCTCCTACTGTATTGCTGCCCTTTTGTCCTGCTGCTCTGCTACCTTCTGCCTGGATACAAGGACAGGATCTTCAACTGTCCCGGGACCTTCAGAGTGACTCCCAATGGCTAGTTTGCTGGACTCCTGTTCAGAGCCACAGGAACACAAAAGGCTTCCTCCAACTTGAACCCACACCTAGACACAGCCTGAGTGAGTACTCAAAGTGGTGTCCCTCCAGTCTTCTTGGGCCCTTGGAAGTGTTGCTAAAGGTGCCCAGATTCCAAAATGCAGAAGTGCAGACTTTTTAGTGAAAAACTGCTCCGAGAATCAGGAGGAGACCAAGACCAACTTGCTCACCAACACGCTCAAGGTGCATCGCCAGTTGCATTGACTTTGTAGTTTCATCTGCTGCATTCTTCTCCACTGTAGAAAATACATTTTAGTGGTCCTTCACCACAGGGGAATTTGGCCTCATGGAACTGTCTTTGGATACAGCCTTCTGCCTCGTCCTGCTGGAGACTTTTGATTTTCATTTAGAAGATGGAAATCTTCTCTGCTGCTTTGACCCAAGGTTATTTAAAGATGACGCTCCCTCCTCGGACACCTTTGGCAGTCTTGCCCCACTGAAATTTACCTTCTCAGATCATTTTTTTCAGAAATATTTCTAAGTCTTAAGGTGAGCACTGACCGGGCCCAATCCTCTTCTTGTGCCCTAACTGTGCTGCATCACTGATTTCTTGTTTGTCGCTTACTCGAGGCATTGAGGAACGATCACAATAGAGAATAAGTGGTTACCAATATATGTAGAGAATAAAATGACTGCTCTTTAATTTTACTAATTGTGACTGAAAAAGAATATTCAACAATTCAGATTATACATTACACAATTATCATCCATTTCCAATAGCGGATGAAGTAGAATTGTAAACTACTTTTCAGTCCACTCAGGGACATATTCCAGTTGACACTCAAAGTAGGGATAAAACTTTCAAAGTCAAAGGGCATGAAAATTAGAAAAGCAACTTAAACTAAACCAAAAAAGATTAGGCAGTGGATAAGAAATTAGGGGAAACTGGTGAGTCTGAATCTGTTCTATTCGCCAGAATTTAGAATATTCATATTGTTTCTGTCAACCAGAACTACTCAAAATTGCTTCCAACAGTAATTGAAACATCAGTGCCCAAAGAGCCGTGAGGTCCTGCAGCAGTGACTGCTGCGGCCAATAAGAGCCGTGAGGTCCTGCAGCAGTGACTGCTGCGGCCAATAAGAGCCGTGAGGTCCTGCAGCAGTGACTGCTGGGGCCAATGGAGGTTGACAGTCAAACACCAGACATGGTCCTGGAGTCTAAGCCAGAAGCCTTGTCTGATAAAAGCGGGGCAATCGGAAGCTTTCTGACCTAATTAGAATGTCAGTGAGGGATGTTTAACCTTTAACCCGGCTTTATTACAGTAGCCCTGGGATTCATTGTGAGATACCAGTCAAGACAGTGGACAAAGGTGTTGGTGAAACAGACACAACTGACCTACGTGAACACAATATATGGAATTTAATTCTTAGTGGCTGTGATTGCACAAAATGTTGTTTCTTTTCCCATGTGTGCATGTTATATAATCCAGATGACAGAAAACATTTTAAGAAGCAGAGAGGGTAGCATCCATGAAGGTATGCATGAAAATAAGTAAGGCCCTAATAGATAAAGCAACTTTGCTGTCACACACCATCTAATTTGCAAAATAAATGGCTTGGCACCATATACTTCCAGTTGGGAATGTAGAAAAGGCAAACAGTGAGGTGGAAATATATTTCCAACTTGCAAACTACATGTTGTACTTCATAGTGAATTGCAAAGGAGAGTGAGTATGTAATGTTCATTCTCTCGCCTTTTCAATTTGCTGCAATGTACTTATGCATTATGACCACATTCTTTGCAACTCCAAAAAGAGAGTGTATGGAATTTTCCAAGCATAAACAGTCCCTAAAGAACTGCTTCCATCTTGTGAATGATGGCTGTCTGCCTTAAAGGAGACAACATTGATTTAAGAAACTGCCGCAACGTCTCCATAATACATATCACCAAATGCCACTTTTCATTTTTAAAAGCAGTAGCAGTCCTGGCCCCTTTGAATAATTATTTACCGCTGCATTTATATGTTGGCATACGTTGTGTGTATTACTGATTTACCACAGTAACTGATTTTAATTTAAAATCATTGTTGAAATATTTTTTAATGTGTTCATATACTTTAATTGAATCTGTAATTCATGAGGAGCTGTAGGATGCTTATGTTACTGGAAGCAATTCAGACAACCTGAGTAGTAAGGATTTGAACAATATAGTTAACTTTACATATTTACAGGCTGCAGGTCCAAGCCACCAATTCAAATCAACCACCAGAAAAAACTAGTAGTAGTAGTATAATACTTTATTCGATAGCAAGGTATCATAAAAGTAAATACAATGCAGGATAAATCAGATTAAATATAGTAAATACAATTTCATAAGAAGATTAATATAAGTTGATAAAAACAGTATACAAATACACTCTAAAAAGGAGCATTTAAAAAAAGAAATTTCATAAAATTCATACATATGAATAAAAAGAGCAACGTACCCGGAGAAATATAATCAGAGTAAATACATATCAATTGAAAGGTGCTAATTCGTAAAAAGGCACAATTACACATTATGACGATCTACCCAGTACTCAATTCAACAAGCTTAGTTCGTATTTGCCACGCTTTCCCCAACTATTTAGCAACCCCACAGATTACTGTCAAAGATGTAGTATCCGTTGTTAGGATACGAAGGGCCACTAAACACTGCCCGGTTCCCAATTTTCTACACACTGGGCTTAGAACTAATTTAGCTTAGGTTTTGAAGGCCTGTTCTTATTGAGGAAGTCAATGTAAACATGAACAATGATACATTCATGTATAACAACAAAATGGCATCTCTTTTGATTAATTTGCCCGTTATGAACTCCACATCAACACTGACTCAGAAGTACATGGTCGGGCAGGCCCTAAAACCTAGGCTTTTGGTCTCTGATTGACAGATCACAGATGGGGTGGCACGTAGCTGGCAGACAAACAGGCTGACAGGAAATCCAAAATCTATCCCACAGATAGTCACAGCGACACCATATGGTCCAGGAAGATTGACCCCAATAAAGCACGCATGGCTGAAGGCGAATGCGCGTTCCAAAAACAACATAAAGTCAGATGCCACATGGAGTTAGGAATACATATTCAATCAGGACCCAGCACATACAGTATATGTAGTGATCATGTGCACCCAGTGTTGGACATCTGGACATGTTAGCCACTGTCCATGCAAGGTCAAGGTCCACCTGGATTTCTCATCAAAACATTATTTATGGTTTTAAAGACAACGGCTTGCCTTCCTTACCAAAAAAGGATTAGCAGAATTGTTTTATTGCATCCAACAAATTATGTAAAATCAATGGCCGATCGAATGTAAATTGAGACATTCCTCAGATTCTATGCCTGTAACTGATCTCCTAGCCATACTGTTTAATTAAACAAACTATTCCAGTTTTGTCAAACGCCTCATCTCTTGGCTTTTTTCAAGGTATTCTACGTTCAAACAACAGGCCAACCAGGATGTTGAAAATAAATTAAATTCTCATTACATGAATTGCTTTTTGTGACAAAAGTTTTTCAGGGCAACATCAGATAGGAGCGTGTAGGAAGAGAGATGGTGATGCTCAATTATGGACAATCCATTGAGGTTTTTCAGAAGATTTCAGTGCCTTGAGCTTTAGGGAATAATGATTTTATGCTGCATGAACAATCAACACTAAACTTGGGAGATGATCATTGTAGAAGGGGAAACAGTCTTTATCCTGCAGCCAAAACAACGAGTAGCCTTTACAACACAGTCACTATCCCGACTGCGACATTACCACGCTTTACTTTACCACACAAGTTGTTACAACGACTTGATGTAGGGGTGCACTGTTGGACTGGTGTTATATTTTTAAGTCCAACACCTTCCCTACAGTTGCGTAGACTGGAGTTGGAGCAGTAATTTATACTATTCCAAAGTTCAGCGCTCCCTAAAGCAAGTCATTGTAACAACTTGTGTGGTAAAGTAACAAGTGGTAATGTCGGGGTAGTGATTGCATTGTAAAAGTATGCGGGGTTCCGTCATACAACCCTGCAGAAGTCACCATCTTTAATACAAACTGTCGTATTTGAGATGAGGGAGACCAAAGCTCATTAGTTGTGATGTCAAAGCTCATATAATTTAAGACAATAAAAGTAATGTTTCCTAAAGCTCCATAAAAAAGAATTCTACATTGGTGGAAGGCAACATTTTAGATTGCTTTTTATAAGTCAATGCGATGGAAAAAAATTGTCTTTTTCTATTTAGCAAAATGCAAGAATTGTGGAAAAAACTTTCTTGTGTGCACTAACATTAAAAAAACACCTTTAAAAGAAAATACAAAGCAGTACATAATAGGCGTTTGTAATGCACGTCCTCCCAGAGGGGTTTTGTGGTGCTAAAATAACAGATGGTTATTGTTACTCAGACCAATGATGCGCAGTGTATTGGCTTTGGGAGGAAAAAAGGCTGGGAGACAAGTTTTGATCTGAACTTGTGGCCACATTACAGAAGGGCTGCTTATTAACTGTATAGCAAAACTATCTACAGCTACTCTTTCACTGAATTTCCAGTGGCACTTAAGGTTTCTATTTCAAACCTTAGGAAACAACGTATAGGGCTAGGTGTAGCCTGCAATGGGAAAGAAATATATGCTTTACTATGAATCGAAACTGAAACTGAACTCTACATTAGTAAGATGAATTGAATTATTCATTTATTTGTATGTGTTAGGTTAAGGTTGACCAACATTTATTTGAAACTTTGTTGAAGCTGGTAGTTACACGCATGTAAGTGGGTTCATGCACAGTAATATCAAATGTATTACTTTATTCGAAATAAGTATGCTAGTTTGCAATGACCTTAATTATATTTCATGTTATGTCCTTATAAAATGTAACAGTACACAGCTTTTAATACATATTGCAGTTGTATGCATTGTCACACTCCTTGCAGAAGTATTTAAATCAGTTATTGTGAATGGAGGAACTATATTACTAATGCATGAACTCATGTTACACCGCTGCTTTACTTCACTCAAGTATATGCATTGACACTTATCCTCAATTTAGTTCTACCCTCGTCGGGAGGGTTTATGCCAATCTACACTCAGGTTTACAGAGAATGTGAGACACCTGTTGCTGTTTTACACCAGCAATGCCAAGATATATAAAAACCGTATCTGTATTATATGTGATTAAAGGTGCCGCTATGACAAAGAAAGATTAAACTATCAATTGATTAAGTGTGTGCTTCTTAATAAAATCATGGGTGAGACCTTTGCCTAGTGGGAGTCTCTGCTCATTATTCATGTATTTGATCCTTCCCCCATGCGCCTTAACTGGATCAAACCCTGCATAGATAGAACACTTCTAGAAGGGGCCACCAAAGGAACACATGTAGTTGGGCAAGTGGAGAGCAGGAACTGAAGAGAGATTAGACTTGCACCTTGGAACTAGAACACACCTCATGGATCTCACTAAATAATTCCTTATGAACACTCTTTACATGTAAAAGCAAATCTTAACTCACTAGGTGACTTGTGTATGGGAACTCAGATCTCAGATGGGAAGCATTCTTTCAGGGACAATATCTGACTATATTGTAGTTGCTTCACTTGTACTAAATAAAATAAGCTTTTTAGTGTGACTGATTGTTGGAAATGACCCTCTTTTCTGTGCTATTTCCCCAGATTGCTATCTTTGTTTACACCTGATTGGTGCCTTTTAATTTACTTATAGGTTTCTTATATATGGAACTACCATTACCCAGTTCCTGGAAATGAAATGCTACTAGTAGGCTGCAACATTCATTGTGCCTGCCACCCACTAAAGTAAAACATGACTCATTGCAACCGGTAGAGTAGTTTAATCCTGCTATTTTAACCTGGCTAAATGAACCTTATTCTAGGTGAACTTTTCTTTTTATATACTTACCCTTAGAGTCGGCTTGACCAGCTCATAGGGCAGAGAGCATGGTATATAAAGTTTTACATGTCCATGCAGGTAATAAAAACCAACCAAATTCAGTTTTCACTGTGATTCCACCCACCCCTAATTATAATATGGATTTGAAATCCAACCTAATGGTCAAGCCCAATTTTAATTTACTGTTTTGTAAATGTCTGCAATTTCCAGCCTTAGCAAAATGTGCCTTCCTGCCAGCGTCCAGAGTCTCCTGTCAGTTAATGGCCCTCTGGGGTGTAATGTGTATTGCTCCCAGACTGTGGACAAAGGACCTGGATTCAGAGAGGTATGTGTCTTCCTGACAGGACAACTGTTTTGGAGCTGTCCCTGCTGTGATTGTACTTCAAGGGGTAGCCTGGGGCCTGTACCTAGCCCTTCCTGATTTCAGAAGACCATACCCTGTCACTGGAGGATGCAGATCACAACTCAACCTGCCTGCCCTTAGTTTCTTTAGCCAAACTAGAACCAAACCCACGGGAAAGGGAGGTACTGACCAGAGCCAGCTTTAGGATTAGAGAAAGGTTTGCCCCCCACCCAGATTACTGCACTGGGAATAAAAGCTGCATCCCCAGAACCTGAAATTAGAACACTCCTCGAACTGAGAAGATTCAGGGGAAGGACCGCCTAGCTGTCTGAAAAAGGGATGTTAGACCTGCTTGCCTAAAACCAACAACCTAGAAGTGACTCCACAGGTCAGTTGACTGGCTTCCTATTCAATTTACAGGCACACAACAAGCTTCCAAAGGACTTGGCTGCTTAGCTCTGACCAGACCCAACTTACTGAACCTGACCTGGTCCCCTCTGATGGCCTCTGTGTGAGTGATATCTGATCCCCAAGTGCTGTCCTCAAGGTCCTTAACCCTCAGTTAAAGTCAAAGTGTACTTATCCCTTCTTACTGGTGGTTTCCTCTGATCCGACAAAGGTGCAGGACCTCGTACTGCAGCACCACACAACTCCTGATCGGCAGCTTCACCGGATCTGAAACAGAGTGATGCAAAGATTTGCATAACAGCACCACACAGCTCCTGATTGGTGGCTTCACCAGATCTTACGTAGAGTGACACAGACCCTTGCATCACAGCATCATGTAGCACCTGATTGGCAGCTTCAACAGACCCGATGCAGAGCCTTGCATTGCAAGACCTGACAACTTTCGATCACCTGTTTTATTGGACCTGATACAGAGTGACGTAGAGTTTAGCATTGCAGCACAGAGCAGAAAACGCATCAAGGACAGAGGTACACTTTCCAGTTGAACAAACTTGGGGGCATATTATCAATGGCCAGCGATAATTATCGCTGGCCGTACATAGCGATAGAAATATTATCGCCGGGTATCGCTGAATATTATCGCCATGGCACTTTACCTCATCCTCAACGCCTGGCGCCTCCATCTCCCCTACCCCACTTACTCCCCAGACACCTCCAACACCATTGCCGTATAGCTCTCCCTCCCCCACGCGCACCCCTCTCCTCCATACCCCCGCGGCACTGCACCTGACCCACTTACCCTACTGCCCAGCACGACTGCTTCTACCTATGGGCCCCTATCAGAGGGGGAATCCTCTCCTCTGGAGCTCTCTGCTCCTCTCCCCTCATACAATCTTTATCCCTCTGATTTGCTCTCTCCAGCCACCTCACTTGCGCATGTCCTGGCCTCACCTAATACCTACTCCCCTCAACGATGTCTCCCTCCTCCTCAGAGATTGCGTGAAAATCATGTATCACCTCTCCCCCTTTTGGCTACTACGCTTCTCTCTGAACAAACCACCCCCCATCCTTCCCCCTTTCCTTTACAACTGGCAGCATCCACAACTTTACAACCACCCACCCAGCCTCCGGCTGGCACAACACACCTTCCTACATCTCACTGATCCGCACCAGATCCTAGACTAGACGAAATTATGATCGCCTTGCACCAAATTAAAGCGGAGTTACTTTCGTTCAAGGTGATGCTGTCGAGACATTCATTGCGCCTCACACCATCAAAGTCATATAAGCCACACGAGCACTTGGACCTCATGCCACCTGCCTCTAAAATGCCCCCTCCATGTTGGAAAACAGTTCCTTCCCACAACGCTCGTACACGCCCTATGCGCACCACCAATCTACTCTCGGAGAGCGATCTCCTCTCTCTTCTGCACTCTTACGAACCCTCCCCCCCCAACTCCCTTCCATCCTCTCAGACTACCATCCCGACTATCCCCCTCAACCTTCGCAGACCCGCTACACACAACAACAGAGGAGTCTGTGCTAATAACCTTAGAAGAATCCTTGTACCTCCTGACCCCTCTTCTTCCCTCTCCTCACCCCATCTGAAATGCACTCTTCTAAACTGCCGTTCAGCCTTCGAACATGCTGCCGACATAGCTGACCTCATCATCTCCCAGGATCTTGACATATTATTTCTTACGGAAACCTGGTTAACAGATTCATCCACCCCACTACTCGATATCCTCGTTCCCCCTAACTACGACATCATCAGACTCAATAGATCGGACAAGATAGGGGGCGGCATAGCTTGTATTCATCGCAGCAACATCACCATAAACAGAGCCATTTCGCCCTCTCTCACAACATGCGAATACTTATGCCTTAACATGTGCTGCAAGGGCAAACCTGTTTGCTCATTCCACATCATCTACCATAACCAGGAGACAACCTCCTTTTCATTGAACACCTCATGGATTTGATCTCCTCTAGCAACAGGCGGCAAAATACCCAAATATTCCTAGGCGACTTCAATCTCCATTGGAATGACAATAATGACTCAGGGGTCAACAGTTTTAAAAACTTCCTGGATGATCTGGCCTTCACCCAATCCTGCAGTAGTCCTACACACATTAAAGGTTCAACCCTTGATCTCATTATCTCCAAAGCTGACGTCATCCAGGTGGACTCGATTCAACCATGCGACTGGTCGGACCATCACATTATTGCCTTTCACATCAAAGAAACCTTTAAACCCAACCCATCGCAACCCACAAAAACAAAGATTTGGAAAAGAGACTTGAAAAAAATCAACCCTAACTCACTACCTGCCTCCAGTTATAACCTGCTCCAGCCTCCTGTAAACACCTCTGACGTCCATGTTCTCACGAATCACTATCTCAACGCTATGACCTCGATAATTAATGAGGCCGCCCCCCTGCAACTTAAGAGGGCTCCCAATAAAGATTCCAAGCCCTGGTACAACGCTCTACTTAATGAGGATAGAAGAGCCCTCAGATCCTCAGAACGGAACTGGAGAGCAGTCCCATCGGCTCTCCACCTCAAACTCCTTAGGAAAAAGAGAAATGCATACTACAAAAAAATTAAGCACACTAAAGCTGACTTCTTCAGACACCAACTTGACCAAGCTAAAAACCGGCCAAGAAAACTCTTCGAAATTGTCAAAAATCAAACCAAGGAAGCTCCCCAACGGGCCCGAGACCTAGATCGCCTACAACCTAACTGTCAAGAATTCTCTACCTTCTTCAATCTGAAGACTGACAACCTCATAAAGGATCTCCTTAATGACAGACCATTACACACTGATCCTCATACGGTAATCACCCCGTTATTTACACCCATCCCATGCCATTCCCCCCCTAAGGCCTGCCCCAAAAACGAGGCAGCCTGGTCTTCCCTTGAGACGTACACTGAAGACGACCTAGGCAAGATTCTCAACAACCTGAAACCGGCCAATCATTTCACTGACCCCATCCCGGCTAATGCAGTCAAAGCCCTTTCACCTTGGCTTCTTCCACTCTGGACCAAAATCATTAATAGCTCACTCCAACAAGGCTGCATCCCGGACTCCCTCAAAGTAGGCCAGGTATCACCTATCCTAAAGAAACCCACTGCTGACCCTACTGACCTTAACAACTACCGTCCCATTTCCAACATCCCCACCTTGGCCAAATTGCTGGAAAAATGTGTAAACCGACAACTGACCAATCACATAGATCACTTCAACCTACTAAATAAACACCAATCAGGCTTCAGAGCGGGTCACAGCACTGAATCGGCCATTACACACATTCTTGATGATGCGCTACAAATCCTTGACCAGAATGGTTTGTGCTTACTCATCTTACTAGACCTCTCATCAGCCTTTGATACGGTCAAACACCAGAAACTATTAGATCTCCTGGAGCATAGGATGGGTCTGTCTGGCACGGGGCTAAAATGGTTTACGTCCTTCCTGCATAACCGTACACAAAAATTCAAGGTTAACAACGCGCTCTCCAATGCCTCCCCTGTATCTCTTGGGGTGCCGCAAGGGTCCGCACTCTCACCGTCCTTATTCAACTTGTTCATGGAACCGCTCAATGAAATCTTGCAAACATCCAATGATCAATTTCATATGTATGTGGACGATACGCAACTATACCTCAAGATCAACTCCTTAGAGGACATTAATCTGCTCAACTCCACACTCATGATCACCCAGTCTTGGTTATCAGAAAATCATCTCAAATTCAACGCATTAAAAACAGAATTCCTCCTCATAGCAGCACCGGCCAAGATCCCTTTAATGCATGATCTGATCAAACAGCTCTCCGCGTTCAATGTACAACCAACTATCGTGGACTCTGCAAAATCCTTGGGGATTACTCTCGACAACAACCTCATGATGCAAAAACACATCAGTAACGCCACAAAGAGAGCTAATTTCCAGATAAGCACCCTAAGGAAGCTGAAACCCTTCCTGCCACTCGAGGACCTCAAGTTGACAGTACAAGCGCTAGTCCTCGCTTGTGTGGATTACGGAAGTGTCTCTCTGTGTGGACTACCAAAAGCTGCAACAGCGCCCTTAAGAGCGGCTATCAACTCCGCAGCAAGACTCATCACTGGCTCGAAAAGAACTGCACACATTACCCCGGACTTAAAATCCTTGAATTGGCTTCCATTTGAAGCTAGAATCCACCTAAAAGTGGCGTGCATGACTCCCAAAGCCTTACACCACAACTCTCCCAGCTACCTCGCGCAGAAACTGACAATCTCTGGTGGTCTACGGACTTCCAGGAGTGTCAAAAACCTTTTACTGAAACCTCAAAGGTTCAACAAAAAGAAAACATATAATCGATCCTTCTCTGGGATGGCGCTCAAAATTTGGAACACTCTTCCCCCCGAAACCCAATGGAATGCCTCCTCCACCGCTTTCAAAAAAGAAGTCAAAGCGCTTCTCATGGCAAAATTTACATGAGCACTGCATGCTGTAACTCCTCCTCTATATTTGATCTCATTTGTTTTTTATATGATTGTTCACTGCATATTTCTGTTTTGTTCCTCTTACAGCCAGTGTTATGTAAAGCGCTCTGATATCCGCAAGGATCTTGTTCGCGCTCTATAAAACTTTCTAAATAAATAAATAAATAAAAGAAATAAAACATCGCTGGTTTACCAGCGATGTTCGATTGAAAACAGCGATTACATTGCTGATAGGACCCTGTGGTCCTATCCGCATAAGCCATCTCCCATTAAAAGTATGACTTAGTCAGGAATTTAACAGACGTTAAATTCCTGAGTTAAGGCTGAGGTAGCGCGATTTTTGTTATCGCTGCACCGCCTTGTTGATATCGCAAAGCTGCCTTCACGATATTAACATGTGCTGTTTTCACAGCCACGCCTTCTTTGCATCTCATTAGCGATGCAAGGCGAGGCTGTGAAAAAACGGGCTCTACATCAAGGAAACACGCGCTAGCGTGTCCTTGATGATATTGCGATATAATTATCGCCGCTTTTCGCCCAAAAACGGACGCTAAAGCGGCGATAATTATATCGTCAGCCCTTGCAAATATGCTCCCTAGTCCTGTCTCCAGTCTGTGCTAGCTTGGGGTCGGTCTGACTTTCTACCGGTCTGGTAACCGGACACCTGCACTGGCATTTCATAGCTTTTGGCACTATTTTTAATCTTAAGTTTTAAAAATGTAAAGTGTGGTCTCTACTGATTGAATTTTGTCATTTTGGTATAATTCTATTTAATACATTTGCTCTATTTTTCTGAAATTATTCTTGTGTTGTGTTTTCACTTTATTACTGTTTGTGTACTCCATATATACACTATGCATTCTCTCTAAATTAAGCCTAACGTTTGTGGTTTACTCTGACAAGGATTTTGGTTAATATTTCAAGTGGCTTCTCACCCTCATCAACCAATAATCTAATTTCTTACATTCATGTCATCCCTCCTGAGTGTGTCTAAAGACATACCCCCTCAATGCACTCTTAATTACATTAAAGTCTGGATAGTGGCTGGCACTTGTTGCATATGCAAATGCAGTTATCACACAGCTTCTAAACCTGCCTTCTCTGTTACTGTTAAGCTCTTTTATTCTGTTCCCTGCAGCATTTGCCATCCCATGATCAGTAGTAAATCCAGGTGCAAACATTGGATTTAGAGCTGCTTCCATGAGAAACTGCCTTTCCTGCTCTTGAAATACCTACAGATTGGTGGCTAAAAGCAGCATCTGTTTGGGTATTTTGACAACTATGCGGAAATCATGAACTTCAGAAACTCCTAACCTACTTATTCAGGACACACACCACCTTTTCACTTATAAGCCACTCAGAGGTGGCAGATGTGCCTCCGATTGTTTATGGTCCAAATCCAAAAAGTCACGTCAAAAACCCCTAAACATAATCCAATTTCTTTTTTTAAAGATCGATTGTAGGGAGATTTTAAGAAACAAAGCGTACATGGCAGAGGTTTCGAAACATTTTAGGACCAAAGCCCCCTTTTCAGAGCATCAAACTTTCACAACCCACCTACCTTCAATGGAAATGAGGAGGGTTGATTGTTTTTTATTGGAACTAAAGCTTCATGTGGTAGAGGGCTATTATTCACAGAGAGCACATTTTCAATTTAAATAGCCAATATCTTTGCCCAGTTGTACAGCTTTATTGATGAGATTTATATAGCATATAGCACTAAAATGATAATGTTTCTGTGAATATTTATCATTTGTGCATCACCAATTAAGGTGGCTTTTTTGTTTTGATACCATTAAAACCTCTGTTTCCAGCACACTTCAGAATTACAAAAAATGTACTTCATTTTTGCTTTTCTAACTGCTGAATGTATACAGTCAATTTACAGGCATTTACATATTGTTGTGTGTTGCAAATAACGAAGGGGCTTTCTTACAAGCCTCTATTACAGCTGCTGGTGCGTCACATATAACATGGGAATAAGTGATGTACCGGTGGCACAAGGGGCTTGTAGAAAAGCCCCAAAATCCTAAAATTGCCATATAATTTACTTTAAAATCTCCTCCCAATTTGCAGTCCGAGAAAGAAAAGTAAACACCTAACTCATGTTAAAAGAACAAGCAGTCGTTTGTCATAGCCTGACATTTTACCTTTGTTGTTGAAGCACTGCAAATGTGACCAGATAAACAGAATTCAAAGACATTTTCATTTATTGCTCGGATATTCTCAACTCACCAAAAACCAGGGATTGCTATTGGTCCCACATCCCCCGAGGTCGACTGATTTAAGCTGTGTACGCTGCCCCACCCATTGTGCTCGATTACCTTCAGGACATAGATCCCAATTGTTGAAATTAACTACAAGGCCTTGTATATGTTATGGTGTTCAAATGGAATACTAACACATACACATTATACTAGCATCCGCATTTAGTCAAATACTTATGTTATTGTTCGATTCTTCCATGAGGAAATCTTGTACTTATATGAGACACACAAATACAGAAAGACATTTAATAGCAACACACCTGTGACCTGATAGTAAGTTGAGGAGTTATTTATTGGCTCTGATCAATAATGACACCATGGGGTACCTTATTTATTAGATGTGATAAATAAGCCTAATGTGAGTTTATGAGAAATAACATGCGGATTTTGGTGTTTAATGCATCAAAGTCCACCTGATATGGAAACTACCATATGTTTTAGCCTGTTATTTTTTGGCAAGATTGACCTGCTGAAATGTTATGAAGGTTGAGTTATCTTACGCTTCCGATAAATATCGACTGTGTTAAATACCTTCAAACTTGTAATACCGACCCAAGCGTAAACAGGGGATAACGTATGGGTTGGAATAAAACAAGCAACTCAATATCAAGCCGTAGGAGTTGAATCACTCCATTTTGTACTTCAAATAGACAAACAAACTAAAATCACCAGAACACCACATTGTAGTCACATCCAAGGAAGCAATATTGTATATTTCAAAACCACCCATACTCTGTGAACTTGGTGAGGCTGTGACATCCATACTCTTCTCAGTCTTACCATAGTCAGGTTGTTTGATGGCCCCAAGAAGGGAGGTATATGGGATTCTCCTTGTGGTCATATATTAGGCTAACAAGTGAATAACCCTCATGCCCTGGTTGCGTCTTTGATTATATAGAGTTGGAAATAAAATCTGAGTATGATTGCAATAATGTAATGTTTTATTTCTATGATTGTGCTCCAGAATATGGTTGTGAACATTTGAAAAAATATACAAGAGATGATGAGGAGAATGTTTGCAATGTGTCTAATGAGTGGCAATCGCCCAGGGAAGCATCCCGACCCATCGTTCTTGTTCATGTGTTTTTGTGGACATTTTAAGTCTAGGGTCCTCCACCAGTAAACAAGTTCTGATGACATAAGACTCTAATTCCCTCATCTTACAGGTCTCACTAGCACAGACAATATCACTATTATATCCCAAAACACCAATAGTCTAAATTAATATTTACTTCCTATTTTTTGTCTTGCTTTCTAGATAATAGCCATGTCAAAAGCAGACTGCTCAGGAAACACAACTAATGTTGCAGAATTCCTGCTTGTTGGCCTGCAGTTAATCCCACAGATAAAGCCGTTCCTCTTTCTTGTATTCATTACTATGTATTTGTTGACTCTGTCAGGAAATGGCCTCATCATTCTCACTGTGTATCTAGAAGTCAAACTCCACTCTCCAATGTACTTCTTTCTTGGGAACTTGTCACTGTTGGATGTCTGTGCAACGTCCAATGTTATGCCCACCTTACTCAGTGGGCTATTGACAGACAGCAATATAATTTCTTTTTGCACTTGTCTGACTCAATATTTCTTCTTTACGTGGATGGTATCTGCTGAATGCCTCCTCCTGACATTAATGGCCTATGACAGATTTGTGGCCATATGTTATCCTCTACATTACCGAAAACTCATGGACCGGAGGTGCTGTCTTCAACTGACTGTTGGATCTTGGATGACTTCCTTTATTTTGATAGCGATTGTGCAGTCTCTAGTGAGTACAACACAATTCTTTGGCATCAATGAGCTAGACCATTTCTTTTGTGATTTTGAACCTCTTCTCAAAGTAGCCTGCTCCGACACCTCCATGATTAAATTGCTTGCTTTTCTCTTATCAGCTGTTATTGTCTCAATCCCTTTCACATTTATCATTATATCGTATTTATATATTATATCAGCAGTCCTTAAAATCAAGTCAGCTAAAGGAAGGAGTACTGTTTTTTCTACATGTAGCTCCCACCTGGTGGTGGTCAGCACATACTTTGGCATGTTGATTATAATGTATATAGTGCCGTCAACCGGACACTCACTGAATGCAAACAAAGCATTATCGCTGCTCTACACTGTGGGTACACCAATGACTAATCCAGTTGTTTATGCCCTGAGAAATAAGGCAATAATGGAGGCCTTCAGGAAGCATTTAAAGAAGACGTTGTGATCTATACATGTCTAAAAATCACAGCCTTTGTTTTTTAATAGTGAATGACCGATGGTTGTAATCGTTATTAGTTGCATCCTGGGTAGGTTTCGCTTCTTTGTGTTTTGTGTGTTGGCATAGAACACTATCTTAAACATATGTAGTACACTGCAAAATTATGTCCAGTACTTAAGTTAATTTTTCTAAATATTGATGGTTTGATCTGGTTATAGCTCTAGATTTTCTTTTGAATCCATAGTAGGCTACACTGTCTGGAGAATTGTGCATATTGCCAGAAAGAATTGCGTAACAAATCATAGCACCTTGAAATCAACTTGGCACTGGTGGTGAAACTATTACTCCTAAATCTAATATATAAAGTGCCAGATTATTTAAAATAAAAAGTAGGGTTCACAATTATATACAGCGCGTTACCTCCAGGCGGTCACCAGTAGGTAGTTATAGCAAGGACCTTCGTTCCATAGGAAAAGCATTATCTGACTTGCCTATATCTGTGGATGCATCTTGACAAAACTTTCCCAAAAAATGTGAAGCTCGCTTCAGCTACTGCTTGGACTGTTTTGGGGTGATCTGTCAAGCGGGGGCTGAGAAAAAGGGGGGGAGGTCCAAAACTCATTTTCTTCATTTTATTTCCCACAGAGATTTTGAACATGACTGCATCCCAAACCTTTGAACGGAATTACACCAAATTTGGTAAAAAGCTAGCTTTTGGTCCAGAAAGCATGCTTTATGTGATTTGGTCAAAATCCATTCAGTAGTTTTAGAGATATTAACTGAAATCCAAATTAGTATATATAGGAGCGCGGATTAACCTATGGGGAATCTGTAGCTGCACGCCACAGCAGAGGCCTCATTGGCTGGCCGCAACCTGAGGGAAAAGTTGCGGCTGCCATTTTATATGTTGGGAAATGGCCTCTTGTGCTGAGAAGATGGTTGAATATTAAGTGAAGGGGTCAGGTGAGAGCTTTCCTGACCCCTTGTGTATGTTAACAACGAGGGGCAAGCATATGTAAGTGGGTCAAAAATACCTATAAAGGTTTTTTTTGCCACTTGTGAGCTCTGTGGACCTATCGCAGGATATATCACTGTCCCTCTGTAAATCTGTAACTGATCTGTGGATCTCGCTTGACTCAAATAAAAAACACTCCCACGCTGATTCACATGCGCATAGACGCTCTTTTACCCACACTTATACCCATTAAGATACTCTCCCACCCATTGACATACTGATACAGACACTATCGCACCTGCTCACAAACCCATGCAGGTACTCTCACACCCACTCACCTACATATACAGATACTCTCACACCCACACACATACCCATACAGACACTATCACACCTACTCACATACCAATACAGACTCTCTCACACCCACTTACATGCCCATACATACACTCACCCACTTACTAAATTACCCATCCCCATACCTAAACCCATATAGACACTGTCATACCCAGTCATGTATCCATGCAGCTGTGTCAGAAAGTACAATTCGTTAAGAAGTGTATATGCTCCTCTCTTAGGACAGTATCCTATTTATGAGAAAGAGGTAATCTGCCCTAAGTGAAAGCTTACAAAGGAATTGATGAATGTTCCTCAAAAGAATCACAAGAAAGACAAGGAAGAAGATGTTAACAGGAAAAAACTGGAAACTCATTGATATATTGTAGGTTTACAGTTGGAAAATAGTAATGGTGTCAACTGCTATGCTAATATTGTCCTCAATGTACTTTTCCATCTACTGCATCTTGTAAATGCAATTCAACATAAAGCAGACAACAGATTCTGCTCTCAACTGTGTCATGTGCTGGAACGTTTGCATAGTGATAGGACTGTAGTACATTTTGCTATAAACATTACAGATCTAATAGAAATAGATAGTGGATCTGTAGTATTTACTCTCAACTATTCAGCAAGATACACAGGGATTTATTATGCTCATTCGTGCAGTTTTAGAACAAGAGGAAGTAAATATTGAGAACTGAGCTACACATGGAATGATGCCTGTGAAGATTGCTCTTTTACATCTACCACTCAAATCAATTCTGAATGAATTTTCTACTCATCATTACCAGGTTCCAAAACTGTGCCTTTGGACAGACTGGGTAAAAAGGCTAGCCAAAATATGACCTGCTCACATTGTAGATCGGATAGTATGTCTACATTACAGTTATAGAGAAGTGGAAACTATGTACTATTAATTTTACAATGACACAGAGCAGATGGATCTCAAATGGAAACTGAAATTAGAATCTACAAAACAGAACAAATTTTAACATCTGGCACGTTGTACACTACAGTGGGTATCATATTTGACAAAGAACTTTGTATAACTTCAGGACACTGCACTGTTTGTTTAAGAATGTGTAAGTGTATGGACGGAATGCAATGACAGCAAGCTTACATTTAAATAAAATCTGCCTTACAAACTTCCAAATTCATACCTCTTTTTTCTTCAACCAAAGTTCTAAGGAGCATTACTGTTTAAAAAGTGGTATATGGTGTTTGCTCTTCAAGGTTAATCATTGTTTAAGACATCATTCAGCCTTCCAGGGGTGACGTCTTCAAAATGGACTCCAAAATTCCAATGTGCTTTACATCTATCTTGAGCAATGGACTACTTGTAATATCATAACAGTTTATGTTTTCTGTTTCTTTAAATTAGGTCAGCAGCTATAGTTAAAATATTCAATTATTTGTAGTGAGTTCTCTGCATATTGTCACTTATTTATAGTGCCATACTGTGCAGTTTAGTTTTTTTGTACAATCACGTTTTTTTCTCCTCTGTTCAAGTATGAATATTTATACAGTACATGGCTCATGGCATACAAGTATGAAAGCTGAGAACACAAAAAATGTGTTTACAGTGTTACAGCTGTGCAATCCTGTATTAATAACATACATATTGAATTGCAGAAACGTAAACTTTACTGTGCATGTAATAACAACTTCTATTTTTGTTTTCTCCCTTTTTACAGAGCTCAATGGAATTTTCTTTTTACACTTCTGTAGGTGACTAGTTACTTCTTTAAGCTATATAATACATCAAATAAGGCATATTGGCAGACACTGGACTGAGAAACAAAAGCTCACACTTATACAAATAATAATATAGGCAGTCACACACTGATTCATACACTGAGACAGCCACACATAAACCTATTCATACAGCTAACCACCCAGGACACACACATGCATACACTGACATACCAAGGCACATACAAATGCATTCATTGACTCACTCAGACACTCACTCATACACTAAGACACCCCAGGAAACACTCATACCTGTACTTACACAACATAGAAATACACCGATGCATTCACTGACTCACTCAGACACTCACTGATGCATACACTCAGGAACCCTGGGACACATTCATACACACACTGACACACCCAAGCACACACTGATGCATTCACTGAAACACTCAGACATTTAGGGACCGGTTCCAACTACGGCAGAACATAGGATCACCGAAGTTGCAGAGGCGGTCCGCGGACTGCCGCACTGGCGGTCTGACTGCTGCATCTCAAGTGCAGTGGTAGGACAGCCAGAGGACTCCTGCAACTGCTGGGAATCAATGATCCTGCAGCAGTGGTGCAGCGGTTAGAGGCCGCAATATGTTGACAGTGCCACTGTGGCACCGCCAAGCATATTATGAGTTTCTCAAAGCAACCCTTTTTATGGTGTTGAAAAGGGTGGCAATGGGAAACTAAGAGGGCCATAGAGGGCTCTCTGCTGCCTCTGGGTCTGACAGTGAATACGGGGGGCACATGGTGTGCCCCCTTTTTTGTATGCACCCTTTGTTCCTGCACAGCATGGACTAAACAGTTCATACCATGGAAAAATGTGCTTTGGTGATCCCATGGTCCTGCCTTCCTAAGGCTACAAATGGCGAGAGGTGTGTGGCACACTGCATTATGCAGAGGGTAATCAGTGTTGATTATTTTGACTGATCTCAATTATTTGTTTGGGTGCTGGTGGGTGTCTCCCTCTGACCCTGGGGAGTTGAACTGAACAAATAGCAGTGGCACTGTTAAATTAATAACTGTGTTCCCATCCGGCATTCCTTTGGAACGGTGCCCCCCAAATTCCTCCTTCTTTCTCAGAAAATTCAATAAATCATATGACCTTTTTCAATTCAAATGTCTTGAAGTGTATTCTTTCAACATTGTTGCATCACAATGGTTCCATCAATATGCAAGGTAACTATATGCTTCTTCTCAAATACTTTACATCCATAAGCTGGTGAATGTAGAATCTATATGCATTATTGGGTAACCATTCTCTATGCATTTCGGGACTGAGTGTAGTATTGTATCTGCAAAATGAAATGTGTGCTGCTGAGGTCCAAGGTGATCTAAACCTCCACGAATAAATACTGTTAGTGTATGCAAGGGTGTGTCTCACTGTGAAAACGGACACTACCGATTTTTTAAACAAACTAAACGACACATCCTTGGACCCAGACACAATGATCACCCTGTGCACCATAGACGTGTGTGCACTTTACACATCTATTCCCCACAATAGAGGGATAGAAGCGATAGAATCATTCTTGATCAACCATGACATCAAACAAGACCTAAAAATATTTTTATTAGAACAACTTCAATACACCCTGTATCACAGTTACTTTGAATTTAACGGCAAGTTCTTTCTACAATTGGCAGGTACTTCTATGGACAATTGCGCAGCTCCCAGCTACGCGAACCTGTTCATGTACCGCCTGGAACTAGACAACATCTTGACCAATCCCAGATGGCTTGACAAAATTCTCAAGTATTGGCACTATATAGACGACATTTTCCTTATCTGGAAAGGCCCTCCTGAGGAAATAAGTGAATTCACTGATTTCATCAACAGTATAGATGACCACATTCAGTTCACCCACTCAACAAGTGCAGAAAGTATCGCATTTCTTGATGTTTTGGTTACCTGTCAAGACAACATTCTGGAAACCGACGTGTTTACAAAAACCACAGACAGAAACAATACTTTATATTTCAACAGTTGGTACCCTATGTCTCTAAAAGACACCTACCATATTCACAGTTATTAAGGATGAAAAGAATTTCCTCACAATTCAACTCATACACCACCAACCAAAACAAGTTCCTTACAAAATTCAAAGAAAGGACATATCCAAAATCAATTCTTTTAACAGCAATCACAAGGGCTGAAGCCAACAATCGGAAAGATCTACTAATTCCACATGAAAGAGAAACCACCAGCAACAGACCAGTGTTCGTGTCCGAATTTTCTACCAGAAGTTACCAGATGAAAAGAATTATATTGAAAAATTGGCCAATGATAAAGAACGAACCTGATTTTAAAGGAATTTTCAATTACACACTGCTATTTGTGTATCAACGCTCCAGGAACATTAACCCCTTGTATGCGGACGACAGCTCCCAGCCGTTGTGCATTACGGTGGGCGTGTGCGCACGAACGGCTGGGAGCCGTTGTAATCGCGAACACCGTATATTTCTCCCGCACAGCGGGAGAAATAAACCAGCACACAAGGGGTTAAGGATCTACAAGAGGCTACACCTCGTTCAAAAGGAATCATATTCAAAGGAACTGTACCATGCTTGAACTGTGGTCACTGTAATAAAATTATCCGGGGCACCAGTATAAATCATCCCACTATGGGTACAACCATCAAACTATTCACCAATGCCACCTGCGACACAAAAAATCTCATCTATTTACTCAAATGTCCGGGTGGGCTCTCCTACATAGGAAAGACCGAGTGAAAAATAAAAACGCGCCTGACTGAACATGAAAGCAAAATAAGAAATAAAGTTGAGAAAGCGCCAGAGGCAGCTCATTTTTCCACCTATAAACACAACGTAAGCCAACTGAGGTTTTTAGTTTTGGAGATTGTTCCAGTGAAAGAGGATGTTGATAATAAGAAAAAACAGTTACAACGCGAAATGTACTGGATTAAGGGACTAGACTCTTGCCACCCGAAGGGTCTTAATGAACGTTTGGAATATAGTTGTTTCCTGTAACTACATGCTAATGACTAATTTGTTTATGTTATATGTTTAATTTCTATGTTTGATAACATATAAATCTACTGACAGTTACCAATTATTCCATCTTTCACATTCAATCTGTCTTTACTTCACCCACCTTAAGATGGCCGTCAA
Organism: Triturus cristatus; assembly: GCF_964204655.1. Lineage (NCBI taxonomy): Eukaryota > Metazoa > Chordata > Amphibia > Caudata > Salamandridae > Triturus > Triturus cristatus. Next base: position 851,090,820 of record NC_140595.1, on the reverse strand, counting down.
TTGCACTGACTTTACCACAACCCCTTTTCAGTTTCCATCGTAACCCACGTTTCCGCTTTTTTTCCTCTTGCATTTTTTTTAAAATCGGTACAAACACCAATACCATCCACTTCTGTTTATGAGCCACCAGAATGCTAGACCACCTTTTCATTCGAACACGGTAAGAAATTAAACCTTCGGGAGCACGGGGATTTCACTATTTGAATTACACGGGCACCGATATGCTTTTGCGCGTACTTTTACACAGGCACACATCGGGATGTCGGTAAACTGTTTTTAACATCACCGATCATCTGACGCGGCAGGCAAGCGCCGCAAGCAAACTAAAAGACGCTGTTTCATCAAACTTCATCCACCCGGCCATTCACCCACACAATTTTAATATTGTAAGCACAAGTTTTTTTCCGCTTGCTCACGTAACAGACAAGTGCAGTTATTGAACTAATTACACAGTTTCATCATACCGACTTTTTATTAGGATGTCCACCCGTACTTAATTCACAATCAGGAGCACTTTTTCCGTTCGTTTTTCTAGGCCCACACACATGGGTAATACACATGCGATCAGCACACTATTAACTTATTCATTCATTTTGTTAGTTTTCTTTCCTTGGCATGTACAGATAATCTTAATTTGAAGCACCTATCGATCATAGAGCACCCGGAAGTTCGATTAAATCCGTTTTCACAGTGAGACACACCCTTGCGTACACTATCAGTATTTATTCGTGGAGGTTTAGATCACCTTGGTCCTCAACAACACACATTTCATTTTGCAGATAAAATATTCCCCTGATGAAGGGCTCAGTCCCGAAATACATAGGGAATGGTAACCCAATAATGCATACAGCTTCTACCAGCTTATGGATGTAAAGTAATTGAAAAGAAGAATACCGTTACAATTCATAGTGATGGAACCATTGTGATGCAACAATGTTGAAAGAATACATTTCAAGACATTTGAATTGAAAAAGGTCATATGATTTCTTGAATTTTTTCAGAAAGAAGGAGGAGTTTCGGGGACATCGTCCCAAAGGAGTGCCGAATGGGAACACTGTTATTAATTTAACAGTGCCACCACTATTTGCCTTCCTAAGGCTCACATACGATCCTTAGAAAGGTACCACCGTGGGCCCACCAAAGCAGGACCGTCTGACCTGGATTCCAGTCGGACTCCGGAAGCCAGTCTGACTATGAGTTTGGTGGTTTTGCAGAGGGGAGTTGGTATGATGGCCTGCTGCAACCCACCTAACTTGTAATCAGGCTCTTAGTCATACAATCATTCAGGCACTCACTTATATAAACACTACTACACCCAAACACACACTGATGCATTTACTGATACACTCACACACTCAGTCATACATACACTGAGACACCCCAGAAGACACTCATACATATACTGACACAGCCAAGCAAATGCTCTGATGCATTCTCTGACATACTCAGACACTCACTCATACACGCACTCAGACAACCTGGCACACACTCATATACATACTGACAAACACACACATTGATACATTCACAGACACAGTCAGACACTCACTCATATATGCACTTAGACACCCAGGGACACACTCATATATACACACACTGATACCTCAACACAAACACTTATTCATACATATATCTACATACAGACAAAACTACACAAGAATAATAAAGACTCAGCTCTTTGATTATTTCAATGATGGTTCTCAAAATAACCTTTTTAAATTGTTTTAAAAATATTGAATTTTTTCTTGTTTTTTTTTCTTAAAAAAACAACCAAAAACAAACAAATAAACTGGATGGAAAAAGGTGTTCAGAAACATTAGCATGGAAGTAATATGAAAAAAACTAACATCGGTGCTACTTTACTACAACAACAAATCTGAAACATTCTGCACTTTCATTGCCACAAGTTTGTGACAGGCCCATGCCTTCTAACTTTGTAGAGGTAGCTGGCAGGAATGACTGCAGGGCTCCTATTTCCAGAAGAGATTGAACCACCTGTAGCATCACCAGATGTAAACTTCCTCCTCCTCATCATCCATAGATAAGACCGTTCATGTATGGCCTTGATGTGTTTCCACATACTTGATGTTACATGGCTGCACTTTTTTCAGTGCCACGTGATTACTCCTTCCTACAGAGTTTGCTATTCATGAACCTGGCAGATACCTTCTTCTTTCCAGACAGTATAGTGAAATACTGCCTCACCTTGCTCTCCTTCCTAAAAGTAGATAGCACTTCTCCTTCTTCTTCTTCATAGGCTTTAAGTTGAGGGTCTCTAGATGAAGGTGGAGCGTTCCCTCAGCTATAGAAAAAAAAATGCAACTGGAAGAAACTGCAAGCAGTGCTTCTCCTGCAATAGATTGAAGAACTATAACTGTTTTAGGTAAGCCTGGCGGATTCGAGGAGTACCACTACACAAACTCTGCAAAGTGACCAAAACACTCTGCCTCGCTACGCAGAGTTCCACAAGTGGTGGAGAGCGCTTGGTCAAGCCAGTTTGCATTGATTTTCAGAACTGGGTGTTTGTCCTGTGATGGAAAATCAACACGAAAGGTACCATTTAGATCTCAAGCTGGTGCTGCCTCTTTTCTGTCGTTCGAGTAGATTTTCTACTTGAGCTGCAACTCTCTCAATGAAAACAGAAGGTTTCTCAATGCGAGCAGCAATGACCACCTGCGACCACCCACATTGAGAAATCTGACTTCCAGCATTCAGAAATCTCACCTGGAGGTCGATTTTTCTCACCCTCCCCCACCAAATTGAAGTTGGGGAGCACGAATGAGGAAAAATCTCACAGGAGATTATTTTCCTTGCTTGCGCTTGACAACTTGATGTTTTTCAGAACTCCACATGCTCCACAGAGCAGAGCGCAGAGTGAGGAAAACTCAGTAAACTCTACAAATGGAGCGGAGTGCACCATCTGGGCATAGATTTAGGCAGAGTTCCCAATGAAAATATGGTGTGGTTTAACATGTGCCAATTGAATGAGAGAATCTCCCTTTCACATTGAGCGGTCCACTGTTCTCAGCTATAGATTTGCGAGTTCTCTAAAATCGGGAAAACACTTATTATTTATAAATTTAATATACAGTAGGTACTTTGTGCTTCTAAACATGTGCAACCTTATGCTACATATGCAAACAGAGTCTCCTATATACCTCAATCAATCAATCATTTGTAAAGTGCACTACATACCCGCAAGGGTCTCAAGGCGCTGATCGAACAGCCAGGTCTTGAGTATCCTCCTGAAGGTCAGCAGGTCTTGGGTCTGTTGTAGGCTCAGTGGGAGGGTGTTTCATGTCTTGGCAGCGAGGTGGGAGAAGGATCTTCCACCAGTGGTTGTTCTTCGGATGCATGGGACGGTGGCAAGTGAAAGGTCGACAGAGCGTAGGTGGCGGTTGGGGATGTAGAAGGAGAGCCGTCTTTTGAGGTAGTCTGGGCCGGTCTCTTGGAGTGCTTTGTGTGCGTGGATGAGGAGCTTGAAGGATATCCTCTTGTTGACGGGGAGCCAGTGCAGGTTTCTGAAGTGGGGGGTGATGTGGCCGTGTCGTGGTACGTCGAGGATCAGTTGTGCCGAGGCGTTTTGGATGCGTTGTAGTCATCTGATGAGCTTGGTCGGGGCTCCCGCGTAGATGGCGTTTCCGTAGTCGAGTCTGCTGCTGACGAGGGCCTGGGTGACTGTCTTTCTTGTATCTGTCGGGATCCATCTGTAGATCTTGCGGAGCATGCGGAGAGTCGAGGATGATTCCCAGGTTGCGTGCGTGGTGGGTGGGTGTCGGGGCTGCCCCCAGTGCCATTGGCCACCAGGAGTCGTCACAGCATGAAGGGTTGGAGCTGAGGATGAGGACCTCCGTCTTGTCCGAGTTCAGCTTCAGACAGCTGATCTTCATCCAGTCGGCAATGGCCTTCATTCCTTCATAAGGGTTGGCTTTGGCGGGGATGGGGTCCTTGGTGAGGGAGAAGATCAGTTGAGTGTCGTCGGCGTAGGAGATTATGGTGAGGTCGTCCTGTCGGGCGACGTGTGCGAGCGGGGCCATGTAAATGTTGAACAGTGTCGGGCTGAGGGAGGATCCCTGGGGTACGTCGCAGATGATCTCGGAGGCTTTGGAACGGAATGGGGAGGCGGACATTTTGGGTTTTGCAGGAGAGAAAGGAGGTGGTCCATTCCAAAGCCTTGTCTTGGATCCCTGCGGAGTGGAGGTGTACGCGTAGTGTGTGGTGGCAGAAGGTGTCGAAGGCAGCGAAGAGGTCTAGGAGGATGAGTGCTGCGGTCTCACTGTTGTCCAGCAGGGTCCTGATGTCGTCGGTGGCGGTGATGAGGGCAGTCTTGATGCTGTGGTTGCTGCAGAACCCTGACTGGGAAGGTTCCAGGATTCTGTTTTATTTGAGATATCTGGTTAGCTGTCTGTTTTTTTCTCGATGACCTTGGCCGGGAAGGGGAGCAGAGAGATGAGCCGGAAGTTCTTGAGGTCTCTTGGGTCTGCCTTAGGTTTTTTGAGTAGGGTGTTTATCTCAGCGTGTTTCCATTTCTCTGGGAAGGTCGCAGTCTCGAGGGAGAGGTTGATGATGTTGCGCAAGTGGGGTGCGATGGAGCTGCTTGCTTTGTTGAAGACGTGGTGCGGGAATGGGTCTGACGGAGAGCCGGAGTGGGTTGTGCTCAAGGTCTTAATGGTGACATCGACGCTCACGCTGGCCCAGGCTAGCAGGGGGTCGTGGTCGATGGCGTGTGGAGGGTCTGTTGTGTTGCTCTCTGTTGCGGCTGTCTGGGTGTTGAAGCTGTCGTGGATGTCTGCTATCTTGCGGTGGAAGATGGTGGCCAAGGAGTCGCACAGGGCTTGCGACGGCGGGATGACGTTGGTGTTGGAGCTGGGGTTGGAGAGTTCCTTCATGATGTTGAAGAGCTCCTTGCTATTGTGTGCGTTGTTGTTGAGGCGGTCTTTGAAGGAGGTCCTCATGGCCGCCCTGATGAGGTGGTGGTGGTTGCGGATTGCGTCCTTGTGTGCTGCATGGCTGTCCGGAGTTTGTTCACTGTGCCTTTCCTTCTCTAGTTTCTGGCAGGCTTGCTTGGAGGCAAGGCGTTCTGGGGTGAACCAGCTGGCCCTCTTGCTGGTGTCTCTGTGGGGGGGGTTTCTTCAGCGGGGCGAGGATGTTGGCGCAGTCCTCGATCCAGCGTCTGAGGCTGTGGGCAGCCTCGTCGGTGTTGGAGGGTTCAGTGAGTGGGCTGAGACCTAGGTTTGCATGTAGTTGGTCTTCGGTGATTTTGCTCCAGCAGCGGCAGAGATCTGTTGGGTGCGGTGGTGTGTGGTGGGTTTCTGGAAGGCAAAGTGGATGCAGCGGTGGTCGGTCCAGACGAGTTCGGTGGTGTGGCTTGTACTTAAAAATATTTTTGGGTTTGTACTTAAAATAAAATTGGGGGGAAATTTGATGAATCTGCGGCTTGAAACTATGGCTCTCTTCTGATCACGTGATCAGAACAAAAACCACAGAGTATGGCTGATCTGTGTTGTAGTACCGTGGAGGAACCACAGAATCTAAACATTCATAAAAAATTTATTAAAATAATAAGACACTACCTTCATTTTCTTTTTTAAGCAACTATTTAATGTTACTGTTTCACTCATTTTTTAAGTGCATTCTCATTGCTTTAATCCCACTTTTTCATTTGCATGTCATATATTACTTCACTATCTAAACTTTGCTTTCCCCTCGTTCTAAATTATTTTTTTCACTTTGCACCCATAGTTCAAATCAACAGCCACACCAACACTCAGACACCGATTACCACAGGTATTCAGCTACTCTCACATTCACTCCCAAACCCACACACCCACTCACATACTCATTCATCCAATCTTACAACCACTCACAGACAGTACAGCTACTCACACACAGCCATACACCCACATTACCACTCAGAAATCCACTCAGAGTCACATAGAGTCACTCACAAAGCAAGTCAGTGATCTACAGGGACACTAACATACCCAGGGACACATCTTCAAGAAACTGGTAGAGCGCTGTGTTATGCCAGAATTGGTAACGCTGTACTCCGTAAGTTTCAAAATGCGGGATGCACAGTATTTACAAAATATGGTGCACCCCTGTGTTTCCCCTAGAGCTGGTGCTAAAGAAGATGCCTAGTGCCAGCGCAGGTACCCTAGCGCTATTTTGCTATGGTGCTTTTCACTGCAGGGGGAATTTGTTCTATCCATGCTGCAGAATTCAGCACACATAGAAAGAGCAATATGCAAGGAGAAATAAAAAATGTATCCGCGTATTGCATGTTCAAGACCAGGTACTTTCTGTTTTTTTTGGGCCATACCTAGTAAATATGGGGCAGTGTCGAAAAGCAATGGGTGTTGTGGTGAATCGCCTACTGCAACACCCATTGCCTGCCTCTTTCATGCTACGTGACGAGGGGCATTATTTCCAAGGTGCCGTTAAGCCACATTAAGTCACATGGCTTTACACAGCCTTGTAAAAAAGGTGAAGGACTTAACACCACCAGAGCATCACAAAAAGTGATGTTCTGATGCTGTTGACCCCTTGTAAATATGTCCCCGCAGTCAAAGTTTAGAGGTTACAGTTAGAATAAAAACATTTAAAAGCTCTGAAATTCACTAAAAACTTAAAAGATTACAGGTATGTTGTCGCAAATAGGATTTAAAAAACCTTTAGAAATACACCAAAAAAACAAAGGTTACATGGACATTGTGGTTAGGCAATAGAATTGAAAAAACCTTAGAAATTCACAGAACAACTTACAGGGTTGTTATAGTTAGGCTCACATTTCAAATATACAAAACCATTCGAATTTAGCAGTTATAGTTACCTGAGTTAACTATAACTTACGCCCCCCACAATGCACTGCTTATGACCTCATATATTACATTATTCATGTCATGGTCAGTGACATCACGTATGACATCACTGATGATATTTCAAATGACAACACTGATGACATCATCCACAAAACCACTCACATACCCTTTCATACCCCCATACAACATCTCATACACCCACTCACTCACCCGCACACTCACATATCTATTCAAAAACCCATTCAACGACTCACATACACCCACTCACTCATTCATATAGTCACTAGCACAGTTAAATCACACACCAATACTGCCACTTACACACCCACTCATTCACCCATCCAGTCACTCACACACCACTCACCCACTCATACAGCTACTCATACTAGCATTCACTCACCCATAGAGCCACTCACAGAGCCATTCACTCACTAATACATCTACTGACAACACCACTCACTCACCCACACAGCCATTCACACTAGCACTCACTCACCCATACAGCTATTCATACAGCCACTCACTTACCCATACAGCTACTCACACATCCATTCACTAATCCAGGTAACCACTTGATGCACAGCAGTGCAACAAAACTTCCTGCTGCACTGCTGTGCGTCAAACAAAAATGCCAAAATACATCGTATCTAAAAGATACAGCGCATTCCAGTCTTTTTCCCCTGTGCTGGTGCACAATGGGCTTCCATGCGCCAATGCAGGCTCCCTTGTGACATGGTGCAAGGGTGTCTTCATTGTAGGGGTGATTGTTTTTGTGGAGGAAGGGACACCTTCCTGCACAAAAAGTAATGAGAGGTGTTTTCCTATTTCTACATGTGCTGCAGAAAGTAGCACACCTAGACAAAGCAAAAGCAAAGATGAATAAAGGTATTTCTCCTCATTGCCATCTGCCTTACCCTGGGAGGAATAGGAATGTGACACATTCCTATATTTATGAAACCTTGTAAATCTGAAAATGCGTCAAGGTCCAAGGATGTTGCGTGAGAACACCCACAGCAACACCCCTGGAATGCCCCTTTCATGCAGAGTAATGTGTGAAAGGGGGCCGTATTTACAAGGCCATGAAAAGCTACGCAGGATTTGGAGTAGATTTTAATGGCATTTCATCCCATCCTACATGGTTGCAGTATAATGCTAGAGCTAGCTCTCATGCTCACTCCTGCGTGTATCAATATTTTAAAGATTCTGGAATGAAGTCAGAGAAAGCAGGCAAAATTACACTTTCTCCTTTTGTTTTGTTTTAGAAAAACAATGGTTCTGGTGTGGCCAAACGGTCCATACAAAAAGTGACCCTGTGGAGGGCACTATGTTTTAGAATAGGAAGTGAATTCCTCTAGGGAGCAATGAACAATGTACACAGGGACATATAGGTCAGTTTATGACAGATATTTATTTCCAAAACAATAGTATTCAGGTGCTCACACAGTAATTGAAAATAAGTGTGAAGTGAAGGTGATGGTGATATTAAAATAAAGACATCGCATTGACAACAATAATAGAGACTCCTCCCAAAATATTTACAGAGTGAGAGGAGTTCATGTTGTGTGGGGTCAACGGCGTTTCAATCTCAATTGTTCAAGATCATCTTCAGGACATGTAACAGGTGAGCAAGCTGAATCTACAATTGTTTGAAGGGAGGAGGGAAGAAAAAGAGGGGAGTAATGAATATAACATAATTCTCCTTTTGGGCAATCCTTCATGATCTCAGGCGGCCAATCTTTTTCTGCTAACAGGATGTCTTTATTCTTTGGATCTGATTGCCCGTCCCAGTGCGAGTTTTTTGATGTACCATGGAAGGAACAAAAGGAAAGTGTATCAGTGTCCTGATACCTTTCAGGTTTCCTAATGTTATCACGATTCCTAAGGTTATACCTCTTTTCATAGAACTCCGGTTGGGGAGACCCAACCCTTGTTCGTGAATTCTTTTCTGTATTGTTATGTATTTGATTGTTTGTTCTCCCATTTCTTTTAAGAAGAAGCGGGTGCTTGCTTCTAGTTGTTCTTGTAAGGACCACCTGCCATTTTTGCCTTCCCTGGTTTGATTCCCAAACTATCTCTATTCATTGTGGCATAGTTGTCTAGGAGTGGGCGGAATTTACGTTGTAGCGCTACGCAAAGCTCTGCAAAACGGTAAAAAATCTCTGCGAGCACGCAGAGTTCCGCGACCACGCGGAATTGCTTGTTCCGCCCGTTCGCGATGCTCTTTTCCTGTTCGCGAACGCTGTTTGCGTGCTCGGGGGGAAATATCTCGCGAACACGCATTTTGAAAGCGCAAACAAGAAAAAAGTTGCGGAATTTTTGACAATTATTCGTTCTCTACGGAACGGAAAATTACGCAAGCTCTGCAAATTCCGCGAGCAGAACGGAATTTACCGCCCAGGCCTAGTTTCTTTGATAATTTTTGGTAATTCTCACTCCTTATGTATAGGTGGTATTTCCCTTAGGCGGCTATGTACGGCCACTACTGCTGCCTCCCTCTTTATGTTGCTAAGCATTATTGCAGAGACTTGGGCAAAATTACCCATCAGTTTCATCCCCATGTCCAGGGCAAGTCCTGCCCTGTACTCGTTCTGTATCTGTTTCAATACATCAGGAATAACGGCTGTGGAAGTGTTACCATGTATTACGATGTGAAAGGCAGCAAAGATTGTTCCCCAAGTGGTACAATCCTAGATCGAGTGAGCCATGCCCATTGGCAAGCAAATTGTTAGCATTCTATGTTTTTCCTGCGGACCCATATGGGTAAATACTGTTTCTAGCTGTGCTATTTTTTGTGCAATCCAGAATGCAATTTGCTCCTGTTTGGAAGGTATTGTCCCTATTTCAGTGTCTGTGGGTGAACTGTTGGTGTTGCTACATGTGGACCGGCTGGAGCATTTCTCGTAGGTTGGACTGTCAATGTTCACATGACAAACTGGAAAATGTGTCTGTATAGCCACTTCATCCACTGGTAGTATATCTATCTCGGAATGTGGGGTGTATGTGGCTAATACTGGCCAGGTGGTTCCTTCTCGGCTGAGTGGACTGAGTATCACAACAGATGTTGTGTGTGGGAGGGCACCTTTAAATCAGTTCCTGTGTTGCTGGTAAGTTAACAGGACTTCAATGTCTTCGTATGGAATGTATTTTTCTGGCGGTTCAACTACAATGTATGTGTGAAACAATTTAGTCCCCCGATCTGCAGGTGGGAACTGAACCCAAGATAGAATACCTTGTGTGCCTCAATCATGAGGGTACCACAGCCGCCTGTTTCTGGTATGCCGTGTTCTAACATTTTCATAGTTACTGCATGTCTGCAGTTCTCTGTAATGTTGAGAGCATTTGCAAATTCGTCTTCCCCGAACTACTCACATGGGCAGTAATTTTTAAAGGAGAAGAAAAAAAGTTAATTACTAGGGTATTGTACAATGGGGAAGCCTTTTATCCTTACAAGCTTTTTTAAAATGTCAGCCAATACACAGAGTATGTCTGCTCAGGTGAGACAGATTCCCTTCCCACTTCAGACATCTCTGAGAAGTGTGAGTAGAACTTTCTGAGAAAGCATAACTGAACTGCTCAGATTTGCACTGTTAATATAAGAATCAAACCAACGTTGGTGGTGCCATGTTGTGCAGTTCCTAGGAATCTCTAGGACCTGCACATTTTGGATGACATAAACTTAGGGCTTGTTGTCCAAACCGAATCTGGACACCACCACAGGATACATCAGCTCGTAGACTAGCTAGCTCTTTAGTGCCACTACCACCCCCTGTATTCTACAGTGGTGTAGGTAGCTTCTGGCAACCACTGAACATGATAACCATGATTCCTCAGGGATCATTTAAAACAGTACATTACTTTTCGCTCATTCATTCATCCCTGCTTATTCCTAGGAAATACACAGGATGGTAAATAGGACATCTTCAATACGTTTTCATTGGTCCTGTGACAGTCTTGTATAAAACATCTTTGCTGCAACAATCAGGAGACAGAAGCATACAAAAGAGATTTCTAGTACCAATATAGTAAATAGTACATACATTTCTACCATAGTGCTAATAAGATGAACATAAGCAGTTCAGATAAAAACAGTAGAAGTTGCATGTTCCTAAAATGCATACCCTAAGTAATTTGCCTAAATGTACCTATCCTAGATCTGTATGTGTAGCATTTATATGCATGTTTGTAACCAAGAAACTCCTAGGGAAGAACCATTCCCCTCACCTGATGGTCCAAAATGAAAGACCCTGTCTCTGCTTCGAGGATGACACCCCGCAAGGGATTTCAGACCACTGCGTGTCAAAGATTCAGGATGCAGGACCCTGTGTCAACTTGAAAGGAGTTCTCCTTAATTTGGAGGGGGGATAAGGGTCTTATATACTAGAGTGGTCACTCTAGAGATTCTTTTAGAATCAATATGTTTTGAAAACAGTCATGAATGTTTTGAAAACAATTATAAATGTTTTTCCAAACAAATGCAATTATGCTCTGCAGTCTGTTGGCCAAGGATGAAAAAAAGCAGTGACCCTTATACAGAGTAATTATGCTGAGCCTAAGGACATGCTTATGTATGTCAGGTACAGGGATTAGGATAGAATACTTAGTATTCTATCCTAATCCCTGTAACTGGTGTCGAAGACAGGAGACAGGAGACAAGAGACAGGAGATAGGAGCAAGCTACTAGGTAAAAGGTCACCTGTTTCAGGTCATTATTGTCGTGTGGATGGGACAATGTATGTAAAAAGGGGTATACATGACAGGACTAGCCTAGAAGCACATGACAACACATTTTAGCACTGTAGAAGCAATACAAGACTGGGTCAGAGTGTAGCTTGATGAATACCTTCCAGTATGCATAATCTGATTAGAGAGGTCATCTGTAATGTCATCAATAGTGGCATTTAACATGTCTTGAGTGATCTAATATGTGAGTTCCTAAGAAGTGCATCAAAGGTGAGTGTTATAGTTAGCTTACCGAACTATATCTGGCAGATTTCAGTATTTTGGGGTTTTACATTGTGTGTGACATTGTCACCTAACCATAATTTCACTTGAACCTTAATTTTATTCAGTGAATATTCATATATATATATAAATATATATTACCTAATGGCTGTCGCCACTAAGTAATTATAGTTAGGTCTGCTTTTCCATAGACTGGGCAATTTTTGGTTTGCTGATACCTTTGGTCTCATTTGATGAATCTTCACAAAACTTTCCAGAAGAAAACCAGAGAGTGATGTGTAAGAGGGGGAGGTAAGTTTCTCTCAAAACACTCTACTCTGCACACCCATCATTTGAGATAGAGGTCTGAAAATAAAGGCTACCCCATCCACACACCCTACTATGCACACGCATAATCAGACTGGAGAAGTCTCAGCAGAGAGTCCTCTATCATGCCGATCCTGTCATCTGGGAGAGAGGTGTAAAAGAAGAGGCCAGTCCCTCCCCACACTATAATGCACACATCCGTCATCTGAGAAGGAGGTCTGACAGGAGAGGTCATTTCTTCACTGTACTCTACTATGCACACCTGTCATCAGAGAGGGAGGTCTGAAAGGAGAGGCTAGTCCATGCCCATACCCTGAAATTGTGTTGTGATCCCCCAAGATTATTGCAAGATTAAAGTGGAAGATTCAGGGATTGATGCTTGCCATATGAGGCTCATGCGTTCCACATGGAAAATTGCTGAGACTGCCAAAAGGTGTTGTATGATCCAACGAGAGTTTGGTGAGATTGTGTGTGAAAGAATTTTACAAAAGGGCCAAGGCTCAACCAGTAGTTGTTATTCTTATAACATGGTTGACGAAATGCTGTGTTGTGATTGGGTGCAGATCCAGAGATAGTTCAATTTGTCCTTGGTGCTGGAGGAGATGGAAGTCTTTTTGAGTTGTGCTCAGCAGTAGTGAATTTATGTGGAGCTGCAGGTGACTGGTGTCTTCAGCTGCATTTTAAGAAAGAACTAGGGGGCATATAAGCAAGGTCCGGCGATAATTATCGTTAAGCACTCTTAGTGTGAGGATAATGATCACCGGCCAACTCTGAATTTTATTGTGAAGATAGCATGCTATTAGCAGCGCTTATTTCCAAAGCGATAAAATTCAGAGCGCAAGCTGTCAAATGTGCGATTATCGCTGGAAATCCAGCGATAATCACACAACTTTTGGCGATAGCTTGCTGATAGGGCCTCACATACTTAGCCATGATATCCACCTTCCATAGGATATCATGGCTAAGTCAGTTTCAAAGCAGGCGTAAGGAAAGTAGCGATAACAGAGGTTATCTCTACTTTTCTTGTCGCCATGCTGCTTTGCGTGAGGCTTGATAATAGGAGAAATGTTGCTTAGCCACATTTCTCCATTTATCCTGGGAGGAACGCCCACTTTGCATCTCATTAGAGATGCAAAGAGGGGCGTTAAGGGAAATGGCGATAAGGCCAGGTTTCACGCGATAGCGTGACCTTGCTGATTAGGCAATAAAATTATCACCGCTTTTCATCCGAAAACAGATGCAAAAGCGGCGATAATTTGTTATCGCCTGCTTGCTGATATGCCCCTTTAACTGCAGGTATTTAATAATATATTTTATAAACTTTGTTATGAAGTGTCAGTAAGTGTACTAATGTTGGTAAACCTATTTCACACTGTGTTTAGAGAGTGAAACGCTGTATGGGTAGGTGAAGAAGCGTTAATATAGCTTTTGAGAGGTACACATTATAATGTAGAGAGATGTGAGCAAAGTTTGCAGATTGTGTTAAAAATTAAGTTCTTCAAAAGTACATATTTGTAGGAAAAGAAAGTACTCTTTCCTAAATTATTAAACAAAATTGTTATAATACAATCTCTACTGTTCTTATGAACCTCATTGTATATATTTTAACTCTATGGCATGTATGAGTTGATATTGCTATTTCTGGAGTGAAATACTGTGGTGGGTGTTAGCAAAGGTGTCTGAAGATGAATGTGTTCCTTTATAAACTTTTGTGGAAGCAGAGTCCATGGCCTGTTGTACACTATTGTAAAAATATGAAATTTGATGGTTTGGCGGTGTGGAATTGTTCAGGGAAATTAATAACAAGTTACTTGTTCACTAGATAAAAATATGTAATTGTGGGTGAAATATGTAGTAGACCTTGGACATTAGAGTGATGTTTCACTATTATGAATTATGGATCATTGTGTAACTTTTATCTTTTTTGTACTTTGACTTTATTTAGGAGGAAAATGGAAAATTGTCTCTGAGGAAATAATTATCTGCTTATATAATCAGCAAAAAAGAACCTTGTTAACACACGCAGGATTATTGTGCTGTTCACCAATAATTACCTCTTCTGACACAGTAGGGCATATTTAAAAGGAAACGTCAGAGCGTGGAGAAACAATTCGGCGCACACCTGCGTATTCCTGAGGAAGAGTCTGATTTGCTATCCCCACTCAAGTCTAAGCAACAGTCCTTATCATTTACTAAAAATATTTTAATACCTAATACAAAAGTATTCAATTATATACATGGGAAAAAATTCAGAACATAAAATAAAAACAAAAAAAGAAAAGAAGATTGTTTGCTGTAACGTTCACTTGTCAAAGTACTTTAAATTACAACATTTTTGAAAAAAAATCAAATTCTTTAATTTGCATACATTTTTAAAAAAACAAATACAATTAAAAAACAAAAATCATTCCAGACAAAGGGGCGATTACAATATCGGTCAGAAAGCCCCTGACTGCTGGTCAGAAGCTGACAGACTCGGTTGAGTTGCATTCCGACCCCAGATTACAATGTAGGTGGTTGGAGCTCAAACCGCTCGGTCCGTCCCGCTCTCAGAGTATTCTGAGCAAATGGAACTGGGCTGTAATCACCTATGGATGACATTTTCGATTGCCCGATTATGATGTTGGTTTCCAACAGCCTTACCGTGCCTGCCTTTCCGACATGGAAAGACCATCGGAAAGCAACTTTGGGGGCAACTAGCAGGGCACCCTTTAACCTACCGCCTATGGTTTTGGCCGAGGGGGTAAACAGGATGCCCTCTGTAAATCCCTGCACTGTGTGGCAGGCACCCTGGGTGCCTGCCACAGGGTATAAGGTTTTCGACACCCCACCAATTTCTTTATGGGAACTTGTGTTACTGCAGGTGTACGTTCGTTACACAGGCTCCCATGGAGAAAAGGGAGTACCAGACCGAAAAGCTTTTGGTCACATCGTAATCAGATGGTAGAAAATGTCGACCAGAGGTCAGTCGGTCCCTAAACAGTATCAGTCAGAAGCAATTCTGACAAACTTTGTAATGGACCCCAACATTTCAAAAACAATAGCCATTAAAATAATTAGGACTTCAAATAAATACATAAATAATATAATAAGTACAGCAGTAAAATTACCACTTAATCAATTACATATATATTGCCTGATGTAGAAGATGCCACTCAAACAGGTACATTTCACCACACTTTCCTTATTGTAGGAGGCAACACGGAACCAGGGACCAGCCCACGAAATGCTTAATTCCCTCTCAACGCATTTCATGTTAAAAACACTTCTTCAGGGGCTCCGGGATCAAAGTCAATCGTGAGTCATTTTTTGGCGGCAACTTAAATATTCAGCTTACTCTGCCTCAGTGGGCGTGGCCAAGACATTGGCATGCTGGTAGTTGTGGTGCATGTTGTTCTCCTTCAGTGAGCGGCATGAAACGTGTTGGGAGGCAATTGAGCATTTCCTGGGCTGGTCCCTGGTTCCGTGTTGCTTCCTACAATAAAGAAAGTGTGGCGAAATGTACCTGTTTGATTGGTGACTCCAGGTGCTGTTTACAGCATCCCAGCGAGTTCGTCAAACGACGGACTTGCCTATGGAAACAGGTGCCATTGTTGTGGGGAAAGCCAGCAGCACAAGTAACTTTGAACTAGACCACAATCCACTTGGATAAAAACTTTTAATTATGCAAAGCAATTTGTGATGCCGCTCACTGAAGGAGAACAACGTGTACTGCAACTACCAGCATGCCATTGTCTTGGCCATGCCCACTGAGGCAGAGTAAGTTGAATATTTAGGTTGCCGCCAAAAAGTGACTCACGATTGACTTTGATCCCAGAGCCCCTGAAGAAGTGTTTTTAACATGAAACACGTTGGGAGGAAATTGAGCATTTCGTGGGCTGGTCCCTGGTTCCGTGTTGCTTCCTACGATAAAGAAAGTGTGGTGAAATGTACCTGTTTGAGTGGCATCTTCTACAGCAGGCAACTTTTCGTGTTGGATATATATATATATATATATATATATATATCAATTAAAAAAATTGTGACGCCAAGTGCGGTTTTTAAGATTTATTCCGCTGCCGCTATCAAACGCGCTTTGACTGTAAAACAGTCTTGTTCACTGAGAACGAAATTGTGAACGCGGCCATTTTTAAAAGTGCATTACGTGTTTCAAACAAGTCACATGACAAACTACAACTGTGATTAACGTGAAAACAGACTCGTAGTTTTTTCAATTCATGGACATTTTTAGACAATCAGGGCACTTTTTTCGCAAGAGTGGTTAATCTAAAATACGATATTAAATGATCATAATGAAGGCCACAATTAATACATCACCACATTATTTAGGACGCATCAATTTAGCATACCATGTCGTATTCATTAATACAATATTTACACTATTTACATTATGTTATCTGGCATTGAGCTCAAGTGAGCATACATTTCATTTGAAATCCATGGCAGACCTGCAATTGCATAATGATTCAGCTCCAGTGAGCTTTTATACAAACAATATCCCACTTAGTTGCATCATCATTATAAATATAATTCATTGTTATTCATATTTATTTATTTTTTTCATCACGCTTTGCCCACAGCTATTCTAATTTGCACATGGGCTGGTGGGAAGAGCAGGTGATCCAGACGCAGTACCAAAATGAATGGGATAATCAGTCATATTAGCTTTATTTCGATAAAAACATATCTTAAAAGCTGTGGAACACAGATTAAAAAACTACATTATACAAAATACAAAGCATTTTAGCAAATAATAAAAATACCCTAAGTGACTGAGTAACATAAATCATCAGAAGATCTTTATGATGAGATAATTGGCAATAACATTAAAAATATTATTTACAAGATAAAAATATATAAAAAATAGATTTGCAAGGTACAAATAGTTCTTAGCAGCAACGATACTTAAGGATTAGCTTTCAAAGTTCTCAGTCTAATCTTCCATGCCCAACTCAAGAATTTAGCCAAGCCGCACGCGTGTAGGGCTCGTGCATCAGATCTTAGGATGCGCAATGCCACAAGGTGGCTATGAGTACCCAACTCCCTGCAGAGCGGTTTAAGCCATCTTTCCCTTGGCACTTTGTAGGCTGGGCACACGAACATGACATGAGCTATTGTTTCAAGGTTGGCTTCGCAATTCGGACAGGAGGCTAATGTCTGGTGGGGAGCCTTCCATCGAGCGGTCATTTCACGGGTGAGGAGTGAACCAGTCATGAACTTAAAACACAGTGCTCTGTCACAAGGTTTTTGTATGACATCTAGGTATGGTTCATAATAGGTGGTGTGTTTATGCTGCATAAACTCCTCAGATAGCCTACCTAGTTTGCAATCTAGAAAACCCTTATTGCGGACCCAGGACCAATAAACTTTCTTGAGTTCTGCCTTTGGTGGAGAAGTTCTATTTATCCACGCCTCTTTAAGGCCAAGATCGTACAGCAATGTTTTTAGGTCCTTAAGCCATTTGATTTTATACCAACCATCCATGTTCATTATTTCACTTAACCCCGCTGCATACTTTGCTAATTCTGGGGTCCGCCACAAGCGGGCCCACAGCAGAAGGGGGCGGAGTCTAGCCAGGTCTCTAAATAAATGACACCCTAGATCTTGCAGTAGGGGCCTAGTGGGGGTCCTCGGGGGCAGCCTCATGAGATCTTTTAAGAATTTATTTTCTGACCTCACAATTTGATCTAGGTTAGAAAAACCACAAAGTTCAGCACCATAAAGGGCTGAACTCACTTCTCTAGCCTTATATAGATCAATAACGGGAGCACTTGGCGTCGTCATTTTTTAAATTGATGTATCGGACCCGCTCTAAAGGGGTCACAGCAACGACGCAACTCTTGTTCTGGAGTGGCAAGGAATACTCGAGAGAAGTGAGGGGATATCTCTCTCTCTATATATATATATATATATATATATATATATATATATATTATCTAGTGGCGGTCGCCAGTAGATAGTTATAGTTAGGACCGTGTTTCCATAGGAAATCCACAACATTCTATTTGGAATAACTTTGGCGCCGGTTGACGAATCCTCGCGAAATTCTCAAAATAGGTGAGGTGCTCCGCTCCGCTCCTACCCTGAAAGTCTCGGGGGGATTCGTCAAGCGGGGGCTGAGTAAAAAGGGGGGTCCCAAAACGCGTTTTCCCCATGCAATTTTCCATAGGGACCTTTAGTCCAAGGTACAGCCCGAACGGCTGAACAGAATTACTTGAAATTTGGCAGAGAGGTAGTCCTCAGCTCAGGGAAGTGCCTTTTGCAGGTCTGGTGTCAATCTGTTCAGTAGTTCCTGAGAAAATCAAAAGTAAAATCATATATATATGTGGGCGGAGCCTAACCACACATCTCATCCTGAGATCTGATTGGCTGTCAGCACTTCATCCAAGAAGTGTTGGCAGCCATCTTGGGACCAATATACATGATAGCACCTCATTAAAAAGCATTGCAGTTAATAGAAGGTTTTAAGACTTTAGTTACATTATAAATCATTTGTTGATGGTACCCTACTCATTTTAGGAATTGTGGTGTGTTCTAAGGTGATTTCACCATGTGAAAAAGCCATCTGCTGGGATATCATGATTGAGAGAAAAATATCGACTCGAACGTACACGGGGGGGGTTCGACACGTACACAGGTGTACATACAGGGGGGTTCGGCGCGTACCTACGGGGGCTGGGGGGGGGGTCGGCGCGTACCTACGGGGGCTGGGGGGGGGTTCGGCGCGTACCTACGGGGGCTGGGGGGGGTTCGGCGCGTACCTACGGGGGCTGGGGGGGGTCGGCGCGTACCTACGGGGGCTGGGGGGGGTTGGCGCGTACCTACGGGGGCTGGGGGGGGGTCGGCGCGTACCTACGGGGGCTGGGGGGGTCGGCGCGTACCTACGGGGGCTGGGGGGGGGGGTCGGCGCGTACCTACGGGGGGTGGGGGGGGGTCGGCGCGTACCTACGGGGGCGGGGGGGGTACGGTGCGTACCGGGCCACCTACTCTGGTCGATTCGCGCCGTACTTCGCTTTTGCGGCACTTTTTGGGTGCCGTGAAAATATTGCCGTCCGGACTGCTGTCGGTTCGAATCGTAATTCCTGGGTCGAGAAACGCTGCCTGAAAGCGTCCCGACGTCACGTCGCAGCATTCCCGGATCACATTCGTATGTATATTTTCGTCGGTCGGTGTTTTTTACGATTCGTACGGAAATGGTGTTTCCGTGCGAATCGTAATTCCATGTTTGTAAAGTTTTACGACCGGGTACGAGTCGGACGGGGAAAACGCTCCGACCGACGGTTCGTACCCGGTTTTTACCGGATCGTAATCGGCACCTTTGAGTGACTTCTCAAATCCTCTTCTATTTCATTAAAAAATTCTGACATGCAGACTGAAACGTGCACTTTTAATACCAGGAGCAGACTCCCATGGTGAACAGTAGTTTTACTACAGTGATCTAATGAGCAACTAGAGTGCTAACTTTCAGAATTTATGGCAAATGTGTGACATATCTGAATACCTTCATGATGGAATCAAAGTAAAAAACTGAAAGCATTTCCTACTGAGGAGACTGCAGTACATGAGGAAATTAGGAAACATCATAACAAATAAATCTCCCAAGATGGCCACCGGAGACAAAAGAGCCCAAATGTAGCCCAAATATCACCCAGATGTAGCCCAAATATAGCCCAATGACAGAAGTGTGCAAAACACTTATTTTTTGTGTATTTGCAGTTTTATATAGTGCAGACTAGTCAGGTATTGGAGTGCTTTACATGAGCATTGGTTACATCACACAAGATCAAATTCATTTTGGTTGCAGCCATGGGGAGATTAAGTGATTTGACCAGAATCACAGAATGTTGAGCTGAAGCAGAAACTCCAACCTGGTTCCCCAGTTGCAAAGTCTGCAGCTCTGGAAGGAACACCACATCCTCTCCCCTAGGTGCAACATTTAATCAAGTGGTCAACTGGATAAAAAAACATAAAGATTACAAATAATTTAAAAGTTCTTTGTCGCTATTTGAAAACTCAGAAAATATGTCCTCATTTTAGTTTTTTAGAGCACTAACCATAATTTTGATGCAAATAAGACCCTCTCATATATGTAATTTCTAAAGGAAATACTCTAGGTATTACAGTTTTGATTACATCAAGATGACGTCAGGCGTTCCACACTTTTGTAATAAATATAGAATGTTAGCAATCTAGTTGTTCATTGGGATACTGTTGAGAGGCAGAGGCCAGGGGCACATACTCTGAAAATTGAAGGCAGGTAGGAGAGTGCAGATGCAACAATTTGACCACACTGGGCAGGCAGGAAGGGCAGTGGCTGCACAACAGACTATGGAGGGCAGTGGAAATGGGGGCAGGGGCAACAAACCAACAATACAGGACTGGCAAGAGAGGCTGTGGCAATATAATAGTCCATTGTGGGCAGAAGGAAGAGGCAGTGGTAGTACAACCATACATGCCAACAGACCCGTTTCAGCCAGGAAATGTCCAATGTTTTTAAGCTCAAATGGGGTTTATCTGATCTGTCTCCTGTCTACAATCTCCTCTTTTTCAATGTAACTCAAAGGGGAAAATCAATACCCCAGTTTTTTTTCAAAATCTCCTTCTTACCATGTTCAAAATGTTCGCAAGTATGGTACATTGGATCATGGTATGCAGGAGGAATTGGGGTAGGGAAATGGACTGGGATAACAGAGGACAGGAGGGACATGGAGAGGTGCACCAAACTGACCCTACAGGGCAGGCATCAGGGTTTGCAGCAGCACAATACACCACACAGCGCATGCGGGATGGGAGTGCAGCACAACAATCCATAGAAAGCAATAGGGAGGGGACAGGACCATGCACATGGACAACAGAGAACAGAGGGGAAAGAGGCAATGGTAGCTAGCTGACCATAATGGACAGACAGGAGAGAAAGCTGCAGCATAACAGACCATAAAGGGCAGGAGGGACGGATCAGGGGCATTACAATGTAACAGACAAGCCAGGAGGGAGGGAATTGGGGTCTGCACATGGAAACAGAGGGCTGGGGCAAGGGGGCAGGGCAGGAGCAGCAAGATGACCATAGAGGTCAGGCAGGATGGGCATTAGAAACAAGACACACCATGGAGAGCAACAGTGAGACTATGATGGCATACACACAGACCATGGAGGGAAGGTCGGAGGGGGTCAGGGGCAGCTAGCTGACCACACAGGGAAGGTGGGAGGGTCCATGGTAGCACAGAAGACCATGCATGGCAAGCGGGAGGGCTAGTGGCAGCACAATGGCTATGATGGGCAAGAAGGAGGGTGCAGGGGCATGCACAAATGACCATGGAGGATAGAAGGGAGGGTCATGACCTGGGCACAGACAAGAGAGTTCAGGGGAAGGGGCCTCACAACAGATCGCGCGGGGCAGGCAGGAGGAGCAGTTGCAGCACAACAGACCAGGGAGGGCAGAAGGGTGTGGCAGTAAAATGGACCATGGAGGACAGGAGGAAGGGGATTGGGGCATGGCATGTGGACATGCAGGGTGGAGGTGGCAGGGACAGGTTACAGTCATCTGACAATGCTAGGCAGGTGGGAGGGGAGTGGCAGCTCAACAGAACACTCAGAGTAGATAGGAGTGGCAGGTCCATGGAACATGGTGGGCAAAAAGGATGGAGCAGGGGCATGCACAAAGACATCGGAGGGCAGGGGGAAGGAGAATAGGGGCAGCAATCTAAGCACAGAGGCTAAGCAGGAGGTCAATGATGGGCCATAGAATTGGGCAATGGAGGGTAGGAGGAGTGGACTGGTACATCATGCTAAATGGAGGGCAGTGGCAGCACATCAAACCATGCATGGCAGGAGGGAGGAGGCTAGTCCATGGATTCAGACAACATAGGATAGGGAGGAGGTAGGTGGATGGGGCAGCAAGCTAACTGTTCAGAGAAGGTGGGTATTAGGAACTTTATTGTTTTTAAAATGTGTGTCTGTGCGAACTACTTAAAATATGAACAAGTATGCAGCATAATCTCACTTTTATTCAGGCAGAAGAGGACGTTTGTGACTGTGACTCCGTGCTCACTTGGCAGAAACACCCCTGATCCTCCACCCCCCATCGCAAAATGTAATGCCCGTGAAAAGGGTAGGTGGATGCAGTGTTATATAGAACTTAGTCCTGAGAGCACGATTGAAAATGAAAATGAGATATGGTATATGGTATATGGTATAAACTATGCACCAAAAAGTGTGATATAAGATAAACCGGGGCGTGAAATATAATATGCAATACATTGTGTGCAATGACAGATTCATTGGAGAGCACGAGATAGCACAGGCACTAGCGCGTGCTATGCGATATGCGCCTTTGAGTGTAATATGCACAGGGCAGTGTTGTGTAACCTAACTAGTCTCTAAAGTTGTAATATAAAATATGTGCTGGTGAGTGTAACGTTGCATATTCACTGTGACAAAGATATGGATCCCAGATTGTAATATGTATGGCATAGCGCTGTGCATTATAACATAGGCATCGAGGAAGGCACGTTAGATGGGGCAATATAACCCGTGCGAAGGCAAGTGTGGCATGACATATTCACGGGGTGGTGTTACAGTGCACATGGGCCAGAGAGTGTCATAGCATACGCACTAGCTGGTGGAATACAACACAGAGGTGTGAGGCACTCGGCGGGCACTGGTGGGTGTAACACAGCATTGGGCTCAGCCAGGAGCACGCTGTGACTCTCAAGTGAGGTTTGTCTCCTTTCCAGAGAGTAAAATAAAAAGTATTACACATCCGGCGGTGGATGTGTGTTTTATTAACCGTGAGGGGGGTTTCTTGCATAGTTTGGTCGAATTTTTGTCGAGTCCCCTTTGTATGGCTTGGTGTGCGTGTATATTAAATGTGCCCGTCAATAGCTACCCATGTTTGTATAAATAAACGACAAGGGTTTCTACTTGGAGAGTACCCACCAGCGGTGGCGCCGGGATTAGGCACGGTAGGGCGTCAGACATGTGGATTCATTCTATGCATAGTCGCCTTTTAATGAATATCACGCAAATCGTCATGGTGATAGGTACATATGGTTTGTCCAGCATGTCCTAGATGTTTCTCTAAATATATATTTTTTAAAAATAATAAAAAACAAAGGCCGGCCCCGGGGGATGGGGTCCCCGGGGCCATAAGTGGCCTGAGGAGGGGGGCAACGCAGCCCCCTCCTAAAGAATTAAAAAACAAAAAAAGGCCATGACCCGAGGGTTGGGATCCCCGGGGCAGGTTAAGGCCTTGGGAGGGCCAAATTTATTTTTTTCGACAAAAAAAAGTAGGGTGCAGGTCCTGGGGGATGGGGTCCCCAGGGCCATTAAATTAGAAAAAGAAGGGGGGGCCGCACAGCCCTCCTTCTTAAAAAAATAAAATAAATAAAAGACCGGCATCGCGCCGGAGGCCATGCCCCCTCCTTGCAGCTCTCTGCAAACGCACCCCCTGGCCAGTTGTAAGTTGGGGAATTAATTCCCCTTCAATACTGAGGGTCCCTGAGGGCCAACTAGCCCAACAGGTATCTCCAGTATGCGCCAGGGAGCTGCGTTGCAGACAGGTGTTCTGAGGCCACACCCCTTTTTACACCTCTATGCAACGCAGCTCTGTGGCGCTTACTGGAGGTACCTAGTGGGCTAGTTTGACCCTAGGGACCCTTAGGATTCAAGGGGACTTAATCTCTCAACTTAGAACGGCCACAGGGCGCGTTTACACAGTGGTGAAGGGAGGGGACTAGGCCTGAGGTGACGTGTGCAAACACGCCCTGTGGCGTGGTTTAAGTTGGGGAAATAATTCCCTTTCAATCCTGAGGGACCCTGGGGGCCAACTAGCCCACCAGGTACTTCCAGTAAGCGCCACTGCACTGCGTTGCAGAGAGGTGGTGCAGGCTGTGCCCCTTTTTACACCTCTCTGCAATGGCGCTTACTGGACGTACCTAGTGGGCTATTTTGCCCCTAGGGATCCTCAGGATTCAAGGGGACTTAATCTCCCAACTTAAAAAACGGCCACAGGGAGTGTTTACACAGTGGGGAAGGGAGGGGACGGGGCCTGAGGTGACGTGTGCAAACACGCCCTATGGCGCGTTTTAAGTTGGGTAAATAATTTCCCTTCAATCCTGAGGGCCCCTGGGAGCTAACTAGCCCACCAGGTGCTTCCAGTAAGCGCCACTGAGCTGTGTTGCAGAGAGGTGGTCCAGGCCGTGCCTCTTTTTACACCTCTCTGCAACGCAGCTCTGTGGCGCTTCCTGGAGGTACGTAGTGGGCTAGTTGGACCCTAGGGACCCTCAGGATTCAAATGAACTTAATCTCCCAACTAAAAATGGCCACAGGGCGTGTTTACACAGTGGTGAAGGGAGGGTACGGGGCCTGAGTTAACGTGTGCAAACAAGCCCTGTGGCGCATTTTATGTTGGGAAAATAATTCCCCTTCAATCCTGAGGGACCCTGGGGGCCAACTAGCCCACCAGGTGCTTCCAGTAAGCGCCACTGCACTGCGTTGCAGAGAGGTGGTCTAGGCCGTGCCCCTTTTTACATCTCTCTGCAACGCAGCTCTGTGGCGCTTACTGGAGGTACCTAGTGGTCTAGTTGGACCCTAGGGACCCTCAGGATTCAAGGGGACTTAATCTCCCAACTTAAAATGGCCACAGGGCGTGTTTACACAGTGAGGAAGTGAGGGGACGGGGCCTGAGGTGACATGTGCAAACACGTCCTGTGGCGCGTTTTGAGAGGTAGTTTTAATCCCCTGCCCTATTATATACTAGGGGCTTACAGAGGAGGTCATGCTGATCACAGGAGGACCCCAACGCATAGTGTTCCATAGTGTATGTAGGCGTTTTCACTGTATTCTGAGTGTCTTTTAACATAACACTGGCTCTAGGACTGGTTAGTCAGACTCAGTTACCACCAGTATCCGTCTGAAAAAGTTGAGGGTACAGGATGATTTTGCAACAAGGCTTCTTTCTGCTCTTCTGTTTGTTCTTTCTGCACGTTATCCTTCTTCCTGCACTTTTCTTTGTCTTTGATGACTTCTGTTGCTTCTTTCTGCATTTCTTTTTTTTCTTTCTGTGCGTTCTTTCTTCTTTCTTCACATGTCCTATCTCTGTAGGCATAGTTAGAAATTAGCATTTAAAAAACCTTTGAAATTCACTGAAAAAACCATAGATTTCAGGGGCGTTATAGTTAGCTGGACTTTTCACTCGTACAAAACCATTGAAATTCCCCCGTTATAGTTAGTTCAGCTAACTATAACTCGCGCGCCCGCAATGCACTGCTGATGACGTCACATATTGCATCACTCATGACATGGTCAGTGACATCACTCATGACATCACTGATGACATCTCAAATGACATCATTGATGACATCATCCTTGTGATAGCGTGGCAGACCTCCTCTCCCCCTAATATAACCTTTGATACACACATTCAAAAATAGAAACTAAAAGTTTCAAAACAATGGACATACCAATATCAGTTACAACAACCTATTCAGTAATTCTAAGATCCATATACACATCCACTCATTCACTAACAGTCCTATACAGTCACTCATACATGTACTCACTCATCATATGTACTCATACACCTATACATCCTGTTACACAACGCCACTCATCCATAGAGTTACTCACACACATAGTCACTCATGCTAATAAAGATTCAAACATCCATTTACTTGCATATACAGTTATACACACACCACCACACTTACTTCTACAGAAACTTACACATACTTAGTCTTTTAAACAATCACTTATAGAAACACATACTTAACCATACAGGGATTCTTTCAATCTCTCACTCTCACATATACTCACTTATATACACCAATAGTCACATATACTAGTTTAAAACATATGTAGTTACTCTTAAAGACACTATTGAGACAGTCATTCACTCACTAACACACCTATGCACACACTCATCCACCCATACAGTCTTCAACACATACAAACAGTGAGTCACTCATTCATGCACCTATGCACTACGTAATACCCCCCACCGAACCATACAGACACTCAGACACTCATACTGATACTCAAAAAACCAACTAATAACCTATATAGACACTCATGTAGCTACTCACCAACCCATGAAGCCACTTATACACAAAGTGAGAGACTGATACAGATATTTACATATTTAAACATTACTCACTAAGCCATGTATTCCCTAAGATACACTTAATCTGTCAGTTATACAATCAATTATTCAAAAACAAATCATCCATTTAGACACTTATATACCCATTTATTTTTCCATCGACCTTGAGATATACATATATAAAACATATGTAATTTTCAGAAAAACACACATTCACTGGATGATGTCATCAGTGATGTCATCAGTGATGTCATTTGAGATGTCATCAGTGATATCATGAGTGATGTCAATGACCATGTCATGAGTGATGTAATATGTGACGTCATCAGCAGTGCATTGCGGGCGCGCGAGTTATAGTTAGCTGAACTAACTATAACGGGGGAATTTCAATGGTTTTGTACGAGTGAAAAGTCCAGCTAACTATAACGCCCCTGAAACCTATGGTTTTTTCAGTGAATATATATAAATATATATATATTCACTGAAAAAAACCACAGGTTTCAGGGACGTTATAGTTAGTTGGACATTTCACTCGTACAAAACCAGAGAAATTCAGCTGTTATAGTTAGTTCAGCTAACTATAACTTGCGCCCCCGCAATGCACTGCTGATGACGTCACATTTTACATCACTCATGACATGGTCAGTGACATCACTGATGACATCACTGATGACATCACTGATGACATCATTGATTACATCATCCAGTGACTGTGTGTTTGTGTAAAGTTTTTATATATATAGGCCAAGGTGTAGTAAAGAATGAGTGGGTGTATAAGTGTCTGAATGGATGATTTAGTAGGTTCATGACTGACTGTATAAGTGAGTGGTTAAATGTGTCTTACTGAATGCATGGGTTAGTGATTGATACAGACATTCACACAGTTTATTTTGTCACTTGGTGTGTAAGCGGTTGCATGGGTTGGTGAGTAGCTAAATTAGGGTCTATATGGGTTATTGATTGGTTGTCTGAGTATCTGTATGGGTGCCTGAGTGTTTGTGTGGGTGGGTAGGGGGTGTGACTCTCTGCATAGATGTGTGAGTGGGTGATTTGATGGGCGTATGGGTTCAAGAGTGCATTTGTGAAGGGCTGTCTGGGTGGGTGAGTGTGTGTATGGGTGTGTTGGTGAGTAAATGGGTGTCACAGTGGTACATGTGTGAGTAACTGCGTATGTGAAAGGCAGTATATGTGAGTGTTGGAGTATATAAATGACTATACGTGAGAGTGAGTGATTGTGAAAGTGGCTGCATGGATGAGTGTGTGCTTGTATTAGTTATTGTATAAGAGTGTAAGTATGTGTTAGTACATGTTTCAATAAGTGAGGTGGTGTGTGTATAACTGTATAGGTGAGTAAATGGGAGTGTGATTGATTATTTGCATGACTGACCAGGTGTGTGAGTAACTCTATGGATGAGTGGTGGTGTGTGAGTGTCT
The DNA here is from genome assembly GCF_964204655.1 of Triturus cristatus. Classification (NCBI taxonomy): domain Eukaryota; kingdom Metazoa; phylum Chordata; class Amphibia; order Caudata; family Salamandridae; genus Triturus; species Triturus cristatus. The sequence goes on along the minus strand of NC_140595.1, from coordinate 851,063,199 downwards.
GTATAGATATGTGAATGCATATGATAGTGACATATTGATGGTTGACTGCATGTATAAGTGACTGTATAGGTGAATGAGTGGATGTGTGCATAGGAATTAGTGAGTGGGTATGTACTAATTGGTATTGGTGTGTCTATGGTTTTGAAAAATTGTAGTCTGTATTTTAGAGTGGGTGTATCAAAGGTATATTAGGGTATGAGGAGGTGCATCAGATTATCATGTGGATGATGTCATCAGTGATGTCACTGACCATGTCATGAATGATGCGATATGTGAAGTCATCAGCAGTGCATTGCGGGGGCACGAGTTATAGTTAGCTGAACTAACTATAACGGCCAAATTTCTCTGGTTTTGCACGAGTGAAATGTCTAACTAACTATAACGTCCCTGAAACCTGTGGTTTTTTCAGTGAATTTCTAAGGTTTTTTAAATGCTAATTTCTAACTATAACGTCCCTGAAACCTATGTTTTTTTCAGTGAATATATATATATATACACACACACACCCAGCTTCCACAGAGGCATCCATTGAAGAAGGCACGGACTCGAGGCTGTCAGGATACGGCATATGTTTATTAAATCATCTCACCCGCAATCCCAGAGGTAAAAAAGAGACGCGTTTCGGCTTGCTAGAAGCCTTTGTCAATCTGGTTTGGCACCATTATACAAACATAATATATAGCCACTCCCACTTGGTCAATAGGTGGACATAGAAAACATACTATCAAGCATGCCACCACCATTTGAGCCCTATGCAACATCTAAATGCGCACTTGTGCTGCAAATCAGCAGTGTTACAGGTAAAGCATATTATAATGGATAGATTGCACAGTGCATGCAATTGTTAACATGATTTACCATGGTTGTATATTTTTCATGAGAAAAAGAATTCTCACAGATACAATAATTAAAGCATCAGCCGTCATGGGAATATATACAGGTATATGAATTGTGCCACCAAACATCTCGTCTTGTATTGCCTAAAAATAAAATGAATTGATTATATTAAAAGAAATTGCTGCTAAATATCACAAAATTTGCGTAATAAATGTAGTTTAGTTTCTGTCCCGGAATGATAGCCCGAGCTGCTACCAAGTTCACCTCTGACCTATACTGCGAGATCAGAGTAAACTTCTGCATTCAAAATTCAAACTACCAGAGGCACGGGGACAAGAAAATAGCAGCTGCAACCCTGGGTCTGATTGCACACAAAAAGTGTGAATTCTCGACTTGAATGCCAATCCCCAAACACATGCTTGGAGCCACATTGGACTACCGCTCCCATAATGCCTCTTGATGGTCTTAATAGACTGCAGAAGTACAAATATCCGGTGCAAAGTCAGAGTCAAGGTGCCGATGACCAGGGGTAAAAGGCAAATGTCTCAATGACATAGTGAATAAGCAGCATTAAAATAAAGTTTTCATGAGGCACAAACTCGGGGCTGCACAGGACCGATGAACAAAATTGATTATGCCAGAATAACCTCACCACCTCGGCATAGGCGTCCGCGGTGCCCAGTCACCAGATGGCGCCAGTCTCCTGGGAAAAAGCATTTATTGCTCTGGAAACATAGATCCCGTGCTGGCAGTCACGAAAACCGCCCCACTGCAGGACCTTAGCCTCCCTCTGCAGTCATCCTCATTCCTCATACCGGCTGCCAACCTGGGGGCTCCCCTCTAGCACCCCCGTACTCCTTCAAAAACATGCGGTCAGAAGGGAGAGCCACAAATGACTGGTGTTCTGTGTATAGTGTGAAGACAGCTCACGCTGAATTGGATGAACACAACAACCAGCTCCCACAGAGGCATCCATGGAAGAAGACATGGACTCGAGGCAGTCAGGATACGCCATCTGTTTATTAAATCAGGTCACCCGCAAACCCTGAGGTAAAAAATATATGTGTTTCAGCTTGCTAGAAGCCTTTCTCAATCTGGTTTGGCGCCATTATACAAACATAATATATAGTCACTCCCACTTTGTTAATAGGTGGACATAGAAAACATACTATCAAGCATGCCGCCACCATTTGAGCCCTATGCAACATCTAAATGCCCACTTGTGCTGAAAATCAGTGGTGTTACAGGTAAAGCATAATATAATGGATAGATTGAACAGTGCATGTAATTGTTAACATGATGTACCATTGTTTTATATTTTTGATGAGCAAATGAATTCTCACACAAACAATCATTAAAGCGTCCCCCATCATGGAAACATATACAGGTATATGAATTGTGCCGCCAAACATCTTGTCTTGTAATGCCTAAAAATAAAATGAATTGATTATATTAAAAGAAACTGCTGCTAAATGTCACTGAATTTGAGTAATAAATATAGTTTAGTTTCTGTCCCGGAATGAGAGCCCGAGCTGCTATCAAGTTCACCTCTGACCTATACTGCGAGATCAGAGTAAACTTCTGTAATTAAAATTCAAATGACCAGAGGCACGGGGACAAGAAAATAGCAGCTGCAACCCGGGGTCTGATTGACCACAAAGAGTGTGAATTCTCGACTTCAATACCAATCCGCAAACTCATGCTTGGAGCTACATGGGACTACCACTCCCATAATGCCTCTTGATGGTCTTAATACACTGCAGAAGTACAAATATCTGCTGCAAAGTCAGAGTCAAGGTGCCGATGACCAGGGCAGAAGGCAAATGTCTCAATGTCATAGTGAATAAGCAGCATTAAAATAAAGTTTTCATGAGACACAAACTCGTAGTTGCAGGGTACCGATGAACAAAATTAATTACGCCAGACTAACCTCACTCATTTATATATATGGCAACTGTTGATGTCTGCTCGTTATATACTTCAATTTTACATCAAGATGGTATAGCAGCAGTTAGGGAATTTCTTAACACAAGATCACAAAGCTACTTGGAACATTCGAATATGCTTATTGAGATGTTAACATACTGCTTGACACATAATATCTTCCTTTTTAAAAATGATCTTTTTCTTCAACGACAAGGAACGGCGATGGGAACATCTTTTGCCCCAACATATGCTAACATTTTGATGGGCATTTGGGAACAAGACGTCCTATTAAAAAATAACAACATGTATATCATTAAGTGGTGTCGGTTTATAGATGACCTGTTCATAATTTGGAATGGGGAGCAAGAAGATCTAGAAACATTTATTGCCTCCTTAGAAGAGAACAAATTCAATCTAAGTTTTACATCCACTGTTAGCAGAGAAAAAATTATATTTTTGGATGTGGAAATTTTCATCAAAAATCAAAAAATATGCAGTAAAATACATCGCAAACCTACTGCTTGTAATAGCATCCTACATGCTAACAGTGGACACCCTCAACACCTAAAATGGAGCATACCCTATGGACAAATGTTAAGGGTAAAAAGGAACTGTTCCGAAATTGAAGATGTGAACCAACAACTAAATTAAATGAGCGCCCGCTTCCTAGAAAGAGGTTATCCCATTGAAGTGATTAAAACAGCCAGATCCAAGGTCAATGGGAAATCAAGGGAATCTGTACTTAGATCCAATTTGGATGATGAAAATGAACACTTTGATGAGCAGGACACAATTAGACTAATAGTGGATTTCAATAATGTAAACATTGAAATTAAAAAAATGATTAAAAAGAATTGGAACATTTTAACATTGGATGAAACTCTTAAACAGAAGCTCCCAACCCACCCAAGTATAACTTACAGAAGAACTGCAAGCCTGGGGGACATTCTTACACAGAGCCACTATGAAGAAAAAAATCTAAAAAAACATCAAAGTTGGCTAAACACTCCGGGATTCTGGAAATGTCAGAAATGTAAGGCCTGTGAATAGGCCAGAATAAACAAAACTTCAAATTGCAAAATGGTGAACTAGAACAAATTCAAGATCATATCACCTGTGAATCACACCATGTAATTTATATCCTGGAATGTCCATGTAAGAAGCAATACGTTGGAAGCACCATAAATAAGTTGAAATTAAGAATATTGCAACATCTAAGAGCAATCAAAAATAAAGACTTCAGCTACCCAATTGAAAAACATTTTTTTGAACATCATGGGAGTAATGATCGAGAATTGAAGTATTTTGGAATCAAGATTGCTACTTGGAAAAACCGAGGGGGAGATAGAACTCTAGATCTTAGAAAAATGGAATCAAGATACATTCTGAAAATTGGTACAGAGACCCCCTTTGGTCATGACTTAGATGCTGAACTGTATATACATTTGCAATAATAACATGATGAAAAGAGACATTATATCCAATTTCAATTCCGATTCGGAATGAAGTTATAAATCTGGAACATCAATGTGAACATTATTGAAGAGAGATCAAATATTTCCCTTGTTTTTGTTGGAATGATTTGTTTGTCTATTAGTGCTAAAATAATCTTGAGAAATAGAATTGGTCAAATGGTTTTTAAATAGAGATTATACTATAATTTGGATCTTGAAATCATGTACTTTACATTGAACATATTTCTTTCTCCTCTTCCGTTCTCTCTTTTTTCATTAATTGGGAGAGTATTCTTATCACATATACACTGATAATCGCATAATTTGCACAGAATTGTTGGTAATTATAGTGGATTACAACAAAAAGACATAGAAAATATTGAAAAGTATGAACAATTTCGAAAAAACTGTACTTAACATGGAAATTTTTGAAATATGTCAATAAGTCAAATATATCCCTTAACTTACTGGAACGAAACTTTTGCTATTTTGCACAGATTTAGAAAAACCAAAATTAATGGCACTTTAATTTGTACCATATAGAAGATGTTAGGAATTATTACAAGATCCATAATTGAAAATGAGACCATTAACTAGTTGAAATATGGAAAAGATTATGCAAATTTTTGCACAGACACTTATGCACTTTATATAACATAAAGTATATGCAGCCTTTTTTTCATGAAATTATTTTGAGTACTTTACAATTATGATTACTGATTTAGCCAATAATGATGAAATCCTATGTGGAGTGGGACAGCGATATGTCTTAAAACAACAGTGAATGTTGAATAAAGTTTTGTATGTAAAAGAAATCTATATAAAAATGTAAAAACAGAAAATGGACTTAAAATTATACCTATCCCTTTATAAAAGACATTCTAGACGAAGAAAACTCTATGGTCCAGTCGAAGACACATCGCCGAAACACGTAGACCGTTTTGTATCCCCTACCTTGGTGATGGAATAAATATAAAATAATTTAAATCTGCTTCGAGTCCTGATTGGGGTGCTGTGGATGCCTGCTGCTGCCGGACGGGTAGTTTGGTGATTTCCTGAATATATATATATATAGATACAAGCAATAATATCACACCTATAAGTAGGCGAATGCAACTGTTAAATGCTTGGAATAAAAAAATACATGAAATGAAATACAAGCAGATAATAATATGATGAACGTCCACTCCAGGAAATCAGAAATATATATACACTGAACACATTGGATGATTAAAATCACTGAAGACACTCACACAATACAATGATGATTATAGCCGCTGGGGACTTGAATGTGCACACAGACACACACACATCACAATGTCAGTAATCAAAAATAAAACACATCACCTGCTGCAAACTTTGTATCTTGGCCTGTTCCAGACTGGGGGATTCACTGCTGGGGACAAGAGACTCATCAAACCGGGAACTGCTGCCGCACTGAAGTAGACGTGTCCATCATTCAGGCCAAACATATCCCAGTTTTCAAGTCAACAAACCCCATCTTTATAATGTTAAAGAACACTAAAAGTTTCTGAGAGGCCCTTCTCTCCACCAAGGAAACTTACTGGAGTTGGACACTCCCCATGCAAGCATTCCAAAGGCAAAAGGGTCCTCACGTTCCTTCTGTGCTCCCACATGTTCCAGCCATTATCTAAAGGAAGCTTATGAATATACAGAAAACAATCTCAAAAACAAACCTTGAGCGTGAATATCCTAAACAACTTGAGTAATCTGGGGGCCTGCTTTGCGCAAAGCTCAAGCTGGACTGAGTCAGAATTCAAAATGATATGAGGGCATGTCAAAGCCAATAGTAAGAATTTCATAATACTTCCCAATGTACAACACAAAGCACATTTGCACACCGCTGCTAATAACTGCACTTCGAGACCAAGAAGTACATTCAACACCTCTCTTTCTCCCATGCATTCTCTGAAAGCTCACCCCCTCCGCAGATACAAGAAGACACAAAAGACACAAAAGAAATGGGGAGAGGAGTTGGCCTAACTGCTAGGGTGGTTGACCTCGAATCTGGGGAACCCGGTTCGAGTCTCGGCAATGACACTAAACATCCTGTGATTCTGGGCAAATCACTTAATCTCCCCGTACCTAACAAAAATGAATGTGCCCTCATGTAACGCAACCGGTGCTATGTAATGCACTCTGATACCCGATGCCTTTGGGTCAAGTTGGCGCTATATAAACTCCGTAAAAAAATATATTCTTTAAGGAAAAAAGGCACATACAGCAAACATGATGTCGTACATTGAAGCTAGGATAACGTAAAACACCAAAAGTTAATTAAAATAATAGTAGTCAAAGGTCATCATGTGGTCCCAATACATGGGGGTGCCTCTGGCACTACAGGCGTTCACACTCCGATGCTCGTCAGACTGCCATCGTAACCAGGCCCTATACCTAAAAGACCTGAAATGCCTCTTCCGTAAACATCTCTTGCTAGGTGTCCTGAAGTTTCAGCTCTACGATTTATTACTAATTTTGGCCTCACCTATCACACAATGAATTTACCTTTAGACTTTTTTGCTCATGGGCCTGATTATAAGTTTGGTGGATGGGATACTCTTCCACATACATGACGGATATGCCGTCCACTGTATTTATGAGTTCCGTAGTATGTAATGGAACTCATAATATGGAGGATGGGATAACTGTATGTTTGTGACAGAGTATCCAATCCGCCAAACCCATAATCAGGCCTCTAATTCTTCTCTCCCTGTTATTACTATCATACTATCATCATTTTCACGTTGATTCCACCTCTCCCACCAATTTTATTTTTTATAAAATTAATATTTTAGACTATGTTTAGAGTTTAGACTACGCACAAAGATAATTCTTACTTCAATCAACAAAGGTCCCATTATAATTATACTCCTGTCAGCTCTGTATAGCACTATGATGCCCTAAGGGCTTGCTTGCGTGCAGCAAAACAATTATATTAATAAGTTAATAAATCAAGAAGGAAGGCCACTTTCCTACCTCATGAGGCCCTTAACTTTACACTGATAAATGTTTCTTTAATGATGAGTGAACAGTAAATTGGTGTTTTTTACTCCTGGGATCTCTCCGGTGAATATCCTCTGTATCACACAGCTCATAAATTCATCGCTCCCTGAATGAGGGATCCGTCTGATAGCAATAGGTGTATGACTGATGATGAGGGATCACTGCTATGCTCTGAAGCTCAGTCCGCAATGCCACCACCCACATTGCTAAATGCAAAAGTCCACTGGAGTTTAGGTGAGTATTGAACTCTTTAAGCTCCCACTTGGTGATGAAGCCACATTCACCCAGGTCACGCAAGGGCAACAAATTCCACCTCCGAGTCCAGGTCTCCTTCTGCGTCAATGGTCAGACTTTTCTCTTATACATATCCCTTTTCTTTTTGTGCAGAATTTTTATTTATAAGAAAGAAAATGCACTTAATAATGGGTAGAGCATACTGGATGTCATGATGTACTTAGCATACTTGTTGAAAAGGGATCCTTTCAGTGGGTCCTGACTAGGGCTGGGCGTGACTCATGAAGTTTCACTCTGTGGGGTTCCACGGAGTTACAGAAACACTCTGCAGAAATTCACAGACGGACAGAAAATATGCAGCTCGCACTGCAATTTAATGCTGGTAGACTAAGCAGTGCTGAATATCAGCTCAAATGGCACCATGCATTGTGCAAGAGCGCGCGGCCTTTCAAGTTTTTTTGCTTCTGCATGAGTGGAAACTCTGCTCGAGAAGCAGCAAATCTACTCAAATGGCAGCTCTATGAGTGCGACCACCTGCAAATGCCAGCCACTGCCTGTGTTAGAAAATCTCTCCAGGAGCCACCAGATCTCACTTGTATATTCTGGAGCCTCGCCAGAGAAAACTTCCACCACGCAGCAATTTTTTGAATTTGGCTATAACTCTGCGTTAAAGAGTGATGTGGAGTGGCCAAAATTCAGCAAACTCCACGGGTGGAGCGGAACATTCCATCCATGCCTAGTCCTGACAAAGCTTTCACCTGCGTTCAGTGCTACTGACCATGGGTCTCATGTGCCCACCTGGCATGGCCAGAGAACACGTGTGAGCATCACTGACTGTGTCCTGAGACATAGAACTCTCAACAGTTGAAGGTAACAATTTCTGCTTTTTCAAAAAGGATTTCAGATAGCAATGCAAAGTTGGTTTAATCTCACCCACACTTCTCAAGGAATAGCAGCAAATGACAATGGGAGTGGCTGCTTTACACACATTGCTGGTGTTTTCTTGCTATGGTTTTATAGACTTCCTCAAGTATGAGCTTCACAAAATGAGTTTGACCAGGAATTGCATCCTTACTGATTTTTTTTAGTTGAATTTTTGTTTCTTCACAACTACATGCTGGAATGTGCAATTTTTTTCCAAATCAGTAGTATTGAACGTATTAATAAGAAATTGTGATAGAATTAAAAATAAAAGTAAAAAAGACGTGTTAAAAGTGCTAAAAAAAAATTTGCATCCGTTATGAATGCAGACTCCTCTTGCTCGTCCTTGCTACAGCAGCTACCATCGCTGTGTAGATTGTCATAACACTATGGCAAATTGTGAAAAATACTGGAAAAATACATGAATGAAATAATGTTGTCATGTTTATTTATTTATTTGCAGTTTTATACAGCACCAACTAGACTCACCAATGCAACAGAACACTTTAAGCAAGAACAAGCGGCACAATCCAAGCACAGTATATCAGGGCCACTGGAATTATGTGGCAAGAGAGGGTCACATTATGTGGCAGGCTTGACAAAATTATACGCAAGAAAAGGCACATTTTTGGCACACCACTCCACCTCTGCATAAGTAGAGATTTGATGTAGTCTCCTCATGAGGCAGGGGTTGGACGGAGGTCACATGCTCTGGGATGGAAATGAGGAATTAGGTGTGTTTTTTAAAATAAACAGAACTCGTGGCAAAACTGAGATATAGTGCAGTTTGGTATTGAAGTTCTTTGAGACTTTTTAGTTGGACTGCTCAGGTATGCAATGGTCAACAAATCAGCTTCAACTCCCTTCCAAATTGATTGTACTTTCCAGCACTTTTGGACAGGCTTTGCCCCAAACAAGGTTCCTAATCTTGTCATGTGGATCCTATTCCAGGGAGTTTTTTCAGATTATCTTTTGCATGGGCCAGTGTTGAACCTGACCCCTTTTGCAGGGTCAGGCCCATATTTTCACCTTTAATTAATAAAGTTTCAACTAGCCCTAGAGGGTACCAGAGCACTTTACATAGAGGAAGGCAGGATATAGTTGTAATAACGAAAACTTGTCGCATATATGAACGTAACACAGTAAGACCTACAGAGGATCATCAATGTAGTAGTCCTACACTGTACCGGAGTAGTAGGCAGGTATATAGTCAAATAAGACATCACGTATTATCAATAGAACATAAAGTGATTATCTCAGGGCATACATTTGAAGAGTTTTTGCTTATTTTGTGAAGGAGGAGGTAGATGAGATTTTGGCAAACATTGGCGGCAGAGAGTTCCATATATTCGGGGCGATGCCTGAGAAGGCTCTGTAGTATGTTTTCTTTTGTGGAAAATCTCTGGTTTCAGTAGCAGGGAGATCACACTTTGTGAAGATCCGAATCCTCCCAATAACTCTAGCGTTTGTGCCAAATATCTGGGGGTCTGGAAATGTAGGGCTTCATGAGTCATGCAAGCAATCTTCTGTTGTATTCTGCCTCATAAAGGAGCCATTTCAGTGATTTTGGGGCCGGGGATATTTGATTTTTTGTTTGTGTTCCCGAAACCAGTCTGGCCGCAGCGTTAAGGGAGGCCCTTAGAGGGGCCATTTTGTATCTAGGAAGGCCTCATAGAGTGGAGCTTCTGTAGTTCAATCTAGGCAACACAAGAGCTTGGACCGTCAGCTTAAAGACGTCCTTTGGTAAGAAAGGTTTAAGGCTTTTTAGGATACTCATCTGGTAATTAGCTCCTTTAGTGGAATGACTGATATAATTCTGAATATTCAAGTATGTGTCTAATGTATTCCCCGCGATTTAGATGAGTAAATAATGTGAGGAGAACAGTTGAAGGCTGTTAGAGGCCCATCCAGAAGCAATCTTGGGCATGTGGTTAGGGAATGAGATATGAGAAAGAATTCCGTTTAGGTAGTGTTGAGCTTGAGCTGGTTGCCAGTAAGCCAGTTTGAGCATTCTGCAGCATAGAGTTGAGGGAATGAATGTCTTCTGGGGAGGAGATTTTCAGATACAATTGAGTGTCACCTGCATACACATGATAAAGAATGTTTGCAGAGTTCAATTCTTCTGCAAGAGGCTCCAGGAATAATTTGAAAGGAGTGGGTGATAGGGCGGACCCCTGTGGCACCCTTAGAGTGACCGCAGAGGGCTGAGAGAGGGATTGATTCCCCTGGACTCTTTAGATTCTGTTGTGGAGGAATGCAGCACAGGTCTTGATAGGCCCATCCTCCGTTCCAGTATGAACAGTAAGCTGTCATGTTTCACAGTGTCGAAAGTAGAGGATAAGTCAAGTGGTATCAGAAGACATGATTCATTTTGGTCTAGCATTTTAGCATGTCATCCCTGATGTGAGTGAGTGCATGTGCTGTGCTGAGACCTTGTCGAAAACCTGATTGATGTTGATCCAGGAGTTGGAAGTTTCCTAGGTGGTTACAAAGTTGAATCTGTACGCATTGTTCTAGAAGTTTTGCCAGAGTGGGGATGTTGGAGATAGATCGGAAGTTGTTAAGATCTGAACAGTCTTCACTAGTTTTTTTTAAAATGGGGGTTACCTGCCCCAACTTTTAGGCAGTCAGGGATAGTGCCTTGCTGTAGTGAAGCATTAACAATCTTGGACCATAAGGGGAGAATAGCAGCTTTTATCTTCTTAAAGATTGATGGTGGTAGCGGGTCGCTGAAGTGGTTAGATGGTTTAACCACTATAAGAATGTTATAGATGGGGAGTGAAGGTGTGCCAGGAGGCATTGTTTTTGAGACATCCACGGGGGACCATACCAATTTGTGACCTGGAAGGCGAGTGGCAAAGCATGACCAGTAGCTGGAAGTAGTTTCCTCTTTGATTGTAGGTTATTTTCAATAATTTTTGTTTTCCACCAAAAGAATGAGGCCAGTTCCTCACAGTTCGAGGGAGTGATGTCTATAGGATCCAGCAGGTTTGCGGCGTTAAGCAATTGTTGCTTGATGATTTCAAAAAGTTTTTTGGGTCAATGTTTGGCTTGGTTAACCTGAGTTCCATAGGAGCCAGTCTATGCATTTTTGATTTTCCTATTGTATGTGTTCCTCATTGATCTAAGGTGTTTCAGGTATTCAGTGGATGGTACGGATTTCCACTTTCTTCCTGTCAATCTCAGATTGCGTCTTTCAGAGTTTAGATTGTCATTGAACCAAGGTTTGGAGATTTTAGTGGAAATATTTTTGTTGACTGGAGTCAATCAATCAATCAATCAACACTGCTTTATTCGATCGCTATCTGATACAATCATAAAAGCATTTAAAAAGATACAAATTATTACAAAAAGTGATAGTTAAAAGCACATTATAAACCAGCAGTTTGTTCATACAATCATAACATGCGTATTAAAAATCATACATATAATTTTGCAGCTTGTTGACAAACATGATATTCAGAAACTAAGCGTTTATGACTAATACTATAATTTTACATCTTCTTAGTCTATTAAAATTATATATCAGTACTTTTCCTAAAATAAACCACTTTCTTTAAAAACATTGATATTCTCCACACTGAATGTACATTATCCAGGAATTGTAGGGCGATAAACGCCGGGCGGCACTGCCTAATCCCCATAGATTTCAAAATCGGACAACCCAAGTTCTTCTCAATTCGCTATAAAATTTACAGAATAGAAAAACATGAATAGCAGTTTGATGCTAGTGATTGTCACATGGACACAATTGCAGTATTCGGGCCCAATCATGCATTTTTGGGAAACTTACAATTCTATGGAATATCCCAAACCTAAATCCTGTCAGGAGGAATCTATCATAATCACCAGGAACGATTGTTAAATATGTTGGAATACTGAAAGTTGGAGTCAATAGAATCAAGGAAGTCTAGAGTAGAGGTATTATAGAACTCTGTGAGGTCATGTACATCTACCATGCCTAACTGAAGAGTCTAGGCAGTATTTCTTCGGGTTGATAAGTCATTAGAATTAATGTTTCGGAGCTTCCTTTTCCACGGTTCTGTTTTTTTGGGTTGGTCTCTCTTCGTGGTCACCTCCACGTTGATGAGGAAGATGGTGATGTAGTGGTCAGACCAGTCACAGGTGATAATGAATTCCAATGTGATGTTATTAATTTTAGATATGATAAGGTCCAGTGTCTCTCCCTTGTTGTGGGTTGGACCGTTGCAGAATTAGATCAGATCGTGGTCTGATAGGAAGGATTTAAGGCAGTTTGGGTTATTCCAGAGGACATTCCAAGGATAATCTGGTCCACTTGAGGGTCATGGTTTGTTCAATGGATGACAGATTGTATCCAGGTGGGTGGTAGAATGTGTGTAGTTTGCAAAGGAGGTTGTTGTTGCTCGTGATGCTGTTGCAAAGATATCCACAGGTAGGCAAGGTGACAGTTTCTGCTTGGTACACAGAGATTGTGTTTCGGTAGATGCAGGCTATTCCACCAAAAGTTTTCCTAGTTCTATCGAGTCAAATTATGCCGTGGCTATGAGGGACAGTAAGTCTTGGATAAGAGGAGAGGAGCTATTTATCCAGGTTTACGTGAGGATAACAATATCAAGCTCCTTTGTGAGGATGAGATCGTAAATATCAGGTGCATGTTTACTAGCTGATCTGCAGTTGAGAAGTATGCATCTCATTTGGCAAGTGAAATGAACAGTGGCAGCCTGGGAGATGTTAATGTTCTTGAGGTTATTGCTATTTACAGATCTGTGATTGAGGTTGGATTCTCTGTAGGGGTTAGCTTGAATGGCTTGGATTTGACCCCGGTAGGACTTGTTGGTGTCTATCGAGTTGGTGTAAGGGAGGAGGAGGTTGCGGATGTCATTGTCAGATAGACTGTCATCATTCAATCTCTGGGGATGACAGGAGGCATTGGAGAAGGGTATAGTTATTGAGTTAGGATGATAGGCATGAGGGTCAATGAAGAGATACATGCCTATTTGGGAGCTGGTCCAGTTCATCAAGACACCATTGGGTCTATGCATGGGCGGAAGCTCTTTGGTGATGGATGTCAGTTCCTGCAGGGTTTCCTTGAGGTAGCACAATAACCCATTATCCAGGCCTAAACCATCCTTTTCAATGCTCATAAATAGGCCTGGGTGGTAAACTCCGCCGGTGGAGTTTGCGGATTATCTCACTCCACGCTTTACTTGGCACAGACGCCACAACCACAATGTGATGAAGTTTACCGGCGCTCACTAACTCTGTTCCAAGTCCAATGAGAGGGAGGGGAAGAGAGCACTGTATGAAAAAACACCACTATCGGAGAGAGACGCCCAGCACTGTGTTAGAGTGGTTCTGCTCCTGCATGAGTGAGTGAGAGTAAAGCATCAATCAAGAGATGACACTGCAGGAAAGTCGCAGCACTGCACAAGAGAGACATCCACACTCTGTGTGAGCAACTGCCGGCACTGCGTAAGAATCCTTGCACTGCATGGAAGTCTTTCCCACACTGCAGGAGAGAGACAACAGCACAGGTGACAGACCATGCTTAAGAAAAAGCCAGACGGCACTTTAGTGGAGAGACCGCAGCGTGCAGGAAAGATACATGCTACAATGCACTAGAAAGGGGGCTGTGGCAGCACAGTATAAAAGACATCTGCATTTCATGAGAGACCATAACACTGAATGAGAGAAAGAGGCCCACAACACTGAACAACAGCCCTGCATTGAAATCAGTACCACATTGTAAGAGGCCCCTGGACTGCTTACAAAAAGATCATCCAGAACTGAGGGAGAGGCATTTCTACTACTGTGTGAGAGATCCAAGCATTGTATGGGGCAGGCAGTGAAAATGCCAGGGGTAGAAGATGCATTGTGGAAGGAACACATGGGAAGGATTTGAGCAATGCAAGCCTGAATCAGCACTGCAGAGGAGAGTGAGTGTGCGGGAGGATAAATAAAGAGCACTGAAGTAGAGAGTGAGAGACTAAAGCACTGCACAACAGGACTACACTGTTAGAGAAACAGCACTCCATGGGGCACTTGGCATCCGGAGTAGTGTATGATACAGCGTGCTGAAAGGGAGAGATGTTACTGCAGGTGAGAGATCTCAGACCTGTATGAGAGAAACAACTCTTCCAGCCAGAGACACGAGTGTTGCATGAGAGTAAATACCAGCAGTGCATGGGACAGGATAGGAGCAGGACTTAAACATCCAACATGGCGTCAACAATGTCCACTGAGCGGATCCAGTGGTTCTCACACTTTTAGCCATCACAAAGCACAAATCTACATTTATCTATGTTTTCTGTGCCTATGCTTTAGCCACCCCACTCCTTATGTAATTACCATCATTTGTTTACGTCCTTGACAATGCTCAGCTCAGTGAGGGAATTACGCATGTGGCGCATGCCATTGCGTTTGGGGGATATAAATATTACTGCCTAATAAATTAGGTGATATAAGACAAAACCATCAAACACTTGTTTTGCTGCAAATAATCGTAGAGCTTTTCTGGCTTTCAGTTTGTGTTGGGGTAATAAGAGTTTCTTTGACTGGTGCTAACTCTTCTGAATCTAATCTACACCCCCTACTCTATTCTTCCATTGGGCTTACTCTTCCTCTCTGAGATCCTGCTATCAGGCCTGTGCATACAGGGCCTTAAGAACTACGGCAGCAGAGCAGGTTGAGCAGAAGCAGGCACTTTACTTGAGATTGAGGATGAAGTGCTTTCCCTGGAAAACATGATTGAAGCATGATACTGTGGTAGGCGAGGCATGCACCGTGCTGGATGGCAGCGACCTCGAGCGGTGCTCTTACCCACAGGTAAGAATAAAATATAAGCCCTTTTCTAATATGTAGCGGCAGCCTCAGAAATACATCAGTGCATCCCCCTGGATCTAGAATTGACAGGGCCACTGCCTTTACCCTCACTCACCCCACGCAGCCTGGAATGGCACTGATGCCTAAATATTGACTTACACAGATGGTGCAACAACAGGCTGCCCTGAACTGTAAGAGAAAATGTTCCACACAGCATCGTGCGTGTGCTAAGCTTTGATCTTTTCCTTACTGCAAAGTGGCTCATTGCAACAGCTCCGTCCAGGACCAGAGAACTGTCCTCTCAATGAGATTGTGTATGTAGCATTACTTTGACTAGGACCGTGTGGCATTCCACCGGATGTGGAACTCCACGGAATCTCACTGAGTGTTTAGATAACACCGTGGAATTCTGCAAGCTCTGCCCAGCCCTACTCATAAGTCACCACTAGGGTAGGAACTAGAGGCTCATAGGTCATAATGCAATGCATTAAAAAGGTAGGACATGAGTACTTAAGTTTTACATGTCCTGTCATGTCTCTCCCAATGTCCGACACTGGGTTACTTATTACATTGCTAACAGTGCTAACATTATTTTGGAAGCAAATAGAGATATGCTGTTTACACTCAAATTAATTGTAATTTAAAACCCTCTCTAATAGTGAGGTCAGATTTTAAGTTCTGAAGATGCCACTTTGAAAAAGTTGCTGCGGCAACAAATGGTTGATGGAACGCTAACTAAATGAAATATTCACCCTTAGCAAAGAGCTCTGGGTTTAGTCCATCGCTCTTTTGCTCACTACACCACCCCAATTTGGACACAGTCATATTCAAACCAGTCTTGACCCTGTTTCTTATGGGAACAGTCCAGCCCGAGCTGTGAAGCCAGGTCCTCCCTGGACCATTAACAAGCATCCTGGGATCGGTTTCGGGCATCGCACCTCATCAGCCAGGCTAGATGAATCCAGGGGCACAACGTCCATCATTTGTTGCCGCAGCATTTTTTTTACTAAGTGGTATGGGTATGCCCAGATGGGGGTCCCTTGCTCACTGTGCCACTGGATTCAAGCTAGCCTGTCTCAGCTTTCCGCAATGTTCCCCTGGGAATCTCGATGGAGGTTTCCTTAACCGCAGTGCTTGCAGATACAAAGGCTTGTTGGTGGCCAGCCGGACTACTAACTACTTTATCCACACTCCAAGAGAATGGATCCACCTGTATGGATGGCCATCCACCCCTGTGGCTCCACCATAAAGATCCTGCATTTATTTTTACCCTCACCAGTTGCTGTGAATCCTGTTTGGCACCAAGGATAGCCAGAAACACAAGATGGTACAGTGAAGGGTGTTGAACTTTCTTGAAGCACCTCTGCACCAGAATCTTCCAGGAGGACCGAACTGCCTGGAGATTCCTGGTCCAAGGTCAGCTCCTTGCCTAATTTCCAAAAGGGTTTGCTCGACTCAGCCCACAAGTACCTTATTGCTAAGGAAACCATTTAAAGACCCCAAGTGTGATGGACATCTCCGTTTGACAGCTAAAGTCTAGGCTAAAGTAGAGGCTAAAAATATATAGAAACCATAACTATTTTTATAAATTGGTGTCAGAATTCTCTCAAGTCGTGTCAATTACTTATCATCCATGTTGTTGATGTGAAATGCTTAACACATGTTTCTCTAAGTAGCCTGTCTGCTCTGTGCCACACTACCAGGACAGAGAGACGGTGTACAAGAGAATACCCTGAATCCATCTTTGTGTATAGTGCTAGTATTACATGGTAAGGCACCCCTGCAATACACATAATAGTGTCACCTTGCAACACTCACACTATAGGATTAATCGACTTTTACAGTTCTGAATGTTTTTTTTTATTTTTCTGCAAATAGTTATGGTCTACACTAATGTGTTTTCCGGTGATGGAGTATTCTACAGATAAGGTGATGGTCCGCCTGCCCTATTTAAATGCGTACAGAACGTAGTTTGGCTATGGCATAGACTACTTTGTCTACGCTGTGGCTCAATTTCTCCAGTGACCTGATGTAGTAAGGGCCATTGGAAATCTGACTTTAGGTGTTCCCACCTAATTTAGATTTGTGGACATATACCCAGTTTTGACTGTCCAATACCAACAGGCAAACCCTGGCGACAAGGCCTATAAATTGCTAAAAATGCCTCCAATGCCATGGGAGATAACTCCCAGGGTAAGGGGCAGTTTTCTATTTCATTTTTAAAAACAAAATTCTGCTTCAGGAATAATATACTACATTGCCCTGACAGAGTTAACCCTGTCAGCCAGTAACTAAATCAGTCTCTTTTCTAATCTTTTCTGCTACCAATTCTACTGAAGTTACAACAGTGTTAATTACAGATGCCTTTTTACTGGTGTGGTCCTATGTTAAAGGGACAATCCTACACTCCGCTGCTATTCTCTACCAGGCTCAAGAGCCTTTCTGTGTTTATTTGTCATGACTGCACAATGATTATTTGCCATAATATGGATAGTTTGGACTTCTTCATAAGGGTTTGTCAGCCTGGGGAGGTCACACATGTTGTTTGGTCCTGACAGGACACTGTTCTTATTTGTTTTCAATGCTTAGAAACTATCTGCATTATGTAAGGTTATTCAGACAACTACAGAACCTCTACAATCATCATTTGTAAACTGCAACTCTTGAGTCTCTTTCGGAATTTTTCCAGTGAGGGAGCCATACAGGGCTGGAAGGGGAGGTCTTTCCAGATCTTGGCTGTGATGTAGGATAAGGAGCGACCGAAGCTGCAGGTGGGGCAGATGTGGGGTGTTTGCAAGGACAAGTGAAGAGGAGCGTAGGTGTGTAGCGGGTTGGTGGAAGTTCAGTGTATGGTTGAAGTAGGCAGGTCCTAGGTCATGAAGCGCTTTGTAGCCACCTGGTTTCAATGCACCCCGGTTGCCTAGGCTCTAACACAACAGCTATTTGATTTTCCTACAGACCTTCATGTGTTTCCTTACAGTGAGGGATGAGTGTTTGCCCTCCTCACACTGCACTATGATAGTCTCACTTATAAACTAGGCTTACCCACTTCCCCTCTTTTTATCCCGTCTTTTTTACCAAACACTTCCATATGAGCAATTAATATATTCTTTGGAACCCTTGCATATTGACAAGTTATGCACAGGGACCATATCGAGGAACAACGGTGAAGGCTCCTCCCCCATGATGCCATGCTCATGCCTGCCACACATGCTGCACATGTCACAGCAAGGTGCTGATGGAGGATTGCAGCAGGGGCATGATTTTACAGCTCCATTAGGCCCCAATTGTCCAATTGGCCCCAATCTTTGCTGCAAACTTGATGTGGCTGTTCCCAAGTCTGTGACAGCGAAATGAGGTAGCCTCTAACCGCTGATTGTGAGGTGTGCACCATACCATAGCATAAGGAATGTTTCCCCTTCTACCTGTGAGCCCCATTTAGTGTTTGGTGCTTGGTGTTTGGGGTGTGGGGGTGCTGGTGTCAATGTGCATTTGTCAGTATCGGTCCCAGTCTAGAGCTGAGCAGGTAGTGGGCAGCCTGAATTTTAGCCTTAGCTTTGCCGGCACTAGCCCTACCCTCCTACGGCAAGCTTCCAAAAAATCCATGGTTCTCAAGTTCAAGTATGGCCGATACAGCAGGACAAAATTGATCTACATTGGGCATTACTGGACATTAGAGGCAGTTTAACAGCCACTGGGTACCTAGGTGTGTGGTGGAGGTGGCAGCCTGCAACTCCAGGTTGGAGAAGGTAAGTGACTCCTTCAGACTCCTCACAATTACTCTATCTGCTGCTGCTTATTGATCACTTACTTCTATTGCTATTGCTGCTGCATTATATGGACTATACATGGGCCATAGTTTTACATCAAATTTTAAGCCGTTGTTGGTCCCTTCACTGATAAATAAGGGGAAAGTTATGCCCAAACCATCTGCACTGCTGGAGACTTGAGCCCCACAAGCCCCACTACCCCTTTAACACCACACATGTGTGACTTGCGACATTCCCTTCTTATAGCCCAGAAGGGCCACAATATTTAAGACTCTGAGATGGTGCAGATAGAGGCCATGGGAAAAAGAAGGACATGCAAGCAGAGACTGGAGGATAAATTATACACAGCCTCGATTCCTTCCTTATTAGTACAGAGAATGCCTTAACTAAGGAGATTGACCTCATGGAGCAATGGCTCTCCATTGAGGAGGCTAGAAGTGGTCAGATCATTATTAAAGACCCGCCCGGAAACAAGAACATTTTGGAGCCTGAGTTGGAGATCCCCCCCCTCATAGCTTATCAGACATACAATCTGTACATCATGGATCCTGATGTTTGACCCCAATTTACCTCCTAAAGAAGAGGAAAATGGGTGGGAGTAGACAAACTAGTGCACCTAAATCTAAGAAAGGGAACAAGGCAACAGGACTTAACCCTCTAACCCAGGCCTCGTTATCTGGTAACTTGGATAATAACTGTCATAGATTGGAATGCATCATGGCATTACAATTACAGCCTGTGCTAAGTAGATTAGAATCGATAGAGCAACAATTGTCACAAATATTCAGCACATGCCAAAAAGAACTCTATCTAGCACCCTGAATCCACTATCAAAATCTTTTGTGTCAAAACTAGAGGCAGGTAGAAAGACCAGGCAGGGAGAAGGAGATACATACAGAAACAGGTCCCTGCGAGTACACCGTGTCTAGATTACTTTCACAGGAGACAACTTACTCTAATCAAGTCAGAGACAATGCTATCTCTGTACCACACCAATCAGGCTTGAGGACTGCTGGAAACCCTAATCCTGATAGTCTCTCCAACAATCAAGTAGTCCCGACACTTGCCCTCAGAGGCAGAGGCACCTTTAATAACCAGCACGGTGGGAGCAGCAGGTAGGAAAGAACTTTGAGGGAGATCACAGAGGGTCCAGAGATTTGATCTGCCACCAGCTGCCGCCCCAGATATCCTTTTTTCGGTAAATGTTCCAGAGCTGACACAGTTCCATATTGAAATGACAGAGCAATTGATTGGGAAGGTGCTACATTGGCTGTCAAGGTTTGCAAGAGGGGGACCTTTTTTGTCTGGGCATATTTTAATAGCAAGAAGAGTAAAGTGGGTAGACCCACAATAAATAGCATATCAGGGGATTGTATAGTGACGAGCCTAGATTGTCAAGGACAATTGCCCCTTCCCTAAACTCCTATATATTTGCCCTGCCATAAGGCTATTTTTATAAACCCTCAAAGTTCCCAGAGGGTAAAGAGGGGAAATCCTATGATCACTTTCAACTTCATTCATGGAACAAATTCCCAAACAAGATCCAATATGCCTCTTCTTAGAAACAGGTGTGCTCCGTTGGGGAACTTGGAGGACTGCAAATGACTGGGTATCAAAAACAAAGCATCAGCTGGAGGCGGGTAGTCTAGGGTAACATCCTCAGACTCAAAAAAAGAATATGAGGTGCAGGGTGAAATAGACTCCCTGAGACTGGTTGCCTGGAATATAGCAGGATTTAGGAAGAAAAAGGATAATGTGGACTGGATAAAGTGGTATCCAACTAAGATATAAAATGCCTATATGAAACATGGAAAGTGCGTCCATCTTTTTTAGATGGTTTTCACTCTTATCAATCACTACTGATCCCAAGAAGGTCTGGTTGAGCTAAAGGGGGCATTTTATTAGTAATAGCCAAAACAACCAAGATAAGAATCTTGAGGTTTGTGAATAACCCACCCTATTTTGGTCAGTGAGGGTAGCAAAGATAGTGATCTGATTGTAATAAACATTTAGAATAATTACTGAGAGGGTGATACTGCACAAGTGGTTGAATCCTGGTTAGATTCCACTTCAATCTCATTCCACTCATGCTGGGATTCCCGGTGAATACCTACTCGCACAAATCTCTGCATGCATGTCCTTGTGATAGAGTATCTGCTCAGTAAGTTCAGAACATAATTTTTTTGCTCATTCTCCTCCCAACAAAGGAAAAGAATAATAGTACCATATCTGCGTAGTGCTAACGCTATTCACTATAGACCGGCTCTGAAACATTTCCAACAGCTGGAGTCCCCTTTGGTGTGCTATGTACTTGTCACCTATCTTTGGTCAGTGGTGAAGCACCGGAAATAATTATAGATCCATGGAACAGGGAATGTGTAATTCATGACTATCATAAGCTAAAGTCCTTTGTGAAGTTGTATTAGCTGTAGCGATGGTCAATTACCCACCCCCAGTATGTACCACAGCTAAGTAAGAATGTGACACTTAAAGGATCCTTGAGCAGTTGAGCATAATGCACAAGGCATGAGTAGTTTCTATCTAATTTATGGACTCACTGGTTGTTATTCAACGGTTTTAAGATGTTAATTATGTATTTATGAATTATGGAACCATTCAGATAAAGGGAATGTTTTTTAAATTCTTGTTTAATGATGGTTTTTAGATAACAATTTTTGTCCCACAACAATTGGTCGTGCTCATTGAATTTGATGTAATTTTTAGGTACTTTTATGCACCAAACGTGATGTGAATAAAGTTTTCTGACTGATTGACTGACAAGTGTAGTCGTTATTATTTTTATTTATCAGCACAACAATATTTCACAACTAACCCACAATGAGATACAGTCAATCTTCATCTGTGCTGATTAATGACAAAATTAGTTATTTAAACAAGTTAAAATATTGACATATTGCAAGCAGAGAACTAAGACTGTTTAGATTTTTTCCATGAAATTATGACAAAAAGGTCTTTTAGATTCAGTCACTTAAAAGCAACTCAAATCACCTCTACTCAAATGGGCTGAAACATCACAGAATTCTGTGCTCTGGAGATCTGACCTTATATGAATGGGGAAAAGGAGAAACTAAAGAACAAAATGCCAGAAACAGCAAATATATGAACAAGTGAATGGAATGTTGAATAAGTGAATAGAGTGGAAAAAACCTTGTCTGAGAAAGATCACAAATCAGTAATAGTACATGCAGGTATGCAAGACCTAAGGACCATTTTGAATGATTATTTGAGTTTCTGGTGTATATGATGACCTCATTAGGTTTACCAGAAGTCTGGAAAAACAAATTGGTTTCCTAAAGTGTAAAACAGAGTGGAAGCCAGAGGACTGAAGTTCTCATTACATGAATGAAAATGTGCACTTGTACTTGATACCATGAAAGCAGAAAGCTAAATACATGACCAAGATTTGCAGTCACTGCAGAAGATTTGTACCCAGGGCCTTCAAAATGGTGCTGGCTTTATGCCCATGACCCTGTGCTGTAAGAGCCCCACTCTCCTTCAGCAAGATTTATTTATTTTTGTTTAATGGCAACGAAGCCTATCATCATCAACAATAGTGAGATGTCAAGACTGCCATCAGGAGCCAGGTGTTTTCTTTTCTGGGAGAGCACTTTTTTAATACTTAGGCACTTTTATACATAGAAATAGGCACTTATGGCACATGGAACAATTAGTAGATGAATCCAAAGGGCTGCACCTTAAGTTTAGGCCCCAAGCCTCGTAAAAACATCTGGCAATCCTGTTCTAGACTGTGTTCTCAATATCATGTAGATCCTTGGCAGAATTATTAATAAGAAATCCATCCAGCTGAAAGACGAAATGTGAATAGAAAAGTGAAATACCTTGTCATAAAGTGTGCTAAACTTTTGATTCAGTAGGGAGGGCACAAAGCCAACAAGTACTCAATCCATCCAAAGGAATATGGTACATACCTCGTACTGGTGTATGCTAATCCACAATCATCATAACTTCTCCATGTGGATGGACTAAGTGCTTCCCTGTATGAAGGAGGAGCTAAGAAGCTCAGAAGCAGAGGTTTACCTGCTTCAAAGAGGATCCATCCAACCCATAAATTCTTAGGACTCAGCTGTGCAATAACTGAAAATTTCCACTGCTGCCTCTACACAGTAAGAACTGATGACAGCCCACTGACAGATGCACTGAAGAAAAAGAGTAGAATACGCATGGGCACTGGTATCAGCTTCATCACTGCACACTTTCCAAATCTGTTATCATCCTGGGAAGACCATCCTTATTGCTGATGCCCTAATCAGGCGAGCACACCCAGCTACATCTGCTGCGAGTTGGGTTAAATCAACAGACTCATTGATGAAGTCTGTCTATATCATTTCAAAGAATGTGTCAAAAAGTGAGACCCACAACATTTTATGCACACAGGCCTTAGACCAAATTAGTATCAAATGTATATTATGATGGTGTAAATCTAGAAATACGAATGCTGCCCAGATTAACCCCTTCGCCGCGGCAGGAATTCCGCCGCGGCGCTGGGGGGTTTTGGGGGCAGTTGCGGTGCCGCCGTGCTCGTGAGGGAACCACTCCGTCATGAGTCACGGGTGAGCTGTGCTCATGACGGAGTGGTTCCGTCACGACTCCGCCCACTGCGCTAATCGCCCGCACAGGCGGGGAATTAGCGCCGCGTGGGAGGAGCGGCCGCTAACGGCCGCAGCATGACGGAACCACTCCGTCATGAGCACAGCGCACCCGTGGCTCATGACGGAGTGGTTCCGTCATGAGCGGGGAAGGGGTTAACAAAAGAGGATAAGGTACTAGCGAAGATGTCTGATCCAAGATCAACTCAAGTGCTGAATTATGAGTGCGCATCCTGCTGGCTGAGTAAAGTGCGAGAAGCATGCATACTGCCACCAGACTGCAGAAGGTGTATAGAGCCAGGTGGCATCTTAATCAAAGAATCAATTGACCATGCCAATGTGCTTGTCCAAGATTGGTGTTTACTGAAAAATACAAAAGAAACGTTTTGTAATGTCAAGGCCTCTTGGGGTCCCACACCCCAATTGTAGTCTGTTTATTGCACATTGGCGGAAGGGGAGCAAATATGGCTGCATAGTGATGGATGCTGGAAAGGATCAATTTGTGACTCTGTATTAGGTTTGTGCTATGGTGTTTGAGCTGGGATTGTGGTGTTCTCATGTGAAGAGACACTTTGTCAGTTCTCATAAGAACATTGATATCTCAGTGGTCATATTGTTGGCAACAGTAAATAAACCTCACTCTTTTTCAGATGCCTTGCTTTGCAATTGAGAATTGAACTAAAGCGATTAAGACTCACTTAACATTGGGATCTGACTTCCTATATAGATCGCCTACGACAATCAATATCTTCATTGCCCTATGGACTTCTGGACATTAGTCACTTGAACTGAAAGAAAAGAAAACAAAAAAGGTTAGTGAATTTTATGTGCAATAAAGAGTGAACAAGTGCCTCTCTTGTAGTGCGTAAGAGTAATTAAAGGCCTTATTTCTTTGTTGGTGGGTGGGATACTCTGCAAAATGTGGTGGATATTCCTACCACTGTATTAAAGTGTCATACGCGGCCCCATGCAAATTACGGAATCACTTTGCCTCTGCGTTGTATGACTGACTGGGGGCACAGAGCCAAACATGTCTTTAAGAGGTGTGCTGAAAGTGTGCCACGATACGGTGGTGCACCTTCAGTGAGCCTCCTAAAGGCAGCCCTCTGGGGGAAGAATGTGGGTTCCATTGACCCCCAATACATCACTCTGCATGCGGGTGCAATCACTCACTGCACCTACCTGCAAGGGGATCTCTAATCCGCTTTCAAAGTGCAGGCAGGTTGGCACCTGCTCAGTGCAGCAGCTTTTAAGCAGCTGCTCTGTATTGCACTTGAGTTTCGTGTTGCTCTGGGGCAGCACATTCATTCTAATATGGCACACATTTCTTATTTGAACTCAGCACACCTTTTGAAAATGTGATGTGGTGCAAACAAGGAATGTGCCCCTTTTCCATATAATGGTCCAGGAAGTTAAGGATAATTACGCCCACTTTATGACCATAAAATCAACCATATTGCAGCAATGACAGATCCTCACCAATATCTCAACATGCTAGTAATCTGGAGGTCAGACCACTGAGGAGGCAGCGGTCAAACCACTACCAACAGTACAGTGGTCTTGGGACTACAGAACATGTAATCAGCCCACAAGTCTTTCTGAGAAAGAATAAATAAAAGTCATGCCGCAGCATTCTGTACCACCTGAATGTTATGACTTGTAAGGTCGGGAAGTCCAAGTTATAACATTTTGGCATATTCCAAGCGAGATGTCATAAGAGCCTTGATAGCATTTTTCCTGCAGGAAAAGACAGAAAATGCAAAAACTCTTTTGATGCCTGCAGGAGTTCAAGACACATTACATCAAAGGAGGTTGAGGTTGGAAATGTACTTGATTTTCAAACTTAACGCCTACGTTCTTGCCACCTCCGTGGAGGAAGATTATGGAGGTGCTCCATCTGGTCAGCATGCCGATCAGTTGGTAGGTACCTGGGTGTCATTTTGGTCGTATCGGTCAAACACAGCATTCATGCAAGTATTATCTGCATATGTTATAAAATTGTTTAAAATGCATTGACCAAAGAGGCGAGAGGGTGAGATAAATATTGCACTAAGTAGTCCTAAGTGTGGAGCCCTAAGGAACCTGACTGAAATTACCCTATTACCAGAAGCCAAAGGTGCCGGCCATATGTCCTGTTCTTTATTGTCTAAAAAGGAGGTCAACCAACTAAGTGTCAGCCCCTGATTACACACTGTTGGAAACTCATTCTAAGTAAGACTGCAGTAATGCAATAGTTGGTTTCTTTCATTATTGCTCTTCAGAATATGTTTGTGGGCATTTCAAGTCCAGTATTCCCCACCAGTAAACGACTTCTGAGAACATAAATCGCCAAATCGCATAAATGGCAGGTCTCACTGCCACAGAAATGATCCCTGTAATATTGCAAATCATCAATAGTCTAAATTAATATTTAATTCTGCTTCTTTTCTTTTTCTAGGTAATAGCCATGACAAAAGCAGACTGCTCAGGAAACACAACAAATAATGCAGAATTTCTACTCACTGGACTACAGGTTGTTCCACAGATGCAGCCTTTCCTCTTTTTTATATTCATGACTATGTATTTGTTTACGGTTTCAGGAAATGGCCTCATTATTTTATCTGTATATATGGAGGACAGCCTTCACTCTCCCATGTACTTCTTCCTTGGGAATCTGTCGCTGTTAGACGTCTGTGCAACTTCCAATGTGATGCCCACCTTACTCGGTGGGCTATTGACAGACAGCAATATAATTTCTTTTGGCAAATGTATGACTCAATATTTCTTCGTTATGTGGATGGTATCTGCTGAATGCCTCCTCCTGACTGTAATGGCCTATGACAGATTTTTAGCCATATGTTATCCTTTACATTACCCAATAGTTATGGACCAGAGGCTCTGTATTCAACTTGCTCTTGGATCTTGGATGACTTCCTTTATGTTGATGATGTTTTTTCACTCTCTAGTGAGAACAGCAGAGTTCTTTGGCATCAATGAGCTAGACCATTTCTTCTGTGATTTTGAACCTCTTCTCAAAGTAGTATGCTCTGACACAGCCCTGATTAAATTGGTTGCCTTTCTTTTGTCAGCTGGTGTAGCATCAATCCCTTTCACATTTATCATTATATCCTATATATATATTACATCAGCAGTCCTTAAAATCAAGTCACATAAAGGGAGGAGTACAGCCTTTTCTACATGTAGCTCCCACCTTGTGGTGGTCAGTACATACTTTGGCATCCTGATGATAATGTACATGGTGCCACCAACCGGGCACTCGCTGAATGCAAACAAAGCCTTATCGCTGCTTTACACTGTGGGTACCCCAATGATTAATCCAGTTGTTTATGCTCTGAGAAACAAGGCAATAATAGAGGCCTTCAGGAAGAATGTAAAGAAAGTTGTGTAATCTATATATGTCTAGAAATCTCAATCTTTGTGCCTAAATAGAGACTGTATGACCGATGGAGTAATTGTGATGAGTTGTGGCTTTGGATGTCTTACTGCTTTATGTTTTGTGTGATTGCATGGTACACTCTCTTGAACACGTGCATTGCACTGCAAAAATATGTCCTGTCCTTAAATTCATTTAAAAAAATATTGGTGGTTGAACTCAAGGTGTTCTTTTGTATCCATAGTAGGCTTTACTAACTGGAGAATTGTGCATATTTCCAGAAAGAATTAGGTAGAAAGTCATAGCACCTGAAAATCAGCTTGTCACTGGTGGTCAAACTATTACTCCTTAAATTCATTTGAAAAATGCAAGATTATTTAAAATAAAAAAGCATGTAACGAAGGACTCAGACCTATATATGGCTTATATTTAATGTATCTACGTGTCCATGTATAAAATAGAACTGTGTAGTCCTGGAGACGGTCTGATTCCGTATGATAAAAGATATATAGCAGACAGTGTTAGAGTCAGTAACGTTTAAAATGCAAGTAATCCTCTACTTAAACAAGATAGAGGCTGACCTTAACTACTGTCATTTGCACACATATGAAAAGAAAGAAAAGATGCTGCTTCCAATTCACTGCTCTTCATTGGATTTCTGTGTGGATGCTGTTGCTAGAGAGTTGTTATGGAGTACTTCTGACAAAATAATTATAAAGTCAAGATTTGTAACATGCTCATATGTGTAGCTAGACTTTTAGTGAAAACTTTAAAACATTAACATTCTTGTATCTTTTCATTGAGTCATTTTCAGGTGTATAACTTGTAGTATCATTGAACAACCTGTTCTAATGTTTTGCATGAATATGCTTAGTGCTTTTTTTAACAAACAACTAAGGGTTGTCCATAGTGCCTCACTACTTATGCTTTATTAATATGAAGTAGCTAACTTAACTTCATAACAGTTGAGGCAACGAACAGGTATTTCTCATTAAGGTAGAAAATGACCAAACACTTTTTTGGACTCTATTCGAGGTCTAATAAATAGCACAAGACATTAATGTCTACAGCGATGTAATATTTCTTATGTACATGAACATCAGTTTAAAAAGTGTAATATCCACTATATGTGAATGATTTCACAGATATGCTTCATGTCTTGTGTGTTGTGAAAGGTTATGCACATTAGCACTAGACAGATAATACAAAATTGGGTGTAGCTTGCTGAATACCTTCCAGTGGGATTGAGGTCATTAATAATGTCTTCAATAGTGTTGTTCTACATGTCATGAGTAAAGTAATATGTGAGGTTCTAAGTAGTGCATGGTGGGCTGCAGGTTATAGTTAGCTTGCTGAGATATAACTGGCAGATTTACGTGTTTTGGGGGGTTTTACATTGTGTGTGACATTGCCACCTAACTATAACGTCACTATAACCTTTAATTAAATCAATATATGTGTGTGGGTATATATATTTTTTTCCACCGAACACAACAAAGGTTACAGGTATGTTATGATGAGGCTGAAGGTTTCACTTGCACAAAACCAGTGAAATTCAGCTGTTATAATTAGTGAGCTAACTATAACTCTATAACTCACACTCCTGCAATGCACTACATAGGGCCTCGCATAATACAAGGGCAGTGACATCCCTGACGACATTTCAAATGACATCACTGATGACATCATCCAGTGACTGTGAGTGTTTTAAAAATGTTTATGAGTGAGAAATATATATATATTCACAGAAAACACAATATAGTAAATAGTACATACATTTCTACCATAGTGCTAATAAGATGAACATGAGCAGTTCAGATAAAAACAGTAGAAGTTGCATGTTCCTAAAATGCATACCCTACGTAATTTGCCTAAATGTACCTATCCTAGATCTGTATGTGTAGCATTTATATGCATGTTTGTAACCAAGAAACTCCTAGAGAAGAACCATTCCCCTCACCTGATGGTCCAAAATGAAAGACCCTGTCTCTGCTTCGAGGATGACACCCCGCACCTGTTTCCATAGGCAAGTCCGCCGTTTGACGAATTCGCTGGGATTCTGTAAACAGCACCGAGGAGTCGCCACTCAAACAGGAAAATTTCGCCACACTTTCTTTATTGTAGGAAGCAACACAGCACTAGGGACCAGCCCACGAAATGCTCAATTACCTCCCAACACGTTTCATGCAGCTCACTGAAGGAGAACGACGTGCACCGCAACTACCAGCATGCCATTGTCTTGGCCACGCCCACTGAGGCGGAGTAAGTTGAATATTTAGGTTGCTGTCAAAAAGTAACTCACGATTGACTTTGATCCCAGAGCCCCTGAAGAAGTGTTTTTAAAATGAAACACGTTGGGAGGGATTTGAGCATTTCGTGGGCTGGTCCCTGGTTTCGTGTTACTTTCTACAATAAAGGAAGTGTGGCAAAATGTACCTGTTTGAGTGGCTTCTTCCACAGCAGGCAATATTAACGCTGCACGCCTCCTCTCACTCCAGAAAAGACACAGCACTCGCGGGGGAGAGTCAATAGATTTATTTTTGACTCACAACGCTCCAACCAGACGCGTTTCGGCAACGCCTTCCTCGGTAGTATAGGGGCGCGCCAGAAACGGCCATTTTTTATATACATTTACATCTGACCACATTTCCTGTTTAGCAACATCAACAAACGACTAATTCATGTAATTCATGAGCGCCATTTTGGAATGGTATAACATCATTTGTCAATTATAGTTCATACTTTAAGACAATTTCCTGGTAATACCATGACGTTTGTATTCACATAATTCATTTTTCCAAAACTATATCACGCCCTGAATGGGCCTTAATGTGTACATGGAATTGTCAAAACAATTAAGCCCTATATGGGCCCAGGCGCTATCATTGTATAAATCATCCTTGAATTTCGGATAACCAGCATTTGAATCACAATCTCTTGCACAATGACACAATTTAGCAGGAAAATGACAAAGCTTGACAAGAAATTAAAACCTCATTAAAATTAATTCAATACTCAGTTGACAGAGAGAATACATAGTTGACAGAGAGAATACATTGTGCATTAATCATCAGAGTCATGCATAGATATTCTTCAATATCTTTAATTCATTTCTAAAGTATATCTATTTTCCTGAATTTCTGAATATAGTTGAATACCCTATTTGGTGTGACCATTCCTAAGGTAGAGAGCCCTCTATCCTAGATGGCCAAGGCCAAGGTGGATTAGAAAGTTCTTAACTTGCAGTACCCTATATACGGTATATTGTCTGGTATGTCCATGTGGTTTAAGATACATTGGAAGCACCATTCACCAAACAAAGATCCGCATCCTAGAACACACACGAGCAATAAAAAACAGGGATACTACGTATCCCGTTGCAAGACACTTTCAAGCGTACCACAACTGTAATAGTGATCTATTAACTTTTTTTGCATTAGATCATGTGCCTATAAACATGAGAGGAGGGGACAGAGTAGCAAGACTGAGAAGGTTAGAGTCAAGGTACATTATAGATCTTAGTACCAAGACCCCTGGTGGACCTAATAGCAATGAGGAACTTACTGTGCATCTAGGATAGAGGGCTCTCTACCTTAGGAATGGTCACACCAAATAGGGTATTCAACTATATTCAGAAATTCAGGAAAATAGATATACTTTAGAAATGAATTAAAGATTTTGAAGAATATCTAAGCATGACTCTGATGATTAATGCACAATGTATTCTCTCTGTCAACTATGAATTCTCTCTGTCAACTGAGTATTGAATTAATTTTAATGAGGTTTTAATTTCTTGTCAAGCTTTGTCATTTTCCTGCTAAATTGTGTCATTGTGCAAGAGATTGTGATTCAAATGCTGGTTATCCGAAATTCAAGGAGGATTTATACAATGATAGCGCCTGGGCCCATATAGGGCTTAATTGTTTTGACAATTCCATGTACACATTAAGGCCCATTCAGGGCGTGATATAGTTTTGGAAAAATGAATTATGTGAATACAAATGCCATGGTATTACCAGGAAATTGTCTTAAAGTATGAACTATAATCGACAAATGATGTTATACCATTCCAAAATGGCGCTCATGAATTACATGAATTAGTCCTTTGTTGATGTTGCTAAACAGGAAATGTGGTCAGATGTAAATGTATATAAAAAATGGCCGTTTCTGGCGCGCCCCTATACTATTGCCGAAACGCGTCTCGCGTCTGGTTGGAGAGTTGTGAGTCAAAAATAAATCTATTGACTCTCCCCCGCAAGCGCTGTGTCTTTTCTGGAGTGAGAGGAGGCGTGCAGCGTTAATATATATATATATATATATATCTCAATTAAAAAAACTTATGACGCCAAGTGCGGTTTAAAAGATTTATTCCGCTGCCGCTATCAAACGCGCTTTGACTGTAAAACAGTCTTGTTCACTGAGAATGAAATAGTGAACTCGGCCATTTTTTAAAGTGCATTACGTGTTTCAAACAAGTCACATGACAAACTACAACTGTAATTAACGTGAAAACAGACTCATCGTTTTTTCAATTCACGGACATTTTTAGACAATCAGGGCACTTTTTTCGCAAGAGTGGTTAATCTAAAATATGATATTAAATGATCATAATGAAGGCCACAATTAATACATCACCACATTATTTAGGACGCATCAATTTAGTATACCATGTCGTATTCATTAATACAATATTTACACTATTTACATTATGTTATCTGGCGTTGTGCTCAAGTGAGCATACATTTCATTTGAAATCCATGGCAGACCTGCAATTGCATAATGATTCAGCTCCAGTGAGCTTTTATACCAACAACGTCCCACTTAGTTGCATCATCATTATAAATATAATTCATTGTTGTTTATATAATTATTTTCTTTTTTCTTTTTTCATCATGCCCCAGTGGGCCTAGAATTTCTGTTTCCTTGTGAATTCATTATTGTGATTTTTTGATAAAACTGCAAATATTGTGATCAATTTACCTCTAATCTGAGAAGTCTGAATAACATTACGAGTCTGTTAATAAAATCCTCCTATTTACACAAAAAAAATCCTTTCCTGTACATATATTCTCCGGGTGGTACATTATACTCATGTGATTCATCTACAGATGTGTGTGCAAGTCTTCTTACATATTTAGACCTCCTGGCTGCTTTGAGTCTAGCTCTATAATATAGCGAGACTCCAATCGTCTTCATTTCTTCTCTCTATTTCCACCTCTTGTGTTCATTGCCACTGCATCAATTGCATAGTATGTTAGGCCCCGGGGATCCTTGCCATGTGCTTTTTCAAAGTGACGTGCCACGAGATACGTTCTGTCTCCGTTCTTAATGGCCCTCAAATGTTGTAGGATTCATTTGTGTACTTCTAGAATTGTGCTGCCCACGTACCGCAGGCCACAAGGGCACTGGAGCACGTACACAGCAAAACTCGTTTTACAAGTGTATTTTCCTCTAATCCTACACATTTTGTTGGACAGTCCCAGTCTGTATTGTTCGGTATTTGTTCCATGCGTACATGCTTTACACCTGGCGCATTTCACAAACCCTTGCTTTTTGTTCAACCATGTTGTTTTAGGTTGTGGTCTCCTTAAGTTGTTTCTGACTAGTGCCTGCTTAAATGACCTTGCCCTTCGAAATGTAATTTGTGGCCTTCGAGTGACATTTCTTCCCAAGAGTGGATCATTCTTAATCACATGCCAGTGTCTATTTAAAATACTCCTCACTTCATCATATTGTTTAATAAATGTTGTAATAAATCTACACTGTGTCTCATTTTTCTTGTTTTTCTTATCATGTTTTTTACTAGTATCAAAGAGTAATTCCTCCCTCCTTCTTTTGGAGGCCTTACTCACACCACTGTCAATCCAATCATCTGGGTACCCTCTAATCTTAAATCTTCCTTTAAGAATGTTGAGTTCTTTCTTAGTTTCCCCAACCTCACTGCAGTTACGCCTTACTCTGAGGCTTTCACAATAGGGAATACCGCGCTTAAGATTTGAAGGGTGAAAACTCCTTGCATGCAATAATGTATTCCCCGAGGTTGGTTTTCTGAATAGTTTTCTTTCCACCTTTCCTTAATGGACATGTACAGTCAGGTCGAGAAAATTCACACTGTAACAACTGATCTCACTAGTGAAGCTTAAATTCAAATTATTTTTTTGTATGTTATCAATAAAGCTCTTCACTTCTTCCTCAGTGCCCTTTCACACTAAGATTCAATTGTCTATGAAGCGACACCAGTGCATTATATGATTATCCCATTCATTTTGGTTCTGCGTCTAGATCACCTGCTCTTCCCACCAGCCCATGTGCAAATTAGCATAGCTGTGGGCAAAGCGTGATGAAAAAAAAAAAGGAAAAAAGAAAATAAATATGAATAACAATGAATTATATTTATAATGATGATGCAACTAAGTGGGATATTGTTTGTATAAGTCTCACTGGAGCTGAATCATTATGCAATTGCAGGTCTGCCATGGATTTCAAATGAAATGTATGCTCACTTGAGCACAATGCCATATAACATAATGTAAATAGTGTAAATATAGTATTAATGAATACGACATGGTATGCTAAATTGGTGCGTCCTAAATAATGTGGTGATGTATTAACTGTGGCCTTCATTATGATCATTTATTATGGCATTTCAGATTTCCCACTCTTGCGAAAAAAGTGACTTGATTGTCTAAAAATGTCCATGAATTGAAAAAACGACGAGTCTGTTTTCACGTTAATCACAGTTGTAGTTTGTCGTGTGACTTGTTTAAAACACATAATGCACTTTAAAAAATGGCCGTGTTCACAATTTTGTTATCAGTGAAGAAGACCGCTTTACAGTTGAAACGTGTTTGATAGCGGCAGCGAAATAACTCTTCAAAACCGCACTTGGCGTTGTCATTTTTGAAATTGATGTATAGGACTCCCTCTAGAGGGGTAACAGCGACGACGCAACTCTCGTTCTGGAGTGGCAAGGAATACTCAAGAGAAGTGAGAGGATATCTATATATATATATATATATTACCTACTGGCGGTCGCCAGTAGGTAGTTATAGTTAGGACCACGTTTCCATAGGAAATCCGCAACATTCTATTTTGAATAACTTTTGCGCCGGTCGACGAATCCTTGCGAATTTTTCAAAATAGGTGGGGCGCTATGCTCCGCTCCTACCCTGAAAGTCTCGGGGGGATTCGTCAAGCGGGGGCTGAGATAAAAGGGGGGTCCCAAACGCGTTTTTCCCATGCATTTTTCCATAGGACCTTTAGACACAGCTACAGCCCGAACGGCTGAACAGAATTACTTGAAATTTGGCAGAGAGGTAGTCCTCAGGTCAAGGAAGTGCCTTTTGTAGGTTTGGTGATCTGAGCCAGCTTACGGTGCGCTTACGGTGCGCTTACCGTACGCGTACGGTGGCGTGCGCGAGCGCGATTCTGATTGGCCCTTAGATCTTAGTAAATATTCGAATCGGTCGAAACCAGGAAGCGGCGGCCGCCATTTTCTCTCTCGCACTCTGAGGGGGGAGCTGATAAACAAATGCCAAAAACATATAAAGGGGCTGTTTAGACAGCGCCCATGCACATAACCATGTTAGTTGAGTCTTCAAAGATCCCCCAAGGCAAAGAACGGTAATTTTTTATTTTTTGAAAATATCGCCGATTACGCTTACCGTACGCTTACCGTACGCGTACGGTAAATAATTATAAAAAAAAAACCCCACTCTCTCCACCCCGTGTGCAAATGGTGGCCGAAGGCCACCATTTGTGCATGGATTATAAGAGCACAGCATTTCCCCCAAAAATTTCAACAGATTACCTATCACAAGGAAGCGCATAATATGTCCTCCATGTGCGCACGGTGCGCGAAGCGCACCGTGCGCACACGGAACGAACTGCGTTAAGTGGGCGCGCACGCCACGAATGGCGTAAAGTAACTTAGCATTTAAAAAACCGTACAAATTCACTGAAAAAACCATAGGTTTCACACACGTTATAGTTAGGAATTAGCATTTAAAAAACCTTGCAAATTCACTGAAAAAACCATAGGTTTCACACATGTTATAGTTAGCGGAAATTTTACTGATAAAAAACCAATGAAATTCCCCCGTTATAGTTAGTGCAGGAAACTATAACTCACGCGACCGCAATCTTCTGCTGATGACATATGTGTCTTTATGAAAAAAAAATATTTGTAATATATGTATAGCTAAAAATTTATGGAAGAAGACATGGGCAAATAAGTGTCTAAATACAGTATTAGCATCAGCAGAGGATTGCGGTCGCGTGAGTTATAGTTTCCTGCACTAACTATAACGGGGGAATTTCATTGGTTTTTTATCAGTAAAATTTCCGCTAACTATAACATGTGTGAAACCTATGGTTTTTTCAGTGAATATATATATATATATTACCTACTGGCGGTCGCCAATTGGTAGATACATTTAGGACCGTGTTTCTATTCAAAAAGCGTTTTTTCTTTACCCAATAACATTAGCGCAGGTTGACGAATCTTCGTGAAATTTTTAAAACTAGTGGGGCGCTCCTCACAGCTCCTTTCTTAAAAGTTTTTGGTTAATTCGGCAAGTGGGGTTGAGAAAAAAGGGGGGTCCCAGAACGTGTTTTCTCATGTTAATTCCCATAGGAAACTTTAGACACAGCTACAGCCTGAACTGCTGAATGGAATTACACCAAATTTGGCAAAAAGGTAGCCCTTGTTACAGAAAGAACTTTTATTGTTAAATGGTGTAAATACGTATAGTAGTTCCTGAGATATAAAAAAAAAGAGGTTACAAAATGCATTTCCCTTTGGAAACTTTAGATACGGCTACAGCTCAAACTGCTGAACGGATGTACACCAAATTTGGCAAAAAGGTAGCCCTTGTGTCAGAAAGAACTCTTTTTCTTAAATGGTGTAAATCCATTCAGAAGTTACGGAGAAAATCAAAAAAGAAATGTTTCAATATATAGAGGCGTGGTGGTTCCACGCATCCTTCCGACCACAAGCTTTATTCTAATTGGCTGTCAACACTCCGAACCAGGAAGTGTTGGCAGCCATCTAGTGCCTTGGTATAAGTGAATCAAAGGAAAACAGGGAGACTAAGGTGAAAAGAAAGAAAAGGGGACAGGGTAGAAACACCCTGACCCTCTTGGCCTGCTCAGGGGGTCCCACAATGACCCCCAGGGCCCAAAAAAAGCATTTTTTTTTAAAACAGCAGAATGCATGCTGGGTGCGCGGATCCAAATAAAAAAACAAAAAACAAAGCAAGGGCTTTCTCGCTTCGTGTTTTTTAACCCCAGGGTGGGTCAGGTACCGGGGGGATTTTAAAATTAAAAGCGGGGGTTAACGGGGGCCCCCGCAGCCCTGGGGACCACCACCACCCTGGGGCTCTGTTTTTTTATTTTCTTAAAGCTATTTTGGGGGGCGCGTGCCCCCACATGCCCCGGGGACCACCACCTCCCCGGGAACCACCACCTCCCCAGAGCACTAACTATTAAAATTCAGAGGTTCGTATTGGACTCCTGAGCACCAGAGACCACCAGCTCCCCAGGCTTTTCAAAAGTTGTGAGGGGGGCCGCAACCTTCGATGGGCCCCAAGGGCTGGCTCCTGCAGTGTTCCAGGGTACACAACCCCGGCACACTGCTGTTTGCTACAGTAGGGTGGGAGCACATCTTCCGCACTACTGTAGCAAACTCTGTTTTGAACTTTGGAAGAGAGAGCAGGTCTCTTCCAAAATCCAAAGCAGAATTGCTTTTCCACACGGGAAGCTGCATGTTAGCAGCTCCCCATGTGGAAAAGCAATGCTGGCTCTCGCAGGATGCGGGGAGCTGGCTCGGACCATGGGGGCATTGGAGCTCCCCCCATGCTCCCTATCAAGGTGGATAGGCACCGGGGGATGGGGTCCCAGGGGCGAATAGAAATTAGTGGTAGGACCCTAGCGCGATGCTCAGCGCAGTCCACTGATGTGAATGCGTTAGGTGTGTGACTCCCAGCGCGACCCCTGGTGTGAACGCGAGGGGTGCGTGACTCCCAGCGCCCCCTGGTGTGAACGTGAGGGGTGCGCGACTCTTAGTTGCACTGGGTGCACAACTCCCAGCAAAAAAAATGTACGTTTTTTTAAATTATAAATCTAGGTTATATGTTTGGAACTTGGGTGGCTCTAAAAAGAGCCCTTGTGTTTATTGGGAGATTTTGGTACCTATATATAAGTGCCTATGCAGAGTCTAAAGTTGTTGAGAAAGACTCTGTTTCCCTCATCTTGTTGTATGTTGATTTAGATTACGTATATAGGTTTCCCGATTTATGCCCTTATATAGGTACATTTCACATTGCCCTTATTTAGGCATAGAAATTGAGCCCTTATTTAGACATTGTCCGTACCATCCAAATACAGGCATGGTCTCCTACATCCGTCCATCCACGTTACAACGAGTACTTGGAAATCCAGACTCTTAAGCCTTTAGGAATTTCCCACAGCTTGAATATTGATTTCTCCAAGAACTCATTAAGTATGAATGAACATCTATTCCTTAGGGGTTCATACATGACGTTCCTCTGCCCGACTTTTACATCAATGCTGGCGTTCCTAAACACCTTCTAGGTATAAATATACCTGCACGTACCCTAGCAAACTGCGGTTCCCGGATGATTCGATCCGACCCAGACTACGCGGTTCGACACGGCAAGTTCGGAAGGAGATCGAGTTCCAGCCCGAAGCACTGACCAGACGCTGTCATCCTCCTTGCAGAGAATCCAGCTCCCGTGCTCTCTAACTTCCCTTGCAGGGTGTTAGACTATTGAGTCCAGAAAAGAGATTCCCACCTCTCTCATTCTAAGGTATGGAGCTGACTAGAACTTAGAGAAACTTTTGGCAACTCTTGGCTTAAACTAAACTATAGCTAGGTATACTTTAGATAAACGGCACCTACTTCAAACCTCATACTACACTTAGGTTAGGTACACTGGGGTAGAACAATTTAGAAGCATCAGATGAGTATCACATTTTAGCATTGTGTTATTTGTGTATGTATTTTGATTAATATGTGTCATAGCTACCAACCATGCTATTGCAGTGTTATTTTATCTTACTGCTAACCTCGTACATATTGTACTTCGCAGTCTGTCTTATGATTGTAGCAATTCGAATCTCTTGCATGAGAAATAAGACTGTTCAATAAACCCTTTTATTGAAACGCCCGTCTCTATATTTCTGTGCAAATCTGTAGAAACGAAGCATGCACGATTGACTGAGTGAAACTGTAATCTATTGTTTTCACGACTCTAAGATTGTTCCAACTCTGAGGGAAACAAAGTTGTCATGTTTATGCGGTTGTCAGAGACTAATCCCTTCTTTGTAATTTAGGGAAGTTTCTAGTGACCTCTGAGTTAGCTGGCACACACAAGTATTTAAGTTTAATATACTCGATAGAGACATACTGACCTCAGTCCTATGTCAAATCTATAGTGTATGTTATTCCAATGTGCAGAGCCTATCAGGGATATAGGAACTACACTACATGGCGCCCAACGGTTTGGTAAGGCAGTAATTTAATGCTAGATACGGAAGTAACTCACTTGTGCTTTTCTCAGAGACCCTCTACTCATAAAACTCCTTAAGACGTCTGGTGTGGGTAGGGATAATATCCGCCATAGCTGAGTAGGACGAAAAATCCAATGTATTAGATTTTTTAGTTTGTTCAACGTTGAAGGATACAGTGTTCCAAAATAATGTGCACCTTAGCTTTGTTTCCTAGAAACTAGTTCTGCATTTTTTAAAACAATGGCAGACGAAGACTTTGTGGCTGACCAAGTCGCAGCAGGTTTAAACCTTACAGGGTTAAATGAAACCGATGCGGGTGTTATACACATCCCACCAAATTTAAGGAGAACCATCACTCTAAAACCTATAAAACATAGCCTAACACCAAGGGATGGTAGAGCATTTTTTGTGATAGAGGCACATGAATCTCGACAGACAGAGGTATTCTACTCATGGATTACATTCCCAGAATCAAATCAAGTAACACATTTGAGTCACTTCTTAAAAGAAGATGATCCACCAGGGGAATACATTACTTTCGAGGATATTGAAATTCCACTCATATACCAGGAGCATCTGCTCTGGATTAAAGGCGCCCTAAAACATCACTATCACGTTACCCGGCTCGGTCCACTAGGTAGACCAGGAGCAACATGGCTGATTCTAGCCGGCTACACACCTCATCCAGACATCGAAGAGATGTCGGATGAGGAATTACTTATTCAACTCAAAGAGTTAATAAAAATCAACAGACAATGAGTTCAATATGTCATGCGGACTTTCACAGTCCAACCACCATTAACCATTCAAAATCCAACCCCTCATCAGGGGAATACACTAAAAATTACTCCACAGACTTTACATTCAGTCATGGGTACATTACCTGCAAAACGCAAACAAATTCCATTCTAGTTAGCTCAAAAAATTACTCAAATCAAAGAAGTATTTCCCAATACTACCCATTTTGAAAAACACAGAATTCTAACAATCTGTTTAACAATGGGGATCACACCACATCTGGAAGACTGCACCACTTGGGGCACAGTCTTTGCTGCTATCTACACAAAAACACATGGTGTTCCGTCAATGGCGGTAATACCTGATGTCCTGAAACAGATTCAAAACGAATACAGGGCAGAGCCTGCTCTGAATCTATGTATGAAGTTACTTAAAAATTTCGACCAGATCTCAGCAATGTACACCATCTCTCCTGTAGATGCCATCCATATTAAAATGCAGATTGTTGTTGTATATGGACCCCATACTATAATCTCTGGGATAAGCAGAAATAACTTTATTAGCATTTTTCCTAGCTTTCTCAATCTGTAGACAAAATTGATTGGACCAGTTCCATTTCTGTCTTTGGCATATGCTAGAGTAGACAAAGGCAGTGTGGGGGAAAAGTAACATCAATT
Source organism: Triturus cristatus (assembly GCF_964204655.1). NCBI lineage: Eukaryota > Metazoa > Chordata > Amphibia > Caudata > Salamandridae > Triturus > Triturus cristatus. Next base: position 851,023,281 of record NC_140595.1, on the reverse strand, counting down.
CTGCAAAGGTGTCCTTCATTAACATTTCGATACCTACCCCAGTCAATGTGCTTAGGTCATTGTCACCACAGTGCACAATTATGAGGTCAGGGTATTGGAGAAAGCAAAAAGGATATAACCAATGGCATCAATTGGTGCCCCTTTAACTCTCTGTCCAATCCATTTAATATCTACATTTTGCAAAGCTAGGTCTTTGTCAATACCTCTGCTTTCAGCATACCTTTTGCACCAGCAAATATAGCTGTGTCCCACAATCCACACTCTAAGCATCTTGAAGGGAAGTCTGGATGCACTCAAAAGATGTTTGTAGGTGAAGTATTCAGTTGGTAAAATGAGAGGTCTCTAAAATGGTCAACAGGATGCAGTTTAAAAAAAAGAAGATAAGTGATTGGCTGTTTGAGAACATTATAGAGTGAAAAGTAGGGTGCATGTTTCTGTGTTGAAAAAGCATGTTTCTTATTGGTTACTAACAACTGTTTGAAAGGTACATTAGATAGGATAAGCTGTTATTTTGAAAAGTCAAACACGCTTGCTGTTTGAATTTGCAACATTGTGTGCTGAACTTGTGACCTGTGTGTTCAGTTGAGTGTTACATAAACTGTTACTATGGAAACAGGCATTAAGACGAATGGGGGTAGGGTTGGAAGTTATGTGTGGCATTAAAATGTGTATTTCTTATAAATATTAAAGTAATATGTAATTGTAGTGAGATTTCCCAAGACACTGGTATGATTAGAAGTGGTGTGTTATAAACAAAATGGTAACATTATTTGTAATATACTTTTGAAGTCTCGTCTGGATCTGCAGTTCTATCACTTACGGTGCATGGACCCGGCGCGACTCCAGAAAATGTGCAAAATGTATGCGGTCCCCTAGCCCCCTGCAGACTACTGATTCAGTCCTGCAAATATCCAGGTAACAGTCATGCTTGTCTGGAATCACACTTTGAGTCTGTGTCCACTCCAACAATCATCCTGACAGAAGCATGTGCTTATCTAATTACTCTGCTAAAACATAAGTACTTATACACTCACCTTGCTGTCAACTACTAGCACTCTATGTACCCAGTTACTGTCTATGCACTTGCACAATGACTCAGGCATTGAGACAAGCAGTGGTACAATCAAATGTGCACAATGTATGCGGTCCCCTAACCCCCTGCAGACTACTGATTCAGTCCTGCAAAAAACAGGTAATAGTCATGCAGATCAGGAATCACACTGTGAGTCTGTGTCCACTCCAAGAATCATCCTGACAGAAACATGCCCTTATCTAATCACTCTGCTAATACATAAGTACTAATATAGTCACCTTGCTGTCAACTACTAGCACTCTAGGTACCCAGTTACCGTCTATGCACTTGCACAATGACTCAGGCATTGAGACAAGCAGTGGTACAATCAAAAGTGCACAATGAATGCGGCCACTAAGTCCCTGCAGACTACTGATTCAGTCTTGCAAAAACCCTGGTAATACTCATGCTTGTCTGGAATCACACTGTGAGTCTGTGTCCAGTCCTACAATCATCCATCAGAGGCATTCCCTTATCTAATCACTCTATTAAAACATAAGTACTTATAAAGTCACCTTGCTGTTAACTACTAGCACTCTAGGTACCCAGACACTGTATATGCACTTGCACAATGACTCAGGCATTGAGACAAGCAGTGGTACAATGAAATGTGCACAATGTATGCAGTCCCCTAACCCCCTGCAGACCCCTGATTCAATCCTGCACAAATCCAGGTAATAGTCATGCTTGCCTGGAATCACACTGTGAGTCTGTGTCCACTCCTACAATCATCCTGACAGAAGCATGTCCTTATCTAATGACTCTGCTGAAACATAAGCACTTATAAACATAACCTGCTGTCAACTACTAGAACTCTAGGAACCCATTCACTGTATATGCACTTGCACAATGACTCAGGCATTGAAACAAGCAGTGTTACAATCAAATCTGCACAATATATGTGGTCCCCTAACCCCCTACAGACTACTGAGTCAGTCCTACAAAAATCAAAATCCAGGTAATAGTCATGCTTGTCTGGAATCACACTGTGAGTCTGTGTCCAGTCCTACAATCATCCTGACAGAAGCATATCCTTATCTAATCACTCTGCTAAAACATACGTACTTATAAACTCACCTTGCTGTCAACTACGAGCACTCTAGGTACCCAGTCACTGTCTATGCACTTGCACAATGACTCAGGCATTGACACAAGTAGTGGTACAGTCAAATGTGCACAATATATGTGGTCCCCTAACCCCCTGCAGACTACTGATTCACTCCTGCAAAAATCCAGGTAATAGTCATGCTTGTCTGAAATCACACTGTGAGTCTCTGTCCACTCCTACAATCATCATGACAAAAGCATGTCCTTATCTAATCACTCTGCTAAAACATAAGTCTATGCACTTGCACAATGAGTCAGGCATTGAGACAAGCAATGGTAAAGTCAAATGTTCCCACACAACACCCATGGAACAAGACACATCTCAAGATTTATGAGAAATCATAAATCTGGAGATACGTGTGAATGCTGCGCCATTCTAGAGGTGGCGTAGCGAGGCGCAACAAGGCGAAATGTTTTCATTTCTCCTCGTTTTTTCCTCGTTCAATCTGTGCTGCATTCCACAGCAGACATTGAAGAAGGAAAATGCCTTTACTGATTGTTGTTGTGCAGGATGGTGTCTCTTCCTGCACAAAAACAATCTCCCCACAACACAGACATCCTTGCACCATGGTGCAAGAGTGCCTGCGTCAGCGCATGGCTGCAGTTTGTGCGCCAGTGCAGAGGGAAGCACAGAGCTGCAACATATTCATGTAAATATGTCACATCCCTGTGCTTCGGAAGTGCCGCAGCGTGGTGCAGCTAAAGGGTTTGCAGTGTCATGCCGCAGCATCTTCCTCATAGATCTGCCACATTAAATTTACCATACACTACTAATGCATTCTTTCAGTCAATCATGCTCTACACAAATATGCAACCAATCTTTCATACATTACCATGCAATTATAATTCTTTTTTTAACCAGATAAGGTAGTTCTGATAGGAGCTTTTTTTTCCTTCTTTTTTTTTTGTATTTTTTCAACAATTTTGTATTTTTTTGTTGTTTTTCTAAAAACTAAACAATAAAAGGAAAAAAGTAAACAGGTAACTATTGGAATTAAAGATCATTCCAAAAACAAAAAAGCAATCAAAATATTAACATCGGTGGTTTCGTTGAGCAGCACAAATAGCATCCGCTGACTGATCTTCATAGCAAACTACTTTTTTTGCACTTGATGCAGTGCTGCTCCAAGAAGGTAAATTCAGCTATTATATCTATAGGAGGTTGTGATGTTGACGCTCCTGATGTACTTGCTCCAGCTGCTGGTGGATTTAGAGCAGCTCTCCTCATCTCCTCCAGAGCAAGATTAAGTGGATGTAGTGTACGTAAATGCTTGTACATGGAAGCAGTGCCGCAAGAGTACTTTTTATCACTTCCTCTTGAAAGGACCCTCCCACAAATCTTGCAGGTCACCTTCCTGGCATTGACTTTTTTTCCCCAGGTGGAAAAGTAACACATTTCCACACAACAGACCCGGGCCTCTGCTTAGGTGGGGCCTCCTTCAACAGTTCTTCATCCGAAGATACTTCCTGCTGCTGCTGCTTTGCTGCTGCCATTTTTATTCTCAGTTTTAGAAAAACACACCCAAAAAAAACAAAGATGTTCTTCTGGGACAAAAGATGTTCCGCTCAAAGTGGTCCAAGACGAATAATTAAAATGGGTGGGGTCCTTCAATAGTTACTGTGGGAAATATTATGAACCAATAAAATCCTTTTTTTTAAGGACACATGGGAGTCGAGCACCCAGCTCGCACGAAGAACGCACCCGACACGACTCCTCGATAATATATTTAAAAATAATATACATTTATTTCAAGTAGAAATATATGATTTTTATGAATACATTAGATAATATCTTGCCCTAATATGTACATTAAAGACACATACATATCATTTTAGAATATAAAGATTTTTGCAGGATTCGTGCACCTAGCGTTCCCCAGCACATATATGACGTCACGTGGGGCCCGCCACCGCGAAAGCGTTGCGTACCGTAATGCGCATGTGTCGCGAATACGCAGGAGCAGGAGTCGCGGACCGGTCGCATATCAAATCGCGCACACTACGTAACATTATACGTATATGACATAACTGAAAAACACGCACCCGTCGCACACCGTACGTGGATCCCTCACGTTTTATTCAAAATGGCAGCTTGAATATGCGCACCCACCACGGTAGGTACACTTTGGGTGCGCAACTCCCCAAAAAGTTTGGAAAAAAAGACATTTAAAAAAGAAAATAATATAAATATATTAAGATAAAAAATAAACAATACGTAATTAAACAATAATTCAGTTTTAATTTATTTTTTTAAATTTTTGGGGCAATTTTCAGAAAAATATATAATGCTGTTCAATAAATAATATATTTACAAATAAACAGTTAAAAAACTGTAGAAATTCAGTACAAAAAACATAGGTATGACTACTATTATACTTAAAAATTAGCATTTAAAAAACGTTTGAAATTCACTGAAAAAAACCATAGGTTTCAGAGATGTTATAGTTTGAAATTAGCATTAAAAAAACCTTTGAAATTCACTGAAAAAAACAAAGGTTTCAGGCATGTTATAGTTAGAAATTACCATTTAAAAAAAAATAGAAATGCACAGAAAAAAACATATATTTCAGGGGTGTCATAGTTAGCTGGACATTTCACTCGTACAAAACCATAGAAATTCCTCCGTTATAGTTAGTTCTACTAACTATAACTTGCGCGTCCGTCGGCAATGCACTGCTGATGATGTCACATATTACTTCATTCATGACATGGTCTGTGACATCACTGATGACATCTCAGATAGGTTTTAGGGGTGTTATAGTTAGCTGGACATTTCACTCATACAAAACCATTGAAATTCCTCCGATATAGTTAGTTGTACTAACTACATCTTGAGCGCCCGCAATCCACTGCTGATGAAATCACATATTACATCATTCATGACATGGTCAGTGACATCACTGATGACATCTCAATGACCTCACTGATGACATAACTGATGACATCATCCAGTGAATGTGGTATGGTTCATTATTTAAATATGTATTATATATATAGCAATTTGCATTGAAGAATGAGTGGATATATGAATATAAATATCTGGATGGAGGATTTAGTAGCAGTGTGATTGACTGTTTACTTAACTAATTTATAGTGTCTCACTAAATATATTGGATAGTGACTAAACTGTGTGAATATCTGTATCACTTTTTCAGTTGTGTAAACTGCTTCTCCAGTTGGTTACTAGCTATGTGAAAGTCTGTATTAGTTATTGATTAGTTAACTGAGTATTTGTATGGGAGAGTGAATGTGTGTGTGGTTCGGTGGGGGGTGTGACTACCCAAAGATGTGTGAATAGCTGATTCAGTAGGTCTCTGAAGTTAAAACTACATGTTATAACAGTTGTTTTGGTGAGTGAATATCTTTATGGGTGTGGTGATGAGCAAATATATGTCTCAATGGTACATGTCCAATAAACTAGAAAAATAAAAGCCAGTGTATGTGTCAGTTGTTGTATATAAATAAGTATACATAAGACTCAGTGATTTTATAAGTGACTTTATAGATAACTGTATACTTGTAATAGTGATTTCATAACACACGAAGTATGAGTTACTATCTATATGAATCGATGAAGTGGTGTTTGTATAAGTGTGTAGCTAAGTAAATGTAAGTATGATCCATTGTTTGATAAGTGAGTAGGATGACATCATAAGTGATTAGGATGTGTGCTGGTGTGTAATAGTGATATAGGTGTATAAGTATATTTGATAGTGTTCTATTGATCTTTGACATCATGTATGAGTGAATCTATAGGTAAGTGATTAGATGAGTGTTTAGATCTAGGAATCACTGAGTGGGTGTTTAGAAACTTGTATTAGTGTGTCAATGTAATCAAATATGGCACTCTGTATTGTACAGTGAGGGATAAAAGGTTATACCAGTGTATGATGAGGTGTATCTGATTGTCACATGGATGATGTCATCAGTGATGTCATCAGTGATGTCATTTGAGATGTCATCAGTGACGTCACTGACCATGTTATCAATGATGTAATATGTGACATCATCAGCAGTGAATTGCGGGCGGGGGAGATATAGTTAGTACAACTAACTATATGAGAGGAATTTCAATGGTTTTTTACGAGTGAAATGTCCAGCTAACTAAGGTTTTTAAATGCTAATTCCTAACTATATCAGGCATGAAACCTATGGTTTTTTCAGTGAATTTTAAAGGTTTTTAAATGTGAATTCCTAACAATATCAGGCCTGAAACCTATGTTTTAAAAAAAAATGAATTTCAAAGGTTTTTTAAATGCTAATTCCTAACTATAACACGTCTCAAACCTATGTTTCTTTCAGTGAATTTCAAAGGTTTTGTAAATGACAATTTTTAAATGTATTGTTATATTTTTTTTATACTGATTAACTACATTTTTTAAACTATTTATTTTTAGATATTTTATTTTTTAAATTATATTATAATTACACTTTACATTACATTAGAAAATATACTTTCTCAGAATGAATTACTTTTGTTTAAATACTTTGCAAATAGGCAATAGACTTTTAAGTACAGTAGTTACAGTTGTTGCAATGGGCAACACAATTTCAAACACAATGCACCATTGAGCTCAATGTGAATTTCTAGTTAAATGCAATTAGTTACTTTATGGATTACTTTTCTAACCAGAGGACTGGATCCTAGATTCAGTCCTTGGACATCTCCTGTAAACAGTTGAATAAAAGCGTTTTGGTTACAGATGTGATTTTTAAGGAATATTATTGTATTTTAAAAGTTGACAGAACTTTTTTCACATAGAATCACCAATGTTATCCTATGGCAGGAAATTCACTTAGCAGGTAATTAGTGTTATCATCACTTTTTCTTACTCAGTGGTGGATCCTAGATCCAGCACTGGTGCATCTCCTGTAAACACTTGAAAGAATGCTTTTAACTCATACATGCAATTTTTAAGGAATATTTTTAGTTTGTGAAAATAGACGCTTTGAAACTTTTCTGCTGAAAACCAGGCAATGGATTCCTATGGAAGGAAATACAAGTTACTGGTAAGTACGGTTAGAATTACTTTTCAGGGTCAGTGCTGGTCTAAAAGATGCAACACTGGGTTCTCTCCTGATAACAGGTGAGTAAATCGGAATTCGTTCTTCGGATGATTTTAGGTGAATATTTTAAAGTTCCAACACTCCACACTTAGAGGAATTTCCAAATGAAACCAGTCAATGTTAGCATATGGATGGAAATTTAAGTTACTGGTAAGTATGGTTAGATTTACTTTTTAGGATCAGTACTGGGCTCAAAGATGCAGCACTGAGGTCTCTCCTGATAACATGTGAGTAAATCAGAATTCGTAGTACATCCAGTAAGCACCACAGAGCTGCGTAGCAGAGAGATGTCAAGAGAGGCATGGCCTGAACCACCTCTCTGCAACGCAGCTCAGTGGCGCTTCCTGGAAGCACCTGGTGGGCTACTTGGCCCCTATGGTCCCTCAGGTTTGAAGAGGAATTTTCTCCCCAACTTAAAACGCGCCACAGGGCTTGTTTGCACACATCACGTAAGGCCCCGTCCCCTCGCTTCACCACTGTGTAAACGCGCCCTGTCACCGTTCTAAGTTCTACAATACTAAGAGTCCCTAGGGACAAAATAGCCCACTAGGTAAATGTATGAGGCGTCGTGGCGCTGTAGACCGCTGGGGAACCCGTCCAGGCTATCCCTGTGAGATGGTCCCTCCTGGGTATCTCCAAGGTGAAACCAGGCATCCCCAGCGAATGTGGGGGGCCATTGTGGAGATGAGGCAAGCTAATGCCCAGAGTTGCCGAGTGTGATCCCTGGTTAGAGTAGGCACCGAGGCGAGAATTATCGAATCCGCTGGCCCTGGTCCACAACCCTGCCGCGTCCGGAATTGAACCTGGGACGTCCTCTGCTTCCGGGTCTGCTGCCTCTAATCAGTGAGCCACACCACTTCACTCCAGTAAGTGCCACAGAGCTGCGTTGCAGAGAGGTGTTAAAAGGGGCATGGCCTCTGAACACCTGCCAGCAACGCAGCTCCCTGGCTTATACTGGAGATACCTGTTGGGCTAATTGGCCCTCAGGGATCCTAAGTATTGAAAGAGAATGAATTCCCCAACTTAAAACGTGCCACGGTGCGTGTTTGCACAGTGGTGAAGGAAGGGGGCGTGGCCTGAGGTGACATGTCTGCAAACACGCCCTGTGGCGCGTTTTAAGTTAGATAATTAATTTCTCCTCAATCCTATGGGTCCCTGGGGCCAACTAGCCCACCAGGTATCTCCAGTATACGCCAGGAGGCTGCGTTGCAGAAAGGTGTTCAGAGGCCACGCCCCTTTTTACAAAACTCTGCAACACAGCTCTGTGGTGCTTCCTGGAGGTACCTGGTGGGCTAGTTGGCCCCCAGGGACCCTCAGAATTGACTTGGAATTAATTCCCCAACTTAAACCATGCCACAGGATGTGTTTGCACACATGTGAACTCAGGCCCCTCCCCCTCCCTTCACCACTGGGTGCACGAATTTCGCCAATTTGTTTTTAAAAAAAATGCTTTTTTGGGCCCTGGGGTGCTTGTGGGACCCCCTGAGCAGCCCTAGGGGGTCAGGGTGTTTCCACCCTGCCCCCTTTTTGCGTTTTGCACATAGGTTTCTTAGGTTTCTTGTGCCTCGGTTCTACTGAGGCACAAAATGGCTGCCAACACTTCCTGAATTGGAGTGTTGACAGCCAATTAGAATACAGCTCGTGCACGGCAGAGTGTACGCTGGGTGCTCTTACGTGTCATCAGTCATCAGTGATATCATCAGTGATGTCACTGACCATGTCATGAGTGATGTAATATGTGACGTCATCAGCAGTGCATTGCGGGGGCGTGAGTTATAGTTAGCTGAACTAACTATAACAGGGGAAATTCTAGGGTTTTGTATGAGGGAAATGTCCAGCCAACAATAACGCCCCTGAAATCTATTTTTTTTTTAGTGAATTTCTAAGGTTTTTTAAATGCCAATTCCTAAATATAACGCCCTGAAACCTTTGGTTTTTTCAGTGAATATATATATATATATATTCACAGAAAAAAACATAGGTTTCAGGCACGTTATAGTTAGGAATTAGCATTTAAAAAACCTCAGAAATTCACTGAAAAAACCATAGGTTTCAGGGGTGTTATAGTTAGCTGGACTTTTCACTTGTACAAAACCATTGAAATTCCCCCGTTATAGTTAGTTCAGCTAACTATAACTCGCGCGCCCGCAATGCACTGCTGATGACGTCACATATTACATCACTCATGACATGGTCAGTGACATCACTCATGACATCACTGATGACATCTCAAATGACATCACTGATGACATCACTGATGACATCATCCAGTGAATGTGTGTTTTTCTGAAAATTAAATATGTTTTATATATGTATATCTCAAGGTCGATGGAAGAATAAATGGGTATATAAGTGTCTAAATGGATGATTTGTTTTTGAAAAATTGATTGTGTAACTGACTGATTAAGTGTATCATAGTGAATACATGGCTTAGTGAGTAATGTTTAAATATGTAAATATCTGTATCAGTCTCTCACTTTGTGTATAAGTGGCTGCATGGGTTGGTGAGTAGCTACATGGGTGTCTATATAGGTTATTAGTTGGTTTTTTGAGTATCAGTCTGAGTGTCTGCATGGTTCGGTGGGGGGTATTACGTAGTGCATAGGTGCATGAATGAGTGACTCACTGTTTGTATGTGTTGAACACAGCATGTGTGCAGGACTGTATGGGTGGATGAGTGTGTGTATGGGTGTGTTAGTGAGTGAATGACTGTCTCAATAGTGTCTTTATGAGTAACTACATATGTTTTAAACTAGTATATGTGACTATTGGTGTATATATGTGAGTATATGTGAGAGTGAGAGATTGAAAGAGTTCCTGTATGAATAAGTATGTGTTTCTATAAGTGATTGTTTAAAAGACTAAGTATGTGTAAGTTTCCGTAGAAGTAAGTATGGAGGTGTGTGTATAACTGTATATGCAAGTAAATGTATGTTTGATTCTTTATTAGCATGAGTGACTATGTGTGTGAGTAACTCTATGGATGAGTGGCATTGTGTAACAGGATGTATAGGTGTATGAGTACATATGATGAGTGAGTACATGTATGAGTGACTGTATAGGACTGTTGGTGAATGAGTGGATGTGTATGTGGATCTTAGAATTACTGAAGAGGTTGTTGTAACTGGTATTGGTATGTCCATTGTTTTGAAAATTTTAGTCTCTATTTTTGAATGTGTGTATCAAAGGTTATATTAGGGTGAGAGGAGGTCTGCCACTCTATCACAAGGATGATGTCATCAGTGATGTCATCAGTGATGTCATTTGAGATGTCATCAGTGATGTCATGAGTGATGTCACTGACCATGTCATGAGTGATGTAATATGTGACGTCATCAGCAGTGCATTGCGGGCGCGCGAGTTATAGTTAGCTGAACTAACTATAACGGGGGAATTTCAATGGTTTTGTACAAGTGAAAAGTCCAGCTAACTATAACACCCCTGAAACCTATGGTTTTTTCAGTGAATTTCTGAGGTTTTTTAAATGCTAATTCCTAACTATAACGTGCCTGAAACCTATGTTTTTTTCTGTGAATTTCAAAGGTTTTTTAAATGCTAATTTCTAACTATGCCTACAGAGATAGGACATGTGAAGAAAGAAGAAAAAACGCACAGAAAGAAACAAAAGAAGTGCAGAAAGAAGCAACAGAAGTCCTCAAATACGAAGATAAGTGCAGGAAGAAGGATAACGTGCAGAAAGAACAAAAAGAAGAGCAGAAAGAAGCCTTGTTGCAAAATCATCCTGTACCCTCAACTTTTTCAGACGGATACTGGTGGTAACTGAGTCTGACTAACCAGTCCTAGAGCCAGTGCTATGTTAAAAGACACTTAGAATACAGTGAAAACACCTACATACACTAGGGAACATTATGCGTTGGGGTCCCCCTGTGATTAGCATGACCTCCTCTGTAAGCCCCTAGTGTATAATAGGGCATGGGGATTAAAACTACCTCTTAAAACAGGCCACAGGGCGTTTTTGCACACGTTAACTCAGGCCCCGTCCCCTCCCTTCACCACTGTGTAAACACGCCCTGTGTCCATTTTTAGTTGGGAGATTAAGTTCATTTGAATCCTGAGGGTCCCTAGGGTCCAACTAGCCCACTAGGTACCTCCAGTAAGTGCCACAGAGCTGCGTTGCAGAGAGGTGTAAAAAGTGGCACGGCCTGGACCACCTCTCTGCAATGCAGCTCAGTGGCGCTTACTGGAAGCACTTGGTGGGCTAGTTAGCCCCCAGGGGCCCTCAGTATTGAAGGGAAATTATATCCCCAATTTAAAACATGCCATAGTGCGTGTTTGCACACATCACCTCAGGCCCCGTCCCCTCCCTTCACCACTGTGTAAACACGCCCTGTGGCTGTTCTAAGTTGAGAGATTAAGTCCCCCTGAATCCTAAGGGTCCCTAGGGTCAAACTAGACCACTAGGTACCTCCAGTAAGCGCCACAGAGCTGCGTTGCAGAGAGGTGTAAAAAGGGGCTTGGCCTCAGAACACCTGGCTGCAGCGCAGCTCCCTGGCGCATACTGGAGATGCCTGTTGGGGGCGCATTTGCAGAGTGCTGCACGGAGGGGGCATGGCCTCCGGCACAATGCCAGTCTTTTATTTATTTTAGTTTTTTAAGAAGGGGGGCTGTTTGGTTCCCCTTCTTATTCTAATTTATTGGCCCTGATGACCCCATCCCCCAGGGCCAGTCTCCTAATTATATTTTTTTGACCCCAATCCCCAGGGCCGGCCACTGTTTTTTATTATTTTTAAAAAATATATATTTATAGACACACCTAGGACATGCTGGACAAACCGTACGTACCTATCACCATGACGATTTGTGTGATATTCATTAAAAGGCGACTATGCATGCAATGAATCCACGTGGAATGTATTTACACCACTAGTGAAGCTCTGACATGTCTGATGCCCTACCGTGCCTAATCCTGGTAGACACCCTTGTCGTTTATTTATACAAACATGGGTAGCTATTGACGGGCACATTTAATACACATGCACACCAAGCCATTCAAAGGGGATTCGACAAAAATTCGACCAAAACTATGCAAGAAACCCCCCCTCACGGTTAATAAAACACACATCCACTGCCGGATGTGTAATACTTTTTATTTTACTCTCTGGAAAGGGGACGAACATCACTTGAGAGTCACAGCGTGCTCCTGACAGAGCCCAATGCTGTGTTACACCCACCATTGCCTGCCGAGTGCCACACACCTCTGTGTTGTATTCCACTAGCTAGTGCATATGCTATGACACTCTCTAGCCCATGTGCACTGTAACACCACCCCGTGAATATGTCATGCCACACTTGTCTTCGCACGGGTTATATTGCCCCATCTAACGTGCCTTTCTCGATGCCTATGTTATAACGCACAGTGCTATGCCATACATATTACAATCTGGGATCCATATCTTTGTCACAGTGCATATGCAACGTTACACTCGCCAGCACATATTTTATATTACAACTTTAGAGACTAGTTAGGTTACACAACACTGCCCTGTGCATATTACACTCCAAGGCGCATATCGCTTAGCACGCGCTAGTGCCTGTGCTATCTCGCGCTCTCCAATGAATCTGTCATTGCGCACAATGTATTGCATATTATATTTCACGCCCGGTTCATCTTATATCACACTTTTTGGTGCATAGTTCATACCATACACTATATCTAGTTTTCATTTTCAATCGTGCTCTCAGGACTATGTTCTATATAACACTGTGTTCACCTACCCTTTTCACGGGCATTACATTTTGCGATAGGGGGTGGAGGGTCAGGGGGTGTTTCTGCCAAGTGAGCCCGGAGTCACAGTCACAAACGTCCTCTTCTTCCTGAATAAAAGTGAGATTATGCTGCATACTTGTTCATATTTTAAGTAGTTCGCACAGACACAATGTTTTAAAAACAATAAAGTTCCTAATACCCGCCTTCTCTGAACAGTTAGCTTGCTGCCCCATCCCCTTCCTCCCTATCCTCTGTTGTGTGAATCCATGGACTAGCCTCCTCCCTCCTGCCATGCATGGTCTGATGTGCTGCCACTGCCCTCAATTTAGTATGATGTACCAGTCCACTCCTCCTGCCCTCCATTGCCCAATTCTATGCCCCATCATTGACCTCCTGCTTAAACTCTGTGCTTAGCTTGCTGCCCCTATTCTCCTTCCCCCTGCCCTCCGATGTCTTTGTGCATGCCCCTGCTCCATCCTTTTTGCCCACCATGTCCCATGGACCTGCCACTCCTATCTACTCTGAGTGTTCTGTTGAGCTTCCACTCCCCTCCCACCTGCCTAGCATTGTCAGATGACTGTAACCTGTCCCTGCCACCTCCACCCTGCCTGTCCACATGCCATGCCCCTATCCTCTTCCTCCTGTCCTACATGGTCCATTGTACTGCCACACCCTTCTGCCCTCCCTGGTCTGTTGTGCTGCAACTGCTCCGTGCGGTCTGTTGTGAGGCCCCTTCCCCTGAACTTTCTTGTCTGTGCACAGGTCCTGACCCTCCCTTCTATCCTCCATTGTCCTTTGTGCATGCCCCTCCACCCTCCTTCTTGCCCATCATAGCCATTGTGCTGCCACTAACCCTCCCACTTGCCATGCATGGTCTTCTGTGCTGCCATGGCCCCTCCCACCTTCCCTGTGTGGTCAGTTAGCTGCCCCTGACCCCCTCCCACCTTCCCTCCATGGTCTGTGTGTATGCCATCACAGTCTCACTGTTGCTCTTCATGGTGTGTCTTGCTTCTAGTGCCCATCCTGCCTGACCTCCATGGCTATCTTGCTGCTCCTGCCCTGCCCCCTTGCCCCCAGCCCTACTCCCTCCCTCCTGGCTTGTCTGTTCCATTGTAATGCCCCTGATCCGTCCCTCCTGCCCTTTATGGTCTGTTATGCTGCAGCTTTCTCTCCTGTCTGTCCATTATGGTCAGCTAGCTACCATTGCCTCTTGCCCCCCTGTTCTCTGTTGTCCATGTGCATGGTCCTGTCCCCTCCCTCTTGCTTTCTATGGATTGTTGTGCTGCACTCCCGTCCTGCATGCCCTGTGTGGTGTATTGTGCTGCTGCAAACCCTGATGCCTGCACTGCAGGGTCAGTTTGGTGCACCTCTCCATGTCCCCCCTGTCCTCTGTTATCCAAGTCCATGTCCCTATCCCATTTCCTTCCATGATCCAATGTACCATACTTGCGAACATTTTGAACTTGGTAAGAGGGAGATTTTGAAAAAAAACTGGGGTATTGATTTTCCCCTTTGAGTTACATTGAAAAAGAGGATATTGTAGACAGGAGACAGATCAAATAAAGCCCATTTGAGCTTAAAAACATTGGACGTTTCCTGGCTGAATCGGGTCTGTTGGCATGTATGGTTGTACTACCATTGCCTCTTCCTTCTGCCCACAATGGTCTATTACATTGCCACAGCCTTGAAGGAGGGTAGATTTTGTATCACAGGGGGCCCCTGGCCCGTTCTGTCCACACCTGAAGTATGAGACCCTTGTCCTTGCCCTGCCAGCTGCATTTGTAGGCCGTATTAAATTGACCAGCGGGTCCTGTGTTGCTATATAATTATCCTGAGACATCCTTACCACTCAGCCAGCATAAAACCCCTGTGTAGGCCCTTCTGTTCAATATGTAGGCCTCTTTGTTAAATTGACCATAGCTCTGCAATTTTAGTGTATAGCAGTCTGAAGGCAGGTCTGCGAGGCCTTCTGATCCAAACTAGTAGCCCCCACCCTACCCGAGTGCTCCGTGCTCGGTATCAAAGTTCAACATCCCCCTGAAGCTGTCGACATACAGTAGGCTGCATCCTGGACTGGTACTTGCTTCCTGGGCAGGTTTCCCGCTTTTAAGGAAGTGGCAACCGCAGAGCGTCAAGTTAGGAGAACTGAGGAGATTTTATACATGAATATATTGAATTCCCGTACAATACCCATTATTTTCTGCTTGCTCTATGGAACTTACGATAAGCGATTGGCCTGAGAGACTGACCTTTTCACCCAGTCCATTGTCAGCATTAAGTGGGTAAATGACGAAATGTCTGGTAAAATCTGCAGACGAAGCTTTTGGGTAGCATACGTAGGTAGATGTAGCGTGCAAAGGAGCCCACAAAATGATATAAAAAGGGAGCACCCACAGATATCGACGGACTACCTCGCCGTCTGTATGTAGGTTAACAGGCAGTGCAGGTGTTCCCCAAGAGCTGGGAGCTCTTGTCTTCCTTTGCTTAAAATGTCTTGCTCTGCTTTGCTTGAAGTATCTTATTCTATTTTACCTATATGAAATGTCATGTTATGTTTAACCATTGTTCTCTTTACTTTTGCATTTAAAAGATTTTGTATTGTAATTGCAGGAATGCTTGCTCTAAGAGTAAACGTGAGTGTTCCTAGGTAACATTTTCCTTGGTGTAACTTGTTTCTCATGATGCATTTATAGATGTGTTTTCTCTCTCTCTCTGTCAGTACATTAATTGAGATACAGAGAATATTATGACAGCTGTATGATTATCTGGATTCTGTATTTTGTACTTTATGTCTCTATTCTGCGGTTTCTTTGAAGTTGCATCTTCTCATTAAACTGCCATTGTATTCTGCCTCCAATTCCATATCTCATATGTCTGTTTTCTTCATTTTTGGAGCAAGCGTTCCTAGGCACCCCGGCTCAAATTAAGGTGCCCCTTTTGTCCCTGACTCACTCTCCTGCTCAGTTCTGTGGTGGCTCCCGGGGATCTGGGGACCGCCCCTAGCTTCCTTGACCCGTAATAGATCTTCCCTCCAACAGCCTCTCTTGCAAGTCCTGTATTGTTGGTTTGTTGCCCCTGCCCCCCTTTCCACTGCCCTCCATAGTCTGTTGTGCTTCCACGGCCCTTCCTGCCTGCTCAGTGTGGTTAAATTGTTGCCTTTGCACCCTCCTACCTGCCTTCAATTTTCAGAGTCCGTGCCCCTGGCCTCTGCCTCTCAACAGTATCCTAATGAACAACTAGATTGCTAACATTCTATATTTATTACAAAAGTGTGGAACGCCTGACATCATCTTGATGTAATCAAAACTGTAATACCTAGAGCATTTCCTTTAGAAATTACATATATGAGAGGGTCTTATTGGCATCAAAATTATGGTTAGTGCTCTAAAAGACTAAAATAAGGACATATTTTCTGAGTTTTCAAATAGCGACAAAGCACTTTTAAATTATTTGTTATCTTTATGTTTTTTTATCCAGTTGACCACTTGATTAAATGTTGCACTTAGGGGAGAGGATGTGCTTAGGGGAGAGGAAGTTTCTGCTTCAGCTCGACATTCTGTGATTCTGGTCAAATCACTTAGTCTCCCCATGTCTACAACCAAAATGAATTTGTTCTTGTGTGATGTAACCAATGCTCATGTAAAGCACTCCAATACCTGACAAGTCTGTACTATATAACACTGCAAAAACACAAAATAATAAGTGTTTTGCACACTTCTGTCATTGGGCTATATTTGGGCTACATCTGGTTGATTTTGGGCTACATTTGGGCTCTTTTGTCTCCGGTGGCCATCTTGGGAGATTTATTTGTTATGAAGTTTCCTAATTTCCTCATGTACTGCAGTCTCCTCAGTAGGAAATGCTTTCAGTTTTTTACTTTGATTCCATCATGAAGGTATTCAGATATGTCACACATTTGCCATAAATTCTGAATGTTAGCACTCTAGTTGCTCATTAGATCACTGTAGTAAAACTACTGCACCATGGAAGTCTGCTCCTGGTATTAAAAGTGCATGTTTCAGTCTGCATGTCAGAATTTTTTAATGAAATAGAAGAGGATTTGAGAAGTCACTCAAAATGTGCCCTCATTTTCTTTCTTCAGCATTAATCATAATTTCTATGGCAAAATGAACCTCCTCATTGTGTTCCTTTTTAAATTAAATGTTTTAAGTGTTACCAGTTTATTCCAATCAAGATGGCTTCAGGTGTGCCATACTTTTGTCATAATGAAGACAGTAAGCGCTCTAGTTGTTTTTAAGAACATTCTGGGACATTCTGTCATTGGGCTATACTTGGGCTACATCTGGGTGATATTTGGGCTACATTTGGGCTCTTTTGTCTCTGGTGGCCATCTTGGGAGACTTATTTGTTATGAAGTTTCCTAATTTCCTCATTTACTGCAGTCTCCTCAGTAGGAAATACTTTCAGTTTTTTACTTTGATTCCATCAAGAAGGCATTCAGATGTGTCACACATTTGCCATAAATTCAGAATGTTAGCACTCTTTTTGCTCATTAGATCACTGTAGTAAAGCTACTGCTCACCAGGGAAAACTGCTGCTGGTATTGAAAGTGCATGTTTCAGTCTGCATGTCAGAATTTTTTAATGAAATAGAAGAGGATTTGAGAAGTCACTCAAAATGTGCCCTAATTTTTCTTTCTGCAGCACTAATCATACTTTTTATGGAAAAATGAACCCCCTCATTTTGTTCCTTTTTAAATTAAATGTTTTAAGAGTTACCACTTTAATCCAAGCAAGATGGCTTCAGGTGTGCCATACGTTTATCATAAGTAGGACTGTTAGCGCTCTAGTAGTTCTTTGGAACACTCTGGGAAGCTGCAGTAGAACACAAAGGAATCAACTGACAGTCTCTGCCCTTGTTGGATGTACATGTTTTACTGAGAATGTCAGACTTCATTCTCACATGACTGAGAAAGATAATGTGAATTTACAGAAAATAAGCTCTCAGTTTAGCCTATAGATCACCTTCCAAACCTCTGTGGTAAAAGCATGAGAAAATATTTTTCTCTCAATCATGATATCCCAGCAGAAGGCTTTTTCACATGGTGAAATCACCTTAGAACATACCACAATTCCTAAAATGAGTATGGTACCATCAACAAATGATTTATAATGTAACTAAAGTCTTAAAACCTTCTATTAACTGCAATGCTTTTTAATGAGGTGCTATCATGTATATTGGTCCCAAGATGGCTGCCAACACTTCTTGGATGAAGTGCTGACAGCCAATCAGATCTCAGGATGAGATGTGTGGTTAGGCTCCGCCCACATATATATATGCTTTTAAATGCTATTTTCTCAGGAAATACTGAACAGATTTACACCAGACCTGCAAAAGGCACTTCCTTGACCTTATGGCTACCTCTCTGCCAAATTTCAAGTAATTCTGTTCAGCCGTTCGGGCTGTAGCTGTGTCTAAAGGTCCTATGGAAAAATGCATGGGGAAAACGCGTTTTGGGACCCCCCTTTTTTCTCGGCCCCTGCTTGACGAATCCCCCCGAGACTTTCAGGGTAGGAGCGGAGCGGAGCGCCCCACCTATTTTGAAAATTTCGTGAGGATTCGTCGACTGGCGCCAAAGTTATTCCAAATAGAATGTTGCGGATTTCCTATGGAAACAGGGTCCTAACTATAACTACCTACTGGCGACCGCCAGTAGGTAATATATATATATATATATTCACTGAAAAAACCATAGGTTTCAGACATGTTATAGTTAGCGGAAATTTTACTGATAAAAAACCAATGAAATTCCCCCGTTATAGTTAGTGCAGGCAACTATAACTCACGCGACCGCAATCCTCTGCTGATGCTAATACTGTATTTAGACACTTATTTGCCCATGTCTTCTTCCATAAATTTTTTGCTATACATATATTAGAAATATTTTTTTTTCATAAAGACACATATGTCATCAGCAGAAGATTGCGGTCGCGTGAGTTATAGTTGCCTGCACTAACTATAACGGGGGAATTTCATTGGTTTTTTATCAGTAAAATTTCCGCTAACTATAACATGTCTGAAACCTATGGTTTTTTCAGTGAATTTGCAAGGTTTTTTAAATGCTAATTCCTAACTATAACGTGTGTGAAACCTATGGTTTTTTCAGTGAATTTGTACGGTTTTTTAAATGCTAAGTTACTTTACGCCATTCGTGGCGTGCACGCCCACTTAACGCAGTTCGTTCCGTACGCGCACGGTGCGCTTCGCGCACCGCGCGCCCACTTTACGCAGTTAGTGCCGTACACGCAAGGTGGGCACGCAGTGCGCTACGCGCACCGCGTGCCCACGTTACGCACCGTGCGCACATGGAGGACATATTATGCGCTTCCTTGTGATAGGTAATCTGTTAAATTTAATTTGTAAGTGATGACAATAATATGCCATGCAGAGAGAGTGTTTTTTTTTTTTTATTAAAATTTTTAGCGTAAGCGCACCGTACGCGTACGGTAAGTGTAATCGGCGAAATTTTCAAAAAATAAAAATTTACCGTTTTTGGCCTTTGAGGACTCAACTAACATGGCTATGTGCATGGGCGCTGTCTAAACAGCCCCTTTATATGTTTTTTGCCTTTGTTTACAGCCCCCCCCTCAGAGTGCGAGAGAGAAAATGGCGGCCGCCGCTTCCTGGTTTCGACCGATTCGAATGTTTACTTAGATGTAACAGCCAATCAGAATCGCGCTCGCGCACGCCACCGTACGCGTACGGTAAGCTTACGGTAAGCGTACCGTAAGCTGGCTCAGATATATATATTGATTTAAAGGCTATTTTCTCAGAATCTACTGAACAGATTTACACCAAACCTACAAAAGGCACTTCCTTGACCTGAGGACTACCTCTCTGCCAAATTTCTAGTAATTCTGTTCAGCCGTTCGGGCTGTAGCCCTGTCTACAGGTCCTATGGAAAAATGCATGGGAAAAACGCGTTTTGGGACCCCCCTTTTATCTCAGCCCCCGCTTGACGAATCCCCCCGAGACTTTCAGGGTAGGAGCGGAGCGTAGCGCCCCACCTATTTTGAGAAATTCGCGAGGATTCGTCGACCGGCGCCAAAGTTATTCAAAATAGAATGTTGCGGATTTCCTATGGAAACAGGGTCCTAACTATAACTACCTACTGGCGACCGCCAGTAGGTAATATATATATATATATATATATAAATATATATATATATATATATATATATATATATATATATATATATACACACCCAGCTTCCACAGAGGCATCCATTGAAGAAGGCACGGAGTCGAGGCAGTCAGGATACGGCATCTGTTTGTTAAATCATGTAATCATGTCGACCGCAATCCCAGAGGTAAAAAAGAGACGCATTTCGGCTTGCTAAAAGCCTTTGTCAATCTGGTTTGGCACCTTTATACAAACATAATATATAGCCACTCTCACTTGGTCAATAGGTGGACATAGAAAACATACTATCAAGCATGCAACCACCATTTGAGCCCTATGCAACAACTAAATGCCCACTTGTGCTGAAAATC
This sequence comes from Triturus cristatus, assembly GCF_964204655.1. Lineage (NCBI taxonomy): Eukaryota > Metazoa > Chordata > Amphibia > Caudata > Salamandridae > Triturus > Triturus cristatus. The sequence goes on along the minus strand of NC_140595.1, from coordinate 851,002,792 downwards.
AGCGGTGTTACAGGTAAAGCATATTATACTGGATAGATTGAACAGTGCATGTCATTGTTAACATGATGCGCCATTGTTTTATATTTTTCATGAGCAAATGAATTCTCACACAAACAATAATTAAAGCGTCCCCCATCATGGAAATATATACAGGTATATGAATTGTGCCGCCAAACATCTTGTCTTGTAATGCCTAAAAATAAAATAAATTGATTATATTAAAAGAAACTGCTGCTAAATGTCACTCAATTAGAGTAATAAATATAGTTTAGTTTCTGTCCCGGAATGAGAGCCCGAGCTGCTATCAAGTTCACCTCTGACCTATACTGCGAGATCAGAGTAAACTTCTGCATTTAAAATTCAAACGATCAGAGGCACGGGGACAAGAAAATAGCAGCTGCAACCCGGGATCTGATTGACCACAAAGAGTATGAATTCTCGACTTCAATACCAATCCGCAAACTCATGCTTGGAGCCACATGGGAATACCACTCCCTTAATGCCTCTTGATGGTCTTAATACACTGCAGAAGTACAAATATCCGGTGCAAAGTCAGAGTCAAGGTGCCGATGACCAGGGCAGAGGGCAAATGTCTCGATGTGATAGTGAATAAGCAGCATTAAAATAAAGTTTTCATGAGGCACAAACTCGTGGTTGCAGGGTACCGATGAACAAAATTCATTACGCCAGACCAACCTCACTCATATATATATATATATATATATATATATATATATATACAAGCAATAATATTACACCTATAAGTAGGCAAATGCAACTGTTAAATGATGATTGGAATAAAAAAAATACATGAAATGAAATACAAGCAGATAATAATATGATGGACATCCACTCCAAGAAATCAGAAATATATATACACTGAATAAATTGGATGATTAAAATTACTGAAGACACTCACACATTACAATGATGATTATAGCCACTGGGGACTTGAATGTGCACACAGACCCACACACATCACAATGTCAATAATCAAAAATAAAACACATCACCTTGTCAGGATCGCTATATCCTCGCAGAGGGAGAGGCAAGCGGTGGGTGTAATCTTCCGCAAACCTAGTTTTAAAAGATGGTTGGTTCCAAAATGTTTGAGGAGACGAGTGAGAATCGTCCCTAAGATGGCGGCCATCAACAAACATTTGTAGTAAAGGTTTGCGCTCTAGTGCGCGGCTGCACCCTGGATTATCCAGGTGCTGAGCCCGCGCTGTGGCACACTTCACCTGACTGGAGAGAGAGTAACGGACGTCAACCTTGGTATCTGCGGAGTCGGCGGGCGAAGACTCGACGTGAGGAAAAAACAATATCAGAGTGTCTAGAGGAATTTAGAGTTCATAGAAGTAAGACTGTTCCGTAATTGAGCATGTGCAGAGGGAGTTTCAGAGTCATAAGAGATTAGCGCTAGTGAGCTCAATGTTGAGGGGAGCATGCATTATGAGTGAGAACACTATCGTCTTGAGGGAGGTTTAAGAGTCAGCACCAGCAGTAAGAAAAATAACTCTTAGCTACCCCGTTTTTTCCTATTAAAGGGTTTGATAAATAAGACAAATTTACCTAGGTCCAAGATGGAATAGCCTAGTAAATAAGATATAGGACCAGGTGAGGTAATTGTAAGGATATAGGCAAAGACTAACAACTTCTTACAGAGAATAAATCCAGCGACAACCGAGATTACATCAATGGCAGTATAAATATAATACACATTTAAAGAAAGAACACTTACCTGAGAATCCACACAACGTCTGTAGTGATAACACGAGGTGAGAAATCTAAAAGAAAAGAGAGAGTGAGATTGATAGGAGGTTAATTAGAAGATAACAAATTAGAAGAGGTATATTAACGCACATTTGTTTAGTTGCAGCATTTAATTCGCAAGTATCACACAGACAGAAGAGGAGCCAGGGTCACACATCCTTAGGATAGGTTTGGAATAATTGGGCAAGATTGGGAGAGCTAGAAGATATTAGGAAATTAAGTGTTAACCATTTACCTTTTTTAGCGAACAGAATTGCCAAAGGAAGACGTCTGAAAGAAGAAAAAGAACCAGACGAGTGTGCCTGTCTCTTCTCTGTCCCATCCCCTTTCCCCCCTGAGGTTTCATTGCATTGTGTATTAAGCATTGCATATTGCTGGAAATCTTGGAGGGGCATTGGGAAAAAGCGACGTTCTGCTCCCGGGCCTCGTGACAGCACAGCCTCTGACACACCTGCTGCAAACTTTGTATCTTGGCCCATACCAGACTGGGGGATTCACTGCCGGGGTCAAGAGACTCAGCAAACCGGGAACTGATGCCGCACTGAAGTAGACGTGTCCATCATTCAGGCCAAACATATCCCAGTTTTCAAGTCAACAAACCCCATCTTTATAATGTTAAAGAACACTAAAAGTTTCTGAGAGGCCCTCCTCTGCACCAAGGAAACTTACTGGAGTTGGACACTCCCAATGTAAGCATTCCAAAGGCAAAAGGGTCCTCACGTTCCTTCTGTGCTCTCACATGTTCCAGCCATTATCTAAAGGAAGCTTATGAGTGTACAGAAAACAATCTCAAAAACAAACCTTGAGCACGAATATCCTAATCAGCTTGAGTAATCTGAGGACCTGCTTTGCACAAAGCTCAAGCTAGACAGAGTCAGAATTCAAAATGACATGAGGGCATGTCAAAGCCAATAGTAAGAACTTCATAATACTTCCCAATGTACAACATAAAGCACATTTTCACACCACTGCTTATAACTGCACTTCGAGACCAAGAAGTACATTCAACACCTCTCTTTCTCCCATGCTTTTTCTGAAAGCTCTCCCCCTCTGCAAATACAAGAAGACACAAATGACACAAAAGAAATGGGGAGAGGAGTTGGCCTAACTGCTAGGGTGGTCGACCTCGAATCTGGGGAACCCGGTTCGAGTCTCGGCAATGACACTAAACATCCTGTGATTCTGGGAAATCACTTAATCTCCCCGTGCCTAACAAAAATGAATGTGTCCTCATGTAACACAACCGGTGCTATGTAATGCACACTGATACCCGATGCCTTTGGGTCAAGTTTGCGCTATATAAACTCCGTAAAAAAAATATATTCTTCAAGGAAAAAAGGCACATACAGCAAACATGATGTCGTGCATTGAAGCTAGGATAACGTAAAATACCAAGAGTTAATCAAAATAATAGTAGTCAAAGGTCATCATGTGGTCCCAATACATGGGAGTGCCTCTGGCACTACAGGCGTTCACACTCCGATGCTCATCAGACTGCCATCGTAACCAGGTTATATACCTAAAAGACCTGAAATGCCTCTTCCGTAAACATTCCTTGCTAGGTATCCTGAGGTTTCAGCTCTACCATTTTTTACTAATTTTGGCCTCACCTATCACACAATGAATTTATGTTTAGACTTTTTTGCTTATGGGCCTGATTATAAGTTTGGTGGATGGGATACTCTGCCACATACATGACGGATATGCCGTCCACTGTATTTATGAGTTCCGTAGTATATAATGGAACTCATAATATGGAGGATGGGATAACTGTATGTTTGTGACAGAGTATCCAATCCGCCAAACCCATAATCAGGCCTCTAATTCTTCTCTCCCTGTTATTACTATCATACTATCATCATTTTCATGTTGATTCCACATTTCCCACCATTTTTATTTTTTATTAAATTAATATTTTAGACTACGTTTAGAGTTTAGACTACGCACAAAGATAATTCTTACTTCAATTAACAAAGGTCCCATTATAATTATACTCCTGTCAGCTCTGTATAGCGCTATGATGCCCTAAGGGCCTTGCTTGCGTGCAGCAAAACAATTATAGTAATAAATTAATAAATCAAGAAGGAAGGCCACTTTCCTACCTCATGAGGCCCTTAACTTTACACTGATAAATGTTTCTTTAATGATGAGTGAACAGTAAATTGGTGTTTTTTACTCCTGGGATCTCTCCGGTGAATATCCTCTGGATCACGCAGCTCATAAATTCATCGCTCCCTGAATGAGGGATCCGTCTGATAGAAATAGGTGTATGACTGATGATGAGTGATCACTGCTATGCTCTGAAGCTCAGTCTACAATGCCACCACCCACATTGCTAAATGCAAAAGTCCACTGGTGTTTAGGTGAGTATTGAACTCTTTGAGCTCCCACTTGGTGATGAAGCCACATTCTCCCAGGTCACGCAAGGGCAACAAATTCCACCTCCGAGTCCAGGGCTCCTTCTGCGTCAATGGTCAGACTTTTCTCTTATACATATCCCTTTTCTTTTTGTGCCAATTTTTTATTTATAAGGAAGAAAATGCACTTAATAATGAGTAGAGCATACTAGATGTCATGATGTACTTAGCATACTTGTTGAAAAGGGATCCTTTCACTGGGTCCTGACTAGGGCTGGGTGGGACTCGTGAAGTTTCACTCTGTGGGGTTCCTCGGAGTTACAGAAAAACTCTGCAGAAATTCACAGACGGACAGAAAATATGCAGCTCGCACAGCAATGTAATGCTCGTAGACCAAGCAGTGCTGAATATCAGCTCAAATGGCACCATGCATTGTGCAAGAGCGCGCGGCCTTTCAAGTTTTTGTGCTTCCACTTGAGTAGAAACTTTGCTCGAGAAGCAGCAAATCTACTCAAATGGCAGCTCTATGAGTGCGACCGCCTGCAAACACCGGCCACTGCCTGTGTTAGAAAATCTCTCCAGGAGACGCCAGATCTCACTTGTATATTCTGGAGCCTCGCCTGAGAAAACTTCCACCATGCAGCAATTGTTTGAATTTGGCCATGACTCTGCGTTAAAGAGTGATGTGGAGTGGCCAAAATTCAGCAAACTCCACGGGTGGAGCAGAACATTCCATCCATGCCTAGTCCTGACAAAGCTTTCACCTGTGTTCAGTGCTACTGACCATGGGTCTCATGCGCCCACCTGGCATGGCCAGAGAACACGTGTGAGCATCACCGACTGTGTCCTGAGACAGAGAACTCTCAACAGTTGAAGGTAATAAGTTCTGCTTTTTCAAAAAGGATTTCAGATAGCAATGCAAAGTTGGTTTAATCTCACCCACACTTCTCAAGGAATAGCAGCAAATGACAATGGGAGTGGCTGCTTTACACACATTGCTGGTGTTTTCTTGCACTGGTTTTACAGACTTCCTCAAGTATGAGCTTCACAAAATGAGTTTGACCAGGAATTGCATCCTTACTGATTTTTTTTACTTGAATTTTTGTTTCTTGACAACTACATGCTGGAATGTGCATTTTTTTCTCCAAATCAGTAGTATTCAACTTATTATTAACAAATTGTGATAGGATTAAAAATAAAAGTAAAAAAGACGTGTTAAAAGTGCTAAAATATAATTTGCATCAGTTATGAATGCAGACTGCTCTTGCTCGTCCTTGCTACGGCAGCTACCATCGCTGTGTAGATTGTCATAACACTATGGCAAATTGTGAAAAATACTGAAAAAATACATAAATGAAATAATGTTGTCATGTTTATTTATTTATTTGCAGTTTTATATAGCACCAACTAGACTCACCAATGCAACAGAGCACTTTAAGCAAGAACAAGCGGCGCAATCCAAGCACAGTATAACAGGGTCACTGGAATTATGTGGCAAGAGAGGGTCACATTATGTGGCAGGCTTGACAAAATTATGCGCAAGAAAAGGCACATTTTTGGCTCACCACTCCACCTCTGCATGAGTAGAGATTTGATGTAGTCTCCGCGTGAGGCAGGGGTTGGACGGAGGTCACATGCTCTGGGATGGAAATGAGGAATTAGGTGTGTTTTTTAAAAGTAACAGAACTCGTTGCAAAACTGAGCTATAGTGCAGTTTGGTATTGAAGTTATTTGAGACTTTGTAGTTGGACTGCTCAGGTATGCAATGGTCAAAAAATCATCTTCAACTGCCTTCCACATTAATTGTACTTTTCAGCACTTTTGGACAGGCTTTGCCCCAAACAAGGTTACTAGTCTTGTCATGTGGATCCTATTCCAGGGAGTTTTTTCAGATTATCTTTTGCATGGGCCAGTGTTGAACCTGACCCCTTTTGCATGGTCAGGCCCATATTTTCACCTTTAATTTATAAAGTTTCATCTAGCCCTAGAGGCTATCAGAGCACTTTACATAGAGGAAGGCAGGATATAGTTGTAAGAACAAAAACTTGTCGCATATATGAATGAAACATAGTAAGACTGACATCTACAGAGGATCATCAATGTTGTAGTCCTACACTGTACCGGAGTAGTAGGCAGGTATATAGTCAATAAGACACAACGTGTTATCAATAGAACATAAAGTGATTATCTCAGGGCATACATTTGAAGAGTTTTTGCTTATTTTGTGAAGGAGGAGGTAGATGAGATGTTGGCAAACATTGGCGGCAGAGAGTTCCAGATATTCGGGGCGATGCCTGAGAAGGCTCTGTAGTATGTTTTCTTTTTGTGGAAAATCTCTGGTTTCAGTAGCAGGGAGATCACACTTTGTGAAGATCCGAATCCTCCCAATAACTCTAGCGTTTGTGCCAAATATCTGGGGGTCTGGAAATGTAGGGCTTCATGAGTCATGCAAGCAATCTTCTGTTGTATCCTGCCTCATAAGGGAGCCATTTCAGTGATTTTGGGGCCGGGGATATTTGATTTTTTCTTTGTGTTCCCGAAACCAGTCTGGCCGCAGCGTTAAGGGAGGCCCTTCGCGGGGCCATTTTGTGTCTAGGAAGGCCTCATAGAGTGGAGCTTCTGTAGTTCAATCTAGGCAACACAAGAGCTTGGACCGTCAGCTTAAAGACGTCCTTTGGTAAGAAAGGTTTAAGGTTTTTTAGGATACTCATCTGGTAATTAGCTCCTTTAGTGGAATGACTGATATAATTCTGAATATTCAAGTATGTGTCTAACATATTTCCCGCGATTTAGATGAGTAAATAATGTGAGGAGAACAGTTGAAGGCTGTTAGAGGCCCATCCAGAAGCAATCTTGGGCATGTGGTTAGGGAAAGAGATATGAGAAAGAATTCCGTTTAGGTAGTGTTGAGCTTGAGCTGGTTGCCAGTAAGCCAGTTTGAGCGTTCTGCAGCGTAGAGTTGAGGGAATGAATGTCTTCTGGGGAGGAGATTTTCAGATACAATTGAGTGTCACTGGCACACTTGTGATAAAGAATGTTTGCAGAGTTCAATTCTTCTGAAAGAGGCTCCAGGAATAATTTGAAAGGAGTGGGTGATAGAGCGGACCCCTGTGGCACCCTTGGCGTGACCGCAGAGGGCTGAGAGAGGGATTGATTTCCCTGGACTCTTTATATTCTGTTGTGGAGGAATGCATCACAGGTCTTGATAGGCCCATCCTCCGTTCCAGTAGGAACAGTAAGCTGTCGTGTTTCACAGTGTCGAAAGTAGGGGATAAGTTAAGTGGTATCAGAAGACATGATTCATTTTGGTCTAGCATTTTAGCATGTCATCCCTGATGTGAGTGAGTGCAGGTTCTGTGCTGAGACCTTGTCGAAAACCTGATTGATGCTGATCCAGGAGTTGGAAGTTTTCTAGGTGGTTACAAAGTTGAATCTGTACGCATTGCTCTAGAAGTTTTGCCAGAGTGGGGATGTTGGAGATAGATCGGAAGTTGTTAAGATCTGAACAGTCTTCACTAGTTTTTTTTAAAATGGGGGTTACCTGCCCCAACTTTTAGGCAGTCAGGGATAATGCTTTGCCGTAGTGAAGCATTAACAATCTTGGACCATAAGGGGAGAATAGCAGCTTTTATCTTCTTGAAGATTGATGGTGGCAGCGGGTCGCTGAAGTGGTTAGATGGTTTAACCACTATAAGAATGTTATAGATGGGGAGTGAAGGTGTGCCAGGAGGCATTGTTTTTGAGACATCCACCGGGGGACCATGCCAATTTGTGACCTGGAAGGCAAGTGGCAAAGCATGACCGGTAGCTGGAAGTAGTTTCCTCTTTGATTGTAGGTTATTTTCAATAATTTGGTTTTCCACCAAAAGAATGAGGCCAGTTCCTCACAGTTCGAGGGAGTGATGTCTATGGGATCCAGCAGGTTTGCGGGGTTAAGCAATTGTTGCTTGATGATTTCAAAAAGTTTTTTCATTCCATTTTTGGCTTGGTTAACCTGAGTTCCATAGGAGCCAGTCTATGCAGTTTTGATTCTCCTATTGTATATGTTCCTCATTAATCTAAGGTGTTTCAGGTATTCAGTGGATGGTACGGATTGCCAGGTTCTTTTTTGTCAATCTCAGATTGCGTCTTTCAGAGTTTAGATTGTCATTGAACCAAGGTTTGGAGATTTTAGTGGAAATATTTTTGTTGACTGGAGTCAATCAATCAATCAATCAACACTGCTTTATTCGATCGCTATCTGATACAATCATAAAAGCATTTAAAAACATACAAATTATTACAAAAAGTGATAGTTAAAAGCACATTATAAACCAGCAGTTTGTTCATACAATCATAACATGCGTATTAAAAATCATACATATAGTTTTGCAGCTTGTTGACAAACATGATATTCAGAAACTAAGCGTTTATGACTAATACTATAATTTTTCACTTTCTTAGTCTATTAAAATTATATATCAGTACTTTTCCTAAAATAAACCACTTTCTTTAAAAACATTGATATTCTCCACACTGAATGTACATTATCCAGGAATTGTAGGGCGATAAACACCGGGTGGCACTGCCTAATCCCCATAGATTTCAAAATCGGACAACCCAAGTTCTTCTCAATTAGCTATAAAATTTATAGAATAGAAAAACATGAATAGCAGTTTGATGCTAGTGATTGTCACATGGACACAATTGCAGTATTCGGGCCCAATCATGCATTTTTGGGAAACCTACAATTCTATGGACTATCCCAAACCTAAATCTTGTCAGGAGGAATCTATCATAAACACCAGGAACAATTGTTAAATCTGTTTGAATACTGAAAGTTGGAGTCAATAGAATCAAGGAAGTCTAGAGTAGAGGTATTATAGAACTCTGTGAGGTCATGTACATCTACCATGCCTAACTGAAGAGTCAAGGCAGTATTTCTTCGGGTTGAAAAGTCATTAGAATTATTGTTTCGGAGCTTTCTTTTCAACGGTTTTGTTTTTTTGGGTTGGTCTCTCTTCGGGGTCACCTCCACATTGATGAGGAAGATGGTGATGTAGTGGTCAGACCAGTCACAGGTGATAATGAATTCCAATGTGATGTTATTAATTTTAGATATGATAAGGTCCTATGTCTCTCCCTTGTTGTGGGTTGGACCGTCGCAGAATTAGATCAGATCGTGGTCTGATAGGAAGGATTTAAGGCAGTTTGGGTTATTCCAGAGGACATTCCAAGGATAATCTGGTCCACTTGAGGGTCATGGTTTGTTCAATGAATGGCATATTGTATCCAGGTGGGTGGTAGAATGTGTGTAGTTTGCAAAGGAGGTTGTTGTTGCTCGTGATGCTGTTGCAAAGATATCCACAGGTAGGCAAGGTGACAGTTTCTGCTTGGTACACAGAGATTGTGTTTCGGTAGATGCAGGCTATTCCACCAAACGTTTTCCTAGTTCTATCGAGTCAAATTATGCTGTGGCTATGAGCGACAGTAAGTCTTGGATAAGAGGAGAGAAGCTATTTATCCAGGTTTACGTGAGGATAACAATATCAAGCTCCTTTGGGAGGATGAGATCGTAAATATCAGGTGCATGTTTACTAGCTGATCTGCAGTTGAGAAGTATGCATCTCATTTGGCAAGTGAAATGCACAGTGGCAGCCTGGGAGATGTTAATGTTCTTGAGGTTATTGCTATTTACAGATCTGTGATTGAGGTTGGATTCTCTGTAGGGGTTAGCTTGAATGGCTTGGGTTTGACCCGGTAGGACTTGTTGGTGTCTATCGAGTTGGTGTAAGAGAGGAGGAGGTTGCGGATGTCATTGTCAGATAGACTGTCATCATTCAATCTCTGGGGATGACATGAGGCATTGGAGAAGGGTATAGTTTTTGAGTTAGGATGATAGGCATGAGGGTCAATGGAGAGACACATGCCTATTTGGGAGCTGGTCCAGTTCATCAAGACACCATTGGGTCTATGCATGGGCGGAAGCTCTTTGGTGATGGTCAGTTCCTGCAGGGTTTCCTTGAGGTAGCACAATAACCCATTTTCCAGGCCTAAACCATCCTTTTCAATGCTCATAAATAGGCCTGGGTGGTAAACTCCGCCGGTGGAGTTTGCGGATTATCTCACTCCACGCTTTACTTGGCAGAGACGCCACAACCACAATGTGATGAAGTTTACCGGCGCTCACTAACTCTGTTCCAAGTCCAATGAGAGGGAGGGGAAGAGAGCACTGCATGAGTGAGTGAGAGTAAAGCATCAATCAAGAGATGACACTGCAGGAAAGTCGCAGCACTGCACAAGAGAGACATCCACACTCTGTGTGAGCAACTGCCGGCACTGCGTAAGAATCCTTGCACTGCATGGAAGTCTTTCCCACACTGCAGGAGAGAGACAACAGCACAGGTGACAGACCATGCTTAAGAAAAAGCGAGACTGCACTTTAGTGGAGAGACCGCAGCAGTGCAGGAAAGATACATGCTACAATGCACTAGAAAGGGGGCTGGGGCAGCACAGTATAAAAGACATCTGCATTTCATGAGAGACCATAACACTGAATGAGAGAAAGAGACCCACAACACTGAACAACAGCCCTGCATTGAAGACAGTACCACATTGTAAGAGGCCCCTGGACTGCTTACAAAAAGATCATCCAGAACTGAGGGAGAGGCATTTCTACTACTGTGTGAGAGATCCAAGCATTGTATGGGGCAGGCGGTGAAAATGCCAGGGAGAGAAGATGCATTGTTAAGGAACACATGGGAAGGATTTGAGCAATGCGAGCCTGAATCAGCACTGCAGAGGAGAGTGAGTGTGCGGGAGGATAAATAAAGAGCACTGAAGTAGAGAGTGAGAGACTAAAGCACTGCACAACAGGACTACACTGTTAGAGAAACAGCACTCCATGGGGCACTTGGCATCCCGAGTAAAGTATGATACAGCGTGCTGAAGAGGAGAGATGTTACTGCAGGTGAGAGATCTCAGACCTGTATGAGAGAAACAGCTCTTCCAGCCAGAGACACGAGTGTTGCATGAGAGTAAATATCAGCAGTTCATGGGACAGGATAGGAGCAGGACTTAAACATCCAACATGGCGTCAACAATGTCCACTGAGCGGATCCAGTGATTCTCACACTTTTAGCCATCACAAAGCACAAATCTACATTTATCTATGTTTTCTGTGCCTATGCTTTAGCCACCCCACTCCTTATGTAATTACCATAATTTGTTTACGTCCTTGACAATGCTCAGCTCAGTGAGGGAATTACGCATGTGGCACATGCCATTGCGTTTGGGGGATATAAATATTACTGCCTAATAAATTAGGTGATATAAGACAAAACCATCAAACGCTTGTTTTGCTGCAAATAATCGTAGAGCTTATCTGGCTTTCAGTTTGTGATGAGGTAATGAGAGTTTCTTTGACTGGTGTTAATTCTTCTGAATCTAATCTACACCCCCTACTCTATTCTTCCATTGGGCTTACTCTTTCTCTCTGAGATGCTGCTTTCGGGCCTGTGCATACAGGGCCTTAAGAACTACGGCAGCAGAGCAGGTTGAGCAGAAGCAGGCACTTTACTTGAGATTGAGGATGAAGTGCTTTCCCTGAAAAACATGATTGAAGCATGATACCGTGGTAGGAGAGGCATGCACCGTGCTGGATGGCAGCGACTTCGAGCGGTGGTCTTACCCACAGGTAAGAATAAATTTATAAGCCCTTTTCTAATATGTAGTGGCATCCGCAGAAATACATCAGTGCATCCCCCTGGATCTAGAATTGACAGGGCCACTGCCTTTACCCTCACTCACCCCACGCAGCCTGGAATGGCACTGATGCCTAAATATTGACTTACACAGATGGTGCAACAGCAGGCTGCCCTGAACTGTAAGAGAAAAAGTTCCACACAGCATTGTGCGTGTGCTAAGCTTTGATCTTTTCCGTACTGCAAAGTGGCTCATTGCAACAGCTCCGTCCAGGACCAGAGAACTGTCCTCTCAATGAGATTGTGTATGCAACATTACTTTGACTAGGACCGAGTGGCATTCCACCGGATGTGGAACTTGGCGGAATCTCACTGAGTGTTTAGATAACTCTGTGGAATTCTGCAAGCTCTGCCCAGCCCTACTCATAAGTCACCACGAGGGTAGGAACTAGAGGCTCATAGGGCATAATGCAATGCATTTAAAAGGTAGGACATGTGTACTTAAGTTTTACATGTCCTGTCATGTCTCTCCCAATATCCGACACTGGGTTACTTATTACATTGCTAACAGTGCTAACATTATTTTGGAAGCAAATAGAGATATGCTGTATACACTCAAATTAATTGTAATTTAAAACCCTCTCTAATAGTGAGGTCAGATTTTAAGTTCTGAAGATGCCACTTTGAAAAAGTTGCTGCTGCAACAAATGGTTGATGGAACGCTAACTAAATGAAATATTCACCTTAGCAAAGAGCTCTGGGTTTAGTCCATCGCTCTTTTGCTCACTACACCACCCCAGTTTGGACACAGTCATATTCAAACCAGTCTTGACCCTGTTTCTTATGGGAACAGTCCAGCCCGAGCTGCCAAGCCAGGTCCTCCCTGGACCATTAACAAGCATCCTGGGATCGGTTTCGGGACATCGCACCTCATCAGCCAGGCTAGATGAATCCAGGGGCACAACGTCCATCATTTTTTGCCGCAGCATTGTTTGTACTAAGTGGTATGGGTATGCCCAGATGGGGGTCCCTTGCTCACTGTGCCTATTGATTCAAGCTAGCCTGTCTCAGCTTTCCGCAATGTTCCCCAGGGAATCTCGATGGAGGTTTCCTTAACCGCAGTGCTTGCAGATACAAAGGCTTGTTGGTGGCCAGCCGGACTACTAACTACTTTATCCGACACTCCAAGAGAATGGATCCACCTGTATGGATGGCCATCCACCCCTGTGGCTCCATCATAAAGATCCTGCATTTATTTTTACCCTCACCAGTTGCTGTGAATCCTGTTCGGCACCAAGGATAGCCAGAAACACAAGATGGTACAGTGAAGGGTGTTGAACTTTCTTGAAGCACCTCTGCACCGGAATCTTCCAGGAGGACCGAACTGCCTGGAGATTCCTGGTCCAAGGTCAGCTCCTTGCCTAATTTCCAAAAGGGTTTGCTCGACTCACCCCACAAGTACCTTGTTGCTAAGGAAACCATTTAAAGACCCCAAGTGTGATGGACATCTCCGTTTGACAGCTAAAGTGCACCTCTGTACCCCGCTCCTCTAACCATATTAAAATTGTGCTAGGTGTTGTGAACTGACCTAGGGACTCACAAGACCATAACACCAAATGGTTCCTTTGAACTCACTCTCTAAGTAACCAATTGCATCACTGTGTTTTTCCCATTGAGTACAACTTTAATGTTTTACACTGCTAAAGTACTTATTTATATAATGCTTGAAAATTGATAACTCAGATTATTGTGTCTCTATTGATTTCATTTTAGAGGCTAAAAATATATAGAAACCATAACTATTTTTATAAATTGGTGTCAGAATTCTCTCAAGTCGTGTCAATTACTTATCATCCATGTTGTTGATGTGAAATGCTTAACACATGTTTCTCTAAGTAGCCTGTCTGCTCTGTGCCACACTACCAGGACAGAGAGACGGTGTACAAATGAATACCCCGAATCCATCTTTGTGTATAGTGCTAGTATTACATGGTAAAGCACCTCTGCAATACACTTAATAGTGTCACCTTGCAACACTCACACTATAGGATTAATTGACTTTTACAGTTCTTAATGTTTTTTTTTTTTTTTCTGCAAATAGTGATGGTCTACACTAATGTGTTTTCCGGTGATGGAGTATTCTACAGATAAGATGATGGTCCGCCTGCCCTATTTAAATGCGTACAGAACGTAGTTTGGCTATGGCATAGACTACTTTGTCTGCGCTGTAGCTCAATTTCTCCAGTGACCTGATGTAGTAAGGGCCATTGGAAAATTAGCTTTAGATTTGTGGACATATAGCCAGTTTTGACTGTCCAATACCAACAGGCAAACCCTGGCGACAAGGCCTATAAATTGCTAAAAATGCCTCCAATGCCATGGGAGATAACTCCCAGGGTAAGGGGCAGTTTTCTATGCCATTTTTAAAAACAAAATTCTGCTTCAGGAGTAATATACTACATTGCCCTGACAGAGTTAACCCTGTCAGCCAGAAACTAAATCAGTCCCTTTTCTAATCTTTTCTCCTACCAATCCTACTGAAGTTACAACAGTGTTAATTACAGATGCCTTTTTACTGGTGTGGGCCTATGTTAAAGAGACAATCCTACACTCCGCTGCTATTCTATACCAGGCCCAAGAGCCTTTCTGTGTTTATTGGTCATGACTGCACAATGATTATTTGCTTTAATATGGATAGTTTGGACTTCTTCATAATGGTTTGTCAGCCTGGGGAGGTCACACATGTTGTTTGGTCCTGACAGGACACTATCCTTATTTGTTTTCAATGCTTAGAAACTATCTGCATTATGTAAGGTAATTCAGACAACTACAGAACCTCTACAATCATCATTTGTAAACTGCAGTCTCTTTCGGAATTTTTCCAGTGAGGGAGCCATACAGAGCTGGAAGGGGAGGTCTTTCCAGATCTTGGCTGTGATGTAGGATAAGGAGCGACCGAAGATGCAGGTGGGGCAGATGCGGGGTGTTTACAAGGACAAGTGAAGAGGAGCGTAGGTATCTAGCGGGTTGGTGGAAGTTCAGTGTATGGTTGAAGTAGGCAGGTCCTAGGTCATGAAGTGCTTTGTAGCCACCTGGTTTCAATGAACCCCGGTTGCCTAGGCTCTAACACAACAGTTATTTGATTTTCTTACAGACCTTCATGTGTTCCCTTACAGTGAGGGATGAGTGTTTGCCCTCCTCACACTGCACTATGATAGTCTCACTTATAAACTAGGCTTACCCACTTCCCCTTTTTTTATCCAGTCTTTTTTACCAAACACTTCCATATGAGCAATTAATATATTCTTTGGAACCCTTGCATATTGACAAGTTATGTACAGGGACCATATCGAGGAACAACGGTGAAGGCTCCTCCCCCATGATGCCATGCTCATGCCTGCCACACATGCTGCACATGTCACAGCAAGGTGCCGATGGAGGATTGCAGCAGGGGCATGATTTTACAGCTCCATTAGACCCCAACTGTCCAATTGGCCCCAATCTTTGCGGCAAACTTAATGTGGCTGTTCCCAAGTCTGTGACAGCGAAATGAGGTAGCCTCTAACCGCTGATTGTGAGGTGTGCACCATACCATAGCATAAGGAATTTTTCCCCTTCGACCTGTGAGCCCCATTTAGTGTTTGGTGCTTGGTGTTTGAGGTGTGGGGGTGCTGGTGTCAATGTGCGTTTGTCAGTATCGGTCCCAGTCTAGAGCTGAGCAGGTAGTGGGCAGCCTGAATTTCAGCCTTAGCTTTGCTGGCACTAGCCCTACCCTCCTACGGCAAACTTCCAAAAAGTCCATGGTTCTCAAGTTCAAGTATAGCCGAAACAGCAGGACAGAATTGGACTACACTGGGCATTACTGGACATAACAGGCAGTTTAACAGCCACTGGGTACCAAGGTGTGTGGTGGAGGTGGCAGCCTACAACTCCAGGTTGGAGGAGGTAAGTGAATCATTCAGACTTCTCAGAAGTACTCCATCTGCTGCTGCTTATTATCACTTACTGCTGTTGCTATTGCTGCTGCATTATATGGACTATACATGGGCCATAGTTTTACATCAAATTTTAAGCCGTTGTTGGTCCCTTCACTGATAAATAAGGGGAAAGTTATGCTCAAACCATCTGCACTGCTGGAGACTTGAGCCCCACAAGCCCCACTACCCCCTTAACACCACACTTGTCAAACATGTGTGACTTGTGACATTCCCTTCTTATAGCCCAGAAGGCCCACAGCATTTAAGACTCTGAGATGGTGCAGATAGAGGCCATGGGAAAAAAGAAGGACATGCGAACAGAGACTGGAGGATAAATTATACACAACCTCGATTCCTTCCTTATTAGTACAGAGAATGCCTTAACTAAAGAGATTGACCTCATGGAGCAATGGCTCTCCATTGAGGAGGCTAGAAGTGGTCAGATCATTATTGAAGACCCACACGGAAACAGGGACATTTTGGAGCCTGAGTTGGAGATTCCCCCCCTCATAGCTTATCACACATACAATCTGCACAACATGGATCCTGATCTTTGACCCCAATTTACCTCCTAAAGAAGAGGAAATGGGTGGGAGTAGACAGACTAGTGCACCTAAATCCAAGAAAGGGAACAAGGCAACAGGACTTAACCCTCTAACCCAGGCCTCGTTATCTGGTAACTTGGATGATAACTGTCATAGATTGGAATGCATCATGGCATTACAATTACAGCCTGTGCTAAGTAGATTAGAATCGATAGAGCAACAATTGTCACAAATATTCAGCACATGCCAAAAAGAACTCTATCTAGCACCCTGAATCCACTATCAAAATCTTTTGTGTCAAAACTAGAGGCAAGTAGAAAGACCAGGCAGGGAGAAGGAGATATGACCCCACAACAACACATACAGCAACAGGTCCCTGCGAGTACACCGTGTCTAGATTACTGTCACAGGAGACAACTTACTCTAATCAAGACAGAGACAATGCTATCTCTGTACCACACCAATCAGGCTTGAGGACTGCTGGAAACCCTAATCCTGATAGTCTCTCCAAAAATCAAGTAGTCCCGACACTGGCCCTCAGAGGCAGAGGCACCTTTAATGACCTGCACGGTGGGAGCAGCAGGTAGGGAAGAACTTTGAGGGAGATCACAGAGGGTCCAGAGATTTGATCTGCCACCAGCTGCCACCCCAGATATCCTTTTTTCGGTAAATCTTCCAGAGCTGAGACAGTTCCATATTGAAATGACAGAGCAATTTATTGGGAAGGTGCTACATTGGCTGTCAAGGTTTGCAAGAGGGGGACCTTTTTTGTCTGGGCATATTTTAATGGCAAGAAGAGTAAAGTGGGTAGACCCACAATAAATAGCATATCAGGGGATTGTATAGTGACGAGCCTAGATTGTCAAGGACAATTGCCCCTTCCCTAAACTCCTATATATTTGCCCTGCCATAAGGCTATTTTTATAAACCCTCAAAGTTCCCAGAGGGTAAAGAGGGGAAATCCTATGATCACTTTCAACTTCAATCATGGAACAAATTTCCAAACAAGATCCAATATGCCTCTTCTTAGAAACAGGTGTGCTCCGTTGGGGAACTTGGAGGACTGCAAATGACTGGGTATCAAAAACAAAGCGTCAGCTGGAGGCGGGTAGTCTAGGGTAATATCCTCAGACTCAAAAGAAGAAGATGAGGTGCAGGGTGAAATAGACTCCCTGAGACTGGTTGCCTGGAATATAGCAGGATTTAGGAAGAAAAAGGATAATGTGGACTGGATAAGAGTGGTATCCAACTAAGATATAAAATGCCTATATGAAACATGGAAAGTGCGTCCATCTTTTTTAGATGGTTTTCACTCTTATCAATCACTACTGATCCCAAGAAGGTCTGGTTGAGCTAAAGGGGGCATTTTATTAGTAATAGCCAAAACAACCAAGATAAGAATCTTGAGGTTTGTGAATAACCCACCCTATTTTGGTCAGTGAGGGTAGCAAAGATAGTGATCTGATTGTAATAAACATTTAGAATAATTACTGAGAGGGTGATACTGCACAAGTGGTTGAATCCTGGTTAGATTCCACTTCAATCTCATTCCACTCATGCTGGGATTCCCGGTGAATACCTACTCGCACAAAACTCTGCATGCATGTCCTTGTGATAGAGTATCTGCTCAGTAAGTTCAGAACATACTTTTTTTGGTCATTCTCCTCCCAACAAAGGAAAAGAATAATAGTACCATATCTGCATAGTGCTAACGCTATTCACTAGAGACCGGCTCTGAAACATTTCCAACAGCTGGAGTCCGCTTTGGTGTGCTATGTACTTGTCACCTATCTTTGGTCAGTGGTGAAGCACCGGAAATAATTATAGATCCATGGAACAAGGACTGTGTAATTCATGACTATCATAAGCTAAAGTCCTTTGTGAAGTTGTATTAGCTGTAGCGATGGTCAATTACCCACCCCCAGTATGTACCACAGCTAAGTAAGAATGTGACACTTAAAGGATCCTTGAGCAGTTGAGCATAATGCACAAGGCTTGAGTAGTTTCTATCTAATTTATGGACTCACTGGTTGTTATTCAATGGTTTTAAGATGTTAATTTCTTATTTATGAATTATGGAACAATTCAGATAAAGGGAATGTTTTTTTAATTCTTGTTTTATGATGTTTTTAGATAACAATTTTTGTCCCACAACAATTGGTCGTGCTCATTGAATTTGATGTAATTTTTAGGTACTTTTATGCACCAAACGTGATGTGAATAAAGTTTTCTGACTGATTGACTGACAAGTGTAGTCGTTATTATTTTTATTTATCAGCACAACAATATTTCACAACTAACCCACAATGAGATACAGTCAATCTTCATCTGTGCTGATTAATGACAAAATTAGTTATTTAAACAAGTTAAAACATTGGCATATTGCAAGCAGAGAACTAAGACTGTTTGGATTTTTTCCATGAAATTATGACAAAAAGGTCTTTTAGATTCAGTCACTTAAAAGCAACTCAAATCACCTCTACTCAAAGGGGCTGAAACATCACAGAATTCTGTGCTCTGGAGATCTGACCTTATATGAATGGGGAAAAGGAGAAACTGAAGAACAAAATGCCAGGAACAGCAAATATATGAAAAAGTGAATGGAATGTTGAATAAGTGAATAGAGTGGAAAAAACCTTGTCTGAGAAAGATCACAAATCAGTAATAGTACATGCAGGTATGGAAGACCTAAGGACCATTTTGAATGATTATTTGAGTTTCTGGTGTATATGATGACCTCATTAGGTTTAGCAGAAGTCTGGAAAAACAAATTGGTTTCCTAAAGTGTAAAACAGAGTGGAAGGCAGAGGTCTGAAGTTGTCATTGCAAGAATGAAAATGTGCACTTGTACTTGATACCATGAAAGCAGAAAGCTAAATACATGACCAAGATTTGTAGGCGCTGCAGAAGATTTGTACCCAGGGCCTTCAAAATGGTGCTGGCTTTATGCCCATGACCCTGTGCTGTAAGAGCCCCACTCTCCTTCAGCAAGATTTATTTATTTTTGTTTAATGGCAACGAAGCCTATCATCAGCAACAATAGTGAGATGTCAAGATTGCCATCAGAAGCCAGGTGTTTTCTTTTCTGGGAGAGCACTTTTTTAATACTTAGGCACTTCTATACATATAAATAGGCACTTATGGCACATGGAACAATTAGTAGATGAATCCAAAGGGCTGCATCTTAAGTTTAGGCCCCAAGCCTCGTAAAAACATCTGGCAATCCTGTTCTAGACTGTGTTCTCAATATAATGTAGATCCTTGGCAGAATTATTAACAAGAAACCCATCCAGCTGAAAGACGAAATGTGAATAGAAAAGTGAAATACCTTGTCATAAAGTGTGCTAAACTTTTGATTCAGTATGGAGGGCACAAGGCCAACAAGTACTCAATCCATCCAAAGGAATATGGTACATACCTCGTACTGGTGTATGCTAATCCACAATCATCATAACTTCTCCATGTGGATGGACTAAGTGCTTCCCTGTATGAAGGAGGAGCTAAGAAGCTCAGAGGCAGAGGTTTACCTGCGTCAAAGAGGATCCATCCAACCCATACATTCTTAGGACTCAGCTGTGCAATAACTGAAAATTTCCACTGCTGCCTCTACACAGTATAAACTGACAACAGCCCATTGACAGATGCACTGAAGAAAATAAGTAGAATACGCATGGGCACTGGTATCAGCTTCATCACTGAATACTTTCCAAATCTGTTATCATCCTGGGAAGACCATCATCATTGCTGATGCCCTAATCAGGCGAGCACACCCAGCTACATCTGCTGGGAGTTGGGTTAAATCAACAGACTCATTTATGAAGTCTGTCTATATCATTTCAAAGAATGTGTCAAAAAGTGAGACCCACAACATTTTATGCACACAGGCCTTAGACCAAATTAGTATCAAATGTATATTATGATGGTGTAAATCTAGAAATACGAATGCTGCCCAGATTACCAAAAGAGGACAAGGTACTATCGAAGATGTCTGATCCAAGATCAACTCAAGTGCTGAATTATGAGTGCGCATCCTGCTGGCTGAGTAAAGTGCGAGAAGCATGCATACTGCCACCAGACTGCAGAAGGTGTATAGAGCCAGGTGGCATCTTAATCAAAGAATCAATTGACCATGACCAATGTGCTTGTCCAAGATTGGTGTTTACTGAAAAATACAGAAGAAAGGTTTTGTAATGTCAAGGCCTCTTGGGGTCCCACACCCCAATTTTAGTCTGTTTATTGCACATTGGCGGAAGGGGAGCAAATATGGCTGCATAGTGATGGATGCTGGAAAGGATCACTTTGTGACTCTGTATTAGGTTTGTGCTATGGTGTTTGAGCTGGGATTGTGGTGTTCTCATGAGAAGAGACACTTTGTCAGTTCTCATAAGAACATTGATATCTCAGTGGTCATATTGTTGGCAACAGTAAATAAACCTCACTCTTTTTCAGATGCCTTGCTTTGCAATTGAGAATTGAACTAAAGCGATTAAGACTCACTTAACATTGGGATCTGACTTTCCTATATAGATCGCCTACGACAATCAATATCTTCATTGCCCTATGGACTTCTGGACATTAGTCACTTGAACTGAAAGAAAAGAAAACAAAAAAGGTTAGTGAATTTTATGTGCAATAAAGAGTGAACAAGTGCCTCTCTTGTAGTGCGTAAGAGTAATTAAAGGCCTTATTTCTTTGTTGGTGGGTGGGATACTCTGCAAAATGTGGTGGATATTCCTACCACTGTATTAAAGTGTCATACGCAGCCCCTTGCAAATTACAGAATCACTTTGCCTCTGCGTTGTATGACTGACTGGGGGCACAGAGCCAAACATGTCTTTAAGAGGCGTGCTGAAAGTGTGCCACGAAACGGTGGTGCACCTTCAGTGAGCCTCCTAAAGGCAGCCCTCTGGGGGAAGAATGTGGGTTCCATTGACCCCAATACATCACTCTGCAGGCGGGTGCAATCACTCACTGCATCTACCTGCAAGGGGATCTCTAATCCCCTTTCAAAGTGCAGGCAGGTTGGCACCTGCTCAGTGAAGTAGCTTTTAAGCAGCTGCTCTGTATTGCACTTGAGTTTCGTGTTGCTCTGGGGCAGCACATTCATTCTAATATGGCACACATTTCTTATTTGAACTCAGCACACCTTTTGAAAATGTGATGTGGTGCAAACAAGGAATGTGCCCCTTATCCATATAATGGTCCAGGAAGTTATGGATAATTACGCCCACTTTATGACCATAAAATCAACCATATTGCAGCAATGGCAGATCCTCACCAATATGTCAACATGCTAGTAATCTGGAGGTCAGACCACTGAGGAGGCAGCGGTCAAATCACTACCAACAGTACAGTGGTCTTGGGACTACAGAACATGTAATCAGCCCACAAGTCTTTCTGAGAAAGAATAAATAAAAGTCATGCCGCAGCATTCTGTACCACCTGAATGTTATGACTTGTGAGGTCGGGAAGTCCAAGTTATAACATTTTGGCATATTCCAAGCGAGATGTCATAAGAGCCTTGATAGCATTTTTCCTGCAGGAAAAGACAGAAAATGCAAAAACTCTTTTGATGCCTGCAGGAGTTCAAGACACATTGAATCAAAGGAGTTTGAGGTTGGAAATGTACTTGATTTTCAAACTTAACGCCTACGTTCTTGCCACCTCCGTGGAGGAAGATTATGGAGGTGCTCCATCCGGTCAGCATGCCGACCAGTTGGTACTAGGTACCTAGGTGTCATTTTGGTCGTATCGGTCAAACACAGCATTCAGGCAAGTACTGATGAATCAGAGCATATCTTCACCATGCTCAAAGGAGAACAGAGTTTCTGTATTATCTGCATATGTTATAAAATTGTTTAAAATGCATTGACCAAAGAGGCGAGAGGGTGAGATAGATATTGCACTAAGTAGTCCTAAGTGTGGAGCCCTAAGGAACCTGACTGAAATTACCCTATTACCAGAAGCCAAAGGTGCCGGCCATATGTCCTGTTCTTTATTGTCTAAAAAGGAGGTCAACCAACTAAGTGTCAGCCCCTGATTACACACTGTTGGAAACTCATTCTAAGTAAAACTGCAGTAATGCAATACTTGGTTCCTTTCATTATAGCTCTTTAGAATATGTTTGTGGGCATTTCAAGTCCAGTATTCCCCACCAGTAAACGACAACTGAGAACATAAATCGCCAAATCGCATAAATGGCAGGTCTCACTGCCACAGAAATGATCCCTCTAATATTGCAAATCATCAATAGTCTAAATTAATATTTAATTCTGCTTCTTTTCTTTTTCTAGGTAATAGCCATGACAAAAGCAGACTGCTCAGGAAACACAACAAATAATGTAGAATTTCTACTCACTGGACTACAGGTTGTTCCACAGATGCAGCCTTTCCTCTTTTTTATATTCATGACTATGTATTTGTTTACGGTTTCAGGAAATGGCCTCATTATTTTATCTGTATATATGGAGGACAGCCTTCACTCTCCCATGTACTTCTTCCTTGGGAATCTGTCGCTGTTAGACGTCTGTGCAACTTCCAATGTTATGCCCACCTTACTCGGTGGGCTATTGACAGACAGCAATATAATTTCTTTTGGCAAATGTATGACTCAATATTTCTTCGTTATGTGGATGGTATCTGCTGAGTGCCTCCTCCTGACTGTTATGGCCTATGACAGATATGTAGCCATATGTTATCCTTTACATTACCCAATATTTATGGACCAGAGGCTCTGTATTCAACTTGCTCTTGGATCTTGGATGACTTCCTTTATGTTGATGATGTTTTTTCACTCTCTAGTGAGAACAGCAGAGTTCTTTGGCATCAATGAGCTAGACCATTTCTTCTGTGATTTTGAACCTCTTCTCAAAGTAGTATGCTCTGACACAGCCCTGATTAAATTGGTTGCCTTTCTTATGTCAGCTGGTGTAGCATCAATCCCTTTCACATTTATCATTATATCCTATATATATTACATCAGCAGTCCTTAAAATCAAGTCACATAAAGGGAGGAGTACTGCCTTTTCTACATGTAGCTCCCACCTTGTGGTGGTCAGTACATACTTTGGCATCCTGATGATAATGTACATGGTGCCACCAGCCGGGCACTCACTGAATGCAAACAAAGCCTTATCGCTGCTCTACACTGTGGGTACCCCAATGACTAATCCAGTTGTTTATGCTCTGAGAAACAAGGCAATAATAGAGGCCTTCAGGAAGAATGTAAAGAAAGTTTTGTAATCTATATATGTCTAGAAATCTCAATCTTTGTGCCTAAATAGAGACTGTATGACCGATGGAGTAATTGTTATGACTTGTGGCTTTTGATGTCTTACTGCTTTATGTTTTGTATTATTGCATGGTACACTCTCTTGAACACGTGCAGTGCACTGCAAAAATATGTCCTGTCCTTATCTTCATTAAAAAAAATATCGCTGGTTGAACTCGAGGTGTTCTTTTGTATCCATAGTAGGCTGCACTAACTGAAGAACTGTGCACATTTCCAGAAAGAATTAGGTAGAAAGTCATAGCACCTGGAAATCAGCTTGTCACTGGTTGTCAAACTATTACTCCTTCAATTCATTTAAAAAATGCAAGATTATTTAAAATAAAAAAGCATGTAACGAAGGACTCAGACCTATATATGGCTTATATTTAATGTATCTACGTGTCCATGTATAAAATAGAACTGTGTAGTCCTGGAGACGGTCTGATTCCGTATGATAAAAGATATATGGCAGACAGTGTTAGAGTCAGTAACGTTTAAAATGCAAGTAATCCTCTACTTAAACAAGATAGAGGCTGACCTTAACTACTGTCATTTGCATACATATGAAAAGAAAGAAAAGATGCTGCTTCCAATTCACTGCTCTTCTTTGGATTTCTGTGTGGATGCTGTTGCTAGAGAGTTGTTATGGAGTACTTCTGACAAAATAATTATAAAGTCAAGATTTGTAACATGCTCATATGTGTAGCTAGACTTTTAGTGAAAACTTTAAAACATTAGCATTCTTGTATCTTTTCATTGAGTCATTTTCAGGTGTATAACTTGTAGTATCATTGAACAACCTGTTCTAATGTTTTGCATGAATATGCTTAGTGCTTTTTTTTAACAAACAACTAAGGGTTGTCCATAGTGCCTCACTACTTATGCTTTATTAATATGAAGTAGCTAACTTAAAACTCCATAACAGTTGAGGCAACTAACAGGTATTTCTCATTAAGGTAGAAAATGACCAAACACTTTTTTGGACTCTATTCGAGGTCTAATAAATAGCACAAGACATTAATGTCTACAGCAATGTAATATTTCTTATGTACATGAACATCAGTTTAAAAAGTGTAATATCTACTATATGTGAATGATTTCACAGATATGCTTCATGTCTTGTGTGTTGTGAAAGGTTATGCACATTAGCACTAGACAGATAATACAAAATTGGGTGTAGCTTGCTGAATACCTTCCAGTGTGATTGAGGTCATTAATAATGTCATCAATAGTGTTGTTCTACATGTCATGAGTAAAGTAATATGTGAGGTTCTAAGTATTGCATGGTGGGGTGCAGGTTATAGTTAGCTTGCTGAGATATAACTGGCAGATTTAAGTGTTTTGGGGGGTTTTACATTGTGTGTGACATTGCCACCTAACTATAACGTCACTATAACCTTTAATTAAATCAGTATATGTGTGTGGGTATATATATTTTTTTCCACCGAACACAACAAAGGTTACAGGTATGTTATGATGAGGCTGAATGTTTCACTTGCACAAAACCAGTGAAATTCAGCTGTTATAATTAGTGAGCTAACTATAACTCTATAACTCACACTCCTGCAATGCACTACATAGGGCCTCGCATAATACAAGGGCAGTGACATCCCTGACGACATTTCAAATGACATCACTGATGACATCATCCAGGGCCTGTGAGTGTTTTAACAATTTTTATGAGTGACAAATTTATATATATTCACAGAAAACCCCATATAGTAAATAGTACATACATTTCTACCATAGTGCTAATAAGATGAACATAAGCAGTTCAGATAAAAACAGTAGAAGTTGCATGTTCCTAAAATGCATACCCTAAGTAATTTGCCTAAATGTACCTATCCTAGATCTGTATGTGTAGCATTTATATGCATGTTTGTAACCAAGAAACTCCTAGGGAAGAACCATGCCCCTCACCTGATGGTCCAAAATGAAAGACCCTGTCTCTGCTTCGAGGATTACACCCCACACCTGTTTCCATAGGCAAGTCCGCCGTTTGACGAACTCGCTGGGATGCTGTAAACAGCACAGGGGAGTCGCCACTCAAACAGGTACATTTCGCCACACTTTCTTTATTGTAGGAAGCAACACGGAACCAGGGACGAGCCAACGAAATGCTCAATTACCTCCCAACACGTTTCATGCAGCTCACTGAAGGAGAACGACGTGCACCGCAACTACCAGCATGCCATTGTCTTGGCCACGCCCACTGAGGCGGAGTAAGTTGAATATTTAGGTTGCTGTCAAAAAGTAACTTACGATTGACTTTGATCCCAGAGCCCCTGAAGAAGTGTTTTTAACATGAAACACATTGGGAGGGAATTGAGCATTTCGTGGGCTGGTCCCTGGTTTCGTGTTGCTTCCTACAATAAAGAAAGTGTGGCAAAATGTACCTGTTTGAGTGGCTTCTTCCACAGCAGGCAACTTTTCGTGTTGGATATATATGTATGTATATATATATATATATATATATATATTCACTGAAAAAACCATAGGTTTCACACACGTTATAGTTAGGAATTAGCATTTAAAAAACCTTGCAAATTCACTGAAAAAACCATAGGTTTCACACATGTTATAGTTAGCTGGACATTTCACTCGTAAAAAACCAATGAAATTCCCCCGTTATAGTTAGTGCAGGCAACTATAACTCACGCGACCGCAATCCTCTGCTGATGATGTCAGATATTACATCACTGATGACATATGTGTCTTTATGAAAAATGAATATTTGTAATATATGTATAGCTAAAGATACAGTATTAGCATCAACAGAGGATTGCGGTCGCGTGAGTTATAGTTGCCTGCACTAACTATAACGGGGGAATTTCATTGGTTTTTTACGAGTGAAATGTCCAGCTAACTATAACATGTGTGAAACCTATGGTTTTTTCAGTGAATTTGCAAGGTTTTTTAAATGCTAATTCCTAACTATAACGTGTGTGAAACCTATGGTTTTTTCAGTGAATTTGTAGGGTTTTTTAAATGCTATTTTTTATTTGAGATTTTTGGTAAACCTATGTATAAAATAATATATGTACTATATCCTGCATTATGGAATGGTAATTTTTTTTTTTTATGCATTTTTTTCCGTGCGCGTACGGTAAGCTGACGCTATGCGCTCCGTACGTCATAAGTACGGTGCGCTTACGTGATACGATGCGCGTACGGTAAGCTGACGCTACGCGCTCCGTACGTCATAAGTACAGTGCGCTTACATGATACGTACGTGACGTACGCGTACACGCATGCGCGTTGCGCGGAAGCAACGTCGCGGTTACGCAGGGGCGTGTAATGCGCATGCGCGAGTGCGTCTTACATACGCGCTCCGTATGCGCTCCGTAAGCGTCACGTTTGCGCATGCGTACTTGTTTACGAGCGCGTAGCGTAAGCTTACGGAGCGCGTAACGTAAGCTTACGGTGCGCGCACGGTAGGTCATGTGATCCACAAAGAACACTTTTCATTGGTTGAAACTACTTTCAGTTCCAGAAACTTCCCACACCACACCCATTCCCCTCATTACTGTTTGAGATCCCCTAGGAGAAGGAGCTGAATTGACATTGAGATACAATGGCAGAACAGCAGACCTCTTCTGAGAGTGAGGCTAGCAGCACCACCATCATCCAGAGAAGGAGGAAACAAAAGAATTCTTTTGTGTGGGAGTATTTTACTTTTCCAGAGGGGCAGAAAAAGGTCAATGCTCCATTGGTCACTTGCACACTTTGTGACCGTGTTTTATCTAGAGGAGATCCAAGGAAGAAGTATTCCTTTGGAAATCACTCTATGAAGAGACACCTTATGGATAGACATCCCAGGACCTTTGCTCGACATATTGGAGAAAACTCTTCCGTAAGTCACCGGAGCCCAACCTCAGAAGCTCAGCTGAGTACATCATCGGCAGCTCAGCTGAGCCCTTCCTCTGAGGTGGGAGCATCACCTTCTTCTGCTCCTCTGGACATTAACCCTCGATTTGGGAGGGTTGCAATGAGGTGTACAATGTGTTGTGGTCTTATTGTTTTTGGGGAGACCAGTGTTTCCCTTATTAACAATAAGATAGACCAGCACGTTTGTAGACGCTCATAATATTCCCATTCTTTCTTTCCTCCATCCCTGTATTAACCCAACGGTTCTTTTAAGAGCCAACCTTACCTCACAATTTTTTTTTAAGCTTTCTTTTTCATTTTTTTTTTTTGCCGTGCGCGCACGGTACGCGTATCCGCTACGCAAAGTTCGCGGAATTTTCCATTTACGCCGTGCGCGTACGCTACGCGCATTCGGCGATTTTTTGAAAAAAAATTAAAATTAATTTTTGCCGTTGGGGGTCCTTCTGGGACCCCCTGACAAAGGCTAGGGGGTCAGGAACGGTCCAGCCTGCCCCCTTTTCACGTTATCCACCTTTGTTTTTCACCCCCTCAGACTGCGAGAGACAAAATGGCGGCCGACACTTCCTGGTTTCGACCGATTCGAATGTTTACTGAGATCTAACAACCAATCAGAATCGCGCTCGTGCACGGCGGCGTGCGCGTACGGTAAGCTTACGGTACGCGCTCGGAGCGCGCCCATAGATATATATATTGATTTAAATGCTATTTTCTCAGGAAATACTGAACAGATTTACACCAGACCTGCAAAAGGCACATCCCTGACCTGAGGACTACCTCTCTGCCAAATTTCAAGTAATTCTGTTCAGCCGTTCGGGCTGCAGCTTGGACTAAAGGTCCTATGGAAAAATGCATGGGGAAAATGCGTTTTGGGACCCCCCCTTTTTCTCAGCCCCCGCTTGACGAATCCCCCCGAGACTTTCAGGGAAGGAGCGGAGCAGAGCGCCCCACCTATTTTGAAAATTTCGCGAGGATTACTCAATCGGCGCATAAGTTATTCAAAATAGAATGTTGCGGATTTCCTATGGAAACACGGTCCTAACTATAACTATCTACTGGCGACCGCCAGTAGATAATATATATATATATATATATATATCAATTAAAAAAATTATGACGCCAAGTGCGGTTTAAAAGATTTATTCTGCTGCCGCTATCAAACACGCTTTGACTGTAAAACAGTCTTGTTCACTGAGAACGAAATTGTGAACTCGGCCATTTTTTAAAGTGCATTACGTGTTTCAAACAAGTCACATGACAAATTACAACTGTAATTAACGTGAAAACAGACTCGTAGTTTTTTCAATTCACTGACATTTTTAGACAATCAGGGCACTTCTTTCGCAAGAGTCGTTAATCTAAAATACGATATTAAATGATCATAATGAAGGCCACAATTAATACATTACCACATTATTTAGGACGCATCAATTTAGCATACCATGTCGTATTCATTAATACAATATTTACACTATTTACATTATGTTATCTGGCATTGTGCTCAAGTGAGCATACATTTCATTTGAAATCCATGGCAGACCTGCAATTGCATAATGATTCAGCTCCAGTGAGATTTTATACCAACAACGTCCCACTTAGTGCCATCATCATCATAAATATAATTCATTGTTGTTTATATAATTATTTTCTTTTTTCTTTTTTCATCATGCCCCAGTGGGCCTAGAATTTATGTTTCCTTGTGAATTCATTATTGTGATTTTTTGATAATACTGCAAATATTGTGATCAATTGACCTCTAATCTGAGAAGTCTGAATAACATTACAAGTCTGTTAATAAAATCCTCCTATTTACACATAAAAAATCCTTTCCTGTACATATATTCTCCGGGCAGTACATTATACTCATGTGCAAGTCTTCTTCCATATTTAAACCTCCTGGCTGCTTTGAGTCTAGCTCTATAATATAGCGAGACTCCAATCGTCTTCATTTCTTCTCTCTATTTCCACCTCTTGTGTTCATTTCCACTGCATCAATTGCATAGTATGTTAGGCCCCAGGGATCCTTGCCATGTGCTTTTTCAAAGTGACGTGCCACGAGATACGTTCTGTCTCCGTTCCTAATGGCCCTCAAATGTTGAAGGATTCATTTGTGTACTTCTAGAATTGTGCTGCCCACGTACCACAGGCCACAAGGGCACTGGAGCACGTACACAGCAAAACTCGTTTTGCAGGTGTATTTTCCTCTAATCCTACGCATTTTGTTAGACGGGCCCAGTCTGTATTGTTCGGTATTTGTTCCATGCGTACATGCTTTACACCTGGCGCATTTCACAAACCCTTGCTTTTTGTTCAACCATGTTGTTTTAGGTTGTGGTCTCCTTAAGTTGTTTCTGACTAGTGCCTGCTTAAATGACCTTGCCCTTCGAAATGTAATTTGTGGCCTTCGAGTGACATTTCTTCCCAAGAGTGGATCATTCTTATTCACACGCCAGTGTCTATTTAAAATACTCCTCACTTCATCATGTTGTTTACTAAATGTTGTAATAAATCTACACTGTGTCTAGTTTTTCTTGTTTTTCTTATCATGTTTTTACTAGTATCAAAGAGTAATTCCTCCCTCCTTCTTTTGGAGGCCTTACTCACACCACTGTCAATCCAATCATCTGGGTACCCTCTAATCTTAAATCTTCCTTTAAGAATGTTGAGTTCTTTCTAAGTTTCCCCAACCTCACTGCAGTTACGCCTTACTCTGAGGCTTTCACAATAGGGAATACCGCGCTTAAGATTTGAAGGGTGAAAACTCCTTGCATGCAATAATGTATTCCCCGAGGTTGGTTTTCTGAATAGTTTCCTTTCCACCTTTTCTTAATGGACATGTACAGTCAGGTCGAGAAAATTCACACTGTAACAACTGATCTCACTAGTGAAGCTTAAATTCAAATTATTTTTTTGTATCTTATCAATAAAGCTCTTCACTTCTTCCTCAGTGCCCTTTCATACTAAGAATAAATTGTCTATGAAGCGACACCAGTACATTATATGATTATCCCATTCATTTTGGTTCTGCGTCTGGATCACCTGCTCTTCCCACCAGCCCATGTGCAAATTAGCATAGCTGTGGGTAAAGCGTGGTGAAAAAAAAAAGGAAAAAAGAAAATAAATATGAATAACAATGAATTATATTTATAATGATGATGCAACTAAGTGGGATATTGTTTGTATAAAAGCTCACTGGAGCTGAATCATTATGCATTTGCAGGTCTGCCATGGATTTCAAATGAAATGTATGCTCACTTGAGCACAATGCCAGATAACATAATGTAAATAGTGTAAATATAGTATTAATGAATACGACATCGTATGCTAAATTGATGCGTCCTAATTAATGTGGTGATGTATTAACTGTGGCCTTCATTATGATCATTTATTATGGCATTTCAGATTTCCCACTCTTGCGAAAAAAGTGACTTGATTGTCTAAAAATGTCCGTGAATTGAAAATACTACAAGTCTGTTTTCACGTTAATCACAGTTGTAGTTTGTCATGTGACTTGTTTTAAACACGTAATGCACTTTAAAAAATGGCCGTGTTCACAATTTCGTTATCAGTGAACAAGACTGCTTTACAGTCGAAACGCGTTTGATAGCGGCTGCGAAATAAATCTTCAAAACCGCACTTGGCGTCGTCATTTTTGAAATTGATGTATAGGACCCGCTCTAGAGGGGTCACAGCGACGACGCAACTCTCGTTCTGGAGTGGCAAGGAATACTCAAGAGTAGTGAGAGGATATATATATATATATATATATATATATATATTCACTTAAAAAACCATAGGTTTCACACACGTTATAGTTAGGAATTAGCATTTAAAAAACCTTGCAAATTCACTTAAAAAACCATAGGTTTCACACATGTTATAGTTAGCTGGACATTTCCCTCGTAAAAAACCATTGAAATTCCCCCGTTATAGTTAGCGCAGGCAACTATAACTCACGCGACCGCAATCCTCTGCTGATGACGTCAGATATTACATCACTGATTACATATGTGTCTTTCTGAAAAATAAATATTTGTAATATATGTATAGCTAAAGATTAATGGAAGAGGAAATGGGTAAATAGGTGTCTAAATACAGTGATGTAATATCTGACGTCATCAGCAGAGGATTGCGGTCGCGTGAGTTATAGTTGCCTGCGCTAACTATAACGGGGGAATTTCAATGGTTTTTTACGAGGGAAATGTCCAGCTAACTATAACATGTGTGAAACCCATGGTTTTTTAAGTGAATGTGCAAGGTTTTTTAAATGCTAATTCCTAACTATAACGTGTGTGAAACCTATGGTTTTTTAAGTGAATTTGTACGTTTTTTTAAATGCTAAGTTATGTATTTATTAATATTTTCTTTTTCAGGTTTTTCACCGTGCGCGCACCATACGCGCACGGTGCTCTTCGCGCACCAAGTGCCCACGATGCGTTGTTCGTGCCGTGCGCGTACGGTGCGCGCACCCCGCGATTTTTCGCAAAAAAAAAAAATATTTTTTTACCCTTGGGGGACCTTCAGTGACCCCCTGACAAAGGCTAGGGGGTCAGGACCTGTCCATCCTGCCCCCTTCTCACGTTTTCCCCCTTTGTTTTTCATTGCCTCAGACTACGAGAGACAAAATGGCGGCCGACACTTCCTGATTTCGACCGATTCGAATGTTTACTGACATCTAACAACCAATCAGAATTGCGCTCGCGCACGTCACCGTGCGCGTACGGTATGCTAACCGTACGCGCACGGTGCGCGCTTATAGATATTTATATGCTTTTAACTGCAATTTTCTCAGGAACTAATGCACAGATTTACACCAGACCTGCAAAAGGCACATCCCTGAACTGAGGACTACCGCTCTGCCAAATTTCAAGTAATTCTGTTCAGCCGTTCGGGCTGTACCTTGGACTAAAGGTCCTATGGAAAATTGCATGGGAAAAACGCGTTTTGGGACCCCCCTTTTTTCTCAGCCCCCGCTTCATGAATCCCCCCGAGACTTTCAGGGTAGGAGCGAAGCGGAGCGCCCCACCTATTTTGACAAATTCACGAGGATTCGTCAACCGGCGCCAAAGTTATTCAAAATAGAATTTTCAGATTTCCTATGGGAACACGGTCCTAACTATAACTATCTACTGGCGACCGCCAGTAGATAATATATATATACATATATATATATATGTTAAAAGATATATGTAGGTTCGTCAACGAGAAAGCTTAAAACAAGATGGATGGAACATTTGAGAGCAATAAAAAATTGTGACCCAAAATATCCGATGGCAGTTCATTTTAAAGAAAAGCATAGACGAAATGAACTGAACAATATTGAGTTAATGGGAATTGAGCAAGTCACTATTGATCGGAGAGGGGGTGATTTAGAAGCGAAACTGAGATCCAGGGAAACGTTTTGGATTAATAAACTACAAGCGGTTAAGTTTGGTCTTAACATTGATAGAGAGATTTATACCCTTCTGATATAATATGGACTTTAAATGTCCCGTGATTAAATCTTTTTCACATATAACTTTTTTGATTTTGATTTATAAACTGTTTATTGATCCCGTACCTCTTGTGCATCAATAATTAATGTGTTAGATGAACAAACAATATTGAGGTATTCCTCTTTGATGGTGATCTCAAAACTTTATTATATTGGAATTATAACCTGGTCTTTGACTTCTTTTACTTCTTTTACTTTTTTACTTCTTTCCAAGAATTGTGTTGTATGATCTAACGTTTAATATGTTATCAATTTGATATGAAGTCAACCTATGAGATAGCTCACTTAACTAAAACCCCATACTATCGCATCTAGCAATACGGGGGTTCGAGTCCACCTCGAAAAGTCAAAAAAACATTAAAAAAACATAGACTTTTGATATAATTTTTATTTACAAATAAACATATAGATGGATCGAGTGTTGATATAATGGTACAAATTGGGAATAGATATCCTTATTCTTTACTTTTAAAATATATAGATTGGGTAGCCACCATGTGCATTTCTTACTCTAATCATCGAGTAACAAATATTGGTAATAAATTCAAATAACCTATCCTTCTAATTACACATCTTGCTTACAAATAACATGATAGCTCACCTGGTCAGAAGATGTATACTCATGTGTTTACAGAGTTAGGAGTTCGAATCCCAATTTTAGATGCTAGGTATTGTTTTATTTTATTTTATTTTTCTCAAAAATATTATGTTACCATTTATTTTGTATTGATAAAAACAAGGCATATATTGGTTCGACTGATTAATGTTTTACAATTAAAATTATTTTACGTATTTACCGGCAATCCTGATAATGTATTGAAGTGAGGTGGCACTTTAAATATTTTCCCGCCGTTTTTCCTATCTACCAATTAGAGGAGGAGTATAAATAGAAGTAGGGTAACACCGTTTGTTTCACTTGCTGAACAGACGGATCGAGTTCTGGATGCTAATCGATTGAGCGGTAAGAAGGAATCCATGCGTACCCGCATTTGAGTCTAACTGTGGGGATTTAAATATTGCTTGCTTAGATGAAGCTGTACTTTTGCTTGCTACTCTCAGAACTTATCTGATAGTAAATAGAAAGGTATTTGACCTGTGGTGATCTACTTTCAGTACTATCTTCATTATTTGCAGTGTTGTTCTATCTAGATGAACACTGCACTCATAACGCCGTATTATTGTGCATAGATGGTCCGTAGTGAACATTGATAGTAGAGTGGAACCCAGTAGACAGCTTGGTATAACTTTTGTAACACAGGAATTATATCTGCAAGTCCAGGGTAATAAATTCAAATAACCTATCCTTCTAATTACACATCTTGTTTACAAATAACATGATAGCTCACCTGGTCAGAAGATGTATACTCATGTGTTTACAGCGTTAGGAGTTCGAATCCCAATTTCAGATGCTAGGTATTGTTTTATTTGGAATTATATTTGCAAGTCCAGGGTGATCTAAAAGTTTGCTCTAAATTATTGTTTTTTAGATCTTATCATGGAGCGCTAAATATATAAATCTTCAATTTGACCGGATTCTAATTGACTAATATTGATTAGTGGAATTTGAACATAAATAAGGTGAGATTATTTTATTTTAGTTTGGTATAAATAAACGTGGGTCTAATCAGACAAGTCATTGAACATTATATTAAATAATAGATTTATCCCTTAGGAACTGGTTTTAAAATAGGGAGCCTGATATAATTTGGAACAACATTGGAGCCACTCTAACAGAGATTACATAAGGAATCAAAAGGTACCATTTTTTCGTACATTAAACCGATTATTAGATCACATAGCTATTAAATACTCACATTTACAAAATTTCGAGCTTAGGCCAGTCCTCCAAGAATCCCTCGAATTACTGAATTACCCAATTATCACTTTTCTCTTTCTTTCTCTTTTCACTCCTTTTGCCAACTCCTTTCTGTATTGAGTTACGGGGTACTGTTAAAATGTATAATGATGGAGTTCCTCTTTAATTTAATTTAAATATATTGATCTATACAATGTATGTGTAATTTATATACAAACAAGTATGTATATATGAATAATACAAAGATGGAGTTCCTCTTTATTTGAATATTGATTTTTTCAAAATGTGTGTAGTTTGTAAATGAAAAAGTATGTCCTTATGAGTTCTAAAGTATACTATTTTCTGTTTATGTGACAGCCCTGAAGAAGCGCAGTTGGCGCGAAACACGTGTTGGCACTTTGTGTGTTATTTTTGTGAACTTTGACTTCTGACGGAACAAGAATAAAAACAAATGAATAAGAAGACCTATCATCTGTTTCTGTTTTTGAATGTTAGACTTACATTGATCTCAGAAGAATCTGTGTTCAATATATATATATATATATATATATATATATATATATATATATATATATACACACCCAGCTTCCACAGAGGCATCCATTGAAGAAGGCACGGACTCGAGGCAGTCAGGATACAGCATCTGTTTATTAAATCGTTTCACCCGCAATCCCAGAGGTAAAAAAGAGAGGCGTTTCGGCTTGCTAAAAGCCTTTGTCAATCTGGTTTGGCACCATTATACAAACATAATATATAGCTACTCTCACTTGGTCAATAGGTGGACATAGAAAACATACTATCAAGCATGCCACCACCATTTGAGCCCTATGCAACAACTAAATGCCCACTTGTGCTGAAAATCAGCGGTGTTACAGGTAAAGCATATTATAATGGATAGATTGAACAGTGCATGTAATTGTTAACATGATGTGCCATTGTTTTATATTTTTCATGAGCAAATTAATTCTCACCCAAACAATCATTAAAGCGTCCCCCATCATGGAAATATATACAGGTATATGAATTGTGCCGCCAAACATCTTCTCTTGTAATGCCTAAAAATAAAATGAATTGATTCTATTAAAAGAAACTGCTGCTAAATGTCACTAAATTAGAGTAATAAATATAGTTTAGTTTCTGTCCCGGAATGAGAGCCCGAGCTGCTACCAAGTTCACCTCTGACCTATACTGCGAGATCAGAGTAAACTTCTGCATTTAAAATTCAAACGATCAGAGGCATGGGGACAAGAAAATAGCCGCTGCAACCCGGGGTCTGATTGACCACAATGAGTGTGAATTCTCGACTTCAATACCAATCCGCAAACTCATGCTTGGAGCCACATGGGACTACCACTCCCATAATGCCTCTTGATGGTCTTAATACACTGCAGAAGTACAAATATCCGGTGCAAAGTCAGAGTCAAGGGGCCGATGACCAGGGCAGAAGGCAAATGTCTCGATGTCATAGTGAATAAGCAGCATTAAAATTAAGTTTGCATGAGGCACAAACTCGTGGTTGCAGGGTACCGATGAACAAATTTCATTACGCCAGACTAACCTCACTCATATATATATATATTCACTGAAAAAAACATGGGTTTCACACACGTTATAGTTAGGAATTAGCATTTAAAAAACCTTGCAAATTCACTGAAAAAACCATAGGTTTCACACACGTTATAGTTAGCTGGACATTTCACTCGTAAAAAACCAATGAAATTTCCCCGTTATAGTTAGTTCAGCTAACTATAACTCGCGCGCCCGCAATCCACTGCTGATGACGTCACATATTACATCACTCATGACATGGTCAGTGACATCACTCATGACATCACTCATGACATCTCAAATGACATCACTGATGACATCATCCATTGAGTATGTGTTTCTGTACAATTTTAATATGTTTAATATATATAGGGAAAGGCCTGTTGAAGAATGAGTGGGTGTACAAGTGTGTAAACGGATGATTTTCTGTGGTGCTTAACTGACTCTATAAGTGAGTCGTTAAATGTATCTTACTGCAGACTAGTGACTAAACTGTGTAAATGTTTGTATGTGTCTGCATGTTAGTGTATAAGTGGCTGCATGGTTTTGTAAATACCTATATAAGTGTGTATATGAGTTATTGATTGCTTGTCTCAGTATCTGTATGGGTTGCTGAGTGTTTGTGTGGGTAAGGTGTGTGTGACTCTATGCATAGATGTGTGAACGGGTGATTCTATGGGTGCATGGTTTTAAGAGTGCATCTGTGATGGACTGTATGGTTGAGTGAGTTTATGTATGGGTGTGTTAGGGATTGAATGCATATTTCAGTGGTACATTTGTGACTAACTACATATGTGAAAGGCAGAATATATGCATGTAAGACTATATAAGTGGGTAAATGTGATAGTGTGTGATTGTGAGAGTGACTGTATGGATGAGTGTGTGCTTGTATCAATGATTCTATAAGAGTGTAAGAATGTGATACTATTTTTATGAGTAAGTGAACTTGAGTGTGTATAACCGCATAGGTGAGTAAATGGGAGTGTGATTATTTGCATGACTGAGTAGGTGTAAGAGTAGCTCTATGGATACTTGTTAGTGTGTGAGTGTCTATAGAAGTGTATAAATGCATATGATAGTTTTGTTTGGAGTGACTGTAAGTATGAGTGACTGTACAGGTGAGTGAGTGGAGGTGTATGAAGACCTAAGAGTTAATAAGTGGGTATGTAGTTATTGGTATTGCAGTATGTATGGTTTTGAGAATGGAACTCTTAAATTTTGAGTCGGTGTATCAAAGGTTATATTAGGGTGTGAGAAGATGTGGTAATTTATCACATGGATGACGACATCAGTGATGTAATCAGTGATGTCATTTGAGATGTCATCAGTGATGTCATGAGTGATGTCACTGACCATGTCATGAGTGATGTAATATGTGACATCATCAGCAGTGGATTGCGGGTGCGCGAGTTATAGTTAGCGGAACTAACTATAACGGGGGAATTTCATTGGTTTTTTACGAGTGAAATGTCCAGCTAACTATAACGTGTGTGAAACCTATGGTTTTTTCAGTGAACTTGCAAGGTTTTTTAAATGCTAATTCCTAACTATAAGGTGTGTGAAACCCATGGTTTTTTAAGTGAATTTGTATGGTTTTTTAAATGCTAATTCTTAAATTTAATGTGTGTAAAACTTTTTTTTTTTTTTTTAATTTGCAAGGTTTTTTACATCTTTTTTCTGTTTACTTTTTTTTCCCTTTAAACACTATGGTAAAATTTAATGCATTCTGCAATATATAAAGTTTCACCTTTTTAAAAAAAAAAAAGGTAAGATATAGTTGTATAACATAGTGAATCTTTTTAACAAATTTTTTATTAATTTTTTAAATTTTCTTACCGTGCGCGTACGGTAAGCTTACCGTAAGCGCACGTTTCGCTTTATGTACGTAATATTTCTACTCTGTTTGCGTATGGTTACGCAATTTGCGTAGGCGTCCGTACTTCCTACGCAACGCGTAAACGCATGCTTTTCACGCGCACGCGCGCGCGCACGTTACGCAGAAGTGTACGAGCGTGCCTGTAATGCGCATGCGCGCGTGCGCGTGTCTTCCGTAAGCGCATGCGTAGTTTTGCCGTAAGCGCTCCGTAAGCGCTCCGTAAGCGTAACGTACGCGTACGGTTGGTCATGTGATCAAAAAACAACACTTTTGATTGGTTTAAACTACTTTCAGTTCTAGAACCTTCCTACACCACACCCATTCCCCTCATTACTGCTTGTGACCCCTTAGGAGAAGGAGCTGAATTGTCTTTGGGATACGATGGCAGAACAGCAGTCCTCTTCTGAGAGTGAGCCTGGTAGCAGCATCATCAGAGAGAGAAGGAGGAAACAAAAGACTTCTTTTGTATGGGAATATTTTACCTATCCAGAGGGGAAGAAAAAGGTAAATATTCCTTTAGTCACCTGCTCACTTTGTGAGCGTGTCTTATCTAGAGGGAATCCAAGGAAGAAGTATTCCTTTGGAAATCACTCTATGGTTAGACACATTAAGGATAAACATCCCAGGACTTATGCTCGACATACTGGAGAAACATCTCCAGTAAGTCACCCGAGCACACCTGCAGAAGATCAGCCGAGTACATTTCAAAATGTGTGTAGTTTGTAAATGAAAAAGTATGTCCTTATGAGTTCTAAAGTATACTATTTTCTGTTTATGTGACAGCCCTGAAGAAGCGCAGTTGGCGCGAAACACGTGTTGGCACTTTGTGTGTTATTTTTGTGAACTTTGACTTCTGACGGAACAAGAATAAAAACGAATGAATAAGAAGACCTATCATCTGTTTCTGTTTTTGAATGTTAGACTTACATTGATCTCAGAAGAATCTGTGTTCAATATATATATATATATATATATATATACATACCCAGCTTCCACAGAGGCATCCATTGAAGAAGGCACGGACTCGAGGCAGTCAGGATACGGCATCTGTTTATTAAATCGTTTCACCCGCAATCCCAGAGGTAAAAAAGAGAGGCGTTTCGGCTTGCTAAAAGCCTTTGTCAATCTGGTTTGGCACCATTATACAAAGCATATTATAATGGATAGATTGAACAGTGCATGTAATTGTTAACATGATGTGCCATTGTTTTATATTTTTCATGAGCAAATGAATTCTCACACAAACAATCATTAAAGCGTCCCCCATCATGGAAATATATACAGGTATATGAATTGTGCCGCCAAACATCTTCTCTTGTAATGCCTAAAAATAAAATGAATTGATTCTATTAAAAGAAACTGCTGCTAAATGTCACTGAATTAGAGTAATAAATATAGTTTAGTTTCTGTCCCGGAATGAGAGCCCGAGCTGCTACCAAGTTCACCTCTGAACTATACTGCGAGATCAGAGTAAACTTCTGCATTTAAAATTCAAACGATCAGAGGCACGGGGACAAGAAAATAGCCGCTGCAACCTGGGGTCTGATTGACCACAAAGAGTGTGAATTCTCGACTTCAATACCAATCCGCAAACTCATGCTTGGAGCCACATGGGACTACCACTCCCATAATGCCTCTTGATGGTCTTAATACACTGCAGAAGTACAAATATCCGGTGCAAAGTCAGAGTCAAGGTGCCGATGACCAGGGCAGAAGGCAAATGTCTCGATGTCATAGTGAATAAGCAGCATTAAAATTAAGTTTGCATGAGGCACAAACTCGTGGTTGCAGGGTACCGATGAACAAATTTCATTACGCCAGACTAACCTCACTCATATATATATATATATATTCACTGAAAAAACATGGGTTTCACACACGTTATAGTTAGGAATTAGCATTTAAAAAACCTTGCAAATTCACTGAAAAAACCATAGGTTTCACACACGTTATAGTTAGCTGGACATTTCACTCGTAAAAAAACAATGAAATTCCCCCGTTATAGTTAGTTCAGCTAACTATAACTCGCGCGCCCGCAATCCACTGCTGATGACATCACATATTACATCACTCATGACATGGTCAGTGACATCACTCATGACATCACTTATGACATCTCAAATGACATCACTGATGACATCATCCATTGAGTATGTGTTTCTGTACAATTTTAATATGTTTAATATATATAGGGAAAGGCCTGTTGAAGAATGAGTGGGTGTACAAGTGTGTAAATGGATGATTTTCTGTGGTGCTTAACTGACTCTATAAGTGAGTCATTAAATGTATCTTACTGCAGACTAGTGACTAAACTGTGTAAATGTTTGTATGTGTCTGTATGTTAGTGTATAAGTGGCTGCATGGTTTTGTAAATACCTATATAAGTGTGTATATGAGTTATTGATTGCTTGTCTCAGTATCTGTATGGGTTGCTGAGTGTTTGTGTGGGTAGGGTGTGTGTGACTCTATGCATAGATGTGTGAACGGGTGATTCTATGGGTGCATGGTTTTAAGAGTGCATCTGTGATGGACTGTATGGTTGAGTGAGTGTATGTATGGGTGTGTTGGGGATTGAATGCATATTTCAGTGGTACATTTGTGACTAACTACATATGTGAAAGGCAGAATATATGTGTGTAAGACTATATAAGTGGGTAAATGTGATAGTGTGTGATTGTGAGAGTGACTGTATGGATGAGTATGTGCTTGTATCAATGATTCTATAAGAGTGTAAGAATGTGATACTATTTTTATGAGTAAGTGAACTTGAGTGTGTATAACCGCATAGGTGAGTAAATGGGAGTGTGATTATTTGCATGACTGAGTAGGTGTAAGAGTAGCTCTATGGATACTTGTTAGTGTGTGAGTGTCTATAGAAGTGTATAAATGCATATGATAGTTTTGTATGGAGTGACTGTAAGTATGAGTGACTGTACAGGTGAGTGAGTGGAGGTGTATGAAGACCTAAGAGTTAATAAGTGGGTATGTAGTTATTGGTATTGCAGTATGTATGGTTTTGAGAATGGAACTCTTAAATTTTGAGTCGGTGTATCAAAGGTTATATTAGGGTGTGAGAAGATGTGGTAATTTATCACATGGATGACGACATCAGTGATGTAATCAGTGATGTCATTTGAGATGTCATCAGTGATGTCATGAGTGATGTCACTGACCATGTCATGAGTGATGTAATATGTGACGTCATCAGCAGTGGATTGCGGGTGCGCGAGTTATAGTTAGCGGAACTAACTATAACGGGGGAATTTCATTGGTTTTTTACGAGTGAAATGTCCAGCTAACTATAACGTGTGTGAAACCTATGGTTTTTTCAGTGAACTTGCAAGGTTTTTTAAATGCTAATTCCTAATTATAACGTATGTGAAACCCATGGTGTTTTAAGTGAATTTGTATGGTTTTTTAAATGCTAAGTCTTAAGTTTAATGTGTGTAAAACTTTTTTTTTTTTTTTTAATTTGCAAGGTTTTTTACATCTTTTTTCTATTTACTTTTTTTTCCCTTTAAACACTACGGTAAAATGTAATGCATTCTGCAATATATAAAGTTTCACCTTTTTTTTTTAAAAAAAAAGGTAAGATATAGTTGTATAACATAGTAAATCTTTTTAACAAATTTTTTTTTTTTTTTTTAATTTTCTTACCGTGCGCGTATGGTAAGCTTACCATAAGCGCACGTTTCGCTTTATGTACGTAATATTTCTACTCTGTTTGCGTATGGTTACGCAATTTGCGTAGGCATCCGTACTTCCTACGCGACGCGTAAACGCATGCTTTTCACGCGCACGCGCACGTTACGCGGAAGTGTACGAGCGTGCCTGTAATGCGCATCCGCGCGTGCGCGTGTCTTCCGTACGCGCATGCGTAGTTTTGCCGTAAGCGCTCCGTAAGCGCTCCGTAAGCGTAACGTACGCGTACGGTTGGTCATGTGATCAAGAAACAACACTTTTGATTGGTTTAAACTACTTTCAGTTCTAGAACCTTCCTACACCACACCCATTCCCCTCATTACTGCTTGTGACCCCTTAGGAGAAGGAGCTGAATTGTCTTTGGGATACGATGGCAGAACAGCAGTCCTCTTCTGAGAGTGAGTCTGGTAGCAGCATCATCAGAGAGAGAAGGAGGAAACAAAAGACTTCTTTTGTATGGGAATATTTTACCTATCCAGAGGGGCAGAAAAAGGTAAATGTTCCTTTAGTCACCTGCTCACTTTGTGAGCGTGTCTTATCTAGAGGGAATCCAAGGAAGAAGTATTCCTTTGGAAATCACTCCATGGTTAGACACATTAAGGATAAACATCCCAGGACTTATGCTCGACATACTGGAGAAACATCTCCAGTAAGTCACCCGAGCACACCTGCAGAAGATCAGCCGAGTACATCTTCGGCAGCTCAGCTGAGCCCTTCCTCTGCGGTGGGAGCATCACCCTCTTCTGCTCCTCTGGATATAAACCCTCGTTTTGGGAGGGTTACAATGAGGTGCACAAGATGTCATGGCCTAATTGTTCATTCGGAGACCAGTGTTTCCCTAATAAACAATAGGATAGACCAGCACATCTGTGGTCCTTGTTAATATTCCCATTCTTTCTTTCCTCTTTCCCTTTATGAACACAACGGTTATTTTAAGAGCCAACCTTACCTCTTAACTTTTTAAAAATTTTTGTAATCACTTTTTGTAATTTTTTTTTTTTTAGCGTACGCGCATTTTTTTTTTTTTTTTTTTAAAACAAAAAAATTTTAATCACCCTACAAGGTCCTTGAGAGGCTACTACAGAAATGAGAAAAACATAGAGAAGAGTAGTGAAAAAAAGTGAGCATTAAAGTAAATGTGTGATAATTCCAGAAATGTCACACTTACCTGCCAATCAAAAGAAGTTAATTAAATATAAGTGATTAATTTAACTTTCTATAAAGAAGTTTATTTTTCATATTTTTCCTTCCTCAATCTGTAAAAAAAGAAAAAGTATTAATATTTAACAATACATTTTATAATACAGTGCACATATTTTCATATTTCAACAAAAAAATGTTTGCCCTTTTTTTGCTGTTTTCAGAATATATTGCATTTCACTGTAAATCGTAAAAGCAATTGCATTCATCACTTAACAGAGGGCAAAAAAAAAAAACAATCTGAAAGATTGTTTAAAAAAAGCCCAGAATCTCTTCTCACTAAAACATACCGTAATAGAAATGTAACATTTGCAAAAAAAATCTCACCTAAGAAAAATAACTAATTCCAATAAATATCGTCTGAAAATTCTGTTGCATAAGCATAATCACAAAAAAAATTTGTGTCAAAGAAGTCCACAATGCAAATTATTACCTTTCCTTTAGGCCAAATGGTAATTTTTAAAATATTTTTTGATGACATTTCCAATTGTAATCCAATTAAATTGCAATAAAGTTTTGTACAGATGTTGCAATTTCTGTCTAAAATTTTGGTTTCAGAAAAATTAAATAGGAATTTGCTAAATCAAAAGGCAAACGTTGCTTGAAAACCAATTGAGAATCATTACACAGTGTCCAGCCTTTTTCACATTTAAGAAAAACTGTGTAATGACCAGAAGTTACAATAGGCCCATCATGGAAAATTATTGCAACTGTGACAAAAGTTTTTCCAGAAATTGATAATTGCTGTCCTGTAAATTTCTTTATTAAAGTGTCCAATTTTGTTCCATCAGCTCTACAACGTTGCATCATTAAAATTACATACTGTCCATATTTCTTTAAAAGTAAGGTTGAAAACATGTCAGATTTACATTCACCACATTCCATGCTATGATTGGCATCTTTAACTAATTTACTAAAAGTCACTGATTTAGTCTCTGGCAATGTTAAATAGATAAACCTTTCTGAATCAACATTAGAGCTGCATGTGTA
This sequence comes from Triturus cristatus, assembly GCF_964204655.1. Classification (NCBI taxonomy): domain Eukaryota; kingdom Metazoa; phylum Chordata; class Amphibia; order Caudata; family Salamandridae; genus Triturus; species Triturus cristatus. The sequence continues at coordinate 850,958,677 of NC_140595.1, read as the reverse complement.
GAAACAGTTTTCACAACTATGTTCCCATTTATAACAGAGACCAAACAAATTTTCAATTTCTATCCCTTCATCTTCAAGTACCAAAAGGATGTACATGAAGAATTCCTGTGCATCTTGCTGGACATTTTGAGAAAACTGTGTTCGTCCTGAACATACATCTAATAGATTTCTAATTTCAGTCGCACTTTCTATTTTAGCTTTATCAACACTCAGTTTCTCATAAAGAAGACAGCACAGAACAGAATCTTTTTTCTTGATTTTCTATTATCTGCTCTTGCAAACTTTCAAGAAAAAATACAACATTCAGCACTACATTTGCGTAGCAGTTGACACCAGAGCTATTTTCAAAATGGCAACCAACAACCTCTTCAACATTGTCCTTTTTCTTTTTGCTTGCAATTACATGACTCTCTTTTTGTTTCCTCTTCTCTACATCCTCATTACAGACATTCTCAAATCTCCTTTTCCGAGAAACAACACGTTTCTCCAACACAGGATACTGACCGAAATGAGGAGCATAGGTTCTTCTTAATCTATTATACTCCTTTACACAATTTGCATCTGCACTGACTTTTGAGTCATCAAAGTCTATCATGAATAAACCAGATAATGTTTTCACTCGTGACAAAGCAACATATGCCATACCTTCTTTGAACACAGTAGATCCAATGTTTACAAATGCACTATCAACAGTTAATCCTTGACACTTGTGAATAGTTACAGCATATGCTAGAGAAAATGGAAACTGCTTCCCACGTACATATAAGTCTTTCACAAGCAAAAAACGAACTGAACAATGACTAATGTCTTTTACCTCTTCAATCTGATCAAATTTTATTTTTAAAAACTCAATTCCTTCTTTTTTCTGGTAGTTAACAAAACCCACAACTTTACCCATAGCTCCATTTACTAAACCTTTTTCAACATCCAAATTTCTTCTTAAAAATACTCGACAGTTCATGCAAAGATATAGATTCTTTTCTAATCCAGCTGTTTTCGAAATGTTCTTCTCAAGAGAATCCAATTTATTTTTCAGTTCGCCTGTTAAAGAAATAGTAATTCTTTCATGTTGGATTTTGTCCACTGCTTCCATTTTCTTAATCTCTTCCTTTTCCAATTTCAAAAGTTCCTCATTGAATATCGAGCATTCACGTAGTGTTGGCATTAAGCAGATTACAGTATTTTTTTCTGCAATCTTCTTGTATATTTTCTCTGAAACTATTTCTTCACTTGGAAATAAATTATGTAGCAACCGACTCTGTAATGCTTTTCTGCCAACTTCTGTGAGTAGTCCAATTCTGATATCTTTCAGAATACTCCCATATTCTTCATCGTTTGCTTGCCTCATATTGGTAGTGAGTTCTTTGTACTCAAAGAATGACCAAATATTCGCATTACCAATGCTTCCTAATGACTTCTTCGTGTCCTCATGTGTCACAGTATTAAACACTGGTTGTCCTTTAACTGAAGTAAGCTGTAGAAGATCCCCAAAAACTATAACATGTTTTCCATGAAATAACACGTCATAGTCTCTCTTTAGAATTTGCTGCATTCTTAAATGCACAAAGGCAAGCATTAAGTTTGATACCATGCTTACCTCATCAATAATGAGAACTTGCATCTTCTTCAACACTCTTGAAACTTAGAAGCATGCTTCGCCAGTTAGCTTGTGATATTCTATTTTGTTCTCATGCTCCACTGGTAACATTAGCAAGCGATGGAGAGTAATTCCTTTAATGTTATATGCTGCTAACCCAGTTGGAGCAGTAACAACACAAGACAAAGTTGAATCAGTTTTTTGCTGTAGGTAGCTTCTGATGACTTTAATTAAGAAACTTTTCCCAGTTCCAGCTTGTCCACTCACATACAACCTAATTGGTTCAAATGATGTGCATGTGCACTCTTTTTTTTCATGTAGTAATCCGTGATCAATTTTTTTTCTGACTTCTTCATAGCTGTTTCCACTTCAGTCATGGCTATTGCAGCTTCATTTTCTAAGATTGGCTGTCCTGGTGGATCTTGACTGAGCGTTCCAGAACTTTGGCTGTCTTGAGAACTGTCTCTAGCTACTTCAGCTGCAATTGTAGCTTCCTGTTCAATTTCTTCGTTTAACATTTGGACATAATTCCTGAAAATACTGCATTCAATGGTATCTTTACATGCATTAAATGAATCCTCATAGCTTTGAAATTCTCCTAGTAGTTCGTCCTCTGAACGCCATGGTTTAAACAGCTGTAAAAGTGCCAAGTAGTAAAATTTCTTTTTGTCAGGAGTGTCGCAACTCAGCTTCCTGTGATTTATCAAACTTCCTTTTGTTTGCTTCACCAAACATCCTTCCTCACCAATGACTTTATATTTTCCATTGTTGATGTCTTCTGTGGCTTTCCGTGAAAAAATGTAGTTCTGCAGCACTTCATAGAGACACATGTTCTCAAGATGATGACTTCTTTTTGGGTAATATGTGTCCAACATGTTTGTTTTCAAAATATCTGTACTTTCTGGGTCGTTCTCGGCCAAATATTCAATTTCTCCAACAGATTTCAGTACCCTATTTCGCATTCCTGCAAGGCCTAAACTGACCCAAATTATTCTTCTTGATTTCAAGTACAGACTTGCAGATGATAACCTATCTGAACATTCGAAGGATCCAATTTCTCGATGTGATAACATCTTTAAACTGAAACTGTACAGCTTCTTACTGACAGTCTTCTCGTGAGAAATCTCTTCCCACATTTCCTTCAATTCCGTTTTCTCAGACTTAGTGATGTAAGATGTGACATACCGAGCAACAGCAATAGAATTGTCTGCCACATACTGAATATCCATGTTAGCATTCCACATGGATAAAATGACTGGGTTGTAGTCATTTATATATTTTGACTCTTCTTTTCTTCTTAGGTTGTACGTATTTTTGGGAGATTTTCTTGTAATAGTATGTCGCACAGCTGACATAAAACTGTTGACTCTTCCTTTTGAAAGAACAGGTCTAGGAAATCAAAATCAACATTTTGTGTAGAATTTATCTTTGGTCTTGTACTTCCGTCGACAGTATTTTCCACACCGATGACTTTGGAAACGTAAAACTTGCTCTTTTAACTTTTTCTCTTCTGTGCTTTTAGGTATAGCACATGTTGCATATTCTTCAATGAAAGATAACACTGCTTCATCAGCATCTGTTCCAAACTTTGGAGCATCCTTGATCCACAACAGCATATGAATATGAGGAGCACCTCTTTCTTGGTACTCTTTTCTCCAAAAGAAATCCACAACTTCTCCAAGAGGTGGATTTTTTTTATTGCAGATGAAGGACATCATAGCCTCAAATCTATGATTGAAATATCTGCAAACATTAACCGGATCCGGGGGCGTGGCCGAGCCGAGCTGCAAGATGGCCGCCGTGTAACGGGGCTCTGCCGGCCGAACGCCGAATCCGTCAGTTCATCCGTATAATGCCGACATCCTGTACCGACAAAGCTGAGGCGGAGGGTGCCCGGACGTAGAGGCATCGATTCCTGCAATCCGGACCGAAATCGGTGGCGGCGATCCTGAGCGGTGTTCCCTTGATGCCCTGATGGCGGCTCTCCTGACTCCCGGCCGGGGATCCCAGCTACGCAAGTCCCGTGTCGCGGGCCGGAACACGAAGTGGAACGGCCGCGGCTGCCGGAGGGGGGCGAATCCTGCTGTCCCTGGCGCCCCGGACGGCCCGGGGGGGACCTAGTCGGCGGCGATCTCCCCACCTCTTGAAATCTACATGAGCGCTGACTGGGCTGCCCTGGAGGCTGCGGATGCGGCGCCGATCCTGCTCCCCTCGCTGGTGCCCCGGGTGGTGAAGTGCGCCTTCCTCCTGCCTCCGCCAGGTGCATAAATATTGAACTGCGGGCATCCAAGGACTGCGGAGTGTGTGCCTGCTGGGCGGTCGCCCCAACTGCTGGTCGCTTGCTGTGTGCCCATTTGGAGGGCCTGTCCCGGCTACGGACCCGCGCTTGGTGAGAGCTACAGGCCTGCTGGGCCCGATTGTGCGTTGGGGGTTCCCGCTGGCGGCGAAGGCGGCAAGGCGGCCTTGGGTGAGAGCGGATTTGGAATGGTGGGCCCGTGAATTTGTCCGAGCTCAGAGGCCTGTGCAGACTCTGTTGGGCCCCTTTCCCCCCCCCCGCTGAGACTCTGACGTGGTGGCCCCTTCGCTGCACCATGGGGAAGACGGATGCTAAGCAGAGAAAGCTCCAGTTTGGGAAGCAAATGGCTCAAGACACTGACACTGTCCCAGCGTCCCAGACGGTGGTCCCTGAAACGCAGCTGGCGCCGACGCAGGACGACGACGATGTCAAGAGCATGTTTCGGGAGCTGAAGGGCTGCCTAAAAGAGATTGACGGCAAGTTGGACTCCATGGCCCGGCGACTGGACGGAATATCGCACAAGGTGGATCAGCATGAAGAGCGACTGGCGTCGGTAGAGGCGCGGGTTGCCAACTGCGAAGTGTGTAACGGTGATACCCGGGAGAAGCTGCTGCGCATGGACAAGGTCCTGGAGGTGATAAAGGGACGCAACGAGGATTTGGAAGCCCGCTCTCGCAGAAATAACGTGAGAATTATTGGTATTGCGGAATCCACGAACATTGGCAATATGGAGCACTTCGTTGAAGGGATGTTCCGCGACCTGTTTGGTGAGGCCCTGTCGGCCATGTTCCTGGTTGAGAGGGCACATCGCACATTGGGACCGCGACCGGTGCCGGGGGCGCTGCCACGCCCGATCCTTGCCAGGGTCCTAAACTATCGGGACAGAGACACGATCCTACGGCTGGCACGTGAAAGAGGTGAGCTTACATTCCAAAATATGGCGGTGTCCCTATTTCCCGACTTCACTCAGGCTGTGCAGGCCGCCAGGCGTGAATTCTTACCGGCTAAGCGGATCTTCCAGAAAGTGGGGACAAAATATGCGATGTTATATCCTGCTAAGTTACGGGTCCACCACGGGGGGAAACCGATGGTCTTCACGGCGGCGACGGAAGCGCTCAAATTTGCGAGGCAGGCGGAGCGGACGCTGAGAGACAAGCGTGCCGGGCAGGGGACTCCACCGCACGACCAGCTAAGTGACGTTGAATAAATAGGCCTCCACTTTATGTACTCGTGAAACTGGAACATATAGAGACGCCGGACAGCTTGGTTATACCGTATATCACTTGATGATCTATTAAGGGGACTCTGAACTTATAGCATGTTGTGGCTGCCGGGGGAAACGGAGGGGCTCAGGGGTACGAGGTTTGGGGAATATTCCTGAACATTGGCAGAGAACTTGTGAAGGGATCGGTGTTGGGCTTACCCCGCCGCAGGCAGATAGTGTATATGTCAATGGGCGGTAATGTTCGGCCACCCTGTCGCCTTTTAGACAGGGGAGTATGCCGGTGACCCACGCCCTCACAGGGATGATTCCCGTAATTTCACTGATGCAATGCTGTTGTTGGGTTGGGTGGGGGGGGACAAGTGTCTCAACCTGATTGGGGGGTTGGAGTGGGTGGTAGGGGGATTTGGTTAATGTTGTTTGGTTTTCGTACACTGCACTATTTGACTATACCACTACAGGATGATGTGGCCCTGCCGCTGGCCGCTGCCATGTTCTTATTGTTGGTAAGACATCCAGAGCGAGAGCTCTCCCTGTGGACCCAGAGCGCGATACCGCTGCTGGCTTCATTGCTGCGTAGAATCCACCACCGCACACATACCTGACCGCGCTGCGTTGTTTCACATGGAATATTCGTGGTCTGAATGACCATCGCAAGATCAGATTGACCCATGCATATCTGACACGACACCAAGTTGACATCTGTTTCCTTCAGGAAACGCATTTGCCCCAAGTAGCCGGGGTGCGGCTTAGACATGCTAGATGGGGCGAAATACACACGTCCGGCTACTCCAGCTACTCCCGGGGAGTGGCTATTTTAATACGGCGAGGCCTACCCTGGCAAACATATCGGGTGCATGCTGACGCTGAGGGGCGCTACATAATATTGCAGGGGAAGCTTTTCCACATGCCGATGACACTAGTTAACATATATGGCCCAAACTCGGACGACCTTGATTTTTTCCGACACGTCTGGCACAAGACACAGTCGCTGGGAGAGGGTGCATGCATGTGGGGCGGCAACTTCAATGCGGTGATCTCGCAGGAACTAGACAGGGAGGGAGCGGCTCGCGTACATCACCCGCATGTGGCTGACCTCCTCCGTGGCCTCATGACGGACTATCAGCTATTAGACTCGTGGCGCGTGCTGCACCCCGCGGTACGGGAGGGCACCTGCTTCACCCCACACAGGGGAGCTTGGTCCAGGTTAGATTTTTGGCTTTTAACCCCACAGGTGCATGCATGGGTTTCGGACGTCGCGCACAGGGCGCGCACCCTTTCTGACCACTCGCCAGTGGAACTGCTGCTACGCGTGCCACAGCCATATGTGACGCCCTTCGCGTGGCGCTTACCAGCACAGGCCCTGACCGATCCGGTGTTTCGGGAAGACATATACCAACACGTGACTGAATATTTTGAACAGAACACTGGCTCTGTTGCGTCGGAAGGCACCCTATGGGACGCTTTCAAGGTGGTGATAAGAGGTCACTGCATTGCGGGACAGGCCACAGTGCTGAAGACCATCAGGGGAACGCTGAAGCGGCTGGAAGACAGCCTGCATACTCTGGAGGTGCAGTACTGTTCGGACCTATCGGCGACAACTCTGGCGGAAACACGCACCAAGCTCACGGAATACCAGGCTGAAGCAGATAGGGAGCTTAAGTTTCTGACTAAACAGGCTGTGGCCCGCAGATATGGCGAGGGGGACCGACCGGGCAGGACGCTCGCAGAGGCCATCCCCCTTCATCTCCTCAGTGGCGACACCGGAGGGTGGGCATGCGTATACTCCTCCAGCAATTCTAGATACGTTTCGGACTTTTTATAAAGAATTGTACCGTACCCGGGGTGCGCCGCCGCTGTCGGAGCTGTCGGGATACTTTGATATGATCCAGCTCATTTGGTTCAATGCACACCAAAAGGGGTACTTTGATCGCCCCTTCGAGATAGAAGACGTTAAAGATGCGATAGGCACATTGGCAGCCGGAAAAGCGCCGGGTCCGGATGGGTTACTGGCGCAATTCTACAAGGAATATGCGGAACTGCTGGCCCCCAAACTACTGGCAGTATATGCTGAGGCCGTTGAAGCGGGTGTGCTCCCGGAATCGATGAGAGAGGCGGTCATTATCGCCCTCTTAAAACCGGATAAAGACGCGCAACACTGCGATTCATATAGGCCGCTGTCCCTAATTAATACGGATGCAAAGATATTCGCGAAAATGCTAGCATCGCGGTTGCAACCGGTACTGCCACTTATGATACGCCCTGACCAATCGGGCTTTGTGCCGGGCCGCTCTACGTCTCACAACCTTCGAACATTATTTGGTGTGCTACACTACTTAGCCCCGCATGTACAAGCCGTAGCGGTGCTGTTGGACGCAACAAAAGCGTTCGACTCCCTGGAATGGGGATTCCTGTTTCCCTTGCTGCAGCGAATGGGTATGAGTGAGGCATTCATTGGCTATATTCGCTTGCTGTATACCAACATCACTGCCCGGGTACGGGTGAACGGGCTCGTCTCTGCGCCCTTTGCCATCGGGAGGGGTACGAGACAGGACTGCCCCTTATCGCCCCTGCTATTTGCCATCGCCACAGAACCCTTGGCGGCTCGCATCCGACAGCACCATGCAGACCGGGGCATTGGCTTTTCATCGAGGGCACTGACCGTGTCCCTATACGCGGATGATATTACTTTATATGTAACCGACCCGCAGGAAAACCTTTCGCCCATGACCGGAGAATTGATAGAGTATGGCTTGCTATCGGGTGTAACCATAAATTGGGAGAAGTCGGTTATTCTACCTTTGACGGCCGGGACGACTCGCTTTTCCCTGAATTGCCCGCTGAAGTGGGCGGACGGACCGGTGCGATACTTGGGGGTCTGGATCAGCACTGATATGCAGCAAATATGGTCGGAGAATTATGGGCGGGCACTGGGCTGGGTCGAGGAGCGGGTCGGCCGCTGGAAGCATTTGCCCCTTTCGCTGGCGGGCAGGATTGCAGTGGCCAAGATGGTCATCCTGCCGAAGTTCTTATATCTCTTCGGGAACATTCCGCTGCCCCTGACTGCTAGTTTTTTGCGCCAATTGCGCTCGCAGATGGTGGAGCTGGCGTGGGGAGGTAAGCAGCCGAGGGTGGCGTGGGAGACCCTCACTCTCCCGCAACGGCAGGGAGGCCTGGCGCCACCGGATTTCCCACTCTATGCCTACTGCGCGCAGGCACAGTTTTTACACCACTGGGTCCACCCAACACCGTTCCAGCCACATGTGGCGGATAGAGCGGCACCATTGCCGCTCGCCGTGGCCCTATATGCGCCGCACAAGCGGAGATGCACCGACATAGACCCGGTGCATGCACTTAGATGGGCCTGGGATGGACTACGGCGCAGGGCCGGACTGGACCTCTCTTACATGCCGGATCGATGCCGCTGCGGAATAACCCGATGTGGTCCCCGCTGCAAAATATGCGCACTGGCGAGCGAGCTGCGGCGCACGGCCTTCGCACAGTGGGAGATTTATTCCCGGGCGGTTCCTTCATCACGCTGGAGCAGATGTGTGGCGAGGAAGCTCCGACGCTGCTGGACACACTACTTTACTACCAGTTACGCCACACAGGTCAAAAACTGTTTCCTACGTTTCCGGCTCCTCCGCCAGATTTACCAGCCCTAGAGAGTGTGCTAGCGGTGGAGTCAGGACGCAAGCTTATATCCAGATTGTACCAATGTATGCAATATAGCCATCCCGTAGTGATCCCGGCGGCCCGTGAGCTGTGGTCTGCGGAATTGGGTGCCGACATTTCGGATGAACACTGGGATCTATGCTGTAGACTCCTGGAGGTCCTATCCCCCAATTACCGACTTCGCCTGATACATTTTAAATATATTCATATGGTATATCGTACCCCTCGCCGGCTCCACCGCATGGGATTGAGAGATTCCGATACTTGCTGGCGGTGTCACGCGGGCGGGGCGACCTTCATTCATATGGCGTGGGACTGTCCCCCGCTGGCGGCTTTCTGGGTCAAAGTGATGAACATAGTGGGAACCATCACTGGTCTGCTGCTCCCATGCACCCCGCAGGCTGCACTGCTAGGTATATTGCCTATGGTCAAACCCAAGCACCGGAAGTTGCCAGCGATGCTTATCCTACTGGCCAAACGCCAAATTGCGATGCACTGGGGGGTGGCTACAGCGCCTAGTATCAGGGACTGGGTTCGAAGCGTAGTATATTGCCAGTCGCAGCTAGCGCTATATTGGGAGCTGATGCCGATGCGATCCAGGCCAAAGGATATCTGGGAGCCCTTCACTCACTGGTTGGCGCAGACCACGCTTCAAGCACTGTAATTTCAATGTACATGTCCTGATATTGCTGGGAGACGAATGCGGGTCGGATTGCATGTAGGGCACGCTAGATTACATAGATGGGTCATGAGACAGTACGGCGGGAGGGGGTGGTTGGATGGCTGGGTCAAGCGCATGTTGATCGAACACTTTGTAGGGGAGCGTATCTATAGTATTACTGGCGGTGGATTGATGGGCGGCTGTATCGTCCATATCATGTTATGTGTACACAGCAGTGGGTTGCGTTGTTTTTTGTTGTTTAAAAATGCAAATAAAAAGAATTTAAAAAAAAAACATTAACCGGATCCAATGAGCACAGTTCTCCTGCTGTCTTGTATTCGATGTTTTTAATGTTTGAATTTGCCTCTCGTAGAAAATCCAGTAAATCATCCCAAGCGTACTCGGCACAGCTTAGGGTTAGGAACCATGTAGGAGTTCCTAAATTCTGTAACATACACTTCAATTCTCCATGGCGTCGGTACCAATATTCATTTGTCCCACGCTGACAAGCCATCAGATTGATCAATTGTGATTCCAAATGATCATCTCGCTGCTGCACTTTGTTCATAAAATCCTTAGCAGACACATTATGTAGATGTGTTCCACTTTTTAAAATGTGGTTTACTGCATAAGATAGTGCAGACAAGTCACTTTCAAATAACAGATGGAACAAATATGGAATACTTTGATGAAATCTTGGATCTTCTGCATATAATCTTGTAGTCCGATACTCAGAAGCAGGAATCTGTACTGGGCGTTCATCGTATCGTCCACCTTCTCCTGTAGGAAACAGCTGGGGAAAACAACGAGCTTCCAAGCTCTCCTCCCATACACTCACGGGAGTTCCTTTGGCTTTTTTCATTTGAAACAGATCAATGGTGTTTGGCATTACTTCTTTTGAATGAAGAGGATGTATGCTGAAATGTTCATAAATTTCTTCTTCTTTTGACTTGTCAACTTTTTCAATTTGCCCAGTTGGTATTCCTGTGTTTTTCTGTTACATCTTCTTCATCTTCATCTATATAAATTGATTCATACCATTTATTATTCCTTTTCAAATATAAATTTGCTCTTTGTACTTTCCGTACATCTACCAGCTCCTGCCAAATTTTCTTATTCTTCGTAGGTACACCATTAACCAGAATAACTAATGGGTCAGTTTCCAAAGTATCTGCATCAATAGTTTCCATATTTTTTTTCAAATCCAACGGCAAATAGACCACTCTTCCTTTTAAACCTCTCTGTAAATCTGAAGGAGGTAATTTACCGGTTTTTGGCTCCATACGTACTATGGCCTGGAACGGATGAACACATTGAATGAGTATAGACTCATACGTATTTAAATCAGAAAGTTCAACTGGAATATCAACCAGTTCTAAATTATTATGTACAACTCTAGCAGGCATTTTATTTTCTTGTACCTTGTTATAACAATATTTGCAAATACGCTGATCTTCACCCAAATCAAAACATTTTTCAAGAAATATATATGTTGCAAAATCCTTCCACTTATAATTATCTTCTTCTTCACTTTTTTCATACAGATCAACATTCCTTGTTTGACTTTTGGAATGGCTTCTCCGGCAACATATACAAGTAATATTTGGTCTTTCATTGCAGGTGATAGCAAATTTTGTCATCTGATCTTCAAATTTCTTACTTACAGAGGGTTCTACATTCTCTTCCACATTTTCCTCAATAACTGTGTCATTTTCTGCACTTTCTTGTTCCGGACCAAAGTAACAAAACTGAATTTCATCAGTAACCTTCTCTACATCTGATACAGTTCCACGGAACAGAGCCCTATTCAACTCATTTAACTTTAGTGCTGGACTTTTAGCAAAATACAATCTTCTCACAAACTTTCTCATTTCAGTATGATGAACTGCCAGCATCCTAAAATGATGAAAACACTTTGGCAAACTTTCCTAGGAAGATAAGCCGGAGAATGTCCTTGCAAACCAGTATTCTCTCTCACTCTACATGGATCTAGTCTTTGAAGCACCTTAATCTTCTGTTTAACACTCTTTTTACTATATTCTCTTAGAAAGTCACGTAATTTATCAATAGATTCCTGACGCACAGTACAAATACTACTACAATTCCAAGTATACACTGGGGCTTTAGGACGTCTCCCCATAACCTCAGCAGCCATCACTTCTTCCTCATTTCTTGGAACCATTTTTTCCTTTTCCATTACACAACCATTCTTAACTTCATATGCTCGTCCAGTGGTGTCAACTGCATGCAGCAAACTATTACTTTGAAGATAACTCTCTTCATTAAAAAATGGTTCAGTACTTGAACTATGCATCCATTCTCCTAAAAACACTTTACAAAAGTTATTTCTTTTCACTACTCTTTTCGTTTTGCTTTGTGACTTCATTACATTGACCATTTTATCTAATGTACGGATCCTGTTCAAAATTAAAATGAATAGTTTTCTTTTTAATTCTAAAGCCTTAGCTACAATGGCTTCAATATCTTTTTTTCTCTTGTAAAATTTAGCTCTTTTCTTATATTTTTTCACATCCTTTAGCAAATTGGACATCACTCTTCTCTGAAACATTTTCCTACGGATCTCTTTAAATGCTGATTTTCTTTTCAAGTCAATTTTTATTGCTTGTGCTTCTACATTAGCATTTAGTAAATTCTCACTATTGTCCTGTTGTTTTCTACTTGAAACATTTTTTCCAATGGTGACATTTTTTAAATGTTTCCTTTTTTTGAATATATTTTTAAAGAATTCCTTTGTCTGCTTACCAGAAGACTTTTTCTTTTTCCCAACATGAGCATCTTCAACTAACTTGGGTCCTCCAGTTGTCTTCAAATATACATGTTTTTTCTGTTGTTTTCACTTTCTTGTTTTTATAGGCATCTTATATTTCCTTCACTGCTCTGCAGCAATACCTGAAAGAAAGTAAAAAAAAATACCTTTTTGTAATTTAAATATATTACTATATTTGTAATGATCTTTTCTAATCTTATAAGACTATCTACCCCTTTCCTACAAGTGAAAAACACAACAAAACCAACACAAATTTAATTTCTAAGAACAATTCCTGTGTGCACACAGACTCTTGCTGTGATTCCTGGCAGAACACGATATTTCATTTGCAATTCAAAAGCACTTACTTTTTTTTTTTTTGCAACTGTTAATTACTCTAACAGTCTGACACATTTTCTTTATAGTTTATTTTGGCAGAAAAGAGCATATGTCCAAACAGCTTTTTCAGAGTATGTACATGTGTAACCTGGCTGACTGACTACACTCCAGCAAAGATAATGAGCCTTGGTGATGTTAAATGTATTAGCGTTCCTCACTCCTACCTAAAATACCACACAGTGCTGATTAGTAAGCATGAGTGTAGAGGAAAAACAGCTATCTCTCTGCTAAGAGTGTGGTTCTGGAGACTGTCTACTGTCAGGTGCAAGAGAGAATTGAATGGACCCTTACATAACTGCTTAAACACTGTAAACATGTATGTAAGACTACATGTGTGGTAAGGATTAATATGAGTTTTTTGTATGTAGCAACTACATGACCCATTGCAAGAGTGGAAGAAAAATATACCATGTTGGTTTCAAATATGTTAGCATTTGCCTCTTATTTGGGAAACTGTTTTGGGCTGAATGCTAACCCTCACATTTCCAGAAATCAAGCTTCCCCTTTCATACGAATGCAATTCTAAATGAAGCAGAGTTTCACGAATTGAATCTCTGACAACAATTCCTGTGTGCTCACAGACTCATGCTGTGATTCTAGGCAGAAAATGAAATTTGCTTGCCAATTTCAAAGCACACTTACTACTGTATTTTTCTGCAAGTGTTAAGTACTCTAACAGTCTGATACATTTTCATTACAGTTTTCAGATACAGAAAACAGCACATGTGCAAACAGCTTTTTGAGACCATGAACATGTGTGACCTTGGTGACTGACTACACCCCAGCAAAAGAAATCTGCCTTAGTGATGTTGAATGTATTTGCGTTACTCACTGCTACCTGAAACACCACTCACTTGTGAATACTCAGCATGATTCTACAGGATAAACTGCTAGGTGTGTGCTAAGAGTCTGCTTATGCAGACTGTGTATTTCCAGTTACAAGAGACATATGCATGGATACATCCAAAAAGAGTCAGAGTGACACAAAATACATCTCTGACAACAATTCCTGTGTGCTCACAGACTCATGCTGTGATTCTAGGCAGAAAATGAAATTTGCTTGCCGATTTGAAAGCACACTTACTACTGTTTTCTGTGATTTTAGGCAGAAAATGAAATGTGCTTGCCAATTTCAAAGCACACTTACTACTGTCTTTTTCTGCAAGTGTTAAGTACTCTAATAGTCTGATACATTTTCATTACAGTTTTCAGATACAGAAAACAGCACATGTGCAAACAGCTTTGTGAGACCATGAACATGTGTGAACTTGGTGACTGACTACACTCCAGCAAAAGAAATCAGCCTTAGTGATGTTGAATGTATTAGCGTTACTCACTGCTACCTGAAACACCACTCACTTGTGAATACTCAGCATGATTCGACAGGATAAACTGCTGGGTGTGTGCTAAGAGTCTGCTTATGCAGACTGTGTATTTTCAGTTACAAGAGACATATGCATGGATACATCCAAAAAGAGCCAGAGTGACACGAAATACATCTCTGACAACAATTCCTGTGTGCTCACAGACTCATGCTGTGATTCTAGGCAGAAAATGAAATTTGCTTGCCAATTTCAAAGCACACTTACTACTGTTTTCTGTGATTTTAGGCAGAAAATGAAATGTGCTTGCCAATTTCAAAGCACACCTACTACTGTTTTTTTCTGCAAGTGTTAAGTACTCTAACAGTCGCATACATTTTCATTACAGTTTTCAGATACAGAAAACAGCACATGTGCAAACAGCTTTTTGAGACCATGAACATGTGTGACCTTGGTGACTGACTACACTCCAGCAAAAGAAATCAGCCTTAGTGATGTTGAATGTATTAGCGTTACTCACTGCTACCTGAAACACCACTCACTTGTGAATACTCAGCATGATTCTACAGGATAAACTGCTGGGTGTGTGCTAAGAGTCTGCTTATGCAGACTGTGTATTTTCAGTTACAAGAGACATATGCATGGATACATCCAAAAAGGAGCCAGAGTGACACGAATTACATCTCTGACAACAATTCCTGTGTGCTCACAGACTCATGCTGTGATTCTATGCAGAAAATGAAATCTGCTTGCCAATTTCAAAGCACACTTACTACTGTCTTTTTCTGCAAGTGTTAAGTACTCTAACAGTCTGATACATTATCATTACAGTTTTCAGATACAGAAAACAGCACATGTGCAAACAGCTTTTTGAGACCATGAACATGTGTGACCTTGGTGACTGACTACACCCCAGCAAAAGAAATCTGCCTTAGTGGTGTTGAATGTATTTGCGTTACTCACTGCTACCTGAAACACCACTCACTTGTGAATACTCAGCATGATTCTACAGGATAAACTGCTGGGCGTGTGCTAAGAGTCTGCTTATGCAGACTGTGTATTTCCAATTACAAGAGACATATGCATGGATACATCCAAAAAGAGCCAGAGTGACACTAAATACATCTCTGACAACAATTCCTGTGTGCTCACAGACTCATGCTATGATTCTAGGCAGAAAATTAAATTTGCTTGCCAATTTGAAAGCACACTTACTATTGTTTTCTGTGATTTTAGGCAGAAAATGAAATTTGCTTGCCAATTTCAAAGCACACTTACTACTGTCTTTTTCTGCAAGTGTTAAGTACTCTAACAGTCTGATACATTTTCATTACAGTTTTCAGATACAGAAAACAGCACATGTGCAAACAGCTTTTTGAGACCATGAACATGTGTGACCTTGGTGACTGACTACACTCCAGCAAAAGAAATCAGCCTTAGTGATGTTGAATGTATTAGCGTTACTCACTGCTACCTGAAACACCACTCACTTGTGAATACTCAGCATGTTTCTACATGATAAACTGCTGGGTGTGTGCTAAGAGTCTGCTTATGCAGACTGTGTATTTTCAGTTGCAAGAGACATATGCATGCATGCATCCATAACAGCATAAACATTGTAGTAATGTATGTAAAAGTACATGTGTGGCAAGGTTTAATTGCAGTTTTGTATATGTATGACCAAGCTCAGTAATTGCATGATGAGAAGCAAAATCTGCAATATCAATTTCAAATGTGTTAGCATTTGCCTCCCATTTGTGTCTTACTGATTTATGCTGAATGGAAACCATCATATATACAAAAAGAAAGCTGCCCCTTTCCTACAAATGCCATTCTTACCGAACCGGACCATCACTATTAAAATCTCTGACAACAATTCCTGTGTGCACACAGACTCATGGGTTGATTCTAGGCACAAAACAGTATTCCTCAGTGATACCAGTACACCTTAAATTATGTTAAAAACACAAAAATCACCACATACATCCTCTCTCAAACTCATAACTCACCTTTAAAATTAGTTAGTTGAGAAAGAAATGTAGCACTCAAACAGCAGACTATCAGAGTGAGAATATCAGAGCTCTACACCTCTCTCCTCTCTCCAGAACCAGTAAATGACAATGTTTCCCTCTCTTTTTTCACACATATACATGTTAATTACAAATCTCAGTGCTTCCCACTTTTTTTCAAATGACATCACACATTTCTATTGGTTGAAAACTTCAACCCTTTTCCAAATGTACCCTTCCCCCAACTTGACTTCTGCCTGCTACCATAGCAACAGCTCATGGAACACTGCTGTGAGGAGAGAGGTCAGAAATTCAGCACACAATGTTTCAAATCCAAAGAGCAAGAGTGGTTCACCTGTCCAACCTAACAGCAAATCCAAACTAATCTTCTGTGTGAACACAATTTTCTGAACCAATACAAAACATGCTTCTAAAAATGTACACATACAGCCTACTTTTTACTGTAAAAAGATTTGAATCAGCCAATGAGTTCTTTTTATTTTAAAAAAATATGTATGCCTCCATTTTACAACTGTCTTTCATTTCATATTGCCATTCTACTGAAAGACACCTTCTGAGTGCATCCAGATCTCCTTGAAAGATGTTCACAGTGTGGATTGTAGGTCACAGCTATGTCTTCTGGAGTGAAAAGTATGCAGAAAACAGAGGTATGGTGAGAGACCTTGCTTTGCCAAATGTAGACATTAAATGGATTGGTCAGAGAGGGTTAAAGTGGCACCAATTATTGCCTTTGGTGAAAACCTTTCAACATCTCCCACAGCCTAACCTTATAATTGTGCACTGTGGTGGAAATGAGCTAGGCACTTTAACTGGTGTAGGTCTGGAAATGCTTATTAAGGACACCTTTGTGCAATTGATGTCGCTTTTTCCTCAATCTGCCTTCGTATATTCTAACATATGACAAAGGCAAAAGTGGAACTGGTCCAACCAATTTTGTCCGCAAATTGACAAAGCAAGAAAGCACGTCAATAAGTCTGTTTCTGCTTTCCTCAGAGACTATGGTATGGGTTCTATATACCACAACAACTTGCGTTACAACATGCAAGACATTTATAGAGGAGACGGTGTACATTTCAATGATGAAGGCAACAGAGTCTTCCTCTTGAACTTTAGACTCTGCATCGGTACTTACTTGTAGGTACCAAAAAACACTTCATAAACACAACGGCTCTTTTTAGAGCCCCCTAATATCTTAACACTTAAATTTGTTTTTTACTTCAATTTTTTTTATTTTATTTTTTCTACCATACGAGTATGGTAAGCTTACCGTACGCGCACCACGCGATTTAAAAAAAAAAATGTAAATGTATTTTTCATACTTTTATGACCTTCTTGGACCCCCTGACAAACGCTAGGGGGTCTGCAACTCTCTTCGTTGCCCCCTTTCCACGTTCTCCTCCTTTGTTTATCAGTGTGAGACACACAAAATGGAGGCCGACACTTCCTCATTTCGACCGATTCGAATGTTTACAGTCATGTAACCACCAATCAGAATTAGGCTCGCGCACGGCACCGTACGCGTACGGTAAGCTTACCGTACGAGCTCGGAGCGCGCCTATAGATTTATATATTGATTCAAATGCTATTTTCTCAGCAAATACTGAACACATTTACACCAGACCTACAAAAGGCACATCCCTGACCTGAGGACTACCTCTCTGCCAAATTTCAAGTAATTCTGTTCAGCCGTTCGGGCTGTAGCTTGGACTAAAGGTCCTATGGAAAAATGCATGGGGAAAACACGTTTTGGGACCCCCCTTTTTTCTCAGCCCCCACTTGACGAATCCCCTTGAGACATTCAGGGTAGGAGCGGAGCGGAGCGCCCCACCTATTTTAAAAATTTTGCCAGGATTCGTCAATCGGCGCAAAAGTTATTCAAAATAGAATGTTGCGGATTTCCTCTGGAAACACGGTCCTAACTATAACTACCTACTGGCGACCGCCAGTAGGTAATATATATATTATCTACTGGCGGTCGCCAGTAGATAGTTATAGTTAGGACCGTGTTTCCATAGGAAATCCTCAACATTCTATTTGGAATAACTTTGGCGCCGATTGACGAATCCTCGCGAAATTTTCAAAATAGGTGGGGTGCTCCGCTCTGCTCCGCTCCGCTCCGCTCCTTCCCTGAAAGTCTCGGGGGGATTCATCAAGCGGGGGCTGAGAAAAAGGGGGGGTCCCAAAACGCGTTTTCCCCATGCATTTTCCCATAGGACCTTTAGTCCGCGCTACAGCCCGAACGGCTGAACAGAAAACCTTGAAATTTGGCAGAGAGGTAGTCCTCAGGTCAGGGATGTGCCTTTTGCAGGTCTGGTGTAAATCTGTTCAGTATTTTCTGAGAAAATAGCATTTAAAAGCATATATATATCTATAGGCGCGCACCGTGCGCGTACGGTAAGCGCACCCTGCCGTGCGCGAGCGCAATTCTGATTGGTTGTTAGATCTTAGTAAACATTCGAATCGGTCGAAACCAGGAAGTGTCGGCTGCCATTTTGTCTCTCGCAGTCTGAGGGGGTGAAAAACAAAGGTGGAGAACATGAAAAGGGGGCAGGGTGGACAGTTCCTGACCCCCTAGCCATTGTCAGGGGGTCCCCAAAGGACCGCCAAGGGCCATAAATGTTTTTAATATTTTTACGTAAGATCGCGGAGTGCGCTTACCGTGCGCGCACGGTAGAAACGGGAAAATTACGCGAATGCAATACTGATGACATATGTGTCTTTCTGTAAAATAAATATTTATTAAATATGTATAGCTAAAAGTTAAAGGAAAGAAAAATGGGTAAATAAGTGAATAAATACAGTGATGTAATATCTGACGTCATCAGCAGTGGATTGCGGTCGCGTGAGTTATAGTTCCCTTTACTAACTATAACGGGGGAATTTCATTGGTTTTTTGCGAGGGAAATGTCCAGCTAACTATAACATGTGTGAAACCTATGGTTTTTTAAGTGAATATATATACATATCTATATATATATATACAAGCAATAATATTACACCTATAAGTAGGCAAATGCAACTGTTAAATGATTGGAATAAAAAAATACATGAAATGAAATACAAGCAGATAATAATATGATGGGCGTCCACTCCAAGAAATCAGAAATATATATACACTGAATACATTGGATGATTAAAACCACTGAAGACACTCACACATTACAATGATGATTATAGCCACTGGGGACTTGAATGTGCACACAGACACACACACATCACAATGTCAATAATCAAAAATAACACACATCACCTGCTGCAAACTTTGTATCTTGGCCCGTTCCAGACTGGGGGATTCACTGCCGGGGTCAAGAGACTCAGCAAACCAGGAACTGATGCCGCACTGAAGTAGACGTGTCCATCATTCAGGCCAAACATATCCCAGTTTTCAAGTCAACAAACCCCATCTTTATAATGTTAAAGAACACTAAAAGTTTCTGAGAGGCCCTCCTCTACACCAAGGAAACTTACTGGAGTTGGACAATCCCCATGCAAGCATTCCAAAGGCAAAAGGGTCCTCACGTTCCTTCTGTGCTCTCACATGTTCCAGCCATTATCTAAAGGAAGCTTACAAGTGTACAGAAAACAATCTCAAAAACAAACCTTGAGCGTGAATATCCTAAACAGCTTGTGTAATCTGAGGGCCGGCTTTGCGCAAACCTCAAGCTAGACAGAGTCAGAATTCAAAATGACATGAAGGCATGTCAAAGCCAATAGTAAGAACTTCATAATACTTCCCAATGTACAACACAAAGCACATTTGCACACCACTGCTTATAACTGCACTTCGAGACCAAGAAGTACATTCAACACCTCTCTTTCTCCCATGCTTTCTCTGAAAGCTCTCCCCCTCTGCAGATACAAGAAGACACAAAAGACACAAAAGAAATGGGGAGAGGAGTTGGCCTAACGGCTAGGGTGGTCGACCTCGAATCTGGGGAACCCGGTTCGAGTCTCGGCAATGACACTAAACATCCTGTGATTCTGGGCAAATCACTTAATCTCCCCGTGCCTAACAAAAATGAATGTGTCCTCATGTAACGCAACCGGTGCTATGTAATGCACTCTGATACCCGATGCCTTTGGGTCAAGTTTGCGCTATATAAACTCCGTAAAAAAAATATATTCTTCAAGGAAAAAAGGCACATACAGCAAACATGATGTCGTACATTGAAGCTAGGATAACGTAAAACACCAAAAGTTAATTAAAATACTAGTAGTCAAAGGTCATCATGTGGTCCCAATACATGGGAGTGCCTCTGGCACTACAGGCGTTCACACTCCGATGCTCATCAGACTGCCATCGTAACCAGGCCCTATACCTAAAAGACCTGAAATGCCTCTTCTGTAAACATCCCTTGCTATGTGTCCTGAAGTTTCAGCTCTACCATTTTTTACTAATTTTGGCCTCACCTATCACACAATGAATTTATGTTTAGACTTTTTTGCTTATGGGCCTGATTATAAGTTTGGTGGGTGGGATACTCTGCTACATACATGACGGATATGCCGTCCACTGTATTTATGAGTTCCATAGTATATAATGGAACTCATAATATGGAGGATGGGATAACTGTATGTTTGTGACAGAGTATCCAATCCGCCAAACCCATAATCAGGCCTCTAATTCTTCTCTCCCTGTTATTACTATCATACTATCATCATTTTCATGTTGATTCCACATCTCCCACCATTTTTATTTTTTATAAAATTAATATTTTAGACTACGTTTAGAGTTTAGACTACGCACAAAGATAATTCTTACTTCAATTAACAAAGGTCCCATTATAATTATACTCCTGTCAGCTCTGTATAGCGCTATGATGCCCTAAGGGCTTGCTTGCGTGCAGCAAAACAATTATATTAATAAATTAATAAATCAAGAAGGAAGGCCACTTTCCTACCTCATGAGGCCCTTAACTTTACACTGATAAATGTTTCTTTAATGATGAGTGAACAGTAAATTGGTGTTTTTTACTCCTGGGATCTCTCCGGTGAATATCCTCTGGATCACACAGCTCATAAATTCATCGCTCCCTGAATGAGGGATCCGTCTGATAGAAATAGGTGTATGACTGATGATGAGTGATCACTGCTATGCTCTGAAGCTCAGTCTACAATGCCACCACCCACATTGCTAAATGCAAAAGTCCACTGGTGTTTAGGTGAGTATTGAACTCTTTGAGCTCCCACTTGGTGATGAAGCCACATTCTCCCAGGTCACGCAAGGGCAACAAATTCCACCTCCGAGTCCAGGGCTCCTTCTGCCTCAATGGTCAGACGTTTCTCTTATACATATCCCTTTTCTTTTTGTGACGAATTGTTATTTATAAGGAAGAAAATGCACTTAATAATGGGTAGAGCATACTGGATGTCATGATGTACTTAGCATACTTGTTGAAAAGGGATCCTTTCACTGGGTCCTGACTAGGGCTGGGCGGGACTCATGAAGTTTCACTCTGTGGGGTTCCTCGGAGTTACAGAAAAACTATGCAGAAATTCACAGATGGACAGAAAATATGCAGCTCGCACTGCAATTTAATGCTGGTAGACCAAGCAGTGGTGAATATCAGCTCAAATGGCACCATGCATTGAGCAAGAGCGCGCGGCCTTTCAAGTTTTTTTGCTTCCACTTGAGTAGAAACTTTGCTCGAGAAGCAGCAAATCTACTCAAATGGCAGCTCTATGAGTGCGACCGCCTGCAAACGCCGGCCACTGCCTGTGTTAGAAAAACTCTCCAGGAGACGCCAGATCTCACTTGTATATTCTGGAGCCTCGCCTGAGAAAACTTCCACCATGCAGCAATTGTTTGAATTTGGCCATAACTCTGCGTTAAAGAGTGATGTGGAGTGGCCAAAATTCAGCAAACTCCACGGGGGGAGCGGAACATTCCATCCATGCCTAGTCCTGACAAAGCTTTCACCTGTGTTCAGTGCTACTAACCATGGGTCTCATGCGCCCACCTGGCATGGCCAGAGAACACGTGTGAGCATCACTGACTGTGTCCTGAGACAGAGAACTCACAACAGTTGAAGATAACAATTTCTGCTTTTTCAAAAAGGATTTCAGATAGCAATGCAAAGTTGGTTTAATCTCACCCACACTTCTCAAGGAATAGCAGCAAATGACAATGGGAGTGGCTGCTCTACACACATTGCTGGTGTTTTCTTGCACTGGTTTTACAGACTTCCTCAAGTATGAGCTAAGCAAAATGAGTTTGACCAGGAATTGCATCCTTACTGATTTTTTTAGTTGAATTTTTGTTTCTTGACAACTACATTTTGGAATGTGCATTTTTTTTCCAAATCAGTAGTATTCAACTTATTATTAACAAATTGTGATAGAATTAAAAATAAAAGTAAAAAAGACATGTGTTAAAAGTGCTAAAATATAATTTGCACCAGTTATGAATGCAGACTGCGCTTGCTCGTCCTTGCTACGGCAGCTACCATCGCCGTGTAGATTGTCATAACACTATGGCAAATTGTGAAAAATACTGAAAAAATACATAAATGAAATAATGTTGTCATGTTTATTTATTTATTTGCAGTTTTATATAGCACCAACTAGACTCACCAATGCAACAGAGCACTTTAAGCAAGAACAAGCGGCGCAATCCAAGCACAGTATAAAAGGGCCACTGGAATTATGTGGCAAGAGAGGGTCACATTATGTGGCAGGCTTGACAAAATTATGCGCATGAAAAGGCACATTTTTGGCTCACCACTCCACCTCTGCATGAGTAGAGATTTGATGTAGTCTCCTCGTGAGGCAGGGGTTGGACGGAGGTCACATGCTCTGGGATGGAAATGAGGAATTAGGTGTGTTTTTTAAAATAAACAGAACTCGTGGCAAAACTGAGATATAGTGCAGTTTGGTATTGAAGTTCTTTGAGACTTTGTAGATGGACTGCTCAGGTATGCAATGGTGAAAAAATCAGCTTCAACTCCCTTCCAAATGGATTGTACTTTCCAGCACTTTTGGACAGGCTTTGCCCCAAACAAGGTTCCTAGTCTTGTCATGTGGATCCTATTCCAGGGAGTTTTTTCAGATTATCTTTTGCATGGGCCAGTGTTGAACCTGACCCCTTTTGCAGGGTCAGGCCCATATTTTCACCTTTAATTTATAAAGTTTCATCTAGCCCTAGAGGGTATCAGAGCACTTTACATAGAGGAAGGCAGGATATAGTTGTAAGAACGAAAACTTGTCGCATATATGAACGTAACATAGTAAGACCTACAGAGGATCATCAATGTAGTAGTCCTACACTGTACCGGAGTAGTAGGCAGGTATATAGTCAATAAGACACAACGTGTTATCAATAGAACATAAAGTGATTATCTCAGGGCATACATTTGCTTATTTTGTGAAGGAGGAGGTAGATGAGATGTTGGCAAACATTTGCGGCAGAGAGTTCCATATATTCGGGGCGATGCCTGAGAAGGCTCTGTAGTATGTTTTCTTTTTGTGGAAAATCTCTGGTTTCAGTAGCAGGGAGATCACACTTTGTGAAGATCCGAATCTTCCCAATAACTCTAGCGTTTGTGCCAAATATCTGGGGGTCTGGAAATGTAGGGCTTCATGAGTCATGCAAGCAATCTTCTGTTGTATTCTGCCTCATAAGGGAGCCATTTCAGTGATTTTGGGGCCGGGGATATTTGATTTTTTCTTTGTGTTCCCGAAACCAGTCTGGCCGCAGCGTTAAGGGAGGCCCTTCGCGGGGCCATTTTGTATCTAGGAAGGCCTCATAGAGTAGTAGTTCAATCTAGGTAACACAAGAGCTTGGACCGTCAGCTTAAAGACGTCCTTTGGTAAGAAAGGTTTAAGGTTTTTTAGGATACTCATCTGGTAATTAGCTCCTTTAGTGGAATGACTGATATAATTCTGAATATTCAAGTATGTGTCTAACGTATTCCCCGCAATTTAGATGAGTAAATAATGTGAGGAGAACAGTTGAAGGCTGTTAGAGGCCCATCCAGAAGCAATCTTGGGCATGTGGTTAGGGAAAGAGATATGAGGAAGAATTCCGTTTAGGTAGTGTTGAGCTTGAGCTGGTTGCAATTAAGCCAGTTTGAGCGTTCTGCAGCGTAGAGTTGAGGGAATGAATGTCTTCTGGGGAGGAGATTTTCAGATACAATTGAGTGTCACCTGCATACACATGATAAAGAATGTTTGCAGAGTTCAATTCTTCTGAAAGAGGCTCCAGGAATAATTTGAAAGGAGTGGGTGATAGGGCGGACCCCTGTGGCACCCTTGGCGTGACCGCAGAGGGCTGAGAGAGGGATTGATTCCCCTGGACTCTTTAGATTCTATTGTGGAGGAATGCAGCACAGGTCTTGATAGGCCCATCCTCCGTTCCAGTAGGAACAGTAAGCTGTCGTGTTTCACAGTGTCGAAAGTAGGGGATAAGTTAAGTGGTATCAGAAGACATGATTCATTTTGGTCTAGCATTTTAGCATGTCATCCCTGATGTGAGTGAGTGCAGGTACTGTGCTGAGACCCGAAAACCTGATTGATGCTGATCCAGGAGTTCGAAGTTTTCTAGGTGGTTACAAAGTTGAATCTGTACGCATTGTTCTAGAAGTTTTGCCAGAGTGGGGATGTTGGAGATAGATCGGAAGTTGTTAACATCTGAACAGTCTTCACTAGTTTTTTTAAAATGGGGGTTACCTGCCCCAACTTTTAGGCAGTCAGGGATAATGCTTTGCCGTAGTGAAGCATTAACAATCTTCGACCATAAGGGGAGAATAGCAGCTTTTATCTTCTTGAAGATTGATGGTGGTAGCTGGTCGCTGAAGTGGTTAGATGGTTTAACCACTATAAGAATGTTATAGATGGGGAGTGAAGGTGTGCCAGGAGGCATTGTTTTTGAGACATCCACCGGGGGACCATGCCAATTTGTGACCTGGAAGGCGAGTGGCAAAGCATGACCGGTAGCTGGAAGTAGTTTCCTCTTTGATTGTAGGTTATTTTCAATAATTTGGTTTTCCACCAAAAGAATGAGGCCAGTTCCTCACAGTTCGAGGGAGTGATGTCTATAGGATCCAGCAGGTTTGCGGCGTTAAGCAATTGTTGCTTGATGATTTCAAAAAGTTTTATTGGTCCATTTTTGGCTTGGTTAACCTGAGTTCCATAGGAGCCAGTCTATGCATTTTTGATTTTCCTATTGTATATGTTCCTCATTGATCTAAGGTGTTTCAGGTATTCAGTGGATGGTACGGATTGCCAGGTTCTTTTTTGTCAATCTCAGATTGCGTCTTTCAGAGTTTAGATTGTCATTGAACCAAGGTTTGGAGATTTTAGTGGAAATATTTTTGTTGACTGGAGTCAATCAATCAATCAATCAACACTGCTTTATTCGATCGCTATCTGATACAATCATAAAAGCATTTCAAAACATACAAATTATTACAAAAAGTGATAGTTAAAAGCACATTATAAACCAGCAGTTTGTTCATACAATCATAACATGCGTATTAAAAATCATACATATAGTTTTGCAGCTTGTTGACAAACATGATATTCAGAAACTAAGCGTTTATGACTAATACTATAATTTTTCATCTTCTTAGTCTATTAAAATTATATATCAGTACTTTTCCTAAAATAAACCACTTTCTTTAAAAACATTGATATTCTCCACACTGAATGTACATTATCCATGAATTGTAGGGCGATAAACGCTGGGTGGCACTGCCTAATCCCCATAGATTTCAAAATCGGACAACCCAAGTTCTTCTCAATTAGCTATAAAATTTATAGAATAGAAAAACATGAATAGCAGTTTGATGCTAGTGATTGTCACATGGACACAATTGCAGTATTCGGGCCCAATCATGCATTTTTGGGAAACCTAAATCTTGTCAGGAGGAATCTATCATAAACACCAGGAACAATTGTTAAATCTGTTTGAATACTGAAAGTTGGAGTCAATAGAATCAAGGAAGTCTAGAGTAGAGGTATTATAGAACTCTGTGAGGTCATGTACATCTACCATTCCTAACTGAAGAGTCAAGGCAGTATTTCTTCGGGTTGAAAAGTCATTAGAATTATTGTTTCGGAGCTTTCTTTTCAACGGTTTTGTTTTTTTGGGTTGGTCTCTCTTCGTGGTCACCTCCACGTTGATGAGGAAGATGGTGATGTAGTGGTCAGACCAGTCACAGGTGATAATGAATTCCAATGTGATGTTATTAATTTTAGATATGATAAGGTCCTATGTCTCTCCCTTGTTGTGGGTTGGACCATCGCAGAATTAGATCAGATCGTGGTCTGATAGGAAGGATTTAAGGCAGTTTGGGTTATTCCAGAGGACATTCCAAGGATAATCTGGTCCACTTGAGGGTCATGGTTTGTTCAATGGATGACAGATTGTATCCAGGTGGGTGGTAGAATGTGTGTAGTTTGCAAATGAGGTTGTTGTTGCTCGTGATGCTGATGCAAAGATATCCACAGGTAGGCAAGGTGACAGTTTCTGCTTGGTACACAGAGATTGTGTTTCGGTAGATGCAGGCTATTCCACCAAAAGTTTTCCTAGTTCTATCGAGTCAAATTATGCTGTGGCTATGAGGGACAGTAAGTCTTGGATAAGAGGAGAGGAGCTATTTATCCAGGTTTACGTGAGGATAACAATATCAAGCTCCTTTGTGAGGATGAGATCGTAAATATCAGGTGCATGTTTACTAGCTGATCTGCAGTTGAGAAGTATGCATCTCATTTGGCAAGTGAAATGGACAGTGGCAGCCTGGGAGATGTTAATGTTCTTGAGGTTATTGCTATTTACAGATCTGTGATTGAGGTTGGATTCTCTGTAGGGGTTAGCTTGAATGGCTTGGGTTTGACCCGGTAGGACTTGTTGGTGTCTATCGAGTTGGTGTAAGAGAGGAGGAGGTTGCGGATGTCATTGTCAGATAGACTGTCATCATTCAATCTCTGGGGATGACACGAGGCATTGGAGAAGGGTATAGTTTTTGTGTTAGGATGATAGGCATGAGGGTCAATGGAGAGATACATGCCTATTTGGGAGCTGGTCCAGTTCATCAAGACACCATTGGGTCTTTGCATGGGCGGAAGCTCTTTGGTGATGGTCAGTTCCTGCAGGGTTTCCTTGAGGTAGCACAATAACCCATTTTCCAGGCCTAAACCATCCTTTTCAATGCTCATAAATAGGCCTGGGTGGTAAACTCCGCCGGTGGAGTTTGCGGATTATCTCACTCCACGCTTACTTGGCACTGACGCCACAACCACAATGTGATGAAGTTTACCGGCACTCACTAACTCTGTTCCTAGTCCAATGAGAGGGAGGGGAAGAGAGCACTGCATGAGTGAGTGAGAGTAAAGCATCAATCAAGAGATGACACTGCAGGAAAGTCGCAGCACTGCACAAGAGAGACATCCACACTCTGTGTGAGCAACTGCCGGCACTGCGTAAGAATCCTTGCACTGCATGGAAGTCTTTCCCACACTGCAGGAGAGAGACAACAGCACAGGTGACAGACCATGCTTAAGAAAAAGCGAGACTGCACTTTAGTGGAGAGACCGCAGCAGTGCAGGAAAGATACATGCTATAATGCACTAGAAAGGGGGCTGGGGCAGCACAGTATGAAAGACATCTGCATTTCATGAGAGACCATAACACTGAATGAGAGAAAGAGACCCACAACACTGAACAACAGCCCTGCATTGAAGACAGTACCACATTGTAAGAGGCCCCTGGACTGCTTACAAAAAGATCATCCAGAACTGAGGGAGAGGCATTTCTACTACTGTGTGAGAGATCCAAGCATTGTATGGGGCAGGCGGTGAAAATGCCAGGGAGAAAAAATGCATTGTTAAGGAACACATGTGAAGGATTTGAGCAATGCAAGCCTGAATCAGCACTGCAGAGGAGAGTGAGTGTGCGGGAGGATAAATAAAGAGCACTGAAGTAGAGAGTGAGAGACTAAAGCACTGCACAACAGGACTACACTGTTAGAGAAACAGCACTCCATGGGGCACTTGGCATCTCGAGTAGTGTATGATACAGCGTGCTGAAGGGGAGAGATGTTACTGCAGGTGAGAGATCTCAGACCTGTATGAGAGAAACAGCTCTTCCAGCCAGAGACACGAGTGATGCATGAGAGTAAATACCAGCAGTGCATGGGACAGGATAGGAGCAGGACTTAAACATCCAACATGGCGTCAACAATGTCCACTGAGCGGATCCAGTGGCTTTCAGTTTGTGATGAGGTAATGAGAGTTTCTTTGACTGGTGTTAATTCTTCTGAATCTAATCTACACCCCCTACTCTATTCTTCCATTGGGCTTACTCTTTCTCTCTGAGATGCCTGTGCATACAGGGCCTTAAGAACTACGGCAGCAGAGCAGGTTGAGCAGAAGCAGGCACTTTACTTGAGATTGAGGATGAAGTGCTTTCCCTGAAAAACATGATTGAAGCATGATACCGTGGTAGGAGAGGCATGCACCGTGCTGGATGGCAGCGACCTCGAGCGGTGCTCTTACCCACAGGTAAGAATAAAATATAAGCCCATTTCTAATATGTAGTGGCATCCTCAGAAATACATCAGTGCATCCCCCTGGATCTAGAATTGACAGGGCCACTGCCTTTACCCTCACTCACCCCACGCAGCCTGGAATGGCACTGATGCCTAAATATTGACTTACACAGATGGTGCAACAGCAGGCTGCCCTGAACTGTAAGAGAAAAAGTTCCACACAGCATTGTGCGTGTGCTAAGCTTTGATCTTTTCCTTACTGCAAAGTGGCTCATTGCAACAGCTCCGTCCAGGACCAGAGAACTGTCCTCTCAATGAGATTGTGTATGCAACATTACTTTGACTAGGACCGAGTGGCATTCCACCGGATGTGGAACTTGGCGGAATCTCACTGAGTGTTTAGATAACTCTGTGGAATTCTGCAAGCTCTGCCCAGCCCTACTCATAAGTCACCACTAGGGTAGGAACTAGAGGCTCATAGGGCATAATGCAATGCATTTAAAAGGTAGGACATGTGTACTTAAGTTTTACATGTCCTGTCATGTCTCTCCCAATATCCGACACTGGGTTACTTATTACATTGCTAACAGTGCTAACATTATTTTGGAAGCAAATAGAGATATGCTGTATACACTCAAATTAATTGTAATTTAAAACCCTCTCTAATAGTGAGGTCAGATTTTAAGTTCTGAAGATGCCACTTTGAAAAAGTTGGTGCTGCAACAAATGGTTGATGGAACGCTAACTAAATGAAATATTCACCTTAGCAAAGAGCTCTGGGTTTAGTCCATCGCTCTTTTGCTCACTACACCACCCCAGTTTGGACACAGTCATATTCAAACCAGACTTGACCCTGTTTCTTATGGGAACAGTCCAGCCCGAGCTGCCAAGCCAGGTCCTCCCTGGACCATTAACAAGCATCCTGGGATCGGTTTCGGGACATCGCACCTCATCAGCCAGGCTAGATGAATCCAGGGGCACAACGTCCATCATTTTTTGCCGCAGCATTGTTTGTACTAAGTGGTATGGGTATGCCCAGATGGGGGTCCCTTGCTCACTGTGCCTATGGATTCAAGCTAGCCTGTCTCAGCTTTCCGCAATGTTCCCCTGGGAATCTCGATGGAGGTTTCCTTAACCGCAGTGCTTGCAGATACAAAGGCTTGTTGGTGGCCAGCCGGACTACTAACTACTTTATCCGACACTCCAAGAGAATGGATCCACCTGTATGGATGGCCATCCACCCCTGTGGCTCCATCATAAAGATCCTGCATTTATTTTTACCCTCACCAGTTGCTGTGAATCCTGTTCGGCACCAAGGATAGCCAGAAACACAAGATGGTACAGTGAAGGGTGTTGAACTTTCTTGAAGCACCTCTGCACCGGAATCTTCCAGGAGGACCGAACTGCCTGGAGATTCCTGGTCCAAGGTCAGCTCCTTGCCTAATTTCCAAAAGGGTTTGCTCGACTCACCCCACAAGTACCTTGTTGCTAAGGAAACCATTTAAAGACCCCAAGTGTGATGGACATCTCCGTTTGACAACTAAAGTGCACCTCTGTACCCCGCTCCTCTAACCATATTAAAATTGTGCTAGGTGTTGTGAACTGACCTAGGGACTCACAAGACCATAACACCAAATGGTTCCTTTGAACTCACTCTCTAAGTAACCAATTGCATCACTGTGTTTTTCCCATTGAGTACAACTTTAATGTTTTACACTGCTAAAGTACTTATTTATATAATGCTTGAAAATTGATAACTCAGATTATTGTGTCTCTATTGACTTCATTTTAGAGGCTAAAAATATATAGAAACCATAACTATTTTTATAAATTGGTGGCAGAATTCTCTCAAGTCGTGTCAATTACTTATCATCCATGTTGTTGATGTGAAATGCTTAACACATGTTTCTCTAAGTAGCCTGTCTGCTCTGTGCCACACTACCAGGACAGAGAGACGATGTACAAATGAATACCCCGAATCCATCTTTGTGTATAGTGCTAGTATTACATGGTAAGGCACCTCTGCAATACACATAATAGTGTCACCTTGCAACACTCACACTATAGGATTAATTGACTTTTACAGTTCTTAATGTTTTTTTTTTTTCTGCAAATAGTGATGGTCTACACTAATGTGTTTTCCGGTGATGGAGTATTCTACAGATAAGATGATGGTCCGCCTGCCCTATTTAAATGCGTACAGAACGTAGTTTGGCTATGGCATAGACTACTTTGTCTACGCTGTGGCTCAATTTCTCCAGTGACCTGATGTAGTAAGGGCCATTGGAAAATTAGCTTTAGATTTGTGGACATATAGCCAGTTTTGACTGTCCAATACCAACAGGCAAACCCTGGCGACAAGGCCTATAAATTGCTAAAAATGCCTCCAATGCCATGGGAGATAACTCCCAGGGTAAGGGGCAGTTTTCTATTTCATTTTTAAAAACAAAATTCTGCTTCAGGAGTAATATACTACATTGCCCTGACAGAGTTAACCCTGTCAGCCAGAAACTAAATCAGTCCCTTTTCTAATCTTTTCTGCTCCCAATCCTACTGAAGTTACAACAGTGTTAATTACAGATGCCTTTTTACTGGTGTGGGCCTATGTTAAAGAGACAATCCTACACTCCGCTGCTATTCTATACCAGGCCCAAGAGCCTTTCTGTGTTTAGTGGTCATGACTGCACAATGATTATTTGCCATAATATGGATAGTTTGGACTTCTTCATAATGGTTTGTCAGCCTGGGGAGGTCACACATGTTGTTTGGTCCTGACAGGACACTATTCTTATTTGTTTTCAATGCTTAGAAACTATCTGCATTATGTAAGGTAATTCAGACAACTACAGAACCTCTACAATCATCATTTGTAAACTGCAGTCTCTTTCGGAATTTTTCCAGTGAGGGAGCCATACAGAGCTGGAAGGGGAGGTCTTTCCAGATCTTGGCTGTGATGTAGGATAAGGAGCGACCGAAGATGCAGGTGGGGCAGATGCGGGGTGTTTACAAGGACAAGTGAAGAGGAGCGTAGGTGTCTAGCGGGTTGGTGGAAGTTCAGTGTATGGTTGAACCATGCAGGTCCTAGGTCATGAAGTGCTTTGTAGCCACCTGGTTTCAATGAACCCCGGTTGCCTAGGCTCTAACACAACAGTTATTTGATTTTCTTACAGACCTTCATGTGTTCCCTTACAGTGAGGGATGAGTGTTTGCCCTCCTCACACTGCACTATGATAGTCTCACTTATAAACTAGGCTTACCCACTTCCCCTTTTTTTATCCAGTCTTTTTTACCAAACACTTCCATATGAGGAATTAATATATTCTTTGGAACCCTTGCATATTGACAAGTTATGTACAGGGACCATATCGAGGAACAACGGTGAAGGCTCCTCCCCCATGATGCCATGCTCATGCCTGCCACACATGCTGCACATGTCACAGCAAGGTGCCGATGGAGGATTGCAGCAGGGGCATGATTTTACAGCTCCATTAGACCCCAACTGTCCAATTGGCCCCAATCTTTGCGGCAAACTTAATGTGGCTGTTCCCAAGTCTGTGACAGCGAAATGAGGTAGCCTCTAACCGCTGATTGTGAGGTGTGCACCATACCATAGCATAAGGAATTTTTCCCCTTCTACCTGTGAGCCCCATTTAGTGTTTGGTGCTTGGTGTTTGAGGTGTGGGGGTGCTGGTGTCAATGTGCGTTTGTCAGTATCGGTCCCAGTCTAGAGCTGAGCAGGTAGTGGGCAGCCTGAATTTCAGCCTTAGCTTTGCTGGCACTAGCCCTACCCTCCTATGGCAAACTTCCAAAAAGTCCATGGTTCTCAAGTTCAAGTATAGCTGAAACAGCAGGACAAAATTGGACTACACTGGGCATTACTGGACATAACAGGCAGTTTAACAGCCACTGGATACCAAGGTGTGTGGTGGAGGTGGCAGCCTACAACTCCAGGTTGGAGGAGGTAAGTGAATCATTCAGACTTCTCAGAAGTACTCCATCTGCTGCTGCTTATTGATCACTTACTGCTATTGCTATTGCGGCTGCATTATATGGACTATACATGGGCCATAGTTTTACATCAAATTTTAAGCCGTTGTTGGTCCCTTCACTGATAAATAAGGGGAAAGTTATGCTCAAACCATCTGCACTGCTGGAGACTTGAGCCCCACAAGCCCCACTACCCCCTTAACACCACACTTGTCAAACATGTGTGACTTGTGACATTCCCTTCTTATAGCCCAGAAGGCCCACAACATTTAAGACTCTGAGATGGTGCAGATAGAGGCCATGGGAAAAAAGAAGGATATGCGAACAGAGACTGGAGGATAAATTATACACAACCTCGATTCCTTCCTTATTAGTACAGAGAATGCCTTAACTAAAGAGATTGACCTCATAGAGCAATGGCTCTCCATTGAGGAGGCTAGAAGTGGTCGTGTCATCATTGAAGACCCACACGGAAACAGGGACATTTTGGAGCCTGAGTTGGAGATTCCCCCCCTCATAGCTTATCAGACATACAATCTGCACAACATGGATCCTGATCTTTGACCCCAATTTACCTCCTAAAGAAGAGGAAAATGGGTGGGAGTAGACAGACTAGTGCACCTAAATCCAAGAAAGGGAACAAGGCAACAGGACTTAACCCTCTAACCCAGGCCTCGTTATCTGGTAACTTGGATGATAACTGTCATAGATTGGAATGCATCATGGCATTACAATTACAGCCTGTGCTAAGTAGATTAGAATCGATAGAGCAACAATTGTCACAAATATTCAGCACATGCCAAAAAGAACTCTATCTAGCACCCTGAATCCACTATCAAAATCTTTTGTGTCAAAACAAGAGGCAAGTAGAAAGACCAGGCAGGGAGAAGGAGATATGACCCCACAACAACACATACAGCAACAGGTCCCTGCGAGTACACCGTGTCTAGATTACTGTCACAGGAGACAACTTACTCTAATCAAGACAGAGACAATGCTATCTCTGTACCACACCAATCAGGCTTGAGGACTGCAGGAAACCCTAATCCTGATAGTCTCTCCAAAAATCAAGTAGTCCCGACACTTGCCCTCAGAGGCAGAGGCACCTTTAATAACCAGCACGGTGGGTGCAGCAGGTAGGGAAGAACTTTGAGGGAGATCGCAGAGGGTCCAGAGATTTGATCTGCCACCAGCTGCCACCCCAGATATCCTTTTTTCGGTAAATCTTCCAGAGCTGAGACAGTTCCATATTAAAATGACAGAGCAATTGATTGGGAAGGTGCTACATTGGCTGTCAAGGTTTGCAAGAGGGGGACCTTTTTTGTCTGGGCATATTTTAATGGCAAGAAGAGTAAAGTGGGTAGACCCACAATAAATAGCATATCAGGGGATTGTATAGTGACGAGCCTAGATTGTCAAGGACAATTGCCCCTTCCCTAAACTCCTATATATTTGCCCTGCCATAAGGCTATTTTTATAAACCCTCAAAGTTCCCAGAGGGTAAAGAGGGGAAATCCTATGATCACTTTCAACTTCAATCATGGAACAAATTCCCAAACAAGATCCAATATGCCTCTTCTTAGAAACAGGTGTGCTCCGTTGGGGAACTTGGAGGACTGCAAATGACTGGGTATCAAAAACAAAGCGTCAGCTGGAGGCGGGTAGTCTAGGGTAATATCCTCAGACTCAAAAAAAGAAGATGAGGTGCAGGGTGAAATAGACTCCCTGAGACTGGTTGCCTGGAATATAGCAGGATTTAGGAAGAAAAAGGATAATGTAGACTGGATAAGAGTGGTATCCAACTAAGATATAAAATGCCTATATGAAACATGGAAAGTGCGTCCATCTTTTTTAGATGGTTTTCCCTCTTATCAATCACTACTGATCCCAAGAAGGTCTGGTTGAGCTAAAGGGGGCATTTTATTAGTAATAGCCAAAACAACCAAGATAAGAATCTTGAGGTTTGTGAATAACCCACCCTATTTTGGTCAGTGAGGGTAGCAAAGATAGTGATCTGATTGTAATAAACATTTAGAATAATTACTGAGAGGGTGATACTGCACAAGTGGTTGAATCCTGGTTAGATTCCACTTCAATCTCATTCCACTCATGCTGGGATTCCCGGTGAATACCTACTCGCACAAAACTCTGCATGCATGTCCTTGTGATAGAGTATCTGCTCAGTAAGTTCAGAACATAATTTTTTTGCTCATTCTCCTCCCAACAAAGGAAAAGAATAATAGTACCATATCTGCGTAGTGCTAACGCTATTCACTATAGACCGGCTCTGAAACATTTCCAACAGCTGGAGTCCCCTTTGGTGTGCTATGTACTTGTCACCTATCTTTGGTCAGTGGTGAAGCACCGGAAATAATTATAGATCCATGGAACAGGGAATGTGTAATTCATGACTATCATAAGCTAAAGTCCTTTGTGAAGTTGTATTAGCTGTAGCGATGGTCAATTACCCACCCCCAGTATGTACCACAGCTAAGTAAGAATGTGACACTTAAAGGATCCTTGAGCAGTTGAGCATAATGCACAAGGCTTGAGTAGTGTATCTAATTTATGGACTCACTGGTTGTTATTCAATGGTTTTAAGATGTTAATTATGTATTTATGAATTATGGAACCATTCAGATAAAGGGAATGTTTTTTAAATTCTTGTTTTATGATGGTTTTTAGATAACAATTTTTGTCCCACAACAATTGGTCGAGCTCATTGAATTTGATGTAATTTTTAGGTACTTTTATGCACCAAACGTGATGTGAATAAAGTTTTCTGACTGATTGACTGACAAGTGTAGTCGTTATTATTTTTATTTATCAGCACAACAATATTTCACAACTAACCCACAATGAGATACAGTCAATCTTCATCTGTGCTGATTAATGACAAAATTAGTTATTTAAACAAGTTAAAACATTGACATATTGCAAGCAGAGAACTAAGACTGTTTGGATTTTTTCCATGAAATTATGACAAAAAGGTCTTTTAGATTCAGTCACTTAAAAGCAACTCAAATCACCTCTACTCAAAGGGGCTGAAACATCACAGAATTCTGTGCTCTGGAGATCTGACCTTATATGAATGGGGAAAAGGAGAAACTGAAGAACAAAATGCCAGAAACAGCAAATATATGAAAAAGTGAATGGAATGTTGAATACGTGAATAGAGTGGAAAAAACCTTGTCTGAGAAAGATCACAAATCAGTAATAGTACATGCAGGTATGGAAGACCTAAGGACCATTTTGAATGATTATTTGAGTTTCTGGTGTATATGATGACCTCATTAGGTTTAGCAGAAGTCTGGAAAAACAAATTGGTTTCCTAAAGTGTAAAACAGAGTGGAAGGCAGAGGTCTGAAGTTGTCATTGCAAGAATGAAAATGTGCACTTGTACTTGATACCATGAAAGCAGAAAGCTAAATACATGACCAAGATTTGTAGGCGCTGCAGAAGATTTGTACCCAGGGCCTTCAAAATGGTGCTGGCTTTATATGCCCATGACCCTGTGCTGTAAGAGCCCCACTCTCCTTCAGCAAGATTTATTTATTTTTGTTTAATGGCAACGAAGCCTATCATCAGCAACAATAGTGAGATGTCAAGACTGCCATCAGAAGCCAGGTGTTTTCTTTTCTGGGAGAGCGCTTTTTTAATACTTAGGCACTTCTATACATATAAATAGGCACTTATGGCACATGGAACAATTAGTAGATGAATCCAAAGGGCTGCACCTTAAGTTTAGGCCCCAAGCCTCGTAAAAACATCTGGCAATCCTGTTCTAGACTGTGTTCTCAATATAATGTAGATCCTTGGCAGAATTATTAACAAGAAACCCATCCAGCTGAAAGACGAAATGTGAATAGAAAAGTGAAATACCTTGTCATAAAGTGTGCTAAACTTTTGATTCAGTATGGAGGGCACAAGGCCAACAAGTACTCAATCCATCCAAAGGAATATGGTACATACCTCGTACTGGTGTATGCTAATCCACAATCATCATAACTTCTCCATGTGGATGGACTAAGTGCTTCCCTGTATGAAGGAGGAGCTAAGAAGCTCAGAGGCAGAGGTTTACCTGCGTCAAAGAGGATCCATCCAACCCATACATTCTTAGGACTCAGCTGTGCAATAACTGAAAATTTCCACTGCTGCCTCTACACAGTATAAACTGACAACAGCCCATTGACAGATGCACTGAAGAAAATAAGTAGAATACGCATGGGCACTGGTATCAGCTTCATCACTGAATACTTTCCAAATCTGTTATCATCCTGGGAAGACCATCATCATTGCTGATGCCCTAATCAGGCGAGCACACCCAGCTACATCTGCTGGGAGTTGGGTTAAATCAACAGACTCATTGATGAAGTCTGTCTATATCATTTCAAAGAATGTGTCAAAAAGTGAGACCCACAACATTTTATGCACACAGGCCTTAGACCAAATTAGTATCAAATGTATATTATGATGGTGTAAATCTAGAAATACGAATGCTGCCCAGATTACCAAAAGAGGACAAGGTACTATCGAAGATGTCTGATCCAAGATCAACTCAAGTGCTGAATTATGAGTGCGCATCCTGCTGGCTGAGTAAAGTGCGAGAAGCATGCATACTGCCACCAGACTGCAGAAGGTGTATAGAGCCAGGTGGCATCTTAATCAAAGAATCAATTGACCATGACCAATGTGCTTGTCCAAGATTGGTGTTTACTGAAAAATACAGAAGAAAGGTTTTGTAATGTCAAGGCCTCTTGGGGTCCCACACCCCAAT
Organism: Triturus cristatus; assembly: GCF_964204655.1. Taxonomy (NCBI): domain Eukaryota; kingdom Metazoa; phylum Chordata; class Amphibia; order Caudata; family Salamandridae; genus Triturus; species Triturus cristatus. Next base: position 850,921,456 of record NC_140595.1, on the reverse strand, counting down.
TTTAGTCTGTTTATTGCACATTGGCGGAAGGGGAGCAAATATGGCTGCATAGTGATGGATGCTGGAAAGGATCACTTTGTGACTCTGTATTAGGTTTGTGCTATGGTGTTTGAGCTGGGATTGTGGTGTTCTCATGAGAAGAGACACTTTGTCAGTTCTCATAAGAACATTGATATCTCAGTGGTCATATTGTTGGCAACAGTAAATAAACCTCACTCTTTTTCAGATGCCTTGCTTTGCAATTGAGAATTGAACTAAAGCGATTAAGACTCACTTAACATTGGGATCTGACTTTCCTATATAGATCGCCTACGACAATCAATATCTTCATTGCCCTATGGACTTCTGGACATTAGTCACTTGAACTGAAAGAAAAGAAAACAAAAAAGGTTAGTGAATTTTATGTGCAATAAAGAGTGAACAAGTGCCTCTCTTGTAGTGCGTAAGAGTAATTAAAGGCCTTATTTCTTTGTTGGTGGGTGGGATACTCTGCAAAATGTGGTGGATATTCCTACCACTGTATTAAAGTGTCATACGCAGCCCCATGCAAATTACAGAATCACTTTGCCTCTGCGTTGTATGACTGACTGGGGGCACAGAGCCAAACATGTCTTTAAGAGGCGTGCTGAAAGTGTGCCACGAAACGGTGGTGCACCTTCAGTGAGCCTCCTAAAGGCAGCCCTCTGGGGGAAGAATGTGGGTTCCATTGACCCCAATACATCACTCTGCAGGCGGGTGCAATCACTCACTGCACCTACCTGCAAGGGGATCTCTAATCCCCTTTCAAAGTGCAGGCAGGTTGGCACCTGCTCAGTGAAGCAGCTTTTAAGCAGCTGCTCTGTATTGCACTTGAGTTTCGTGTTGCTCTGGGGCAGCACATTCATTCTAATATGGCACACATTTCTTATTTGAACTCAGCACACCTTTTGAAAATGTGATGTGGTGCAAACAAGGAATGTGCCCCTTATCCATATAATGGTCCAGGAAGTTATGGATAATTACGCCCACTTTATGACCATAAAATCAACCATATTGCAGCAATGGCAGATCCTAACCAATATGTCAACATGCTAGTAATCTGGAGGTCAGACCACTGAGGAGGCAGCGGTCAAATCACTACCAACAGTACAGTGGTCTTGGGACTACAGAACATGTAATCAGCCCACAAGTCTTTCTGAGAAAGAATAAATAAAAGTCATGCCGCAGCATTCTGTACCACCTGAATGTTATGACTTGTGAGGTCGGGAAGTCCAAGTTATAACATTTTGGCATATTCCAAGCGAGATGTCATAAGAGCCTTGATAGCATTTTTCCTGCAGGAAAAGACAGAAAATGCAAAAACTCTTTTGATGCCTGCAGGAGTTCAAGACACATTAAATCAAAGGAGTTTGAGGTTGGAAATGTACTTGATTTTCAAACTTAACGCCTACGTTCTTGCCACCTCCGTGGAGGAAGATTATGGAGGTGCTCCATCCGGTCAGCATGCCGACCAGTTGGTACTAGGTACCTAGGTGTCATTTTGGTCGTATCGGTCAAACACAGCATTCAGGCAAGTACTGATGAATCAGAGCATATCTTCACCATGCTCAAAGGAGAACAGAGTTTCGGTATTATCTGCATATGTTATAAAATTGTTTAAAATGCATTGACCAAAGAGGCGAGAGGGTGAGATAGATATTGCACTAAGTAGTCCTAAGTGTGGAGCCCTAAGGAACCTGACTGAAATTACCCTATTACCAGAAGCCAAAGGTGCCGGCCATATGTCCTGTTCTTTATTGTCTAAAAAGGAGGTCAACCAACTAAGTGTCAGCCCCTGATTACACACTGTTGGAAACTCATTCTAAGTAAAACTGCAGTAATGCAATACTTGGTTTCTTTCATTATAGCTCTTTAGAATATGTTTGTGGGCATTTCAAGTCCAGTATTCCCCACCAGTAAACGACAACTGAGAACATAAATCGCCAAATCGCATAAATGGCAGGTCTCACTGCCACAGAAATGATCCCTCTAATATTGCAAATCATCAATAGTCTAAATTAATATTTAATTCTGCTTCTTTTCTTTTTCTAGGTAATAGCCATGACAAAAGCAGACTGCTCAGGAAACACAACAAATAATGTAGAATTTCTACTCACTGGACTACAGGTTGTTCCACAGATGCAGCCTTTCCTCTTTTTTGTATTCATGACTATGTATTTGTTTACGGTTTCAGGAAATGGCCTCATTATTTTATCTGTATATATGGAGGACAGCCTTCACTCTCCCATGTACTTCTTCCTTGGGAATCTGTCGCTGTTAGACGTCTGTGCAACTTCCAATGTTATGCCCACCTTACTCGGTGGGCTATTGACAGACAGCAATATAATTTCTTTTGGCAAATGTATGACTCAATATTTCTTCGTTATGTGGATGGTATCTGCTGAGTGCCTCCTCCTGACTGTTATGGCCTATGACAGATATGTAGCCATATGTTATCCTTTACATTACCCAATATTTATGGACCAGAGGCTCTGTATTCAACTTGCTCTTGGATCTTGGATGACTTCCTTTATGTTGATGATGTTTTTTCACTCTCTAGTGAGAACAGCAGAGTTCTTTGGCATCAATGAGCTAGACCATTTCTTCTGTGATTTTGAACCTCTTCTCAAAGTAGTATGCTCTGACACAGCCCTGATTAAATTGGTTGCCTTTCTTTTGTCAGCTGGTGTAGCATCAATCCCTTTCACATTTATCATTATATCCTATATATATATTACATCAGCAGTCCTTAAAATCAAGTCACATAAAGGGAGGAGTACAGCCTTTTCTACATGTAGCTCCCACCTTGTGGTGGTCAGTACATACTTTGGCATCCTGATGATAATGTACATGGTGCCACCAGCCGGGCACTCACTGAATGCAAACAAAGCCTTATCGCTGCTCTACACTGTGGGTACCCCAATGACTAATCCAGTTGTTTATGCTCTGAGAAACAAGGCAATAATAGAGGCCTTCAGGAAGAATGTAAAGAAAGTTTTGTAATCTATATATGTCTAGAAATCTCAATCTTTGTGCCTAAATAGAGACTGTATGACCGATGGAGTAATTGTTATGACTTGTGGCTTTTGATGTCTCACTGCTTTATGTTTTGTGTGATTGCATGGTACACTCTCTTGAACACGTGCAGTGCACTGCAAAAATATGTCCTGTCCTTATCTTCATTAAAAAAAATATTGGTGGTTGAACTCGAGGTGTTCTTTTGTATCCATAGTAGGCTGCACTAACTGAAGAACTGTGCACATTTCCAGAAAGAATTAGGTACAAAGTCATAGCACCTGGAAATCAGCTTGTCACTGGTTGTCAAACTATTACTCCTTAAATTCATTTAAAAAATGCAAGATTATTTAAAATAAAAAAGCATGTAACGAAGGACTCAGACCTATATATGGCTTATATTTAATGTATCTACGTGTCCATGTATAAAATAGAACTGTGTAGTCCTGGAGACGGTCTGATTCCGTATGATAAAAGATATATGGCAGACAGTGTTAGAGTCAGTAACGTTTAAAATGCAAGTAATCCTCTACTTAAACAAGATAGAGGCTGACCTTAACTACTGTCCTTTGCATACATATGAAAAGAAAGAAAAGATGCTGCTTCCAATTCACTGCTCTTCTTTGGATTTCTGTGTGGATGCTGTTGCTAGAGAGTTGTTATGGAGTACTTCTGACAAAATAATTATAAAGTCAAGATTTGTAACATGCTCATATGTGTAGCTAGACTTTTAGTGAAAACTTTAAAACATTAGCATTCTTGTATCTTTTCATTGAGTCATTTTCAGGTGTATAACTTGTAGTATCATTGAACAACCTGTTCTAATGTTTTGCATGAATATGCTTAGTGCTTTTTTTTAACAAACAACTAAGGGTTGTCCATAGTGCCTCACTACTTATGCTTTATTAATATGAAGTAGCTAACTTAAAACTCCATAACAGTTGAGGCAACTAACAGGTATTTCTCATTAAGGTAGAAAATGACCAAACACTTTTTTGGACTCTATTCGAGGTCTAATAAATAGCACAAGACATTAATGTCTACAGCAATGTAATATTTCTTATGTACATGAACATCAGTTTAAAAAGTGTAATATCTACTATATGTGAATGATTTCACAGATATGCTTCATGTCTTGTGTGTTGTGAAAGGTTATGCACATTAGCACTAGACAGATAATACAAAATTGGGTGTAGCTTGCTGAATACCTTCCAGTGTGATTGAGGTCATTAATAATGTCATCAATAGTGTTGTTCTACATGTCATGAGTAAAGTAATATGTGAGGTTCTAAGTATTGCATGGTGGGGTGCAGGTTATAGTTAGCTTGCTGAGATATAACTGGCAGATTTAAGTGTTTTGGGGGGTTTTACATTGTGTGTGACATTGCCACCTAACTATAACGTCACTATAACCTTTAATTAAATCAGTATATGTGTGTGGGTATATATATTTTTTTCCACCGAACACAACAAAGGTTACAGGTATGTTATGATGAGGCTGAATGTTTCACTTGCACAAAACCAGTGAAATTCAGCTGTTATAATTAGTGAGCTAACTATAACTCTATAACTCACACTCCTGCAATGCACTACATAGGGCCTCGCATAATACAAGGGCAGTGACATCCCTGACGACATTTCAAATGACATCACTGATGACATCATCCAGGGCCTGTGAGTGTTTTAACAATTTTTATGAGTGACAAATTAATATATATTCACAGAAAACCCCATATAGTAAATAGTACATACATTTCTACCATAGTGCTAATAAGATGAACATAAGCAGTTCAGATAAAAACAGTAGAAGTTGCATGTTCCTAAAATGCATACCCTAAGTAATTTGCCTAAATGTACCTATCCTAGATCTGTATGTGTAGCATTTATATGCATGTTTGTAACCAAGAAACTCCTAGGGAAGAACCATGCCCCTCACCTGATGGTCCAAAATGAAAGACCCTGTCTCTGCTTCGAGGATTACACCCCACACTAGGCCTGGGCGGTAAATTCCGTTCCGCTCGCGGAATTTGCGGAATTTCAGTAATTTCGCGTTCCGCGGAGAACGCGAAATTGCCCAAAATTCTGCTTTCCGCGACTTCGCGAAATTTTTCCTTGTTCGCGTTCTCAAAATGCGTGTTCGCGAGATATTTCTCCCCGAGCACGCAAACAGCAACTGTGAACAGGAAAAAAGCATCGCGAACAAGCAATTCCGCGTGTTCGCAGAATTTCTGCATGTTCGCAGAGATTTTTTACCGTTTCGCGGAGATTTGCGTAACGCGATTACGCAAATTTCGCCCACCCCTACCCCACACCTGTTTCCATAGGCAAGTCCGCCGTTTGACGAACTCGCTGGGATGCTGTAAACAGCACAGGGGAGTCACCACTCAAACAGGTACATTTCGCCACACTTTCTTTATTGTAGGAAGCAACACGGAACCAGGGACGAGCCAACGAAATGCTCAATTACCTCCCAACACGTTTCATGCAGCTCACTGAAGGAGAACGACGTGCACCGCAACTACCAGCATGCCATTGTCTTGGCCACGCCCACTGAGGCGGAGTAAGTTGAATATTTAGGTTGCTGTCAAAAAGTAACTTACGATTGACTTTGATCCCAGAGCCCCTGAAGAAGTGTTTTTAACATGAAACACGTTGGGAGGGAATTGAGCATTTCGTGGGCTGGTCCCTGGTTTCGTGTTGCTTCCTACAATAAAGGAAGTGTGGCAAAATGTACCTGTTTGAGTGGCTTCTTCCACAGCAGGCAACTTTTCATGTTGGATATATATGTATATATATATATATATATATATATATTCACTGAAAAAACCATAGGTTTCACACACGTTATAGTTAGGAATTAGCATTTAAAAAACCTTGCAAATTCACTGAAAAAACCATAGGTTTCACACATGTTATAGTTAGCTGGACATTTCACTCGTAAAAACCAATGAAATTCCCCCGTTATAGTTAGTGCAGGCAACTATAACTCACGCGACCGCAATCCTCTGCTGATGATGTCAGATATTACATCACTGATGACATATGTGTCTTTATGAAAAATAAATATTTGTAATATATGTATAGCTAAAGATACAGTATTAGCATCAACAGAGGATTGCGGTCGCGTGAGTTATAGTTGCCTGCACTAACTATAACGGGGGAATTTCATTGGTTTTTTACGAGTGAAATGTCCAGCTAACTATAACATGTGTGAAACCTATGGTTTTTTCAGTGAATTTGCAAGGTTTTTTAAATGCTAATTCCTAACTATAACGTGTGTGAAACCTATGGTTTTTTCAGTGAATTTGTACGGTTTTTTAAATGCAATTTTTTTTTTGAGATTTTTGGTAAACCTATGTATAAAATAATATATGTACTATATCCTGCATTATGGAATGGTAAATTTTTTTTTTTATGCATTTTTTTCCGTGCGCGTACGGTAAGCTGACGCTACGCGCTCCGTACGTCATAAGTACGGTGCGCTTACGTGATACGATGCGCGTACGGTAAGCTGACGCTACGCGCTCCGTACGTCATAAGTACAGTGCGCTTACGTGATACGTACGTGACGTACGCGTACACGCATGCGCGTTGCGCGGAAGCAACGTCGCGGTTACGCAGGGGCGTGTAATGCGCATGCGCGAGTGCGTCTTACGTACATGCTCCGTATGCGCTCCGTAAGCATCACGTTTGCGTATGCGTACTTGTTTACGAGCGCGTAGCGTAAGCTTACGGAGCGCGTAACGTAAGCTTACGGTGCGCACACGGTAGGTCATGTGATCCACAAAGAACACTTTTCATTGGTTGAAACTACTTTCAGTTCCAGAAACTTCCCACACCACACCCATTCCCCTCATTACTGTTTGAGATCCCCTAGGAGAAGGAGCTGAATTGACATTGAGATACAATGGCAGAACAGCAGACCTCTTCTGAGAGTGAGGCTAGCAGCACCACCATCATCCAGAGAAGGAGGAAACAAAAGAATTCTTTTGTGTGGGAGTATTTTACTTTTCCAGAGGGGCAGAAAAAGGTCAATGCTCCATTGGTCACTTGCACACTTTGTGACCGTGTTTTATCTAGAGGAGATCCAAGGAAGAAGTATTCCTTTGGAAATCACTCTATGAAGAGACACCTTATGGATAGACATCCCAGGACCTTTGCTCGACATATTGGAGAAAACTCTTCCGTAAGTCACCGGAGCCCAACCTCAGAAGCTCAGCCGAGTACATCATCGGCAGCTCAGCTGAGCCCTTCCTCTGAGGTGGGAGCATCACCTTCTTCTGCTCCTCTGGACATTAACCCTCGATTTGGGAGGGTTGCAATGAGGTGTACAACGTGTTGTGGTCTTATTGTTTTTGGGGAGACCAGTGTTTCCCTTATTAACAATAAGATAGACCAGCACGTTTGTAGACGCTCATAATATTCCCATTCTTTCTTTCCTCCATCCCTGTATTAACCCAACGGCTCTTTTAAGAGCCAACCTTACCTCACAATTTTTTTTATTTTTTTTTAAGCTTTCTTTTTCATTTTTTTGTTTTGCCGTGCGCGCACGGTACGCGTAATCGCTACGCAAAGTTCGTGGAATTTTCCGTTTACGCCGTGCGCGTACGCTACGCGCATTCGGCGATTTTTTTGAAAAAAAATTAAAATTAATTTTTGCCGTTGGGGGTCCTTCTGGGACCCCCTGACAAAGGCTAGGGGGTCAGGAACGGTCCAGCCTGCCCCCTTTTCACGTTATCCACCTTTGTTTTTCACCCCCTCAGACTGCGAGAGACAAAATGGCGGCCGACACTTCCTGGTTTCGACCGATTCGAATGTTTACTGAGATCTAACAACCAATCAGAATCGCGCTCGTGCACGGCGGCGTGCGCGTACGGTAAGCTTACGGTACGCGCTCGGAGCGCGCCCATAGATATATATATTGATTTAAATGCTATTTTCTCAGGAAATACTGAACAGATTTACACCAGACCTGCAAAAGGCACATCCCTGACCTGAGGACTACCTCTCTGCCAAATTTCAAGTAATTCTGTTCAGCCGTTCGGGCTGCAGCTTGGACTAAAGGTCCTATGGAAAAATGCATGGGGAAAATGCGTTTTGGGACCTCCCCTTTTTCTCAGCCCCCGCTTGACGAATCCCCCCGAGACTTTCAGGGAAGGAGCGGAGCAGAGCGCCCCACCTATTTTGAAAATTTCGCGAGGATTACTCAATCGGCGCATAAGTTATTCAAAATAGAATGTTGCGGATTTCCTATGGAAACACGGTCCTAACTATAACTATCTACTGGCGATCGCCAGTAGATAATATATATATATATATATATATATCAATTAAAAAAATTATGACGCCAAGTGCGGTTTAAAAGATTTATTCCGCTGCCGCTATCAAACACGCTTTGACTGTAAAACAGTCTTGTTCACTGAGAACGAAATTGTGAACTCGGCCATTTTTTAAAGTGCATTACGTGTTTCAAACAAGTCACATGACAAATTACAACTGTAATTAACGTGAAAACAGACTCGTAGTTTTTTCAATTCACTGACATTTTTAGACAATCAGGGCACTTCTTTCGCAAGAGTCGTTAATCTAAAATACGATATTAAATGATCATAATGAAGGCCACAATTAATACATTACCACATTATTTAGGACGCATCAATTTAGCATACCATGTCGTATTCATTAATACAATATTTACACTATTTACATTATGTTATCTGGCATTGTGCTCAAGTGAGCATACATTTCATTTGAAATCCATGGCAGACCTGCAATTGCATAATGATTCAGCTCCAGTGAGATTTTATACCAACAACGTCCCACTTAGTGCCATCATCATCATAAATATAATTCATTGTTGTTTATATAATTATTTTCTTTTTTCTTTTTTCATCATGCCCCAGTGGGCCTAGAATTTCTGTTTCCTTGTGAATTCATTATTGTGATTTTTTGATAATACTGCAAATATTGTGATCAATTGACCTCTAATCTGAGAAGTCTGAATAACATTACAAGTCTGTTAATAAAATCCTCCTATTTACACATAAAAAATCCTTTCCTGTACATATATTCTCCGGGCAGTACATTATACTCATGTGCAAGTCTTCTTCCATATTTAAACCTCCTGGCTGCTTTGAGTCTAGCTCTATAATATAGCGAGACTCCAATCGTCTTCATTTCTTCTCTCTATTTCCACCTCTTGTGTTCATTTCCACTGCATCAATTGCATAGTATGTTAGGCCCCAGGGATCCTTGCCATGTGCTTTTTCAAAGTGACGTGCCACGAGATACGTTCTGTCTCCGTTCCTAATGGCCCTCAAATGTTGAAGGATTCATTTGTGTACTTCTAGAATTGTGCTGCCCACGTACCACAGGCCACAAGGGCACTGGAGCACGTACACAGCAAAACTCGTTTTGCAGGTGTATTTTCCTCTAATCCTACGCATTTTGTTAGACGGGCCCAGTCTGTATTGTTCGGTATTTGTTCCATGCGTACATGCTTTACACCTGGCGCATTTCACAAACCCTTGCTTTTTGTTCAACCATGTTGTTTTAGGTTGTGGTCTCCTTAAGTTGTTTCTGACTAGTGCCTGCTTAAATGACCTTGCCCTTCGAAATGTAATTTGTGGCCTTCGAGTGACATTTCTTCCCAAGAGTGGATCATTCTTAATCACACGCCAGTGTCTATTTAAAATACTCCTCACTTCATCATGTTGTTTACTAAATGTTGTAATAAATCTACACTGTGTCTAGTTTTTCTTGTTTTTCTTATCATGTTTTTACTAGTATCAAAGAGTAATTCCTCCCTCCTTCTTTTGGAGGCCTTACTCACACCACTGTCAATCCAATCATCTGGGTACCCTCTAATCTTAAATCTTCCTTTAAGAATGTTGAGTTCTTTCTAAGTTTCCCCAACCTCACTGCAGTTACGCCTTACTCTGAGGCTTTCACAATAGGGAATACCGCGCTTAAGATTTGAAGGGTGAAAACTCCTTGCATGCAATAATGTATTCCCCGAGGTTGGTTTTCTGAATAGTTTCCTTTCCACCTTTTCTTAATGGACATGTACAGTCAGGTCGAGAAAATTCACACTGTAACAACTGATCTCACTAGTGAAGCTTAAATTCAAATTATTTTTTTGTATCTTATCAATAAAGCTCTTCACTTCTTCCTCAGTGCCCTTTCATACTAAGAATAAATTGTCTATGAAGCGACACCAGTACATTATATGATTATCCCATTCATTTTGGTTCTGCGTCTGGATCACCTGCTCTTCCCACCAGCCCATGTGCAAATTGGCATAGCTGTGGGTAAAGCGTGGTGAAAAAAAAAAGGAAATAAGAAAATAAATATGAATAACAATGAATTATATTTATAATGATGATGCAACTAAGTGGGATATTGTTTGTATAAAAGCTCACTGGAGCTGAATCATTATGCATTTGCAGGTCTGCCATGGATTTCAAATGAAATGTATGCTCACTTGAGCACAATGCCAGATAACATAATGTAAATAGTGTAAATATAGTATTAATGAATACGACATCGTATGCTAAATTGATGCGTCCTAATTAATGTGGTGATGTATTAACTGTGGCCTTCATTATGATCATTTATTATGGCATTTCAGATTTCCCACTCTTGCGAAAAAAGTGACTTGATTGTCTAAAAATGTCCGTGAATTGAAAATACTACAAGTCTGTTTTCACGTTAATCACAGTTGTAGTTTGTCATGTGACTTGTTTTAAACACGTAATGCACTTTAAAAAATGGCCGTGTTCACAATTTCGTTATCAGTGAACAAGACTGCTTTACAGTCGAAACGCGTTTGATAGCGGCTGCGAAATAAATCTTCAAAACCGCACTTGGCGTCGTCATTTTTGAAATTGATGTATAGGACCCGCTCTAGAGGGGTCACAGCGACGACGCAACTCTCGTTCTGGAGTGGCAAGGAATACTCAAGAGTAGTGAGAGGATATATATATATATATATATATATATATATATATATTCACTTAAAAAACCATAGGTTTCACACACGTTATAGTTAGGAATTAGCATTTAAAAAACCTTGCAAATTCACTTAAAAAACCATAGGTTTCACACATGTTATAGTTAGCTGGACATTTCCCTCGTAAAAAACCATTGAAATTCCCCCGTTATAGTTAGCGCAGGCAACTATAACTCACGCGACCGCAATCCTCTGCTGATGACGTCAGATATTACATCACTGATTACATATGTGTCTTTCTGAAAAATAAATATTTGTAATATATGTATAGCTAAAGATTAATGGAAGAGGAAATGGGTAAATAGGTGTCTAAATACAGTGATGTAATATCTGACGTCATCAGCAGAGGATTGCGGTCGCGTGAGTTATAGTTGCCTGCGCTAACTATAACGGGGGAATTTCAATGGTTTTTTACGAGGGAAATGTCCAGCTAACTATAACATGTGTGAAACCCATGGTTTTTTAAGTGAATGTGCAAGGTTTTTTAAATGCTAATTCCTAACTATAACGTGTGTGAAACCTATGGTTTTTTAAGTGAATTTGTACGTTTTTTTAAATGCTAAGTTATGTATTTATTAATATTTTCTTTTTCAGGTTTTTCACCGTGCGCGCACCATACGCGCACGGTGCTCTTCGCGCACCAAGTGCCCACGATGCGTTGTTCGTGCCGTGCGCGTACGGTGCGCGCACCCCGCGATTTTTCGCAAAAAAAAATAATATTTTTTTACCCTTGGGGGACCTTCAGTGACCCCCTGACAAAGGCTAGGGGGTCAGGACCTGTCCATCCTGCCCCCTTCTCACGTTTTCCCCCTTTGTTTTTCATTGCCTCAGACTACGAGAGACAAAATGGCGGCCGACACTTCCTGATTTCGACCGATTCGAATGTTTACTGACATCTAACAACCAATCAGAATTGCGCTCGCGCACGTCACCGTGCGCGTACGGTATGCTAACCGTACGCGCACGGTGCGCGCTTATAGATATTTATATGCTTTTAACTGCAATTTTCTCAGGAACTAATGCACAGATTTACACCAGACCTGCAAAAGGCACATCCCTGAACTGAGGACTACCGCTCTGCCAAATTTCAAGTAATTCTGTTCAGCCGTTCGGGCTGTACCTTGGACTAAAGGTCCTATGGAAAATTGCATGGGAAAAACGCGTTTTGGGACCCCCCTTTTTTCTCAGCCCCCGCTTCATGAATCCCCCCGAGACTTTCAGGGTAGGAGCGAAGCGGAGCGCCCCACCTATTTTGACAAATTCACGAGGATTCGTCAACCGGCGCCAAAGTTATTCAAAATAGAATTTTCAGATTTCCTATGGGAACACGGTCCTAACTATAACTATCTACTGGCGACCGCCAGTAGATAATATATATATATATATATATATATATGTTAAAAGATATATGTAGGTTCGTCAACGAGAAAGCTTAAAACAAGATGGATGGAACATTTGAGAGCAATAAAAAATTGTGACCCAAAATATCCGATGGCAGTTCATTTTAAAGAAAAGCATAGACGAAATGAACTGAACAATATTGAGTTAATGGGAATTGAGCAAGTCACTATTGATCGGAGAGGGGGTGATTTAGAAGCGAAACTGAGATCCAGGGAAACGTTTTGGATTAATAAACTACAAGCGGTTAAGTTTGGTCTTAACATTGATAGAGAGATTTATACCCTTCTGATATAATATGGACTTTAAATGTCCCGTGATTAAATCTTTTTCACATATAACTTTTTTGATTTTGATTTATAAACTGTTTATTGATCCCGTACCTCTTGTGCATCAATAATTAATGTGTTAGATGAACAAACAATATTGAGGTATTCCTCTTTGATGGTGATCTCAAAACTTTATTATATTGGAATTATAACCTGGTCTTTGACTTCTTTTACTTCTTTTACTTTTTTACTTCTTTCCAAGAATTGTGTTGTATGATCTAACGTTTAATATGTTATCAATTTGATATGAAGTCAACCTATGAGATAGCTCACTTAACTAAAACCCCATACTATCGCATCTAGCAATACGGGGGTTCGAGTCCACCTCGAAAAGTCAAAAAAACATTAAAAAAACATAGACTTTTGATATAATTTTTATTTACAAATAAACATATAGATGGATTGAGTGTTGATATAATGGTACAAATTGGGAATAGATATCCTTATTCTTTACTTTTAAAATATATAGATTGGGTAGCCACCATGTGCATTTCTTACTCTAATCATCGAGTAACAAATATTGGTAATAAATTCAAATAACCTATCCTTCTAATTACACATCTTGCTTACAAATAACATGATAGCTCACCTGGTCAGAAGATGTATACTCATGTGTTTACAGAGTTAGGAGTTCGAATCCCAATTTTAGATGCTAGGTATTGTTTTATTTTATTTTATTTTTCTCAAAAATATTATGTTACCATTTATTTTGTATTGATAAAAACAAGGCATATATTGGTTCGACTGATTAATGTTTTACAATTAAAATTATTTTACGTATTTACCGGCAATCCTGATAATGTATTGAAGTGAGGTGGCACTTTAAATATTTTCCCGCCGTTTTTCCTATCTACCAATTAGAGGAGGAGTATAAATAGAAGTAGGGTAACACCGTTTGTTTCACTTGCTGAACAGACGGATCGAGTTCTGGATGCTAATCGATTGAGCGGTAAGAAGGAATCCATGCGTACCCGCATTTGAGTCTAACTGTGGGGATTTAAATATTGCTTGCTTAGATGAAGCTGTACTTTTGCTTGCTACTCTCAGAACTTATCTGATAGTAAATAGAAAGGTATTTGACCTGTGGTGATCTACTTTCAGTACTATCTTCATTATTTGCAGTGTTGTTCTATCTAGATGAACACTGCACTCATAACGCCGTATTATTGTGCATAGATGGTCCGTAGTGAACATTGATAGTAGAGTGGAACCCAGTAGACAGCTTGGTATAACTTTTGTAACACAGGAATTATATCTGCAAGTCCAGGGTAATAAATTCAAATAACCTATCCTTCTAATTACACATCTTGTTTACAAATAACATGATAGCTCACCTGGTCAGAAGATGTATACTCATGTGTTTACAGCGTTAGGAGTTCGAATCCCAATTTCAGATGCTAGGTATTGTTTTATTTGGAATTATATTTGCAAGTCCAGGGTGATCTAAAAGTTTGCTCTAAATTATTGTTTTTTAGATCTTATCATGGAGCGCTAAATATATAAATCTTCAATTTGACCGGATTCTAATTGACTAATATTGATTAGTGGAATTTGAACATAAATAAGGTGAGATTATTTTATTTTAGTTTGGTATAAATAAACGTGGGTCTAATCAGACAAGTCATTGAACATTATATTAAATAATAGATTTATCCCTTAGGAACTGGTTTTAAAATAGGGAGCCTGATATAATTTGGAACAACATTGGAGCCACTCTAACAGAGATTACATAAGGAATCAAAAGGTACCATTTTTTCGTACATTAAACCGATTATTAGATCACATAGCTATTAAATACTCACATTTACAAAATTTCGAGCTTAGGCCAGTCCTCCAAGAATCCCTCGAATTACTGAATTACCCAATTATCACTTTTCTCTTTCTTTCTCTTTTCACTCCTTTTGCCAACTCCTTTCTGTATTGAGTTACGGGGTACTGTTAAAATGTATAATGATGGAGTTCCTCTTTAATTTAATTTAAATATATTGATCTATACAATGTATGTGTAATTTATATACAAACAAGTATGTATATATGAATAATACAAAGATGGAGTTCCTCTTTATTTGAATATTGATTTTTTCAAAATGTGTGTAGTTTGTAAATGAAAAAGTATGTCCTTATGAGTTCTAAAGTATACTATTTTCTGTTTATGTGACAGCCCTGAAGAAGCGCAGTTGGCGCAAAACACGTGTTGGCACTTTGTGTGTTATTTTTGTGAACTTTGACTTCTGACGGAACAAGAATAAAAACAAATGAATAAGAAGACCTATCATCTGTTTCTGTTTTTGAATGTTAGACTTACATTGATCTCAGAAGAATCTGTGTTCAATATATATATATATATATATATATATATATATATATATATATATATATATATACACACCCAGCTTCCACAGAGGCATCCATTGAAGAAGGCACGGACTCGAGGCAGTCAGGATACAGCATCTGTTTATTAAATCGTTTCACCCGCAATCCCAGAGGTAAAAAAGAGAGGCGTTTCGGCTTGCTAAAAGCCTTTGTCAATCTGGTTTGGCACCATTATACAAACATAATATATAGCTACTCTCACTTGGTCAATAGGTGGACATAGAAAACATACTATCAAGCATGCCACCACCATTTGAGCCCTATGCAACAACTAAATGCCCACTTGTGCTGAAAATCAGCGGTGTTACAGGTAAAGCATATTATAATGGATAGATTGAACAGTGCATGTAATTGTTAACATGATGTGCCATTGTTTTATATTTTTCATGAGCAAATTAATTCTCACACAAACAATCATTAAAGCGTCCCCCATCATGGAAATATATACAGGTATATGAATTGTGCCGCCAAACATCTTCTCTTGTAATGCCTAAAAATAAAATGAATTGATTCTATTAAAAGAAACTGCTGCTAAATGTCACTGAATTAGAGTAATAAATATAGTTTAGTTTCTGTCCCGGAATGAGAGCCCGAGCTGCTACCAAGTTCACCTCTGACCTATACTGCGAGATCAGAGTAAACTTCTGCATTTAAAATTCAAACGATCAGAGGCACGGGGACAAGAAAATAGCCGCTGCAACCCGGGGTCTGATTGACCACAAAGAGTGTGAATTCTCGACTTCAATACCAATCCGCAAACTCATGCTTGGAGCCACATGGGACTACCACTCCCATAATGCCTCTTGATGGTCTTAATACACTGCAGAAGTACAAATATCCGGTGCAAAGTCAGAGTCAAGGGGCCGATGACCAGGGCAGAAGGCAAATGTCTCGATGTCATAGTGAATAAGCAGCATTAAAATTAAGTTTGCATGAGGCACAAACTCGTGGTTGCAGGGTACCGATGAACAAATTTCATTACGCCAGACTAACCTCACTCATATATATATATATTCACTGAAAAAAACATGGGTTTCACACACGTTATAGTTAGGAATTAGCATTTAAAAAACCTTGCAAATTCACTGAAAAAACCATAGGTTTCACACACGTTATAGTTAGCTGGACATTTCACTCGTAAAAAACCAATGAAATTTCCCCGTTATAGTTAGTTCAGCTAACTATAACTCGCGCGCCCGCAATCCACTGCTGATGACGTCACATATTACATCACTCATGACATGGTCAGTGACATCACTCATGACATCACTGATGACATCTCAAATGACATCACTGATGACATCATCCATTGAGTATGTGTTTCTGTACAATTTTAATATGTTTAATATATATAGGGAAAGGCCTGTTGAAGAATGAGTGGGTGTACAAGTGTGTAAACGGATGATTTTCTGTGGTGCTTAACTGACTCTATAAGTGAGTCATTAAATGTATCTTACTGCAGACTAGTGACTAAACTGTGTAAATGTTTGTATGTGTCTGTATGTTAGTGTATAAGTGGCTGCATGGTTTTGTAAATACCTATATAAGTGTGTATATGAGTTATTGATTGCTTGTCTCAGTATCTGTATGGGTTGCTGAGTGTTTGTGTGGGTAGGGAGTGTGTGACTCTATGCATAGATGTGTGAACGGGTGATTCTATGGGTGCATGGTTTTAAGAGTGCATCTGTGATGGACTGTATGGTTGAGTGAGTTTATGTATGGGTGTGTTAGGGATTGAATGCATATTTCAGTGGTACATTTGTGACTAACTACATATGTGAAAGGCAGAATATATGCGTGTAAGACTATATAAGTGGGTAAATGTGATAGTGTGTGATTGTGAGAGTGACTGTATGGATGAGTGTGTGCTTGTATCAATGATTCTATAAGAGTGTAAGAATGTGATATTATTTTTATGAGTAAGTGAACTTGAGTGTGTATAACCGCATAGGTGAGTAAATGGGAGTGTGATTATTTGCATGACTGAGTAGGTGTAAGAGTAGCTCTATGGATACTTGTTAGTGTGTGAGTGTCTATAGAAGTGTATAAATGCATATGATAGTTTTGTTTGGAGTGACTGTAAGTATGAGTGACTGTACAGGTGAGTGAGTGGAGGTGTATGAAGACCTAAGAGTTAATAAGTGGGTATGTAGTTATTGGTATTGCAGTATGTATGGTTTTGAGAATGGAACTCTTAAATTTTGAGTCGGTGTATCAAAGGTTATATTAGGGTGTGAGAAGATGTGGTAATTTATCACATGGATGACGACATCAGTGATGTAATCAGTGATGTCATTTGAGATGTCATCAGTGATGTCATGAGTGATGTCACTGACCATGTCATGAGTGATGTAATATGTGACATCATCAGCAGTGGATTGCGGGTGCGCGAGTTATATTTAGCGGAACTAACTATAACGGGGGAATTTCATTGGTTTTTTACGAGTGAAATGTCCAGCTAACTATAACGTGTGTGAAACCTATGGTTTTTTCAGTGAACTTGCAAGGTTTTTTAAATGCTAATTCCTAACTATAACGTGTGTGAAACCCATGGTTTTTTAAGTGAATTTGTATGGTTTTTTAAATGCTAATTCTTAAATTTAATGTGTGTAAAACTTTTTTTTTTTTTTTTAATTTGCAAGGTTTTTTACATCTTTTTTCTGTTTACTTTTTTTTCCCTTTAAACACTATGGTAAAATGTAATGCATTCTGCAATATATAAAGTTTCACCTTTTTAAAAAAAAAAAGGTAAGATATAGTTGTATAACATAGTGAATCTTTTTAACAAATTTTTTATTTATTTTTTAAATTTTCTTACCGTGCGCGTACGGTAAGCTTACCGTAAGCGCACGTTTCGCTTTATGTACGTAATATTTCTACTCTGTTTGCGTATGGTTACGCAATTTGCGTAGGCGTCCGTACTTCCTACGCAACGCGTAAACGCATGCTTTTCACGCGCACGCACGCGCGCACGTTACGCTGAAGTGTACGAGCGTGCCTGTAATGCGCATGTGCGCGTGTCTTCCGTACGCGCATGCGTAGTTTTGCCGTAAGCACTCCGTAAGCGCTCCGTAAGCGTAACGTACGCGTACGGTTGGTCATGTGATCAAGAAACAACACTTTTGATTGGTTTAAACTACTTTCAGTTCTAGAACCTTCCTACACCACACCCATTCCCCTCATTACTGCTTGTGACCCCTTAGGAGAAGGAGCTGAATTGTCTTTGGGATACGATGGCAGAACAGCAGTCCTCTTCTGAGAGTGAGCCTGGTAGCAGCATCATTAGAGAGAGAAGGAGGAAACAAAAGACTTCTTTTGTATGGGAATATTTTACCTATCCAGAGGGGCAGAAAAAGGTAAATGTTCCTTTAGTCACCTGCTCACTTTGTGAGCGTGTCTTATCTAGAGGGAATCCAAGGAAGAAGTATTCCTTTGGAAATCACTCTATGGTTAGACACATTAAGGATAAACATCCCAGGACTTATGCTCGACATACTGGAGAAACATCTCCAGTAAGTCACCCTAGCACACTTGCAGAAGATCAGCCGAGTACATTTCAAAATGTGTGTAGTTTGTAAATGAAAAAGTATGTCCTTATGAGTTCTAAAGTATACTATTTTCTGTTTATGTGACAGCCCTGAAGAAGCGCAGTTGGCGCGAAACACGTGTTGGCACTTTGTGTGTTATTTTTGTGAACTTTGACTTCTGACGGAACAAGAATAAAAACGAATGAATAAGAAGACCTATCATCTGTTTCTGTTTTTGAATGTTAGACTTACATTGATCTCAGAAGAATCTGTGTTCAATATATATATATATATATATATATATACATACCCAGCTTCCACAGAGGCATCCATTAAAGAAGGCACGGACTCGAGGCAGTCAGGATACGGCATCTGTTTATTAAATCGTTTCACCCGCAATCCCAGAGGTAAAAAAGAGAGGCGTTTCGGCTTGCTAAAAGCCTTTGTCAATCTGGTTTGGCACCATTATACAAAGCATATTATAATGGATAGATTGAACAGTGCATGTAATTGTTAACATGATGTGCCATTGTTTTATATTTTTCATGAGCAAATGAATTCTCACACAAACAATCATTAAAGCGTCCCCCCATCATGGAAATATATACAGGTATATGAATTGTGCCGCCAAACATCTTCTCTTGTAATGCCTAAAAATAAAATGAATTGATTCTATTAAAAGAAACTGCTGCTAAATGTCACTGAATTAGAGTAATAAATATAGTTTAGTTTCTGTCCCGGAATGAGAGCCCGAGCTGCTACCAAGTTCACCTCTGACCTATACTGCGAGATCAGAGTAAACTTCTGCATTTAAAATTCAAACGATCAGAGGCACGGGGACAAGAAAATAGCCGCTGCAACCCGGGGTCTGATTGACCACAAAGAGTGTGAATTCTCGACTTCAATACCAATCCGCAAACTCATGCTTGGAGCCACATGGGACTACCACTCCCATAATGCCTCTTGATGGTCTTAATACACTGCAGAAGTACAAATATCCGGTGCAAAGTCAGAGTCAAGGTGCCGATGACCAGGGCAGAAGGCAAATGTCTCGATGTCATAGTGAATAAGCAGCATTAAAATTAAGTTTGCATGAGGCACAAACTCGTGGTTGCAGGGTACCGATGAACAAATTTCATTACGCCAGACTAACCTCACTCATATATATATATATTCACTGAAAAAAACATGGGTTTCACACACATTATAGTTAGGAATTAGCATTTAAAAAACCTTGCAAATTCACTGAAAAAACCATAGGTTTCACACACGTTATAGTTAGCTGGACATTTCACTCGTAAAAAAACAATGAAATTCCCCCGTTATAGTTAGTTCAGCTAACTATAACTCGCGCGCCCGCAATCCACTGCTGATGACGTCACATATTACATCACTCATGACATGGTCAGTGACATCACTCATGACATCACTGATGACATCTCAAATGACATCACTGATGACATCATCCATTGAGTATGTGTTTCTGTACAATTTTAATATGTTTAATATATATAGGGAAAGGCCTGTTGAAGAATGAGTGGGTGTACAAGTGTGTAAATGGATGATTTTCTGTGGTGCTTAACTGACTCTATAAGTGAGTCATTAAATGTATCTTACTGCAGACTAGTGACTAAACTGTGTAAATGTTTGTATGTGTCTGTATGTTAGTGTATAAGTGGCTGCATGGTTTTGTAAATACCTATATAAGTGTGTATATGAGTTATTGATTGCTTGTCTCAGTATCTGTATGGGTTGCTGAGTGTTTGTGTGGGTAGGGTGTGTGTGACTCTATGCATAGATGTGTGAACGGGTGATTCTATGGGTGCATGGTTTTAAGAGTGCATCTGTGATGGACTGTATGGTTGAGTGAGTGTATGTATGGGTGTGTTGGGGATTGAATGCATATTTCAGTGGTACATTTGTGACTAACTACATATGTGAAAGGCAGAATATATGCGTGTAAGACTATATAAGTGGGTAAATGTGATAGTGTGTGATTGTGAGAGTGACTGTATGGATGAGTGTGTGCTTGTATCAATGATTCTATAAGAGTGTAAGAATGTGATACTATTTTTATGAGTAAGTGAACTTGAGTGTGTATAACCGCATAGGTGAGTAAATGGGAGTGTGATTATTTGCATGACTGAGTAGGTGTAAGAGTAGCTCTATGGATACTTGTTAGTGTGTGAGTGTCTATAGAAGTGTATAAATGCATATGATAGTTTTGTATGGAGTGACTGTAAGTATGAGTGACTGTACAGGTGAGTGAGTGGAGGTGTATGAAGACCTAAGAGTTAATAAGTGGGTATGTAGTTATTGGTATTGCAGTATGTATGGTTTTGAGAATGGAACTCTTAAATTTTGAGTCGGTGTATCAAAGGTTATATTAGGGTGTGAGAAGATGTGGTAATTGATCACATGGATGACATCAGTGATGTAATCAGTGATGTCATTTGAGATGTCATCAGTGATGTCATGAGTGATGTCACTGACCATGTCATGAGTGATGTAATATGTGACGTCATCAGCAGTGGATTGCGGGTGCGCGAGTTATAGTTAGCGGAACTAACTATAACGGGGGAATTTCATTGGTTTTTTACGAGTGAAATGTCCAGCTAACTATAACGTGTGTGAAACCTATGGTTTTTTCAGTGAACTTGCAAGGTTTTTTAAATGCTAATTCCTAACTATAACGTATGTGAAACCCATGGTGTTTTAAGTGAATTTGTATGGTTTTTTAAATGTTAAGTCTTAAGTTTAATGTGTGTAAAACTTTTTTTTTTTTTTTAATTTGCAAGGTTTTTTACATCTTTTTTCTGTTTACTTTTTTTTCCCTTTAAACACTACGGTAAAATGTAATGCATTCTGCAATATATAAAGTTTCACCTTTTTTTTTTTTTTAAAAAGGTAAGATATAGTTGTATAACATAGTAAATCTTTTTAACACATTTTTTTTATTTTTTTTTTAATTTTCTTACCGTGCGCGTACGGTAAGCTTACCATAAGCGCACGTTTCGCTTTATGTACGTAATATTTCTACTCTGTTTGCGTATGGTTACGCAATTTGCGTAGGCATCCGTACTTCCTACGCGACGCGTAAACGCATGCTTTTCACGCGCACGCGCGCGCGCGCACGTTACGTGGAAGTGTACGAGCGTGCCTGTAATGCGCATTCGCACGTGCGCGTGTCTTCCGTACGCGCATGCGTAGTTTTGCCGTAAGCGCTCCGTAAGCGTAACGTACGCGTACGGTTGGTCATGTGATCAAGAAACAACACTTTTGATTGGTTTAAACTACTTTCAGTTCTAGAACCTTCCTACACCACACCCATTCCCCTCATTACTGCTTGTGACCCCTTAGGAGAAGGAGCTGAATTGTCTTTGGGATACGATGGCAGAACAGCAGTCCTCTTCTGAGAGTGAGTCTGGTAGCAGCATCATCAGAGAGAGAAGGAGGAAACAAAAGACTTCTTTTGTATGGGAATATTTTACCTATCCAGAGGGGCAGAAAAAGGTAAATGTTCCTTTAGTCACCTGCTCACTTTGTGAGCGTGTCTTATCTAGAGGGAATCCAAGGAAGAAGTATTCCTTTGGAAATCACTCTATGGTTAGACACATTAAGGATAAACATCCCAGGACTTATGCTCGACATACTGGAGAAACATCTCCAGTAAGTCACCCGAGCACACCTGCAGAAGATCAGCCGAGTACATCTTCGGCAGCTCAGCTGAGCCCTTCCTCTGCGGTGGGAGCATCACCCTCTTCTGCTCCTCTGGATATAAACCCTCGTTTTGGGAGGGTTACAATGAGGTGCACAAGATGTCATGACCTAATTGTTCATTCGGAGACCAGTGTTTCCCTAATAAACAATAGGATAGACCAGCACATCTGTGGTCCTTGTTAATATTCCCATTCTTTCTTTCCTCTTTCCCTTTATGAACACAACGGTTATTTTAAGAGCCAACCTTACCTCTTAACTTTTTTAAAATGTTTGTAATCACTTTTTTTAATTTTTTTTTTTTTAGCGTACGCGCATTTTTTTATTTTTTTTTAAAAACAAAAAAATTTTAATCACCCTACAAGGTCCTTGAGGGGCTACTACAGAAATGAGAAAAACATAGAGAAGAGTAGTGAAAAAAAGTGAGCATTAAAGTAAATGTGGGATAATTCCAGAAATGTCACACTTACCTGCCAATCAAAAGAAGTTAATTAAATATAAGTGATTTATTTAACTTTCTATAAAGAAGTTTATTTTTCATATTTTTCCTTCCTCAATCTGTAAAAAAAGAAAAAAGTATTAATATTTAACAATACATTTTATAATACAGTGCACATATTTTCCTATTTCAACAAAAAAAAATTTGCCCTTTTTTTGCTGTTTTCAGAATATATTGCATTTCACTGTAAATCGTAAAAGCAATTGCATTCATCACTTAACAGTGGGCAAAAAAAAAAAAACAATCTGAAAGATTGTTTAAAAAAAGCCCAGAATCTCTTCTCACTAAAACATACCGTAATAGAAATGTAACATTTGCAATAAAAATCTCACCTAAGAAAAATAACTAATTCCAATAAATATCGTCTGAAAATTCTGTTGCATAAGCATAATCACAAAAAAAATTTGTGTCAAAGAAGTCCACAATGCAAATTATTACCTTTCCTTTAGGCCAAATGGTAATTTTTAAAATATTTTTTGATGACATTTCCAATTGTAATCCAATTAAATTGCAATAAAGTTTTGTACAGATGTTGCAATTTCTGTCTAAAATTTTGGTTTCAGAAAAATTAAATACGAATTTGCTAAATCAAAAGGCAAACGTTGCTTGAAAACCAATTGAGAATCATTACACAGTGTCCAGCCTTTTTCACATTTAAGAAAAACTGTGTAATGACCAGAAGTTACAATAGGCCCATCAAGGAAAATTATTGCAACTGTGACAAAAGTTTTTCCAGAAATTGATAATTGCTGTCCTGTAAATTTCTTTATTAAAGTGTCCAATTTTGTTCCATCAGCTCTACAACGTTGCATCATTAAAATTACATACTGTCCATATTTCTTTAAAAGTAAGGTTGAAAACATGTCAGATTTACATTCACCACATTCCATGCTATGATTGGCATCTTTAACTAATTTACTAAAAGTCACTGATTTAGTCTCTGGCAATGTTAAATAGATAAACCTTTCTGAATCAACATTAGAGCTGCATGTGTAGAAACAGTTTTCACAACTATGTTCCCATTTATAACAGACACCAAACAAATTTTCAATTTCTATCCCTTCATCTTCAAGTACCAAAAGGATGTACATGAAGAATTCCTGTGCATCTTGCTGGACATTTTGAGAAAACTGTGTTCGTCCTGAACATACATCTAATAGATTTCTAATTTCAGTCGCACTTTCTATTTTAGCTTTATCAACACTCAGTTTCTCATAAAGAAGACAGCACAGAACAGAATCTTTTTTCTTGATTTTCTATTATCTGCTTTTGCAAACTTTCAAGAAAAAATACAACATTCAGCACTACATTTGCGTAGCAGTTGACACCAGAGCTATTTTCAAAATGGCAACCAACAACCTCTTCAACATTGTCCTTTTTCTTTTTGCTTGCAATTACATGACTCTCTTTTTGTTTCCTCTTCTCTACATCCTCATTACAGACATTCTCAAATCTCCTTTTCCGAGAAACAATACGTTTCTCCAACACAGGATACTGACCGAAATGAGGAGCATAGGTTCTTCTTAATCTATTATACTCCTTTACACAATTTGCATCTGCACTGACTTTTGAGTCTTCAAAGTCTATCATGAATAAACCAGATAATGTTTTCACTCGTGACAAAGCAACATATGCCATACCTTCTTTGAACACAGTAGATCCAATGTTTACAAATGCACTATCAACAGTTAATCCTTGACACTTGTGAATAGTTACAGCATATGCTAGAGAAAATGGAAACTGCTTCCTACGTACATATAAGTCTTTCACAAGCAAAAAACGAACTGAACAATGACCAATGTCTTTTACCTCTTCAATCTGATCAAATTTTATTTTTAAAAACTCAATTCCTTCTTTTTTCTGGTAGTTAACAAAACCCACAACTTTACCCATAGCTCCATTTACTAAACCTTTTTCAACATCCAAATTTCTTCTTAAAAATACTCGACAGTTCATGCAAAGATATAGATTTTTTTTATAATCCAGCTGTTTTCGAAATGTTCTTCTCAAGAGAATCCAATTTATTTTTCAGTTCGCCTGTTAAAGTAATAGTAATTCTTTCATGTTGGATTTTGTCCACTGCTTCCATTTTCTTAATCTCTTCCTTTTCCAATTTCAAAAGTTCCTCATTGAATATTGAGCATTCACGTAGTGTTGGCATTAAGCAGATTACAGTATTTTTTTTTGCAATCTTCTTGTATATTTTCTCTGAAACTATTTCTTCACTTGGAAATAAATTATGTAGCAACCGACTCTGTAATGCTTTTCTGCCAACTTCTGTGAGTAGTCCAATTCTGATATCTTTCAGAATACTCCCATATTCTTCATCGTTTGCTTGCCTCATATTGGTAGTGAGTTCTTTGTACTCAAAGAATGACCAAATATTCGCATTACCAATGCTTTCTAATGACTTCTTCGTGTCCTCATGTGTCACAGTATTAAACACTGGTTGTCCTTTAACTGGAGTAAGCTGTAGAAGATCCCCAAAAACTATAACATGTTTTCCACGAAATAACACGTCATAGTCTCTCTTTAGAATTTGCTGCATTCTTAAATGCACAAAGGCAAGCATTAAGTTTGATACCATGCTTACCTCATCAATAATGAGAACTTGCATCTTCTTCAACACTCTTGAAACTTAGAAGCATGCTTCGCCAGTTAGCTTGTGATATTCTATTTTGTTCTCATGCTCCACTGGTAACATTAGCAAGCGATGGAGAGTAATTCCTTTAATGTTATATGCTGCTAACCCAGTTGGAGCAGTAACAACACAAGACAAAGTTGAATCAGTTTTTTGCTGTAGGTAGCTTCTGATGACTTTAATTAAGAAACTTTTCCCAGTTCCAGCTTGTCCACTCACATACAACCTAATTGGTTCAAATGATGTGCATGTGCACTCTTTTTTTTCATGTAGTAATCCGTGATCAATTTTTTTTCTGACTTCTTCATAGCCGTTTCCACTTCAGTCATGGCTATTGCAGCTTCATTTTCTAAGATTGGCTGTCCTGGTGGATCTTGACTGAGCGTTCCAGAACTTTGGCTGTCTTGAGAACTGTCTCTAGCTACTTCAGCTGCAATTGTAGCTTCCTGTTCAATTTCTTCGTTTAACATTTGGACATAATTCCTGAAAATACTGCATTCAATGGTATCTTTACATGCATTAAATGAATCCTCATAGCTTTGAAATTCTCCTAGTAGTTCGTCCTCTGAACGCCATGGTTTAAACAGCTGTAAAAGTGCCAAGTAGTAAAATTTCTTTTTGTCAGGAGTGTCGCAACTCAGCTTCCTGTGATTTATCAAACTTCCTTATTCTTCTTGATTTCAAGTACAGACTTGCAGATGATAACCTATCTGAACATTCGAAGGATCCAATTTCTCGATGTGATAACATCTTTAAACTGAAACTGTACAGCTTCTTACTGACAGTCTTCTCGTGAGAAATCTCTTCCCACATTTCCTTCAATTCCGTTTTCTCAGACTTAGTGATGTAAGATGTGACATACCGAGCAACAGCAATAGAATTGTCTGCCACATACTGAATATCCATGTTAGCATTCCACATGGATAAAATGACTGGGTTGTAGTCATTTATATATTTTGACTCTTCTTTTCTTCTTAGGTTGTACGTATTTTTGGGAGATTTTCTTGTAATAGTATGTCGCACAGCTGACATAAAACTGTTGACTCTTCCTTTTGAAAGAACAGGTCTAGGAAATCCAAATCAACATTTTGTGTAGAATTTATCTTTGGTCTTGTACTTCCGTCGACAGTATTTTCCACACCGCTGACTTTGGAAACGTAAAACTTGCTCTTTTAACTTTTTCTCTTCTGTGCTTTTAGGTATAGCACATGTTGCATATTCTTCAATGAAAGATAACACTGCTTCATCAGCATCTGTTCCAAACTTTGGAGCATCCTTGATCCACAACAGCATATGAATATGAGGAGCACCTCTTTCTTGGTACTCTTTTCTCCAAAAGAAATCCACAACTTCTCCAAGAGGTGGATTTTTTTTATTGCAGATGAAGGACATCATAGCCTCAAATCTATGATTGAAATATCTGCAAACATTAACCGGATCCGGGGGCGTGGCCGAGCCGAGCTGCAAGATGGCCGCCGTGTAACGGGGCTCTGCCGGCCGAACGCCGAATCCGTCAGTTCATCCGTATAATGCCGACATCCTGTACCGACAAAGCTGAGGCGGAGGGTGCCCGGACGTAGAGGCATCGATTCCTGCAATCCGGACCGAAATCGGTGGCGGCGATCCTGAGCGGTGTTCCCTTGATGCCCTGATGGCGGCTCTCCTGACTCCCGGTCGGGGATCCCAGCTACGCAAGTCCCGTGTCGCGGGCCGGAACACGAAGTGGAACGGCCGCGGCTGCCGGAGGGGGGCGAATCCTGCTGTCCCTGGCGCCCCGGACGGCCCGGGGGGGCCCTAGTCGGCGGCGATCTCCCCACCTCTTGAAATCTACATGAGCGCTGACTGGGCTGCCCTGGAGGCTGCGGATGCGGCGCCGATCCTGCTCCCCTCGCTGGTGCCCCGGGTGGTGAAGTGCGCCTTCCTCCTGCCTCCGCCAGGTGCATAAATATTGAACTGCGGGGATCCAAGGACTGCGGAGTGTGTGCCTGCTGGGCGGTCGCCCCAACTGCTGGTCGCTTGCTGTGTGCCCATTTGGAGGGCCTGTCCCAGCTACGGACCCGCGCTTGGTGAGAGCTACAGGCCTGCTGGGCCCGATTGTGCGTTGGGGGTTCCCGCTGGCGGCGAAGGCGGCAAGGCGGCCTTGGGTGAGAGCGGATTTGGAATGGTGGGCCCGTGAATTTGTCCGAGCTCAGAGGCCTGTGCAGACTCTGTTGGGCCCCTTTCCCCCCCCCCCCCGCTGAGACTCTGACGTGGTGGCCCCTTCGCTGCACCATGGGGAAGACGGATGCTAAGCAGAGAAAGCTCCAGTTTGGGAAGCAAATGGCTCAAGACACTGACACTGTCCCAGCGTCCCAGACGGTGGTCCCTGAAACGCAGCTGGCGCCGACGCAGGACGACGACGATGTCAAGAGCATGTTTCGGGAGCTGAAGGGCTGCCTAAAAGAGATTGACGGCAAGTTGGACTCCATGGCCCGGCGACTGGACGGAATATCGCACAAGGTGGATCAGCATGAAGAGCGACTGGCGTCGGTAGAGGCGCGGGTTGCCGACTGCGAAGTGTGTAACGGTGATACCCGGGAGAAGCTGCTGCGCATGGACAAGGTCCTGGAGGTGATAAAGGGACGCAACGTGGATTTGGAAGCCCGCTCTCGCAGAAATAACGTGAGAATTATTGGTATTGCGGAATCCACGAACATTGGCAATATGGAGCACTTCGTTGAAGGGATGTTCCGCGACCTGTTTGGTGAGGCCCTGTCGGCCATGTTCCTGGTTGAGAGGGCACATCGCACATTGGGACCGCGACCGGTGCCGGGGGCGCTGCCACGCCCGATCCTTGCCAGGGTCCTAAACTATCGGGACAGAGACACGATCCTACGGCTGGCACGTGAAAGAGGTGAGCTTACATTCCAAAATATGGCGGTGTCCCTATTTCCCGACTTCACTCAGGCTGTGCAGGCCGCCAGGCGTGAATTCTTACCGGCTAAGCGGATCTTCCAGAAAGTGGGGACAAAATATGCGATGTTATATCCTGCTAAGTTACGGGTCCACCACGGGGGGAAACCGATGGTCTTCACGGCGGCGACGGAAGCGCTCAAATTTGCGAGGCAGGCGGAGCGGACGCTGAGAGACAAGCGTGCCGGGCAGGGGACTCCACCGCACGACCAGCTAAGTGACGTTGAATAAATAGGCCTCCACTTTATGTACTCGTGAAACTGGAAAATATAGAGACGCCGGACAGCTTGGTTATACCGTATATAACTTGATGATCTATTAAGGGGACTCTGAACTTATAGCATGTTGTGGCTGCCGGGGGGAACGGAGGGGCTCAGGGGTACGAGGTTTGGGGAATATTCCTGAACATTGGCAGAGAACTTGTGAAGGGATCGGTGTTGGGCTTACCCCGCCGCAGGCAGATAGTGTATATGTCAATGGGCGGTAATGTTCGGCCACCCTGTCGCCTTTTAAACAGGGGAGTATGCCGGTGACCCACGCCCTCACAGGGATGATTCCCGTAATTTCACTGATGCAATGCTGTTGTTGGGTTGGGTGGGGGGGGACAAGTGTCTCAACCTGATTGGGGGGTTGGAGTGGGTGGTAGGGGGATTTGGTTAATGTTGTTTGGTTTTCGTACACTGCACTATTTGACTATACCACTACAGGATGATGTGGCCCTGCCGCTGGCCGCTGCCATGTTCTTATTGTTGGTAAGACATCCAGAGCGAGAGCTCTCCCTGTGGACCCAGAGCGCGATACCGCTGCTGGCTTCATTGCTGCGTAGGATCCACCACCGCACACATACCTGACCGCGCTGCGTTGTTTCACATGGAATATTCGTGGTCTGAATGACCATCGCAAGATCAGATTGACCCATGCATATCTGACACGACACCAAGTTGACATCTGTTTCCTTCAGGAAACGCATTTGCCCCAAGTAGCCGGGGTGCGGCTTAGACATGCTAGATGGGGCGAAATACACACGTCCGGCTACTCCAGCTACTCCCGGGGAGTGGCTATTTTAATACGGCGAGGCCTACCCTGGCAAACATATCGGGTGCATGCTGACGCTGAGGGGCGCTACATAATATTGCAGGGGAAGCTTTTCCACATGCCGATGACACTAGTTAACATATATGGCCCAAACTCGGACGACCCTGATTTTTTCCGACACGTCTGGCACAAGACACAGTCGCTGGGAGAGGGTGCATGCATGTGGGGCGGCAACTTCAATGCGGTGATCTCGCAGGAACTAGACAGGGAGGGAGCGGCTCGCGTACATCACCCGCATGTGGCTGACTTCCTCCGTGGCCTCATGACGGACTATCAGCTATTAGACTCGTGGCGCGTGCTGCACCCCGCGGTACGGGAGGGCACCTGCTTCACCCCACACAGGGGAGCTTGGTCCAGGTTAGATTTTTGGCTTTTAACCCCACAGGTGCATGCATGGGTTTCGGACGTCGCGCACAGGGCGCGCACCCTTTCTGACCACTCGCCAGTGGAACTGCTGCTACGCGTGCCACAGCCATATGTGACGCCCTTCGCGTGGCGCTCACCAGCACAGGCCCTGACCGATCCGGTGTTTCGGGAAGACATATACCAACACGTGACGGAATATTTTGAACAGAACACTGGCTCTGTTGCGTCGGAAGGCACCCTATGGGACGCTTTCAAGGTGGTGATAAGAGGTCACTGCATTGCGGGACAGGCCACAGTGCTGAAGACCATCAGGGGAACGCTGAAGCGGCTGGAAGACAGCCTGCATACTCTGGAGGTGCAGTACTGTTCGGACCTATCGGCGACAACTCTGGCGGAAACACGCACCAAGCTCACGGAATACCAGGCTGAAGCAGATAGGGAGCTTAAGTTTCTGACTAAACAGGCTGTGGCCCGCAGATATGGCGAGGGGGACCGACCGGGCAGGACGCTCGCAGAGGCCATCCCCCTTCATCTCCTCAGTGGCGACACCGGAGGGTGGGCATGCGTATACTCCTCCAGCAATTCTAGATACGTTTCGGACTTTTTATAAAGAATTGTACCGTACCCGGGGTGCGCCGCCGCTGTCGGAGCTGTCGGGATACTTTGATATGATCCAGCTCATTTGGTTCAATGCACACCAAAAGGGGTACTTTGATCGCCCCTTCGAGATAGAAGACGTTAAAGATGCGATAGGCGCATTGGCAGCCGGAAAAGCGCCGGGTCCGGATGGGTTACTGGCGCAATTCTACAAGGAATATGCGGAACTGCTGGCCCCCAAACTACTGGCAGTATATGCTGAGGCCGTTGAAGCGGGTGTGCTCCCGGAATCGATGAGAGAGGCGGTCATTATCGCCCTCTTAAAACCGGATAAAGACGCGCAACACTGCGATTCATATAGGCCGCTGTCCTTAAATAATACGGATGCAAAGATATTCGCGAAAATGCTAGCATCGCGGTTGCAACCGGTACTGCCACTTATGATACGCCCTGACCAATCGGGCTTTGTGCCGGGCCGCTCTACGTCTCACAACCTTCGAACATTATTTGGTGTGCTACACTACTTAGCCCCGCATGTACAAGCCGTAGCGGTGCTGTTGGACGCAACAAAAGCGTTCGACTCCCTGGAATGGGGATTCCTGTTTCCCTTGCTGCAGCAAATGGGTATGAGTGAGGCATTCATTGGCTATATTCGCTTGCTGTATACCAACATCACTGCCCGGGTACGGGTGAACGGGCTCGTCTCTGCGCCCTTTGCCATCGGGAGGGGTACGAGACAGGACTGCCCCTTATCGCCCCTGCTATTTGCCATCGCCACAGAACCCTTGGCGGCTCGCATCCGACAGCACCATGCAGACCGGGGCATTGGCTTTTCATCGAGGGCACTGACCCTGTCCCTATACGCGGATGATATTACTTTATATGTAACCGACCCGCAGGAAAACCTTTCGCCCATGACCGGAGAATTGATAGAGTATGGCTTGCTATCGGGTGTAACCATAAATTGGGAGAAGTCGGTTATTCTACCTTTGACGGCCGGGACGACTCGCTTTTCCCCGAATTGCCCGCTGAAGTGGGCGGACGGACCGGTGCGATACTTGGGGGTCTGGATCAGCACTGATATGCAGCAAATATGGTCGGAGAATTATGGGCGGGCACTGGGCTGGGTCGAGGAGCGGGTCGGCCGCTGGAAGCATTTGCCCCTTTCGCTGGCGGGCAGGATTGCAGTGGCCAAGATGGTCATCCTGCCGAAGTTCTTATATCTCTTCGGGAACATTCCGCTGCCCCTGACTGCTAGTTTTTTGCGCCAATTGCGCTCGCAGATGGTGGAGCTGGCGTGGGGAGGTAAGCAGCCGAGGGTGGCGTGGGAGACCCTCACTCTCCCGCAACGGCAGGGAGGCCTGGCGCCGCCGGATTTCCCACTCTATGCCTACTGCGCGCAGGCACAGTTTTTACACCACTGGGTCCACCCAACACCGTTCCAGCCACATGTGGCGATAGAAACGGATAGAGCGGCACCGTTGCCGCTCGCCGTGGCCCTATATGCGCCGCACAAGCGGAGATGCACCGACATAGACCCGGTGCATGCACTTAGATGGGCCTGGGATGGACTACGGCGCAGGGCCGGACTGGACCTCTTACATGCCGGATCGATGCCGCTGCGGAATAACCCGATGTGGTCCCCGCTGCAAAATATGCGCACTGGCGAGCGAGCTGCGGCGCACGGCCTTCGCACAGTGGGAGATTTATTCCCGGGCGGTTCCTTCATCACGCTGGAGCAGATGTGTGGCGAGGAAGCTCCGACGCTGCTGGACACACTACTTTACTACCAGTTACGCCACACAGGTCAAAAACTGTTTCCTACGTTTCCGGCTCCTCCGCCAGATTTACCAGCCCTAGAGAGTGTGCTAGCGGTGGAGTCAGGACGCAAGCTTATATCCAGATTGTACCAACGTATGCAATATAGCCATCCCGTAGTGATCCCGGCGGCCCGTGAGCTGTGGTCTGCGGAATTGGGTGCCGACATTTCGGATGAACACTGGGATCTATGCTGTAGACTCCTGGAGGTCCTATCCCCCAATTACCGACTTCGCCTGATACATTTTAAATATATTCATATGGTATATCGTACCCCTCGCCGGCTCCACCGCATGGGATTGAGAGATTCCGATACTTGCTGGCGGTGTCACGCGGGCGGGGCGACCTTCATACATATGGCGAGGGACTGTCCCCCGCTGGCGGCTTTCTGGGTCAAAGTGATGAACATAGTGGGAACCATCACTGGTCTGCTGCTCCCATGCACCCCGCAGGCTGCACTGCTAGGTATATTGCCTATGGTCAAACCCAAGCACCGGAAGTTGCCAGCGATGCTTATCCTACTGGCCAAACGCCAAATTGCGATGCACTGGGGGGTGGCTACAGCGCCTAGTATCAGGGACTGGGTTCGAAGCGTAGTATATTGCCAGTCGCAGCTAGCGCTATATTGGGAGCTGATGCCGATGCGATCCAGGCCAAAGGATATCTGGGAGCCCTTCACTCACTGGTTGGCGCAGACCACGCTTCAAGCACTGTAATTTCAATGTACATGTCCTGATATTGCTGGGAGACGAATGCGGGTCGTATTGCATGTAGGGCACGCTAGATTACATAGATGGGTCATGAGACAGTACGGCGGGAGGGGGTGGTTGGATGGCTGGGTCAAGCGCATGTTGATCGAACACTTTGTAGGGGAGCGTATCTATAGTATTACTGGCGGTGGATTTATGGGCGGCTGTATCGTCCATATCATGTTATGTGTACACAGCAGTGGGTTGCGTTGTTTTTTGTTGTTTAAAAATGCAAATAAAAAGAATTTAAAAAAAAAACATTAACCGGATCCAATGAGCACAGTTCTCCTGCTGTCTTGTATTCGATGTTTTTAATGTTTGAATTTGCCTCTCGTAGAAAATCCAGTAAATCATCCCAAGCGTACTCGGCACAGCTTAGGGTTAGGAACCATGTAGGAGTTCCTAAATTCTGTAACATACACTTCAATTCTCCATGGCGTCGGTACCAATATTCATTTGTCCCACGCTGACAAGCCATCAGATTGATCAATTGTGATTCCAAATGATCATCTCGCTGCTGCACTTTGTTCATAAAATCCTTAGCAGACACATTATGTAGATGTGTTCCACTTTTTAAAATGTGGTTTACTGCATAAGATAGTGCAGACAAGTCACTTTCAAATAACAGATGGAACAAATATGGAATACTTTGATGAAATCTTGGATCTTCTGCATATAATCTTGTAGTCCGATACTCAGAAGCAGGAATCTGTACTGGGCGTCCACCTTCTCCTGTAGGAAACAGCTGGGGAAAACAACGAGCTTCCAAGCTCTCCTCCCATACACTCACGGGAGTTCCTTTGGGTTTTTTCATTTGAAACAGATCAATGGTGTTTGGCATTACTTCTTTTGAATGAAGAGGATGTATGCTGAAATGTTCATAAATTTCTTCTTCTTTTGACTTGTCAACTTTTTCAATTTGCCCAGTTGGTATTCCTTTGTTTTTCTGTTACATCTTCTTCATCTTCATCTATATAAATTGATTCATACCATTTATTATTCCTTTTCAAATATAAATTTGCTCTTTGTACTTTCCGTACATCTACCAGCTCCTGCCAAATTTTCTTATTCTTCGTAGGTACACCATTAACCAGAATAACTAATGGGTCAGTTTCCAAAGTATCTGCATCAATAGTTTCCATATTTTTTTTCAAATCCAACGGCAAATAGACCACTCTTCCTTTTAAACCTCTCTGTAAATCTGAAGGAGGTAATTTACCGGTTTTTGGCTCCATACGTACTATGGCCTGGAACGGATGAACACATTGAATGAGTATAGACTCATACGTATTTAAATCAGAAAGTTCAACTGGAATATCAACCAGTTCTAAATTATTATGTACAGCTCTAGCAGGCATTTTATTTTCTTGTACCTTGTTATAACAATATTTGCAAATACGCTGATCTTCACCCAAATCAAAACATTTTTCAAGAAATATATATGTTGCAAAATCCTTCCACTTATAATTATCTTCTTCTTCACTTTTTTCATACAGATCAACATTCCTTGTTTGATTTTTGGAATGGCTTCTCCGGCAACATATACAAGTAATATTTGGTCTTTCATTGCAGGTGATAGCAAATTTTGTCATCTGATCTTCAAATTTCTTACTTACAGAGGGTTCTACATTCTCTTCCACATTTTCCTCAATAACTGTGTCATTTTCTGCACTTTCTTGTTCCGGACCAAAGTAACAAAACTGAATTTCATCAGTAACCTTCTCTACATCTGATACAGTTCCACGGAACAGAGCCCTATTCAACTCATTTAACTTTAGTGCTGGACTTTTAGCAAAATACAATCTTCTCACAAACTTTCTCATTTCAGTATGATGAACTGCCAGCATCCTAAAATGATGAAAACACTTTGGCAAACTTTCCTAGGAAGATAAGCCAGAGAATGTCCTTGCAAACCAGTATTCTCTCTCACTCTACATGGATCTAGTCTTTGAAGCACCTTAATCTTCTGTTTAACACTCTTTTTACTATATTCTCTTAGAAAGTCACGTAATTTATCAATAGATTCCTGACGCACAGTACAAATACTACTACAATTCCAAGTATACACTGGGGCTTTAGGACGTCTCCCCATAACCTCAGCAGCCATCACTTCTTCCTCATTTCTTGGAACCATTTTTTCCTTTTCCATTACACAACCATCCTTAACTTCATATGCTCGTCCAGTGGTGTCAACTGCATGCAGCAAACTATTACTTTGAAGATAACTCTCTTCATTAAAAAATGGTTCAGTACTTGAACTATGCATCCATTCTCCTAAAAACACTTTACAAAAGTTATTTCTTTTCACTACTCTTTTCGTTTTGCTTTGTGACTTCATTACATTGACCATTTTATCTAATGTACGGATCAAGGTTCAAAATTAAAATGAATAGTTTTCTTTTTAATTCTAAAGCCTTAGCTACAATGGCTTCAATATCTTTTTTTCTCTTGTAAAATTTAGCTCTTTTCTTATATTTTTTCACATCCTTTAGCAAATTGGACATCACTCTTCTCTGAAACATTTTCCTACGGATCTCTTTAAATGCTGATTTTCTTTTCAAGTCAATTTTTATTGCTTGTGCTTCTACATTAGCATTTAGTAAATTCTCACTATTGTCCTGTTGTTTTCTACTTGAAACATTTTTTCCAATGGTGACATTTTTTAAATGTTTCCTTTTTTTGAATATATTTTTAAAGAATTCCTTTGTCTGCTTACCAGAAGACTTTTTCTTTTTCCCAACATGAGCATCTTCAACTAACTTGGGTCCTCCAGTTGTCTTCAAATATACATGTTTTTTCTGTTGTTTTCACTTTCTTGTTTTTATAGGCATCTTATATTTCCTTCACTGCTCTGCAGCAATACCTGAAAGAAAGTAAAAAAAAATACCTTTTTGTAATTTAAATATATTACTATATTTGTAATGATCTTTTCTAATCTTATAAGACTATCTACTCCTTTCCTACAAGTGAAAAACACAACAAAACCAACACAAATTTAATTTCTAAGAACAATTCCTGTGTGCACACAGACTCTTGCTGTGATTCCTGGCAGAACACGATATTTCATTTGCAATTCAAAAGCACTTACTTTTTTTTTTTTTGCAACTGTTAATTACTCTAACAGTCTGACACATTTTCTTTATAGTTTATTTTGGCAGAAAAGAGCACATGTCCAAACAGCTTTTTCAGAGCATGTACATGTGTAACCTGGCTGACTGACTACACTCCAGCAAAGATAATGAGCCTTGGTGATGTTCAATGTATTAGCGTTCCTCACTCCTACCTAAAATACCACACAGTGCTGATTAGTAAGCATGAGTGTAGAGGAAAAACAGCTATCTCTCTGCTAAGAGTGTGGTTCTGGAGACTGTCTACTGTCAGGTGCAAGAGAGACTTGAATGGACCCTTACATAACTGCTTAAACACTGTAAACATGTATGTAAGACTACATGTGTGGTAAGGGTTAATATGAGTTTTTTGTATGTAGCAACTACATGACCCATTGCAAGAGTGGAAGAAAAATATACCATGTTGGTTTCAAATATGTTAGCATTTGCCTCTTATTTGAGAAGCTGTTTTGGGCTGAATGCTAACCCTCACATTTTCAGAAATCAAGCTTCCCCTTTCATACGAATGCAATTCTAAATGAAGCAGAGTTTCACGAATTGAATCGCTGACAACAATTCCTGTGTGCTCACAGACTCATGCTGTGATTCTCGGCAGAAAATGAAATGTGCTTGCCAATTTCAAAGCACACTTACTACTGTCTTTTTCTGCAAGTGTTAAGTACTCTAACAGTCTGATACATTTTCATTACAGTTTTCAGATACAGAAAACAGCACATGTGCAAACAGCTTTGTGAGACCATGAACATGTGTGACCTTGGTGACTGACTACACTCCAGCAAAAGAAATCAGCCTTAGTGATGTTGAATGTATTAGCGTTACTCACTGCTACCTGAAACACCACTCACTTGTGAATACTCAGCATGATTCGACAGGATAAACTGCTGGGTGTGTGCTAAGAGTCTGCTTATGCAGACTGTGTATTTTCAGTTACAAGAGACATATGCATGGATACATCCAAAAAGGAGCCAGAGTGACACGAAATACATCTCTGACAACAATTCCTGTGTGCTCACAGACTCATGCTGTGATT
This sequence comes from Triturus cristatus, assembly GCF_964204655.1. Classification (NCBI taxonomy): domain Eukaryota; kingdom Metazoa; phylum Chordata; class Amphibia; order Caudata; family Salamandridae; genus Triturus; species Triturus cristatus. The sequence continues at coordinate 850,884,193 of NC_140595.1, read as the reverse complement.
CTAGGCAGAAAATGAAATCTGCTTGCCAATTTCAAAGCACACTTACTACTGTCTTTTTCTGCAAGTGTTAAGTACTCTAACAGTCTGATACATTATCATTACAGTTTTCAGATACAGAAAACAGCACATGTGCAAACAGCTTTTTGAGACCATGAACATGTGTGACCTTGGTGACTGACTACACCCCAGCAAAAGAAATCTGCCTTAGTGGTGTTGAATGTATTTGTGTTACTCACTGCTACCTGAAACACCACTCACTTGTGAATACTCAGCATGATTCTACAGGATAAACTGCTGGGCGTGTGCTAAGAGTCTGCTTATGCAGACTGTGTATTTCCAATTACAAGAGACATATGCATGGATACATCCAAAAAGAGCCAGAGTGACACTAAATACATCTCTGACAACAATTCCTGTGTGCTCACAGACTCATGCTATTATTCTAGGCAGAAAATTAAATTTGCTTGCCAATTTGAAAGCACACTTACTATTGTTTTCTGTGATTTTAGGCAGAAAATGAAATTTGCTTGCCAATTTCAAAGCACACTTACTACTGTCTTTTTCTGCAAGTGTTAAGTACTCTAACAGTCTGATACATTTTCATTACAGTTTTCAGATACAGAAAACAGCACATGTGCAAACAGCTTTTTGAGACCATGAACATGTGTGACCTTGGTGACTGACTACACTCCAGCAAAAGAAATCAGCCTTAGTGATGTTGAATGTATTAGCGTTACTCACTGCTACCTGAAACACCACTCACTTGTGAATACTCAGCATGTTTCTACATGATAAACTGCTGGGTGTGTGCTAAGAGTCTGCTTATGCAGACTGTGTATTTTCAGTTGCAAGAGACATATGCATGCATGCATCCATAACAGCATAAACATTATAGTAATGTATGTAAAAGTACATGTGTGGCAAGGTTTAATTGCAGTTTTGTATATGTATGACCAAGCTCAGTAATTGCATGATGAGAAGCAAATTCTGCAATATCAATTTCAAATGTGTTAGCATTTGCCTCCCATTTGTGTCTTACTGATTTATGCTGAATGGAAACCATCATATTTACAAAAAGAAAGCTGCCCCTTTCCTACAAATGCCATTCTTACCGAACCGGACCATCACTATTAAAATGTCTGACAACAATTCCTGTGTGCACACAGACTCATGGGTTGATTCTAGGCACAAAACAGTATTCCTCAGTGATACCAGTACACCTTAAATTATGTTAAAAACACAAAAATCACCACATACATCCTCTCTCAAACTCATAACTCACCTTTAAAATTAGTTAGTTGAGAAAGAAATGTAGCACTCAAACAGCAGACTATCAGAGTGAGAATATCAGAGCTCTACACCTCTCTCCTCTCTCCAGAACCAGTAAATGGCAATGTTTCCCTCTCTTTTTTCACACATATACATGTTAATTACAAATCTCAGTGCTTCCCACTTTTTTTCAAATGACATCACACATTTCTATTGGTTGAAAACTTCAACCCTTTTCCAAATGTACCCTTCCCCCAACTTGACTTCTGCCTGCTACCATAGCAACAGCTCATGGAACACTGCTGTGAGGAGAGAGGTCAGAAGTTCAGCACACAATGTTTCAAATCCAAAGAGCAAGAGTGGTTCACCTGTCCAACCTAACAGCAAATCCAAACTAATCTTCTGTGTGAACACAATTTTCTGAACCAATACAAAACATGCTTCTAAAAATGTACACATACAGCCTACTTTTTACTGTAAAAAGATTTGAATCAGCCAATGAGTTCTTTTTATTTTAAAAAAATATTTATGCCTCCATTTTACAACTGTCTTTCATTTCATATTGCCATTCTACTGAAAGACACCTTCTGAGTGCATCCAGATCTCCTTGAAAGATGTTCACAGTGTGGATTGTAGGTCACAGCTATGTCTTCTGGAGTGAAAAGTATGCAGAAAACAGAGGTATGGTGAGAGACCTTGCTTTGCCAAATGTAGACATTAAATGGATTGGTCAGAGAGGGTTAAAGTGGCACCAATTATTGCCTTTGGTGAAAACCTTTCAACATCTCCCACAGCCTAACCTTATAATTGTGCACTGTGGTGGAAATGAGCTAGGCACTTTAACTGGTGTAGGTCTGGAAATGCTTATTAAGGACACCTTTGTGCAATTGATGTCGCTCTTTCCTCAATCTGCCTTCGTATATTCTAACATATGACAAAGGCAAAAGTGGAACTGGTCCAACCAATTTTGTCCGCAAATTGACAAAGCAAGAAAGCACGTCAATAAGTCTGTTTCTGCTTTCCTCAGAGACTATGGTATGGGTTCTATATACCACAACAACTTGCGTTACAACATGCAAGACATTTATAGAGGAGACGGTGTACATTTCAATGATGAAGGCAACAGAGTCTTCCTCTTGAACTTTAGACTCTGCATCGGTACTTACTTGTAGGTACCAAAAAACACTTCATAAACACAACGGCTCTTTTTAGAGCCCCCTAATATCTTAACACTTAAATTTGTTTTTTACTTCAATTTTTTTTATTTTATTTTTTCTACCGTACGAGTATGGTAAGCTTACCGTACGCGCACCACGCGATTTAAAAAAAAAAATTTAAATGTATTTTTCATACTTTTATGACCTTCTTGGACCCCCTGACAAACGCTAGGGGGTCTGCAACTCTCTTCGTTGCCCCCTTTCCACGTTCTCCTCCTTTGTTTATCAGTGTGAGACACACAAAATGGAGGCCGACACTTCCTCATTTCGACCGATTCGAATGTTTACAGTCATGTAACCACCAATCAGAATTAGGCTCGCGCACGGCACCGTACGCGTACGGTAAGCTTACCGTACGAGCTCGGAGCGCGCCTATAGATATATATATTGATTCAAATGCTATTTTCTCAGCAAATACTGAACACATTTACACCAGACCTACAAAAGGCACATCCCTGACCTGAGGACTACCTCTCTGCCAAATTTCAAGTAATTCTGTTCAGCCGTTCGGGCTGTAGCTTGGACTAAAGGTCCTATGGAAAAATGCATGGGGAAAACACGTTTTGGGACCCCCCTTTTTTCTCAGCCCCCACTTGACGAATCCCCTCGAGACATTCAGGGTAGGAGCGGAGCGGAGCGGAGCGGAGCGCCCCACCTATTTTAAAAATTTCGCCAGGATTCGTCAATCGGCGCAAAAGTTATTCAAAATAGAATGTTGCGGATTTCCTCTGGAAACACGGTCCTAACTATAACTACCTACTGGCGACCGCCAGTATGTAATATATATATATATATATTATCTATACCTTGTTGCTAAGGAAACCATTTAAAGACCCCAAGTGTGATGGACATCTCCGTTTGACAGCTAAAGTGCACCTCTGTACCCCGCTCCTCTAACCATATTAAAATTGTGCTAGGTGTTGTGAACTGACCTAGGGACTCACGAGACCATAACACCAAATGGTTCCTTTGAACTCACTCTCTAAGTAACCAATTGCATCACTGGGTTTTTCCCATTGAGTACAACTTTAATGTTTTACACTGCTAAAGTACTTATTTATATAATGCTTGAAAATTGATAACTCAGATTATTGTGTCTCTATTGACTTCATTTTAGAGGCTAAAAATATATAGAAACCATAACTATTTTTATAAATTGGTGTCAGAATTCTCTCAAGTCGTGTCAATTACTTATCATCCATGTTGTTGATGTGAAATGCTTAACACATGTTTCTCTAAGTAGCCTGTCTGCTCTGTGCCACACTACCAGGACAGAGACACGGTGTACAAGAGAATAACCCGAATCCATTTTGTGTATAGGGCTAGTATTACATGGTAAGGCACCCCTGCAATACACATAATAGTGTCACCTTGCAACACTCACACTATAGGATTAATTGACTTTTACAGTTCTGAATATTTTTTTTTATTTTTCTGCAAATAGTGATGGTCTACACTAATGTGTTTTCCGGTGATGGAGTATTCTACAGATAAGATGATGGTCCGCCTGCCCTATTTAAATGCGTACAGAACGTAGTTTGGCTATGTCATAGACTACTTTGTCTACGCTGCGGCTCAATTTCTCCAGTGACCTGATGTAGTAAGGGCCATTGGAAAATTGGCATTAGGTGTTCCCACCTAATTTAGATTTGTGAACATATAGCCAGTTTTGACTGTCCAACACCAACAGGCAAACCCTGGCGACAAGGCCTATAAATTGCTAAAAATGCCTCCAATGCCATGGGAGATAACTCCCAGGGTAAGGGGCAGTTTTCTATTTCATTTTTAAAAACAAAATTCTGCTTCAGGTGTAATATACTACATTGCCCTGACAGAGTTAACCCTGTCAGCCAGTAACTAAATCAGTCCCTTTTCTAATCTTTTCTGATACCAATCCTACTGAAGTTACAACAGTGTTAATTACAGATGCCTTTTTACTGGTGTGGTCCTATGTTAAAGGGACAATCCTACACTCCGCTGCTATTCTCTACCAGGCCCAAGCGCCTTTCTGTGTTTATTGGTCATGACTGCACAATGATTATTTGCCATAATATGGATAGTTTGGACTTCTTCATAATGGTTTGTCAGCCTGGGGAGGTCACACATGTTGTTTGGTCCTGACAGGACACTATTATTATTTGTTTTCAATGCTTAGAAACTATCTGCATTATGTAAGGTAATTCAGACAACTACAGAACCTCTACAATCATCATTTGTAAACTGCAGTTCTTGAGTCTCTTTCGGAATTTTTCCAGTGAGGGAGCCATACAGAGCTGGAAGGGGAGGTCTTTCCAGATCTTGGCTGTGATGTAGGATAAGGAGTGACCGAAGATGCAGGTGGGGCAGATGCGGGGTGTTTACAAGGACAAGTGAAGAGGAGCGTAGGTGTCTAGCGGGTTGGTGGAAGTTCAGTGTATGGTTGAAGTAGGCAGGTCCTAGGTCATGAAGTGCTTTGTAGCCACCTGGTTTCAATGATCCCCGGTTGCCTAGGCTCTAACACAACAGCTCTTTGATTTTCTTACAGACCTTCATGTGTTCCCTTACAGTGAGGGATGAGTGTTTGCCCTCCTCACACTGCACTATGATAGTTTCACTTATAAACTAGGCTTACCCACTTCCCCTTTTTTTATCCAGTCTTTTTTACCAAACACTTCCATATGAGCAATTAAGATATTCTTTGGAACCCTTGCATATTGACAAGTTATGTACAGGGACCATATCGAGGAACAACGGTGAAGGCTCCTCCCCCATGATGCCACGCTCATGCCTGCCACACATGCTGCACATGTCACAGCAAGGTGCTGATGGAGGATTGCAGCAGGGGCATGATTTTACAGCTCCATTAGGCCCCAACTGTCCAATTGGCCCCAATCTTTGCTGCAAACTTGATGTGGCTGTTCCCAAGTCTGTGACAGCAAAATGAGGTAGCCTCTAACCGCTGATTTTGAGGTGTGCACCATACCATAGCATAAGGAATTTTTCCCCTTCTACCTGTGAGCCCCATTTAGTGTTTGGTGCTTGGTGTTTGAGGTGTGGGGGTGCTGGTGTCAATGTGCGTTTGTCAGTATCGGTCCCAGTCTAGAGCTGAGCAGGTAGTGGGCAGCCTGAATTTCAGCCTTAGCTTTGCCGGCATTAGCCCTACCCTCCTACGGCAAACTTCCAAAAAGTCCATGGTTCTCAAGTTCAAGTATAGCCGAAACAGCAGGACAAAATTGGACTACACTGGGCATTACTGGACATAACAGGCAGTTCAACAGCCACTGGGTACCAAGGTGTGTGGTGGAGGTGGCAGCCTACAACTCCAGGTTGGAGGAGGTAAGTGAATCATTCAGACTTCTCAGAAGTACTCCATCTGCTGCTGCTTATTGATCACTTACTGCTATTGCTATTGCTGCTGCATTATATGGACTATACATGGGCCATAGTTTTACACCGTTGTTGGTCCCTTCACTGATAAATAAGGGGAAAGTTATGCTCAAACCATCTGCACTGCTGGAGACTTGAGCCCCACAAGCCCCACTACCCCCTTAACACCACACATGTGTGACTTGCGACATTCCCTTCTTATAGCCCAGAAGGCCCACAACATTTAAGACTCTGAGATGGTGCAGATAGAGGCCATGGGAAAAAAGAAGGACATGCGAACAGAGACTGGAGGATAAATTATACACAGCCTCGATTCCTTCCTTATTAGTACAGAGAATGCCTTAACTAAAGAGATTGACCTCATGGAGCAATGGCTCTCCATTGAGGAGGCTAGAAGTGGTCAGATCATTATTGAAGACCCACACGGAAACAAGAACATTTTGGAGCCTGAGTTGGAGATCCCCCCCCTCATAGCTTATCAGACATACAAACTGCACAACATGGATCCTGATCTTTGACCCCAATTTACCTCCTAAAGAAGAGGAAAATGGGTGGGAGTAGACAGACTAGTGCACCTAAATCTAAGAAAGGGAACAAGGCAACAGGACTTAACCCTCTAACCCAGGCCTCGTTATCTGGTAACTTGGATGATAACTGTCATAGATTGGAATGCATCATGGCATTACAATTACAGCCTGTGCTAAGTAGATTAGAATCGATAGAGCAACAATTGTCACAAATATTCAGCACATGCCAAAAAGAACTCTATCTAGCACCCTGAATCCACTATCAAAATCTTTTGTGTCAAAACTAGAGGCAAGTAGAAAGACCAGGCAGGGAGAAGGAGATATGACCCCACAACAACACATACAGCAACAGGTCCCTGCGAGTACACCGTGTCTAGATTACTGTCACAGGAGACAACTTACTCTAATCAAGACAGAGACAATGCTATCTCTGTACCACACCAATCAGGCTTGAGGCTGCTGGAAACCCTAATCCTGATAGTCTCTCCAAAAATCAAGTAGTCCCGACACTGGCCCTCAGAGGCAGAGGCCCCTTTAATAACCAGCACGGTGGGAGCAGTAGGTAGGGAAGAACTTTGAGGGAGATCACAGAGGGTCCAGAGATTTGATCTGCCACCAGCTGCCGCCCCAGATATCCTTTTTTGGGTAAATGTTCCAGAGCTGAGACAGTTCCAGATTGAAATTACAGAGCAATTGATTGGGAAGGTGCTACATTGGCTGTCAAGGTTTGCAAGAGGGGGACCTTTTTTGTCTGGGCATATTTTAATGGCAAGAAGAGTAAAGTGGGTAGACCCACAATAAATAGCATATCAGGGGATTGTATAGTGACGAGCCTAGATAGTCAAGGACAATTGCCCCTTCCCTAAACTCCTATATATTTGCCCTGCCATAAGGCTATTTTTATAAACCCTCAAAGTTCCCAGAGGGTAAAGAGGGGAAATCCTATGATCACTTTCAACTTCAATCATGGAACAAATTCCCAAACAAGATCCAATATGCCTCTTCTTAGAAACAAGTGTGCTCCGTTGGGGAACTTGGAGGACTGCAAATGACTGGGTATCAAAAACAAAGCATCAGCTGGAGGCGGGTAGTCTAGGGTAACATCCTCAGACTCAAAAAAAGAAGATGAGGTGCAGGGTGAAATAGACTCCCTAAGACTGGTTACCTGGAATATAGCAGGATTTAGGAAGAAAAAGGATAATGTGGACTGGATAAGAGTGGTATCCAACTATGATACAAAATGCCTATATGAAACATGGAAAGTGCGTCCATCTTTTTTAGATGGTTTCCACTCTTATCAATCACTACTGATCCCAAGAAGGTCTGGTTGAGCTAAAGGGGGCATTTTATTAGTAACAGCCAAAACAACCAAGATAAGAATCTTGAGGTTTGTGAATAAGCCACCCTATTTTGGTCAGTGAGGGTAGCAAAGATAGTGATCTGATTGTAATAAACATTTAGAATAATTACTGAGAGGGTGATACTGCACAAGTGGTTGAATCCTGGTTAGATTCCACTTCAATCTCATCCCACTCATGCTGGGATTCCCGGTGAATACCTACTCGCACAAAACTCTGCATGCATGTCCTTGTGATAGAATATCTGCTCAGTAAGTTCAGAGCATACTTTTTTTGCTCATTCTCCTCCCAACAAAGGAAAAGAATAATAGTACCATATCTGCGTAGTGCTAACGCTATTCACTATAGACCGGCTCTGAAACATTTCCAACAGCTGGAGTCCCCTTTGGTGTGCTATGTACTTGTCACCTATCTTTGGTCAGTGGTGAAGCACAGGAAATAATCATAGATCCATGGAACAGGGAATGTGTAATTCATGACTATCATAAGCTAAAGCCCTTTGTGAAGTTGTATTAGCTGTAGCGATGGTCTATTACCTACCCCCAGTATGTACCACAGCTAAGTAAGAATGTGACACTTAAAGGAACCTTGAGCAGTTGAGCATAATGCACAAGGCTTGAGTAGTGTATCTAATTTATGGACTCACTGGTTGTTATTCAATGGTTTTAAGATGTTAATTATGTATTTATGAATTATGGAACCATTCAGATAAAGGGAATGTTTTTTAAATTCTTGTTTTATGATGGTTTTTAGATAACAATTTTTGTCCCACAACAATTGGTCGTGCTCATTGAATTTGATGTAATTTTTAGGTACTTTTATGCACCAAACGTGATGTGAATAAAGTTTTCTGACTGATTGACTGACAAGTGTAGTCGTTATTATTTTTATTTATCAGCACAACAATATTTCACAACTAGCCCACAATGAGATACAGTCACACTTCATCTGTGCTGATTAATGACAAAATTAGTTATTTAAACAAGTTAAAACATTGACATATTGCAAGCAGAGAACTAAGACTGTTTGGATTTTTTCCATGAAATTATGACAAAAAGGTCTTTTAGATTCAGTCACTTAAAAGCAACTCAAATCACCTCTACTCAAAGGGGCTGAAACATCACAGAATTCTGTGCTCTGGAGATCTGACCTTATATGAATGGGGAAAAGGAGAAACTGAAGAACAAAATGCCAGGAACAGCAAATATATGAAAAAGTGAATGGAATGTTGAATAAGTGAATAGAGTGGAAAAAACCTTGTCTGAGAAAGATCACAAATCAGTAATAGTACATGCAGGTATGGAAGACCTAAGGACCATTTTGAATGATTATTTGAGTTTCTGGTGTATATGATGACCTCATTAGGTTTAGCAGAAGTCTGGAAAAACAAATTGGTTTCCTAAAGTATAAAACAGAGTGGAAGGCAGAGGTCTGAAGTTGTCATTGCAAGAATGAAAATGTGCACTTGTACTTGATACCATGAAAGCAGAAAGCTAAATACATGACCAAGATTTGTAGGCACTGCAGAAGATTTGTACCCAGGGCCTTCAAAATGGTGCTGGCTTTATGCCCATGACCCTGTGCTGTAAGAGCCCCACTCTCCTTCAGCAAGATTTATTTATTTTTGTTTAATGGCAACGAAGCCTATCATCAGCAACAATAGTGAGATGTCAAGACTGCCATCAGAAGCCAGGTGTTTTCTTTTCTGGGAGAGCACTTTTTTAATACTTAGGCACTTCTATACATATAAATAGGCACTTATGGCACATGGAACAATTAGTAGATGAATCCAAAGGGCTGCAACTTGAGTTTAGGCCCCAAGCCTCGTAAAAACATCTGGCAATCCTGTTCTAGACTGTGTTCTCAATATAATGTAGATCCTTGGCAGAATTATTAACAAGAAACCCATCCAGCTGAAAGACCAAATGTGAATAGAAAAGTGAAATACCTTGTCATAAAGTGTGCTAAACTTTTGATTCAGTATGGAGGGCACAAGGCCAACAAGTACTCAATCCATCCAAAGGAATATGGTACATACCTCGTACTGGTGTATGCTAATCCACAATCATCATAACTTCTCCATGTGGATGGACTAAGTGCTTCCCTGTATGAAGGAGGAGCTAAGAAGCTCAGAGGCAGAGGTTTACCTGCGTCAAAGAGGATCCATCCAACCCATACATTCTTAGGACTCAGCTGTGCAATAACTGAAAATTTCCACTGCTGCCTCTACACAGTATAAACTGACAACAGCCCATCGACAGATGCACTGAAGAAAATAAGTAGAATACGCATGGGCACTGGTATCAGCTTCATCACTGAATACTTTCCAAATCTGTTATCATCCTGGGAAGACCATCATCATTGCTGATGCCCTAATCAGGAGAGCACACCCAGCTACATCTGCTGCGAGTTGGGTTAAATCAACAGACTCATTGATGAAGTCTGTCTATATCATTTCAAAGAATGTGTCAAAAAGTGAGACCCACAACATTTTATGCACACAGGCCTTAGACCAAATTAGTATCAAATGTATATTATGATGGTGTAAATCTAGAAATACGAATGCTGCCCAGATTAACAAAAGAGGATAAGGTACTATCGAAGATGTCTGATCCAAGATCAACTCAAGTGCTGAATTATGAGTGCGCATCCTGCTGGCTGAGTAAAGTGCGAGAAGCATGCATACTGCCACCAGACTGCAGAAGGTGTATAGAGCCAGGTGGCATCTTAATCAAAGAATCAATTGACCATGACCAATGTGCTTGTCCAAGATTGGTGTTTACTGAAAAATACAAAAGAAAGGTTTTGTAATGTCACGGCCTCTTGGGGTCCCACACCCATTGCACATTGGCGGAAGGGGAGCAAATATGGCTGCATATTGATAGATGCTGGAAAGGATCACTTTGTGACTCTGTATTAGGTTTGTGCTATGATGTTTGAGCTGGGATTGTGGTGTTCTCATGAGTAGAGACACTTTGTCAGTTCTCATAAGAACATTGATATCTCAGTGGTCATATTGTTGGCAACAGTAAATAAACCTCACTCTTTTTCAGATGCCTTGCTTTGCAATTGAGAATTGAACTAAAGCGATTAAGACTCACTTAACATTGGGATCTGACTTTCCTATATAGATCGCCTACGACAATCAATATCTTCATTGCCCTATGGACTTCTGGACATTAGTCACTTGAACTGAAAGAAAAGAAAACAAAAAAGGTTAGTGAATTTTATGTGCAATAAAGAGTGAACAAGTGCCTCTCTTGTAGTGCGTAAGAGTAATTAAAGGCCTTATTTCTTTGTTGGTGGGTGGGATACTCTGCAAAATGTGGTGGATATTCCTACCACTGTATTAAAGTGTCATACGTGGCCCCATGCAAATTACGGAATCACTTTGCCCCTGCGTTGTATGACTGACTGGGGGCACAGAGCCAAACATGTCTTTAAGAGGCGTGCTGAAAGTGTCCTACGAAACGGTGGTGCACCTTCAGTGAGCCTCCTAAAGGCAGCCCTCTGGGGGAAGAATGTGGGTTCCATTGACCCCCAATACATCACTCTGCAGGCGGGTGCAATCACTCACTGCACCTACCTGCAAGGGGATCTCTAATCCCTTTTCAAAGTGCAGGCAGGTTGGCACCTGCTCAGTGAAGCAGCTTTTAAGCAGCTGCTCTGTATTGCACTTGAGTTTCGTGTTGCTCTGGGGCAGCACATTCATTCTAATATGGCACACATTTCTTATTTGAACTCAGCACACCTTTTGAAAATGTGATGTGGCGCAAACAAGGAATGTGCCCCTTATCCATGTAATGGTCCAGGAAGTTAAGGATAATTACGCCCACTTTATGACCATAAAATCAACCATATTGCAGCAATGGCAGATCCTCACCAATATGTCAACATGCTAGTAATCTGGAGGTCAGACCACTGAGGAGGCAGCGGTCAAACCACTAACAACAGTACAGTGGTCTTGGGACTACAGAACATGTAATCAGCCCACAAGTCTTTCTGAGAAAGAATAAATAAAAGTCATGCCGCAGCATTCTGTACCACCTGAATGTTATGACTTGTGAGGTCGGGAAGTCCAAGTTATAACATTTTGGCATATTCCAAGCGAGATGTCATAAGAGCCTTGATAGCAGTTTTCCTGCAGGAAAAGACAGAAAATGCAAAAACTCTTTTGATGCCTGCAGGAGTCAAGACACATTACATCGAAGGAGTTTGAGGTTGGAAATGTACTTGATTTTCAAACTTAACGCCTACGTTCTTGCCACCTCCATAGAGGAAGATTATGGAGGTGCTCCATCCGGTCAGCATGCCGACCAGTTGGTAGGTACCTGGGTGTCATTTTGGTCGTATCGGTCAAACACAGCATTCAGGCAAGTACTGATGAATCAGAGCATATCTTCACCATGCTCAAAGGAGAACAGAGTTTCGGTATTATCTGCATATGTTATAAAATTGTTTAAAATGCATTGACCAAAGAGGCGAGAGGGTGAGATAGATATTGCACTAAGTAGTCCTAAGTGTGGAGCCCTAAGGAACCTGACTGAAATTACCCTATTACCAGAAGCCAAAGGTGCCTGCCATATGTCCTGTTCTTTATTGTCTAAAAAGGAGGTCAACCAACTAAGTGTCTGCCCCTGATTACACACTGTTGGAAACTCATTCTAAGTAAGACTGCAGTAATGCAATAGTTGGTTTCTTTCATTATTGCTCTTCAGAATATGTTTGTGGGCATTTCAAGTCCAGTATTCCCCACCAGTAAACGACTTCTGAGAACATAAATCGCCAAATCGCATAAATGGCAGGTCTCACTGCCACAGAAATGATCCCTGTAATATTGCAAATAATCAATAGTCTAAATTAATATTTAATTCTGCTTCTTTTCTTTTTCTAGGTAATAACCATGACAAAAGCAGACTGCTCAGGAAACACAACAAATAATGTAGAATTTCTACTCACTGGACTACAGGTTGTTCCACAGATGCAGCCTTTCCTCTTTTTTGTATTCATGACTATGTATTTGTTTACGGTTTCAGGAAATGGCCTCATTATTTTATCTGTATATATGGAGGACAGCCTTCACTCTCCCATGTACTTCTTCCTTGGGAATCTGTCGCTGTTAGACGTCTGTGCAACTTCCAATGTGATGCCCACCTTACTCGGTGGGCTATTGACAGACTGCAATATAATTTCTTTTGGTAAATGTATGACACAATATTTCTTTGTTATGTGGATGGTATCTGCTGAGTGCCTCCTCCTGACTGTTATGGCCTATGACAGATATGTAGCCATATGTTATCCTTTACATTACCCAATAGTTATGGACCAGAGGCTCTGTATTCAACTTGCTCTTGGATCTTGGATGACTTCCTTTATGTTGATGATGTTTTTTCACTCTCTAGTGAGCACAGCAGAGTTCTTTGGCATCAATGAGCTAGACCATTTCTTCTGTGATTTTGAACCTCTTCTCAAAGTAGTATGCTCTGACACAGCCCTGATTAAATTGGTTGCCTTTCTTTTGTCAGCTGGTGTAGCATCAATCCCTTTCACATTTATCATTATATCCTATATATATATTACATCAGCAGTCCTTAAAATCAAGTCACATAAAGGGAGGAGTACTGCCTTTTCTACATGTAGCTCCCACCTTGTGGTGGTCAGTACATACTTTGGCATCCTGATGATAATGTACATGGTGCCACCAGCCGGGCACTCACTGAATGCAAACAAAGCCTTATCGCTGCTCTACACTGTGGGTACCCCAATGACTAATCCAGTTGTTTATGCTCTGAGAAACAAGGCAATAATGGAGGCCTTCAGGAAGAATGTAAAGAAAGTTTTGTAATCTATATATGTCTAGAAATCTCAATCTTTGTGCCTAAATAGAGACTGTATGACCGATGGAGTAATTGTTATGAGTTGTGGCTTGGGATGTCTTACTGCTTTATGTTTTGTGTTATTGCATGGTGCACTCTCTTGAACACGTGCAGTGCACTGCAAAAATATGTCCTGTCCTTAAATTCATTAAAAATATATTGGTGGTTGAACTCGAGGTGTTCTTTTGTATCCATAGTTGGCTGCACTCACTGGAGAATTGTGCATATTTCCAGAAAGAATTAGGTAGAAAGTCATAGCACCTGGAAATCAGCGTGTCACTGGTGGTCAAATTATTACTCCTTAAATTCATTTGAAAAATGCAAGATTATTTAAAATAAAAAAGCATGTAACGAAGGACTCAGACCTATATATGGCTTATATTTAATGTATCTACGTGTCCATGTATAAAATAGAACTGTGTAGTCCTGGAGACGGTCTGATTCCGTATGATAAAAGATATATGGCAGACAGTGTTAGAGTCAGTAACGTTTAAAATGCCAGTAGTCCTCTACTTAAACAAGATAGAGGCTGACCTTAACTACTGTCATTTGCATACATATGAAAAGAAAGAAAAGATGCTGCTTCCAATTCACTGCTCTTCTTTGGATTTCTGTGTGGATGCTGTTGCAAGAGAGTTGTTATGGAGTACTACTGACAAAATAATTATAAAGTCAAGATTTGTAACATGCTCATATGTGTAGCTATTATTTCAGTGAAAACTTTAAAACATTAACATTCTTGTATCTTTTCATTGAGTCATTTTCAGGTGTATAACTTGTAGTATCATTGAACAAACTGCTCTAATGTCATTTTCAGGTGTATAACTTGTAGAATCATTGAACAAACTGCTCTAATGTCATTTTCAGGTGTATAACTTGTAGTATCATTGAACAAACTGCTCTAATGTTTTGCATGGATAACAAACAAACTAAGGGTTGTCCATAGTGCCTCACTACTCATGCTTTATTAATATGAAGTAGCTAACTTAAAACTCCATAACAGTTGAGGCAACGAACAGGTATTTCTCATTAAGGTAGAAAATGACCAAACACTTTTTTGGACTCTATTCGAGGTCTAATAAATAGCACAAGACATTAATGTCTACAGCGATGTAATATTTCTTATGTACATGAACATCAGTTTAAAAAGTGTAATATCCACTATATGTGAATGATTTCACAGATATGCTTCATGTCTTGTGTGTTGTGAAAGGTTATGCACATTAGCACTAGACAGATAATACAAAATTGGGTGTAGCTTGCTGAATACCTTCCAGTGTGATTGAGGTCATTAATAATGTCATCAATAGTGTTGTTCTACATGTCATGAGTAAAGTAATATGTGAGGTTCTAAGTAGTGCATGGTGGGCTGCAGGTTATAGTTAGCTTGCTGAGATATAACTGGCAGATTTACGTGTTTTGGGGGGTTTTACATTGTGTGTGACATTGCCACCTAACTATAACGTCACTATAACCTTTAATTAAATCAGTATATGTGTGTGGGTATATATATATATTTTTTGCCACCGAACACAACAAAGGTTACAGGTATGTTATGATGAGGCTGAAGGTTTCACTTGCACAAAACCAGTGAAATTCAGCTGTTATAATTAGTGAGCTAACTATAACTCTATAACTCACACTCCTGCAATGCACTACATAGGGCCTCGCATAATACAAGGGAAGTGACATCCCTGACGACATTTCAAATGACATCACTGATGACATCATCCAGTGACTGTGAGTGTTTTACAAATGTTTATGAGTGACAAATATCTATATATTTACAGAAAACACCATATAGTAAATAGTACATACATTTCTACCATAGTGCTAATAAGATGAACATAAGCAGTTCAGATAAAAACAGTAGAAGTTGCATGTTCCTAAAATGCATAACCTAAGTAATTTGCCTAAATGTACCTATCCTAGATCTGTATGTGTAGCATTTATATGCATGTTTGTAACCAAGAAACTCCTAGGGAAGAACCATTCCCCTCACCTGATGGTCCAAAATGAAAGACCCTGTCTCTGCTTCGAGGATTACACCCCGCACCTGTTTCCATAGGCAAGTCCGCCGTTTGACGAACTCGCTGGGATGCTGTAAACAGCACAGGGGAGTCGCCACTCAAACAGGTAAATTTCGCCACACTTTCTTTATTGTAGGAAGCAACACGGAACCAGGGACCAGCCCACGAAATGCTCAATTACCTCCCAACAAGTTTCATGCAGCTCACTGAAGGAGAACGACGTGCACCGCAACTACCAGCATGCCATTGTCTTGGCCACGCCCACTGAGGCGGAGTAAGTTGAATATTTAGGTTGCTGTCAAAAAGTAACTCACGATTGACTTTGATCCCAGAGCCCCTGAAGAAGTGTTTTTAACATGAAACACGTTGGGAGGGAATTGAGCATTTCGTGGGCTGGTCCCTGGTTTCGTGTTGCTTCCTACCATAAAGGAAGTGTGGCAAAATGTACCTGTTTGAGTGGCTTCTTCCACAGCAGGCAACTTTTCGTGTTGGATATATATGTATATATATATATATATCTATATATATATCAATTAAAAAACATTATGACGCCAAGTGCGGTTTAAAAGATTTATTCCGCTGCCGCTATCAAACGCGCTTTGACTGTAAAACAGTCTTGTTCACTGAGAACGAAATTGTGAACTCAGCCATTTCTGAAAGTGCATTACGTGTTTCAAAAAAGTCACATGACAAACTACAACTGTAATTAACGTGAAAACAGACTCGTAGTTTTTTCAATTCACGGACATTTTTAGACAATCAGGGCACTTTTTTCACAAGAGTCGTTAATCTAAAATACGATATTAAATGATCATAATGAAGGCCACAATTAATACATCACCACATTATTTAGGCGCATCAATTTAGTATACCATGTCGTATTCATTAATACAATATTTACACTATTTACATTATGTTATCTGGCATTGTGCTCAAGTGAGCATACATTTCATTTGAAATCCATGGCAGACCTGCAATTGCACAATGATTCAGCTCCAGTTAGCTTTTATACCAACAACGTCCCACTTAGTGCCATCATCATCTTAAATATAATTCATTGTTGTTTATATAATTATTTTCTTTTTTCTTTTTTCATCATGCCCCAGTGGGCCTAGAATTTCCTTGTGAATTCATTATTGTGATTTTTTTATAAAACTGCAAATATTGTGATCAATTGACCTCTAATCTGAGAAGTCTGAATAACATTACGAGTCTGTTAATAAAATCCTCCTATTTACACATAAAAAATCCTTTCCTGTACATATATTCTCCGGGCGGTACATTATACTCATGTGCAAGTCTTCTTCCATATTTAGACCTCCTGGCTGCTTTGAGTCTAGCTCTATAATATAGCGAGACTCCAATCGTCTTCATTTCGTCTCTCTATTTCCACCTCTTGTGTTCATTTCCACTGCATCAATTGCATAGTATGTTAGGCCCCGGGGATCCTTGCCATGTGCTTTTTTAAAGTGACGTGCCACGAGATACGTTCTGTCTCCGTTCCTAATGGCCCTCAAATGTTGAAGGATTCATTTGTGTACTTCTAGAATTGTGCTGCCCACGTACCGCAGGCCACAAGGGCACTGGAGCACGTACACAGCAAAACTCGTTTTACAGGTGTATTTTCCTCTAATCCTACGCATTTTGTTAGACAGGCCCAGTCTGTATTGTTCGGTTTTTGTTCCATGCGTACATGCTTTACATCTGGCGCATTTCACAAACCCTTGCTTTTTGTTCAACCTTTTTGTTTTAGGTTGTGGTCTCCTTAAGTTGTTTCTGACTAGTGCCTGCTTAAATTACCTTGCCCTTCGAAATGTAATTTGTGGCCTTCGAGTGACATTTCTTCCCAAGAGTGGAACATTCTTAATCACATGCCAGTGTCTATTTAAAATACTCCTCACTTCATCATGTTGTTTACTAAATGTTGTAATAAATCTACACTGTGTCTCATTTTTCTTGTTTTTCTTATCATGTTTTTTACTAGTATCAAAGAGTAATTCCCCCCTCCTTCTTTTGGAGGCCTTACTCACACCACTGTCAATCCAATCATCTGGGTACCCTCTAATCTTAAACCTTCCTTTAAGAATGTTGAGTTCTTTCTTAGTTTCCCCAACCTCACTGCAGTTACCCCTTACTCTGAGGCTTTCACAATAGGGAATACTGCGCTTAAGATTTGAAGGGTGAAAACTCCTTGCATGCAATAATGTATTCCCCGAGGTTGGTTTTCTGAATAGTTTTCTTTCCACCTTTCCTTAATGGACATGTACAGTCAGGTCGAGAAAATTCACACTGTAACAACTGATCTCACTAGTGAAGCTTAAATTCAAATTTTTTTTTGTATCTTATCAATAAAGCTCTTCACTTCTTCCTCAGTGCCCTTTCACACTAAGAATAAATTGTCTATGAAGCGACACCAGTGCATTATATGATATCCCATTCATTTTGGTTCTGCGTCTAGATCACCTGCTCTTCCCACCAGCCCATGTGCAAATTAGCATAGCTGTGGGCAAAGCGTGGTGAAAAAAAAAAGGAAAAAAGAAAATAAATATGAATAACAATGAATTATATTTATAATGATGATGCAACTAAGTGGGATATTGTTTGTATAAATCTCACTGGAGCTGAATCATTGTGCAATTGCAGGTCTGCCATGGATTTCAAATGAAATGTATGCTCACTTGAGCACAATGCCAGATAACATAATGTAAATAGTGTAAATATTGTATTAATGAATACGACATGGTATGCTAAATTGATGCGTCCTAAATAATGTGGTGATGTATTAACTGTGGCCTTCATTGTGATAATTTATTATGGGATTTCAGATTTCCCACTCTTGCGAAAAAAGTGACTTGATTGTCTAAAAATGTCCATGAATTGAAAAAACTACGAGTCTGTATTCACGTTAATCACAGTTGTAGTTTGTCATGTGACTTGTTTAAAACACGTAATGCACTTTAAAAAATGTTCACAATTTCGTTATCAGTGAACAAGACTGCTTTACAGTCGAAACGCGTTTGATAGCGGCAGCGAAATAAATCTTCCAAACCGCACTTGGCGGCGTCATTTTTTAAATTGATGTATAGGACCCGCTCTAGAGGGGTCACAGCGACGA
Source organism: Triturus cristatus (assembly GCF_964204655.1). NCBI lineage: Eukaryota > Metazoa > Chordata > Amphibia > Caudata > Salamandridae > Triturus > Triturus cristatus. The sequence goes on along the minus strand of NC_140595.1, from coordinate 850,865,435 downwards.
CGCAACTCTCGTTCTGGAGTGGCAAGGAATACTCAAGAGTAGTGAGATGATATCTATATATATATATATTATCTACTGGCGGTCGCCAGTAGATAGTTATAGTTAAGACCGTGTTTCCATAGGAAATCCGCAACATTCTATTTGGAATAACTTTAGCGCCGGTTGACGAATCCTTGCAAAATTTTCAAAATAGGTGGGGCGCTCCGCTCCGCTCTTACCCTGAAAGTCTCGGGGTGATTCGTCAAGCGGGGGCCGAGAAAAAAGGGGGGGCCCTAAACACGTTTTCCCCATGCATTTTTCCATAGCGACTTGTAGTCCAAGGTACAGCCCGAACGGCTGAACAGAATTACTTGAAATTTGGCAGAGAGGTAGTCCTCAGGTCAGGGAAGTGCCTTTTGCAGGTCTGGTGTCAATCTGTTCAGTAGTTCCTGAGAAAATCAAAAGTAAAATCATATATATATGTGGGCGGAGCCTAACCACACATCTCATCCTGAGATCTGATTGGCTGTCAGCACTTCATCCAAGAAGTGTTGGCAGCCATCTTGGGACCAATATACATGATAGCACCTCATTAAAAAGCATTGCAGTTAATAGAAGGTTTTAAGACTTTAGTTACATTATAAATCATTTGTTGATGGTACCATACTCATTTTAGGAATTGTGGTATGTTCTAAGGTGATTTCACCATGTGAAAAAGCCTTCTGCTGGGATATCATGATTGAGAGAAAAATATTTTCTCATGCTTTTCCCACAGAGGTTTGGAAGGTGATCTATAAGCTAAACTGAGAGCATATTTTCTGTAAATTCACATTATCTTTCTCAGTCATGTGAGAATGAAGTCTGACATTCTCAGTAAAACATGTACATCCAACAAGGGCAGAGACTGTCAGTTGATTCCTTTGTGTTCTACTGCAGCTTCCCAGAGTGTTCCAAAGAACAACTAGAGCGCTAACAGTCCTACTTATGATAAACGTATGGCACACCTGAAGCCATCTTGCTTGGATTAAAGTGGTAACTCTTAAAACATTTAATTTAAAAAGGAACAAAATGAGGGGGTTCATTTTTCCATAAAAAGTATGATTAGTGCTGCAGAAAGAAAAATTAGGGCACATTTTGAGTGACTTCTCAAATCCTCTTCTATTTCATTAAACAATTCTGATATGCAGACTGAAACATGCACTTTCAATACCAGCAGCAGTTTTCCCTGGTGAGCAGTAGCTTTACTACAGTGATCTAATGAGCAAAAAGAGTGCTAACATTCTGAACTTATGGCAAATCTGTGACACATCTGAATGCCTTCTTGATGGAATCAAAGTGAAAAACTGAAAGTATTTCCTACAGAGGAGACTGCAGTAAATGAGGAAATTAGGAAACTTCATAACAAATAAGTCTCCCAAGATGGCCGCCAGAGACAAAAGAGCCCAAATGTAGCCCAAATATCACCCAGATGTAGCCCAAGTATAGCCCAATGACAGAATGTACCAGAGTGTTCTTAAAAACAACTAGAGCGCTTACTGTCTTCATTATGACAAAAGTATGGCACACCTGAAGCCATCTTGATTGGAATAAACTGGTAACACATAAAACATTTAATTTAAAGAGGAACACAATGAGGGGGTTCATTTTGCCATAGAAATTATGATTAATGCTGAAGAAAGAAAATGAGGGCACATTTTGAGTGACTTCTCAAATCCTCTTCTATTTCATTAAAAAATTCTGACATGCAGACTGAAACATGCACTTTTAATACCAGGAGCAGACTTCCATGGTGAACAGTAGTTTTACTACAGTGATCTAATGAGCAACTAGAGTGCTAACATTCAGAATTTATGGCAAATGTGTGACATATCTCAATACCTTCATGATGGAATCAAAGTAAAAAACTGAAAGCATTTCCTACTGAGGAGACTGCAGTACATGAGGAAATTAGGAAACTTCATAACAAATAAATCTCCCAAAATGGCCACCGGAGACAAAAGAGCCCAAATGTAGCCCAAAATCACCCAGATGTAGCCCAAATATAGCCCAATGACAGAAGTGTGCAAAACACTTATTATTTTGTGTTTTTGCAGTGTTATATAGTGCAGACTTGTCAGGTATTGGAGTGCTTTACATGAGCATTGGTTACATCACACAAGAACAAATTCATTTTGGTTGTAGACATGGGGAGACTAAGTGATTTGACCAGAATCACAGAATGTCGAGCTGAAGCAGAAACTCCAACCTGGTCCCCAGTTGCAAAGTCTGCAGTTCTGGAAGTAACACCACATCCTCTCCCCTAATGCAACATTTAATCAAGCGGTCAACTGGATAAAAAAACATAAAGATAACAAATAATTTAAAAGTGCTTTGTCGCTATTTGAAAACTCAGAAAATATGTCCTTCTTTTAGTCTTTTAGAGCACTAACCATAACTTTGATGCCAATAAGACCCTCTCATATATGTAATTTCTAAAGAACCCTAACCTCTGAGGCGGAAGCCGGAGGAGATACTCGCCATTTTAAAAATTGTCGATATTTGTATTTACATATTTTTAAACTTCTATTCTCACCTGAGCTCTTTTCTGGGCAAAAGCGCCAAGCAGGCTCAACACATTTCAGCGAAACTAGCGCTGTTTTGGCTCATTGTTGTCCACGGCCGCCATCGCAGCAGACGCGAGGCCACACCCACCTGACAGGCCACGCCCACCCCCCCCCACCTATAAAAACAGCGCTGATTACTAGCGCGACCAGTGGAACCCTAACCTCTGAGGCGGAAGCCGGAGGAGATACTCGCCATTTTAAAAATTGTCGATATTTGTGTTTACATATTTTTAAACTTCTATTCTCACCTGAGCTCTTTTCTGGGCAAAAGCGCCAAGCAGGCTCATCACATTTCAGCGAAACTAGCGCTGTTTTGGCTCATTGTTGTTCACGGCCGCCATCGCAGCAGACGCGAGGCCACGCCCACCTGACAGGCCACGCCCACACCCCCCGCCTATAAAATGTGCCTTCTACGCAAGTGCAGAGGACGAGCGCAGCGGGAGCGCCGTTTGCACGCCGAAGGCACGCTTAAGGCAAGCCCGTCTGGGCCCGTCCGGGCCCGGACGGACCCAGGCCCAGGGATGCTGCCAGATCCATCCCCCAGTCGCCTGATGTATTCAGCAGACATGCTTCGGAACCTCCGACCTGAAAAAAACCAAGGTTGTCGCTACACTCACGAAGCAGGTAAACCCTTCACAAGCTGCGCGCGCTGCTATACAGCCACTCAGACCCCAGCCAATTCCAGGCTACAGCTCGGTCTCCTCAACTGTCGCTCCCTCCCCAAGCACGCACTCGAAATCAATGGGCTGATCCAAGACCAAGGCCTAGACACATTGTTTTTAACAGAAACTTGGCTTTCTGACAGCAATGATGCGGATATCGTCACCGCCCTTCCCCCAGGCTACCTAATCCAAACCCGCCACAGACCCAGAGGAAGAGGAGGCGGGTTGGCTATAATCTACCGCGATCACCTCAGCTGTAGAATCAATGACGCCAATATTGAAGACGCTGAAAGCTGCCACTTTTCCCTCCAAACCTCCCCGACGCACTCCCTTTCGGGACTGCTCATCTACCGGCCCCCGGGTACCCTTGGGAAATTCCTTAACGCAGTCACCGAAACGACCTCTCAATTGGCCGCCTCTGTTTCCAACTTTCTTATTGTAGGTGATCTTAACCTCCATTTTACTGATCCCGCTGACCGGTCTGCCTCTGACCTTCTAGTGGACCTCCTGTCACTCAACATCAGTTTGGTGAATAAAGAGCCCACCCACGACAAGGGACACCTCTTAGATCCCGTCCTTACTAATGACGCCAATATTACCACGAGTCCTTCTTTGCCACTGCCATGGACCGATCATTTTTTAATCCCCATTTCCTGGGAGTTTCCTACTGTTACCACCCAGTCCGCGAAAATCAAAGTCACCGACAGATGTTGGCACAAACTCGTACCATCTGAATGGTCCTCCGTTCTCTCTAACTCTATTCCATCGCTTTCCCCCGATGCTATTACGGCCGATAAACAGTTTAGCTCCTGGATCACATCCTCGTTGGATATACTCCTCCCTAAAACCACCACCCTCAGACACACCAAACGAATACCTTCGGCCCCGTGGTATACTCCAGAGCTCAAGTCGCTTCGGCAGGACTGTAAAAGAGCTGAACGCTCCTGGAGGATGGAGAAATCCAACACTAATAAGGATGCCTATCTCACCTCCCTATCAGTATACAAATCTTCTATTGGTAAGACAAAAAGTCTATTCTTTCAGGAAAGAATTGAAAAAGCCGCCTGCTCTAGTAAAGAAACTTATACCATCCTGAAAGAACTTCTCAATGTTCCTGATCCCGTCCCGAGAAACCCCCCAGACCCCAAAGCAGACCAGGAAAAATGCCATCAGCTAGCCAGCTTTTTCCAAGACAAAAATTCAAAAAATCCTTAATTCCATCCCTCCCTCCATTCCGAGCGACTCTGGCGATCCCCTCGACACTCCGATCTCCCCTAACCTAACTTCCTGGGGGCAAACAACCATCGAAGAAGTCGAGAACACGCTAAAAACTATCAAAAGCGGATCTCCTAGGGACCCCGCACCGCTACGGATCCTCAAGGAAGTAGCTCCCATCATTATCCCCCCCCTCACCCATCTGATTAACGCGTCTTTTCAACAGGGAACCGTCCCCCTTAGTTGGAAAGCGGCAGTTGTTAAAGCGCTCTTAAAGAAACCCTCCTTGGATCCAGCGGAATTGGCTAATTATAGACCAATATCCCTCCTCCCTGGGACTAGCAAGATCGCCGAGAAACTGGTGAATAAGAAACTTTCCCAGTTTCTTGAATCTAATAATCTGCTAAAAAACTCGCAGACAGGTTTTCGCCCAGGACAGGGCACTGACATCGCCCTCCTGGCGGCGGTGGAGGAGGCCAGAGCACTCTTAGACGAAGGAGGATCAGTGGCAGTGATCCTCCTCGACTTGAGCGCGGCCTTCGACACCGTCAACCACCAACTCCTGATCAAACGGCTCAAGAAGGTAGGAGTAGAAGGTACTGCTCTATCCTGGCTTTCCTCCTTTCTGGCCCAACGTTCCTTTCAGATCTGGGAGAATAACACCTGCTCCTCCGAAATTCCCCTCCAATGTGGGGTGCCTCAGGGCTCCTCCCTGAGCCCCACACTGTTTAACATATACATGGCCCCATTGGAGGAGGTTGTCACCCCGTTCGGAGTGAGCATCGTCAGGTATGCGGACGACACACAATTAGTCGTCTCCCTATCCCACCCCAGTCAACAACCTGCGGATTTATTCAACTGCTTGACGCAGATACAAGGGTGGATGAACAACTCAGCTTTAAAGCTGAATGGATCAAAGACGGACATCCTCCTTCTGGGTCCGAAAGGTCTCACTTTTCCCTTGAACATCTGGCCACCCTGTCTGGGTCCCCCCCCAGACCCAAAACAGGAAGTAAAAAGCCTGGGAGTATGGATCGAAGCTGATCTCTCGTTCACCACACAGGCCAAAAAAGTAGCCGGTACCTGCTTCGGACTACTGAAATCTATGAGAAAGATCCTGCCCCTACTTCCACCCACATCCCAAAGACTTCTCATCCAAGGCCTCATACTTTCCAGGCTCGACTATAGTAACGCAATCTACCTGGGCACACCTGAAGCAACTCTAAATAAACTTCAGAAAATCCAAAAGGCGGCGGCCCGGATCCTCACTAACACCCCGGCCAGAGCTTCAGCCAAGCCTGCCCTGAAGCTCCTTCACTGGCTCCCAGTGAGGGAACGAGTGATTTTCAAAGTCCTATGCCGGCGCATAAGCTACTGCAGAATCAAGGCCCTCCGATTCTTAGAAAATTCATAAAATCTTACAAAGCACCAAGATCCCTTCGATTGGATAAGGAGTCCCTTATCATCATGCCTAGATTCAAGAAAGCCCGCTCGGGTGGCAGGAGGAGCAGTTTCAGCACAACAGACCAGGGAGGGCAGAAGGGTGCGGCAGTACAATGGACCATGTGGACAGGAGGAAGAGGATAGGGGCATGGCATGTGGACAGGCAGGGTGGAGGTGGCAGGGACAGGTTACAGTCATCTGACAATGCTGGGCAGGTGGGAGGGGAGTGGCAGCTCAACAGAACACTCAGAGTAGATAGGAGTGGCAGGTCCATGGAACATGGTGGGCAAAAAGAATGGAGCAGGGGCATGCACAAAGACATCGGAGGGCAGGGGGAAGGAGAATAGGGGCAGCAAGCTAAGCACAGATTTTAAGCAGGAGGTCAATGATGGGACATAGAATTGGGCAATGGAGGGCAGGAGGAGTGGACTGGTACATCATACTAAATTGAGGGCAGTGGCAGCACATCAGACCATGCATGGCAGGAGGGAGGAGGCTAGTCCATGGATTCACACAACAGAGGATAGGGAGGAGGGGGATGGGGCAGCAAGCTAACTGTTCAGAGAAGGCGGGTATTAGGAACTTTATTGTTTTTAAAACGTGTGTCTGTGCGGACTACTTAAAATATGAACAAGTATGCAGCATAATCTCACTTTTATTCAGGAAGAAGAGGACGTTTGTGACTGTGACTCCGGGCTCACTTGGCAGAAACACCCCCTGACCCTCCACCCCCTATCGCAAAATGTAATGCCCGTGAAAAGGGTAGGTGAACACAGTGTTATATAGAACATAGTCCTGAGAGCACGATTGAAAATGAAAACTAGATATAATGTATGGTATAAACTATGCACCAAAAAGTGTGATATAAGATGAACCGGGCGTGAAATATAATATGCAATACATTGTGCGCAATGAAAGATTCATTGGAGAGCGCGAGATAGCACAGGCACTAGCGCGTGCTATGCGATATGCGCCTTGGAGTGTAATATGCACAGGGCAGTGTTGTGTAACCTAACTAGTCTCTAAAGTTGTAATATAAAATATGTGCTGGGGAGTGTAACGTTGCATATGCACTGTGACAAAGATATGGATCCCAGATTGTAATATGTATGGCACAGCACTGTGCGTTATAACATAGGCATCGAGGAAGGCACGTTAGATGGGGCAATATAACCCGTGCGAAGACAAGTGTGGCATGACATATTCACGGGGTGGTGTTACAGTGCACATGGGCTAGAGAGTGTCATAGCATATGCACTAGCTAGTGGAATACAACACAGAGGTGTGTGGCACTCAGCAGGCAATGGTGGGTGTCACACAGCATTGGGCTCTGCCAGGAGCGCGCTGTGACTCTCAAGTGATGTTCGTCCCCTTTCCAGAGAGTAAAATAAAAAGTATTACACATCCGGCAGTGGATGTGCCTTTTATTAATCGTGAGGGGGGTTTCTTGCATAGTTTTGGTCGAATTTTTGTCGAATACCCTTTAAATGGCTTGGTGTGCATGTGTATTAAATGTGCCCGTCAATAGCTACCCATGTTTGTATAAATAAACGACAAGGGTGTCTACCGGGATTAGGCACGGTAGGGCATCAGACATGTCAGAGCTTCACTAGTGGTGTAAATACATTCCACGTGGATTCATTGTATGCATAGTCGCCTTTTAATGAATATCACGCAAATCGTCATGGTGATAGGTACGTACGGTTTGTCCTGCATGTCCTAGGTGTGTCTATAAATATATATTTTTTTAAAATAATAAAAAACAGTGGTCGGCCCTGGGGATTGGGGTCAAAAAAATATAATTAGGAGACAGGCCCTGGGGGATGGGGTCATCAGGGCCAGAATAAGAAGGGGAACCACACGGCCCCCCTTCTTAAAAAATTAAAATAAATAAAAGACTGGCATCGTGCTGGAGGCGACGCCCCCTCCTTGCAGCACTCTGCAAACGCGCCCCCTGGCGAGTTGTAAGTTGGGGAATTCATTCCTCTTCAATACTGAGGGTCCCTGAGGGCCAACTAGCCCAACAGGCATCTCCAGTATGCGCCAGGGAGCTGCGCTGCAGACAGGTGTTCTGAGGCCAAGCCCCTTTTTACACCTCTCTGCAACGCAGCTCCGTGGCGCTTACTGGAGGTACCTAGTGATCTAGTTTGACCCTGGGGACCCTTAGGATTCAAGGGGACTTAATCTCTCAACTTAGAACAGCCACAGGGCGCGTTTACACAGTGGTGAAGGGAGGGGACGGGGCCTGAGGTGATGTGTGCAAACACGCACTATGGCACGTTTTAGATTGGGGATATAATTTTCCTTCAATACTGAGGGCCCCTGGGGGCTAACTAGCCCACCAAGTGCTTCCAGTAAGCGCCACTGAGCTGCATTGCAGAGAGGTGGTCCAGGCCGTGCCACTTTTTACACCTCTCTGCAACGCAGCTCTGTGGCACTTACTGGAGGTACCTAGTGGGCTAGTTGGACCCTAGGGACCCTCAGGATTCAAATGAACTTAATCTCCCAACTAAAAACGGACACAGGGCGTGTTTACACAGTGGTGAAGGGGGGGGGACAGGGCCTGAGTTAACGTGTGCAGAAACGCCCTGTGGCCTGTTTTAAGAGGTAGTTTTAATCCCCCTGCCCTATTATATACTAGGGGCTTACAGAGGAGGTCATGCTAATCACAGGGGGACCACAAAGCATAATGTTCCCTAGTGTATGTAGGTGTTTTCACTGTATTCTAAGTGTCTTTTAACATAGCACTGGCTCTAGGACTGGTTAGTCAGACTCAGTTACCACCAGTATCCGTCTGAAAAAGTTGAGGGTACAGGATGATTTTGCAACAAGGCTTCTTTCTGCTCTTCTTTTTGTTCTTTCTGCACGTTATCCTTCTTCCTGCACTTTTCTTCATCTTTGAGGACTTCTGTTGCTTCTTTCTGCACTTCTGTTTTTTCTTTCTATGCATTTTTTCTTCTTTCTTCACATGTCCTATCTCTGTAGGCATAGTTAGAAATTAGCATTTAAAAAACCTTTGAAATTCACAGAAAAAACCATAGGTTTCAGGCACGTTATAGTTAGGAATTAGCATTTAAAAAACCTCAGAAATTCACTGAAAAAACCATAGGTTTCAGGGGTGTTATAGTTAGCTGGACTTTTCACTTGTACAAAATCATTGAAATTTCCCCGTTATAGTTAGTTCAGCTAACTATAACTCACGCGCCTGCAATGCACTGCTGATGACGTCACATATTACATCACTCATGACATGGTCAGTGACATCACTCATGACATCACTGATGACATCACTGATGACATCATCCTTGTGATAGAGTGGCAGACCTCCTCTCACCCTAATATAACCTTTGATACACACATTCAAAAATAGAGACTACAATTTTCAAAACAATGGACATACCAATACCAGTTACAAAAACCTCTTCAGTAATTCTAAGATCCACATACACATCCACTCATTCACCAACAGTCCTATACAGTCACTCATACATGTACTCACTCATCATATGTACTCATACACCTATACATCCTGTTACACAATGCCACTCATCCATAGAGTTACTCACACACATAGTCACTCATGCTAATAAAGAATCAAACATACATTTACTTGCATATACAGTTATACACACACCACCACACTTACTTCTACGGAAACTTACACATACTTAGTCTTTTAAACAATCACTTATAGAAACACATACTTATTCATACAGGAACTCTTTCAATCTCTCACTCTCAAATATACTCACTTATATACACCAATAGTCACATATACTAGTTTAAAACATATGTAGTTACTCATAAAGACACTATTGAGACAGTCATTCACTCACTAACACACCCATACACACACTCATCCACCCATACAGTCCTGCATACATGCTGTCTTCAACACATACAAACAGTGAGTCACTCATTCATGCAACTATGCACTACGTAATACCCCCACCGAACCATGCAGACACTCAGACTGATACTCAAAAAACCAACTAATAACCTATATAGACACCCATGTAGCTACTCACCAACCCATGCAGCCACTTATACACAAAGTGAGAGACTGATACAGATATTTACATATTTAAACATTACTCACTAAGCCATGTATTCACTATGATACACTTAATCAGTCAGTTACACAATCAATTTTTCAAAAACAAATCATCCATTTAGACACTTATATACCCATTTATTCTTCCATCGACCTTGAGATATACATATATAAAAGATATTTAATTTTCAGAAAAACCCACATTCACTGGATGATGTCATCAGTGATGTCATCAGTGATGTCTTTTGAGATTTCATCAGTGATGTCATGAGTGATGTCACTGACCATGTCATGAGTAATGTAATATGTGACGTCATCAGCAGTGCATTGCGGGCGCGCGAGTTATAGTTAGCTGAACTAACTATAACGGGGGAATTTCAATGGTTTTGTACAAGTGAAAAGTCCAGCTAACTATAACACCCCTGAAACCTATGGTTTTTTCAGTGAATATATATATATATATATATATATACACCCAGCTTCCACAGAGGCATCCATTGAAGAAGGCACGGACTCGAGGCAGTCAGGATACGGCATCTGTTTATTAAATCGTGTCACCCGCAATCCCAGAGGTAAAAAAGAGACGCGTTTCGGCTTGCTAGAAGCCTTTGTCAATCTGGTTTGGCACCTTTATACAAACATAATATATAGCCACTCCCACTTGGTCAATAGATGGACATAGAAAACATACTATCAAGCATGCCGCCACCATTTGAGCCCTATGCAACATCTAAATGCCCACTTGTGCTGAAAATCAGCGGTGTTACAGGTAAAGCATATTATAATGGATAGATTGAACAGTGCATGCAATTGTTAACATGATGCGCCATTGTTGTATATTTTTGATGAGCAAATGAATTCTCACACAAACAATCATTAAAGCGTACCCCATCATGGAAATATATACAGGTATATGAATTGTGCCGCCAAACATCTTGTCTTGTAATGCCTAAAAATAAAATGAATTTATTCTATTAAAAGAAACTGCTGCTAAATGTCACTGAATTTGAGTAATAAATATAGTTTAGTTTCTGTCCCGGAATGAGAGCCCGAGCTGCTACCAAGTTCACCTCTGACCTATACTGCGAGATCAGAGTGAACTTCTGCATTTAAAATTCAAACGACCAGAGGAACGGGGACAAGAAAATAGCCGCTGCAACCCGGGGTCTGATTGACCACAAAGAGTGTGAATTCTCGACTTCAATACCAATCTGCAAACTCATGCTTGGAGCCACATGGGACTACCAATCCCATAATGCCTCTTGATGGTCTTAATACACTGCAGAAGTACAAATATCCGGTGCAAAGTCAGAGTCAAGGTGCCGATGACCAGGGCAGAAGGCAAATGTCTCGATGTCATAGTGAATAAGCAGCATTAAAATAAAGTTTGCATGAGGCACAAACTCGTGGTTGCAGGGTACCGATGAACAAAATTCATTACGCCAGACTAACCTCACTCATATATATATATATATATATATATATATATATATATATATATATATATATATGAAATGAAATACAAGCAGATAATAATATGATGGGCGTCCACTCCTAGAAATCAGAAATATATATACACTGAATACATTGGATGATTAAAACCACTGAAGATACTCACACATTACAATGATGATTATAGCCACTGGGGACTTGAATGTGCACACAGACACACACACATCACAATGTCAATAATCAAAAATAAAACACATCACCTGCTGCAAACTTTGTATCTTGGCCCGTTCCAGACTGGGGGATTCACTGCCGGGGTCAAGAGACTCAGCAAACCAGGAACTGATGCTGCACTGAAGTAGACGTGTTCATCATTCAGGCCAAACATATCCCAGTTTTCAAGTCAACAGACCCCATCTTTATAATGTTAAAAAACACTAAAAGTTTCTGAGAGGCCCTCCTCTACACCAAGGAAACTTACTGGAGTTGGACAATCTCCATGCAAGCATTCCAAAGGCAAAAGGGTCCTCACGTTCCTTCTGTGCTCTCACATGTTCCAGCCATTATCTAAAGGAAGCTTACGAGTGTACAGAAAACAATCTCAAAAACAAACCTTGAGCGTGAATATCCTAAACAGCTTGTGTAATCTGAGGGACGGCTTTGCGCAAAGCTCAAGCTAGACAGAGTCAGAATTCAAAATGACATGAGGGCATGTCAAGCCAATAGTAAGAACTTCATAATACTTCCCAATGTACAACACAAAGCACATTTGCACACCACTGCTTATAACTGCACTTCGAGACCAAGAAGTACATTCAACACCTCTCTTTCTCCCATGCTTTCTCTGAAAGCTCTCGCCCTCTGCAGATACAAGAAGACACAAAACACACAAGAAATGGGGAGAGGAGTTGGCCTAACTGCTAGGGTGGTCGACCTCGAATCTGGGGAACCCGGTTCGAGTCTCGGCAATGACACTAAACATCCTGTGATTCTGGGCAAATCACTTAATCTCCCCGTGCCTAACAAAAATGAATGTGTTCTCATGTAACGCAACCGGTGCTATGTAATGCACTCTGATACCCGATGCCTTTGGGTCAAGTTTGCGCTATATAAACTCCGTAAAAAAAATATATTCTTCAAGGAAAAAAGGCGCATACAGCAAACATGATGTCGTACATTGAAGCTAGGATAACGTAAAACACCAAAAGTTAATTAAAATATTAGTAGTCAAAGGTCATCATGTGGTCCCAATACATGGGAGTGCCTCTGGCACTACAGGCGTTCACACTCCGATGCTCGTCAGACTGCCATCGTAACCAGGCCCTATACCTAAAAGACCTGAAATGCCTCTTCCGTAAACATTCCTTGCTAGGTGTCCTGAAGTTTCAGCTCTACCATTTTTTACTAATTTTGGCCTCACCTATCACACAATGAATTTATGTTTAGACTTTTTTGCTTATGGGCCTGATTATAAGTTTGGTGGATGGGATACTCTACATCAAATATATATGGGTAGCACTCCATTTTAATCGCAAGTTTAAATCAACTAATTTTTTCTCAGTTCAACCAACAAACTTCCACCTTTAGCGTGCTCACTGTTTAACGTGCCAAGCCCAAACCGCACGTGCTTGAACATAACAACATTATTTTGGGGCTCCTTTTCCCCAAAAGCAGTGGCGACAGCTTCTTTTCATTGCGCTTTTGCTTTCAATTATTTGATTCTACGTTCTTTTCTTTGTTCTTAAATTCGTTCTGCTGTTTTTACTCTTCACCTCTTTCCATTATCTGTACTCTTAATACCAATCATATAACCATGCAAGGTAAATGCAAATTATCCAGGACTTCTCATATTCAAGCGGGCCATCTGAAACTCTTTTCAAGAATACGTAAAAAAGCACCATTCGTTTCAAGCAGTTTATTTTGACCCAATGCATTTCGGACCCCACGGGTCCTTCGTCAGGGGTAACTGTAAATAACAACAAAAACATCCTTTTAAATACTATACCACCAAACATTCACAGATTCATTGTAAAGTTTTTGAGATGTGAATTGCACTTATCTAAACATCCCTATATTTTAAAAATATTATGAGAGTCAATAAACTTGTCGTTATAACTTGACGAAACTTCTTCAAAAGATGGCTACTTTCTAACCCGTGACCAACACCATCTTCAATCACTACTTCCCCTCTTTTGTTTAACCAAGTCTTAATCCTCTCGTTATTCTGGTGCTTAAAAACACTCGTCAGCTGTTTTCTTACGATTTGCCCTTTAACGCATACCTGCTAGAAAGTTCTCATCCTCACGTCTCAAATCACCCAACACAAATCTTCTTATTCCGTTGGCCATCGCCCTCTTTTAAACTAAACCTTTCCCACCTCATTTCCTGTACACGCCCACTCTTTCCTATCGGTAATTAACACCTGAGCCATCCGTGCCTATCTTGAACACTACATCTCCCATAATACTTTAAGCTTCTCGTGTGATTGGATCGATACTATTCAAATAATCACTTTGCACGTTTTACAGCTTATGAATTCCTTCAACATCATTTCAATACATTTTGTGAAATAACGTGTTCAAAGTTTTACAATGTTGTCATTTTGATACTCATAACATCCATAAAAATCAACATGTTCGAACGAATGTAGGTGTTTCTCCTTGCATGGAAATCGTCCGGTCTTCGAAGAAAATCACTTGATGTACTATTTCGACGTGGGTGCTTACCCAGTGGGACTTCAGTACTTAACATCAAATATATCTGGGTAGCACTCCATTTTAATCGCAAGTTTTAATCAACTAATTTTTTCTCAGTTCAACCAACAAACTTCCACCTTTAGCGTGCTCACTGTTTAACGTGCTAAGCCCAAACAGCATGTGCTTGAACCCGTGGGGTCCGAAATGCATTGGGTCAAAATAAACTGCTTGAAACGAATGGTGCTTTTTTGCGTATTCTTGAAAAGAGGTTCGGATGGCCCGCTTGAATATGAGTAATCCTGGATAATTTGCATTTACCTTGCATGGTTATATGATTGGTATTAAGAGTACAGATAATGGAAAGAGGTGAAGAGTAAAAACAGCAGAACGAATTTAAGAACAAAGTAAAGAATGTAGAATCAAATAATTGAAAGCAAAAGCGCAATGAAAAGAAGCTGTCGCCACTGCTTTTGGGGAAAAGGAGCCCCAAAATAATGTTGGGATGGGATACTCTGCCACATACATGACGGATATGCCGTCCACTGTATTTATGAGTTCCATACTATATAATGGAACTCATAATATGGAGGATGGGATAACTGTATGTTTGTGACAGAGTATCCAACCCGCCAAACCCATAATCAGGCCTCTAATTCTTCTCTCCCTGTTATTACTATCATACTATCATCATTTTCATGTTGATTCCACATCTCCCACCATTTTTATTTTTTATAAAATTAATATTTTAGACTACGTTTAGAGTTTAGACTACGCACAAAGATAATTCTTACTTCAATTAAGAAAGGTCCCATTATAATTATACTCCTGTCAGCTCTGTATAGCGCTATGATGCCCTAAGGGCCTTGCTTGCGTGCAGCAAAACAATTATATTAATAAATTAATAAATCAAGAAGGAAGGCCACTTTCCTACCTCATGAGGCCCTTAACTTTACACTGATAAATGTTTCTTTAATGATGAGTGAACAGTAAATTGGTGTTTTTTACTCCTGGGATCTCTCCGGTGAATATCCTCTGGATCACACAGCTCATAAATTCATTGCTCCCTCAATGAGGGATCCGACTGATAGCATTAGGTGTATGACTGATGATGAGTGATCCCTGCTATGCTCTGAAGCTCAGTCTACAATGCCACCACCCACATTGCTAAATGCAAAAGTCCACTGGAGTTTAGGTGAGTATTGAACTCTTTGAGCTCCCACTTGGTGATGAAGCCACATTCACCCAGGTCACGCAAGGGCAACAAATTCCACCTCCGAGTCCAGGTCTCCTTCTGCGTCAATGGTCAGACTTTTCTCTTATACATATCCCTTTTCTTTTTGTGCACAATTTTTATTTATAAGGAAGAAAATGCACTTAATAATGGGTAGAGCATACTGGATGTCATGATGTACTTAGCATACTTGTTGAAAAGGGATCCTTTCACTGGGTCCTGACTAGGGCTGGGCGGGACTCATGAAGTTTCACTCTGTGGGGTTCCTCGGAGTTACAGAAAAACTCTGCAGAAATTCACAGACAGACAGAAAATATGCAGCTCACACTGCAATTTAATGCTGGTAGACCAAGCAGTGCTGAATATCAGCTCAAATGGCACCATGCATTGTGCAAGAGCACGCGGCCTTTCAAGATTTTTTGCTTCCACTTGAGTAGAAACTTTGCTCGAGAAGCAGCAAATCTACTCAAATGGCAGCTCTATGAGTGCGACCGCCTGCAAACGCCGGCCACTGCCTGTGTTAGAAAATCTCTCCAGGAGCCACCAGATCTCACTTGTAAATTATGGAGCCTCGCCAGAGAAAACTTCCACCACGCAGCAATTGTTTGAATTTGGCCATGACTCTGCGTTAAAGAGTGATGTGGAGTGGCCAAAATTCAGCAAACTCCACGGGTGGAGCAGAACATTCCATCCATGCCTAGTCCTGACAAAGCTTTCACCTGTGTTCAGTGCTACTGACCATGGGTCTCATGCGCCCACCTGGCATGGCCAGAGAACACGTGTGCGCATCACTGTCTGTGTCCTGAGACATAGAACTCTCAACAGTTGAAGGTAACAATTTCTGCTTTTTCAAAAAGGATTTCAGATAGCAATGCAAAGTTGGTTTAATCTCACCCACACTTCTCAAGGAATAGCAGCAAATGACAATGGGAGTGGCTGCTTTACACACATTGCTGGTGTTTTCTTGCACTGGTTTTACAGACTTCCTCAAGTATGAGCTTAGCAAAATGAGTTTGACCAGGAATTGCATCCTTACTGATTTTTTTTAGTTGAATTTTTGTTTCTTGACAACTACATGCTGGAATGTGCATTTTTTTCCAAATCAGTAGTATTCAACTTATTATTAACAAATTGTGATAGAATTAAAAATAAAAGTAAAAAAGACGCGTTAAAAGTGCTAAAATATAATTTGCATCAGTTATGAATGCAGACTGCTCTTGCTCGTCCTTGCTACGGCAGCTACCATCGCCGTGTAGATTGTCATAACACTATGGCAAATTGTGAAAAATGCTGAAAAAATACATAAATGAAATAATGTTGTTATGTTTATTTATTTATTTGCAGTTTTATATAGCACCAACTAGACTCACCAATGCAACAGAACACTTTAAGCAAGAACAAGCGGCGCAATCCAAGCACAGTATAACAGGGCCACTGGAATTATGTGGCAAGAGAGGGTCACATTATGTGGCAGGCTTGACAAAATTATGCGCAAGAAAAGGCACATTTTTGGCTCACCACTCCACCTCTGCATGAGTAGAGATTTGATGTAGTCTCCTCGTGAGGCAGGGGTTGGACGGAGGTCACATGCTCTGGGATGGAAATGAGGAATTAGGTGTGTTTTTTTAAATAAACAGAACTCGTGGCAAAACTGAGATATAGTGCAGTTTGGTATTGAAGTTCTTTGAGACTTTGTAGTTGGACTGCTCAGGTATGCAATGGTCAAAAAATCAGCTTCAACTCCCTTCCAAATGGATTGTACTTTCCAGCACTTTTAGACAGGCTTTGCCCCAAACAAGGTTCCTAGTCTTGTCATGTGGATCCTATTCCAGGGAGGTTTTTCAGATTATCTTTTGCATGGGCCAGTGTTGAACCTGACCCCTTTTGCAGGGTCAGGCCCATATTTTCACCTTTAATTTATAAAGTTTCATCTAGCCCTAGAGGGTATCAGAGCACTTTACATAGAGGAAGGCAGGATATAGTTGTAAGAACGAAAACTTGTCGCATATATGAACGTAACATAGTAAGACTGACATCTACAGAGGATCATCAATGTAGTAGTCCTACACTGTACCGGAGTAGTAGGCAGGTATATAGTCAATAAGACACAACGTGTTATCAATAGAACATAAAGTGATTATCTCAGGGCATACATTTGAAGAGTTTTTGCTTATTTTGTGAAGGAGGAGGTAGATGAGATTTTGGCAAACATTCGCGGCAGAGAGTTCCATATATTCGGGGCGATGCCTGAGAAGGCTCTGTAGTATGTTTTCTTTTTGTGGAAAATCTCTGGTTTCAGTAGCAAGGAGCACACACTTTGTGAAGATCCGAATCTTCCCAATAACTCTAGCGTTTGTGCCAAATATCTGGGGGTCTGGAAATGTAGGGCTTCCTGAGTCATGCAGCAATCTTCTGTTGTATTCTGCCTCATAAGGGAGCCATTTCAGTGATTTTGGGGCCGGGGATATTTGATTTTTTCTTTGTGTTCCCGAAACCAGTCTGGCCGCAGCGTTAAGGGAGGCCCTTCGCGGGGCCATTTTGTGTCTAGGAAGGCCTCATAGAGTGGAGCTTCTGTAGTTCAATCTAGGCAACACAAGAGCTTGGACCGTCAGCTTAAGGACGTCCTTTGGTAAGAAAGGTTTAAGGCTTTTTAGGATACTCATCTGGTAATTAGCTCCTTTAGTGGAATGACTGATATAATTCTGAATATTCAAGTATGTGTCTAACGTATTCCCCGCGATTTAGATGAGTAAGTAATGTGAGTAGAACAGGTGAAGGCTGTTAGAGGCCCATCCAGAAGCAATCTTGGGCATGTGGTTAGGGAAAGAGATATGAGGAAGAATTCCGTTTAGGTAGTGTTCAGCTTGAGCTGGTTGCAATTAAGCCAGTTTGAGCGTTCTGCAGCGTAGAGTTGAGGGAATGAATGTCTTCTGGGGAGGAGATTTTCAGATACAATTGAGTGTCACTGGCACACTCGTGATAAAGAATGTTTGCAGAGTTCAATTCTTCTGCAAGAGGCTCCAGGAATAATTTGAAAGGAGTGGGTGATAGGGCGGACCCCTGTGGCACCCTTGGCATAACCGCAGAGGGCTGAGAGAGGGATTGATTCCCCTGGACACTTTAGATTCTGTTGTGGAGGAATGCAGCACAGGTCTTGATAGACCCATCCTCCGTTCCAGTAGGAACAGTAAGCTGTCGTGTTTCACAGTGTCGAAAGTAGAGGATAAGTCAAGTAGTATCAGAAGACATGATTCGTTTTGGTCTAGCATTTTAGCATGTCATCCCTGATGTGAGTGAGTGCATGTCCTGTGCTGAGACCTTGTTGGAAGTTTTCTAGTTGGTTACAAAGTTGAATCTGTACGCATTTTTCTAGAAGTTTTGCCAGAGTGGGGATGTTGGAGATAGATCGGAAGTTGTTAAGATCTGAACAGTCTTCACTAGTTTTTATTAGAATGGGGGTTACCTGCCCCAACTTTTAGGCAGTCAGGGATAGTGCCTTGCCGTAGTGAAGCATTAACAATCTTGGACCATAAGGGGAGAATAGCAGCTTTTATCTTCTTGAAGATTGATGGTGGTCGCTGAAGTGGTTAGATGGGTTAACCACTAGAAGAATGTTATAGATAGGGAGTGAAGGTGTGCCAGGAGACATTGTTTTTTAGACATCCACCGGGGGACCATACCAATTTATGACCTGGAAGGCGAGTGGAAAAGCATGACCGGTAGCTGGAAGTAGTTCCCTCTTTGATTGTAGGTTATTTTCAATAATTTTTGTTTTCCACTAAAAGAATGAGACCAGTTCCTCACAGTTCGAGGGAGTGATGTCTATAGGATCCAGCAGGGTTGCGGCGTTAAATAATTGTTGCTTGATGATTTCAAAAAGTTTTTTTGGTCAATTATTGGCTTGGTTAAGCTGAGTTCCATAGGAGCCAGCCTATGCATTTTAGATTTTCCTATTGTATATGTTCCTCATTGATCTAATGTGTTTCAGGTCTTCAGTGGATGGTACGGATTGCCAGGTTCTTTCTGTCAATCTCAGATTGCGTCTTTCAGAGTTTAGATTGTCATTGAACCAAGGTTTGGAGATTTTATTGGAAATATTTTTGTTGACTGGAGTCAATCAATCAATCAATCAACACTGCTTTATTCGTTCGCTATCTGATACAATCATAAAAGCATTTAAAAACATACAAATTATTACAAAAAGTGATAGTTAAAAGCACATTATCAACCAGCTGTTTGTTCATACAATCATACAATGCGTATTAAAAATCATACATATAATTTTCCAGCTTGTTGACAAACATGATATTCAGAAACTAAGCTTTTATGACTAATACTATCATTTTACATCTTCTTAGTCTATTAAACTTATATATCAATACTTTTCCTAAAATAAACCACTTTCTTTAAAAACATTGATACTCTCCACACTGAATGTACATTATCCAGGAATTGTAGGGCGATAAACGCTGGGTGGCACTGCCTAATCCCCATAGATTTCAAAATCGAACAACCCAAGTTCTTCTCAATTAGCTATAAAATTTACAGAATAGAAAAACATGAATAGCAGTTTGATGCTAGTGATTGTCACATGGACACAATTGCAGTATTCGGGCCCAATCATGCATTTTTGGGAAACTTACAATTCGATGGAATATCCCAAACCTAAATCTTGTCAGGAGGAATCTATCATAAACACCAGGAACGATTGTTAAATATGTTTGAATACTGAAAGTTGGAGTCAATAGAATCAAGGAAGTCTAGAGTAGAGGTATTATAGAACTCTGTGAGGTCATGTACATCTACCATGCCTAACTGAAGAGTCAAGGCAGTATTTCTTCGGGTTGATAAGTCATTAGAATTAATGTTTCGGAGCTTCCTTTTCCACGGTTTTGTTTTTTTGGGTTGGTCTCTCTTCGTGGTCACCTCCACGTTGATGAGGAAGATGGTGATGTAGTGGTCAGACCAGTCACAGGTGATAATGAATTCCAATGTGATGTTATTAATTTTAGACATGATAAGGTCCAATGTCTCTCCCTTGTTGTGGGTTGGACCGTTGAAGAATTGGATCAGATTGTGGTCTGATAGGAAGGATTTAAGGCAGTTTGGGTTATTCCAGAGGACATTCCAAGGATAATCTGGTCCACTTGAGGGTCATGGTTTGTTCAATGAATGGCAGATTGTATCCAGGTGGGTGGTAGAATGTGTGTAGTTTGCAAATGAGGTTGTTGTTGCACGTGATGCTGATGCAAAGATATCCACAGGTAGGCAAGGTGACAGTTTCTGCTTGGTACACAGAGATTGTGTTTCGGTAGATGCAGGCTATTCCACTAAAAGTTTTCCTAGTTCTTCTATCGAGTCAAATTATGCCGTGGCTATGAGGGACGGTAAGTCTTGGATAAGAGGAGAGGAGCTATTTATCCAGGTGTCCGTGAGGACAACAATATCAAGCTCCTTTGTGAGGATGAGATCCTAAATATCAGGTGCATGTTTACTAGCTGATCTGCAGTTGAGAAGTATGCATCTCATTTGGCAAGTGAAATGCACAGTGGCAGCCTGGGAGATGTTAATGTTCTTGAGGTTATTGCTATTTACAGATCTGTGATTGAGGTTGTATTCTCTGTAGGGGTTAGCTTGAATGGCTTAGATTTGACCCGGTAGGACTTGTTGGTGTCTATCGAGTTGGTGTAAGAGAGGAGGAGGTTGCGGATGTCACTGTCAGATAGACTCTCATCATTCAATCATTGGGGATGACAGGAGGCATTGGAGAAGGGTATAGTTTTTGAGTTAGGATGATAGGCATGAGGGTCAATGGAGAGATACATGCCTATTTGGGAACTGATCCAGTTCATCAAGCCACCATTGGGTCTATGCATGGGCAGAAGCTCTTTGGTGATGGATGTCAGTTCCTGCAGGGTTTCCTTGAGGTAGCACAATAACCCATTTTCCAGGCCTAAACCATCCTTTTCAATGCTCATAAATAGGCCTGGGTGGTAAACTCCGCCGGTGGAGTTTGCGGATTATCTCACTCCACGCTTTACTTGGCACAGACTCCACAACCACAATGTGATGAAGTTTACCGGCGCTCACTAACTCTGTTCCAAGTCCAATGAGATGGAGGGGACGAGAGCACTGCATGAAAAAACACCATTATCGGAGAGAGACGCCCAGCACTGTGTTAGAGTGGTTCTGCTCCTGCATGAGTGAGTGAGAGTAAAGCATCAATCAAGAGATGACACTGCAGGAAAGAACGCAGCACTGCACAAGAGAGACATCCACACTCTGTGTGAGCAACTGCCGGCACTGCGTAAGAATCCTTGCACTGCATGGAAGTCTTTCCCACACTGCAGGAGAGAGACAACAGCACAGGTGACAGACCATGCTTAAGAAAAAGCGAGACTGCACTTTAGTGGAGAGACCGCAGCAGTGCAGGAAAGATACATGCTACAATGCACTAGAAAGGGGGCTGGTGCAGCACAGTATAAAAGACATCTGCATTTCATGAGAGACCATAACACTGAATGAGAGAAAGAGACCCACAACACTGAACAACAGCCCTGCATTGAAATCAGTACCACATTGTAAGAGGCCCCTGGACTGCTTACAAAAAGATCATCCAGAACTGAGGGAGAGGCATTTCTACTACTGTGTGAGAGATCCAAGCATTGTATGGGGCAGGCGGTGAAAATGCCAGGGGTAGAAGATGCATTGTGGAAGGAACACATGGGAAGGATTTGAGCAATGCAAGGCTGAGTCAGCACTGCAGAGGAGAGTGAGTGTGCGGGAGGATAAATAAAGAGCACTGAAGTAGAGAGTGAGAGACTAAAGCACTGCACAACAGGACTACACTGTTAGAGAAACAGCACTCCATGGGGCACTTGGCATCCCGAGTAGTGTATGATACAGCGTGCTGAAGGGGAGAGATGTTACTGCAGGTGAGAGATCTCAGACCTGTATGAGAGAAACAGCTCTTCCAGCCAGAGACACGAGTGTTGCATGAGAGTAAATATCAGCAGTTCATGGGACAGGATAGGAGCAGGACTTAAACATCCAACATGGCGTCAACAATGTCCAATGAGCGGATCCAGTGGTTCTCACACTTTTAGCCATCACAAAGCACAAATCCACATTTATCTATGTTTTCTGTGCCTATGCTTTAGCCACCCCGCTCCTTATGTAATTACCATCATTTGTTTACGTCCTTGACAATGCTCAGCTCAGTGAGGGAATTACGCATGTGGCGCATGCCATTGCGTTTAGGGGGATATACATATTACTGCCTAATTAATTAAGTGATAAAAGACAAAACCATCAAAAGTTTGTTTTGCTGCAAATAATCGTAGAGCTTATCTGGCTTTCAGTTTGTGTTGGGGTAATAAGAGTTTCTTTGACTGGTGCTAATTCTTCTGAATCTAATCTACACCCCCTACTCTATTCTTCCATTGGGCTTACTCTTTCTCTCTGAGATGCTGCTATCAGGCCTGTGCATACAGGGCCTTAAGAACTACGGCAGCAGAGCAGGTTGAGCAGAAGCAGGCACTTTACTTGAGATTGAGGATGAAGTGCTTTCCCTGGAAAACATGATTGAAGAGCAAGATACTGTGGTAGGAGAGGCATGCACCGTGCTGGATGGCAGCGACCTCGAGTGGTGCTCTTACCCACAGGTAAGAATAAAATATAAGCTCATTTCTAATATGTAGTGGCATCCTCAGAAATACATCAGTGCATCCCCCTGGATCTAGAATTGACAGGGCCACTGCCTTTACCCTCACTCACCCCACTCAGCCTGGAATGGCACTGATGCCTAAATATTGACTTACACAGATGGTGCAACAGCAGGCTGCCCTGAACTGTAAGAGAAAAAGTTCCACACAGCATCGTGCGTGTGCTAAGCTTTGATCTTTTCCTTACTGCAAAGTGGCTCATTGCAACAGGTCCGTCCAGGACCAGAGAACTGTCCTCTCAATGAGATTGTGTATGCAACATTACTTTGACTAGGACCGTGTGGCATTCCACCGGATGTGGAACTTGACGGAATCTCACTGACAACTTACTCTAATCAAGACAGAGACAATGCTCTCTTAGTACCAGGCCAATCAGGCTTGAGTACTGCTAGAAACCCTAATTCGGATAGTCCCTCTAGATATCAAGTAGCCCTCAGAGGTAAGGGCATATTTTAATGGCAAGAAGAGTAAAGTGGGTAGGCCCACAATGAATAGCATATCAGGGGATTGTATAGTGGCGAGCCTAGAAAGTAATTGCCCCTTCCCTAAACTCCAAGCTATTTGTCCTGCCATAAGGCTATTTTTATAAACCCTCAAAGTTCCCAGAGGGTAAAGAGGGGGAATCCTATGATCACTTTTAACTTCAATCATGGAACGAATTCCCAAACAAGATCCAATGTGCCTCTTCTTAGGAACAGATATGCCCCGTTGGGGAACTTGGAGGACTGCAAATGACTGGGTATCAAAAACAAAGTGCCAGCTGAAGGCAGGCAGTCTATGGTAGCATCCTCAAAGAAGAAAGATAAGGTTGAAATTGACTCCCTACGACAGGTTACCTGGAATATAGCAGTAATATAGCAGGATTTAGGAAGAAAAAGTATAAAGTGGACTGGATAAGAGTGGCATCCAACTATGAAATAAAATGCCTACAAGAAACCTGGTTAGTGGGTCCACCTTTTTTAGATGGTTTTCACTCTTATAAATCACCAGTGATGCCAAGAAGGTCTGGCAGGGCTAAAGGGGGCATTTTGATAGTAATACCCAAAACAACCAAGAAAAGTATCTTGAGGTTTGTGAATAACTTACCCTATTTCCACTTTTTGGTCAGTGAGGGTAGCAAAGATAGTGATCGTATTGTAATAAACTTTTAGAATAATCACTTTGAGGATGATACTGCACAAGTGGTTTTATCCTGGTTAGATTCTGTTTAAATCTCGTTCCACTCATGCTGGGATTCCCGGTAAATACCTACTTGCAGAAAAATGTGCATGAATGTCCTTGTGATGAAGTATCTGCTCAGTAAGTTCAGAACATACTTTTTTTGCACATTCTACTCTCAACAAAGGAAAAGAATAATAGTACCATATCTGCGTAGTGCTAACGCTATTCACTATAGACCGGCTCTGAAACATTTCCAACAGCTGGAGGCCCTCTTGGTGTGCTATGTACTTGCCACCTTTCTCTGGTCAGTGGTGAAGCACAGGAAATAATTATAGATCCATGGAACAGGGAATGAGTAACTCATGAATATCATAAGCTAAAGTCTTTTGTGAATTTGAAAAAGAAAAACATAGACAGTGGAATCCTATAGAACACAGCACCTGACCCGCTATCCCTTTTATTATGTATTTACACAGGAAGTACCTGGGTATCTGTGTGAATATACTAAGAAAAGGGTGTGAAGAAATAATACTTGCATCTCCAAATGAGAAGTTGCCGCCATAAACGCACCATGTGGTCACATTGGCTCAGAGCGTCCCTAATTAGGAAACATAGCAGAACCCAAAACCTTATTACTAAATTTTACTAAAAATTACGGAACACACAAAATAATCTTTGGTCGTAGATGTACTCCAGTGTGTTTCCCGAAAAAAAAGTATAACACAGTAGTAAAAGGACTAAAACTAGGCGGCTGCCATCTTAGAGCGGTATGAGCTAAAGTAAAAAAGGTGAAAAAAACCCATAGAGAGAGGCAGGATATTAATGGGGGAAGCAGAACAGTAAATGGCGAATACATTTTCTGCATAGGGATTACATTTTCTGCCTCCATTAAAGGTGTCACGTATGTGCTTACCGGATGGCAGAATATATATATCTATAAAAGTCATCGATGTACTCCGATGTCTTCCTGAGAGTAGGGATATTAGTAGGAGAGACAAAACATAAGAAACAAAAAGAAACTTCTGCATCTGCTGAAGGTGTCAACATATGTGCTCACTGTACGAAAAATAGAAATAGAAAGGTATTGGTCAAGACATGGTGGTAACATCATGTGTCTTTCAAATGTGAAAACTTATATACATGAAGGGTTAAAAATATGATATGTCATCATTTTACCATCTTCCAAATGCAATAATATATATACATGAAGAATAAAGAATTTAGACATTAACACAGCTTAAGAACATGTATCTTTCAAGGCTTTCCCAGAAACACTACATTTCTTTACTTTAGGGTCTATGGTTAGGTCCAGATATTCGTTATAGACTGGTTAACACAACGCCATTCACTAGACAGTGCTATGCTAGATATGTACAGCCGTATGTGGATTCATCCATGCGAGAACCTTGCTGATCATTCAATAGGAGAAGATATTAATATACACCCCATGTGTCGAAGGGAAACATGAATTTTACAGAAAATAGTGTAGTTCCTCCTCACTATTGTGCCCCAATTCCACACTCCAGAGTTTACAGATCCATCCTGGTTCATTCTTTCTCAGGGAAAGCTCCCTATCCCCTCCTCTTGTGAAGTTGTATTAGCCGTAGCGATGGTCTATTACCACCCCTTCCCAGTATGTACCACAGCTAGGTAAGTATGTGGCACTTAAATGGACCTTGAAAAATTGAGCATAAAGCACGAGGCTCGGGTAGTTTGTATCTAATTTATGGACTTTCAATTGTTATTCAATGGTTTTAAGGTGTTAAAAAAATTATTTTTGAATTATGGAACCATTCAGATAAAGGGAATGTTTTTTTAATTCTTGTTTTTTGATGATTTTAGAGAACAACTTTAGTCCCACAACAAGTGGTCGTGCTTATTGAATGTGATGTCATTTTTTAGGTACTTTTATGCACCAAATACGATGTGAATAAAGTTTTCTGACTGATTGACTGACAAGTTTAGTCATTATGTTTTTTATTTATCAGCAAAACAATCTTTCACATTGAACCCACAGTGAGATACAGTAAAACTTCATCTTTGCTGAATACTGACAAAATTAGTTATTTAAACAAGTTAAAACATTATAATACAAGCAGAGAACTAAGACTGTTTTGAATGATTATTTGAGGTTCTGGTGTATATGATGACCTCATTAGGTTTAGCAGAAGCATGGGAAAACGAATTGGTTTCCTAGTGTAAAACAGAGTGGAAGCCAGAGGTCTGAAGTTGTCATTGCATGAATGAATATGTGCACTTGTACTTGATACCATGAAAAAAGAAAGGTGAAAAACATGACCAAGATTTGCAGTCACTGCAGAAGATTTGTACCCAGGGCCTTCAAAATGGTGTTGGCTTTATGCCCATGACCCTGTGCTGTAAGAGCCCCACTCTCCTTCAGCAAGATTTATTTATAGTTGTTTAGTTGCAACTAAGCCTATCAACAGCAATAGTGAGGTGTCAGAAGCCATGTGTTTTCTTTTCTGGGAGAGCAAGTTTCTTAGTACTTGGGCACTTTAATACATAGAAGTAGGCACTTATGGCACATGGGACGATTAGGAGATGAATCCAAAGGGCTGCACCTTACGTACGGGCCCCAAGCCTCACAAAAACTTCTGGCAATCCTGTTCTAGTCTGTGTTCTCAATATAATGTAGTTCCTTGGCAGAATTATTAACAAGAAACCCATCTAGATGAAAGGCGAACTGTGAATAATAACTGAAATACCTAGTCATAAAGTGTGTTCACCTTTTGATTCAGTTTAAAGGGCACAGGGCCAACCAGCACTCAATCCATCAAAGGGATGTGGTACATACCTAGTACTGGTGTACACTAATCCACAGTCACCGTACCTTCTCCATGTGGATGGACCAAGTGCTGCCCTGTATCAAGGAGGAGCTAAGAAGGTCAGAAGCGGAGGTTTACCTGCTTCAAAGAGGATCCATCCAACCCATAAATTCTTAGGACTCAACTGTGCAATAACTGCTGCCTCTACACAGTAAGAACTGACAACAGATGCACTGAAGAAAAAGAGTAGAATACGCGTGGACACAAACTGGTAGCAGCTTAATCATTGCACAATTTCTAAATCTGGTATCATCCTGGGAAGACCATCATCATTGCTGATGCCCTACTCAGGCGAGCACACCCAGCTACATCTGCTCAGAGGTACGTTGATTCAACAGACTCATGGATAAAGTCTGTCTACATCATTTCAACTAATGTGTCAAAAAGTGAGACTCATAACATTTTATGTAACCAGACCTTAGACCAAGCAGTATCAGAAAATGTCTGATCCAAGATCAACTCAAGTGCTGAATTATGAGTGAGCACCCTGCTGACTGAGTAAAGTGTGAGAAACTTGCATACTGCCATGAGACTGCAGAAGGTTAATAGAGACAGATAGTATCTGAATCAAAGACTCAATTGACCATGACCAATGTGCTTCTCCAAGATTGGTGTTTACTGAAAAATACAAAAGAATGGCTCTGTAATGTCAAAGACTCTTGGGTCCCACACCCCAATTTTAGTCTGTTCATTGCAAATGGGGGGAAGAAGAGCAAATATGGCTGCATACTGATAGATGCTGGAAAGTATTACTTTGCAACTCTGTATTGAGTTAGGGGTATGTTGCTGGGATTGTGGTGTTCTCATGGGAAGAGATACTTGGTCAGTTCTCATAAGAACATTGATATCTAAGTGGTCATATTGTTGGCAACACTAAATAAATCCTCACTCTTTTTCAGATGGCTTGCTTTGCAATTGAGAACAGAATTTAAGCGATTATGACTCACTTAAAATTGGGATCTGACTTTCCTATAAAGATCGCCTGTTCCCTACGACAATCAATATCCTCATTGCCCAATGGACTTCTGGACATTGGTTTCTTGATCTGAAATAAAAGAAAACAAAAAAAGGTTAGTGAATTAAGGGCCTTATTTCTTCATTGGTGGGTGGGATACTCTGAAAAATGTGGTGGATATTCCAACTACTGTAAAAAAGTGTCATACGGGACCCCATGAAAATGACGGAATCACTTTGCTTCTGCAACTGCGTCGTATGATTGACGGCGGCATAGAGCCAAACATGCCTTTAAGAGGCACGCTGAAAGTGTGCCACAAAAAGGTGGTGCACTTTCAGTGCACCTGCTAAAAGCAGCCCTCTGGGGGAAAGAATGCGGGTTCCATTGACCCCAATACATACCGCTGCAGGTGGATGCAATCACTCACTGAACCCACCTGCAAGGGGATCTCTAATCCCCTTACAAAGTCAGGCAGGTTGGCACCTGCACAGTGAAGCGCAAAGCAGCTTTTAAGCAGCTTTTCTGTATTTCGCTTGAGTGTCAGGGCTGCCATGGGGCAGCATAATCATTCTAATGTGGCACACTTTTCTTGTTTGCACTCATCACACTCAGCACACCTTTTGAAAGATGTGTTGTGGGGTAAACAAGGAAAGTGCCCCAAATCTGTATTATGGCCCAGGAATTTAAGGATCATGATGCCCGCTTTATGACCCTAAAATCAATCATAATGCAGCAATGCAGATCCTCACCAATATATCAACATTTAGAAAGGGCCACCAAGCGGTAATGATGAAGTTGGGGAGGTGCAGAATTGGACCTCCAGAGAAATTGCAAACTCATGTGGAAGGACTCGCGGCTTGGAAGATCTCAGGAAATACCCCCTACATGAAAAAGTCCATCTTATGCTAGAGGGTGAGTTGTGGATGGGAGCTCAAAGTACAGTTGCCAATCATTAATCTCACAAAATCCCTTGTCATTGTCTTCAGGGATACACCCTTGCACTGTTTATACTATTCAATCAATCAGGAAATTGTAAGCTCACTACTCACCCATGAGGGTCTCAAGCCGCAGATCTGTTTAGCCAAAGAGCCAGGTCTTGAGGGTCTTCCTGAAGGTGTTTAGGGAGGGGGCACATCTGACGTCTGCCGGTAGCTCGTTCCAGGTCTTGGCTTCAAAGTGAGAGAAGGATCTTCCACCTGCTCTGACTCTGTGGATGTGGGGGGTTTCTGCCAGTGCGATGTTGGAAGATCGGAGGGTTTTTTTGGGTACGTGGAAGTTGATTCTGTTGTTGAGGTATTTGGGTCCGTTGTTGTGTAGGCATTTGTAGGCATCACCGAGTATTTTGAAAGTGACTCTTTTCTCACAAACACCACCTTTTTACTGATGAGTAACTCACAAGTTGCTTCAGCAAGTTGGAATCATGATTAGCCAGCACACTAGGAGGCATATGTCCAAAACAATGCCTGAGCGGACCGGTGCCAAATTAAGCAGTGCTGAGCTCTGACATTTTTAAAAGGTAGGGATGCAACGTTTTCTCAAGAATACAGTGCACCCCTATGTTTCCCCTAGCGTTGGTGCAAAAAAACTGCTTAGCGCTAGCACAGGCAGCCTGTCACCATGTTGCAAGGGTGCCTGCACTACAGGGGCAATTGTTTATGTGCGGGAAAGGACACCTGCGACACACAGTGTGCCCACATGCACAGTTCCCAATGGGCAAAATCACCTTGGGGCCATGTTTGGGGCCCTCTCCCTGCCTTTCAGCTGACCTTTTCTCAGTCGGTTATCCTCTCATGCAAAGGTCGGCAGAAAGGCAGGTCGTGATCAGCATCGCGATGCCGAAATCAGCACCACCTCCATGGCTCGCTGGATTCTCCACTGCCGCTGCCACAGGATCCAAGATCCTGGCAGTGGCAGCGGTCTCGCGGCTGTCTGACAGCCATGTTAGTAATCTGGCGGTCAGACCACCAAGGAGGCAGTGGTCAGACCACTATCAACAGTACAGCAGTTTTGGGACTACAGTACACGTAATCAGCCCACAAGTCTTTCTGAGGAAGCAGAAATAAAAGTCATGCTGCAGCATTCTGTTTCACCTGAATGTTATGACTTGTGAAGTCAGGATGTCCAAGTTATAACATGTTGGCATATTCCAAGCGAGATGTAATGAGAGCCTGGATAGCAGTTTTCCTGGTAGGAAAACACAGAAAAAGCAAAAACTCTTTGATGCTAGCAGAAGTCCAAGTAACATTACTTCGAGGTAGTTTGAGGTTGGAAATGTACTTGATTTTCAAATTTAATGCCGAAGTTCTTGCCACCTCCCTACAGGAAGCTTACGGAGATGCTCCATCCGGTCAGCATGCCCACCAGTTGGTAGGTACCTGGGTGCTATTTTGGTTGTATCGGTGAAACACAGCAGTTAGGCAAGTATTGATTGAATCAAAGGCATATCTTCACCATCCTCAAAGGAGAAGAGAATGTAGGTATCATCTGCATTTGTTATGAACTTGCTTCAAATGACTCGACCAAAGGGGCGAGGTGGTGAGATAGATATAGAACAAAGTAGTTCTAAGTGTGGAGCCCTGCGGGACCTAACTGAAATTACTCTATTACCAGAAGCAAAAGGAGCCGGCCATGTCCTGTTCTTTATTGTCTAAAAAGGAGGTCAACCAGCTAAGTGTCAGCCCCTGACTATATACTGTTGGAAAATCATTCTAAGTAAGAATTTGGTTTATTTCATTATTGCTCTTCAGAATATGGTTGTGGGTATTTTAAGTCTAGTTTGTCCCACCAGTAAATGCCTTCTGCTAACATAAATCAACAATTTGCTCAAGTGGCAGGTCTGATTGCACCAGAAATGATTACTCTAATATTCCAAAACAGCAACAGTCTAAATTAATATTTAATTCTGCTTCTTTTCTTTTTCTAGGTAATAGCCATGGCAAAAGCAGACTGCTCAGGAAACACAACAAATAATGCAGAATTTCTACTCACTGGACTACAGGTTGTTCCACAGATGCAGCCTTTCCTCTTTTTTATATTCATGACTATGTATTTGTTTACGGTTTCAGGAAATGGCCTTATTATTTTATCTGTATATATGGAGGACAGCCTTCACTCTCCCATGTACTTCTTCCTTGGGAACCTGTCGCTGTTAGACGTCTGTGCAACTTCCAATGTGATGCCCACCTTACTCGGTGGGCTATTGACAGACAGCGATATAATTTCTTTTGGCAATTGTATGACACAGTATTTCATCTTTATGTGGATGGCATCTGCTGAGTGCCTCCTCCTGACTGTAATGGCCTATGACAGATATTTAGCCATATGTTATCCTTTACATTACCCAATAGTTATGGACCAGAGGCTCTGTATTCAACTTGCTCTTGGATCTTGGATGACTTCCTTTATGTTGACGATGTTTGTGCACTCTCTAGTGAGCACAGCAGAGTTCTTTGGCATCAATGAGCTAGACCATTTCTTCTGTGATATTGAACCTCTTCTCAAAGTAGTATGCTCTGACACAGCCCTGATTAAATTGGTTGCCTTTCTTTTGTCAGCTGGTGTAGTATCAATCCCTTTCACATTTATCATTATATCCTATTTATATATTATATCAGCAGTCCTTAAAATCAAGTCACATAAAGGGAGGAGTACTGCCTTTTCTACATGTAGCTCCCACCTTGTGGTGGTCAGTACATACTTTGGCATCCTGATGATAATGTACATGGTGCCACCAGCCGGGCACTCACTGAATGCAAACAAAGCCTTATCGCTGCTCTACACTGTGGGTACCCCAATGACTAATCCAGTTGTTTATGCTCTGAGAAACAAGGCAATAATAGAGGCCTTCAGGAAGAATGTAAAGAAAGTTTTGTAATCTATATATGTCTAGAAATCTCAATCTTTGTGCCTAAATAGAGACTGTGTGACCGATGGAGTAATTGTTATGAGTTGTGGCTTTTGATGTCTTACTGCTTTATGGTTTGTGTTATTGCATGGTACACTCTCTTGAACACGTGCAGTGCACTGCAAAAATATGTCCTGTCCTTAAATTCATTAAAAAAAATATTGGTGGTTGAACTCGAGGTGTTCTTTTGTATCCATAGTTGGCTGCACTCACTGGAGAATTGTGCATATTTCCAGAAAGAATTAGGTAGAAAGTCATAGCACCTGGAAATCAGCTTGTCACTGGTGGTCAAACTATTACTCCTTAAATTCATTTGAAAAATGCAAGATTATTTAAAATAAAAAAGCCTGTAACGAAGGACTCAGACCTATATATGGCTTATATTTAATGTATCTACGTGTCCATGTATAAAATAGAACTGTGTAGTCCTGGAGACGGTCTGATTCCGTATGATAAAAGATATATAGCAGACAGTGTTAGAGTCAGTAACGTTTAAAATGCAAGTAATCCTCTACTTAAACAAGATAGAGGCTGACCTTAACTACTGTCATTTGCACACATATGAAAAGAAAGAAAAGATGCTGCTTCCAATTCACTGCTCTTCTTTGGATTTCTGTGTGGATGCTGTTGCTAGAGACTTGTTATGGAGTACTACTGACAAAATATTTATAAAGCCAAGATTCGTAACATTCTCATATGGGTAGCTATTATTTCAGTGAAAACTTTAAAACATTAACATTCTTGTACCTTTTCATTGAGTCATGTTCAGGTGTTTAACTAGTAGTATCATTGAACAAACTGTTCTAATGTTTTGCACCATTACGCTCCTTTCATGAATGTGCTTAGTCTTCTTTTTAACAAACTATGAAGGGTTGTCCATAGTGCCTCACTACTCATGCTTTATTAATATGAAGTAGCTAACTTAAAACTCCATATCAGTTGAGGCAACGAACAGGTATTTCTCATTAAGGTAGAAAATGACCAAACATTTTTTTGAACACTATTCGAGGTGAGGTTACGTGCGAGACGGAACAACACTTTTCGGGTGTTGTCGAATGTGGATGAGTTTGGTGTCTACGAACCGCAAATGACGAGTTTAGTGGGTGTACGCAGTTTCGCTACGCAACCACGTATGGTTCGTCTCATTTTTGGGTTTGTCCGTCCGAACCCTCGGGTTCCATTTTAGATGCGGCATCCATTTTGTTTCTTGCCCTCAAGTAGCCAGCGAACGGACTTTGTCCGCTCTGTGACCCTGGGACTCTCAAGCTTACACGAAGGACATGTGTTTCTTTGAGGGTGACTTTTATGATAGGGGAAATGACACGGCGAAGGCAGATGGCCCCGCTCGAGGCTCATCTTACGGTGCTACTCTATTGTTTCAGTCGTGCATGCATTGGACACGAGGTCTTTGATCCTGTAATCAAGTTTCCGTTATTACTCCCAACACTCTTTTCTAATCTGTCGTGCATCCTTGTTCTTTCTTTGCATCTGTTTTTGTCCCTTCTCTTAATGTGTTTACAGTCAGAATGGGATGTGTTT
This sequence comes from Triturus cristatus, assembly GCF_964204655.1. Taxonomy (NCBI): domain Eukaryota; kingdom Metazoa; phylum Chordata; class Amphibia; order Caudata; family Salamandridae; genus Triturus; species Triturus cristatus. The sequence continues at coordinate 850,831,974 of NC_140595.1, read as the reverse complement.
AACAGTGGGGATGATATGTTTTTACAGTTGGGAACCGGCAATGCTGCTGTGATTATGTTCCGGCCTCCTGAAACATGAACGCGACTCTTTTGAAGTTTATTGTGGGAACTGAGTTGTAACCTTTGTTTGCCATGTTGTGCAATGGCAAAAACGTGTATAAAAGGAGCGATCCACTTTTGCAATTTGAAGCAGTCTCCGAGAACCTACACGTTGTGTACTTCTTGTGATTTCTGTATCTCTGCAGTAAATAAACGCTGATCTTTGACGTCGCTGGAAGTGTCCCGTGTCTCTGTGTTTTGTACGCCAGAACAGGTAACCCACGAAGGTTTCAGGTGTTGTCCCCTGGCACCGCTAGGTTCTAGAATAACCCAGTCCTTCAGTTGGCGCCCAATGTGGGGCGACATCAGCGGTACCGGTCCAAAGCCCGACGATCGTGAGGAACTTCGTGTGAAATCTCCGAGGGAAGGTGCACCCCGCTTCATCGATCCAGTTGTCGAAATAAGTGGCCCGAAGTCTTTTCCCGCGAAGATCCCCGCCTCCTGATGGCTGCGACGGACTGATGCCCTGACTGTCGACCTGTTTTGGCGCCTGGCGTAGTCCTTTGTACAGCGAGACGATAGACGGGCCTTCCTGGTGACGCCATTGCTCTTTCAGTTAAGTATTTGTGGGTCGCTCCCAGTGTTCCTTTGTTGTTTGCATGGTTCCATTGCATTTGTGGTTCTTAGTTGTTGGGTTTTATTTGACGATTGCAATTGCCAAAAACCGAGGGTCTCGCATTTTTGTGCGAGGACATCATAATTTGATAGCCCTTGAAGTTTGTAAACTCGGTAAGTGTGCACGATGCCTGGCTGTAGTACTTTGTTTGGTTTCCTTAAATGTTGCAGAACGGATTCCCGGCTGGACGATTCATGCCCGATACCTCCGGTTGGAACTCCAATTTATGAGCTCTATAGTCGCCATGGCGTAGGTCCTATCGTATATAATGAATATTGGGTTCGTTACACTAAAAATGATGGCGTTCTTAGTTGGCCATCACATGGTAGTTTCAAAACTGCCGTCTTAGATAATCTTGAAGCTAAACTGTTTAAAAAGAAGGCTAGGCCAGCCATGTTTGATTCCTTCCGGTTATGGCGCAAAGAGGCCAAGCAGAAAGAAATCAAACAGAGTAAGAAAAATAAGAGAGAAGGTGTTATTACGGTGATGCGAAATGCAGAACAGTACCAGCGAGACAAAGATGAGAAGGAGCAGGAAGTTAGTGCTCGACTTCATCATATGGCGGTGGACAAATGTTATCCGGTGTTACCGTCTAAATCTGATAAGACGGGAGAGGAAGTGATAGAAGATTCACTATTGTCTTATTTGTTGAAATCACCACCTCCCTATGCTCCAGATACCGTGGGTCCTATGATTCTTCCTACTCCTCAACCTGCTGTTTTGGCGGCTGCTGGTCAGCCCGTCGTTCCTCCCGCTCTCCCGAATCCTCTTGTGCCGCAAATTGTTCATCCTCCTTTACCGGCTTCTCTTCCTACTGCCCCTTTTCCAGTCCCTCCTCAGCCTGTCGTTCCCGCTACTCCTGGTACCGCGTCCACTTCTACTGTCTCCACTCCTACTGTTGTTGCTCCTGTACCTCCTTCTTCTTCTCCTTCTGTTCGTAGCCGTCTCCTAAATGCTGTCGCTACTTTTTATTCTCCGCTTTTTGGGCCAATACTTGGATCGACTCTTTCTGATGTTGCTCAGAGGCGCAGTCAGATTCCTGATGGTAGGGAACGTGAGTCGTTGGTAAAAATGGCGCGTAAATGAATTCGCAATCCTGTTAAGTACACTTCGCGTATAGTGTTTGAAACATTTTCCCAGTTTAATGCGCCCACACAACGATTCGTGTTTGAGGAAATGTGTAAATCGTTGAGGGAAGAGTGGGATCATGATGTGGTCGATAATGTACCGTCTGAGGTTTCTGAGCTCCAGCATCAATTTACGACTGGTGTGATTGTAGGTGATAAGGTTCGAGGTGCTCTAGAACGCCTGTTATCCTTTCGATGTACAGTGCAACCTCGAGCATTGTTTAAAGACGAGACTGAAGAGTGGATGGCAAAACCTGGTCAGTATCCTATGCGGGAAGTTCCCCCAGTATGGATGCCAGGTGATCCTAATGCTAATCCTGCTGTCCCAGGACGTTTTCAGAGAGTTTGGATACACCTCCCTTGGAAACGATCGGAAGTTTTGCAGGTGAAGCAAACTTTGCCCGATCCCCGTAAAAATCCTGCAGGTTATTATAAGGAGTTGTCCCAACTAGTGGATGCTACTGTTATGAATCTTGCCGATATTGACATGCTGTTTGGTAATATAGTGCTATCTACCCCTTTGATATAGTAAGCTTCATTAGACAACTACTTCTTAGAACACTGGACACTTAGCAGCTTCGGACAGACACACACACACCTCTTTCATTCACACTATAATCACATTCTATGAGATACCAAGATGGCAGATAACATGGGATTAACCTTCGCAGATGACGAAGTTGAAAGGATTCTGGCCGCCATTAACCCCTTTGAGGGGCTGAGCAACACTGACCCAGGGCCCAACAATGCTGATTGGGATGAACTGGCCAACCTGAGGAGAGAACAGATCAGAACTGCTTTACATGGACTATTAATGACTGAATACCTACGGGCTAATGCAGCCCCCCAGGGCTTGATAGTCCGTAACGAACCGTTTATCTTTCAACAAGATAAAACCTTTAAACGTGATTGGTCACTAATTTCGTGGCACTGCACCAGGGACTGGTTAGTGCTAATTATAAAAACAGCCACCAGACTAACACAGGAACTGAAGGTTGAGATTCTGAACCTAGAAGTCCGTCTAAAGGCCTATATATCCCCGAGTGCCCTTAAAAAACGCCTGGAGGAACTCAACCAGGAGATAACTGATTTTGAGATGACATTGAAACAGAGTAAATACAACAAACTTAAGAAGGATACTGCACGGTTCAGCCACGAACGAGTGTATCCTTACACACGAGACGATTATGTCCCTAAGAATCAGAATCAGAATTATGATGATGACTCCTCTGATACTGGATCAGATAACTCCAATTCCAGCAGGGGTAGTGGCAAACGGTTCAATAGAGGGAGGGGTAATTACAACCAACGCCCTTTTTATCAAAGGGGTGGTGGCTGGAACGGCTACCAAGGACCCCCGACCTACCCCCCATTTACATATGGTCCACCTATGATGGGCGGACCTTTCCCTCAGTGGATACCTCCACCACAAGAATTTGAGTATAATTACACCCCACAACCTTTTTTAGGGGCACGCCAAGGGCCACGAAGAGCACGGAACAGAGGGGGATACAATGTCCATTGGTCTGCACCAGAGACCGAGACCCCACGGGTCTCAACCAGGAGCATGACCAGCAACATGCCTCCCCAACCATCAATGAGTCGAAAGTGAACTTAGTGGTCAATCTCACTGATCTGACCCTCACACCAACACAAAGCAGGGTCCTTGAGAGAGGACTCGGTTTCGTGCCCACTATTCGATTCGATAAATTCAAGACCCTGACAGAGATCAATGAATTCATCCGTAAATTAAAGTTGAAGGTGTTTTTCAGTGATCTACCAACTACTGAAATGATGAGAAAGGACATAGGTCTCCGCAATAAATCCACTTTTGTACCCCCTAATTCTGCACTACCGGTGGAGATCCTTGCTTTTGAGAAAGCAGTGATGGGTGAGATACAGGAGATTCCAACAGTGAACAGTAAAACTTTTCATAACACCACAAGGGAAGAAAAGGAGGCCATACGTGAACTGTCCATGAACCATGATATTATCATCAAACCAGCGGACAAGGGGGGAGCAATTGTGTTACAAACTACAGTCAATTATGAAATCGAATGTAGGAAACTACTAGACGATCGCAGGAACTATGGCATTCTACAGATAGATCCTACCGAATCAATCAGGATTAGAATCGTCACGATGGTGGAGGAAGCTCTGGCAAATGATTGGATTACTAAGAAGGAGGCGGAGTTCCTGGTCAATACCAACCCCAGGATCCCGTACTTCTACACAATACCCAAAATCCATAAGAATCTGAATTCCCCCCCCGGTAGACCTATCGTCTCTGGCGTAAATTATATTTTGGAACCATTGTCCAGGTTCGCGGACACGTTCCTTCGACCACTGGTTCAAGGTACTAGCACCTACCTTCGTGACACCAAGAATGTCCTGCAAATACTACAGGACATTGAATTTGACTCTAGTAAGAATTTATTCATAGGACTTGATGTGGAAAGCCTGTACACCAGCCTCCCCCATGATGAAACATTACTCATTATTGAGGAGGTACTTTTTTCTGCCCCATGGGAATACCATACACCACGCAATCTGGTGATGGAATGTGTATCATTAGCACTTACCCGTAATTTCTTCATGTATGGTGATGACATCTATGAGCAACGACACGGTACCAGCATGGGGAGTACCTTCACTCCCAGTCTAGCGGGTCTTTATGTACACCATCTCGAGACAAGTAGGATCTTACACACAATGAACCCCTTCCTCCCTCACATCAAAGTCTGGAAAAGATACATAGACGATGTTCTGGTCGTGTGGGAAGGTGATATAAACTCAACTGATGCTTTCATGTTGTGGCTCAATCAACAGAACATGTTCTTGAAATTCACACATACTGTATCAGCTCACAACCTGGTGTTCCTGGACCTCAATATCTACCCGGAGCAGGGCAGATTGAAAACCACCACTCATTTTAAGGCAACAGCCAAGAATTGTTTACTCCTGTTTGACAGTTTTCATCCCCGTCATCTTAGGTTAAATCTACCCTATGGTCAATTCCTCCGTCTTCGGAGAAACTGCACGGAGGTTAAAGAGTTCAAAAAACAAGCATCCGAACTACGCCTGAAACTGATCGAGCGTAACTACCACGAGCAGATCATTGATAAAGCCCTCAAGAGAGCAAGGAATAATAACAGGGAAGCTCTCTTGGAAGACAAAGTGGTCACTCAGACCGATGAAAGGCCTATCTGTGTGACCACCTTTAACACACACTCCAACAGGATCACTAAGATTGTGAATAAACACTGGCGTCTCCTCAACAGCTGTGGCTTGAACATCACGAAACCCATGTTTACACATAAGAGGTGTCGCAACCTTAAGGACATGCTTGTCCACACCAGACCCAAGAATACATCCCAGCCCAGAATTGAGGGTCTGCTACCTCCAGTACAGGGTCATCATCCCTGTGGCAACTGTAGCACTTGTCCACTCACTAAGAGAAGCAGACATATTCAATTCCGCAATGGCGAGAAATGGGACCAGAGGAACTTTACTGATTGCAACAGTAAAAACGTTATTTACTTAATCACCTGCCCGTGTGGTCTTGAGTATGTGGGTATGACCACGAGACCCATCAAGACACGCATTGGTGAACACCGCAGTAATGTCAGATGTGGGCGTAGTACTACCAAAATTTCCAACCACTATATCTCTAGTGGACATGGCGTTAATGATCTACAATGGACAGTGATTGAACAAATGGGCAGCGAACATGGCCTTCTGGAAAAAGAACAGCGTTGGGTTTTTCGCTTGGGTACTCACATCCATGGATTAAATGACGATATACCATGGAACCAGTTCCATCTTTAAGAATTCCAACTACAGACTGAATGGCTTCCTATCTAGAGCTCTACAACCTCACTGGAGCTTCCATTTGTCTGGGGGCGATTATTCCATAGCTGTACCTATCAGGTACCTCTCCGTCTCCAGTGTGAGGTTTTTTGCCACCCCCTCCTAATGTTAGGAATGTAGGTTCCATTTTTTTAGTTTTGGAATCATTTCTATATCACTGTGCATTTTTTGGCACTCTGTCAGGTTCTCCCTAATGACGTTGTGCTATTCAGTCCATCACTAATGTGACCCCTACCTTTCCTTTGTGGAGTTATACCAATCCCTCCATTCACATAGACTGAGTACGAGTTTATACACTCCTTGCCCACTATTACTACGCTCTCCCGAAACCTTTTTGGCCACTACACCTGCCCTTCCCTTAATCGACTATTTGTGTTCCATCAGTATGATATTTATGCAGGCATTTGGTTTGGACACCTATGTCCCTGAGGTCCATCTCCTGTAATTCCAGGCTCATTTGGATGTTCTGGGTTACCATTCCGATCACAAGTCCCAGTTAACTACAACATCTACTCCGTTTTTATTCCATCAGGTAGCCTAGACAGGCAGACAACTACAGCATCTACTCCGTTTTAATTCCATCAGGAATTTTAGACAGGCAGTGGATTAAGACACCCCGGTCCTTCCCCTGGGGTCCTTCCCCCTTCGGTCCTGGTTCAGGCAATCGGTCGGAATGACCCGGACGGTCTACTTCAGGTTCCGGGTCTCCGTGTGCAGAATCAGCGCGCATTGGGCGTTTACCTCTTTGCCGCAATTACACTAATTGATGTAGCTATTTAAACCGGGCGCCCTCCGATTCAGTTCCATCGACGGAGCCGACCGGGGTGGTTGATTTGGCAGGACACTGATCCCTGGAGTCGTAAGTACGGCGCTTCTGTGGGAATTAGGTAACATTTTGACAACGCTAATATTTTGATCGTTGGCCCACTTTTTCCTCTCCTGTTCCTCTCTTCATGCAGGTAGCCTACTTGGCACGCCCACCACTCGGTTCACAAGCTCATGAGGTTACTTATCTCCTGTTAGCAAGTATGTCCATACTTTTGTGGGGATTTTTACTCTGGCATGGATATACATTGAACTAGTCCCCCTTTTTGAATAGAGTGTGTGCTTTTTGTTGTGTGTGTGTTATGTTTAATGTTGTATGTCCATTTGTCACACAGTGCCTTCATCACAGATCACGTGATAACGTTACGGATAGCGTTAAGAGACCAGTACTCTTCACCTTTTTTTTACAGATCACCGTACTCACACAATGGATTGAATTACTTCCTACTTAATTAATACGCCTTTTATTCCCTCTAGGTTAATAGGACTATGTAAGACCTATTAAGGCATTGATATCGTGGAGGCTATTTACTTCCTTTTACATATCATTTTTCTCACAATCTTTGTTATAAACACAACACAGTTAGTGACAGGAAGGGATCCTTAAGGTCCTGACGAAGAAGCATGGGGAAGCTTCGAAACATGTCGACACCACTAGGAGATATAGCTCATTGAGGCTTACACCCTCCTTACCCCACCTTTTAATAATACCAGCTCGACCGGCAGAATAAATTTTCCTAGACCTGAGAGCCAGGTATTTTTTAATTCACTCCTTATTCACTCCTGACCCTTCCTCTCACACCCCCGCATCACACACAGCTGTCTCACCAACAACAGTGCTCCCGCGTAAACGTAGGTCGTAGCACGCCCTGTCCCGTAGAGGGGCAGGAAGACCCCTATGATGAAGCATGACACCAAGGGCCCTTTTGGTGTGTGAGGGGTATTTAAACAACTAATGTGTATTCTCCACGACCGTGGGATACATATTGAGTAATCGAATGATCTCTTGTACTCGTGGGTGGATCCCTTTGTTTATGTACAACTGACTGGGAGGAAGTATCCACCTCCACCACTCGCTGAGTGGTACCTCTCTACTCCTCTCCTTGTTTTTCTTTATATGGTAATGTAGTGCCTCAGCCGATTTGGGCGAAAATCCGTCATGAGAATCACGCGGCTGAGTTAGGCGGTGACTGGGCTGCCCTTGTGGCGGCAGACGCCCAGCAAGTTGGTGGGGCTAAACCCGAACAGCTTATTGTGGATTTGCCCCAGAGGATAATTACTCTTATGAAAACACTTATGCCAGCAATGCGCGTTAATTGGGACAAGTTGTCCGCGTGCAAGCAAAAGAGGGATGAGAGTGTCTCCGACTTCTTTACGAGATTTGAGGAGGCGTTTGTTGATCATAGTGGTCAGGACATGAGTTCGGAGGGTGGTCAGCGGTTGTTCGTTGATAAATTTGTATCGAACTTGTTGCCCGAACTCAGCAACAAGTTGAAGAATTCTGAGAGTTCGTGGGCTGTTTCTACCACTGCTCAGATATTGGCCACGGCCCAATACTACGAAAACAGAGAGAAGGAAGAAAGCGAACGCGTGGATAAGAAAACGAAGGATCTTAAAACTAAGGTCTTATTGCAGCAAGCGTATCCTCCGCGCTCGAATTACAATGACTCGCAACAGCCAAATCGATCACAATCGCAGTTTTCTAGATCGCAGGTGCGTAATGACTCTTCTGCACCTCGCTTTGTGTTGGGGTATAATCAATGTGCATATTGTCAGGGTGAGGGCCATTTGAAGTTTAATTGTCCAGTTTTACGTGACAGGAGCAATGGTGTTTCGGCTCGAGGAGGTCGTAGTGGTCCTCAACAAGCTTCACGTGGTAGAGGTCGCGGCGTTACTCAGAATCAGGCCGAGCGTCTTGCCACTTCCTCAGACTCGCAGAATTGTTTCGATCGACGCGATCTCTCGTCTGGTAGATCTGCACAGTATCATGTGGATGACTATTATGTCGAGCATGATGTTTATGCGGACGGTATCTACTAGGACAGCCATAGACAGAGGAAGGGAGAAGTATCAGTTCCGGTTGATCAGAGAGGGCCTTATGTCGCAGTTGCCACATTGGGCGTCGTTGAGCCTTTTCTGTTGGACACTGGTGCAGCGAAAAGTTCCATCATGCATTCGAAACTCCCTGGCGCGCCTTTGTCTGGCTTAACGAATGTTTCCGTTGGATTCTCTGGCGCCCCCGTTCGCAATCCAGTTTCTAGTCCCTTGCCCCTTACGATTGGGGCTCATGAGTTAGAAGCTCCTTTGATTTTGACTACAGGTTGTGGTGAGAATCTTTTGGGCTTGGACTTGTTGAAACGGTTACATGCGACTTTGTACTGCTCTCCTACGGGAGTGGAGCTTACATTGGGTCAGAGAGTGATCTCTCCTATGTATTTGTCGATCGATAAGCTCCCACCGGAATTGAGTTCTCTTCCGGCTTCTTTGTGGGCGACAGGTCCCAATGATGTGGGCCTGCTGGATATACCATCTTATGTTGTTCAATTGAAATTCAACGCGCAATTACCGCGCATACCCCAGTATCGTATCTCCCTTGATGGTGAACGGGCACTATTAGCGATCATTTACGATTTGATCGATAAAGATGTTATTGAGGAAACACGAGGTAACGTGTGTAATAGTCCTGTGTTGCCTATTTTGAAGCAAACTGATCCCTCAAAGTCTCCTGTGTACCGTCTAGTTATTGACTTAAGGGAGGTAAATAAAATTGTTGTCCCACAGTTTGCCGTGGTACCCGACATTACAGCTTTACTGACTCTGATTCCAGCCTCTGCATCCTGGTTCTCGGTAATCGATCTGAAGAATGCGTTCTTTAGCATTCCGATTGCTGAGGAAAGCCGAGATTTGTTCGGTTTCTCATTAGGTGGTCGTAGCTTCCGGTTCAAACGTGCACCTCAGGGCTACTGTGAGAGTCCATCGATCTACAGCCAAGCTCTTAAGAGTCAACTTGATGCATTTGTGCTGCCAACTGGTGCGGCCTTGATTCAGTACGTTGACGATCTGTTGGTAGCTGCAGACACTGAACAAATTTGCAAGACTGCTACTGTGTCACTGTTACAGCATCTATGTGACTTACATCACAAAGTGTCACCTTCTAAATTGCAATATTGTTGTCAAGAAGTAACCTACCTAGGTCACTTATTGTCAAAGGCGGGAAGAAGGTTGACCCCTGAAAGAATTGCAGCAATTGCTCGAATGACTGTGCCAACAACTCAGAGAGATGTGCATGCCTTTCTAGGTATCACGTCATACTGCAGACAGTGGATTCCAAATTTTTCACTGTTAGCGAAGCCATTGATAGCTCTCACGTGCAAGGATGTTTCGACTCATTTGCCATGGACGGAAGAATGTCAGAGAAGTTTTTCTGAACTTCGTGATGCGTTGTGCTCGGCTCCTGTGTTAGGTACTCCTGATTACAGTAAGCCATTTACACTATACGTCCACGAGAGGGAAGGTTGTGCGTTGAGTGTTTTAACGCAACAATTTGGTGGCAAGCAGCGCCCGTGTGCATATTTTTCCTCGACCTTAGACCCGGTAGCCAGAGCGTTGCCGAGTTGCTTGAGGGCGACGGCGGCAGCTGCGGTGTCTATTCGACAATCCGCAGGTCTTGTCATGGATAATATGCTCATAGTGATGGTTCCGCATGCAGTTGACACTCTCTTGAATCGTACAAAAACTCAACATCTGACGAGTGCAAGGTTGTCTGGGTATGAGCTGACCCTTTTGGCAAGTCATATACAGATCAAGCGTTGTAATGTACTGAATCCGGCGACATTGTTGCCGACTAATATGGAATCAGATGATGTACCACCACATGATTGTTATTTACGAACTGAGGAAGAAACAAAGGGTCGTGTGGACCTGAAAAACACACCATTGACAGATCCCGATGGCACCTTGTATGTTGATGGTTCTTGTTTCAAGTTGCCGAATGGTGATGTGACGACTGCGTACGCTGTAGTGACGTTGAGCACGATTGTGGAAACTGCGAGATTGAATCAGAATTCAGCGCAAGCGGCAGAGTTGATTGCATTGACAAGAGCATGTGTTTTGTCTAAGGGAAAGCGAGTGAATGTGTTTACCGACAGTCAGTATGCATTCGGCGTTGCGCACAGTTTTGGAAGACTGTGGAGAGAAAGAGGATTTATGACATCGCATGGTACGAAGATCCAACACGGGCAGCTCGTGAATGATCTTTTGGATGCACTTACATTGCCTAAACAGGTGGCGATTGTCAAATGTAGTGCACATCGGAAAGTGACGGATGATGTTGGTCGTGGTAATGCATTTGCGGATGAGATTGCTAAGGAAACGGCTAAGAATCTTGCAACTCGAATGTATGTGACAAGTTCAACGAGATGGTCGACGGAAACTGGTATGTGTGAAGACACTGTTGAGAGTGTGAAAGCAATTCAGAACGAGGCCACTGAAGCTGAAAAGACCAAGTGGAAAGAAAGTACGGGAAGGTTGGATATGCATGGATGTTGGGTTGACTTGACGGAACGTCAGAGGTGGATGTTACCGGATGCGTACGTATTAGCTGTCGTGACGATGGCTCATGGGTTGTCACATATTAGTGCGAAAGGGATATGTAAGTTCTTGTCCCCTGTATGGAAGAATGAGGGTATTACTAAGTGTGCTGAGAGAGTGGTTAAGAATTGCATGGTGTGTCTGATGCATAATCCTGGCAAGGGCACCCCCACTCCACCTGGTCATTTTGCTCCCCCTGTTTGCCCCTTTGAGGTTATCCAACTGGACTTCATCCATATGGAGAGATGCAATAATCTGAAGTATGTTTTAGTTGTGGTTTGTGCGTTCTCCAGATGGATCGAGGCCTCTCCTCTTAAGGATAACACTGCCCTGTCCACGGCGAAAATTCTGCTGAAGGAATACTTTCCTCGGTATGGAATGCCACGGATTGTGTGGTCGGATAATGGAAGTGAGTTTGTGGGAAGTGTGATGCAGAGTGTATGTAAGGGCCTTGGAATTCGGCAGAAATTCCATAGCGCTAATCATCCTCAGGCAGCGGGTTTAGTTGAAGGATACAATGGTACCCTGAAGTTGAAACTTGCGAAGATACAAGCTACGACTGGTCTATCATGACCTGATGCCTTGCCTCTGGCTCTCCTATCAACCAGAGCGACTGTACACTCTCGAGTAGGGCTCAGCCCATACGAGATTGTGTTCGGCCGCCCTGTGAACATTTGGGGAGTCCCGAGACCTAAGGCCTTTGATAGTCTTGAGTATCCAATGCTAATTGATTATCTTCATGATTTGACCACTAAACTAAGGTTAATCCACCAACAGGTCTTTGAAGCTCTACCGGCGCAGACCGAGGGTCCTGGACATCAGCTCCGGCCAGGCGATTGGGTCGTTACCCGAAATTTTGGTCGAAAACGTAACTTGGAGCCAAGATTCGTGGGACCCTTTCAAGTTTTATTAACAACGAGGACTGCAGTTCGATTGGAAGGCAGGAAGAACTGGGTTCACGCCGGCCACACGAAAAAGGTACCGATCCCCTCACCAACAGACGGTTGGGTGAGAACTGGGATTGCGGAAACGGAAACTGAGATCCCTTTAAGCTTTGTGCCGTTTAGTGATGCTCAACCTGTAGGAGATGATTTGTCGCTGCCAAACACACTTGTGGAGTCATCAGTCGTAGAGAACTTAAGGTCTGAATCATCATCCACTCCACCGAACACTGTTTCACCAGCTGAGCAATTGTTTGTAGAGCAGACTCGACCTGGAAGAAATCGATACTTTCTTCGTTCACGTAGCAAGGACTAATAAAGTTTAGTTTTATATTTTTTCCTTTCCTTTTTACTGATGTTACGGACATTATGAACAATTACATCCTTTCCTTTTGAGTTTTTATGTGGTTTTCACTGCTAAGAGATTTGTATTAAAACTGAACATTTTGAGAAAACCTACCATCCGGGTTACCGTAGGGCCGTGCGGGTACTCCTTTCTGTTTAGCAGGTTTCTGACACTAGGTCGGTTACTTTTGTCGATTCCTGGGAACTCCTGGGAATTGATAATCGCTACTCAGAACGAAGTGCGTCAAGTACGTCACGGACGGTTTGTAGAGGATGGCATTCTCTAAGCTGTTGCAAGTAGAAAGGATGTCGGCGCAGAGATCAGAATTGCATAAGATTGTACGAACAAAATGTTTTCTGTTTCAGGTATTCCTACTGTTCCTGACTGTGTCTATGTTATTGGTGGGCGGAGTGTATTCTGGAACACAGTTGTTATTACCTTCTGTTTCACCTACTCTTTCTCCTAAACTAAGCTCCATTACCACTGTTTCCCCACATTCTTTTCATCCCCTGCCTCAACACGAACAGGTTAGACGTGCGGAATTTATGAATAACTCCTTTGTTCAACTCCTACATCAGCATCAGTTGGTGATGAATACTACCAACTGTTGGGTGTGTGGGTTAATGCCACATACCATGGATAGGGGTATTCCGTATCTGGTCCTTCCTTATAGTTCCCAAGGGTCAGCTCGAGCATTCCAAACTATGTTCCGTAGTGCACTAGATTCCTACCCCAGTCGAGAGCCACGCTCTGTCAACTTTGGTCCTGGTCCGTACCACAAGCCTTTGGCGATAGCGATTGCCGATTTAGATAGAGATGTTTTTGATATATCGCTTATCCCAGATGAAGAGGTGCAAGCCTATAAGGATCTGAGTGAGGCCGAGTATAGTACGTCAGTGGGTGACAGACAGCTCAAGAGTTCGTCCGCTCTGTGACCCTGGGACTCTCAAGCTTACATGAAGGACATGTGTTTCTTTGAGGGTGACTTTTATGATAGGGGAAATGACACGGCGAAGGCAGATGGCCCCGCTCGAGGCTCATCTTACCGTGCTAGTCTATTGTTTCAGTCGTGCATGCATTGGACACGAGGTCTTTGATCCTGTAATCAAGTTTCCGTTATTACTCCCAACACTCTTTTCTAATCTGTCGTGCATCCTTGTTCTTTCTTTGCATCTGTTTTTGTCCCTTCTCTTAATGTGTTTACAGTCAGAATGGGATGTGTTTAACTGTGGGGATGATATGTTTTTACAGTTGGGAACCGGCAATGCTGCTGTAATTATGTTCCGGCCTCCTGAAACATGAACGCGACTCTTTTGAAGTTTATTGTGGGAACTGAGTTGTAATCTTTGTTTGCCATGTTGTGCAATGGCAAAAACGTGTATAAAAGGAGCGATCCACTTTTGCAATTCGAAGCAGTCTCCGAGAACCTACATGTTGTGTACTTCTTGTGATTTCTGTATCCCTGCAGTAAATAAACGCTGATCTTTGACGTCGCTGGAAGTGTCCCGTGTCTCTGTATTTTGTACGCCAGAACAGGTAACCCACGAAGGTTTCAGGTGTTGTCCCCTGGCACCGCTGGGTTCTAGAATAACCCAGTCCTTCAGAGGTCTCATAAATAGCACAAGACATTAATGTCTAAAGTGATGTAATATATCTTATGTACATGAACATCAGTTTAAAAAGTGTAATATTTATTAAATGTGAGTGATTTCACAGATATGCTTCATGTCCTGTGTGTTGTTAAGGGTTATGCACATTAGCACTAGCCAGATAATATAAAATTGGGTGTAGCTTGCTGAATACCTTCCAGTGTGAATGATGTAATTTGAGAGGTTAGCAATAATGTCATCAATAGTGTTGTTTTACATGTCATGGGTAAAGTAATATGTGAGGATGATTCAGTAGTTTTTGAGAAATATCGAAATTTACAGATATCGATATTTGGGAATTCTGCCATCTGATTGGCTGATGCGTTACATGCACGAGCCTGCTGCTGATTGGCTGCGAGGCTGCAAGCGTTTGCAACTAGGAAGTGTTGGTTGCCATTGTGTGGAAAAGTGTGGCTCAATGGTTAAAGCGGCAGACCCTGATGCAGAGGTCTGGCCCAGTCCTCGGTGCCTAGTCTAATCATGGGTCCCACTGTGCAACTCTGGGCAATAGCTTGCTTAATCTCCACAACGGCCCCCACAGCGCTAGGATGCCTGACTTCACCTTGGGGGGTGCCCAGGAGTGGACATCTCACAGGAAAACCAGGAAGGGTTCCACAGCGGTATGAATACAGCGCTACGAGACCTCTGGGTAGAAGTGCGCTATATAAGTACAAATACATTTACATACATGCATACATACATACATTTTGTGATTCAGAGTAAGGGAGAAAAAGGGTGAAAAATATGGGAAAGAGGAGGGCAGGAGCACTGTAACCTTTGTGGGGTGTTTAGGGTGTGCTATAGAGGGGGTGCGAAGTGAACTAATCATACCTACCGGTGTGAAAGCTCTAGGCTACGAAAATTAAGTGAGGTATTGGCTAGTGTGTGATGTTTCTAAGGTGAGCTTGCGCGTGACTCGAGGATTAAAGCATGAGCCCACACTGTGTGTCTTATGCTGTGAAGTCATGTGCCCTGGCCACTGCAGTACAGTTGTGGAAGTAGTGTCAGCATGTCTTTATACCTACTAGGATGAACTACTGACCCGTAATGGTGTGAAAGTCCTGGGTTCGGAAAATATGTGAGGTATTGTCTAAAGTCTCATGGAAGGAGGAAGTGTTGGCCGCCATTTTGTTATTCCGTTAAAGCGAGTAAGGGGAAAAAAGGGCGAAAAAAGTGGGAAATAGGAGGTTAGGAGCACTGTAACCTCTGTGGGGTGTTTAGGGTGTGTTATAGAGGGTGTGTGAAGTGAACTAATCATACCTACTGGTGTGAAAGTGCTAGGCTATGAAAATTAAGTGAGGTATTGCCTAAAGTGTGATGCTGCTAAGGTAGGTGGTGCGGGACTCAGGGATTAGAGCGTGAGTCTAAATTGTGTGTCTTATGCTGTGAAGTCATGTGCCGTGGTCGCTGCAGTACAGCTGTGGAAGTAGTGTCAGCATTTGTTCATAACTACTAGGGCGAACTACTGACCCGTACTGGTCTGAAAGTTCTGGGGTACGGAAAATATGTGATGTAGTGTGTAGAGTCTCATGGTGCTAAGCTGAGCTGCTGCCGGACTCGGGGATGAAAGCGTGAGCCCAAACTGTGTGTCATATGCTGTGAAGTCATGTGCTCTGGCCGCTGTGCCACTTCTGTGCAAGTAGTGTCAGCATGTAGTTATAGCTACTTGGAGGAACTTTTGTTTCAAACATTGTAACTTGTGTATGGTGCTGAGGGGGTGTTTTATAGGGAGTGCGAAGGTAAATTTGTGTGTATGAAATGAATTTGGTATTTGGAAAATGGAAAGCACTGACTCCCACAGGTCTGATGGCGCTGGGGGCATAAGGTGAGGTGCTGCTGGAGTTGCGAATAAAGCTGATGAACTACTGACCCCTATTGTGAACTTTTAACATGCACGTGCCGTTGAATGTTAGATAAAATGTTGCAAAAGTATATCGTTAGGTAAAAAAAAAAAGGATGAACTTTTAACCTGCAGGTGTCATAGAAAGTTCCAGAAAGAGTGGTGGTAAAATAGGTTGAACTTGTGACCTGTATGTGGCGCAGAATAATAAGTAGCTTTTCAGAAGGAAAATTCAAAATTAGCCAATGGAGGTAAGTTTTGGAATGTCGTTGAAGGAATTAAGTATTCTGATTTGTTCTTTACATGTATTTATGTATAGCGCGACAGAGAAATTGTGCCATCCCTGGTTTCATTCTTGATGAAGTCGGAGATTTACATGTACTATGTGAGAAAGAGAGAATTGTATGGGTGTGTCATTTAAAATCTGGATCACTACAAAGGTGAGTTAGAAATGAACAATGTGTGTTATGTGTTTTATAGTATTGATTAAGTCATATAGTCTTAGTAAAGTGTGGTGTTTGATATTGGTTACGAAATATGCATAAAATTTGAGCTGTTGTTATATAAGTATTTTATATATGTTTAGGAATTTTTCACAGAGAAGAAGTGTAGTTTGTCATCTTTATAGGACTGTATTGTTTTGAAAATGAGGTACAGCATTAATTTGAGTTTGTAATGTATTTGGGGAGATAAAGAAAATGTTGCACGTCTGTAACTGATACTTTTTGTGGAAATAGTGGGTGGGATGGTGGTAGGAGATGTATGTGTTATTAAGTTAAAAGCGATAAATCGGAATGCAGAAATGTCATGTGGGCAGGTTGTGGTCTTATTTTTGACACTGAGAGGTAGGTTTGAATGTAAGTCAGGCTAGGTTGTTGTACAGTGGGGCCGTGTACAGTGTTTGGAGATTACATGGAGAGGAGATGGAGATAGGTAAAGTGATACGTTCCTTTTATATGTATGCATAGTTTGAATCATGTGATCCTAAGTTGAGATATAATAAGAATATGATTTCTGGTTTGCATTTGGGTATAGTTAATAGTTTTTATAGTTTCTGACTAGTGAATAATAAAAAGGTAGAGATACTAAAATACATGGTAGTAAACATATTAATTATTGTCTCGTCTTATGGAATAGAAGTAGTTGGGGAGTGCTTCTTTAGAAGAGATGTTTTATAAATGTGTGAGAGAAAAAAAAAATGTAAATGTACGGTATATTTTCTCTATGACTTTGTTGACATTAGGGAACGACATGTGATTATAAGTGATACTATTTGTCAGGCTGTGTTGCTGTGGCGGATATATGTAGGTGTTGAAGTGGTTCGTGTTTTACTGATGGTGATCTTCACTATCCCTTTTGAGACACTCCTCATTTTATTTATTCCATTTAATATAGAAAAAGTAAAGGGACTGTATATCAAAAGTTTGGGAATTAGAACCTTGTTTACTCTCCCCATGCCCTGCTAAACACTTTACAGAGTGTTTAAACGACTTTTGTACCATATAGATGTCTAGCTAGTAAAGGTGGTGTTGTTCGACTGGGCCCATTTATAAACCATGCTATGGGATGGTTTATGTTTTACCCGCCAATTTGCACATTTGAATAGTTTTTGCTGTTAAGTGTTCGGGCAGAAACATGTTAAAATTAAGCCCGTGTATGGGTATAATGGGGGGTTTCTGTTTGATTTCGTACTGTTAACCAAGGGTGGGTGTGGGAGAGTTAGTTACGTTGCTGTTTGAAATACAGAGTTTAGTAACGTGGAGATGTGGAGCTACTAAAGTTGATGTAGTACCACTGGGAGCACTTATAAAGCGCCCTATGGCATGGTATATGTTTTACCCACAAATTTGCATGTTTTAATACAGTTTACTGATGAGCTTTCCAGGGGACATCTGTTGAAGTTAGGGCTGTGTATTGCTATAGTAGCGCTTCTATGTTTGCTTGGGCTCTTTCTTTTATTGTGTAAAGTTAAGCAAGGGCGGGTGTTGAGGTGGTGTAGTGGTACTGTGACTATTTATAAACCGTCTTATGGTATGGTGTATGTTTGAGTTGCAAAATTGTAAGTTTTAAGAGCTTTTGCTGATGAGCGTTCTGGCAGACACCTGTTGACATTAAGTCTATCTATGGCTATAGTGGTGGTAACGGGAGTGCAGGGGCTCGTTGTTTGATTTCGTAAGGTTAAGCATGGTATGGGTATGGGTGGGGTGGGGGATGTGCGTATGACAAAGACCCCAACTCCACCCTCAGAGGCACCCTCGTCTACCGACCCCCGGACCCTGCCCCCAGTTCAGTGACTCCATCGCCGACTTCATCTGCACGCACGCCCTGACCTCCACCGACTACATCCTAGTCAGAGACCTGAACTTTCTCCTTGAGAGAAACCAAGACAACAACTCCACAACCCTGATCGATAACCTCGCCAACCTCAGACTGAGACAACTCATCACTATGCCCACCCACTCCGCCAGCCACACGCTCGACCCCGTCTTCTCCTCAAGCCCGCACGTCTCCGTCAGCTACATCACCGAACTCCTCTGGACCGACCACTGCTGCATCCACTTTACCTTCCAGAAACCCACCACACACCACCGCACCCAACAGATGCCCCGCCGCCGCTGGAGCAAAATCACCCAAGACCAACTACATGCAAACCTCGCTCTCAGCCCACCCACCGAACCCTCCAACACTGACGACGCTGCCCACAACCTCAGACGCTGGATCGAGGACTGCGCCAACACCCTCGCCCGCTGAAGAAACCCCCCCACAGAGACACCAGCAAGATGGCCAGCTGGTTCACCCCAGAACTCCTAGCCTCCAAGCAAGCCTGCCGGAGACTAGAGAAGAAATGGCACAGTGAACAAACTCCAGACAGCCACGCAGCACAAAAGGACGCAGTCCGCAACCACCACCACCTCATCAGGGCTGCCAAGAAGACCTCCTTGAAAGACCGCCTCGACAACAACGCACAGGACAGCAAGGAGCTCTTCAACATCGTGAAGGAACTCTCCAACCCCAGCTCCAACACCAACAACATCCCGCCGTCGCAAGCCCTGTGCGACTCCCTCGCCACCTTCTTCCACTGCAAGATAGCCGACATCCACAACAACTTCAACACCCAGACAGCCCCAACAGACAGCAACACAACAGACCCTCCGCACACCATCAACCATGTCCCCTTGCTAGCCTGGACCAGCGTGAGCGTCGATGACACCATCAAGACCATGAGCACAATCCACTCTGGCTCTCCAGCAGACCCATTCCCGCACCGCGTCTTCAACAAAGTAAGCAGCTCCATCGCACCCCACCTGCGCAACGTCATCAATCTCTCCCTCGAGACCGCGACCTTCCCAGAGAGCTGTAAACACGCCAAGATCAACGCCCTACTCAAAAAACCCAACGCAGACCCAAGAGACCTCAAGAACTTCCGGCCCATCTCTCTGCTCCCCTTCCCAGCCAAGGTCTTTGAGAAAATCGTCAACAGACAGCTAACCCAATACCTCAAAGAGAACAGAATTATGGACCCTTCCCAGTCTGGGTTCCGCAGCAACCACAGCACCGAGACCGCCCTCATTGCCGCCACCGACGACATCAGGACCCTGCTGGACAATGGGGAGACAGCAGCACTCATCTTCCTAGACCTCTCCGCTGCCTTCAACACCATCTGCCACCGCACACTATGCGCACGCCTCCACGCCACAGGAATCCGAGCCAAGGCTCTGTAATGGACCACCTATTCCTCTCCGGCAGAACCCAGAGCGTCCGCCTCCCCCGTTCCGTTCCAAAGCTTCCGAGATGATCTGCGGCGTACCCCAGGGATCCTCCCTCAGCCCGACACTGTTCAATATTTCCATGGCCCGCTCGCACACGTCACCCGACAGCACGACCTCAACATAATCTCCTATGCCAATGACACTCAACTGATCCTGTCCCTCACCAAGGACCCCATCACCGCCAAAGCCAACCTCCACGAAGGAATGAAGGCCGTCGCCGACTGGATGAAGATCATCTGTCTGAAGATGAACTGGGACAAAACAGAGGTCCTCATCCTCGGCTCCAACCTGTCAGCCTGGGATGACTCCTGGTGGCCAATGGCACTGGGGGCAGCCCCGACCACCACCGACCACGCACGCAACCTGGGAATCATCCTCGACTCAACGCTCTCAATGACCAAGCAAGTGAACACCGTCTCCTCCTCCTGCTTCAACACCCTCCGCATGCTCCGCAAGATCTACAGATGGACCCCGACAGATACAAGAAAGACAGTCACCCAGGCCCTCGTCAGCAGCAGACTCGACTACGGAAACGCACTGGCTCCCTTTCAACAAGAGGATATCCTTCAAGCTCCTCATCCACGCACACAAGACTGGCCCAGCCTACCTCAACAGATGGCTCTCCTTCTACACCCCCAACAACCAGATACACTCTGCCGACCTCTCACTTGCCACCATCCCGCGCATCCAAAAAACAACCACCGGCGGGAGATCCTTCACCCACCTCGCCGCCAAGATATTGAACACCCTCCCACTGAGCCTATGACAGACCCAAGACCTGCTGACCTTCAGGAGGCTACTCAAGACCTGGCTGTTCCATCAGTAGTACCCCCCCAGTGCCTTGAGACCCTCACAGGTATGTAGTGTGCTCTACAAATGTTTGATTTATTGATTGAATTACCCATCTCCCTGCTCCTGTTCCCAGCGAAAGTCATCGAGAAAGCCATCAACAGCCAACTCGCCACATTCATCGAAGAGCACAACATAGTCGACTCCTCCCAATGCGGCTTCATAAAAAACCACAGTACGGAAACCGCACTCCTCACCGCAACAGACAACATTCGTACCTTACTGGACAAAGCAGAAACAGCAGCCCTCATCCTCCTCGACCTCTCAGCGGTGTTAGACACAGTCTCTCACCGCACCCTAATATGCAGACTCCACGATGCAGGGATCCAAGACAAGGCCCTCGACTGGATCTGCTCCTTCCTCTCCGGCAGAACGCAGCGGGTCAGACTCCTCCCTTTCCTCTCAGACCCTACACCTACCACCTGCGGAGTCCCCCAGTGGTCCTCCCTCAGCCCTACGCTCTTCAACATCTACATGGCTCCGCTCACCCCCGTCGTCAAAACCTACGGACTGAACATTGTGTCATACGCAGACGACACCCAACTCATCCTCTCCCTAACCAAAGAAACCAACACTGCCAGATGCAACTTTCGAGAAGGCATGGAAGCCATCACCAAATGGATGAAAAATAGCTGCCTGCAACTAAAAACCCCCAAAATGGAAGTACTCATCATGGGCCCAAACCCCAACGCCTGGAACGACACCTGGTGGCCCACGCCCTCAGAAGACCATCCACCCCCACGGACCACACACGCAACCTGGGAATAATCTTGGACTCAGACCTCAAAATGGACCGCCAGATCAACTCTGTCTCGTCCTCCTGCTTCCACACCCTCCGCCTCCTACGTAAGACCTTCAAATGGATCCCCCTCGAACACAGAAAGACCGTCACTCACGCCCTGGTCACCTGCAAGCTAAGCTACAGAACATCCAAAACACCGCCACGAGACTGGTCCTCAACCTGCCAAGAAACTGCCACATCTCCCAGCACCTGTGCACACTCCACTGGCTCCCATTGAAGCTAGAGTCACCTTCAAGATGCTAACCCACGCTCACAAGGCCCTCCACGACACCGGACCAGCATACCTGAACAGCCGACTCAAATTTCACGCACCCCACAGGACCCTACGATCAGCCCAGCTCTCCTATGCCGTGGTCACCCGCACCAGAAAGACCAGATCGGGAGGCAGCTCCTTCTCCTTCCATGTGGCCAGAGCCTGGAATGACCTTCCGCTCCACCTCAGACAGATAACATCGCACCCCATTTTTGCAAGAAACCTCAAATCCTGGCTCTTCGACAGACCCCCTCCTTGATGGACTGGAACCTGCGACCCCACACACCCCCAGCGCCTTGAGGGTGAGTAGCCACGCTTAACAAACCTGATTGATTGATTGATAAATATGTTCTAGTTTAAAGTAATTATTTTTCGAAAAATATAATATTTGTAGGTATTTGTTATATGTCATTAATATTATAATATAGTTTCCTTTTATATATTTTATACATTTGATTTTTAATTTTAAAAATGTATTTTTTTTAAATATATTTATATATATTTTTGTATTATATATAATGTTTTCAACTGTTGGAGTGTGAATAGTAATTTTTGCCTAACCACTATCCAATCTTGAAAACAAGGAGAGGGGCTCATTAGAGTCCAAAGGGACAGAACACCGAAATCAACTGTAAAGTTAGAAGAATTCCCTTTGTACTAAACACAACCTATATTAGGATCACTACTTAGATATCCTATATCTAAGGATATCACTAAAAAAGATGTCAACAGAGACTATGGACAGTTTAATATGAGATGTGAGAGACCCAAAATAAAAAAACTATAAAAAATAATGTAATATCACAATAATGATCCAATGCAATTTGTGCCCATTATCACCTTGATCCTATCACAGCAATTATATTTTTTATGATGAATGTCTAAACTGAGGAATATTGAGAGCTTTTTCTCAATTTATTATTGGAAGAATCTAGATGTTTTTGAGCTATTTGTATGTCTTTTTAAAGCTGTAACTGATTGTGTGTTATATCTTGCTGCTAGGAATACTCTTTTGATATAGACTGAAGGAAGGATTATTATTACCCGTCCTGAAGAAGTTGGTTTTATCTTTTTATCCCACCGAAACGCGTCGACGCTCGTTGTTTGGTTGTATTTGTCCTGGGACCAAGATTACTTAAAACCAGGGTTGATTGCGCCCGGCCATCTCTGGTCCATAGGGATTACAAATCAACACTGTTAAGGCACGATCTTGGTGCTTTGTTTTATAATCTCTCCTTCTATGTGATTTTGTTTATGATCTTTTGTATTGTCTTTTTTATGAAATTTTGTATTAAGTGAACTGTTTTAATTCTGTATTTTCTGTATAAATATACACATGCTTTTTAATAAAGATATATAATTGTTCATTATATGTTTTTTTTCTTTGATTATTTATTGCTGTGCATTGGATCATTATTGTGATATTACATTATTTTTTATAGTTTTTTTATGTTGGGTTTCTCACATCTCATATTAAACTGTCCATAGTCTCTGTTGACATCTTTTTTAGTGATATCCTTAGATATAAGATATCTAAGTAGTGATCCTAATATAGGTTGTGTTTAGTACAGAGGGAATTCTTCTAACTTTACAAACACCACTATCCAACACTTTCCCTACTGTTGCACTCACGGAGTAGGAAAACAAATTTTACACCACCACTATCCAACACTTATCCTACTGTTGCACTCAGTGGAGTGGGAATAGTAATTTTTACCCCTCTGCTATCCAACATGTTCCTTAGTGTTGCAGTCTCTGGAGTGGAAATAGTAATTTTTACCCCTCCACTATCCAACACTTTCCCTACTGGTGCTCTCTTTGGAGTGGGAATAGTAATTGTTGCCCCTCCGCTATCCAACACTATCCCTACTGTTGAACTCACTGGAGTTGGAATAGTATTTTTACTCCTCCGCTATCCAACACTTTCCCTACTGTTCCACTCACTGGAGTGTGGAGAGTAATTTTTACCCCTCCGCTTTCCAGCACTTTGCCTACTGTTGCTCTCACTGGAGTGGGAATACTACATATGTATAAATAATCATGTTTGTGTGTTTATCTTTTTTATTAAGTTTATTTGTTATATTTTATTAAAATGTATATTACATTTATTTTATTTTGTTAAAATTGAATTTAATAATAAATATACTTAATATATATTATTTTATTTTATATTGATATAAAAGTCAATATTTTAACATCTATATTTTTTAACACCGATATTTTGTAGTCGATATTTTTGTACTTACCTGTTTAAATTTAGGAGTCGATATGTTTGTTGTCTATATTTTTTACTTGTTATTTATTACATTGTTGTTGTGTCACTGAACAGTGAGGATGGAAGGAAGGAAGGTAGCAAGTAAAGAACAAATGAAAAGTGGAAGGAAGGAGGGAAAAGACCACTAGAGTTGCTGAATAGAGCATTCCTATCTCATTCGGACACTGAATATGCAGCCGGCATGGTGGACAGGTGGACAAAAGAGAAACTAAATTTCACAGTGAATGTATTTTCAACTTAGGCAAAAGAGAGGATACCAATATCAAACTGAAGCGCTGCAAAGCTTCCTAGGTCCACACAAGACTAGTTACTTGAGTCCAGGTGTTGTAGACTGATTTATCCCAATATTATACAAGTACTGCACGTTCCAGAATGCAAAGAATAAACAATGGCCTTTAGCAGATTCTGGAAATTTCTGCCTATTGTCAACATCTACCACAAGGATATATCAAGAAAAATATTCATATTTTTATAACAAAATTCATGTAGGGCGAGGTGTGTTTCTCTAATTAATTCCCCCTTGTGCCTAATCCGACCCATGCTTGAGATTGTAATATATTTTGTCCAGGTCACTGCAAATCAAGAATAAAATGGCAAAGCCAATAGGTTTCCCTATAACACCAGCAGGTCTCACATGTGACACCGCGCTTTGTTAATTCATTTCCAAAATAGCCACAGTATGTGTGCACACTGTTTAACCATATTCAAAATGTGTTGTTTTCCTTCAAACAAATACTTTAAAAGATAGCTCTCATGCATAAACATTCAGGGAGGCCATCTTGGAATCGTTTGTTTAAAAACAAACCACATTCTAAGCCATCATACATGTGTTTTTAACAAAGACCATTCAGATGTGTTCACCATGAATGTGTATGCCCAGTCGTCACCTTAGAATGGGTTTTGTTAGAAAAACAAACAGGAAAAGCACTTTGATGCCCACAAAGAATGTGTGTATACACATGTATAGGAAGCCATCTTGTAATGGTATGAAAATAATTCCAAAATGGCCACCTATTGATTCAGCCATCGATGGATGGCAAATGGAGAGAAAGGGCTGGAAAATGGCGAAAGGGGCACTGAGGAGTTGTTGGGGCTTATTTTAAAAAAAAAACACTGGGAGCAGGAGAATTACCGTAGGAAACACAATATTTATTCATGTCCTCCAGTGCATGACATCAGCAGTGAAAGGAAACAACACACAAACAGAAAACTGAGGTAGAAAAGAAAGCAATTCAATCATGAGCAAAAGGTGCATTCAAAGCAAACCCTACATCTATATGGAATACAATAGGTCCATTTGCCAGCAGGCATCTAAAGCTGTGTGTGGGTGAAAGGTACAGTTCGGCGGGAACGATTCTTTTTCTACAAATTACAATGAAGTAAATGGGGTTTTTTGATTTGTACAAGCCTTGGCCAGCCATCAGCACACTGTGTTCATGCTTTAGACCTGAAGGTCTGATCTGCCAAGGGCTGACACTGACTAGAAGCAGCCATGCCAGGGTTGTGCTCTTTAGGGCATCTCACCTTTACTCCTTGCGTCTTGCTTTGTTTTCAAAACATAACAGTGTTCCCAACCATTCCTGTGTTATTTCTAAAAAGGTGTTTCTCAACCCCAGCCTGAGTTTCCTGCCAACCCCTCTCGCAGGTGATGAGTGTTCTTTGTAAGTTGGTGGAGGCACCAAAGCTCCTAGAAGGAGTGGTGCACTATTCAGACCAGGGGGTGGGGGGGTGAAGGGAGGGGCTGGATAATCCAGGGCTTGTGTTGTACCTCCTTTTCAAATAGGCCCCTTGCTGCAGTGGGTGTTGTCTTGCTCCTTTCCTTGGTCCCTGGTTTCTTAAAGGCTCCCATCTCTCATCTTTAACCCAAGCAAAAAAGGCCTCCGCTTTTGCACAGCGTTACATTTTTTAAGGGTCATTTTCTTCAGTTTCTGCTGGCACTTGTAAGGGGAAGACGGCATTTGTGGGCACCTGCCATCAAGAGCATCTGCGTCCAGTCGCGGCTGCTGCCTGGAAGCAGCAGTGAGATTAGGGGGGAGATCACTTTTAAAAAAAAGGAAATCACTTACCTCACGCTGCCTCTCCTGCGTCCTCTTACTGGCTACTTGTAGGATATAAGAAACAGGAAGCACCAGGGCTTCCACGCTCCTTGCTGCCAATCACAATGCTGCAATACAGCGTTGTGATTGGTGTGAGCCAGGGGCTGGAGGGGTGCACATGTGTTCCACACAGGCTGTAATGCATGGATAACAGGGAAAGTGTGCATGACTTTTTTGGACTGCCCAGGGGCAAAATAAAATTATAACACCATTGAGTTATTATCATTATATTTTTTCTGTTGATTTGCTGCTGCAGAGCAGTGGGGAGATGCTGTCTGCATCATAGGTTTCTCAATTCTTCTGAGGGAATCTCCCTGGATTGTGGTACTTGTCACTTCCAGACCTAAACTTAAAGTCAGACATTGGGCCAAGCTCAATGCCGGAGACTTAAATAATTTTGTAGATGATTCTAGACCATCTATAAAAAAGCTTGCTACCTCTGATTTGGGTTCCATTAAAAAATGGATCTCTTGTGCAGTAGGACACCTGCCTTCCTCTTTCCTGTAAACGTTTAGGCAAGCATCAGTTGCCTGCCCCTTGGATTACAGAGAACCTCAAGATTGAGAAATCAAAGTGTAAAAATCTGGAAAGGCAATGGAGGAAATACTGTAAGATAGATGCTAAGATAGCCTATAAAAAGGCTCTAAGTGACTATCATATTCTTTGCAAAGCAGCTCACGCTGAGTTTGTTTCTCATAAAATTTCTCAAGCTCAGCATTGTCCAAAATACCTCTTTAAGGTAGTCAAAGAGCTATCTGACTCTAATACTCTGACTACCCCTTGTGCTTTAACTGCTACGCAATGTTAGAACCTCCCTTGCTTCTTTGTGTAGAGAGTTGAGAAAATGTATTCTGCTCTAACCTATGACAACCAGCTAGGTTCTCAGCAGACTTCCAACACCGTACCTACTATTGTTAGTACGGGAGTCTCTCTGATCCAGGATAATGTAAAATCCATCATTAAGGTGGAAGCATGGCCCCTTTTGGAACCTAGCACTTTTAACAGTCTCTTGGCTAGCATTAAATCAAGTTCTCCTAGAGACCTTCTTCCCATCTCTGTGAGGAAACTGCTTGAGGCACTTACGCTCCGGTTGATCATGGATCTTCTTAATGCCTCTTTACGGGAACGCTTTGTTCCCCCAGACTGGAAGCATGCCATGGTGCTCCCTCTCTTAAAGAAGCCTAATGTTGATCCTTATATGCCATCTAATTTTTGTCCTCTGTCTCTGCTTCCGATTTTCTCCAAGCTTCTTGAAAAACATGCCAGTTTTCAGTTGACTTCTTTGGTTGAGTCTCTGAGTTTCCTTCATCCCTCTCAATCTGGTTTTAGAGCAGGTTTCCCCACTAAATCTACTTTACTTGGTGTTACCGAAATGTTGAGGCAGCATCTGGACCACAGTGATACGGTGGCTCTCATTTTACTCAATCTCAGTGCCGCTTTCGACACAGTGTCTCACATGGTCCTGCTGAAAGTCTTGCATTCCTTAGGCCTCGGAGGCTCAGCCTTACAATGATTTAACTCTTTCCTGGCTGATCGAACTTTTCAGGTTTTCTCTACCTCTGCAAGTTCTAATATCCATCGATCTCCTTATGGATTTCCCCAGGGCTCTGTGAGTCCCATGCTGTTTAATATCTTTGTGTGCCTGTTGGCATATATTGCTGAACAGGCGGGGCTGTCCATTTTCTCCTATGCGGACGACACGCAGATAATCTTTTCCCTTACTTCATCTAAGGGATCTGATTCATCTGCTCTCCAGATAGGTCTGAGGAAAATTGCATCTTGGATGCAGAACTACTTGCTCAGACTAAATCGAGATAAAACTGAGGTTATGATTTTAGGAAAAGAGCAGGATCTCTGGGGAATGCAGCACTGGCCCACTGAAATGGGCTTTTTAGCCCAGCCAGTACATCAAGTTCGTGACCTGGGTATCATCATTGACAACCATCTGTCGATGAAGCAACAAATCACTAGGGTGGCTGTGACATGCTTTACCATTCTGAGATGGTTAAGAAAAAATCTATGAATGTCACCCCTCTCTGTTCAACGTGCTGTGGTTCAGGCCTTGATTACGTCTAGGCTTGACTACAGCAACCTTCTATATTTAGGCTTAAATAAAACTATAATATGTAGGCTGCTGGTGGTGCAAAATGTAGCTGCTAAGCTGCTGTGTCAGGTAACTAGGATGGTGTCAGGTACCTAGGATGGTGTCAGCCACCGACTCTCTTAGCAAATTACACTGGCTAAAAGTGGAAAACCGTACTAAATTTAAGGCCTTGAGCTTTATGTTTAAAATTAAATCCGGAACAGCCCCACAATACTTGCAATCTTTAAACAGTTGTACACTCCTCCTCGTATTTTGCGTTCTGCTGGAAAGTCTAAGGGGCATATTAACAAGCCAGGCGATAAAATTATCGCCGCTTTAGCGGCAGAAAACTGCCGCTAAAGCGGCGATAATGGGCTTGATAATATGCTCTATGGAATTCCAATTGAAGCCCATGTTAAATGTGAAGGAGTCTAACATGGGCTTCAATTTGAATTCCATAGAGCATATTATCAAGCCCATTATCACCGCTTTAGCGGCAGTTTTCTGCCGCTAAAGCGGCGATGATTTTATCGCCTGGCTTGTTAATATGCCCCTTAATTTGTTATCCACAGAATTAAATCTACCAGGATGGGCAGTAGGTCCTTCTCTTTTTTGGGACCCTCCCTGTGGAACTCTCTTCCTATCTTTATACAGAAGGAAACTGTCTTCAGTGGTTTCCGTAGACAAGTGAAGATCTGGTTGTTTAATCAGGAATTTTCCTACTTACTCTTATCACCCTACCTGCCGGCGCCGGGAAACTTCTCGGGTTAGCTGTGCGCCTAATAATTTAAAATAACATAACATAATAGAGCACTCCATTTTATAGGGATCCTTATGTATTTCCCCATGACAGAATCCTTTTATTTCCTCATGCTACATTAACAGTCAATGGTGTGTGTATTGACGTCACTGCCTACAGAATGGATGTCCAACATTAGTGCAGGCTTCTTCCATCTGTGTTCATGAGCACAGGCTACCTCCATCTGTGTTCATGAGAACAGGTTACCGCCACCTGTGTTCATGACTACAGGCTACTTCCACCTGTGTTCATGAGTACAGTCTATCTCCATCTGTGTTCATGAGTATAGACTACCTCTGCATCTATTCATGAGTACAGGCTACCTCTGCCTCTGTTTATAAGTACAGGCTACGTCCACCTGTGTTCATGAGTACAGGCTACCTCCACCTGTGTTCATGTGTACAGACTACCTCTGCGTCTGTTCATGAGTACAGGCTACCTCTGCCTCTGTTTATAAGTACAGGCTACGTCCACCTGTGTTCATGAGTACAGGCTACCTCCACCTGTGTTCATGAGAACAGGTTACTGTCACCTGTGTTCATGACTACAGGCTACCTCCACCTTTGTTCATGAGGACAGGTGTGTTCATCAGTATCTCTGTTCATAAGTACAGGCTACTTCTGCCTGTGTTCATGAGGACAGGGTATCTCTATCTCTGTTCATAATAACAAGGTACCGCCGCCTGTGTTCATGAGGACAGCCTACCTCTACCTGTGCTCATAAAAGTTTAAATACTTTAGCGTGTGGGTTAAGGTGCAACTGCCTCTCCAATCACTTTGAATTGCAGGTAACAACTAATAAGGTGTTGTACTAGCACCTTTCAGACATTGTCTGTAAAAAGATCCTCTCCTTTTTGATTGACATGTTAACCCTGTAATGTGACTAACAGGAAGGAGAAGGCAACTCACCCTCTCAGGTTATGCAGGAGTTAAGATGTACTGAACTCATTGGAAAATCCAACATGATGTGTTGGGGTTCAATAGGAGCTTGAAGCTCTCAATATTCAGAAAGGTACAGAGCCTCCATATTGTCTGTTGTAAATAGTCATCCTAAACTCCCTGTTCATACTGTGCAAGAAAAGCAAGGATATAATTACAAAATATGAGATGTGCAGTGTTCTGCAACAAACAACTGTCGACTCCATGTCCTTTGAGTAGAACACATCCTTCTGTTTACTATTTCTTTAGAAGGCAACTGAACGTGTGGGTCACTGTATCTACTGGTCCCAAAGCTTATTTCCAACACTCATTTTCTAACACTACTTATGACCTCAATATGCAGTGTTTTGTGATTATCTGGATGTCAACTTTAATATGACTGTGATGACTTTACAAGTGAATGTGGTAAGAGGTCTTCTCTACTGACCATTTCCATCTCATCCACACAATAGATTCAGGCACACCTGAACAGTCCTATACCGTTATTTCAGGTAAACATGGAAACTACTTAAATAACAGTGCTGCCATGTGGCATCCTCATAGTTCACCTGAAATACTGTTTACCTCAGAGTCCACCTCACTGCTATGGCCATCCCTCTAAGGAAGTGAGGCTAGTTGTCTGAAAGTCATCTGAAGTTTCAGTAATAATGGACACTGCTCACGATAAGCCGGAGAGAAACATCACCAGATAACTCTTACATTATAAGTTATCTCTGGGCTATCTGTATGAAGGCTTCTCTCAGGGATCCTTTTAAAAATGCTTTGGTCCCTAGCCTCAGCTCCTCTTCTGCTTCAGTCCTGGTCCAGTGTCTTCTGTCACCTACATGCAGCCGCCTTACATTCTCTTCACCTCATCAACAGTGTCCTACTGATGACATCAAATGTGCTTTGGATCTGGCTGGCACTTGAACGTCTGCACAACAGCACTCACACAGACATCTAGCATACACACCAAAGACACTGAAACAACAAAACCCTCCCCCCAGCACTGGAACTGTCTGCACTCACACAGACATCTAACACACACACCAAAGACACTGAAACAGCAAAACCCTCTCTGGCAGCACTGGAACTGTCTGCACTCACACAGACATCTGACACGCAGACCAATGACACTGAAACAACAATACCCTCTCTGGACGCACTGGAACTGTCTGCACTCACACAGACATCTGACATGCAGACCAATGACACTGAAACAACAAAACCCTCTCTGGAAGCACTGGAACTGTCTGCACTCACACAGACATCTGACACGCAGACCAATGACACTGAAACAACAATACCCTCTCTGGAAGCACTGGAACTGTCTGCACTCACACAGACATCTGACACGCAGACCAATGACACTGAAACAACAAAACCCTCTCTGGAAGCACTGGAACTGTCTGCACTCACACAGACATCTGACATGCAGACCAATGACACTGAAACAACAAAACCCTCTCTGGCATCACTGGAACTGTCTACACTCACATAGACATCTGACACGCAGACCAATGACACTGAAACAACAAAACCCTCTCTGGAAGCACTGGAACTGTCTGCACCCACACAGACATCTGACACGAAGACCAATGACACTGAAACAACAAAACCCTCTCTGGAAGCACAGGAACTGTCTGCACTCACACAGACATCTGACACGCAGACCAATGACACTGAAACAACAAAACCCTCTCTGGCAGCACTGGTACTGTCTGCACTCATACAGACATCTGACATGCAGACCAATGACACTGAAACAACAATACCCTCTCTGGAAGCACTGGAACTGTCTGCACTCACACAGACTTCTGACACGCAGACCAATGACACTGAAACAACAATACCCTCTCTGGAAGCACTGGAACTGTCTGCACTCACACAGACTTCTGACACGCAGACCAATGACACTGAAACAACAAAACCCTCTCTGGAAGCACTGGAACTGTCTGCACTCACACAGACATCTGACATGCAGACCAATGACACTGAAACAACAAAACCCTCTCTGGCAGCACTGGAACTGTCTGCACCCACACAGACATCTGACACGCAGACCAATGACACTGAAACAACAAAACCCTCTCTGGCAGCACTGGAACTGTCTGCACTCACACAGACATCTGACACGCAGACCAATGACACTGAAACAACAAAACCCTCTCTGGCATCACTGGAACTGTCTGCACTCATATAGACATCTAACACGCAGACCAATGACACTGAAACAACAAAACCCTCTCTGGCAGCACTGGAACTGTCTGCACTCACACAGACATCTGACATGCAGACCAATGTCACTGGAACAAAAAAAACCCTCTCTGGAAGCACTGGAACTGTCTCCTCCCAAGTGCTACAAACAGAATATGAACATTGCATTCTTTGACCATAATTCTTTAGTAATGTAATGAAAAGTTCATGTTTGCACATATAAAACAAAGTTCTACTCTAGCGATAGATTATTTCCTTAGGCTGCCTCAGCAGAACACTACCTGTAAACAGCAAAAGTACTGCCCCAATGCCAAGGCAAGGAAAGGAAGAGAGGTTGCACTATTTTGGGTACTTACGTTTTAATGGGAGCCGCTCTTGATGATCTAGGCCATTCGTGGACCAGTAGCTTGTTCTGTCTTGATTGCAGGACAGCATTGAGGCTGCAGAACATGGGTTCTCCAGGTGGCACATTCAGACTCTTACCCACCACACATCCTCCACAGGGCCGCCACAGACATCACACCCAAGCTGTGTCGAACCATCAAGCGCTCCCTCAAAACCGCCACATTCCCTAACAACTGGAAGTGCACCGAAATTAACCCCCTCTTAAAGAAACTCTTCTCAGGCCTGACAGACCTCAGAAATTTGAAGACCATCTCACTGCTTCCTTTCACAGCCAAGGTCAATAAAAAGGCCATCAACACCCAGCTAGCACACTTCATCGAAGCCACCAACATACTAGGCACCTCTCAATCTGTATTCCACAGCAACCACAGCACCGAGACCGCCCTCCTTCCCGCCACTCATGACATCTGCGCTCTCCTTAACCAAGGTCAAACGGCAGCCCTCATCCTCCTGGACCTATCAGCAGCCTTTGACACCATCTCCCACCGCACACTAGCCACCAGACTCCACGATGCCGGCATCTGAGGGAAGGCCTTAGACTGCGTACGCTAATGTCTCACGGGCAAAACACAGAGAATAAGACTCCCGCCCTACCTCTCAGAACCGACAGAGATCAGATGCAGATTGCCAAAGGATCCTACTTCAGCACCACCCTCTTCAAACTCTACCTGGACTTCCTCGCAACCATCGTCAGAAACCACAGGCTCAACATTGTCTCCTACGACAATGACACCCAGCTCATCCTCTACCTCACCAAGGAACCCGACATCACCAGGCACAACTTTCAAGTAGGGATGAAAGCCGTCACCACCTGGATTAAGAACAGCTGCCTGAAACTTTACTCAGAGAAAACAGAAGTCCCAGTCCATGGCTCTGCCCCCTCTGCATTGAACTACCCCT
This sequence comes from Triturus cristatus, assembly GCF_964204655.1. NCBI lineage: Eukaryota > Metazoa > Chordata > Amphibia > Caudata > Salamandridae > Triturus > Triturus cristatus. The sequence continues at coordinate 850,798,706 of NC_140595.1, read as the reverse complement.
AGTGGCCCCGTCCTCGAAAACCCACCTACTCCGACAGACCATGCACATAACCTCGGCGTTCTGGACTCATCGCTCACTATGAATCAAAAGATCAACACCATCTCCTCCACATGCTTCAAAACTCTCCGCATACTATGTAAAAATTCAAGTTGATCCCATCCGACGCCAGGAAAACAGTCACTAACACCCTCATCACCAGCATACTGGACTACTGCAATGCCCTCTATGCCGCAATCAACGAAAAACTCCTCTGAAAACTCCAGACCCTCCAGAACGTCGCGGACAGACTAATCTTTGATATCCCATGGCAAAACCCCATCACCCAAGCACTCCGTGACCTCCATAGGCTCCCAATCGAAAGAAGAATAACTTCAACATGCTCGCTCATGCTTACAAGGCCCTCCAAAATATCGGCCTTCAATACCTCAATGACCGCCTCTCCTTCAATGCCCCCAAGAGAAACCTCCGCCCGGCCGACCTCTCCCTAGCCACCCTCCCACACTTCCACGGGATCAGATCGGGTGGAATGTCCTTCTCCTAACTCGCAGCCAAGACCTGGAGCGATCTCCCTCTCCACCTTCAGTGAAGCCCAACACCACACCAATTCAGGAAGGACCTCAAGAGCTGGCTCTTCAAATCACCCCAACAGAGCTGCTCTGACCCTCACCTCAGCACCTTTAGACACTAAGGGGTGAGTAGTGTGCACTAAAAAACCCTGATTGATTGACAGGTGATGTTTTTGTGCACCTGCAAAGTATCCTTGGAGCCGTAAGTGATGTGAGTAGGTTTCGAACTGCTCCTTAGCTCCAGTATTCAGAAGGATATTCAGAAAACGTTCAAAGCTTTGAACAGCCATGTTCAGTCCCTGCTCAGGGGTAAAGGCAGCTCACTGCATCAATATAGTTAAGGTTTTACAGACTTTGGTTGCCACAAATGGGATGCTTGGGTTTGAGTGACTTGTTTAATCTTTTACATCAGTTTAGTTTCTTTTAATTTGATTTTAATGGCAGCCTCAGTTTGCTACTTACGCTTTCATTTGATTTCGGGTGCTTTGAACACTTCTGCGTTGACACTTGACCCAACATTTTCGTTGGCATCCTAGACTTTCTCTTGGAGGACCGGCCAGGGCAGCTATAAAAGTTCACTTGTGCATGTCTTTTCAGTGGGCATACCAGTGGCACGTCAAAGGCAAACTCATCTGCACCCATCTGTGCCAAAGGCCAGAGATGCTGCCCAGGTGATAGCACCCAGATAAGTACAAAGGTTGAAAGCTAATCAAAATGCAAGAAATGCATTATGCTTTCAGGAGCCAAGGAGGCTTTCACAACAAGAAAATGCTCAGCGATTGTCTTCCCTTGATGTCTATACTGTTTTTGTTGCTCAAGCCTCCATTCTCCTACAGTGGAGGATGAAACGATAAATACATTAGCCGTATCTTTTGAGGGAAGTTAATTAGCATACTTTCACATCACTTTCACACCACCACATAATCAATGAGTTAGTTGTAGAGCTTGATCCATTTAGACACTTATATACCCATTTATTCTTCCATCGACCTTGAGATATACATATTTAAAACATATTTAAGTTTCAGAAAAACACACATTCACTGGATGATGTCATCAGTGATGTCATCAGAGATGGCATTTGAGATGTCATCAGTGATGTCATGAGTGATGTCACTGACCATGTCATGAGTGATGTAATATGTGACGTCATCAGCAGTGCATTGCGGGCGCGCGAGTTATAGTTAGCTGAACTAACTATAACAGGGGAATTTCAATGGTTTTGTATGAGTGAAATGTTCAACTAACTATAACGCCCCTGAAACCTATGGTTTTTTCAGTGAATTTCTAAGGTTTTTTAAATGCTAATTTGTAATTATAACGTGCCTAAAACCTATGTTTTTTTCAGTGAATTTCTAAGGTTTTTTAACTGCTAGTTTCTACCAATGCCTATAGTGGTACGACGTGTGAAGAAAGAAGAAAAAACACACTGAAAAAAGCAAAAGAAATGCAAAAAGAAGCAACAGAAGTCCTCAGAGACGAAGAAAAGTGCAGGAAGAAGGAAGACGTGCAGAAAGAACAAACAGAGGAGCAGAAAGAGGCCTTGTTGCAAAATCATCCTGTACCCTCAACTTTTTCAGACGGGTACTGGTGGTAACTGACTCTGACTAACAAGTCCTAGAGCCAGTGCTTTGCTAAAAGACACTTAGAATACAGTTAAAACACCTACATACACTAGGGAACACTATGCGTCGGGGTACCCCTGTGATTACCATGTCCTCCTCTGTAAGCCCCTAGTACATAATAGGGCAGGGGGATTAAAACTACCTCTTAAAACGTGCCACAGGGCGCGTTTGCACACTGGTGAAGGGAGGGGGGGCCTGAGGTGACATGTCTGCAAACACACACTGTGGCCGTGTTCATTTGGAGGATAAAGTCCCCTTGAATCCTGACTGTCCCTGGACCACCTGTCTGCAACGTAGCGCAGTAGCGCTTACTGGAAGCATCTGGTGGGCTAGTTGGCTCCAAGGGGCCCTCAAGATTGAAGGGGAATTATTTCCCCAACTTAAAATGCGCCACAGGGCGTGTTTGCACACGTCACCTCTGGCTCCATCCCCTCCCTTCACCACTGTGTAAACGCGCCCTGTAGCTGTTTTAGTTTGGGAGGTTAAGTCCCCTTGAATCCTGAGGGTCTGTAGGGTCCAACTAGCCCACTAGGTACCTCCACTAAGCGCCACAGAGCTGCGTTGCACAGAGATGTAAAAAGGGGCATGACCTGGACCACCTCTCTGCAACACAGCGCAGTTGCGCTTACTGGAAGCACCTGGTGGGCTAGTTAGCCCCCAGGGCCCCTCAGGATTGAAGGGGAATTATATCCGCAACTTATAATGCACCACAGGGCGTGTTTCCACGCGTTACCTCAGGCCCCGTCCCCTCACTTCCCCAATGTGTAAACACGCCCTGTGGCCGTTTTAAGTTGTGAGATTAAGTCCCCTTGAATCCTGAAGGTCCTTAGGGTCAAACTAGCCCACTAGGTAACTCCAGTAAGCGCCGTTGCAGAGAGGTTTAAAAAGGAGTACGGCCTAGACCATCTCTCTGCAACGCAGCACAATGGCACTTACTGGAAGCACCTGGTGGGCTAGTTGGTCCCCAGGGGCTCTCAGGATTGAAGGGGAAATATTTCCCCAACTTAAAACGCGCCACAGGACATGTTTGCACACGTCACCTCAGACTCCATCCCCTCCCTACACCACTGTGTAAACGCGCCCTGTGGCCTTTTTAATTTGGGATCCTGAGGGTCCCTGGGGTGCGACTAGCCCACCAGGTACCCCCATTAAGCACCACAGAGCTGCTTTGCAGAAAAGTGTAAAAAGGAGCGTGGCAGCTCCCTGGTGCATACTGGAGGTTACTGGTGGGCTAGTTGGCCCCCAGGGACCTACAGTATTCAAGGGCAAATAGTTCCCCATCTGCAAACGCGCCAGGGGGTGCGTTTGAAGAGTGCTGCAACGAGGGGGCGGGGCCGGTCTTTTTCTTTCTTTATTTTTTATGAAGGGGGGCTGTGCGGCCCCCCTTCTTTTTCTAATTAATTGGCCCTGGGGACCCATCCCCCAGGGACTGCGCGTATTTAAAAAAAATAAAAACTTTGAAGGGGGTCACGTGGCCCCCCTCCTGAGGCCATAATTGGCCCGGGGGACCCCATCCCCCAAGACCTGGCCATTTTTTTAAATCACTTTTTTAAGGGGGGCTGTGTAGCCACCCTCCTTCGGCCATTTATGGCCCCGGGGACCCCATCCCCCTGGGCCGGCCTTTTCTTTTTAAATTTTTTTAAAATATAATTGGGGAGGTGGGCCGTGTGGCCCCCCATCCCGGGCCCCTTATGGCCCTGGGGACCCAATCCCCAGGGGTTGGCCCTCTCCGTTGGGGACCGTGGGGGGTCCCCAACCCCCCCACGGTCCAGCCAGCTCCCCAGGTCCTGCGGGAGCCGGCATTGCTTTTCCACATTGGGAGCTGCTAAGATGCAGCACCCCGTTTGGAAAAGCAATCGTCTTTGGTGATTGGAAGAGAGAGCAGGTTTCCTGCTCTCTCTTACAAATACCAAAGCAGTTTGCTATGGCAGGGTGGAAGCCGTGAGGCTCCCGCCCTACAATAGCAAACTACAGTGTCCCGGGGGTGGGCACCCTGGGACACTGCAGGAGCCGGCCCTGGGGGGTGGCGGTCCCCAGGGCCATGACAAGGGCTCCAAGAGGGGGGCGCGCGGACCCCCTCCCAACATTTACAGAGCCCGGGGGGGGTGGCCCCCCATTACATTAAAAATATTGCCCCCGGGACTTGCCTTCCCCGGGGGCTAAATACTAATGAAGCGCGGGAATCCGTGCTTCGTTTTTTTTTCCCGCGCCCGGATCCGCGGATCCTCCACAGATTTTCCCATTCTTAAGAAAAAAAAAATATGAGGCCCTGGGGGTCCTCGTGGGACCCCCTAAGCAGGCCTAGGGGGTCAGGGTGTTTCTACCCTGCCTCCTTTTTGCGTTTTTCACACTTGGATGACTGATTTCTTGTGCCTCGGTTCTACCGAGGCACAAGATGGCTACCAACACTTCCTGGTTTGGAGTGTTGACCGCCAATTAGCTCGTGATCGGGAGGGTGCGCGGATCCTCCGCAGCCATAGATATATATGTGATTTTACTTTTGATTTTCTCAGCAACTACTGAACGGATTCATACCATTTAACAAAAAGGGTTCTTTCTGAACCAAGAACTATCTCTTTGCCAAATTTGGTGTAATTCCGTTCAGCATTTCGGGCTGTAGCCGTGTCTAAAGTTTCCTATGGAAAATTGCATGGAGAAAACACGTTTTGGGACCCCCCTTTTTTCTCAGCCCATGCTTGCAGAATCACCCCAAAACTTTCGGGATAGGCAGGGAAACCTCATCTCTCTTTCAAAATCCAAGCAATATTACTTTTCCACACGGGGAGCTGCATGTTAGCAGCTCCCCAAGTGGAAAAGCAATGCCGGCTCCCGAAGGACGCGGGGAGCCGGCTGGGTCCGTGGGGGCGTTGGGGCTCACCCCACTGTCCCCAACGTTTTTTAATAAACCCCAGGGGATGGGGTCCCGGGGATAATAAAAATTAGTGATAGGGGCTATTTTTTTTTTCTACGGTAAAATTAGGAGTCGCGCATCCTAACGCGTTGGGTGCACGATTTCTCTTGCATAGGGTGCACGGTTCCTAACGCGTTGGGTGCGCAGATCCAAGGGGAAAAAAATGAACTTTTTGGGAGATAAACATCAAGCTTAAGTGTTTTGTTCTTGAGTGGCTCTAAAAAGAGCTGTTGTGTTCATAGAGAGTTTTTGGTACTTATAAGTAAGTACCTATACAGAGTCTAAAGTTGTTGAGGAAGACTCTGTTTCCTTCATCAGTAAAGTGTACTCCATCTCTCCTATACACCTCTTGCATATGAAAGCGCAGATTGTTATTGTAAATTGACCCCATTCTATAGTCTCTGAGAAAAGCAGAAACAGATTTATTCACATGTTTCCTAGTTTCTCAATTTGTGGACAAAAATGATTGGACCAGTTCCATTTCTGCCTTTGGCATATGTTAGAATACACAAAGGCAGTTTTGGGAAAAAGTGAAATCAATTCTGCAAAGGTGTCCTTCACAAGCATTTCCAGACCTACCCCAGTCAAAGTGCCAAGGTCATTGCCACCACAGTGCACTATTATGAGGTCAGGGTGTTGGATATGCATAAAGGATTTTACCAATGGCATCAATTGGTGCCACTTTAACCCTCTCTGTCCAATCCATTTAATGTCTACATTTGGCAAACCTAGGTCTTTGTGAATGCCTTTGTTTTCTGCATACCTTTGGCTCCAGAAAATATATCTGTGTCCCACAATCCACACTCTAAGCATCTTGAAGGGAGGTCTGGATGCACTCAGATGGTTTCTCTAAATGAAATGGCAGTTTGAAAAGTAAGATTTTTCTAAAATGGTGGCTAAGATGCAGTTTTGAAAAAAGACAAGAAATCATTGGTTGTTTGGCAACCTTCTACACTGAAAGGTAGGGTGCATGTTTCTGTTTTTTAAATGCATGATTCTTATTGGTTAACAAGAACTGATTGAAAGGAACATTATATATGATAAGCTGAAAAGTCAAGCACACTTGCTGTCTTGATTAGCAACATTGTGTGCTGAACTTGTGACCTGTGTGCTCAGTTCAGTGTTCCGTGATCGGTTCCTATGGTAACAGGCAGAAGGCAGATTGGGGGTAGGGTTCAAATTTATGTCATTTTGAAAGGGTTGAAATGTTTAACCAACAGAAATGTGTGTTAGCTTTTGAATGTATGGGGGAAGGAATGTGATTTGATGTTTACATGTATATGTGTGGAAAATGAAAGGGAAACTTTGCCATTCTTTGGTTTTGCTGACAGGTGCACAGTGCAGAGATTCTGTATAACAAAATATGGTGTGTGACTGATATACTTCTTAATCTACAAAACAACTTGTAAAGTGAGTTATTTAATTGTGAGGGGATGTATGTGGTCTATTTTGATTTTAATCAGACTAATGTGTTTCTCCTGCTAAAGTGCAGGGAGTACTTTTTTTTGTCTACAATCTTATTGTCAGTGTGTGTGCATGTAGAAACCATTCTGTGATAAGCATTTGTGTTTTTTATGTGTTTGCAGACAGATAACTGTGCTGTGTTTATATTTTGGCACAATTAGAAACCAGTCATTGTTTATGAATTTGCAAAGTGAGTCATGTTTCTACACTCAAATGTAGTATTCGTAGACTAAGAAATGTGTTTTGGTATAGTGCAAGGGATAGTGTTGTTTGTCTAGAATCAGACAGTGAGTCTGTGTGCATTTAGGAATCATTTTGAGAGAAAATGTTGGTACTAATCTGTAGTAGAAGATTTTCTGCAATGTGTGCAGTCACCTTAGATCTTATGGACTAGTAAATGTATTTTGTTCAAGGGATAGTGTTGCTTGTCTACAATCACACTGTGAGTTTGTGTGCATTTGGGTAACAATTGTGAGAGAAGCATTTGGTAACATTGTGTATTTGCTGACAGATAACTGTTTTAAAACCTGTCATGTTGTCAAGTTTTAGTAGCATTAGAAGCCAGTCATTGCTTATGCATTGATAAAATGAGTCAGGCTTTGACACTAAAGTGCAGTACTTAAATATGTAGATTGTGTGCAGTCCCCTTACCCCTTCCTGAGTAGTGAGTGAGTTTTGGTAAACTCCTAGGGATAGTGTTGCTAGTCTAGAATCACGCTGAGAGTCTGTGTGCATTTGGGAACCACTGTGAGAGAAGCATTTGGGTACTTCATATGTTTGAATACGCATAACTGCTTAAAAACTTTCCTGTTCTCAAGTTTTGGTAGAATTAGAAGGCAGTCATTGCTTATGTATTCACCCAGGAACTGTCCTTGCAATACTGTAAACATTCAGTTAATATTCAAGTAGTAACGGAGTGAGGCAGGCCTTAGCACATGCATTGAATCAAATGCTTATCCACTATGCATGCAGTCCTCTAACCATCTAAACATTTCTCTTTCACACCTTTAATTCCACAGTCAGTATCCATACACTTCCAGCAAACACCGTTTCACTCCCCTTGTACTCCTCTAGTGACCCATTCAGCACAATGTACTAATCCATTCACTGCGCCAAAACCCAAACACTTATAAATTCACCGAGGCATTCTCCTTGTTGTACTCTAATGATTCAGTTAGTACCCATGTACTTATGTAGTGAACCTGGACTTAGCACATGGACTACTTGAAACGTCTATCCACTATGCATGCTTGCTTCAAATCACCTATACAATTGTCTTTCACACCTTCAATTGCCCAGTCAGTATCTATATACTCTAATAAACATTCTGTCACTCCCCTTGCACACCTCCAGTGATTCATCCAGCACCATGTACTAATCTATTCACTGCGCCAAAATCCAGAAACTTAAAAGATTCATGCAGGCACTTTCCTTGCAGTACTCTAATGATTCAGTCAGTACTCAGGTACTCATGCAGTGACCCAGGCCTTAGATAATGGACTGCTTCAAATGCATGTAGGTCTCTAACCACCTACACACTTGTCTTTCACACCTTCAATATCCCAGTCAGTATTTATACTGTTTCTGCAAACACCCTGTTACTCCCCTTACACTTCTCCAGTGACCCATTCAGCACCATGTACTAATCCATTTACTGCGCCAAAAGCCAAACACTTATAAATTCGCTGAGGCACTCTCCTTGTACTTCTCTAATGATTCAGTCAGTACCCAGGTACTTATGTAGTGCCCCCGGTTTTAGCACATGGACTACTTCAAATGACTATCCATTATGCATGCAGGCCTCTAACCATCTACACAATTGTCTTTCACACCTTCATTTGCCCAGTCAGTATCTATCTACTCCAATAAACACCCTGTCACTCCCCCTGCACACCTCCAGTGACTCATTCAGCAGCATGTACTAATCTATTCACTGCGCCAAAACCCAAAAACTTAAAAGATTTATCCAGGCACTCTCCTTGCAGTACTCTAATGATTCAGTCACTACCCAGGTACTGATGTAGTGACCCATGCCTTAGCCCATGGAGTGCTTCAAACGTCTGTCCAGTATGCATGCAGTCCTCTAGTCACCTACACATGTGTCTTTCGCTTTTTCAATTAACTAGTCAGTATCTATAAACTCCAGTAAACACTCTTTCAGTCCACTTCCACACCTCTACTGACTCATCTGGCACTATGCAATAATCTATTCACAGCACCAAAACACAAAAAACTAAAAAGATTAACCCAGGCACTCTCCTTGCAGTAGTGTAATGATTCAGTCAGTACCCAGGTAATCATGCAGTGTCTGAGGTCTTAGCTCATGGACTGTTTAAACGTCTATCCACTTTGCATGCAGGCCTCTAGTCACCTACACACTTGTCTTTGACTTGTTTAATTAACTAGTCTGTATCTATAAACTTCAATAAACACCCTGTCACTCATCTTGCACACCTCCAGTGACTGATCCAGTACCATGTACTAATCTATTCACTGCGCAAAAACCGAAAAACTGAAGAGTTTCATCCTGGCAGTCCCCTAGCAGTAGTTTAATGATTCAGTCAGTATGCAGGTACTCATGCAGTGAACTGTGCATTACCACATGGACTGCTTCAAAGGTCTATCCAGTATGCATGCAGTCTTCTAACATACTATACACTTGTCTTTAACAGCTTCAATTCCCCAGTCAGTATCCAGCAAACACCATGTCACTCCCCTTGCACTGTTCCAGTGACTTATTCAGTATCATGTAGTAATGCATTCACTGCGCCAAAACTGAAACACTTATAAATTCTCCCAGGCACGCTTCTTGCAATAGTCTAATCATTCAGTCAGCACCTAAGTACTAATGGAGTGAGGCTCGCCTTAGCACATGGATTGATTCAAACGTGTTTCCACTATGCATGGAGGTCTCTAAGTACCAACAAAATTGTCTTTCAGACCTTCAATTTCTCTGTCAGTATCTATAAACTCCAATAAACACTCTGTCACTTTAATTGCACACCTCCACTGACTCATTTGGCACTAAGTACTAATCTATTCACTGCACTAGAACCCAAAAACATAAAAAGATTCACCCAGTCAGTCTGTTTGTAGTACTCTAATGATTCAGTCAGTACTCAGGTAGTTTTGCAGTGATCCAAGTGTTACTCTATGGACTGTTTCAAACGTCTATCCACTATGCATGTAGGTCTGTAGCCAGCTACACACTTGTTTTTCACACCTTCAATATCCCAGACAGAATTCATACAGTTTCCGCAAACACCCTGTCACTCCCCTTATACTTCTCCCGTGACTTATTCAGCATCATGTACTAATGTATTTATTGCACCAAAATACAAATACTTATAATTTCATCCTGGCACTCTCCTCGCAATACTCAAAACATTCAGTCAGTATCCAAGTACTATTCGAGACAGGCCTTAACATATGGATGGATTCAAACATGTATCCACTATGCATGTATGTCACTAATCACCTACACACTTGTCTTTCACACCATCAATATCCATGTCAGTATTCATATACTTCTAGGAAACACCCTGTCACTCACCCAGTTTCTTTCCTTATAGTATTGTAATCATTCAGTCAGTTAGCATGTACTCTTTTAGTGAGGTAGGCTTTAGGGCCTGAACTGCTTCAAAGTAGTATGCACTATGCATGTAGTGTTTTAACCATCATCACACTTGTGCTTCAGGGCTATAGTTTCTTAGTCAGTGTTTATATAAAATGGGTTTCTACAGTAATAGAATAGTATACATTTGAAAGTTATTAATATACATTTATTTGTGATTCTTTCTTACAGATACTGTTTTTCAATGTTAAAATAGAGAAATCATGCCAGAAAAAAAAGAAAAAGAAAAGAACAGAGACAGGAGAATTACTTGAAGAAACATCAACCACAAGTATTGAATTAACAAGATAATGTGGCTAAAAAGAAAAAATCTTCTGTTCAAAATCACAAAGCAATTTATGAAAAATGTTTGTAGGACCAAACAGAATGTACAGAATGCTGAAACCTCTGAGAATGCTTCAACTAGAAAAAAAATTCAAAATAAGAGGAAAAGCAAAAAAGCAAATGGACAGTCAAAAGAGACAAAGTATGGTAAAAGAAGGCAAAATCAGTATAAGGAATTACGCAAAAAAATATTTTACAAGAGATTAGTACATAATTTGCTGAAAGATGTGAAGAAATATAAAAAGAGAGCTCTATTTTATAAAAATTGTTGAAAAGGCTTTTGAAGTAAAAAGGAAACTATTCATTTTAGTATTAAACAGAATTCAATCACTAGATAACCCAATCAATTTAATGAAGGTCAAAAGTAGGAGGAGAAGAGTAATTAATAGAAAAACAAATGTGTTTTTTTTGGGAGAATGGAAACACAGTTCCAGTTCAGAGCCTTTCTTTAATTAAGAGAGCTATTTACAGAGCAAACAATTATTGTATGCAGTTGACACCAGTGGTAGAGGTTATGAGGTTAGAGATGGTTGTCCAATTGAGAAAGAGAAAATGAATGAAAGAAATGCAGAAGAAGTGATAGCTGATGAAGTTCTAGGGAGACGTCCTAAACACCCTGTGTACACTTCGGATTGCAGTAGTATTTGTAGTGTACGACAAGAATCTATTGATAAATTATGTCGTTTTTTACAAGCATATAGTAAAAAAAGTGTTAAATAAAAGATTAGGTGTTGCAAGGACTAGACCCTTGCAGAGTGAGAAAAAATACTGGTTTGCAAGGTCATTCTCTGGCTTGTCTTTCTAGGAAAGTTTTTCAAAGTATTTTTCACCATTTCAGGATGCTGGCAGTACATCATACTCAATGCGGAAGTTAGTGGGAAGATTGTATTATGCAAAAAGTCCAGCACTAAAGTTAAATGAGTTGAACAGTGCTCTTTTGCGTGGCTCAGTATCAGATGTGAAGAAGGTTTGTGATGATATTGAGTTTTGTTACTTTGGTCCTCAGCAAGAGAGTGCAGAAATGGACACATTAGTAGAACAAAATGTTGAATACAATGTAGAACCCATAATTACAAAAAATGTTGAGGATGAAATCACAAAGTTTAAGGTAATTTCAGGTGAAAGACGAAATGTTACTTGTATTTGTTGTCGGCGAAGTCACTATAAAAATCAGACTAGGGGTGTCAATCTGTATTTAAAAAGTGAAATAGAAGATAATGATAAGTGGATGGAGTTTGCAACTTATTTGGTGGTAGAGGATTGTTTTGATTTCGGATCTGAGCAGCGTATTTGCAAATATTGTTATAGCAAATTAGATGAGAATTAAATGCCTGCTAGAGCTGTTCATAATAATCTAGAGTTGGTTGCTATTCCTCCAAAGCTGATAGATTTAAATACGTATGATTCTATTCTCATTCAAGGTGTGCACCCGTTTCAGGCTATTGTTCGTAGGGAGCCTAAAACAGGTAAATTACCTCCATCAGAGTTACAAAGAGGATTGAAAGGAAGAGTTGTGTATTTACCGTTAGATTTAAAGAAAAATATTGAAACTATTGGTGTTGACCAGGCGGAAAATGAACCACTAGTCATTCTAGTTATTGGTGTTCCTACTAAGAATAAGAAAATCTGGCAAGAGTTAGTGCATGTTAGAAAAGTGCACAAGGCATCATTGTATCTGATAAAAAATAATGAGTACTATAGAAATATGTTTGTAGGAGAAGAAGAAATAGATTTAGCAGAAGATACTGAAACATTAAGTAGACAAATTGAAAAAGTGGACATGTCCAGATGTGAAGAAATCAATGAACATTACAGTGTACATCAACTTCATTCCAAAGAGGTGATGGGGAATACGATTGAGTTGTTCCAAATGAAAAAAGCAAGTGGAAGTCTCATGAGTGTATGGGAAGAGAGCTTGGAAGCTTGTTGTTTCCCGCAGGTGTTTCCAACAGGAAAAGGTGGACGATATGATGAAAATCCTGTGCAGATTACTGCATCTGAATATCGGACAACAAGATTATATGCAGAAGATCCAAGATTTCGACAATGTATCCCTTATATGTTTCATCTTCTGTTTGAAAGTGACTTGTCTGGACTTTCATATGCAGTAAATCACATTTTAAAAACTGGAATGCATCTGCAAAATGTAACTGCAAAGGATTTTATGGATAAAGTGCATCAGAGAGATGATCATTTAGAATCTCAGTTGATTAATCTGATGGCATGTCAGCGTGGGACTAATGAATATTGGTACAGTCGTCATGGAAAACTGAAATGTATGCTACGGAACTTGGGAACTTCTACATGGTTTGTTACACTAAGCTGTGCTGAGTATGCTTGGGATGATTTACTTGAATTTCTTCCAGAGGCAAATTCCAATATAAAAAATATTGAATACAAGACACCTGGAGAATTGTGCTCTTTGGATCCTGTTAATCTATGCAATATTTCAGTCATAGATTTGAAGCTATGATGTCTTTCATCTGCAATAAAAAGAATCCTCCTCTTGGACAAGTTGTGGATTTCTTTTGGCGAAAGGGTATCAAGCAAGAGGTGCTCCTCATATACATATGTTGTTATGGATCAAGGACGCCCCAAATTTGGAACAGATTCAGATAAAACAGTTTTGTCTTTCATTGAAGATTACGCCACATGTGCTGTACCCAATAGCAGAGAAGATAAAAACTTAAAACAACAAGTCTTACGATTCCAAAGCCATAGGTGTGGAAAATACTGTAGATGAAAGTACAAGTCAAAGGATAAGTTCTATACCAAATGTCATTTTGGATTTCCACGTCCTGTATTATCCAAAGGAAGAGTGAACAGTTTAATGTCAGCTATGCGACATACCATCACAAGAAAATCTCCGAAAAATACCTACAACTTAAGAAGAAGCGAAGAATCAAAATACAGAAATGACTACAATCCAGTTATTTTATCCATGTGGAACGCTAACATGGATATTCAGTATGTTGTGGAAAATTCCATTGCTGTTGCTCGATATGTAACGTCCTACATTACTAAATCGGAAAAGACGGAATTGAAAGAAATGTGGGAAGAGATTTCTCACGAGAAGACTAGAAGTAAGAAATTATACAGTTTCAGTTTGAAGATGTTATCGCATCGGAAAATTGGAGCATATGAATGTTCAGATCGGTTATCATCTGCAAGTCTATATTCCAAAAGTAGAAGAATCATTTGGGTGAGTCTAGGTCTTGCAGGAATGAGAAATCGGGTACTGAAATCTGTTCAAGAAATTGAATATTTAGCAGAAAAAGAACCAGAAAGTACAGATATTTTGAAAACGAATATGTTGGACACATATTACCCAAACAGAAGTCATCATCTTGAGAACGTGTGTCTCTATGAAGTGCTGCAAAACTACAGTTTTAAACGGAATACTACAGAGAACATCAATGATGGAAAATATGCAGTGATTGGTTCCGAAGGATGTCTGGTGAAACAAAGGAAAGGAAATGTAATTAATCACAGGAAACTAAGTTGTGACACTGCTGACAAAAGGGAATTTTACTAATTAGCCCTTTTGCAAATGTTAAAACCGTGGCGTTCAGAACTGGAATTACTTGGAGATTTTCAGAGCTATGAAGATTCATTTAATGCTTGTAAAGATACCATACAATGCAGTGCTTTTGCAAATTATGTGAAAATGTTGAATGATGAAATTGATCAAGAAGCTACAACTGCAGCTGAGATTGCTAGAGACAGTTCTCAAGACAGTCAAAGTTCTGCTGCACTGAGTCAAGATCCACTAGGACAACCAATTGTTCAAAATGAAGCAGCGACTGCCATGAATGAGGTGGAAACAGTAATGTATCAAGCCCAAGAAGATGTAATACAGTTAGGAAACTTGGAAGAACAACTTTGGTGCCGATTAGGATCCTGGAAAAATTTTCCCCGTACGACTCGTATCCGGTCTTTTTACCGTACGAATCGTACAAGTGCCGTACAAACTGCCAAGTACGATTCGCATGGGAAAAACTCCATACAAATTGCATTGGGAATAATTCCCCACACGTCCTCGGGTCGGAAAATGTGTCCGACACGTCCCCGGACGATTTACCGTACAAACGTGAAAAGTGAAGTCCGACCGCGCAAGTACGATCCATCCCGTGCGTCCGATGTCACAACCGAACTCCCATAGCAACCATGGAGACATGTGCCCAAAAAGTGCCGGAAATGCGAAGTACGCCGTGAAACGTTCAGATTAGGGGGCCCACATACGCGCTGAACACCCCCCCAGCCCCCGTATGTACGCGCCGAACCCCCCGTGTATGTACACCCGTGTACGTACGAGTGGGGGTTCGACTCGTTCGTACACGGGTGTACATACACGGGTGGGGGTTCGACTCGTACGTACACGGGTGTACATACACGGGGGTTCGGCTCGTACTCACGGGGGCTGGGGGGGGGTACGGCGCATACCGGGCCCCCTAATCTGGTCGTTTCACGGCGTACTTCGCATTTCCGGCACTTTTTGGGTGCCGTAAAAATATTGCCGTCCTGACTGCTGTCGGTTCGATTCGCACTTCCTGGGTCGTGAAACGCTGCCTGAAAGCGTCCCGACGTCACGTCGGAGCATTCCCGGATCGTTTGTATATTTTCGTCGGTCGGTGTTTTGTATGACTCGTACGGAAATGGTGTTTCCGTGCGAATCGTACTTCCATGTTTGTAATGTTTTTGTCCCGGGTACGATTCGGACGGAGAAAACGCTCCGACCGACGGTTCATACCCGGTTTTTCCAGGATCCTAATCGGCACCTAAATGTTGAACAGAAACGAATATATCAACAAGTGAAAGAGCAGATTGACCATGGATTACTTCATGAAAAGAAAGGGTGCTCATGTACATCATTTCAACCTATCCAAATGTATGTGAGTGGTCAAGCTGGAATAAGAAAAAGTTTCTTAATTAAAGTAATTACAAGTTATCTGCAGAAAACAACTGAGTCGCATTTGTCTTGTGTTGTCACTGCTCCAACTGGGTTGGCAGCACATAACATTAAAGGAATTACTTTACATCGTTTACTAATGCTACCAGTAGAGCATGAGAACAAATGGGAATACCACAAGCTATCTGGAAAAGCTTGTTGTGAAGTTTCAAGAGTCCTGAAGAAAATGAAACTTCTCATTATTGATGAGATAAGCATGGTCTCAAACTTGATGCTTGCCTTTGTGCATTTAAGAATGCAGCAAATTCTTAAAACAGAGTATGACGTGTTCTTTGGAGGAAATCACGTCATAGTTTTTGGAGATCTACTGCAACTGACTCCGGTAAAAGGACAACCGGTTTTTAAAACACTTGCACATGAAGATACCAGAAAGTGTCTTGGTAGTGTTGGTAACGTGAACATTTGGACATATTTTGAATAAGGCTGGGTGTCGTGCGCCGCTTTGCCCACGGAGTGCACGTAGCGCTGCCTGCTTCGCCGTTTACGAAGTAGGCGTAGCAGGCAGCGCTACGCACACTCCGCTGCGAAGCAGAGCTGCCTGCCACATACCACCCACCCTCATTTTAAAATAGTTTAAAGAATGTAAAAAGTAAATAAATCACCTTAGCTGCAGTGCGGCATCCCGGGGCTCCCTCTTCCTGCTTGCCGGCAACTTCTTCACACAAATGCGCATGCGTGGACGCCCGCGCATGCGCATTTCTTGCGAGAAATCCAGGACGCCGCACTGCAGGTAAGGTAATTTATTTACTTTTTACATTTAAATTATTTTAAAATGAGGGTGGGTGGGCGGCGCTTAATGGGGCTACGCGGAGCGCGCGAGTGTGCGTAGATTTTGCCACACTACACGCTGCTCCACATAGCCCCACTACGCCCACTACGCTGAGGGTTAATTTTGAATACAAAGAATTGACAACAAATATGCAACAGGTAAATGATGCTGAATATGGAAGTATTCTTCAAGATATAAGAATTGGAATTCTGACAGAACATGGCAAACAAGCTTTGGAGAGTCGATTACTTTGCAATTTGTTTCCAAAAGAAAATGTAGTTCCTGAGAAAGTGTACATGAAAATTGCAGGAAATAAATCAGTGATCTGCTTAATGCCAACACTGCGCGAGTGTTCCATATTCAACGAAGAACTATTGAAACTGGAAAATGAAGAAATTATAAAAATGGAAACCATCGATAAAATAGAGCATGAAGGAATCACTATTACTTTGATGGGAAAGTTCCAAAAAAAATGGATTTTTTAGAAAAAAAATATCTAAAACAGCTGGTTTAGAAAAGACACTAGATGCATGTGTAAACTGTCGGGTAATTTTAAGGCGTAATTTGGATGTAGAAAAAGGTTTAGTTAATGGAGCAATGGGTAAAGTGGTGGATTTTGTTAATTATCAGAAAAAAGAAGGAACTGAATTTTTAAAAATTAAATTTGATCAGATTGAAGAAGTTAAAGAAATTGGTTGTTGTTCAGTTCGTTTTTTGCTTGTTAAAGATTTATATGTCCGTAGGAAACAATTTCCATTTTCTTGGGCATATGCAGTGACTATTCATAAATCTCAAGGATTAAGTTTAGTGAACATTGGATCTACCGTATTTAAAGAGGGTATGGCATATGTTGCTTTTTCGCGAGTCAAAACATTATCTGGTTTGTTTTTGATTGATTTTGATGCCACAAAGGTTATTGCAGATGCAAACTGTGTAAAAGAGTATAATAGGTGAAAAAGGGTGTATGCTCCCAGTTTAGGTCAATATCCTGTATTTGAAAAGCATGTGGTTGGTCGAAAAAAAAGGTTTAGAATATCTGTTCTGAAGGTGTAGAGAAGGGAAAAGAACAAGATAATATTGTGATTGCAACTAAAAAGAAAATGGACACTATTGAAGAGATTGTTGGTTATCAGTTTGAAAATAGTTCAGGTGTCAACTGCTATGCTAATGTAGTGGTCAATGTTGTTTTTTATCTTGAAGGTTTGCAAGAACAAATTATGCAGAATCGGCAAAAAAGATTTTGTTCTCTGTTACATTCTGTTTATGAAAAATTGACAACAGATACAAGTAAAATACAATCTGTTTCAGATGTTCATAATCTTTTGGATGTGTGTTCTGGATCCACACAATTTACACAAAATATCCAACAAGATGCTCAGGAATTTTTAATGTATATGCTTACCATTTTTGAAAATGAAGGTGTAGAAATAGAAAATATGTTTGACCTTTCTTACAAATGGGAACATCTTTGTGAAAATTGCATGTATACATGTACCACTAATGTAGACACTGAAAGATTTCTGTATTTAACATTACCAGACTGTAAATCAGTGTCTTAAAAAAATTAGATAAAGGTGCAAAGCAAAACATTGAGTGTAGCCAATGTAAATCAGAAATGTTATCCACATTATTTTTAACGAAATATGGACATACATAATGATGCAACGTTGTACAGCTGATTGAAGAAAATTTGATACTTTAATAAAGCAATTTGTAGCAACACAACTATCAATATCAGGAAGGACTTTTGTAACAATTGCATTAATTTTCCATGATGGTCCTTCCAAAACATCTGGACATTACACTGCCTATCTAAAATGTGACAAAATCTGAACACTTTGTAATGATTCCCAGTTGGTTTTCAAACAACGTTTGCCTAGGGAATTACCAAATTCCTACCTAATATTTTTAAAGTCAAAGTTTTAGGAAGATAATTCACTCTCTGAGGAATTTATTATTATAATTTAATAGGGCTACCATTGGACAATTTACATAAAAAGGACTGCAAAAATACCATTTGGCCTCAAGAAAAGGTATGTTTGAATTATGGACTTTTTTGTGCTTATTGACTTGGTGAATATTTTAAAGCGACACCATTTACAGTTTTTATAAGTTAAGGTTATAAAATTGTGTTAGCCATTTCATATATGTGTGATTTGTGTTCTCTGGTATTTTACTGAGAATAGCATGTTGGCTTTTTTTAAACAATCTTTTTGATTGTTTTTTGTTTGCCCGCTGTTGATGAGTATGATTGAAATCACTATTTCTAGTGAAATTCAATATATTCTGAGAACAGCAAAAAAGGCAAACAAATTACTTTGTTGAAATTATGATGTGTTATAAAAAATGTATTATTACATGTTATAACTATTTTTTTTCTTTTACAGATCCTAATTCTAAAATAAGCAATTTACATGACAAAAAAAATCTGAAAAAAATGTGTACCATTTTTAATTTCTATTACTGTGAAGGTAAGTTTAACTAAGTATTAATGTGCAGAATGGGCAAATCTGCAAAAAGCTACAAAAACACGTTTTTAAAAATACTCTGTTTATACCTATGTAGTTTTGAAATCTCTCTGTTATCGGATATCATGTGACCTCCAAAAAAACAGATTTGAGTGGTTCATAATATTTCCCATTGTACCTATTGAAGGACCGCAATCATTTTAATCATTCTTCTTTGAGCATCTTTGCAGAAAAAACTCTGTGCTTACCTTCTATCATTCGCAAGCAATTTTAAAAACTGAAATATGTCACTTTTTGTAACATAGTTATTGCGCACGACACTCTTTCATAATTACAAAGAGAGGAAAAGGCACTCTGTGTACTTGGTCTACTCCATGTAATACAACCTCATCATACATACCACTTTGCGTTGAAAGGGTGTTCTATAAGTGGTGTTGTGCGTGATTGCACTGAATACTCATAGAACAAGACACATCTCCAGATTAATCAGAAATCATAAATCTTGATATGTGTGCGAATGCTGCACCATTCTCCAATTGGTGTAGGAAAGAACAACAAGGAGAATTGTTTTCATTTCTCCTCATTTTTTAATCTTCAATGCATGCTAAAATGTTCAGCATACATTGAAGGAGAAAAATGTGTTTCCTGATTGGTTTTTTGTAGGGAGGTGTGTCTTCCTGCACAAAAACAAACAGCACATGACACAGATATCCTTGTACCATGGTGCAACGGTGCCTGTGTCACCACATGGCTGCAGTTTAAGCAGCTGTGCAGAGAGAAGCATAGTTTTGCAACATATTTACGTACATATGTTGAATCCCTGTGCTTCGGAAGTACCACAGCACACTGCAGTTAAAGAGCTTACTGTGTGATGCTGCAGCACTTCCTCATAGTTCTGCACTTATACATTCACCATACACTACTAATGCATTCATTCAGTCAATTACGTACTACACATACATTCATCTATTCTTTCACACACTAACAAACAAATGTAGCTCTTTTTTTAAACCAGCAAAAATAGTTCTTAGAAGAACTTTTTTTTTTCTTTTATATTTTTTTGGGGTTTTTTCAACGATTTTGTGATTTTTTATTTTTTTAAACAAAAAAAGGGAACATGAAGAACAAAAAAGTGAACTTTAGGAAAAAAAATACAAATCATTAACAGTGATGGTTTCTCTGCTCCCTGCAGATAACCTCAACGGACTGCTCATTGCATTTAATGCAACTAATTTTAAGTTGTCCAAATTCGGGACGTATGTCCGGGTGAACAACAGTTGGTGGTGCTGTAGATGTACTTGCCACTGCTGGCGGAGGGTTGTGACGCATTCTTCTGCATTCTTCCCTTGCCAGGTTGATGGGGTGGAGAGTCCTGAGGCAAGAGTATTTTTTAGTTGGATCTCCTCGTTATAGGACTCTCTGGCAAATTTTGCACATCACCTTCGTTGCATTTGTCTTTGTTTCTCCATCAGGAAAGGTAAAAAATTTCCACACCATTGAACTATATCGTTGAGGACGAGGAGCTTCTGGAAGAAATCTACCATCTGAAGAATGTTCTGAACCAGATGGTGCTTGCTGTCCAGTAGCCATTTTCTTTAGAATGAAAAGAATGGCAGCTGTGGAAATCTCCCCAAAAAAGTTCTTCTCTGCAGAGAGATGCCCCTCCAAAGAAGGTCAAAGAAGAATGATTGAAATGGGTGGGGTCTTACAATAATTAGAATAGGAAGAGTAGTGAACCAATCAAATATTTTTTTTTTCAGGTCACATGGGATCCACACACCGTGCGCATACGCAGCACGCACCCAGCCCGCATCCGCGAAATTGAATTAAAAAAAAATATAGGATTAGAAGTAAAAATATATTACTTTTATGAGTAGTTTAGAGTTTGTCTTCAATTAATATTCACATGAAATACATGTATGTTTTTTTAAATGTAAAATATTTTGCGGGATTCGCGCACCAACCGCGTCATATACGTATATGATGTATCGCGGAAGCGCGCAAGCGTCGCGTAACGTGAATTGTACATGTCGCGAATAGGCTTGGAGTCGCGTACCTTTCACATTGCAATCGCGCACCAAACACGTACCCAACGCATACCGTATGCGGATGCTTTCGCGCAGGGACCGAGAACGGTGCGCATAGGGTGCGTGAATCCCCCCCAAAATTGAAAAAAAATAATAAAATAAAGCTTTGAAAATAAAGTTACAAAAATATTTTAGAAAATATAAAACAATATTTTAAAAAAAATTACAATTTGTTTTTTAAAACAATCCAATGAAAATCATTAAACATCATAGCTTTAGAGATAAGTTATAGATAGGAATTAGCATTTAAAAAACCTTTAAAATTCACTGAAAACTCCATAGGTTTCATGCACGTTATAGTTAGGAATTGGCATTTTAAAAAACATATTTAAACCTTGCAGAAACACAGACTCACTGGATGACGTCATCAGTGATGTCATCAGTGATGTCATCAGTGATGTCACTGACCATGTCATGAGTGATGTAATATGTGAAGTCATCAGCAGTTCATTGCGGGGGTGCGAGTTATAGTTAGCTGAACTAACTATAACGGGGGAATTTCTAGGGTTTTGTACGAGGGAAATGTCCAGCTAACTATAACGCCCCTGAAACCTATGTTTTTTTAGTGAATTTCTAAGGTTTTTTAAATGCCAATTCCTAACTATAACGTGCATGAAACCTATGGTTTTTTCAGCGAATATATATATATATATATATATATATATATATATATATATATATATATATATATTCACTGAAAAAACCATAGGTTTCAGGGGTGTTATAGTTAGCTGGACATTTCCCTCGTACAAAACCCTAGAAATTCCCCTGTTATAGTCAGTTCAGCTAACTATAACCTGCGCCCCCACAATGCACTGCTGATGACGTCACATATTACATCACTCATGACATGGTCAGTGACATCACTGATGGCATCTCAAATGACATCACTGATGACATCACTGATGATATCATCTAGTGACTGTGTGTTTCTGTAAAGTTTAAATATGTTTTATATATTTATAGTGAAAGTCCTGTGGAAGAATGAGTGGCTGTACAAGTGTGTGAATGGATGATTTTCTAGGTAAGTAACTGACTATAAGTGAGTCATTAAATGTATCTTACTGCAGACTAGTGACTAAACTGTGTGAATGTCTGTATGTTTCTGTCTGTTGGTGTATAAGTGGCTGCATGGTTTTGTGAATAGCTATATGAGTGTCTATATGGGTTATTGATTGGTTGTCTGAGTATCTGTATGGGTGCCTGAGTGTTTGTGTGCGTAGGCTGTGTGTGACGCTGTGCATAGATGTGTGAGTGGTTGATTCTATGGGTCCATGATTTTAAGAGTGGATCTGTGATGAACTGTATGGTTGAGTGAGTGTACGTATGGGTGTGTTAGGGATTGAATTTATATCTCAGTGGTACATTTGTGACTAACTACATATGTGAAAGGCAGTATATATGCATGTAAGAGTATATAAGTGGGTATATGTGAGAGTGTGTGATTGTGAGAGTGACTGTATGGATGAGTGTGTGCTTGTATCAATGATTGTATAAGAGCGTAAGAATGTGGTACTATTTTCATGAGAAAGTGAACTTGAGTGTGTATAACTGCGTAGGTGAGTAAATGGGAGTATGATTAATTATTTGCATGACTGACTAGGTGTGAGAGTGCCTCTAGGGATGATTGGTGGTGTGTGAGTGTCTATGTAGGTGTATAAATGCATATGATAGTCTTGTACGGAGTGACTGTAAGTATGAGTGACTGTACAGGTGAGTGAGTGGAGGTGTATGGAGACCTAAGAGTAAATGAGTGGGTATGTAGTTATTGGTATTGGAGTATCTATGGTTTTGAGAATGGACGTGAAATTTTGAGTTGGTGTACCAACGGTTAAATCAGGGTGTGAGAAGATGCAGTAATTTATCACATGGATGATGTCATCAGTGATGTCATCAGTGATGTCATTTGAGATGTCATCAGTGATGTCATCAGTGATGTCACTGACCATGTCATGAGTGATGTAATATGTGACTTATTTTAAACAACAGTTGTCCCTTAGAACTGAGAAAGGATATACGGAGAAATAAATGCAGACTCAATTAGTACTGTATTAGGGACTTTTCCAGCCGGACAGAGGTCAAGATTTACTTATATGTTAATCATCAATCAAATACAAAAAATACACACAGTGGGACACAAGCCCGTGTCCTGTTTGCACAAGGGAAGGTGTGCAAGACAAAAGAAACAACTACGTAGGCTCAGGCAAAAGACATGGTTTGTCATAAGAAAAAATTACAACGTAAAAGGACGAACAATTCACGTAAACAACTTCATACTTTTGCAATAATTCAAATTTTTTAGCATATAAGGTGTTTTTAGAGTGTCGACAGCGTTTCGATCCATTGGGTAAATACAAGGATCATCATCAGGACAACAATTAATTGCCTGTAAGGTGGAGCCTGAATAACCGGAGGGATAAGGGATACAAGGAGCGGAATAGAGTAATTTAGTCAGCGGCAATAGAACCGTCTGAGAAGGGATTCAAAAGCTTGTCAATTAGGTCAATGGATAGTAGACATAACAGGACCCGCTAGGGAGCTTGGCGCTAAGGGGACAAGAAGCGCAGCAAAATGGTATAAGTAAATCTTGACCTCTGTCTGGCTGGACAAGTCCCTAATACAGTACTAATTGAGTCTGTATTTATTTCTCCATATATCCTTTCTCAGTTCTAAGGGACCACTGTTGTTTAGAATAATTAACTCCCAAGGTCCCAGACCAACCATTTTTGGGTGCCCTTGTTGTTTAAAATATGTAATATGTGATGTCATCAGCAGTGCATTGCGGGGGTGCGAGTTATAGTTAGCTGAACTAACTATAGCAGGGGAATTTCTAGGGTTCTGTACGAGGGAAATGTCCAGCTAACTATAACACCCCCGAAACCTATGGTTTTTTCAGTGAATTTCTAAGGTTTTTTAAATGCCAATTCCTAACTATAACGCCCCTGAAACCTATGGTTTTTTCAGTGAATTTCAAAGGTTTTTTAAATGCTAATTCCTATCTATAACTTATCTCTGAAGATATCATGTTTAATGATTTTGATTGGATTTGTATATTTTTCAAATTCAGTGTGCCAATTTCATTAATTACATTTTTTTTTAATTCTTTTTTATCACCATTTTTTAAACTTGTTTTTTCAATTAATTCTTTAAAAATTAAATATTATTTGAACTTACTAGCTTTTTCAAACATATATTTTTATATTTTTCAAAATATTTTTTGACCTATATGTGCAAAACTGTATTTTATATATATATTTTTTCAATGTTTTTGGATCCGCGCACCCTATGCGCACCGTTCTCGATTCCTACGCGTTAGCATCCGCGCATGGTATGCGTCGGGTACATGGTTAGTGTGTGATAGCAATGCGACCGGAACGCGGCACGTTCGATGTACGTAACGCGACATTTACGCGCTTCTGCGACGCGTCATCTGCGTCTATGATGCGGTAGGTGCGCGGATCCCGCGAAGTATTTAACATTTAAAAAAACAGATATATGTATTTCATGTGAATATTAATTGAAGAGAAACTCTAAACTACTCTTAAAAGTAATATATTTATACATCTAGCCTATATTCCTTTTAAAATCAATTTCGCGGATGCTCGCTGGGTGTGTGATGCGTAAATGCACAGTGCGCGGATCCCATGTGACCTGCAAAAAAAGAGATTTGATTGGTTCATTACACTTCCTGTTCTAACTTCTGAAAGACCCCACCCATTTCAATCATTCTTCTTTGAGCTTCTTTGGAGAACCATCTCTTTGGAGAGAAGAAGATTTTTTAGACTAAGTATACACTTAGCTCTAACTTTTTTCAACCAAAAATGGCTTCAGGGCAGCAGGCATCACCTGCATCACCTCATACTTCTGAGGATGAATTTTTGCTGGAGGAACCACTGAAAAAACGATTTTCTTCAGTGGTGTGGAAATGTTTTACTTTTCCCGAGGGGCAGAATAAGACCAATGCCACCTTGGTCACGTGCAAGATTTGCAAAAGAGTCCTATCGAGAGGGGATCCTAACAAGAAATACTCTTGCGGCACGGCAAGTATGATGAAGCACATGAGGACCTTTCATCCAAATAATCTTGCAAGAGAAGAGTGCCGACGGATGAGAAACACTCCTGCTCCTGCGCCATCCACCTCATCGCAGCCGAGCACATCAGGAGTGCATCCATCAGCACAAACCTTGGACATCCATCCTCAATTTCAATTTTTAAAAGTGCTCTGCACTAAGTGCAATGCGACTTTGTGCTATGGTGAGCAGTCGATCGATCTGATCTGCCGCCGCCAAGAAAGTCACATTTGCTAGTTTTTTTTTGATTTTTTATTGTTCCCTGAAGTTAATTGTTTGGTTTCTCCTGTTTTTTTTTTTTTTTTAAGAAAATCCAAAAAAATCACAAAATTGTTACAAAAACCAAAAAAAATATAAAAGAAGAAAGAAGAAAAAAATAGTTCTTGTAAGAACTAACTTTCCTGGTTTAAAAAAAGAGCTACATTTCTTTGTTAGTGTGTGAAAGTTTAGATGAATGTATTGGTAGTGCGTAATTGAACTAATGCATTAGTTGCGTATGGTGAATGTATAGGTGCAGAACTATGAGGAAGTGCTGCAGAATCACACAGTAACCTCTTTAACTACAGTGTGCTGTAGTACTTCCGAAGCACAGGCATGCAACATATGTACATAAATATGTTGCAAGTCTATGCTTCTCTCTGCATGGCTGCTTAAACTGCAGCCACGTAGTGACACAGGCACCCTTGCACCATAGTGCAAGGATATCTGTGTCATGTGCTGTTTGTTTTTCTGCAGGAAGACACATCTTCCTGCACAAAAACAATGAGAAAATGCATTTTTCTCCTTCAATGTATGCTGAACATTTCAGCATGCATTGAAGTAATAAAAATGTGGATAAATGAAAACAATTCTCCTTGTTGTGCTTTCCTACACCAGTTTTAGAATGGTACAGCATTCACACACATATCAAGATTTATGATTTCTGATAAATCTAGACATGTGTCTTGTTCTATGAGGATTCAGTGCAATCATGCACAACACTTATAGAACACCCTATCAACGCTAAGTGGTCTGCATGATGAGGTTGTATTTACATGGAGTATAAAAAGTGCACAGAGTGCGTTTTTCTCTCTTTCTAAATATGAAACAGTATCTTACACAATAACTATTTTACAAAAACTGTCATATTTCAGTTTTTAAAATTCCTAGTGAATGATAAAAGTAAGCACAGAGTTTTGTCTGCAAAGATGTTCAAAGAAGAATGATTGAAATGATTGCAGTCCTTCAACAGCTAAAAAGGTGAAATATTATGAACCCCTCAAATCTCTTTTTTTGCAGGTCACATGATATCTGATTATGGTCAGATTTCAAAAATACATAAACAGAGTGTTTTTAGAAAAGTGTTTCAACTTTGTAGCATCTTGCAGGCCTCTTCATTCTGCATATTCAGACTTAGTTAAACTTACCTTCACAGTAATACGAAAAAAAAATGGTATTCATTTTTTGCTGCTTTTCAATCTAATATAAATTGTTAAAAATTGCTTATTTTAAATTTTGGATCTGTGAAAGAAAAGAAAAAAAAAATTATAACATATAATAATACATTTTTACAACACAACATAGGTGCCGATTCCGATCCTGGAAAAACCGGGTACGAATCGTCGGACGGAGCGTTTTCTCCGTCCGACTCGTACCCGGGAAAAATACCTTACAAACATGCAAGTACGATTCGTACGGAAACACCATTTCCCTACGAATCGTAAAAAGCACCGACCGGCTACAATATACCCACAATTCCGCTCCGGGACACCGCGTACGCGACATTCGCACAGAGTCAGGCAGCGTTTTACGGACCAGCAAGTACGATTCGTACCCACAGCACTTCGCACGGCAATATTTTTACGGGACCCAAAAAGTGCCGGAAAAGCTAAGTACGCCACGATGCACGGCAAAAAGGGGGTCCGGTACGCACCATACCCCCATCCCTACACGTCCGCACCATACCCCCAGCCCCCCCATGTCCATGCCGTACCCCAGCACCCCCCCATGTCAGCGCCGTATCCCCACCCCCATATGTACGGTGCGTACCCCCACCCCCGTATGTACGGTGCGTTCCCCCACCCCCATATGTACGGTGCGTACCCCCACCCCCGTATGTACGGTGCATACCCCCACCCCGTATGTATGGTGCGTACCCCCACCCTGTATGTACGATGCGTACCCCCACCCCCGTATGTTCGGTGCGTACCCCCACCCCCTGTATGTACGGTGCGTACCCCCACCCCCGTATGTACGGTGCGTACCCCCACCCCGTATGTACGGTGCATACCCCCACCCCCCGTATGTACGGTGCGTACATACGGGGTGGGGGTACGCACTGTACATACGTGGTGGGGTGGGGGTACGGCGCGTACTTGGGGGGGCTGGGTGTACGGCATGTACCTGGGGGGGCTGGGGGTACGGCGCATACCTGGGGGGGCTGGGGGTACGGCACGTACCTGGGGGGTGGGCTGGGGGGGTGTTTGGCACGTATGCGGGCACATGTGTGGACATCTCCATGATTGCTATGGGAGTTCGCTCCGTACGGTGTTTTTTCCATACGGTTGTGCATTCGGATGGACGGGACGGATCGTACTTGCGCGCGCGGACTTCAATTTCCCGATTCATACGTAAAACTGTCCGGGAACGTGTCGGACACTTTTTCCGACCCGTGGACGTATCGGGCAATTTTCCCAATGCGATTCGTATGGATTTTTTCACATACGAATCGTACTTGGCAGTTTGTACGGGACTTGTACGATTCGTACGTAAAAAAATCCGGATACGATTCGTAAGGGGAATATTTTTAACGGATCGGAATCGGCACCATGATGTCCACAAAGTAATTTATTTGCCTTTTTTGCTGTTCTCAGAATATATTGAATTTCACTAGAAATAGTGATTTCAATAGTACTCATCACTTAACAGCGGGCAAAAAAAAAACAATCAGAAAGATTGTTAAAAAAAAACAACATACTATTCTCAGTAAAATACCAGAATATACAAATCATACATATATGAAATGTTTACAGATTTCAAAATGTTATAGTTTAATAATTCAAAAATATACCTTTCCTTGAGGCCAAATGGTATTTTAGCACTTCTTTATGTAAATTGTCCAATGGTAGTCCTATTAAATTATAATAATAAATTCCTCAGAGAGTGAATTATCTTCCTAAAACTTTGGCTTTAAAAATATTAGGTAGGAATTTTGTAATTCCCTAGGCAAACGTTGTTTGCAAACCAACTGGGCATCATTACAAAGTGTCCAGCCTTTGTCACATTTTAGATAGGCAGTGTAATGTCCAGATGTGGTGGAAGGACCATCATAGAAAATTATTGCAATTGCTACAAAAGTCCTTCCTGATATTGATAGTTGTGCTGCTACAAATTGTTTTATTAAAGTATCCAATTTTCTTCCGTCAGCTGTACAACGTTGCATCATTAATATTATGTATTCTCCATATTTTCTTAAAAATAATGTGGATAACATTTCTGATTTACATTGACTACACTCCATGTTTTGAATTGCACCTGTCACTAATTTATTGAAAGACACAGAAAGGCCCAAAAAAATTTCTATTTCTACACCTTCATTTTCAAAAATTGTAAGCATATACATTAAAAATTCCTGAGCATCTTGTTGGATATTTTGTGTAAATTGTGTGGATCCAGGACACACATCCAAAAGATTACGAACATCTGAAGCAGATTGTATTTTACTTCTATCTGTTGTCAATTTTTCATAAACAGAATGCAACAGAGAACAAAATCTTTTTTCCCGATTCTGCCTAATTTGTGCTTGCAAACCTTCCAGGTAAAAAACAACATTGACCACTACAATAGCATAGCAGTTGACACCAGAACTATTTTCAAACTGATAACCAACAATCTCTTCAACAGTGTCCAATTTCTTTTTACTTGCAATCACAACATTATCTTGTTCTATTCCCTTCTCAACACCTTCAGAACAGATACTCTCAAACCTTCTTTTTCGACCAACCACACGCTTTTCAAATACAGGATATTGACCTAAATTTGGAGCATACACCCTTCTTAACCTGTTATCTTTTACACGTTTGCATCTGCAGTAACCTTTGTCTCATCAAAATCAATCAAAAACAAACCAGATAATGTTCTGACTCGCGACAAAGCAACATATGCCATACCCTCTTTAAATACAGTAGATCCAATGTTCACTAATGCACTGTCTACACTTAATCCTTGAGATTTATGAATAGTCACTGCATATGCCAAAGAAAATGGAAATTGTTTCCTACGGACATATAAATCTTTAACAAGCAAAAAACTGACTGAACAACGACCAATTTCTTTAACTTCATCAATCTGATCAAATTAAATTTTTAAAAATTCAATTCCTTCTTTTTTCTGATAATTCAAAAAATCCACCACTTTGCGCATTGCACCATTAACTAAACCTTTCTCTACATCCAAATTACGCCTTAAAATTACCCGACAGTTTACACACACATACAGTGTCTTTTCCAAACCAGCAGTTTTAGATATTTTTTTTCTAAACAATCTAGTTTTGATTTCAACTTACCCATCAAAATAATAGTGATTCCTTCATGTAGTATTTTATCGATGGCTTCCATTTTCACAATTTCTTCATTTTCCAATTTTAATAATTCTTCTTTGAATATTGAACACTCACGCAGTGTCGGCATTAAGCAAATCACTGACTTTTAGCAATTTCCACGTACACTTTTGCAGCAACTGCATTTTCATTTGGAAAGACATTGCAAAGTAATCGAATCTCCGAAGCTTCTTTCCCTTTTTTTGATAGAATTCCAATTCTTATGTCTTGAAGAATAGTTCCATCTTCAGCATCATTTGCCTGTCGCATATTCGTTGTCAGTTCCTTGTATTCAAAATTACTCCAAATGTTCACATTTAGGCCTGGGCGGTAAATTCCGTTCCGCTCGCGAAATTTGCGGAATTTGGGTAATTTTGCGTTCTGCGGAGAACGCGAAATTGCCCAAACTTCTGCATTCCGCGACTTCGCAAAATTTTTGCTTGTTTGCGTTCTCAAAATGCGTGTTGGCGAGATATTTCTCCCCGAGCACGCAAACAGCAATTGTGAACAGGAAAAACGCATCGCGAACAAGCAATTCCGCGTGTTTGCGGAATTTCTGCGTGTTCGCGGAGATTTTTTACCGTTTCGCGGAGATTTGCGTAACGCGATTACACAAATTCCGCCCACCCCTATTCACATTACCAACACTGCCAAGAGACTTTCTGGTATCTTCATGGGCAAGTGTTTTAAATACCGGTTGTCCTTTTACCGGTGTCAGTTGCAGTAGATCTCCAAAAACTATGACGTGCTTTCCTCCAAATAACACGTCATACTCTGTTTTAAGAATTTGCTGCATTCTTAAATGCACAAAGGCAAGCATCAAGTTTGAAACCATGCTCACCTCATCAATAATGAGAAGTTTCATTTTCTTCAGCACTCTTCAAACTTCACAACAAGCTTCTCCAGATAGCTTGTGGTATTCACATTTGTTCTCATGCTCTACTGGCAGCATTAGTAAACGATGTAAAGTAATTCCTTTAATGTTATGTGCTGCCAACCCAGTTGGAGCAGTGACAACACAAGACAAATGCGACTCAGATAACTTGTAATTACTTTAATTAAGAAACTCTTTCCTGTTCCAGCTTGACCACTCACATACATTCGGATACGTTGAAATGATGTACATGAGCACCCTTTCTTTTCATGAAGTAATCCATGGTCAATCTGCTCTTTCACTTGCTGATATATTTCTTTCTGTTCAACATTTAGTTGCTCTTCCAAGTTTCCTAACTGTATTACATCTTCTTGCGCTGGATACATTACTGTTTCCACCTCATTCATGGCAGTCGCTGCTTCTTTTTCAACAATTGGTTGTCCTAGTGGATCTTGACTCAGTGCAGCAGAACTTTGACTGTCTTGAGAACTGTCTCTAGCAATCTCAGCTGCAATTGTAGCTTCTTGATCAATTTCATCATTCAACATTTTCACATAATTTGCAAAAGCACTGCATTGTATGGTATCTTTACAAGCATTAAATGAATCTTCATAGCTCTGAAAATCTCCAAGTAATTCCAGTTCTGAACGCCACTGTTTTAACATTTGCAAAAGGGCTAAATAGTAAAATTCCCTTTTGTCAGCAGTGTCGCAACTCAGTTTCCTGTGATTAATTACATTTCCTTTCCTTTGTTTCACCAGACATCCTTTGGAACCAATCACTGCATGTTTTCCATCATTGATGTTCTCTGTAGTATTCCGTTTAAAACTGTAGTTTTACAGCACTTCATAGAGACACATGTTCTCAAGATGATGACTTCTGTTTGGGTAATATGTGTCCAACATATTCGTTTTCAAAATATCTGTACTTTCTGGTTCTTTTTCTGCTAAATATTCAATTTCTTGAACAGATTTCAGTACCCGATTACGCATTCCTGCAAGACCTAGACTCACCCAAATGATTCTTCTACTTTTGGAATATAGATTTGCAGATGATAACCGATCTGAACATTCATATGCTCCAATTTCACGATGCGATAACATCTTCAAACTGAAACTGTATAATTTCTTACTTAGAGTCTTTCAATTCAGTCTTTTCTGATTTAGTAATGTAAGACGTTACATATTGAGCAACAGCAATGGAATTGTCCGCAACATACTGAATATCCATGTTAGCGTTCCACATGGATAAAATAACTGGATTGTAGTCATTTATGCATTTTGATTCTTCGCTTCTTCTTAAGTTGTAGGTGTTTACGGAGACTTTCTTGTGATGGTATATCGTATGGACCAGGGCCAGCGGACTCGATAATTCTTGCGTCGGTGCCTACTCTAACCAGAGATCACACTTGGCAACTCTGGGCATTAGCTTGCCTCATCTCCACAACGGCCCCCCACATTCGCTGGGGATGCCTGGTTTCACCTTGGAGATACCCCGGAGGGATCATCTCATAGGGATAGCCAGGAAGGGTTCCCCAGCGGTCTACAGCGCCAGGACGCCTCAGGGCAGCAGTGCGCTTTACAAGACACATACATTTACATTTACATTTACAGCTGACACAAAACTGTTCACTCTTCCTTTGGCTAATGCAGGACGTGGAAATCCAAAACGACATTTGGTGTAGAACTTATCCTTTGACTTGTACTTTCGTCTACAGTATTTTCCACACCTATGGCTTTGAAATCGTAAGACTTGTTGTTTTAAGTTTTTCTCTTCTCTACTATTTGGAAGAGCACATGTAGCATAATTTTCAATGAAAGACAAAACAGTTTTATCTGAATCTGTTCCAAATTTGGGGGCGTCCTTGACCCATAACAACATATGTATATGAGGAGCACCTCTTGCTTGATACTGCTTTCTCCAAAAGAAATCCACAACTTCTCCAAGAGGAGGATTCTTTTTATTGCAGATGAAAGACATCATAGCTTCAAATCTATAATTGAAATATCTGCATGCATTGACAGGATCCAAAGAGCACAATTCTCCAGGTGTCTTGTATTCAATATTTTTTATATTGCAATTTGCCTCTCGAAGAAATTCAAGTAAATCATCCCAAGCACACTCAGCACAGCTTAGTGTAACAAACCATGTAGGAGTTCCCAAGTTCCGTAGCATGCATTTCAGTTCTCCATGTCGACGGTACCAATATTCATTAGTCCCACGCTGACATGCCATCAGATTAATCAACTGAGATTCTAAATGATCATCTCTCTGATGCACTTTATCCATAAAATCCTTTGCAGTTACATTTTGAAGATGCATTCCAGTTTTTAAAATGTTATTTACTGCATATGAAAGTCCAGACAAGTCACTATCAAACAGAAGATGAAACATATAAGAGATACATTGTCGAAATCTTGGATCTTCTGCATATAATCTTGTTGTCCGATATTCAGATGCAGGAATCTGCACAGGACGTTCATCATATCGTCCACCTTTTCCTGTTGGAAACAACTGCGGGAAACAACGAGCTTCCAAGCTCTCTTCCCATACACTCATGGGACTTCCAGTTGCTTTTTTCATTTGAAATAACTCAATTGTATTCCCCATCACCTCTTTGGAATGAAGTGGATGTACACTATAATGTTCATAGATCTCTTCACATCTGGACATGTCAACTTTTTCAATTTGTCCACTTAATGTTTCACTATCTTTTGCTAAATCTATTTCTTCTTCTCCAACAAACACATTTCTATAGTACTCATTATTTTTTAACAGATACAATGATGCCTTTTGCACTTTTCTAACATCCACTAACTCTTGCCAGATTTTCTTATTCCTAGTAGGAACACCATTAACTAGAATGACTAGTGGCTCATTTTCTGCATGATCTACACCAATAGTTTCAACATTTTTCCTTAAAACTAATGGTAAATACACAACTCTTCCTTTCAATCCTCTTTGCAACTCTGATGGAGGTAATTTACTTGTTTTGGGCTCCATACGAACAATAGCCTGAAACGGGTGAACACATTGTATCAGAATAGACTCATACGTATTTAAATCTATCAGCTCTGGAGGAATAGCAACCAACTCTATATTATTATGAACAGCTCTAGCAGGCATTTTATTCTCATCTAATTTATTATAACAATATTTGCAAATACGCTGCTCACATCCCAAATCAAAACAATCCTCTACCAACAAATACGTTGCAAATTCCATCCACTTACCATTATCTTCTATTTCACTTTTTAAATACAGATTGACACCCCTAGACTGATTTTTATAGTGACTTCGCCGAAACAAATACAAGAAACATTTGGTCTTTCACCTGAAATTACCTTAAACTTTGTGATTTCATCCTCAAATTTTTCTGTAATTACAGGTTCTACATTGTCTTCAACATTTTGTTCTACTAATGTGTCAGTTTCTTCACTCTCTTGCTGAGGCCCAAAGTAACAAAACTCAATATCCTCACAGACCTGCTTCACATCTGATACTGACCCAGGTAAAAGAGCACTGTTCAACTCACTTAACTTTAGTGCTGGACTTTTTGCATAATAGAACCTTCTCACTAACTTCCGCATTTGAGTATGATGTACTGCCAGCATTCTGAAATGGTGAAAAACACTTTGACAAACTTTCCTGGAAAGACAAGCCAGAGAATGACTTTGCAAACCAGTATGTTTTCTCACTCTGCAAGGGTCTAGTCCTTGCAACAGCTTAATCTTTTGTTTTACACTTTTTTTAGTATAGGTTCGTAAAAAATGACATAATTTTTCAATAGATTCCTGTCGTACACTGCAAACACTACTGCAATCC
The DNA here is from genome assembly GCF_964204655.1 of Triturus cristatus. NCBI lineage: Eukaryota > Metazoa > Chordata > Amphibia > Caudata > Salamandridae > Triturus > Triturus cristatus. The sequence goes on along the minus strand of NC_140595.1, from coordinate 850,764,544 downwards.
CAAGTGTACGCAGGGTTTTTAGCACGTCTCCCTAAAACTTCATCAGCTATCGCTTCTTCTGCATTTCTTTCAACCATTTTCTCTTTCTCCATTGGACAACCATCATGAACTTCATAACCTCTACCACTGGTGTCAACTGCATACAATAATTTTTCACTTTCTTCATTAAAAAAAGGCTCTGAACTAGAATTCTCCCAAAAAAACATCACAACATTTTTTTTTATTAATAACTCTTTTCCTCCTACTTTTGGCCTTCATTACATATATTGGTTTATCTAGTGATCGAATTCTGTTTAACACTAAAATAAATAGTTTCCTTTTTACTTCAAAAGCCTTTTCCACAATGCTTTCAATATGCTTCTTCTTTTTATAAAATAAAGCTCTCTTTTTATATTTCTTCCCATCTTTCAGCAAATTATGCACTACTCTCTTGTAAAATATTTTTTTGCGTAATTCCTTATACTGTTTTTGTCTTATTTTACCATACTTTATCTCCTTTGACTGAACATTTGCTTTTTTACTTTTCCTCCTAATTTGATTTTTTTCTTACTTAAAAAAATCTCTGAAACTGCAGCATTCTCTACATTCTGTTTGCTCCTACAAACATTTTTAATGAATTGCTTCGTGATCTTACCAGAAGACTTTTTCCTTTTAGCCACATTATCTTGTACATTCAATACTTGTGGTTGATGTTTCTTCAAATAATCCTCCTGTCTCTGCTCTTTTCTTTTTCTTTTTTTTTCTGGCATAATTTCTCGATTTTAATGTTGAAAAACAGTATCTGCAAAAAAGAATCGCAAATAAATATATATTAATAACTTTCAAATTTACAGTATTCCATTACTGTACAAACACATTTTATATAAAAACTGACTAAGAAACTATAGCCCTGAACCACAAGTGTGACGATGATTAAAACACTACATACATAGTGCATACTACTTTGAAGCAGTTCATGCCCTAAAGCCTACCTCACTAAAAGACTACATGCTAACTGACTGAATGATTACAGTACTAAAACGAGACACACTGGGTGAGTAATAGGGTGTTTCCTAGAAATGTCTGAATATTAACTGGGGAATTGAAGGTGTGAAAGACAACTTTGTAGCTGATAAGAGAACTAAATACATCCTGGATAGGCATTTAAAGCAGTCCATGTGCTAAGCCCTAGCTCACTGCATGAGTACTTGGCTACTGACTGAATGATTATTTATTTATTTATTTATTTTACAGATTTGTAAAGCACATGGCTGCCCGTAAGCGTCCCAGCGCTGATGATAAAGAAACCAAACGCGTGGAAGCCTTACGGGAACAGCCAGGTCTTGAGTGCCCTACGGAATGAGAGTAGGTTGGGCTGGGCTCTGATGTCCAGGGGCAGTGAGTTCCATAACTTGGACGCGTTATATGCAAAGAGTCGACCTCCAGAGCGGGCCTTCTTGATTCTGGGAACGAATGCCAAGTTACAGTGTGAAGAGCGTAACGTTCTATTGGTGCTATAAGGAGTGATAAGATTTTTTAAGATGGGTGGGGCCTTACCATGCAGAATTTTATATGTCGTGCAAAGTGCCTTAAATTGTATCCTTTCTTGGATAGGCAACCAATGCAAGGCAATCAAAGCAGGTTTAGCTGAACAGCGACGATGGGTTCCTGTGAGAAGACGAGCGGCAGTATTTTGTACTATCTGGAGTTTTGAGAGTACTTTTTTGGGGGCGCCCAGATAGAGGGCATTGCCATAATCCAGGCGAGACAGCACAAGGCCGTGAATGAAGAGTTTTTGTGATTGCGTTGGGAGTAGTGGCAAGATTTTTCTCGCGGTCCGTAAAAGGCCATGGCACACACCAGCCGTTTTTCTTGCGTGGGTGAAAAAGTTATGGTCTTCGTCTAGCCAAATTCCTAAACTCTTAATTTCCTTTTTTGGGTTGGGTGGCGAGCCCATACAGGGCGGCCACAGAGATTTAGGTTGGTAAAGTGACTGATTACCTAGAACCATCATCTCAGTCTTATCGTTGTTAAGTTTAAGATGTGAGATGTTCATCCATTTGGTTATGTCGCTAAGACAATTGTGAAGGTTGGTGAGGGATTGGTCGTGCTGACTTAAAGAAACTACCAATTGGGTATCGTCAGCATACGTTAAGAGCTTAATCCCAAAAGGGGTAACGATTTTCTCCAAGGGGGACATGTAAACATTAAAAAGAGTCGGACTCAGGGACGAACCCTGAGGAACTCCACAGCTGACAGCAGTGGACCTTGGGGTAAAATTACCATCTGCTACCTGGAAGGATCTATCGCTAAGGAAGGATTCCAACCAGGACAAGGCCATTCCAACGACTCCAAGATCTCTGAGCCTATGGACCAGTATAGGATGGTTGACGGTGTCGAAGGCTGCACTCAGGTCCAGGAGGATCACTGCCACTGATCCCCCTGAGTCGATGATTTTTCTTGCTTCTTCGACAACCGCCAACATCGCAGTTTCTGTGCTCTGGCTGGGCCTGAATCCCGTCTGGGACGGCTCCAGAAGACCATTCGTTTCAAGGTATTTGGAGAGTTGGTGATTAACATATTTTTCGGCTATCTTGCTGTTGCCTGGGAGCAAGGAGATCGGCCGGAAATTGCCTAGTTCTAGTGGATCCAAATGAGATTTCTTAATAAGGGCTTTGACAATTGCTTTTTCCAACTGGGTGGAACAACGCCATGTGTAAGCAAAATGTTGATCAGATTCGTCAAATAGGGAAGAATGGTAGGCGCAACTAACTTTAGGATGTTAAATTGTGCGGGATCAATTGGAGAACCAATTTTAATTGAATGTAGTATAGGGGAAAGAGTTTCTACTGTCAAGGGAGTGAAGTGGGACAATTGATGAGTTGTAACATGGGGAGTGAGACTAGGCCAATTAGAGATGGAGGGAGCGTCAAATGATTGTGGCGGAAGAGAGTTAAGAATGTTTCTAATCTTAGAATCAAAAAATTCCGCGAGTTCATTACATCGATTAACTGATGGCTCTCCTTGGGGGGGAGGGTCCGGTGCTTTAAGAAGTTTTTTAGCAATTTGAAACGTCTCCCTTGATGAGTTGGTAGATGATTTAATTTTTTCCTCAAAATATTTAGCTTGGGCGGTTTTGAGTGCCTTTTTGTAAGTGAGGATGGTCTGTTTGTATTCCGTTTTTTAGTAAGGTCGAAATTTTTCCTCCAGTCTCTTTCCGATTTCTTACAGATTTTTTTAAGAATTCGCATTTCCTGAGTGAACCAAGGAGAGGTAATTTTAGCTCGGGGTTTACAGGAAAGTTTTTTGTGAAGGGTTATGTCCAGTGACTCTCCTATCCATTTTGAAAACTCTATGTCGGCAAGCATAGGGTTGGAGACAAGATTAGGGTGGGAGCGCTCTAAATTAGCCTTCCATTTTTCTGGATCTAAGGTCGCCCAAGAGCGAGTGGGTTTATTAGATGGAGATTTAGGACGTAGAATGTTAAATAACTGCCAATTTAGTGAGATTAAGAAATGGTCAGACCATGGTACCGGGGTATGGTCTGAGATAGTTAGATCATTGATATTGGAAAAGATAGGATCCAACAGGTCGCCCAATGAGTGGGTCGGTTGTCTGCTTTGTAGCTTAAGCTGAAGGGTGTCAAGGTCTGCTATCAGGTCGGAGACTGGTTTGAATTCCCTTTTATCAAAGTGTATATTCAGGTCTCCTAGGATCATGAAAGTGGAGTGAATGGCAGAAAGAAGAAAGAGTGCAAGTATGTTCCATGAGAGATTCACTGAACTGACCCATCGGACCCGGGGGACGATAGATGAGAATTCCAGATAGAGATCTACAAGGGGAGACTTGAATGGAAAATAAGAAATTTTCACAATCACGGAGGGGGCTGCCTTGCATTCGGCAAGAAAGGTGGTCTTTATAAATTATGGCAATACCCCCTCCCTTCCCTTTAGAGCGGTCCACGTGTTGAATTAGGAAGCCGGGGGGAAGGGATTTGACGATGTCTGGGTCGGAATCAGGTCCCAGCCAGGTTTCTGTTAGAAAAAGAACATCTAACTTACGATTTTCTAAGGTGTGGTAGATTTCTATAGAGTGCTTGGGTAGTGATCTGCAATTGATCAAGGCCATGCGCATAAGGGTGGGTGAGGAAAGTTGAGACACAGTAGGTGTGTATTTATACGGGCAATAACGGCAGTGGTTGGAGGAGCTATCCCCGACTATAGAGTATAGGTATGAGCTTTTTACCTCTTTGTTCAGACGTAATAAAGCGTCCCTTGTGTATCTATGCGTAAAGGGGATGACATAATTTATAGTGTCTGGCTCTGTGCTCTGCCTAGGGCGGATGAGCGCAGACGAGCTTGCCTTCAGCGCGCCTTCGGCGCGCCACCGGCGCGCCCGCTGCGCTCGTCCGCTGCGCTTCCGGTAGAAGCACATGCTTTATGGGGTTGTCGGGGTGTAGAGGGGGGTGTGGCCAACACAGGTGGGCGTGTCTCGTGGCCCAATGAGCTCGAATGCAATGGCGTCAACGGAGAGGCGTTGCCCGTGTCAGCGCTGACTCCGCTGTGCGGGATGCCTAGGTCCGAAGAGTGATGCCAAAGAATCGGTAAGCTGTTGTTAAAAATACAATATCACACAGTTTTAAAATGCTATCACTAGCACTGCTCCCGGCTTTCCGCCTCAGGAGGTTTCAGAGTCAATTAGACTACAGGAAGGAGACTGCCTGGATGAATTTATAAGTGGTAGGCTTTTCGCACAGGGAATGGACTAGTACTTGGTACTGAATGGGTCACTAGAGGAGTGCAAAGGCAGTGACAGGATATTTGCTGGTCTGTATGGATACTGACTAAAAATCATACACTACTGTGGAAGTGGTAAGCGAACTGCACACAATCTTCATATTTCAGGACTGCACTTTTATGTCAAAGCCTGACTCATATAATCTAAGCATAAGCAAAGACTGGCTTCTAATGCTACTAACACTTCACAACATGACCGGTTTTAAAACAGGTATATGTCAGCAAATACACAATGTTACAAATGCTTCTCTCACAATCCTTTCCCAAATGCACACAGACTCACAGTGTGATTCTAGACAAGCTCCACTATCCCTATGAGTTTACCAAAACTCATTCACTACAGTGCAAGTGGTAAGGGAACTGCACACAATCTACATATTTCACGACTACACTTTACTGTCAATACCTAACTCATTTAATGAAAGCATAAGCCATAACTGTCTTCTAATGCTACTAAAACTTCACAACATGACATGTTTTAAAACCGGTATCTGTCAGCAAATACACAATGTTACCAAACGCTTCTCTCACAGTGGTTCCCAAATGTACACAGACTCACAGTGTGATTCTAGACAAGCACCACTATCCCTAGGAGCTAACCAAAACTCATTCACTACAGTGGAAGAGGTAAGGGAACTGCACACAATCTACATATTTCAGGACTCCATTTTAGTGTCAATGCCTGACTCATTTAATCAAAGCATAAGCAATGACTGGCTTCTAATACTACTAAAACTTGACAACATGACAGGTTTTAAAACACTTATCTGTCAGCAAATACATAATGTTACCAAATGCTTCTCTCACAGTGGTTCCCAAATGTACACAGGCTCACAGTGTGATTCTAGACAAGCACCACTATCCCTAGGAATATACCAAAACTCATTCACTACAGTGTAAGTGGTAAAGGAAATGCACACAATCTACATATTTCACGACTACACTTTACTGTCAATACCTAACTCATTTAATGAAAGCATAAGCCATAACTGTCTTCTAATGCTACTAAATCTTGACAACATGACAGGTTTTAAAATAGTTATCTGTCAGCAAATACACGATCTTACCAAACACTTCTCTCACAGTAATTCCCAAATGTACACAGACTCACAGTGTGATTCTAGACAAGCACCGCTATCCCTAGGAGTTTACCAAAACTCATTCACTACAGTGGAAGAGGTAAGGGAACTGCACACAATCTACATATTTCACAACTGCACTTTAGTGTCAATGCCTGACTCATTTAATGAAAGCATAAGCAAAGACTGCCTTCTAATGCTACTAAAACTTGACAACATCACAGGTTTTAAAACAGTTATCTGTCAAAAAATACAAGATATTACTAAATGCTTCTCTCACATAAAATAACTCTAGCGATACAATGTCAAGAACTATGAGGCAAATGTAAAATTTTGTGGCAAGTCTAAAACTATATTATTCTGAGATACTACGATAATACAAAAAACGTGAGCGAGTTCTATTGGCTCGTTGCGTAGAGGAAATAATTCATTGAAACTGATAGTTTATTTCCTCTTAAAAGGAAAAGACTAACACGGGCACCGTTCTTCTTGTGCCGTGTAGTCCGTAAGGAAAATAAACCATAATAGACGCGCGCACGTCTCAATAGTGCGCGCGTAAATAATGGAAGGCAGAAGGACATTGCCCGAATAGTCTAACGCGTCCAAACCACTAGAGTCGCGTTAGTCCTTGACCGGGTATGTGCGAACGCGAGAAAGAATCCCTCGCTCGCATTTAAAGAAAGATTGCAGCCCTGAGAGATTATAGGGCGACCCCTTGCGAAAAGCCTTAAAACAAGCAGCTGTTACTTATTCAAGGCCCCTAAAAGCACCTTCCTCATTTGGCTAAGTACCTATAACATTCTACCACCATTTAAATTAGGAAGAAGAAGGCTTATTAAGGCTGGTGAGTATTCTGTTGGGGGTATAATAGAGAGAGAATTCACTTACAACATTACGGAAGGGAATGTTACTTACCTTGTTTATTCCATTATTAAGACAAGGCTGATACTGAAGTAATTCGACCTGTGAAGAAAAGAAGAAGCGATTAGAGAGAAGTCTTCTCTAGGGTAACGTACACTATACATAGAGAAGTAAGAAGAGTGGCAAGCCCAAAACACATATCTGGTAAGACAAGTTATCTTATGTAAATGCAACATATAGTATAAGAAGTTGAAGGAAATAAATTATATCTGACTATGTTAACGTTTTAGCGTCAAGAAGAAGAACCAAGCAGAACTAGCAGTGTTTTGGAGCTGTCTCTTCTCTGTCCCAACCCCTTTCCCCCCTCAGTACTTACCTGCGAAGGATATATAAGAAACCTAGCAGGAGGGGTTCTGAGAAGGGCATTGGGATCTAGCATAATTCTGCTCCTGGGTTACAAAACTAATCCTAGTACGTCCTTGACACTCATTTAATCAACGCAGAAGCAAAGACTGGCTTCTAATGCTACTAAAACTTGACAACATCACAGGTTTTAAAACAGTTATCTGTCAGCAAATACACAATGTTACCAAACACTTCCCTCACAGTGGTTCCCAAATGCACACAGACTCACAGTGTGATTCTAGACAAGCACCACTATCCCTAGGAGTTTACCAAAACTCATTCACTACAGTGGAAGAGGTAAGGGAACTGCACACAATCTACATATTTCACAACTGCATTTTAGTGTCAATGCCTGACTCATTTAATGAAAGCATAAGCAAAGACTGCCTTCTAATGCTACTAAAACTTGACAACATCACAGGTTTTAAAACAGTTATCTGTCAAAAAATACAAGATATTACTAAATGCTTCTCTCACAGTGGTTCCCAAATGCACACAGGCTCTCTGTGTGATTCTACACAAACAACACTATCCCTTGCACTATACCAAAACACATTTCTTCATCTAGAAGAAGTACTACATTTTAGTATAGAAACATAACATAACTCCATTCACAAATTCATAAACAATGTCTGGTTTCTAATTCTACCAAAATATAAGAACAGCACAGTTATCTGTCTGCAAACACATGAAAAACACAAATGCTTATCACAGAATGGTTTCTACATGCACACACACTGTCAATAAGATTGTAGAGAAAAAAAGGTACTCCCTACACTTTAGCAGAAGAAATACATTAGTCTGATTAAAATCAAAATAGTCTACATACATCCCCTCACAATTAAATAACTCACCTTTCAAGATGTTTTGTAGATTAAGAAGTATATCAGTCACACACCAGATATCAGTCACACACCAGATTTTCTTATACAGAATCTCTGCACTGTGCCAAAGGTATGCAGAAAACAAAGGCATTCACAAAGACCTAGGTTTGCCAAATGTAGACATTAAATGGATTGGACAGAGAGGGTTAAAGTGGCACCAATTGATGCCATTGGTGAAATCCTTCATGCAAATCCAACACCCTGACCTCATAATAGTGCACTGTGGTGGCAATGACCTAGGCACTTTGACTGTGGTGGGTCTGGAAATGCTTATGAAGGACACCTTTGCAGAACTGATTTCACTTTTCCCTAAAACTGCCTTTGTGTATTCTAACATATGCCAAAGGCAGAAATGGAACTGGTCCGATCATTTTTGTCCACAGATTGAGAAAGCTAGAAAACATGTGAATAAATCTGTTTCTGCTTTTCTCCGAGACTACAGAATGGGGTCCATTTACAATAACAATCTGCGCTTTCATATGCAAGAGATGTATAGGAGAGATGGAGTACACTTTATTGATGAAGGAACAGAGTCTTCCTCAACAACTTTAGACTCTGTATAGGTACTTATAAGTACCAAAAACTCTCAATGAACACAACGGCTCTTTTTAGAGCCACTCAAGAACAAAACACTTAAGCTTAATCTTTATCTCCCAACAATTTCATTTTCTTTTCCCTTGGATCCGCGAACCCACCGCGAGAGGATTCGTGCATCCAACGCGATAGGGTGCGCGTCCTTCTGGGACCCCCTAAGCACCTCTAGAGGGTCAGAGTATTTCCACTCTGTCCCCTTTATATGTTTTACGCACTTTTTCCCCTTGCTTCTTCAACCTCGCTTCTACCGAGGCAGAAAATGGCCGCCAATAGTTCCTGGTTTCGAATGTAGAGAGACACTTGACAGCCAATTAGCATTCAGCGCTCGATCGGTAGGGTGCGCGCACTGTTCGGGGAGGGTGCGCTTACGGTGCGGGTAGGGTGCGCGGATTCTCCCCAGCCATAGATATATCTAACATTTTTACCCTAATTTTCTCAGGAACTACTTAACAGATTCACACCATATAGACAAAAGGCACGAGTCCGAACTGAGGACTACCTCTTTGCCAAATCTGGTGTCATTCCGTTCAGCGGTTCGGGCTGTAGCTGCGACAACAGATCTTATGGGAAATTGCATGGGGAAAACGTGTTTTGGGACCCCCCTTTTTTCTCAGCCCCCGCTTGACAGATCACCGCAAAACTTTCAGGGTAGGAGCGGAGCGGAGCTGGCCAAAAGTTTGGAAAATTTCGCGAGGATTCGTCAACCGGCGCCAGACTTATTGGAAATAGAATGTTGCAGATTTCCTATGGAAAATAGGTCCTAACTATAACTACCTACTGGCGACCGCCAGTAGGTAATATACCTAAAAATAATGGTAGATCCAGCTGCTAAAACCAGCGACTTATCAATGTAGACTTTCCTTGAATATAGTTTATTTTATGTCATGAAGCACTTATGCCAAAGGACTATATGCAGTGCATACAACCTTTCTTTTTTCATAAATATTTTTATTAGAATCAATGTAAATAAAAAAACAAGTTAGTATTGTGCATCGATATGTATAAATCAACATTAGTATAACAGTTTACATCATCAAGAGGCATTTGCTTCAGATGAACCTGTTGCGTGGATAAAGTCAAGCTGAATCCTGAGTAGTCCAAACTTGATATATCATTATAAGAGAAAAAACATGCAATAAGTCCAGTCACACATCGAGATAAATAAGTGAAATATCAACGTCTGCGCATTTGCCATTAAGAAGCAGTCCCACCTCCCACACCCACTGCATGAACAATAGGTAAGACAAATCTCAGTATCGGATACTGGTTCCTCCCACTGCTCGAACCAATCTGGTCACAGATGTAACTCCGATGTGCATTCCAGAGTCCCGAAAACTTTAGTCCACTTCTAGGGACGTCCCGACCTTCGTACACCACCTTCTCTGCTAGCACACACCAGTCCATATATTTTTTCCAATTCCAAAACTATGGTACTTGTTCTGCTCCCATATGCATGCAATGTTCCATTTTGCTGCTCCAAGTCCCATTGTAAACCATATTCTTTCCATACGATTCAGGTCTGTTTCTTCCTAAACATTGATCAGGCACTATTTATGAGAAAGAGCAATACTCTGGGTACATAGGGAGCCCATACTGCATACACTGAGTCCCAAAAACATTGTATTTGCGGGCAGTCCCACAGTGTATGATTGAAGGTACCAGGTTGCCCACATCCTTATCTACAACTTTCATAAACCGAACATAGTAGGAATAATGAAAGATTTTTATTTGGATGAGACAAAGCCCTGCTTGTATACCTACCTCTCCGAGGGGCACTGAGACTTCCAACCACTCATAATTCTCCAGGCCTTCTGGGTCTTAGATCAATCTATCTCATAGATACACCAAATCATTGGGGGTGTTGACAATCAATTTATTGTGCCTCAATGATATGGCCATGTGCGGCATGAATTCATCCAATAATCTATCTTCGAATGGTGAAGATTCATGGAGTTTCACTCCCTTTGGGAGCTCTGCTCTCAGTGCATTTTGTATTTGCTGATGCCTCAGAGGGAGCCTATTTGTATTTGGGCTGCAAGTCTGCAAAAGGGATAACATCCCCTCGAGGCCATAGGTCGCAGACCCAAGAGAGACAAATAAGGTTCCATTTGTCAAATCCTGCTTCTGTTCTTGAGGAGTCCAATGCTGTTGTTACCCCAAGCGGTGTCGCTTGCATAAGTTTGCGCTTCCAGCCCAGTGCCTTCAGCAGCTGCATGCAAAGTGTGGACCACCACAGCTATTAGGTTGTGGGTTTTGGACTTTCTGTTAGTACTAAAGAGCAGATAAAGATATCCCCCTGGGTGCATCATCGGTCTGTCTATTTGGTACATGGGAACATCTGGGGACTGAAAGACCCAGCTGTTGAGTAGTCAGCTGTACCGCCCAGTAACATTTCCGAATATCAGGGAGGGCAATCCCCTTGTAAGTGTTCGCAACACTGTTCATGCTTGACCTCTGTCCTACAGCAGAGCTCAGAATTTAGTTTCTGGAGACTTGAAATATGAGTCTGGCACTAGGTAGGCCGTATTACGCAAAGCATAAAAGAAGCAGGGCAGGGGCATCATTTTGAATTAGGTGGTCCTTCCAGGAAGCAACAACGGCAAGGATCTCCAGAGATTGAAACCACTTTTAAATCTATGTAATAGGGGAAGCAAATTCAGGATTGGTCTTGACATAGATCCCAAGACATCGGAATCTCTCTGTGGCTATGGTGGCCTCCCATTCACGAGGTAACCTCAGTATGGAACCTTGTAGAATGTAAATTAAGGATTTCTGCCAGTTTTTTTTGTACCCAGAGTAGCGTCCAAATAGGGAGATTATATGTATTAGCCTGTCCAAAGTAAAGTAAGGGTCAGTAACATATAACAGAATATCGTCCACCTATAATGATAATGTCATCCGTCCAGCAGAGATTTTGTTCTTCCCAATTATAAGTAATCAGCTGCTCCTGCACCCAGATGACCCAGGTGTGGGAACACTGGCCCAAATTATATTTCTTTAGGATTGGTTTGCGCCATCAGCCTGGTCCCAGATCCTGGCCTGCAACTGAGCCCCTACTGAGGCATGAGGAGCATGTCATGTACCCCCTGACAATCCACACACCCTTCTCTCACCGCCAAAACACCCAGCACCCGCCCCTCCTCTGCTCTCATCTACCACCTGCTGAGAGACAGTGGTAAATTAGAGTGTTAGTCCCCATGGAACGAGAACATTGTGCATGATTTCCTCTTGAAAAGCCAGATCCACATGAATATTCCTCATTCCCTGAGGATGAACTTGTAATAGGCGGATTTAGGTCTCCCACCCAACCTCTCCAAAACCGCTGCAAAATCCTTCAAGCACTCCACCCTGAAAAATCACCCTGAGACACTGATCTCTGACCTACGTTTCAGTGCGGACAACAACACAGTCATTAATGACCTCATTTTCCACTCCAGAAGAACCTCCTCCTGGCACAAAACCTTTGCACACCTCCTCAATGTACGCGCAACCAAGAACATTCCATACAGACCCAAGCTTACAATTGCGCCCTCCCAAACCCTGCGAGCTGACCTCACCATCACTCTCTACAAAAACTGCATCGTCCTGATCCAAGCCTCAACCAATAACCTGAATAAATTTGCGAACCGTTTTACCCTCCTCAGAAACCATGTGCAAGACACTGGCAGGGTAACTAACACCCGCCCCAACGAGCCTCCGACCTGCCTATCTAGCATGACTAGCCACCCACAAACCACCGCTCCAAGGTTTCTCAACGCAGTTCTTCTCAACCCCTCCAGCACGGCTCCCGGCCCTGCCAACAGAATTGTCCTTAGACCTTTGGTCTCCTCCCCGCTAGCTCCCCAATATGACTATGAGACCAGTACGCCCCCAAACACCTACAATTTGAAGTTGAGCTAGTCCTTCCAGCCCACAAACCACCCATCCAAGGGGTTCCAACACAGGTCTTTCTATGCCCTCTAGCACATCTCCCGGCCTTGCCAACAGAATCGCCCCTAGACCGCGGGTCTCCTCCCCACTAGCTCCCCACTCTGACTGTGAGACTGGTATGCTCCCAAAGACCCACGATACAGGTCGAGATAGCCCGTCTATCCTATCACCTATGCAGGCTGATAGAACTGCTCCTGAACCACTGCCCCCCTGCCCACTAGCACCTTCCTCTTATATGGATTTCATTACTCTGCACTCCAGAACTCCCAAACTAACTCAGAGCATCCTTATCTCCATTCTGGATCTAATGAACCTTCTTCACCTTGCAGAACTCTCTGCCTCGCTAACCCACCCCCCTCATATCTCAGAGTTCCCCAAACACCCACTTCTATTATCCTTGAGACACCTTCGCCCTCGCAAGCAGCCATGCCACCTCTCAGAGGAGGAAACACTAGCTCTGCCACCCCAAGTCCGTGTGACCTCACTGAAAAATAAATCCTTGCCATCCTCCGGGACTACAACTCTGCCCCAGGAAACCCTTGTTTACTTGACGTGAGTCCCGAACATGCCATCTGCACGGTCTCTATTAACCCCAACAGATCAGCTACCCTCCATAACAGAAGCGTAATCAAAAGCAATCTTGCGCTTGTTCTCCTGTCTGCCCCGACACCCGGCACTCCCTCCGACCCATCTCTGTCTGGCCTCTTATTCAACTGCTGATTGGCATCTAAGCATGCCACAGATATTGCCGCTCTCATCCTGAACAAAAATTTTGACATAGCAATCCTAACAGAATCATGGCTCAAAAAATCCTCATCTCCTTGCCTGGACCTCTTAGTCCCTCCTGACTATAACATTGCAAGGTTGGACAGGCAATCTAGCAAGAAAGGAGGAGGCATCGCCTGCATCTACCGCTCTAACCTTTTAGTCACAGAACTCCTGGCAGATACCACCAACTCCTGTGAATACCTCACCTTCTACATTTGCAGCAACTCCACCCAACTGTGCAATCTACACATCTTCTACCACCCCCCAGGCATGACTCCTTCACTGACCATCTCATGGAAATCATCACAACCAGGATTTCCTCCAATGCTCAAGATATTTTCCTTGGTGATTTCAACCTGCACTGCAACGATCCCAAGGATCCTCATGTCAACACCATCAAAGACCTCCTGGCCGATGAAGCCCTGTCCCAAGCCTGTTCACTCCCAACTCACTTGAAAGGGGCCACCCTTGACTTGATCATCTTTAAGGAATCGACAGTCAAGCTTATCTCTATAAACCCTTGTGACTGGTCGGACCATCATGCCATTTCCTTCCTACTACCTGGTACCCACAAGACAATAGCACCACAACCGGTGATTCTTAAACGCTGGCTCAGAGGAACCAAGAACCTGGACCATAGGGAACTGGTGGCACGCTGCAATTCTGATCTCCCCCTCCTCGCATATCACAATGGTCAGTGACCTCAACGATCATTACTCTGCGACTATATCGAACATTCTGGATGACCTAACCCCACTAAAGCCGAAAAGAACCCAAATCAAAGACAGAAACCCCTGGTTCACCAGATCCCTCAATAATGCGAGGAGATCCCTAAAATAATCTGAAAGAATCTGGAGACAGCACCCCTCTGCCGCACATCTAAAACTTCTCTGCCAGGCCATAAACTCCTACAACAGGAACATCCTCAACTCAAAAAAAGAATTCTTCAGATCAGAACTGGGGAACGCCAAGAACAGACCCCACAAGCTCTTCGAACTGGTCAAACACCAATCTAATAAACTGGCCAAAACATCGAATGAAACCCCAAAGTCTCTACTATCATCCGAGGAATTCTCCTCTTTCTTTGCTGACAAAATCACAGCCTTAGGAAATGAACTCAGTTCCACCACATTCTCTCAACCTCTTCCTGACCTGTCTCCCCCCTCCGCGCCGCCAAAGGCCTCACCTAAACATCAAGCTCACTGGACGGACTTCAAATTCTATGATGAAGATTCTGTCTCCAAAATCCTATCTACCTTAAACCCGAACAACCATTTTAATGACCTGCTCCCCTCCAACTGCCTGGCAGCCGCTGCCCAAGCCATAATTCCTAGCTGGATTGCAATAATTAACACCTTCCCTCCGGCAGAGATCGTTTCCCGACTCTCTGAAAGCTAGCCAAGTCCTCCCCATCTTGAAAAAGCTGGTGCTGGATCCAGCTTTCCCTGACAACTCCAGACCTATCTCCAACATCTCCCTCTTAGCCAAAGTGCTGGAGAAGTGTGTACAACAGCAGCTAAGTCAACATATCAATAACTTTCTCCTACTCAACGACTTCCAATCTGAGTTCAGACCTGGACACAGCACTGAAACCACCATGCTCCACATCATTGATGATGTAATCCAAGCCCTTGACCAAGGTAAAACCTGCCTCCTAATCCTTCTAGATCTATCCTCGGCCTTCGAAACGGTCAACCACGAAAACTTACTCGAACTCCTCAAACTCAGAGATTCCTAATTAACGGCAAACTATCTGCTCCCTCTCTGGTCGCGATTGGAGTCCCTCAAGGATCAACCCTGTCCCCCACCCTCTTCAACCTTTACCTACAACCGCTTGCCGAAATACTGCGAATATCTCCTACCATATGTACGCTGACGACACTCAGATCTACATCAAAACCTCATCTCTCGAGGAGATCCTCTCCCTGAACGAGGCCCTAAAACTGACCAATGGCTCACCTCCAATCAACACAAATTCAACGCAAAGAAAACTGAGGGGTATATTATCAAGCACGGCGTTAAAATTATCGCCGCTTTAGCGGCAGAAAACTGCCGCTAAAGCGGTGATAATGGGCTTGATAATATGCCACAGAGAATTCCAATAGAAGCCCATGTTGACACCAGAACCTGGGCTTCTATGGGAATTCTTAAGGGCAAGCCCATTATCGCCGCTTTAGCAGCAGTTTTCTGCCGCTAAAGCAGCGATAATTTTAATGCCGTTTCTTGATAATATGCCCCCAAATTTCTCCTAATTTCCCCTCCAAAAGCCAACCCTGAGATTCAATCATGGATTAAAGCTATCACAGCCTTAAATTTCCCTCCGACCATGGCGGACTCGGCCAAATCCAGGGAATTATCCTTGACAGCAACTTGAATGTGCGGGACCACATCAACTCGATGGACAAATCAGCTAGATTCCACCAGAGCTACCTAAGGAAACTGAAACCCTTCCTCAATGCTCCTGACCTAAACATGGCAGTCCAAGCACTTGTCATCTCTAGACTGGAATATGGCTGTTCTGCCCTCTCTGGCTTACCCAAGATCTCCCTGGCACCTTTAAAAGCCTGCCTCAACATGGCCGCCAGACTACTTACGGCATAAGGAAATTCAACCACATTTCTCCACACCTAAAAGTTCTGATCTGGCTTCCACTTGAGGCAAGAATACAGCTTAAACTAGCTTGCATTACACACAAGGCTTTATACTCAAATTCCCCTGCATATCTTGCACAGAAACATGTGGTCTCCGAAGGAATCAGAAACTCTCGGTCCGCCAGAGACCTCTTGCTCCAACCTGCATGCTTTTGAAAAACAAAAAACCTACAATCGGGCCTTCTCCAGGGCCGCTCTAAGAATTTGGAACTCTCTCCCACCCTCCATCGGAAGAATCCCTTCTCTGGCATGCTTCAAAAAGGATGCCAAAATCTTCCTTATGGGGAAATTCCTTGTTTAAATCCCACCTTCAAACACCACTGAGTCCCTGGTCTATTTCCGATTATTGCCTCCCTCAGATTACCCAGTCACCCAACCAAGAAACCTGTGGCCTTATCTTGAGTAAATTTAATTGTAAACTGTACATACGTGTCCTTCTATCCACTATGTAACCAGCAATGGGGTCTTGTCTGGAGTAATTATAAATGTAAACTGTGCATACGTGTCTTTCAATCGCTTATGTATCCAGCACCCCCACCTCCTTATTGATTGTTTACTTTGTGATTCTAAGCCTTTTGTGCAATTCTATGATTCCTGTAAAGTGCTCTGATACCCTAACTGGTCAAGTTCGTGCCCTATAAAACACAAAAATAAATAAATAATAGGTCAGAGAACGGGCCAAAAACTAAAGCTCTGGCAACCCGGTACCTTCCATCCTAAATCCATCCAACTAGTAATTGGTCTCATAGGGAGTGGATTGGTCTTTATTTCCAGATGCACTTTAAAAGGGACGTAGTCTTCTACTCTCAGGAGTAACACCTCATTATCAAGGGTTTTGCTGCCATGCTGGAAACCTGTTTGTTAAAATGAAAACAAAATCTTTGCAGAAACCCTATTCAGTGACTTTGTTAACACAACATTTGCATATAATTTCTTCACAACATATTGCACAGCTAATAAACAGTCATCTTTGGGATTACTTCTATTGTCTTGCGTGTAGTGAATGTGTGAATGATCACTGGCAAGCTTCAGACATCACTGTAAGTACAAGAAGAGAATATGTTTTTTGGGTGCCCACAAACTGGGATCATTGTTCAATACATTATTTGCCAGGAGCCCCTCAAAATCCTGCTTGACTAAATTAACTTCTCTGTCTCACAATCAGGCAGTAAGATTTCTAACCAAGTGGCATCGACAATCATTTTGTGATCGGTTTCGGCGTTCACATACAGATTAGTTACAGAAATTCTCAATACAACTCACTGAATCGAAGATGCCTTGATAAGTATCACATTTGTATTCATTCAATTATTAAAATATCAGAACTCTTTTACTTCTTTTCACTTGATAATGATAAAGAATCTACTCCATCAGTTCCAAAAGAAGGGATGTTTAGCTTCACAATCTTCTTCTCACACGCTTTCCTCAAAGTCCAAATATCATTAATTAACTTGTGTACTCTACTTTATTTAATTGTTGTAATATTTTTGCCAAATGTTGTTTCCTAACCCATAACTGGACTGAGAACCTTGACCTAGCTTTTACCTTGTGAATGGCCAATTTTTCCACTTCAACCAACATTTAAGACTTAAGCCACATCCAGAGTTGGTGAGCAGTATTTGTCCAGGTGCAGGGGGACAACATGTCCACCATCCTGACTGACCGTCTGCCGGATGTAGAGATCACTGCTGACTCAATGGGAATTTCCGTGCCTTGACAGAAGGCAGGATCATGACTATTCTAGTCAGGGTACACAAAATACAGTGAAATTCGCTTTTTAGGTCCATCTATAAAACTTTTACAAATGTGTTGCAAAACAAACAAACTCCAAAAGGAGGGTTCCATGAGTGTGGTGGTCCACGTTTTTTTTCTTCTGTTTGTCCCCACCAAGTTTTCAAAACAAAAGGGCATCACACTGTCCTCCATAAATAGAGCAGGCAGTGTATAGCCCTTTCTCCACCAGCCCTACTCCATCAGGCTGTAGGAAGAAGATGTCTGTCAACAGAGGTAACAGGGCTCTGATGACAGAAAGTGGGTGGTCCTCCTGCCCCTAAAGAGGAATAAGGGACTGTCAATTTGGTGGAGAGGGAACTCTGCGACATTTGCAAAGAAGTATCCTGTCCAACTAACTCTAATCCACTCAACAACACTTACCCCAATGGAACATCTCCTTCTTATTATTACTAAATGAGTAAGTGTGCAAAGCCTCAAAGGCTTCCGGTGCCGCTTCAGTTTTTAATGTTTCACATTTTGAGTTACTTGCTAAATCCTCGGTTAATCGCTTTACTGGGGGGAGGTCGTCTATTGTCCCGATAATCATAAATGGTCAGTTCCCCACATCTAACCTAAGAATAGCACATTGGTTAAAGGATCTCCCTCCAGTCTTAAAATAATATTAAATGGCTGAAAATAATCAATGAACTCTAACGATCCAAACGTGTAAATCATCAGTGGAGCTTTTCGGAAAGAAAAATTGGTGGCTTGCCTGTCCACAGTCAGGAGAACTCACCGATTTACAGGTGTCATTCTGCCATAAACTTCATAAAATCCCTTTGTCCGCTCTTGAAATGAATCATCACCGGAGGGATTTTCCATGCCATTTCAGCAAATTTCGTTTTTAAACATCTGTGTTTGCAGAGACAATTACAATGAACAGTGATGGTCATCTGCATGTTCTTATGATCAGCACAAGGAGTGTTTGGATTAGCACAGCCCGGACCTGCTCTTTATACCACTTCCTCTGTTCTGGAGGAACATACACATTCATGAGGTTTATGGATATAAAGGCGCCAGATTTGCTTCTTCGAATTAGTCACATAATTTAACATTTGAATGTTATAGGACTGCATCTTAACTTCTTCTGGTGCCCCCTGAAGTTTGTTGTTTAGAAATATTGACAACCTACGGAAAGGTCTACCTTTAGCCTGAGTTCTACCTGCTAAAACATCTCAAGAAACAAACTGCTGAAAATTATCTTCATTGTGGCTTGTTTCCTAGATTCAAAAAGGTCTTTGCTTTTAAAAAGCACACTCTTGTCATCAGACCCTAAGATGCAAGTTAAGCTAGCCACGTTCCAAGGACATCTTTTAATGCTGGAATGTTTCTTTAGCCCTGATCATGTCGATGTAGCCTTACTGTATTGTTAGGGCAGCTGTTGCATGTTAAATATAAAAAGTTGATGCTATCCACACCTGTTCAAGAAGAGGAGCTCAGCAATCCACAATGGATTTAAATAAATCTAGCATCTGATGAAACTTTAACGGTCTCGGGTCAAACCAAGTAATCTCCACATTTCGCAAACCCTAAGTCCCTGTCAATACCTCTCGTTCTGGCAGCCTCCTTAGCCCAATAGGTATAGCAGTGTCCAACAATCCACACTCTGAGTATTTTGAAGTGAATGAGCAATAACAGTCAAGAGAAGACTAGAGCTGAATGAGGTAGTTTTCCAAATTAAAAGCAGTTAAAATGGAGGTGTTTTCTTTTTTTTTTAAACAATATATTTGATTGGGTTCTGTCAGCATGAAAGTGGATAAAATGTAGTATGGTGTTGGATGCCTTCGCAAGAAGTCCTAGTATTGGCTGATGTTTAAAAAAAAGAAATGTAATACGGACATGGATATACTTCTGAATCTATGGAGTAAACCACACCTGTTGCTTCTCATTTGAGGTGTCATGTTCCTCCTAGAATGTGCTGTGAACTTGTGATCAACTGGTCAACTGGGCTGCTACACACACTCAGCTAAGAGTGTATTGGGGGAGAAGGATGTTATAGAGACAGTTATGAAACAATTTATGTAATGATAAACTTTAATTTCCAGCTCAGGACTATGTAATGAACTGTTGTTCAGTTTTTCAATTTAAAAAAACTGAAGCTAAATTTAGATTTGGACTCCTGTTTTTTTTCTCAACTACGAGAGGGAAAAGGTTAACAGATGCTAACTATTCACAAGTGGAGACCAAGTAGTCTAAAATGAAAGACATGATTTCATTTGCTGCCTTTCTCATGATCATAGAGTGGAAAGTTGAAGAAGTTGCCATTTTATTGTTGCTTTATGAGAGTGGTGCATCATTCCTATGCTTAGTTTTTACAAATCTTAACAGCGTCAAAACTATCCAGAAAGAGTTCAAACAACAATATAATCAATGAACTCAATTAACTTGCATGTACATAATTTTGTAACTATGTAAAAAATGTTCATTAGAAATGAAATGTATATGGGAGTTTGATGAAAAGGAGTATCACAGTGATATGAAAAAAATATCTCAGATGAACTGTATCTGGCAAAGTGTATGTGTTTAGGATGTTAGTACTTTGGTATATTACAAAGAGTGATGCCTTTAAAAATTACAATGTTTTTTCAATTCTAAGCATCATGTGCAGAACAGACAGATCAGTTATTTGTATTCAGGACACTGCAGTACTTTTAGTCACATTATTAAACAGCAGTCGTGTAGTCAGGAATAAAACAAAAGAAAATGTGCTTCGCCTGTATATGAATTCTAAACTAGTAAAACATGCTACGTATGTATTAGGAAGTGTTTGCCAATATGGTTTTTAACTTATATCTAATGCCAGTTTGCATATATTTAGATGGTGAGGAATGTTTTTTCTGGTTGCAGATAGCTATATGTACGATGAGACTCTTTTGTTTACTTAACCCCTTGTGTGCCCATGACGAGCTGGACTCGTCATGGAGCACAGTCGCGCTGTTCCCATGACGAGTCCAGCTCGTCATGAGGCATTCCCTAGGGAATCCAGAGGGATTCCCTTTCATTCAAAATAGCCTCGGGAGCTGGGGAAGAGCTTCCCCAGCTCCCGAGGCCCCCCCCCCCCCTTTCACTGTAATGACGATCGGCACGCATGTCGCGCCGACGTCATTACAGTGAAAGTGAAACTGAAATGAGCCTAGAGGCTCATTTCAGTTTCACTTTCTACGTGCTCAAGGGGCTATCTCAGCCCCCTGAGCACGTAGAAAGACGGGAGAGGTATCGTTGGAAAGGGGAGAATCTCTCCTTTCCAATGGTACCCCTCCCCAGTAGATCCCTGCTTGGGGATCACCACGGGAGGGCGATCCCCAAGCAGGGATCCACCCACTTGACACCAGGGAGGGGGGAGTGGCCCCTTGGGCAAGGGCCTTTGCTCCCCCAAATAATTTTGGCCAAATTTAGTCTTTTTGCCCCCACTGGGGGGCAGATGGGGGCAGTGGCAAAAAGCCCACTAGACACCAGGAAATTAAAAAAAAAAAATAGGGGTGGGGGCTGCCCAAAACGGGCAGGCCCATGCCCCCACCCCACCCCCCAATTATCACAGTCTTTCTGCCCCCCCGGGGGGCAGATGGGGCATTGGCCCCTAATCTGCCCCTTCGGGGGGGCAGAAAGCCCACTATACACCAGGGATTTCTTTTCATTTTTTTTTAGGGTGGGGGCTGCCCGAAACGGGCAAGCCAATGCCCCCACCCTCCCACCCCCATTACAGCCTGGGGGCAGATGGGGTATTGGCCCCCAATCTTCCCCCACGGGGGGGGCAAAAAGACCACTAGACACCCGGGGCGGGTCCTTAGGCCTCCCACATGAGTGAGGCACCGTTTTTATCAGGAGACCCGGGGGAACGCTAGGTGGTAGGAAATTTGTGTCAGCCCAGTGATGCCACAACTTTCCCACACAAAAATGTGTGAAAAAGGTGATTTTTTCAGCTAAATTTGAGGTTTGCAGGGCAATCTGGGTAAGGAAACGTTGGGGGATCCATGCAAGCCATACCTCCCTGGAATTCCCCGGGTGTCTAGTTTTCAGAAATGTGTGGGTTTGGTAGGTTCCCCTAGGTGGCCGCCGAGCACCGAGCCAAAAACTCAGGTGACCCCCATTGCAAAACCAGGTAGTTTTGAGGTAGGCAATTTTCATGTCGCCTCAATACGTTTTGGGCCCTTGCCTGTCGCGTGTACTTTGGCCTCCCACACGAGTGAGGCACTGTTTTTATCGTGAGACCCGGGGAAACGCTGGGTGGTAGGAAATTTGTGTCAGCCCGGTGATGCCACAACTTTCCCACACGAAAATGTGTGGAAAAGGTGATTTTTTCAGCTAAATTTGAGGTTTGCAGGGCATTCTGGGTAAGGAAACGTTGGGGGATCCACACAAGCCATACCTCCCTGGAATCCCCCGGGTATCTAGTTTTCAGAAATGTGTGGGTTTGGTAGGTTTCCCTAAGTGCCGGCAGAGCTAGGGTTCAAAAACTACATCTAGGCACTTTGCCAAAAAAGGTTCATTTTTCACTGCCAAATTGAGGTGTGTCCACGATGCGTTTTGCACCGTTTGCTGTCGCGGGCACTAGGCCGACCCACACAAGTGAGGTACCATTTTTATCGGAAGACTTTGGGGAACACGGGGTGGGTGGAAATTTGTGGATCCACGCAGATTCCAGAACTTTCCACCACAGAAATGTGGGGAAAATGTGTTTCTTTTGGCAATTTTTGAGGTTTGCAAGGGATTCTGGGTAGCAGAACCTAGTGGGAGGCAGTCAAGTCACCCCATCCTGGATTCCCCTGGGTGTCTAGTTTTCAAAAATGTATAGTTTTGCTAGGTTTTCCTAGGTGCCAGCAGAGCTATGGTTCAAAAACTACAGCTAGGCACTTAGCCAAAAAAGGGTCATTTTTGACAGCGAAATTGAGGTGTGTCCACGTTGCGTTTTGCGCCGTTTCCTGTCGCGGGCACTAGGCCGACCCACACAAGTGAGGTACCATTTTTCTCGGAAGACTTTGGGGAACGCGGGGTGAGTGGAAATTTGTGGATCCACGCAGTTTCCAGAACTTTCCACCAGAGAAATGTGGAGAAAATGTGTTTTTTGGCAATTTTTTAGGTTTACAAGGGATTCTGGGTAACAGAACCAGGTGGGAGGCAGTCAAGTCACCTCATCCTGAATTCCCCTGGGTGTCTAGTTTTCAAAAATGTATAGGTTTGCTAGGTTTCCCTAGGTGCCGGCAGAGCTATGGTTCAAAAACTACAGCTAGGCACTTTGCCAAAAAAGGGTCATTTTTCGCTGTGAAATTGAGGAGTGTCCACGTTACGTTTTGCGCCGTTTCCTGTTGCGGGCACTAGGCTGACCCACACAAGTGAGGTACTATTTTTCTCCGAAGACTTTGGGAACGCGGGATGGGTGGAAATTTGTGGATCCACGCAGATTCCAGTACTTTCCACCAGAGAAATGTGGGGAAAATGCGTTTTTTGGCAATTGTTTAGATTTGCAAGGGATTCTGGGTAACAGAACCTGGTGGGAGGCAGTCAAGTCACCCCATCCTGGATTCCCCTGGGTGTCTAGTTTTCAAAAATGTATAGGTTTGCTAGGTTTCCCTAGGTGCCGGCAGAGCTATGATTCAAAATCTACAGCTAGGCACTTTGCCAAAAAAGGGTCATTTTTCACAGCGAAATTGAGGTGTGTCCACCTTACGATTTGGGCCGTTTCCTGTCGCGGGCACTAGGCTGACCCACACAAGTGAGGTACCATTTTTCTCAGAAGACTTTGGGGAACGCGGGGGGGGTGGAAATTTGTGGATCCACGCAGATTCCAGAACTTTCCACCAGAGAAATGTGGGGAAAAGGTGTTTTTTTTGGCAATTGTTTAGGTTTGCAAGGAATTCTGGGTAACAGAACCTGGTGGGAGGCAGTCAAGTCACCCCATCCTGGATTCCCCTGGGTGTCTAGTTTTCAAAAATGTATAGGTTTGCTAGGTTTCCCTAGGTGACGGCAGAGCTATGGTTCAAAAACTACAGCTAGGCACTTTGCCAAAAAAGGGTCATTTTTCGCTGTGAAATTGAGGTGTGTCCACGTTACGTTTTGCGCCGTTTCCTGTCGAAGGCACTAGGCCGACCCACACAAGTGAGGTACCATCTTTCTCGGAAGACTTTGGGGAACGCGGGGTGGGTGGAAATTTGTGGATCCACGCAGATTCCAGAATTTCCACCAGAGAAATGTGGGGAAAATGCGTTTTTTGGGCAATTTTTTAGGTTTGCAAGGGATTCTGGGTAACAGAACCTGGTGGGAGGCAGTCAAGTCTCCCCATCCTGGATTCCCCTGGGTGTCTAGTTTTCAAAAATGTATAGGTTTGCTAGGTTTCCCTAGGTGCCGGCAGAGCTATGGTTCAAAAACTACAGCTAGGCACTTTGCCAAAAAAGGGTAATTTTTCACAGCGAAATTGAGGTGTGTCCACCTTACGATTTGCGCCGTTTCCTGTCGCGGGCACTAGGCTGACCCACACAAGTGAGGTACCATTTTTCTCGGAAGACTTTGGGGAACGCGGGGTGGGTGGAAATTTGTGGATTCACACAGATTCCAGAACTTTCCACCAGAGAAATGTGGGGAAAAGGTGTTTTTTGGGCAATTTTTTAGGTTTGCAAGGGATTCTGGGTAACAGAACCTGGTGGGAGGCAGTCAAGTCACCCCATCCTGGATTCCCCTGGGTGTCTAGTTTAAAATAATTTATAGGTTTGCTAGGTTTCCCTAGGTGCCTGCAGAGCTAGGGTTAAAAAACTACAGCTAGGCACTTTGCTAAAAAAGGGTAATTTTGCATTGTGAAAATGTGGTGTGTTCACGTTGGGTTTTGAGCCATTTCCTGTCGTGGGCACTATGCCTACCCCTACAAGTGAGGTACCATTTTTATCGGGAGACTTAGGGTAATTCAGATTTGTAAAGGAACTGTTATTACCTATTGACTTTCGATGCATTTCTGCCTTCCAAATGAAAGACATTGTGTAAAAAAGAAGTCATTCTAAAAAATGACTGATAATTCTCATGCTAGTATGAGTATCCCAATTTCGGAAATGTGCAAATATCTACTGTTTCTAAACTCTATATTTTGTTCCCATTTCAGAAATACATAGGTGTCTTTCATACCGATTTTTCCATGTACACATTTTTACAGAATAATTACTATATACCCGTTACATAATAAAAAACCATTGCAAGTTGCTGCTCAGTTTTTGGCTCTGGGTACGTCGGGTTCTTGGTGAGCCTACAAGTCCTATATATCCCCACAACCAGTAATGTCCAGCGGATGTAACGGTATATTGCTTTCAAAGAGCTGTCAAAATTAGAAGAAGTTACAGGTGAAAACGTTGACACAAAAGGCGCTTTTTTTCAACAAATTTTCAATTTATCCTATATTTAACTGTTAGTTTCTATAAAGAAACCTTGATTGATCTACACAAATGACCCCTTGCTGAATTCAGAATTGTATCTACTTCTCTAAAATGTATAGCTTTCCAGGATCCATTATTGCTTTTGTACCCATTTCTACCATTAACTGAAAGGAGGTTGAAAGCACAAAAAAAAGCAAAAATAGGCTATGTCCCAGAAAAATGCCATAACTGTGTAAAAAAGTTTGGGTTTCTGACAAAAGTCTGGTATCCCCTAAAAGCTGGGAAAATGGTACTTTCAGCCCCATAAACCCTTTTTTGATAACATTTGCAGGGAAAAACCCAGATGCTTTCATTTGCAGCCCGTTTTTCCCATTTTCCCAAAAAAAAACTAAATTTTGCTGTATTTTGGCACATTTCTATGACCCCTCCAGGGGAATCCACAAACCCTGTACCTTCAGAATCCCAATGATGTTGGAAGAAAAGGACGCAAATTTGGCGTGGATACCTTATGTGGTCAAAATGTTACAGGGGCCTCAGCGCGCACTACCCCAAATAGCCAAAAAAGGGTGTGGCACAGGAGGGGGAAAAGGCCTGGCAGCGAAGGGGTTAAAGATGTAGGGAACAATATATTTTTGGAAATATGGCCTGAAGGTGTATATCTATTAAAAAATCACATATATGTTTACATGGTGATCTATGATCTCTTAGGTTGTTGAAAATGTCATCTATATGCTGAGGGTGGATTATTTCTTTAAACATGCTGTGTTTAAAATTGAGGAGAGTTAATAGTGCAAAATGTGTGTTGAGAGTTCTTGTGCTTGCTTTACTTGGTGTGTAAATTTTTGTTTGAGAAATGCTGAATATATGCTTTAAAGACACAATAAATATTTAAGAAATGATGTAGGTATGCCATTAACAAAAAGTGAGATTTGTTCTTTTTAGTTGTCGAAAGTTACTGATGCTTGTGCACGCCGATTAGCAGGGCAATGTATGCTCCTAGACAGCCATGTTTCCAACAATATATCAATTGTGATAACTAGACTTCACTCACACGTAGCTCAGTAGAAAAAGTTAGATATACAGAAATAGGTGGTTTGATATGGACAAAAGGACTTAAACAATGAGTCACAGATATATTCACAACTGTTATGTATATAACAGCAGTGGAAGTATTTTCACAGCCAGCCAGGCACTACTCAGGCACTCATCCAATCATCCAGCTACTACTTAGGCAGCCATTTAATCACTCACCCACTGCCCATGCACTTATTCAATCACCCAGGCATTACACATGCACTCTTGCAATCACGCAGGCACTAATTATGTAGTTGTTGAGCTCTGCAGGCACTACCCATGCATTCATCTAATCACCCAGACACTAACCATTCACCTACACAATCACTAAGGCTGTACCTACTCAGTCATTCAAACACACAGGCACAACCAATGCACTCATCCAAACACCCACTTATAACCCATGCACTCATTGTAATACTGAGGTACAACCCATGCACTCAACCAATTATGCAGGCAGTATCATTGCAGTGAACCTATCACACATCCAGTACATATTTAAAAAAAAAAAATATTTAAAGTTTTGTATAGCGCGAACATGACCCAGATGGGTATCAGAGCACTATACATACGGTTTAGGTAGAGAAAGGAACAACTAGGGGAGAGAAATCAGGGAAACAGTGGGACAAAATACAGCAGGTGCAAGATGAAATTGAGGTGGAGAAAGGACGCAGTATGGGAGAGAACGACAAGTAGGGCAATATACAACAAGAACAAACAAGACAGTATACAGTAACTTAGAGGCAAAAGGAGCACAGCATCTAGTTCAACGCATTGCTCATTAGTAGATTTTTGACTTCCCTTTTGAAGGCAAGTGTAGAGGGAATCAGTCTTATTTCCACTGGAAGGGAGTTCCAGATTCTCGGGGCGATGCCAGCGAATGTACGATTGTAGGTTTTAAGCTTATTAAACTTCTTGGGCTTGAGGAACAGTGTGTCGGTGCTCCTTGTAGACCTGGAGCCACCAGAGAGTTCCAGCTTGTTTGTCAGGTAGAATGGGGTGTTGAAGTGTAGTGTCCTATGGGTCATACAAGCGATCTTTAGTAGTATCCTTGCTTCAAAGGGAAGCCAATCGAGCGATTTCAGGTCCGGTGAAATGTGGTTGTTCTTCTTAGAACCTGTGATGCTAGAGATGCTCTGATAGGTGCTAGACTGAGTTTCGGCAGAATGCAAAAAGTCGCACTACTCTATTCTAGTCTGGAGATGATAAGTGCTTGCACCGCCAATTTAAAGTCATCTTGGGGAAGGAAGGGTTTGTGCTTTCTTAGGATGCAGAGTCGGAAGTTCGCTCCTTTGGTCGATGATCTGATGTGGTCTTGCATGTTTAGGTTTTTGTCAAGCACAACTCCCAGTGATTTAGTGAAATCCACGATGTGAGGTGTGCAATTGAGGGCTGTGAGGTTACAGAGGAATTTCACCACAGTGGGGGTTTGCCTAGTGGGTGCAATGAGGAGGAATTCTGTCTTGAGGGTGTTTAATTTGAGATGGTTGGAGGTTAGCCAGTTGAGGGTTTTTTATGAAGGGTTCAGTTGAGGGAGTTGATGTCTTCGGGGGACGAGATTTTCATGTAGAGTTGGATGTCGTCCGTATACATGTGATATTGAATTTTGGAGGGTTTAAGAATTACAGTCAGTGGTTCCACTCATTCAACTACTGAGGCAATACTCTTGCACTAATCCACTCACCCCAGCAGTACACTTGCTTTCATCCAATCACTCAAGCTTTAACAATGGAGCCATGCAATCACTCAGAAACTAGTCATGCACTCATCTAATCAGCCAGGCACTACTGATGCACGCATCCCATTATCTAGGCACTAACCATGTACTTATCTAATCACCCAGGCACTACCTGTTCACTCTGCTAAAAAACACATTGGCAGCAGCCATGTACTCATCCAAGCCCTGAAACACTACTCATGCACTCATCCAATCTGCCAGGTGCTAAGAACACTTAAACAATCACGTACGCACTATCCATGCACTCTATAAATCAACTTTATACTATGCATTCACACCTGAAATCATCCAGGCACTAGAGTTGCACTCATTTAATCATCCAACCACTATCTATGCATGTTTTAAATTATTGAGGTATTAGTCATGCACTTATCTAATCATTCAGGCACTATTCATCCAAACACCCAGATGGTAGTGCTATACTCATACAAAGACACAGGCAGTAACTATGCCGATGTGGAATGACCCAAGGAGTTCCCACCTACTCAGAAAATCATCCAGTCACTGCCTGTATCCTCTCGGAATCACCTAAAAATCCAGGGATTATTGATGTTTCAACCACAAACCCATGTATTTGCAAGTTTTTAGTGAGTAGTATGCAGTCTTTTGGAACCAGCTGATGAATTATATAGGCAACCTGTCACACACTCTTTGCATATTCTCAGAAAAATTAGTGAGCTATATTGTCTGATAGATATTAATGTGCAGATTTAAATATGCACCATTTCCCAAAATTTAAATCTGATGCATCTCACTAGAAAAGTACCTAGATACTAAATCCACCAGTGACACAGCGGTAGAGAGGCACACAAATGGCTGCTATTTTGTGTTTTTAGATTTACAGTGTATGTACTTCTACACTCTGGTTGATGTTCATTTTAAAATTTACTACAGAAGAGATAAACTGGTCTTTCACCGTGTATAAGTGAGAACTGAGATATGGTTCAGCTGTGTTGCAGGAGAGGGTGCTATAATGTTAAAAAGGTAACTAATAAATAAAGTTTTGTATTTGCTGTGTTTTTGGTATATTGAAGTAAGTGCATGTAGTTATTTAGCTACGGTCATCTGTAGAGTTAAAACTGTAACATAACATAAAACTAATGTTTGTATTATGTATATGTTAGTTGTAAAGTAGTTGGTACATTGGCTAGAGTGAAAATTAAAATATATTTTTTTTTACAGGACAATATCTACATAAATACAGACAGAATGCCTAAAAACGCTCAGAGGAAAAAGAAACAGATGAAACTACAGTATCTCTACAGGACTAAGACACAAAAGGGGCAAAATGTAGAAAAAGTGGTGAAAGAAAAGAGAGCTACTGGTAAGAGGACAAAATAATTTCTTAAAAATATATGTGGACACCTGCAGAAGATAAAAAAATTATGAAACTAAAAAGCAATCTATGAGAAAGAATGTAACAAGAATGGACACACCTTAACCAGGAGACAGAATCAGTTTAAGAAAATCAGATCCAGGATGTTTCATAGTAGAGTGGGTGTAAATCTACTAAGAAACATGAAGAACGAGAGAGGCACTGAAACAAGTTGAGGGAGTAGTTGATAAGGCCTTCGCTTTGAAGAGGAAGCCTTTCATTTTTTGATTATAAATAAAATAAAGACTCTTGACAAAAAGGTGTTTTACATGAGGAGATAAAACCAAAAGAAAAGATTAGTGAATAGAAGCTAGACTTGTACAGTTTTTAGTGGAGAATAGATACATACTTAGGGAAAAGAAAGCAAACACAAGGAGATGATGGGCGGAGCGCTGAAACTTTTCAGACACTCACCCCCCAGTCACAGATCTGGGTTGAATCCATCATCGTTCTTCATCTCACATTGCAACCCCAGTTCAGACACAGCTATATGCAAATCAGCCTGTGCCCCATGGGAACAGTCCAGCCCAAACTGCCAAGCCAGGTATTCCCTGGACTGGAAACAAGCATCCTGGGCCTGGTTTCGGGCTTTCAGCCCTCATCAGCCAGGGTTGCTTGAATCCAATGGCAAAATGAGCAAGGGACCCACGTCTGGGCATACCCTGCTAACTGAGGGCGAACAAAGCAAGCACAAGGAGATGATGGACGGAGCGCTGAAACTTTTTTGACACTCACCCACAGTCACAGATGTGGGTTGAATCATTCTTTAGCTCACTTTGCCACCCCAGAATAGATACATACCGCCAGCACAGAGCCTTCCTTTAATGAGGAAACACAAAACATGAGGGTAATGCAATCGTTCATGCTATTGAAGAAAGAGGACAATGTTATGAAATGAAGAATGGCACTCCGATAGCGAAAGAGGTGATGGTATCTAGAAATGTAGAACAAGTTATTGCAAAAGAGGTACAGGGAAAGTGTAGTCAAACCCTGTATAAATAATGATAACTGCCAAAGGTTTGCTGTGTACTTATTTGTAGAGGAATGCTTTGACTTGTCCATACAGCAAGTTATATGTAAGAACTGTTACAATAAATTAGAGGATAATAAAATGCCAGCTAGAACTGGGCATAAGAAGACAGTACTGATTCCCATTCCAAAACCACTTCAAGGTTTAAATGTTTATGAGTCAATTCTTATCTAATGTATTCCTCCATTTCAGGCTACAGTCCGTATGGAGCCAAAGGCAGGCCCATTAACACCAACAGAGCAGCAGAAAGGTCTAAAAGGTGGAGTAAAGTACTGGATTACTAGTGTTTTCTCTAGATGTTCAGCAGGATGCTAAAGAATTAATAATGGAAATGCTAGGACAATCAGAGGAAGAGGATGTGAATATCAATGAATTATTTGGTTTCACTTATAAATGGAACCATAACTGTGAACATTGTGAATTCACCTCTAGCACTCAAATCAATTCGGAATGATTCCTCTACTTTACATTACCAGTTTGTAAAGCTGTGGCCTTTGAAAATGTAAGCAAAAACACCCATCAAGGTATGACCAGTCCAAACTGCAGTTCAGAACTTAGGTCTATGTTGTTACTGCAAACGTATGGATAATATGTCATAGTCATGATACAGCGATGCAGAGAGGGTGGTACTAAATAAGAAAATGAAAATACCAAATTTTGTAACTGGACAAATTTCTATTTCAAAAAGAACTAGCACAACTATAGCAAACATATTTCATGAAGGAGTTAATATAACCTCTACCCATAGCACATTGTTTTTAAGATACCAGTGAGGATGGACAGAGTGCAATGACAGTGAGCACCTAGACATGGTCAGGGCTCTACTCACAATATTGTACCCAGACTCAAAGAGGCTCTTTAAATTACTTAAATCCTTACATGGCGTGTACCGCAAAATGCAGAAAGGAAGCAAATCTTTTTTATTATGTAACCCTCACACACCCTATTGGTGTCATGCTTCGTCATCGGGTTCACCCTGACTCCTAGAGGTCAGGGTGGGCTCGACTGTATTTCAGGGAGCTCTTAAGAGATGTAGACCAGGGGGATTTAAAGATAAAAATCCTGCTACCAACCCCAGGTATCCCTTTTATTCACGGGGATGTAGTGGATGTTAAGAAAAGGTAAAGAAGGGTCGTCTTGGAGGTTATGGTCCTATGACCCTAATAGACTGCCAACATGTTTCAGCCCAAAGATTAATGGCCAAAAAAGGCCCTGGGCTTTCGTCAGGGCCCAACAAATATTCCCTCCCTGGTGTTGACCAAAATTTGACCTATATATTAGTGTTGAAGGTACAGAGAGCTTTAACCTTCGTGACAATAGTAATAATAACAACAACAATGGGAAAATACTTATCTTCCTTCTTTTGTAAACAAAACAATTCCGCCAAATTAGAGTGCAACAATAATTTCTCATGGATCACGGGAGGGGAGCCTTGTAGTCAAACGTACTTCTATCCTTGTATCCTGGCATTAGCTCCCCCTCCCGTGATCCATGAGAAATTATTGTTCCTATTTCTCTTTCCACTCTTCTCAAACATTCTGCAAAAAGCAGTCAACTGACACTATCCATCATTTCAACAATATCACTTTCTTGGATTCCAATCAATCAGCAAAATGCAGCACACATACAAAAAGGAAAAATGAGGAGAAATAAAGATATTTCTGCTCATTCTGCCTTCCCTGGGTAGGCGCAAGTTTTTGGCACTGCTTCAGATTTACAATTTCTCATAAATCTGGGGCAGTGTCAAAAAGCCATGGATGTTGCTGGGAACACACACCCAGCAATGCCCAGTGCACAACTCTTTAATACAGAAAACGGTGTTAAAGCGAACAATATTTACGAGGCAGCATTAAGCCAAAAAAAGTGATTTAAGGCTGCCTCGTAAATATGGAACAGGCTCTTGCGCCACAGCACATCATAAAAAGTGACGCACCTGCAGCAGAAGGGGCTCCTATAATAAGGCCGTATGGGGCAGATTTATAAGCCCCTTGCGCCTCTTTTACGCTGCCGTTGCGTCACTTTTGTGACGCAGCGGAGGCGCAAAACCAGCGCCAGGCTGCGGGGTATTAACAACGTGACGCATCTCCCAGATGCGTCACGTTGTAAAGCCCTGCGCCAGAAGTAGACGTTCCTGCGCAGGGGGGGGGCGTTCCATCGCAGGAACACCTCTTAAAAGTGGCTGAGTGAAATCTACAAGATTTCACTCAGTCACTTTTGAGCCCATGCTGCGTCAAAACCCTGCGCCTGCTTGAAGCAGGTGTAAGGATTGACGCAGCATTGTGAAGATAGAGCCCCCCAAAGCATTGCTGGAGCTGCGTCGCGCTTGCGACGCAAATCCAGCAATGTGCCACTTTTACGGCACGGATGCGTCACGCATCTGTGCCGTTTTTGCCCCTTGGTGCGCCGCATTGTAAATGGTGGCGGAGCTGTGGCGCACAATAACTGGCGCATCCCTGCTGATATGCAGGGATGCGCCAGTTATTGTAAATATGCCCCGATGTCTCTTAGAACCAAGATTCAACCGTAACATCCCAACCCTCTCTCCGTCCATCCTCTGCTCATTTGCTCACTCTTTCCTGCTGTAGATCGACTCGTCTTGGTGGTCGTTCCTTTTCCTTTCTGGCAGCTAAACACTAAAACTACTCTTAAAATCTGCAACATCACTAACCTTCTTTCCACAACAGTAATAAAATCAGTAGGACTAATCCCCCCCTTTCAATCTGATCATTTAAGCAAAAGGACAAACCCATTGGTGTAGCAGCACTTTATTATTATTCAAATACAAAATGCTGATCAT
The DNA here is from genome assembly GCF_964204655.1 of Triturus cristatus. NCBI lineage: Eukaryota > Metazoa > Chordata > Amphibia > Caudata > Salamandridae > Triturus > Triturus cristatus. The sequence continues at coordinate 850,731,458 of NC_140595.1, read as the reverse complement.
AGGTGAGAGGTGAAAGATCAAGAGAAACTGGTGTGTTCAGTGTGCTCCCAAAGAGAGTTAATGCACACGCAGAGTTAGCAAAACAGACCTAAGCATCCTTTATTCTTCAGTGCCATGCACTTAGGTATTTACACTTAGATATTGGAGTAGGAACATTGGAACTGGAAGAGAGTGTCACTTAAATAAAACAAACGTTACACCTTCTTTTCCCTTTGGCTCAAGACAGGCTTTATCTTATTCCACAGTCAAGAGAAATGTATGCTCAGGTTTGGGGACAAAAAGTATAACAACAAATTTTTTTGTGGATTTTTCCCAAAGCATTCCTCATATCCTTATTCCTGAAGGTATAAATCAGTGGATTGATTAGAGGAGTCACCACCGTGTACATCAGGGACAACCATGTGTTCAGATTGAGAGTATTTTCAGCTTTTTGGACCATGTATATAAACATCAGTGTCCCAAAATATATAGCAACCACAGTGAGATGGGAGCTACAGGTGGAGAAGGCCTTCCTCCTCCCTGACACAGAAGGAATTCTCAAGATGGCAGATATAATGTACGTGTAAGATACAATGATGAAGAGGAAGGGGAGTGATATCACAACAAGGACAAGAACAACAACTTCAATTTCAACTATGCCAATGTCCGAGCAAGCTACTTGTAGAAGAGGACTTATGTCACAAAAAAAATGGTTAATATAATTCTTGCCAACAAATTTCAACATACAGATTAGAGATGTGTTAATCCAGGTTGCACTGGAACTTGACACCCAGGCAGTTGCTACCATTCTAAGGCAAAGTCGTTAGTTGATGAGCCGGTTGTAGTGTAAAGAATGGCATATCGCTATGTATCGATCATAAGCCATGAGTGTCAAAAGTAGACATTCAAAGTCAATCAGCCAACCAATAAGAGACAACTGTGTGATACAGCTGGTGAAAGAGATTGTCCTTCCATTTGTTAAGAGGTCAGCCAGCATGTTAGGCAGAATAGTTGTTGAGTAGCAAATCTCCAGTAGTGACAGATTGGCAAGAAAGATGTACATGGGTGAATGCAGGTGGGTGTCAGCAGACACGGTGACAAGGATGAGGATGTTCCCAGTCATGGTCAGGATGTAGGCGGTCAGGAAAATCACAAAGAGGAACGGCTTTAATATAAATACATTCTGAAAGCCCAGGAAGACGATCTCTACAGGTTCAGATGTGTTGTCCCAACACGCCATGATTTTCATATATATCTGTTGAAAAGTTTAGGAATATTTGTAACAACATGTCTTCATAGACTTTATAGCAGTATTTGTTGATTCAGAGTTTCAGAGGAATGAAACATGGGGAGGGCCAGCAGTGCACTTGAGTTCTGGATCAGCACAGCCAATGATGGTAGACATACACAATCCAAGACTCATTAACACCCTAGAGTGTGATGCCTACTGTTTCCATAGGCAGGCGGAACTCATATCCACATTAGAGTTAGGAGATATAAGTAGCTGAAAATAAGTGTTTACTGGACCTATTTCATCTTTATAGAAACTAGAGCAACAGCAATAACAAACAAGCTATGAACAGGGCAAAGATACCACCAGATAAAAGGCATCTGGAAGAAATTTAAAACCCAAAATGCATACTTACCAGTCGGACCTGGCACTTTGTCCAGGGTCACCCCTAAACATTTTGCTTTCCTCCATCTACTTTTTGCTGAATTCATTTTTGTTGGCCTTAGAACTCCGAACTCTTTACCACTGCTAATCAGTGCTAAACATGGTAACATTCACTTATAACCAATTGGTATACTTAATTTAACTATAATCCCTAGTACACTGCGCAACAGGTGCCCAGGGCTTGTAAATTGAAAGCTACTAGCTACCTGCAGCACTGCTTATACCACCCACTTAAGTAGCCCTTTTTAAATTTGCCTCAAACCTGCCATTGCAGAGCCCTTGTTTGCAGTTTAAACTGCCATTTCGACCTGGCACAATAAGCATTTTGCCAGGCCCAAACCTTCTTTTTTAATATATATGTCATCCAGGAGCAGCCCATGCAGGGTGGAGTCAACCGATGAGGAGAAGGTAAAGTTAAAGGGAAAAAAAACACTTACTTTGTGCTCGCAGCATCACCAAGTCGGTGATGCGGCGAGCGCAAGTTAAGAGGTTTTAATTTTTTATTTCACTTAACTTCTCCTCGTAGTCTGTCTACTACCCGGCCACCCCACCACCCTGCCCGAATGCTCTTACCTGCATGAGCCACTCCTAATGTTATCCTTAGGCTAGGCCCTGCACAGCCCAGAGAGCAGGGTGCAATGTATTTAAGAAGCAGGACGTGTACTTTTGTAGTTATGCATGTCCTCGTAATGAAAAGGTCTTAAATATGTGCAAAGCCTATATTTCCCATAGGAGGACATTAGGATTACCTTATTAAATTTGATAAGTGCAATTTTCAAATTGGAAGATATAACTGGTTCAAGTTTGGGGTTTCTGGAATCCTAATTTAAAATCCTAACTCATGGTGAAGTCGGATTTTAAATCATATGTCTGAAAGTTGGCATTTTCTTACATTAGCCATTTGGTGCCTGCAACCTTTCTCTGGTCACATGACTGGGTGTAGTTGGCAGTTGTGCTTTGTGTATTCCTAACGGACAGCCACACACAATGCATACCCCCTGTGGTTAGTCTGGAACCAGGGCTGGGAAAGTAGGGCATCTGTGTGTTTCAAATGCATTCTTCAAGAATCCCCCCACTTAAAGGCATAACTGTGTATGAATAAAGGACCTCAGACACCATCACTTGAGTACACATCTCGACTTATAGATACTCTGCCAGGAAGAAGGACTGCTGTGCTGCTGAAGGACTGAAGGAATACCACTCTGCTATACAGCCCTCTGCTGGACTCCTGCTCTGCTGTGCTGGCCTGCTGCCCTCTTGCCAAACACTGAATAATTGTCACGCCCCACTATATACCCCATTGACAATCTTCCCACTCTCTTTTTAACCCTGCCAAGGGGATCATATATTAAAGAACCTGATGATACCCCTTAGGTAGTTTTAAGGCACATTTTTTCAATAAATACACCACACTACTTCCACAGATCCTTTACTCATCCTTACAGCTTAAAGGGGCATATCAGCAACAAAGGGCAATAATTATCGCTCAGCGCTCTTAGAATGAGGATAATTATCGCCGGGTAACGTGGATTTTTATCGCTGAGATAGCGTGCTATTAGCAACGCTTATCTCCTCAGCGATAAAAATCCTCACGCTAACTGCCTAGCGTGAGATTATCGCTGGAAACCCAGCGATAATCTCACATAGTGTGGCGTTAGCTTGCTGATAGGGACTCACAAACTTAGCCATGATATCTCCCTTCCATAGGATATCATGGCTAAGTCAGTCCTGAAGCAGGCGTAAGGAAAGTAGCGATAACAGGGGTTATCGCTACTTTTCCTGACGCTATGCTTCATAGTGTGGGGCTTGATGATAGGAGAAATGTCTCTTAGCGACATTTCTCCTGTCATGTCAGGGCAGGAACGCCCACTTTGCATCTCATTAGAGATGCAAAGCTGGGCGTTAGGAATCCCGACGCTAAAGCAAGGTTTCACGCGTTAGCGTGGCCTTGCTAATTAGGCGATAGAAATTATCGCCGCTTTTCGGCCGAAAACGGCCGTAAAAGTGGCGATAATTTTTTATCGCCAGCTTGTAAATATGCCCCAAAGAGAAGATCTCTGCCAAAGAGCCCTCTCGTGGGGCTCATGGGGCATTGCAGTGATAGCCCCTTAAGGAGCAAAGCCCTATGATGAAGCATGACATTCACTTGGGTGTGTGAGGGCTCAATATTCCTATAAGGAATATCCCCTTAATTATTAGATTTTTTGTCTACACCCTGCTCTGTCTTTCTTTTGATAGGAACAGTTACTCTCCACTTGTATAAGTATAAATGAGAGACGTCACACACCATTACTTTAGTATACTTCTTTACCTCTGATTACTCTGCCAGGAAGAAGGACCGCTGTGCTGCTGAAGGGCTGCCACTCTACTGTACTGGCCTCTGCTGTGCTTTTGCTCTGCGGTACTGACCTGCTTCCCTCCTGCCTGGGTCATAAAGACTGGACCTGCATATCTTGAACCCAGACTGACTCCAAAGGGGTAGTTGACTTTCCTTCTGATCGGAATCCTCAGGGACATAACTGGCTTCTGACTTGCAACTGGACTCTACCATCTGTGAGTCCACCCTGTCAAGTGGTGCCACCCCTGTCCTAAACCCTTAGAAGTGGACCTAAGGTGCTTGTAAGTGGAACTGGAGAATCTCCTCTGGTGAGCGATGCATCACTGAGCAGACCCGATGCATCTTTTTGGCTGAGTTCCCTGAGCAGAACCAACGCATCGCTACTGCTGCATGGATTGGACCCATTGCAAAGACCTGCATCACCCACCACAGTCCTCCGAACTGGTGCATCACCCCAACAGTGCAGCGTAACCACAGCCCAGGGCATCTCATCTCTCGAGTCCAGACTTCACATCACAAAGTAGGGCTGGGCATAGCTCGTAGCTGGGACTGGAGAACCACGCTGTCAGGAACTGGGCAGATTTTGCAGTTGGGGCATCCACAGCAGATGTCATTGCACAGGTAATGCTTATACACTATCTTCTACGCCCCGCCTGAACGGGACTTCTTCCTCATAAAAGTCTTTGGTTTCAGCAATCAGCATACAACTCCTAATATAGAGAAAGGACTACACTGTGCCTGCGTCCACTTCTGAAGCTAACGAAGCGGCCATATTAGAGGTGTAACAATCCTGTTAAAATGGGACTACATTAGTCTAAAATTTAAATTTTAGGGGTGAACGGTGAGTCAATAAATCAATCAAGGGTTTATAGAGTGCACTACTCACCTGGTAGGGTCTCAAGGCGTGGGAGGGGCAGCTCTGAATCAGTCGAAGAGCCAGGTCTTGAGGTTCTTCCTGAACGTGTGCAGGGTCGGGGAGTGTCTGATGTTCACAGGGAGCTTGTTCCAGTTCTTGGCAGCGATGTAGGAGAAGGCTCTCCCGCCTGTTCTGTTTCTGCGGATGCGGGGCACTTCTGCCAGGGCGAGGTCAGCAGAGCAGAGGTTTCTTTTGGGTACGTGAAAGGATAATCTCTTGTTGAGGTATTTGGGTCCGATGTTGTTGAGTGATTTATAAATGTGGGTGAGGAGTTTGAAGGTGACTCTCTTTTCCACGGGGAGCCAGTGGAGGTCTCGCAGGTGCTGGGTCATATGTTCATGATGGGGAGTCCCAAAGATGAGTTTTGCTGCAGCGTTCTGGATGGTTTGGAGTTTGTGTAGAAGGGATCTGTTGATACCGGCGTATAGAGCGTTGCCATAGTCCAGTCTGCTGGTTATGAGTGCATGGGTGATGGTTCTTCTGCAGTCGAGGGGATTCATTTGAAAGGTCTTGCGGAGGATGCGTAGGCACTTGAAACTGGTGGAGGCGACGGCGTTGATCTGGCGGTTCATGGAGAAGGAGGAGTCGAGGATGATGCCGAGGTTTCGAGCCTAGTCTGTGGGATGGGCGGGCTTACGAGGGTGGAGGGCCACCAGGTGTTGTCCCAGGCGGAGGTGCAGGGTCCGAGGATGAGGACCTCTGTTTTCTCAGAGTTGAGCTTCAAACAGCTGTCCTTCATCCAGGCTGCCACATTCTTCATTCCTTCCTGAAAACAGAGTCTGGTGTCTTTGGGCTTCTTCATGAGTGAGAGGATGAGCTGGGTGTTGTTGGCATAGGATACAATGCTAAGCCCATGCTGTCTGACGATGGCTGTGAGGGGAGCCATGTAGATGTTGGAGAGCGTGGGACTGAGTGATGATCCTTGGGGTACTCCGCAGTTTATATCGGTGGGTTCGGAGAGGAAGGGAGGGAGTCTGAACCTCTGGGTTTGGCTGAGAGAAAGGATTGGATCCAGTCGAGGGCGGTTCCTTATATCCCCGCATTGTGAAGTCTGGCTGCGAGTGTGTGATGTGAGAAAGTGTCGAAGGCTGCGGAGAGGTCCAGAAGGATGAGGGCCGCAGTGTGTCCCTGGTCAAGTAGCATGAGGATGTCGTTGGTGGCAGCAAGGAGGGCAAGTCTCGGTGCTGTGGTTGCTGCGGAATCCAGACTGTGAGGTGTCCAGAATTGAGTTCTCTTTAATGTAGGTGGTCAGTTGGGTGTTCACGAGTCTCTCTGTGACTTTGGGCGCAAAGGGGAGGAGAGAGATGGGCCGGTTGTTTTTCAGGTCCGTTGGGTCGGCCGTTGGTTTCTTGAGGAAGGGTTTAACCTCCACCCGCTTCCAGTCATCTGGGAAGATAGTTGGTGAGTGTGTTGGTAAACTCTGCAACAATAGCAGTTGCTGGAGTAGTTTTTGCTTAACTCTGTGCTTCATGAGGAGCATGGAATTTCAAAAGTCTGCAAACTGCGCTGGCAGAGTGGAGTTTGCTCCCCACCCCTAATCGTAAGCCCCATTGACAGGGTCCTTGATGATGATGCAATAGGACATCTCAACACAGCCTCGCCACATCTCCGAACCGACGCATCACTTCGACGTGGATCCATACAATGCTCCGCAACCAGTATTTAAGGTACTCCATTTAGCGGGTTTAACAGGGTCCATATAGCCTGCCCACACTCCATCACGGTAGGGTGACCTTGTGACATTTTTCTGTCCGGCACAACCAGATATCCCCAGTAGTGCTTTGTGCTTTTGGTGTTATTTTCACACAAAAAAATGTCAAGTCCAATATCTCCAGTTTCTCTAATTGTTTTTTTGTCATTGTGGTCTTGCTTTATTTAATAAAAACTTCTTTAGTTTTCTAAATTTGTTGTGGGCTCCTTTTGTGGTGGGTTTTCACTGTTTTCCTATTTAAAGCGTTGCACAAATACTGTACACATTCCTTCTAAATTAAGCATAACTGCTCTGTGCCTAGCTACTAAGGGGGTGGGCACAGGTACATTTGGCATTTGCTTATGCTTACTATGGCGAGGATTGTGGTTGCTGCTTGACCAGGGCTTAAACTTCAGTCAAAACAACAACACAATTTCTTACAATACCATTCCATCGTTCTGCATTCTGCAGGACACATCGAAAGAGGAAACCATCTCCAAGAATTGATTTGGTGCAGGAAGTTGTCCGTTCCAGGACAAAAACAATCCCGCCTGCAGTGCAGGAACCCTTGCACCATGATGCAGACGCACCTACTTTTCTGGTAGGCTGCACTGGTTGTGGCAGCACGTAGAGATAGCAGGAATGCAACATATGTTAGCAAATATGTCTCATTTCTGGTCTCTCGTAACACAGAGCAGCAAGTTGTCCTAATAATCAGCGTCAAATGATGATAACTCTGGCCATCTGGTCCTACACGTATAAAATCAGCTGAGCTTCTGGAGCTAGGATCCAGCTGATGAGGTCTCTTAGGGGTGTAATATACTCTATTAATAAAAATTCAATGTATAAGTCTGTCCCTTTGATGTATGGAAACTTGCATTATCTGACCACATGAGTATCTTCAAATCCTATCAGGTAGGGCCGTTTCCCTGTCCCCTCCCATTGTACCCTAATAAAATTGGCTGTTGCAGGGAGCAGATTTTCTGTCATTTTGTTTAATCGTGATACCCGACCCCCAGTCCACAAAGAGAGATTTATCTGTGTCAGCGGAACAACCTCCTGTGACTCTCAAGGGAAGCTATCCTCCTGCCCTAAATTTGAATTGTTTTACTGTGAGGAAGCTAACTTCTATAAATAAATGACCCAGTGTAGTAATGCACTTGTTAACAATGCCGTGAAGGGGAAAAGAGTATATACTAAATTTGAATGAGGTAATCATAGAACTTTGCTATGGTCTTCTCCGACCACTTGATAGGTGTAAGACCTGGAGGATTAGTTGAGTGAACTGGACTGCCAAATCCCAGACTATAGGACTTTACAGATGTAATCTAGATTTAGTCATTTAGGGTCTGAACATAACTGTATAGCTGCAGAAGAAGGAGATACCTGCAGAACTGAGATGAAGCGTCTTTACTTGTCTGGGCAGAATAGATGTGCACGCTCCGGGTGTGGAGATCAGAATGAGGCAGCGTCCCTCGTTATAAGAGATCCAGTGGTGAGATTATAGTGCAAAGATTGTCTGCATAAACTATTTTATGCCATTCACCATTCTTTATGAAATGCTTAGACACTGGTTGCACTCATAGACAGCTGTTTAATTTCCCAGTTAAACATACTTTCCCAATGGAAGAAATGCTTTGGCTGTACTTACTGGTGACCTATGTAATGAGGGAGGAAATCACTTTTTAATTTACTCCTCTCCTAAAACATTTTGAAAACCTTATTCTGATTTTTTTTATTTCATTTAGCTTGCCACAGAGGGGTCCAGTCACAAATGAGGTGCACTTAAAATTTAATTCGTTCATTTTCATAGAATATTAAAAAATAATGTCTTGGAATTCAAAAATCCGCAACTCTTTTGCATTCTGTGCATTGTCAATGATTGGACATTTTCTCATTTCATTTGATGCAAGAGGTTTATTCGATACCGCCATGCAGTGCTTAATTTGAACCGGTGGATGCCGGTGCGCCCACAGGCAGTCTACTTTGGGGACCGGCGCTTATTTTTCCTCGTCAGACATTTCCAGAGAGCAAGAAAGTGAAAAACAGAGGGAGTGAAAGATGGAAAAGTCATCACAAGGGAGTAAGGAGGAGCCAGCAAGAGCGAGATAAATGCCAGGTGGTGGATATAAGAGGCATGGGGTGGGTTCAAGGCTGCACAGCCATGGTACGCGACACACTGACCTTTAATAGCAGTGACTGCAGGCTTCTGAGCAGTGCTTTGGGCACTGGCAGTTATTGTTTTACAAATAAACACTGCTGCCATGTTGGAATTGTGGATATGCAGCATTTATACATACCTACACAATTGCTCCTGGACAGAGATTTCCCACCACTGCACAGGGTCACATCCTCATTCTAGGATATTAAGGACACCGATTGCAGTTCCGAACTTTTCTGATAAAAAAATCATTGATTTCAGATGTGCTAATCTGATTAGTTTATTTGAAGCAGAACAAGACTACAACACCCAGAATGCATTAGGATAGCACACAAAGGCTTAGGAAAGGAAAAATAATGAGCTCGAAGGAGGGAGGTGGTCACATTACCACTGCAGCAATGCTGTAACATCAAGAGCTCTAATATCTGAAACGTCATCCTACGTTATAGTAATTTAGCAATGAGAGTGATTCATATTCCATTACATTATTTATACAGACATCTATATATTAATGTTGGCTATAGAACACCATTAGTAGATTTTATTTTGTTTCAGTAAGAGTTTGATGTCATATTTCTTCTGGATGGTGGTGATGGAGCAAGGTCTCGAGGAAAAGAGACTTGCACAGAAGCAATCTACTTGTTTAACTCACTAACAAGTTATTAATAAAGTTTGGTGAAAACTAATACGCATTACATGAGCATTGTGGATTAGTGAAGCTTGTGTATGCATGTATTAACACAAATAACACTGAAGTAGGACTAATACCGCCTTAAACGGGAAAAACTGTTTTGCGCATGCGTCAACTACATCTACGCAGAATGACGAGGGAACGCTTGGAGGGAAATTCTTGCACATGAGCAGAAGCTTCTAAAATGGAGTCTTGAAGACTCCCGTGCATGGGACCTGCTTATCTGAAATAATGCTAATGCGGGGGAAAGTATTAATAAATAAAATGAGATAGAGTGGAGGTGGTGTATACAGTGCAAACACTTTATTTGAGAAATTAACATTTTTCTTTTTGAATTTTAACATTAGTGCGCATTTGGGCCTTTCTGGCAGAACTGAACGGAACGGAGTGACCTAATGTCTGCGCGTGTCCTTTGGAAGAGAATCGTGAAACGATGACGGGACGTTTGAATGGGAGCCAAGAACAAGAGAAACATCATGGGAACAGGATGGTGCAGAGTTCAACTGTGAAGAGTCGTATTCATGAATAAGTTTAAATGTTGCGATATTGATACAATAAGCACATGGGAATGAAATTATGAATAAAAATTCAGGGGCTGGGTTTACGAACAATAACTGAGTTGATTTTTGTGACATGTCAGCATGCTGTGATGAAGATCCCCCCTTGCCGGACCAATCAAATCTCGTATTTTCCCAATACTGAAACTTTAGTGGGTGGAACAAGGAGAAACGAAAGGTATAATTAAGGTAGCTTTAGTTAGTTAGAGAGATGGAGATTCATGCAGACGATGGTGCTGGGAAATGCTAGAGTTTGCTATTGGACAACTAGAGAGAACGCAGCTGGAGTTGCTGAATGCAGGAGAGAGAAGAGCGGTGCTGGAGCAGATGCCTAGGCGGGTGGACGGAGCTGATTGCAGAACCTGAAACAGAACTTTCTATCCTGATCTAATTGGGTTAGATCTGAAGATTGCGGAAGAAACTCGAGGAGGAAGAGAGTGTCAGAGAGGAGTGCGGCGCAACCGTCGGTATTCTAGAGAGGTCCAATGTCCTGTCCTGATTCCTGCCCTGAAACCTTTGTCTCCTGACCTATCCCAGGGGACCCTTAGCAGCCCTTTGGCCAGGGGGTTGGTCTTCCACACCATCCTTGGTAACTATAATTTTCCTTTATTTGCTAATGTTCTTTATCTTGTCTTTCTACATGTGCATAGTGTTTATTAATTGAAATTTTCTCTCCCATGAATGTTGCTGACTGCGCTGTATTGAGATTGTTCACATGCACCTGACATTTTAGATAAAGATTTAAAACTTTCCAGAGTCTGTGGTTATTTAACTTCGAAGTTCATTAAAAGTTAGATTTTATATTAATTGTCACCGTCAACTAGTTAAACTAATTGTCTATCGACCAGACGAAAGAACTTTTTGATCTGTGAAGGCTTAGTTAGAGATGAACAAAGATATTAAATAAACTAATCCAAACCGTTTGTGAAAATTATAAAACTTGACCTCCCCCAGGTGAGTATATGGTAGTGGAGTGGAGTATCTGTTGTTGTTTAACCGCTAGATCAGTGGTATGACAGAAAACCAAGAACAACAATAGTGTGACAGCAAAATATTGAGTCAAAAATATTGTGCAATAGATTATTATATAAAATATCACTAACCCCTTCGCTGCTAGGCCTTTTCCCCCTGTGAAAAGCCTTTCTTTCTGGCTATTTGGGCTAGTTTGTGCTTAGTCCCCTGTAATTTTAGGAATCCATGAAATGAAATGAAATGACGAAATGAAATGAAAAGTGCGGCTTGTATAGCGCGATTGTCACTCCTAATGGAGTCTCCTGGCGCTGCAGATAACTAAGAACGACTGTAACAATATAGGCTAAATCAGGGCCAAGGAGCAAACATCTGTTAATCCGAAGATCCAAGTCTTTAGGGCTCTTCTAAACAGCTCTTCCTGTTGAATCGCTCTCAGTTCCTTTGGCAGGCTATTCCACGCCTTTGCACCCAAGACCGTTGCTGATTTCCCTCCTTTAGTTGACAATTTGAACCTAGTTATTGTAAGTAGATTTGCAGAGCTAGATCTGAGTGTCCTTGTTGTGGGATATGATTTGAATCTAGTGGAAAGATAAGCAGGGCCCAAACAGCGAGATGCTCTAAAGGTTGTCAACAATAGTTTGAAAAAGATTCTTTTATGGATCGGAAGCCAATGCAGAGTCTTCAAAGCAGCAGAGGCAGACACTCTACGTGGAAGCCCTAGGACCAATCTGGCTGCCGCATGCTGAACTACTTGAAGTTTCCTCAGGGAGGTTTTATTCATCCCTGCGAGGAGGTTATTACAGTAGTCTACCCGTGATAATATAAGAGCTACTGTTACCGTTTTCCTTGCTGCAAGCGGGATTAGATTGAAAAAAATGTTCAATGTTTTAATGAGGCCAAAGCAAGTCCCTGTTAGTTTTGAGACATGAGGTTTGAATGAAAGGGAAGAGTCAAACAGTACTCCCAGATTTTTTGCGACCTATAGTGTTGAAGGGCAGGCTACAGTACCGTCTGGCCACCAGGCCCTAGGTTGGAAAAAATAATTTTTTCCAATAGGAAGGATTTCTGTTTTATCAGTGTTACAGCAGAGATGGTTGTTGTTCATCCATTTGATGACTGCCGTAAAACAAGCCTTAACATTTTCTTCAGCTTTCGTCGATTTCTCTTCCAATGACAGAATTAGTTGGGTATCGTCAGCATAAGATGTGATTTCAATCCCAAAGGATGAGATCAATGAGATGAGTGGATTCATATATATATTAAACAGGAGAGGACTAAGAGAAGCCCCCTGTGGGACACCCGTAGATACGTTACGTTCAGATGATAAAAAGGAGACCAGAGAGACAACCTGCTTTCTATTTGACAGCAAGGATGTGGTCCATGCCAATGCAAGGTCAGAAATGCCACATGATCTTAATCTGGCTAGCAGGATGTCATGGGAGATGGTATCAAGAGCGGCAGACACATCTAAAAGGTTCAGGACTGCCTTCCTGCCACTATCCGTTATGAATTTTAGGGTGTCTGATATCTCGAGTAATGCTGATTCTGCCGAGTGTTTTGGCGAAATCCAGACTGGCGGGGATGAAAAATAGATGTAGACTCAGAAAAACTGGAGAGTTGTTTGTAGACTATTCTCTCTGTAATCTTACCCAAAATTGGTAGAAGAGATATTGGCCTATAATTAAACAGATTAGATGGTTCAACATTCTGTTTTTTCTTGACGGGCTTCACAATAGCAAATTTCCATTCATCGGGTACTATGCCCAAGGCTAGGGAGGAATTCACTATTCTATTGATCAGCGGTTTCACAATATCAATGATATGATGTAAAAAAGTTGGGGGACATGCGTCCAGTGGAGAACCTGATTTACAAGCTAATATAGCCTCTTTCATTTGAGCTAATGAGGCAGTTTAAATTGCTTGTCTATTCGATGGTCTAATACCTTTCCATCGGAGAGGTCCTGAGGTCTATAAGTCTCAAAATTCCTTTGAATGCTCTTAACCTTATTTTCAAAGTAGAGTGCAATTTCATTACAAAGTGTAGGTGACGGAGGGCTCACGGAGTGTAAAGCTTTAGGATCTGTGAAAGATTTTACAATTTTAAATATTTCTTTTTGATCATGCTTTGCCATGGTGATTCGATTGTGGAAATATTCTTTTTTTGCAACTTTGATAGCTAAATGATATTGTTTCCTAAATTATTAAAAAATGTGCAGGTTAGTTACTTCATATCCCCTTCGCCACTTGCGTTCAAGCTGTTTACAATGCAGATGGAGATCCGCCAGGTCTTTTGAGAACCAGGGATCATTGTGGTTTTTTCTTTTGGACGCACAAATACCGTACTTGGGAGGATCTAGTTTGTTGCATATGGATGTTAACCAGTTATGAAATCTGACTGAGTCCTCTCGCGGTTCCCCTATGAGTGTTGGAACCGTGTCTTGAGCTGTTACTAATAAGAGGGGGTTAGAGACTAAAGACTGTCATTTTCGCCAGGGTGCACCCGTAATGTTACTGTTACTTGTGCCTACACCGACCTTTTTTGGAATTGGAAAGACGAAAGGGATAAAGCTATGATCAGACCACACCTGTGGAATTGGATTTCCCATCTAAAAAGACATAAGATTAGTGCAAACCGTATCCAACGTATGCCCCGCACTATGTGTTGGTCCCTGAGCAACTTGTTTCAGGCCAAGTAGGGTGACCGTTTCCAGAAAGGATGAAACTCCTGGACTATTATCACATTCCTGGTGTAGGTTGACGTCCCCAAGCAGTGAAAAATTTGAATATCTAAGCACTGCCTCGCTAAGAGCATCTCCTAAGGATTCAAGGAACACATTGTAGTTACCTGGAGGACAATATAGCAAGACCCCAGAAAAGGAAAAGAAGTTATTTATGGTGCTGCAAAAGCCCATGTTTTCTGCTCCTTTTAGTCCTTGCAGGGTAAAGGTCTTCCATTGTAAGGTCTCTCTATTTATAATGGCTACTCCCCCTCCCTACAGTCCTCTCTATCTTTCCTACACATAGTGAAATTTGGAGGCAAGGCGACTGCTATATCCGGATTACAGTCTTCCTACAACCAGGTTTCCGTAATACATAGGAAGTCTAGTTTATTATCAATAATTAATTCGTTGATGTCTAATGCATACTTAGTTAAAGAACGTGCATTAATTAGACCCCCTCGAATGGACACCTGATGACAGATTTCCTTTTCCGGGTCATTTGTGATATAGTGGTCATCAAAGGTTATCTGTGCCTGACATTTCCAGCAACTTAGAGGACCCCTGATGTTATTAACATCTAAGAAATGTCCGCATTGTGTACTAATATTAAATTTTTCCAAATAACACGCGGTTAAATTTCTTCTAGGGAGGCCACAGGCAGCATGGCTGGCGCTGGTCACGTATCGGGCGCGGACAGGCGCAGACGGGCTTGCCTTTGGCATGCCACTGGCGTGCCCGCTGCGCGTCAGCGCCATTCCCTCCCTTTATACAGTGATGGACGTAGTATTGCGAGAAACTAGACGGTCACCCTTACAAGATGGCGGACGATTATTGTCCCTCCGGAAGTAGGGGCAAGGATATCGCGTCAATACTCCCTCCACACAATCAGCACAAGCTGTGGTGGACCGGGGAGTAGGCGCTAAGGAAGCAGAGACACAAAGTTAAAAAATGCAGTAAGAGTTCCTCTTTTTTTTATCCATTATGCAACTACAGGGCTAGTATAATAAAAACAAGTGGCGCAGTGCAGAAGTAAATTCAAACACGTGAAGTTAAAATAGAGCAAAGAAAGAGCCTTCGCGTTACAGCTGAGCAAGTTATCAAATGCGCGTCGGCGCCGTTCCCTTCCTTTATACAGTGATGGACATAGTATTGTGAGAAACTAGACCGTCACCCTTACAAGATGGCAGCCGATTATTGTCCCGGGGGGCGTGGGTACGGGCCGTACCACGCGTACCCCAACGTCACCGCCACAATGGTGGTACGGCCCGTACCCACGCCCCCAGAGCATGGGTACGGGCCGTACCACGCGTACCCCTACAGCCCCATTACATGATGGTTACAAGGCGTACACACGCCACGGATGTAGGTGTACGGCTTGGTGCAGCACATCAGCTGTAAATTGGGGGTGGTGTATGCCCAGGACAGCAGTGTACCACAGCAAGGGCACAAGTGGTTGGGTGGGTGGGTGCAGAAGACTCCCAAGTGGTTGGGTGGGTGGGTGCAGAAGACTCCCAGCAGTGGACAGAGACATGGGGGTGGGTGCAGAGGACTCCAAGCAGTGGACAGAGACATGGGGTGGGTGCAGAGGACTCCCAGCAGTGGACAGAGACATGGGGTGGGTGCAGAGGACTCCCAGCAGTGGACAGAGACATGGGGGTGGGTGCAGAGGAATACCAGCAGTGGACAGGGACATGTGAGGGGTGGGTGCCCATCACTCCCAGCAGTGGACAGAGACATGGGGGTGGGTGCAGAGGAATACCAGCAGTGGACAGGGACATGTGAGGGGTGGGTGCCCATCACTCCCAGCAGTGGACAGAGACATGGGGGTGGGTGCAGAGGAATACCAGCAGTGGACAGAGACATGGGGGTGGGTGCAGAGGACTCCCAGCAGTGGACAGAGACATGGGGTTGGGTGCAGAGGACTCCCAGCAGTGGACAGGACTCCCAGCAGTGGACAGAGACATGGGGTGGGTTCAGAGGACTCCCAGCAGTGGACAGAGACATGGGGGTGGGTGCAGAGGAATACCAGCAGTGGACAGGGACATGTGAGGGGTGGGTGCCCATCACTCCCAGCAGTGGACAGAGACATGGGGGTGGGTGCAGAGGAATACCAGCAGTGGACAGGGACATGTGAGGGGTGGGTGCCCATCACTCCCAGCAGTGGACAGAGACATGGGGGTGGGTGCAGAGGACTCCCAGCAGTGGACAGAGACATGGGGGGGTACAGAGGACTCCCAGCAGTGGACAGAGAAATGGGGTTGGGTGCAGAGGACTCCCAGCAGTGGACAGAGACATGGGGGTGGGTGCAGAGGACTCCCAGCAGTGGACAGAGACATGGGGGTGGGTGCCCATCACTCCCAGCAGAGGACAGAAACATGGGGGTGAGTGCAGAGGAATACCAGCAGTGGACAGAGACATGGGGGTGGGTGCAGAGGACTCCCAGCAGTGGACAGAGACATGGGGGTGGGTGCAGAGGAATACCAGCAGTGGACAGGGACATATGAGGGGTGGGTGCCCATCACTCCCAGAAGTGGACAGAGACATGGGGGTGGGTGCAGAGGAATACCAGCAGTGGACAGGCACATGTGAGGGGTGGGTGCCCATCACTCCCAGCAGTGGACAGAGACATGGGGGTGGGTGCAGAGGACTCCCAGCAGTGGACAGAGACATGGGGGTGGGTGCAGAGGACTCCCAGCAGTGGACAGAGACATGGGGGTGGGTGCAGAGGACTCCCAGCAGTGGACAGAGACATGGGGGTGGGTGCAGAGGACTCCCAGCAGTGGGCAGGGACATGTGAGGGGTGGGTGCCCATCACTCCCAGCAGTGGACAGAGACATGGGGGTGGGTGCAGAGCACTCCCAGCAGTGGACACAGACATAGGGGTGGGTGCAGAGGACTCCCAGCAGTGGACAGAGACATGGGGGTGGGTGCAGAGGAATACCAGCAGTGGACAGGGACATGTGAGGGGTGGGTGCCCATCACTCCCAGCAGTGGACACAGACATGGGGGTGGGTGCAGAGGACTCCCAGCAGTGGACAGAGACATGGGGGTGGGTGCAGAGGACTCCCAGCAGTGGACAGAGAAATGGGGGTGTGTGCAGAGGACTCCCAGCAGTGGACAGAGACATGGGGGTGGGTGCAGAGAACTCCCAGCAGTGGACAGAGACATGGGGGTGGGTGCCCATCACTCCCAGCAGAGGACAGAAACATGGGGGTGGGAGCAGAGGACTCCCAGCAGTGGACAGAGACATGGGGCTGGGTGCAGAGGACTCCCAGCAGTGGACAGAGACATGGGGGTGTACATCATTGTCAGATGACCACAACTCCATGGGTGTATGTACGTATCCCTAACTTTGGACAATGATGATAGTGCCATAACAACACATCACTGACAGCAGTGTCCCACTCCCAGGAGGATGGATGTCTTTCCCCCACTGCATGACACACCACATGTGGGTGTGAGGACAAATAACACATGTATACCCACCCCTGGCAGATGCAGCACAATACACACACTGAGATCATGCCACAAGACTGTATAGTCATGTCACTGCCTAATAAACTAAGAGAGCCAAAGAGAACACACACTGTCACGCACATCCCAGGACTGATAGGAATGTTCAGGTGCTGGGCCAGCCACCAAGATGTTGTCTGTCATGGAAGGAATAGGGTGGAGTTCCCACAGATACAATGCCCACAATTGTGAGTCAGGTGCCCAAATACCCAGCAGAACAAGTACCCTATGTGTACTAGGCTGGGATTAAACACATGCATTGTGCGGAAAAGGGACAATTTCTCCATGAAGGCATGGCAAAATACTCTATACACAAGTACAGTGAGTACCAAGGATGGCACAGACGATGCAGCCGGAGACATTGCTGAGCAGGCATGGCCAGATTTGAAGGAATCCATCACCAACAAACGAAATGTAGATACAGGGCAACACAACAATTGTGCAACTCTCTGCAGGGGAGATGTCAGGTGCCACAGAGGAAGGAACACTCCTTGGGACAATGTCTCCAAACACAAAGAGCATACACGACACAGAATCTTTGCAGAGACCTTGTGATGGCACGCAGATACCAGGTTCCACCCCATGAGCAGCAGACTACAACATTTCCCTGAAACATAACACATGCCCACAACCCCAACTCCTGTAGCATCAGCATCAACATCAATACCTGAAATGCAAGACTGTTCAAACGAAAAAGAAAATGCTTTATTCAGCAGCAAAATAATAATGTGTAAACGAGACCATTCACAAAGGCCAATGACCTGTCCATATCATCAGTCCTTGGGGGGGACACATGGCCATGCGTCTCCCCTAGCTTGCCTGCACATCACGAGACTGTGTCGTCGACTGGGGGGGGGGCATCATGTGGGGAAGGACCAGGCACCGCAGGGACAGGAGGGGGAAGGGTAGGTGTGGTGGGTGCAGGGACGGACGACTCCACCACTGGGGGTGGGGCAGCGCCAAAGGTGGAGGTGAGCTTGGCGCTGCATACATCTGCCAGTTCTTCAAGCGTCTTCCATGCACCCGGAGAAACAACAGGCCCCAAGGAGGGGGGGGGGGTCGGAGGGATGGGTTGCAGCGCTACTGGGGGAGGTGGTGGACAGGCTGGGGGACTTAACTCCCCTACCCGTGGAGTGCCTTGACTGTTTCCGGCCAGGTGGACTAGTGGGGCTGAGGCCCAGCCCAGCAAAGTAGGCCTCCTTCTCCGAATATGGGGCAGGGAAGCCAAGGGGAGTGACATCGGAGGGACTGGGGAGTGAGTCATGTGGACGAGGACTGTGGCTGCGTGCCTGCCTGTGTGCCCCAGACCCAGTGGGTGTGCCTGCTTCCCCCTGAGTGTGCGTGTCAGGAGGTGTGCGCTTGCCCTTACGTGGTGGTGTGCTGCTTGTGTCTGGTGGGGTGCGTGTGTGTGGATGTCTTGGTGTGCTTGGGACAGGCATGGGTGTGGGACTTGTGGATGGGGCAGGGGTAGGGGGGACGCAGCACTGCAGGTGACTCACTACTGCCGTCAGTGACGAGTCCAGGGACCTCAGCAACATCCGTTGGTCACACATCGCTGATGATATGCCCTCCATGTACGACACCATCTGGGTCAGTAGTCTGGTGTGGCCATGGAGGACAGTCAGGATCGATGTCTGCCCAACTTGCAACTGCCGCTGAATGTCCACAGACTCGGCAGTGAGGGCAGCAGGGGGGACAGGGGCAGGGGGTGCGGTGCCTGGCACGAAGGAGACACGGTGTGGCCTAGCATGGACAGAAGGGACCCGAGCAAGTGGGAGGGCGGTGATGGGAATGGAGGGGGCGGCGAGAGATGTACTGCTGCTTTCAGCTGTGGGAGCAGCCTCCGCCCTCTCTGGGAGCTCAGCCTTGGAACCGTCTGCCTCATAGTCAGTGTTGTTACTGGGCAGGTCCTCCGCCTCACTCCCCTCGCCCTCCGTGCCACTAGATTCCACCGACTCCTCAGCAGTGGTGGCACCACTGCTCGATCCCTCCTCCACGTCCGTGCCGGTGTCTCCCTCGGTGTCCTCTGATGATGATGTGGGCAAGGTGAAGAGACAGGAAAAAATCAGTCACCTGTATACATCTGACACATGAGTCCAAACAAAATAGGAAACAGTGCATATCAGGAAAGGCATCATGAGTAACATCTACGATACTCCCCACATATGTAAGCCCTGCACTCCCCAGTTGGTTGACCCACCATGCCACTTGGAAACAATGAAAATTAGGACACAACAGCAAATAACTTGAAATCACAAGATCATGAGAAGCTAGTGTCTGGGATCAGTTGAGCACAGCAAGACTATGAAGGCATGCCACCTCTTGTTCACTGTGAACCAAACAGTATTGTCGCACCCAAGGCCAAATACCACATGCCAATGCAGAAGGTGTCCCCACACTCAGAGACCTGTGAGTACTTTTGACACCCCAAGGAAATACATTGTGACTCCTGGAGAATCACAACCCTTTACACAATGGACATGTCTAGCATGTGTGAATGTGGCACTCTGTGAACACAACACACATGTGTCTGTATAGCAGAAGTCACACAAGGAGGTGCACACCAAACTACATGTACACAGTCATTGTCTGAGCTGCCAGACTCATTCAAATCAGCCACTGTTAGGCAGAAATTGCGTATCAGTAAGTACATATACATGGCACCACGGTGGTCTGGATGACTTGACACTCGTAAGTTGGTATCAGCAACAACCAAGGACTAACCCAAATGCCACCACACTGTGGGAACATGTATATGTATGAACTCCAAACAAGTTTTGTTCAAACTGTGCCTTACTTTAAAATGTTCCAGCGTGTCTCTGGAAAGTGTAAAGGTGGTGTCTTGTGCACTTCCTTGGGAGACATCTGTCATGCAGGCACACCATTGTCCTTCACAACAAAACAACAAGGTCAAGCATATGAAACATTGAGACATGTTGACAGGTGTAGTGAGTGCCAATGGACATTTTCTCTGAGTAACAACTTGAATAATGTCATTTGTCAGATGGCTATCCGTCACCTCATCACACAGTTGGCTACACATATGACCTACTGACTGTCATCTGGAGTGGCACACATGTCCACACCCAGGACAATGCATAAGCTAATGGGCCTGCAATTGTTTAGCAAAAAAGCCTAGCTGTACTGTGGGTTCCCCCTCATGGCAAGCCAGAATGTACCTACAGATGTCAGCACACAAAGTCACAACTGTGTAGCATCTGAACCACACACAGGTGCCAAAAATGTACAAGCAGGATACATGATTGTCAAAAACTGACACAGGCAATGAAGCACGACCATTAAGCACTGGCCAACATCACGGGGGCACTGCACGATGACTTTCTGTACTGCGAATCATCACACACAAGTCAGAACTGGCAATGAAACATCAGGGTTGAACATGTACGCCCCTCCCGCACACACCCACCCATACCTGAGTCAATGTGACTGATACCGATCAAGAAGTGACACCTCTTATTCAGGGTTACAATAACTGTGCTTGAAAACTAGCTTCATTAACACGACATCACCTTGTAGGGCTGCCGAAACATATTGGTCACAAACAAACATCAACAGATTGTTGTGAATAGCCACACAGGCACTGCCCAGTGTAAGTATGCACAAGCAAACTGGTGTATCCCTGTCCAGTGGGCAAATGTATCACACATGTGAAAAATACTACCTAGGCCAGGGAACAATGCCACAGAGGCAGAGCCATGCTGAACTCACAGTGAATGTGCACAGTGTTGGATGACACACATTAGTAGGAGGGCAGGCTGTGTCAGGGGACTGTAGTGGGCACACTGCTCCATGGTCCTGGAATGAGCTGACTGTTACAGGAGCAACCGTCCCGGCACTATGCATATATCCCACTCATGCACATCATGTCTGAGGCCACAACATTGGTAATGCATGCTGCAAGTCTGTTCATTTGAACCCTCACACTCCTATGTTGAGACTCAGCATCAGTGCCAACAATTATGCACCCCCAAATGACTGAACAGGACAGGGCACAGGCAGACCACCCCCACACATGATGCTGAAAGCAGTGTGCACCTTGATAAACTGGCAGCCTAGATGACCATGTGCAATAGTGATAACACACAGACCAGGTAACACATGTCAAGGAGGGGAAGGGAGGAAGAACAGCACAGGTTGACTTGGGGGAACAGGATATGCACTGCACATATATAGCCTGGCAGTGTATCCAGGCGACTGAGCAGCTACAAAAGCTGGTGACACACAACAAACACACATGTACCTACCCCCTTCCTGCTGCTGTAACTCCTGTATCCGCCTATCCAGGTCAGGGAAGACCACCGCCAGGACACGCTTCATCTGGTGGGTCAGGCGCCGGCGCCCGCCATGCTTGCGAGGAGCCTCCTCCTTCAGCAAGACACGGGCGATCCTCTGGGTCCAGCACTGGATGTCCTGCCATCTCTTTCTCACTTGTGGCAGGCGCCGACTGCGACCCTCCACCGATTGCACGGCCTTGACGGTATCCTTCCAGATCTTCCCCTTGTGGTAGGGGGATACCTGTGTGGATGACAAAGTGGGACAACATCATGTCACAGAGACACACATTTGAACATCTTAGATTTGTTGAACAGGGCATAGTATGCTGGCAAGTAATAGCACCTTAGTCATAGGGACTTTTTCCACTGTGGACGCACCAATGCACTACATGGCAGAGTAAGTACACAGGTGGCATGAGGGGTGCAAACAATCCCTGATCATGGCACACACTGTGCATCCCAAGCAACACAAGGCTGATGGACAGCACCGCAAACCAGTCACATGCCCCAGGCCATTGACGAAACATCAGCAGAGTACACAGACACACACAGGCACACATCAATCACCTGCCATTGGCAACAGCGGATGCAAACCTCACTCTGCACATGTGCCACTTGCCAGGGGGGGTAAAATTGTAAAATGTAAATGTAAATTGATACTTGTATAGCGCACTACTCACCCGCTAGGGTCTCAAGGCGCTTGTACGAATACCACTGTGGAACCCATCCTGGCTTTCCCTGTGAGGTGTCCACTCCTGGGCACCCCCAAGGTGGAGGCCAGGCATCCTTAGCGTTGTGGGGGCCGTTGTGGAGATTAAGCAAGCTATTGCCCAGAGTTGCAGAGTGGGACTCCATGATTGGAATGGCACCGAGGCGAGAATTATCAGGTCCGTGGAATTTTTTTGAGCCCAAGACCCGGGGAATTGAACCCTGGTCCCGGGCCAGACCTCTGCATCAGGGTCTGCCGCTCTAATCATTGAGCCATTGCTAGCTCAGCAAGTCAGACACACAGCACGGCTTACTTCTTACATCAGATGGATTGAGCAGTTGCCTCCTCCATGCAGCTGTGGTGCAACACTCCACACTCCACATAGACACTCACCCACATGACAAGAAACATTCACACACATCAATGTCCAGGGGGCGTACACATCATTTGGACACTCTCACCACAGCTCCACTCAACTCTCACACACATCTGTGGGTGCAGTCACCTGTCACACCGGGGTGACCACTGAATCACCGCAGGACAATAGAACAAGAATACCCAAGAGGATTAGGCTGGCTGAATGTGCCATGCACTATGCAGTGAATGTCACAGTAAGCACAATGCAAGTGAGGAGTGCACACATGAACTACATCAAGCCCTGCATGAGAGACATAAGCCATCCACCCCCCCTGGGACCCACTCCAACCAACATTGCATGTCTGTCACACCTGGACACAATGCCAGAAGTGACAGACACAATAAAGGTGCACAGGCAAAGGTAGTGGAGTCAGCACTCACCTGCTCCCCTGGTTGACCATACAGCATGGGGTACCGTGGGAGGATCACATCCAGCAGGGCCTCGTTCTCCTCCTGGGTGAAAGGCTGGGCCCTCTCCACAGTCCTTGACATGGTGCCAGAGGGAGACAATACAGCAGCAGTGGTATCGACTGACATGTTGTGCAGGCAAGTGCCCTCTCATGGGTTCTGCCTGCCTTATATCTGCATTGCTGGCCTATTTCATTTACAGTACAGAGTGATTGGTCAGACTCATTTGCATCCTACGTTTCCTCCAATCCGTTTAAACATACACCAGTGACAGCCTTCGCATCTTTCGATTTTGCAGCATCATGTCAAGTCAACATCCACTTTGCAACAATGTATAATGTGGCCAACTGCTTTTTCCAGACCACATGATGTAAAATTTTGAACTTGAAACTCGGTATCCATGACAACCCGCATGCATTTAGGCCCTAATACTTGTCCCTCATGTGTCCCCATTGTAATTCTTAAATCCCCACACAGGTACGGCACGTTTCACACGTACCCCTAGGGCACCATCACTTCAGTGATACGGGCCATACTCACGCGTGTACGTGCCGTACATGCGTGAGTACGTGCCTATCACTATAGTTGGGGGTACCGTAGGGCCTAGTGATACGGCACGTACTCACGCGTGTACGGGCCGTACACGCGTGAGTACGTTCCTATCACTATAGTTGTGTTACCGTAGGGCCCAGTGATACGGCACGTACTCACGCGTGTACGGGCCATATACACGTGAGTACGTGCCTATCACTATAGTTGGGGGTACCGTAGGGCCTAGTGATACGGCACGTACTCACGCGTGTACGGGCCATACACGCGTGAGTACGTGCCGTATCACTCGGAGCTACAGTAACACAACTATAGTGATAGGCACGTACTCACGCGTGTACAGCAGGTACTCACGCGTGAGTACGGGCCCTACACACGCCCCCAGAGCGTGTGTACTGCCTTTCACAGCTTACACTGGTGGTAGGAGGCGCACACGAAAGGAATGGAGGTGTCAGACTCGCACAAGGCTGTACATCAAGTCATTGTCAGTGCAGTCCTTCATGTGCAGGGCCTAGGTGTGTCAGGCAGTGATGTGGCACATGTCTCCTCATGTTGTGGCACAATAGATGTGTGATGAGCTGTTTACACATGTCATGTGTGATGGGGCACTACGTGGCACACTTCCCCTTCACACTTTGCACATGTGTGCATTTACGACACACGTGTCAAGCACTGCATCACTGGTATGGCACAGACAGCAACACCCGCAACTGTCCCCTGATGCCAGGTACACGGATAATTACACCTGACATGTGACTCCCAGCGTGCCACGATGTGACTGTGTCATGTGTTCCCATGAGCTTTCCGTCGGTGTTCCATCAACTCTATCTGCTGTTGCAGCATCCAACATGTGTCTGTGTGCATATGTGCATGACACACATATACGCACACCATGCCACATGTGGACTCACACGTTACATGTGTCATGATGGTTCGAAGATTACTTCCTGACATGAGGCAATATCTGCATTCTCTCAATGTCTGTGTCATCAGTTTTTGACATGTGCCCCTTCATGGAAATGTGTTTTATCTGTCCTTTTCCAGATGACATGTGACCTGTGCGTCTAGACTCCCGCCAGCTGTCTGTATGAGATGACATCCTTCAAATGCTGATATGTGGATGTCTGTCACTCATGTAATGTGTCTTGCTTGTCACTTACACTGGCCCACAGCTATTTTAATGGCATGTCACGTCAACATTGCCATGCAACTATTGTGGCTGGCTCTTCGTAGGAGTATCACCTGGCTGGCCTACGTGTCCTGGATGTATTGCACAGCACAGACTCTGTATTAAGCAGATGTGTATTAGCTGTTGAACATGTGCTCACCTCAGTGACATTGGTGTGGTAATGTACTCACTCTTCGTTATTCCTTCCAAATCTCTGCAGGGCACCGCCTCTCCCCAGACAAATGCCAGACCTGGATGCCATGCGTGAACATGACTGCATACGCAGATACCGCTTCTCGCAAGAGTTGATAGAGGACTTGACCCGCCGGCTTGCACCACACCTCCAATCACAACATAGGTATCCTACAGCTCTGACCCCCAAGATGAAGGTGATGGCAGCCCTACATTTTTTTGCCACCGGCACGTTTCAATTGACTGATGTCGGTGGCATGTCCCAGACAATGTTCAGCCGTGTCCTGCATAATGTTATAGAAGCCATGCTGGTGCACCTGGATGAATTCATCCATTTTCCCACTCGTGAGCAGTTGACAGGTGTCAAGGGTGAGTTCTATGCCCTGGGAGGGATGCCTCATGTAATTGGGGCCATTGATGGGACACATGTGGCTTCGGTACCACCACAGGCACAGGAGGTAGCCTATAGAAACAGAAAACATTACCACTCCATTAATGCCCTTGTGGTGTGTCTTGCTAACATGCTGATTTCCCATGTCTGTTCCCGTTTTCCAGGGTCCGCACACGATGCATACATCATGAGGCGTAGCAGAAATGATGCTGCAGCTGCACGCGGAACGAGCATGTCTTGTTGGTGGGTATACTCTGTTAGTCCTATGTTTAGCGCTATCTTTGTATAGTACGGCATCTCCTGACCCACTTCTTCACATGATGTTTCCATGTAGGGGACTCTGGCTATCCCAACATGCCATGGCTGATGACGCCTCTCCGCAACCCCAGAACAGCCGCAGAACACTGGTACAATGACACCCATGGGCAGACAAGGCGCGTGTTTGAGAGGACGTTTGGACTCCTGAAGAGCAGATTCCGGTGCCTCCACAAGACCGGCGGCGCCCTCCCATATGCCCCTGTGAAGGTCTGCAAAATCTCCATTGTGTGCTGCATGCTGCACAACATGGCAGTGGAGAAGGCCGTGCCACTCATCCTTGATCCGGATGAGCAGGATCATCCACCCGTGGAGGATGAAGGGCTCGGGCACGGGGCAAGTGAGGATGAGGATGAGGATGAGGACATCCGGAGTCAGCCTATCCGCAACTTCTTCTCATGATTGTGAGTCCCTGTGTCTGAGTGTGCACGCTTTGAGCCTTGTGTGGCATGTGTTGCAATGTGTGTGTCGAGCTGACTGTGTGCTAAGTGACTTGGAGGTGTGTTCTGATGTGTCTTTCAAGTGATGATGTCATTCCACACATTTTAGCTGGGACACTAAATTTATTGAGGGCATGGTGACAACATCATTCCTGTAGAGTACATGTACATGTCTGCGGATTACTAGCTCTTCGCTGACTTGTTGTGTGTCTGGCCTCCCCAGGTTCTTGCGGCTGTCGTCTGCTCATGTCATCATTGCCCTCCTGCTATTCCTCATGAGTATTGCAACGTGTGCTGGATCAGAGTTACATGCACAGACATGGTGAAAAGTCATTTGGGGTAAGGAGTGCAGCAAGGCATTTTGTGGGTGGTACGTGTTTTTGATATGTGGGGACTGCTCCTGTGCATGTTGTGTTACCATGCATACATGTCGACTCACCATGGGCCACATGACATGTTGCATGGCTCCCATGAATTGATAGTCACCCTTCCTGACAGTCATTTGTAATGGTTTGTGGATTCTGATGCAGGAATCAATGTGTGTATAACGTCCCTCAGCAACATACGGGATGCTAATGGTGGACATAGTGTGGGACATCCCCATATGAGGCTCAATGGGGAATTGTAGACTCTCCGTGTGCAGCAAGGGGTGTTAGGCTCAACCCCTTCACTTGTGTGCCAGCTCAGTAGGATTTACCACATCTGTGTGTTGAAGGGGGTGTCCAGTGTAGGTCACACATGGTCAGCCAAATGACCTGTGAGTCTGTTCCAATTGATGCATTTCCCTTAGTGTGAGGCTGAGTAATAAAGGTGTTCGTCACACTCCAAGGTGCCTCATCTCTGTCAATGCAGGTCTCTTGCCACTTTGCATGCGGCATATCTGGCATAGTTGTGGAAGATTATGCATAGGAGTCCATGTGTAGTTTAGCAACATGCATGCAGTTGCTCATGGATTAGGCTCCCTATTGGGCATGTAATACATGGTCGTGTATGTTTTTTGGCATGTTGGTCCACACAATGGGCCATCAACAGCTGCTGAGGGTGTGTCTCCTGTGCGCAGGTCGGCCTTCAGTTTCCTGATCCGGTGTCATGCTTCTTTGGTGATTGTGCATGCATTGTCTCTGGGTGTGCCATGTGACACTGGACACTCCTTACTTTACACACACGCCTGTTGCAGTTGTCCTTCTGACATCCTAGTCTTTGTGTGCAAATCCTGTCATTTTGCAAGGAGATGCCGCCTGCTGCTGCGGCCCCTGCAGCAAGGGCCCACAGAGTATCCAGATTTGGCAACACACACGCATCCAAGATGCTCCTCACTTCCTCCCTCCACCCATTCATTTGGCTGTCCTCAGCTTGTCTATGCCACTGTTGCCGCCACGCGGTGCCAAAGGCTGGACCATCAGCACATGCAAGGTGCACATTGCACCACCATCCTGTCCTTGCATAACCCACATCACACTACAGTCTGATGTATCAGCCACACTCCGAGCTATGTCCATCTGCACATCTAACGCCTGCTCTCAGACATACCCTGGGCACACACATGACACCTTTGCATGCTGAGTGTGCAACTCAACTGCCTACACTGCGCTGCCCCACCTTCCAGGCCCTGTCACACCAACGAGGTCACGTCCCTAATACTCCCCACCGGCGCTGTAGCCCAGCAAGGACATGGGAGTGGGACTCAAGGCTTCAGCATGTAGTATGGTGTCATCGTCTGGGACATGGCACAGGTATCATCTCTCAGCATGTCAATCTACAGAGTGTCCAGGACCCCCCTCTCCACCATCATATGTGCACAGCACCTCATCATCAGCTCGTATGCCATTGACAGCCAGGTGCTCCTCACCCTCAACAAAGACACAGACATTGGCAGTTCCATCATTCAAGTATGCATGAGATCCATTGATGAATGGCTGAACACGAGCCACCTGAGGCTGGACTTGTACAGGACTGAGGTGATCATCTGAGGATTGTCCCCTTCCAGCTGGGTAACGTGCCTGTGTCCCACCCGCAAGAACCCTTCACAAGCACCCAGTGGCCACACACACAAGATGGTGTGCATCATGTTTGGCTCGCTCACATATGCCATGCTAGTCCACAGCATCTGTACCTCATGCTGCAACGCCCTCTGCATTATGCACATGATACACAGATAGATCCACTCCAAGAAAAGACAGACCATCCCCCAGGTCCGTGACAACATCCGTGTCAAATACTGCCCTGCCCTCTACGGAGAAAGTACATCCAAACTCCCAGGAAACTGGTCCACTTCCAGGGGGCATCTGCACACCTCAGCTACAACACCCTGCGCCCCAGCCACCTCACCGTCCACCATAGATAGCTGCAATGGATCACTGTCTGCTGCAGGATGACCTCCACACTCCCCACCCACACTCAGGAGGCAGTCCACAACCCCGACCCCAAACCAACCTTGTACGTCTGTCATCCTAGATCCTGTTGGGCCATCTCCGTGCATCCAACCTTGCCCTGCCCACCGTTCTTCACATCCACCGTACTCCAGTATACAGGACATTGTTCTCCCACCTGGCCACACATACCTGGGACACCCTCCCCGGGAACCTCCACATGAGCCATGACCTCTACGCCTTGATGATAATCTCCCAAATAGGTCTCTCCGTACAGTTTAGCAAGCACCCCCTCAGCAGCCAGAGGCCATCACAGGTGAGCTTGGGGGAAGTTGCGTGCATTTGGTGTATATGTGGTGTGGACCCCATTGCCCCCATGTTACGTAAGTTGTTTGTGTACTCACCAGGCTCTGCGACTCCTTCGACTCCGTGTAATCCCACCGGCGGTAGCAGGGCCATCACCTTCTCCTCCCAGGGATGGTAGTGTACGGGTCTGCGGGGCGGCCCACCTCCAGTGATGTTACTCTGGGCATATTCTTCATTCATTTTCCTCTTGACCGCCCCGCGCAGATCGTACCACCTGGCTTGGCATTTATGCCTGGTCCTTCGGATGGGCGCAACAGCATTCACCTTATCAATAATCCTCTGCCACATGGAAGATTTTTCAGCTATGCTGGTCTGTCTGACCAATGTTCCAAACAGCTGTGGCTTGACTCTGATGACTTTGTTGACAAGGAGGTCCAGCTCCGCCGTTGTGAACTTTGGATTCTTGTCTGTGGGCATGGTGTGGGGTGTGGGTGTGGATGGTTGTGGGTGTGTTGGTGTGAATGTGACGGTGTGTGTGTGAATGTGAAGAGGGGGATGTTTGTGGAGGAGGTTGTGTGAAGGTGTGTGAGTGAAGGTGTAGTGAAGGTATGAGTAATGTGGAGTTGTTTCTCTGTGTGGTCTGGCAGCAGTGGGTTTGTTGCAAAGGCTCATGGGTTGTGTGTGTGGGCCCTTTTTATTGGTCAATTTTGGGATGTGGCTGTGTTTG
The DNA here is from genome assembly GCF_964204655.1 of Triturus cristatus. Taxonomy (NCBI): domain Eukaryota; kingdom Metazoa; phylum Chordata; class Amphibia; order Caudata; family Salamandridae; genus Triturus; species Triturus cristatus. Next base: position 850,701,960 of record NC_140595.1, on the reverse strand, counting down.
AATTTTGGTGGGTGTGTTATAAGAGGTGGTTGTGATTTGGGGCCTCTGTTTGCCTGTTTGGATGTGCCAGGTCAGTCATTGAGATGTATTTTGTCATGTAGACGTGTTTTACAGTGTCCTGGTTCTGTATGAGTCATTTTCGCGTAGGTACGATCCGTATATATGCGATGCTGGGTGAGAGTGCTGGGGTACGGTGTTGGAGTGCGGCGCGTACATGCGGTGGGGGTACGGTGCGTAAACGTGCGGCCCTGGGATACGGCACGTACATGCGGAGGTACGGCGCGTACATGGGGGGGTAAGGCACATACATGCGGTGGGGGTACGGTGCGTACATGCGGAGGTACGGCGCGTACATGGGGGGGTAAGGCGCGTACATGCAGTGGGGGTACCGTGCGTACACGTGCGGGCCTGGGGTATGGCGCATACATGCGGAGGTACGGCGCGTACATGCGGGGGTGAGGCGCATACATGGAGGGGGAAGGCGCGTACATGGGAAGGGGTACCGTGCGTACAGGTGCGGGGCTGGGGTACAGTGCGGACAGGGGGGGTAAGACGCGTACATGGGGGGGTACGGCACCTACATGGGGGGTACGGCGTATACAGTTGCAGGGCTGGGGTACAGTGCGGACAGGGTGGTGTATGGTGCTGACATATTTGGGGGTAGGGGGCTGCACGGCTCGTACACGGGCATAAGTTTACCCGTGTACATGTGTGCTACTGCGTTGGCTCTGTACGGGCCATTTTACATGCGATTGTGTATTCGGACGGACGGTCGGGATCGTACTTGCGCGCTCGGACTTGTGTTTTACGATTTGCATGTAAAAATGTCCGGCTCACTCTCGTACACTTTCCCCTACGCTATTCGTAGATATTTTTCATGTACGAATCATACTTGGCCGTTTATACGGTACTTGTACGACTCGTACGTAAAAAAATACGGATACGGGTCGTACGCAAATTATTTTTAACGGACCGGAATCTGCACCTTAGTGGTAGAAATGAGTGTAAAAGCAAAAATGTATCCCGGAAAACTATATGTTTCTGGAAAGTTGACAACCTTATGAATTCAGCAAGGGGTCACTTGTGTAGATCCTCCAAGGTTTTTTTTATTATAAACTAACAGTTGAAAATTAAAAAAAATATATTGAAATTGAGTTGAAAAAAACATCCATTTGTGCCATTGTTTTCACCTGTAACTTCTTCTAAGTATGACAGATGTTTTAAAGCAATGTACCGTTCCATCCTCTGGACATATAGGACTTGTAGGGGATATATAGGACTTGTAGGTTCACCAAGAACCAGAGGAACCTAGAGCCAATAACTGAGCAGCCTCTTGCAATGGTTTTTCATTGTGTACCTGGTATATAGCAATTCATTTGGTAAAATATAAAGAGTGAAAAATAGGTATCAATGAAACCTATATATTTCTGAAGCGGGAACAAAATATAGAAATTAAAAGCAGTGGCTATTTGAACATCCCTAAAATTGGGGGAACCCATAAAAGCATGTGAATTAGAGGACATCTTTCAAAATGACTCATTTTTTACACATTGTCTGACATTTGAAAGGCAGAAATGCAAAGAAAGTGTATTGGTAATAACACTTGTTCTACAATTCCGTATTCCCCTCAGTATCCTGATAAAAATGGCACCTCACTTGTGTGAGTAGGCCTAGTGCCTGTGACACGAAACAGCCATAAAAGCAACTTGGACACATCACATTCTTCCATTGAAAATTGACCCTTTTATTACAATGTGCCTATCTGTCAATTTGGGAACCAGGCAAAACCAGGATTGGGTGACTTGTGCTGCTCTCACTAGGTTCTGCTACCCAGAAACCATTGCAAACTTCAAACTTTGCCAAAACAACCCCACATTTTCCTCATATTTCTGTGATGGAAAGTTCTGGAATCTGTGAGGAGCCACAAACCTCCACCCACCCAGCATTCCCCCAAGTCTTCTGATAAAAATGGTACCCCACTTGTGGGGGTACGCCTAGTGCCTGCAAGAAGAAATGAGCCAAAAGGCAACATGGACGCATATCATTTTTCCAGTGAAAAATGACCCTTTTTTTGTAATGTGAATAGCTGTGGAATTTGGACCCTAGCTCAGCCCGCACCAAAGGAAACCTAGCAAGCCTATAGATTTTTAAAAACTAGACATCCACTGGAATCCAGTATAGGGTGACTTGTGTTGCTCTCACTAGGTTCTGCAACCCAAATCCCTTGCAAACCTCAAACTTTGCCAAACAAAACACATTTTCCTCACATTTCTGAGATGGAAAGTTTAGGAATCTGTGTGAAGCCACAAACTGCCACCTACCAAACACTTCGCCACGTCTCCAGATAAAAATGTTACCTCAATTTTGTGGGTAGGGCTAGTGCTAGTGACAGGAAACGGCCCAAAACACAACATGAACACATCACATTTTTCCATAGAAAACTGACCCTTTTTTAGCAATGTGCCTAGCTGTGGATTTTGAACCCTAGCTCACTCCGGCCCCAGGGAAACCTAGCAAACCTGTATATTTTTGAAAACTATACACCAAAGGGAATCCAGGGTGGGGTGACTTGTGTGCTTCTCATCAGGTTCTGTTACTCAGAATTCCTTGCAAAAACATTGTTAAAAAAACACATATTCCTCACATTTCTGTGATGGAAAGTTCTTGAATCTGTAGGGAGCCACAAACTTCCACCCGCCCAGCATTCCCCCAAGTCTTAAGGTAAAAATGGTATCCCACCGGTTTGAGTAGGCCTTGTAGCCATGACAGGAAACGGCCCAAAGTGCAACATGGACACATCATTCTTCAAGTGAAAACTGGCCCTTTTTTCACAATGTGCCTAGCTGTGGATTTTGAACCCTAACTCTGCGGGCACCTAAAGAAACCTAGAAAATCTATAAATTTCTGAAAACTAGACATCCACTGAAATCCTGGATGGGGTGACTTGTGTGGCTCTCATCAGGTTCTGTTACCCAGAATCCCTTACAAGCCTCAAATTTTGCCAAAGAAAACACATGTTCCTCACATTCTGTGATGCAAAGTTCTGAAATCTGTGGGAACCCACAAACTTCCACCTACCCAGCATTTCCCAATGTCTCCCGATAAAAATGGTACCTCACTTATGTGGATAGGCCTAGTGCCCGCAACAGGAAACGGCCCCAAATGCAAAGAGGAATATGGGAGGAGGTGACTTGAGTTCCTCTCTCTAGGTTCTATTAACAAGAATCCCTTGCAAACATCAACATTTGCCAAACAAAACACATTTTCTGTGATGGAAAGTTCTGGATTCTGTGGGAGCCACAAGCTTCCACCCACCCAGCATTTCCCCAGGTTTCCAGATAAAAATGGTACCTCACTTGTGTGGGTGGGACAAGTACCCATACGTGATGTGGAGACATCAAAATTATCGATCACAAAATGATCTCATTTTGCACGGGGCAAGTGTGTGGTAGGACATTTGTGCCGGTGCGGTGATATTACACAGAAATGTAAGGAAAATGTGTTTCTTAAGCTAAATTGGAGGTTTGCAGGGGATTCTGTGCAGGAAACCATTGCGGGATCCATGCAAGCCATACCTCCCTGAACCCCCAAAAAGGCAGGTGACCCCCCTTGCTAAGTCAGGTTGGTTTGTGATAGATAATTTCATGTCTCCACAATTCATTTTGGGCCATTCACTGCTGTGGGCACCATTTTTATAATAGGACTTGAGCAAATGCTGGGTGGTAGTAAATTTGTGGTTTATTTCTGAATCTGGAAAATTATTCACAGTAATGCAAGGAAAATGTGACTTTAGTCATATTTTGAGGTTTGCAGGACATTGGGGGACATTGGAGGATAGACGCGCTAAACCACACCGAGGGTATTTGCGAGTATGCGCTGTAGAGAGCCATTTTTAAAGTGACTCTGGGTATTGTAATGCATTTTTAGGAAGTCGTAGACCTTCACAGTTGTTTTTCACGAATTTGCGCTTATATACAGGGCACCAACACTTACACACTTCCTCCCGGCTTAGGAGCTCTGCCGGTGCACGGTCTAGTTTTTGGCTGGAAGTTCAGCTGCTGCACAGCAGGGCTGACTGGTGGGGTGGGGTGAGGCAGTGCTTTTAACCGGGCTGGAGAAGATGCGCAGCCGAGGAGGGACACGCTAAACCATACCGTGGTGGTTTGTGAGTACGTGCTGTAGAGAACTCTTTTTAAAGTGATTCATTCCCCACATCAAGGTTATTCAAAAATAGTTCATTTTTATTCAAAGGTTATAATAATTCATCTTATCTTTTTAAAACACAAAGTTGTAAATACAATTTGATCTTGACAGCACAGCCGACGCGTTTCGTCCTTGAAGCGGACTTCTTCAGGGCATGTATAAGATGCAAGAACTAATCAATCCTATTCGGCGTGACTAGATACAGTTCCAGATCCGTAAAATCTGTAGTGAATATCCCCTTGTTTCTTATGTCGGCTGAGATTATATTAGAGCGTAGTATTCTCTAGGATCACCATAATTTCGAAGGGGTGACTAAGTCACGTCATTTCAAGTGTTTGCTTGTTGTGTAAAACGGGAGATAACAGCCTTCACAGTCAGTATAAGGCTGTAATGAGCGCCCGAACGGTCCGGAGGTAACGGCTGGCGGGCAATGGAAAAATGACGAATACTACGCTCTAATATAATCTCAGCCTACATAAGAAACAAGGGGATATTCACTACAGATTTTACGGATCTGGAACTGTATCTAGTCACGCCGAATAGGATTGATTAGTTCTTGCATCTTATACATGCCCTGAAGAAGTCCGCTTCAAGGACGAAACGGGTCGGCTGTGCTGTCAAGATCAAATTGTATTTACAATTTTGTGTTTTAAAAAGATAAGATGAATTATTATAACCTTTGAATAAAAATGAACTATTTTTGAATAACCTTAATGTGGGGAATGAATCATATTATTGCTCTTCCCGTTTCTTCGATGTGTGGTGCACCTGTGCTTGTTTTTTGAAACTGTTAGGTTCTGTTGGGGACTTGCATTGTAACAGTGGGTGCGACTCAGTGTGCACACATACCCCTAGTAACTATATAGGGATATAAATATGGAAGGGATAGCAATTTAGGTGCTGGCCTATAGAGGGCTCCACTGTTGGGTGTTTCTCATGCCAATTTTTGTTTGCATCTTTTTAAAGTGACTCTGTGCATTGTAATATATTTTTAGGAAGTTGTGTCGTAGACCTTCACAGTTGTTTTTTATAAATTTGTGCCCATATACAGGGCATCAACACTTACACACTTCCCCCTGGCTTAGGAGCTGTGCAGGTGTGTGGTCTAGTTGTTGGCAGGGAGTTAAGCTGCTGCACAGCAGGGCTGATTGGTGGGGTGGGGTGAGGGAGTGTTTTTAGCTGGGCTGGGGAAGGCACGCTCAGCGTCTGCGCCGATGGCACACCAAAGGCAAGCCCGTCTGCGCTCATCCACGTCCAACCGAGTCTAGGCTTATTCTGCGGAGGAACTATTATTCTGCGGAGAGCAGGGATTACCCTCTGAATAAGCTAGTGGAAGAAAAGTTGAGGTCAGAGAACCTGTTATTTAAACATGGGATGGGCGAGAGAAGAGCCACGCAGTCCTAAAATCCAAAGGGTGAGGGGAAGGTAGACCCCCCCCGGCATTATGGGCCTTAGTATTAAATACCCAGTCAATCCATAAACATAATCTGGAAGTCATCTTGCTCCTGCATGATGAAGTCCCAGACATCCTAGCAGTAACAGAAATTTGGCTAGAAGAAGGTTCAGGGCCAGATATTGTAGCAGCCCTCTCCACGGACTATGATGTCTTAATGTATATTAGGCAGAATGGGAAAAGAGGGGGGGGTGGTGCTGTTCTTTAATAAGCAGCTAGTAGTAGAAAGGCTCGTAGCTGAGAACCTCTAGGGGCAAAAATAAGCTCCAATTCTTCCTGCTTGGCAATAGTGGTTGTGTTCCGCCCCTGCCGGTCGAGCCCTCTGTTCAACGAGCTATCATTGAAGTGGTCAGTGACCTATGCTCACGGTATCAACAGCTCCTAGTGTTGGGGGATTTCAACTACCATTGGCATCAGGTGCCTAGAGAGTCACATGCCATCCAGCTGGAGGAGGCCATGACCACACTGGGGCTACAACAACATATGCGTCCCCCACCCACAACAGGAGACACACCCTAGACTTCATCTGGACCACCGAGTCACCGGCCAATCTGGCAGATATTAGCCCATGAAGCTGGTCAGACCATTATCTGATCAGCCTCTTGGTCCCACTGGCTAGTCATCCCACACAATTACCCCCGGAATGGAGGGTAGTTCAAATATGAAGTAAAATTGAGGCAGGTAGCCTAGGGGAAGCTCTGAAAGAAAACCCGCCTTGGAGAATACAGCATGAGGACCTCGATCAGGAAAGTAAGAAGCTTACTAACAGGCTGAGAGAAGGCATCAACAAGGTGGCACCTGCCCAGAAGGAAAGGGTAAGGAACAAGGGAAAGTGTGCCCCCTGGTTCACGGAGGAACTAAGAGGAAAGAAACAAATCCTACTCCAGCACGAAAGACAATGGCGTAATTTGTATGACCCAGAGGCGCTCAGGGACTATAAAGCCATGTTAATCATATACAAAAAAGCTATCACTTCAAGAAAGGCCAAGTACTATGAGGCCAGGATTAGGGAGGCGGATATCATGCAGAAGGAAACATTTAGAGTACTGAAGTAACTAAGTCAAAAACAGGCGCAGAAAGCGACTGCCAGCTTAGAGGACTGTAATAGGTTTAAGACTTTCTTTTTACACAAGGTTAGGGACATTCTAATCGACATAAATAATACTCACACCAGTCACGGCTCCTTGGTAGTGGAAGAACTGTCATGTGGCCACAGCGAGAAACTCTTAACCTTTCCGACGCTAGGGCTAGATTCTATGTCCCACTTTATCACCAGAGTTAAGTTGGGGTCTCCAGTGGCCCCTGCCCCCGAGGGTGTTCACAATTACTCTCCGAATGATGGGGAGTGATTATTTCTCCCTGATTAATCAATCTCTGACAACTGGGAGGGTCCCATTTAACTTTAAGGAAGCTAGGGTATCCCCACTGCTGAAAAAAGCAGTGGCAGATGTCCCCAACCTGAAGAACTATTGGTCCAAATTTCAGCTCCCCTTTCTGGCCAAAGTTATGGAACAACATGTACTTAGACCCCTCTCACTATTCATCGAAAAAGATAAGCTACTCTAGGTACAGCAAACAGGCTTTAGGGCCCACCATAGCACGGACTTGGTGATGCTATCGGTGTTGGATGAGCTCAGGCTTACCGCCGACAGGAAGAAGCCTTGTGCCTTAATTCTGCTTGACCTTACAGCCGCGTTTGACACTGCAAATCATGACCAACTACTGGCCCGCATTCAGGATATGGGTATTTGTGAGGTGGTGCATCAATGGATCGCCTCCTTTCTGACAGACCGGACTCAAAGGATTCAACTAGCAGACTGAGTGTCCAGTAAAGGTGCACTGACCTGCGGAATTCACCAAGGCACTGTACTGTTCCCACTGCTTTTTAACATTCGTCTCCAGCCATTGGTGGCAGCTCTGGCCCAAATGGACTGTCATGTGTTTAATTATGCGGATGACACCCAACTGATCCTTCGAATTGACATATTCCCTCAAGCCCAATCATGTGTCCAAAGTATTCTCAGATATACAGTCAACTGGATGACGGTAAACTCGCTCAAAGTTAACCCTGATAAAACAGAGGAACTAGCTGTTATCAATGGGAGGTAACCCTTAGACCGACCTCTTCTGGCCACAGGAGTTAGGTGCCACACCCATACAGTGGCAGCTCAAGTAGGGCATGCTGCAGGACGGTGGGGCAGGTCGGGGGAGAGGCAGGGTGAGGGGCAGTAAACACAGACACACGACGGAACGGGGGAAAGCAATTTTTACGTTCCTCCATTCTGTCGTATGCTCACATGCAGCACCTTTGCTGCAGCAGCTGCCCTGGCTCCCCTTCAAGCAGCGAGCTAAGTTTAAGGGCCTTTGCATCGCTCATGAAGCTCTCTATGGGTAAACTCTAGAATACATCAAGGATCGTCTCAGGAGCTATGTGCCAGGACATACCCTCCGCTCGTCCGAGGCAGGCCTTGTGTCTTATCTGCAATTCAATAGAACTACCACTGGCGGACAAGCGTTTTCAGTTCATCTGGTGATTACGCGCTATATAAATACCAATTAACATAACATAACATTATGGGTAAGATAACTTGTTGGGATCCACGAGAGAAACACCACTGTGTACTCCCCTGGGTGTTTAGTTTACGAAAATATCTAGAGTTGGTAGATTTTTCCTAGAGGGAATGTACACCTTGGCAGAGTAAGACAGAAATGAAACTATTACTTCACAACCATCTATTCCTCAAGCTCACACACATACTGGTTGGATTTGGCACTAGGGTGAATGATGGTTCACTAAATAACATTTTATAAACAAGATATTTCACAAAAATGAAATGCACTGTTGATATTTGAAAGGACAAAAAACTGAGCAAGTGACTAACTGCTCATGAGCTGTTAAGCTGCGTCAAGGCTCCAAATGCTTTACAGGCCATTCACACACCTTTCATATGTGATACACACAAGACCATTCACACTGACAGCTGTGGAACCAACACATTACAACACTCACATCAACAGGCAGCACCATTAAAAGGCCCATCACTTTCATAGGTCCACATGCCTGACTCAGCAACCACACCGGCTGAAGGATTGTGTTGTTCGGGGTTTGGCTACCTGTGTGTGTAGTGATAGGCAGCAAGTCACTACTCACACACTGACAACCAAGCACCAGTTCACACTCACTACAAGCCAAGCACCAGTCCACGCACAGTGCCAGCCAAGCACCAGTCTATTCACACCACCAGCCAAGTGCCAGTCTGCACACACCACCAGCCAAATGCCAGTCCACGCATACCGCGAGCCAAGCCCGAGTACGCTCACTCTGCCAGCCAAGCACCAGTCCACGAACACCACCAGCCAAGCACCAGTCCACGCACACCACCAGCCAAGCACCAGTCCATGCACACTGTCAATCAAGCACCAGTTCACGCACACCACCAGCCAAGCACCAGTCCATGCATACTGTCAACCAAGCGCCAGTCCGCGCACATTGCCAGCAAAGTGCCAGTCCGCACACAATGCCAGCCAAGCACCAGTCCACACACACCACCAGCCAAGCACCAGTCCACGCACACTGCCATCACATTTAGTTTTTTTATACGAAAAAGAAAACACAAACAAATTGTAAGTAGATACAAAACTGCAAACCCAAAAGCTGAAGCTAAATACAGTGCACTAGCATCAACTTTGAATCTGAGCAAAAAATATAAAACAATACAGACCAGACAGTTCACTTTAACACTCATGGATGGTCCCAAAAATTATATAGCATGTGGTACATTCTAAAACAAGCAGTCACATACAGCGCAGGTTTAGAAGGACACTCGGCCAGTACACACGAGTCTTCTTCCGCATACCTCTTAGCCAACAGACTACACATCTCCTTCTGGGAAAGTCTTTTGTGTGTACGGGAGTAATGTGATCAGCAAAGTGGTGATCTTTCAATCTAGCCACATCCTCCACAACTTCAACTCTAGGAACCCTTGCTTGTTCCACTACAACAAGGCTGCCTATCACAGACTTCTGAAACTGAACAAATGTTATCCTTGACTCAGGAGAACAATCCTTGAGTATAACAAAAGTCTTAAATGTTGCTAAGTGGAAAAGATGTATATCTAACTTCTTATACCAAATGTAAGCCTTACAAAGAGCAGTGTAAAGTTCGTACATCTGATCGCCTCTTTCAACACCACCCATGTGCCTAATATAGTCTATAATGCACACAGGTTTGTGCACTTCAGCAACCTGACCCCAAACAGTCACAGGTGACGTACTTTCATCATAGATGGTAGTCAGCATGAAGACATCTCTCCTGTCTGCAAACCTCCCAGCTCGAAATACCTCACTACGCAACGCACTGCACCGTCCCCACACAAGCTTTTGACAAACAAGTTATTTTGGGAAACCTTTACGCTTCGAGAGGATTGTGCGAAAAGCAACAGTGTCCCCTTTGGCCAATTCCCTGAACAACTGCACACCAGTGTAAAAGTTATCTACATATTTTATGAATATCCCCGGAGGCGATACCTTGTTACTCTTTTAAAGAAACTAAATTTTAAACAAATTAGACCTGCCTTTATGTATTTACAGCTGCTGCACTCGGATAGTGTCCTCCAGGTGCTAGAATTCTTAAAATTGACATTGAGATTTAGAAAATGTTTAGATGAGTAACTGTAACTTACTATGAATTATCAGTAGCCCATTGCACTAATGCACTTTTTTTGCATTGTTTTGCCTTTGCACTCTTTTAAGGAATTTATGTGTTGTATGTCATTGTGATTGATTTTGTAATTAATGTGATGTTTTTAATATGAACTGTTTATTGTTGTGTACTTTTATGGATTGAAAAATATCCGAAATAAAGTCATTATCATTATCATTATCTACATATAAATGGTGACCTTTGTTGAAAATTCCTCTACCAAGTTCCCACACAATTTTTCTAAGTCACTCCAAAAGTGGATGGACAACCAGGGTAGCCAATCCTGGAATCCCTACCGGTGTACACGCTGAAATTAGAGACATATCCAGTCCTACTGTCACACAGCATATACATCTTAATTCTATAGTGTGCCCTCCTACTAGGAATGTATTGCCTAAAAACCAAGCAGCCCTTGAACAAGACCAAAGACTCATCCACAGCTATTTCTTTCCCTGGAGCATAGATCTCAGAAAATTGATCTACAAAGTCAAATGACAGGCCGAATCCTAAAAAGAAGGTCGCAATCAGGGTGATCTTGTGGCAACAATAAACCATTATTGACAAAATGCAGCATCTGAAGCAGAAGCAAATATAGGCTTCCCTATCAAGCCCATCAAAAAAGTTAAAATCAAGAACTTCATCAACTCTTCCAGATTTGTGGGAGTCCACCGGGTAGCTCTAGAGTGAGGCCTAAGTCTGGCACTGTTGTCCGTCAAATAATGTTCAGCTGACAAATTAGTCTGCTAAACAATTTCCTCTAAAAATACATTGCCCATAAACAACTGAAAACAATATATAGGCAAAAACAATTCAGTATTCACTCTACACCCAGGACACCAGTAAAGTCAGGCAGCGCCGGCTGTACCATGTCTGACCCAGAGGTCAACTCCTCCAATGGGAAACCTTGCAGCCTCTTGCTGCACTATTGACACATCAATGTCCCCCCGGGGGCAGAAAGGCCAAAAAATCTGCTCGATCTGTCCCTAGAGGGGGCAGAAAATGGCGAACACAAAATCATCCATTTTGGAAGCGACCCTTGCCCAATGGGTCGCTTTCATTTACGAAAAAAAATCCCTGGTTCTAGTGTGGTTTCCTGCCCCCGGGGGCAGATGTGCCTTCACATGGGTTCGATCCAGAAAATGGCCAAAGTTTTAATAAAAATTGGGGTGGGGCGATCCATGCCCAAGGGATTGCTCCTATGCATTTTCAAATAATATCCCTAGGTCTAGTGGGGTTTTCTGCTCCACCCCGGGGGCAGTGAGGCCAAAAAATCAGCCCGACCTATTCCCTTGGGGGGAGCAGAAAATGCCAACAAGAAAAGTACCTCCTTTGGAAGCAACCCTTGCCCAAGGGGTGCCTTCCATTTGCTAAAACAAATCCCTGGTGCCTAGTGGGTGCATTCCTGCTGCATGAACGCCATCCCATGAGCGATTGTGCTGCAGGAATGCCCTGCAGATAGACAACAGGGGAGAGTAAAAACTCTTTTTCTCTCCCGATGCCTCGCTGCATGGCAATCCCCCCTCCCCCAGCAGGAAAAACCTACCTTCTTCTCCAGATGCCTGAAAGCAATTGGCTTCCAGCGTGTCCGGGGGCTCCTGCATGCTAACGTCATTGGACTGCTGAGGGGGGGGTCGGAGTGGCTGGGGAATTTTCCGCTGCGACCATTTTGGTGGGGTTAGATGGGCTGCCCATGGGGGGAGTGCCAGTGCTTCCCCAGTGGGTGGGTGCCATGACGGAACGGTTCCATCATGAGCACACGCCCACCGCGGCTCATGACGGAACTGTTCCATCATGAGCATCGAAGGGGTTGATAATTTTATAAAGTGCATAGTTACCTTGCTTTAGGTGTACGAGTGCTGAAAGCAGCACACCACTACGCATCACTATAAACTCAGACCTCCTGCCTGTAAAGCCAGGTCTTAATTCTCCTCTTAAAAAGCTCTTCAGCTTGCACCTGACAAAGCGACAGGGGCAAGGCATTCCATTACCTTGGTCCAAGGTAACTAAAAGAAGTACCTCAAAGAGCGAACTCTCTTTACCCTAGGAACCATCGCCCTCACTGATCCTTAAAGATACGTACAGTATCACTAAGGATTGAAGGTATACCAGTCCTTTGTTGAAAGCTGATTTCTGCTTCATCGGTAGGTAATGTAATTTCCTGAGTGCTGACCCAATGGATGCACACCTTGGCAAATTCAGTAGTAGGCAGGCTGCTGCATTTTGTACTCTCTGGACAAAACTTGAAACTTTAAAATATGAAAATGCGAAATAAAAATATTAATAAAATAAATAGTTGTAATTTGTAACTGTAACTGAAATAAAATGTAACAATAATTTAAAAGTAAAAATGAACAAAGATAAATAACAAACAATAGATGAAACTGAATTTATTAATTAGTATATTATATAATTTAATTAATACTGTGAACTATAGCTACATATAAAATATTTAAAATATTTAAACACTTTTAAAATTATTCAATAAATAAAACAAAGGTTAAATACAAAATAAAAAATAACAATCATGAATAAACAACACTACAAAAAGTGTTAAAGTGCAAAGAAGTCTGATTTACTTTTCTAACTCCCATTGAAACAAAAGTAAGACAATGTTGGTCTTTGGAGGGGTTATATTTTCTGTTCCCACTCCAATGTAAGCAAAATCAGGGAAAGTGTTGGACTTTGGCGGTGTTAGATTTACAATTCCCACTCCAATGTAAGTAAAATCAGGTAAAGTGTTGGAGATTGACAGGATTATATTTACTATTCCTTCTCCAATCTAACCACATTTGGGCCCTCCATACTGGTGTGTGTTCATCGCAGCTGCCGTAGACCTGTCTTCTTGTAGTGCGCAAGACGCTGCACAGACTCTCCCATTAAAACAACAGCTGCTCTTTGAACATACTCTGACCCTACATTAAAGTGCCCAATTCAATATCCCTGATGGCTTGGCTGAAATGAGTGGGCACAGAAAGAAGTGGTTGGACTGCTAGGAAATCGAATACTAAATGATTGGGGCATAAATCTTCGGGTAATGACCACAGGTGCTGTGCTTGGGTTATAGAAAAGGCCTCTCTATATGGATGCAAGCAGAGCTCACACCCATTTAGCCTTTTATTTAGCCACATATTCTAAAATGACAATACTCTTGATTTAAAAATAAATTACAAGCCCCTCCACCCGACCCTGATAGATACCCACCCTTGCTCTCTCCTGCCCTTTTCCAGTAACATTTAACAAATATCCAAAAATTTAACCATAACACCCTTGATTCACCACTTCTTCTTACCCTCCCCACACAATTCTCTGGTGGCCGCACCTTCTCATTCCAATGCTGCTTTCCAGTAAGTTCTCCTACTTAAACTTACAATCTCTTCCCTCTGCCTCCTCCTGATATCTCTTCCTGTTTGCTTCAAGTGACTACATACCTCTTAAAACTATAACCTATTCATGCCCACCTCATATGTCTGACCTGCCTACTTACAAATGTTCATCCCCCAACATTCAATCCCATTTCCACGTGGATGGAATGTAAAATTTCCTGTGCCAATGCATATCCTCCTGAGGTCGGATGAAGTGGACACATGGCTGGCTGCATCACCAGCTAGGCGTAAGTCCAGTGCGACAAATGCAAATCCTCCATGCAGAGAAGGATATTATCTCCCATTCACTCTGGATGATTTTTGGGCTGATGACCACACTTGACTAACTCAGACTGCTGGAAGGTATGCTTAATTTGGAAGCAAATAGTGCTCACACCTATTTAACCCCTGGATAAGGCACACATTCTCAAAAACACACCTCTTGATCTTAACAATAAATTAAGGGTGGGCGTAGTTCGCGAAGTAGCACTTCGCGAAGCTCCGCAAAGTGAAGTTCGCACTACGCGAGCTACGCGTAGCACTTCGCGAACTGCGAAGTAACATGTTCGCACTGTGCAAGATGTTGTTTTCAATGATTGCACAGTGCGGACAAGCAACCGGCACTGTGCAATCATTGAAAATGGCATCTTGCACAGTGCGAGCTGTAGTTTTCTGCTGCTCGAGTAGATTTTTACTCGAGCTGCAGCTTTCTCAACGCGAACTGGTAGTTTCTCATCGCGAGCGGTCGCGAGCATACGCGACCCCTCGCAATGAGAAACCTGACCTTATCGCGTTGGGAATCTCGCCGGGAGGTTTATTTTCCATGCTCGCGATCGCGAACAAGGAAAAAGTCTCGCCAGGATGTCATTTTGCTTGCTCGCGGTCGCCAACTTGACGTTGAGGACCGCGAGCAAGCAAAAAATGACCGCAGCACTACGCAACACTACGCTACGCGTGTTCGCACTGTGCTACGTGCAGTTCGCGTAGCGCGAAGTAGCGCGAACTTCGCAAACTACGCGAGCGTAGCGTAGTGCTTCGCCCAGGCCTACAATAAATTATAAACCTCTCCAACTGCCTCCAACAGATACCCATCTCTTGTTCTCTCTCAGCCCACTTAAATAACTTTTGTCATACATGAACATCTAGAATCATAACAATATTTCATCTTTGTGTCACCACCTCTTCTTCCGCTTGCCTGCACAAGACCCAGATGACCATACCTTCTGATTCTAATGCTGCTTTCCAGTACTTTTCCATACTTAAACGTACCATATCTTCCTATTGCATTCACCTGCGCTCTCTTCCCACCCCCAGAAAAACCTCCCCTGAGGTGATATTTTTGTTCTCTCAACCATCTCCATTTTATACCCCCACCACTCATCTGGCATGTGCTGCTGCCCACAGCCAAGTGTAGATCTCCGTCTTGGGAATTTATAGTCTATGTCCATGTGGATGACCACTCCTATGCCCCTGACCCTAAAGAAACCTGCCACTTCCCTGTGTACTGCCTTCCTGGCATAGTCAATAGCCAACTGCTTCTTAACACTCCTCCAAATAATTAGTGGCAGCAGCTGCATCCATGTTACCTTTGTTTTCTCTCATCATACCTTCACCACCAACAAATCATTTTTAATCATCTTCAAAAGTTCCAGACCTGGCAATTGCACAACATTGTTTTCCCTCAGGTGCAACACCAGTAAATTAGAACTTGGACTGCTTTCTCATAATTCCCACAGCATCAGCAACAGTTGTCCTCACCTCATGCCCAGAGGCCATGCCATAACACCACCACTTTGTCATTGTCCAGTCCCAGTTGCTATCTATAACATGGCCTCCTTGCATGGTCCCCTGCCCACTTTACAATAGATTGACTGCAAATGCACACTTCCTTCTTCCTCCATGGGTCCAGCTCCATTCCTTCAGCAAAATCAAAATTGTTATCTATTTCTTCTTTCTGATATCAGTATGCCTCACATATCCCCACAATTTACCTGATTTGAATCTCCCCAAACTCTCTTCTTTCTATCTCTGCCATCCAAGCCCAAATGCTGCTGTTACTGCTACATTAAAAATGAATGGGTTCCAAAACAGGACTCTGGCCAACCATCCAATCTTAGATACTTCTGCAGCCCGGATAAAATCTGCTTATCCAACACAGCCTCACCACCTTCATGAAGGACGAAGCATCCTGAGCCACTTCCT
The DNA here is from genome assembly GCF_964204655.1 of Triturus cristatus. Lineage (NCBI taxonomy): Eukaryota > Metazoa > Chordata > Amphibia > Caudata > Salamandridae > Triturus > Triturus cristatus. Next base: position 850,686,038 of record NC_140595.1, on the reverse strand, counting down.
CTGTACTCTACATAATTTCACATGCTCCTTCAGGGCCTACCTGGCCTAACCAGGCTTTTCCTAGTCCCCTTCCCCTCCTGAAACACCTTATGTGAAAGCCCCACCAAGGTTACGTGACACAATATTTAGAAAAACAATATTGATTGCCCAAAATATTGTCACATTTTTATTGATTACACTAATATTGTCATCTTATGCTTAACCAAAACAAAAATATTGCTGTGAAAAATATCTAAATGTAACAATATGGAACACACAAATATTGAAACAAAAATATTGTCTACTAATTAAATGTATGAAAGGATATTGAAAAACACAATATAGACAACAACAGTACCACATGAAATGAGGAAAAAATATATTTTAAATCAGAAAATTATTATTTTTAAATAAGATCAATATAATAATATAAAATAACACAGTACACACAAATATTGACACATTAAAACAAGAAACACAATTATTCATAACTAAAACCATATTCATACACAATGCATATACTATTGCAATGAACACATTTTAAAAAAATCAAACATTAATGCAAGGAAATACAAATGAGAACACATAAAAAATTATAAAAATAGATTTTACATTTGGAATGTATTAATAATGCAACAATCCAACAAATACACATATTTTAAAAAAACAAAACTCTTATAACCACCACAAGAGGAAATAGCTGAAAGGAAATTCAAACTCAAAAATATTCACTGTTAAACAAACTAACTAATAAAAAATATAAATATAATTAGTGAACACTATAAAAAGAGAAAAAAACCTCACTATTTTTCACACAGTTAAGAACTACAAGAAGAAGACACTCTGGCAGACTCCACAAAGAAAAGTCAGAAGTAAGACTTCAACAAAATAACAAGTCACCTTTAAAAGTAAGTTTAGAAGTTAACCTAACTGGATACTAACATCACATATTTGTACAACACAAATGTATAAATAAATGAATAACCTATTTCTTTTATTACCTATATTAATCCTTAGATGAAGAAGAAATACTTCAGCAACAACGAAATACTGAAGACCAAAACCTCTAACTCCATGCTAATAAAACTGGACAAAGGCAGTATCTAAGTAAGTAAAATAAAATCTGTTGTTAATATAAACTCTTATACCTTAAACTTAAATGTGGAACACTACCACCCCCAAAACAAACTAAACCTGTAACTTTAACATAAAACTAAAACAAACATTTTCTCACTAACAGAATAAAATATATTAGTTGTCAGACCAAATCCAGTCATCCGAATTCCAGGTTTTTGTGGAAGCGAAGACGGTCCACTTATGCTCCTCATGGCTATTCACCAACCTGATAACTTACCACACCATGGTTGAGGAATGGACCCAAAGGGAAGAGAGAGAGAGAGAAGAGACACGATCTTCTTTTGGGTGGAGGGAGCTGTGGAAGCTTCCTTGTTCCAGAATCACTCTGGGGCTTTCATGGTTGTACCGCTGGAATGTAAACAAAATTAGTCAGTCTTGCCCGCACTGTGACCCAACAATATACATAGCAGTCTGCCTGATTTACACCATAACTTATTATACTAGATACCTTAATCGACAGAATGGGATTGTACTTTATCCTTTGAGGAGGGAACCTCTTGGGCTTCTTCCTTGTGTTGATAGTCAGGTGGTCTGTAGAAAATATGAAAAAAGGGTTTGGGTCGGGGCTTCTGATAATACTGTTCTGACTAAACTCTTGAACTGAAGTGATTCTCCCTTATAATACTCAAAATCTCTTCTTTTAACTCAATACCTTGGATACTCTCCCTAAAATTGCTAAAACTATATAGCATCAGTTCAAAATGTCGGGACTGAAAGTCTCTTTTCTCAAAAAGCAATAAAGGTCCGAATTGTTTCTTTACAATTTACCCACATTGATCAAACCACAACTGTTCTAGGATTTTGCCAGAATTTCAGGCACTAACCTTTTCTTGTGCCTTTTTCTCAGTGGCAATAATTAGTCGTACTGACAGACTTTCTTTATTCTTTCCTTTCTCTAGGTTTGTGGCCTCAAAGAGCCTGCAAGCATTGGAGTCAAAGGAGAGAAGAAGTGGAAGCTGGGATCCAACGACGTTTGCAGGTAAGTTGAGCACCGTATCACAAGAGCCTCTCTCTGTGGGTGTGTTTGAAGCAATGTGAGTCTGGGCACTGTATTTATAGTACCTTGATCCAGATGTCCAGCATTCCCAAATTCTCACCGCACTTCAGAAAAAGTATGACTTCCAAAACAAAAACCTGCAGCAAGCGGAGACCTTTCAACCTAATCTAAGAGCCTAATAAGTGGGGCTGTAAGGCTCTTGGAGAATGGGATAAGGGTCAAGTAGGTCCAAGGATAGAATACACCAGTGATTAGGCCCCAGGGGATAAACATTCTCCCAAGGAGGTGGTCAGAAACATTGGCATTGAGGCTTGTGCTGCAGCCCGGAAAATGGGGCATGGATGTGTGTGGGGGCACCTATGATGCCCCCCTGGCCCTATAGCGGAGGCCGTGGAGGGGCGGGGAGTCGGACCACTATTGAAACGCCATCAGAAAGGGCCATTGTAATCCCTATGGTGGTGCAGGAGCAGACACCAACCTCATTTTTGGGATTACATTCCGACCGCAGGGCCGATGGGCTCCTTGAGCCCATCGGGACCACAGCGGTCAGTCCCTCACACATGCATTCAGACCGACCGCATTGTAATGCGGCCTAACCACTGCTTCAAATTTCACCAACATCATAAAGAGCCCCTAAGAGTAGATTATTTAACAAACAACCAGTTTGCATTCGAAATTTAAAAGTTAATAGCTCTATTATCTTGAAACTGTAACAGACATAGCAAACCACATCAACATGTCAATTGAATACCCATTTTACCAAAGAAATTAACAAAAACTAGGTCCACTAAAAGACTACTTCGAGCCCAGTTGGGTTGGCGGACTGCACTGTTCTGGATACAGACTGCAACCCAAATTCCCACTACCATGGTGGAATGTCTACGATAGCAACATTGCTCAACAAACCAAAAAGAAACAATGCTGCAGAAGGATGGTACAATGCCTTCCAAGTGGCTATGGAAAAATGTAACCAGCATTATACAAATTCATAGAAGGCATCCAAAAGGAGCCAAGCTATTAACAACTAAGGAAATAACAGTCAGTGAACCTAATGAAACCTAAAATAACGAATTCAACCAGGTAAATATACGAAATGCTACATTTCAAAGTCAAACTCTTTGTAAATACCAAAGAAATATACTACTTTGAAGTAATAGCTAAATCACTGTTATAAACTGCCTACCAATAAACTCACAACAAAAATACAATAAAAAAGCAACACCAGCATAACAGAAACAATATTAAATATATATTTAAATATTTATTTTGATAAATCAATCTATGAAAAAACTTTATTAATAAAGTGCAAAACAAGTCTAATAAAAAAAATTATTCATTGTAATATTTAACTTAAAATACTCGAAACAAAACCCATAAATTCCATATACAAAACAGAAGGCAGGTCACAAACTAAAACACACATATAAGAAATAAAACATTTGATAAAAGTCCACAGTTGTTAGAAAAACAATTAAAATTTAAAAATTCAAAGTAAAAACAACTCCAAGAAAGCCAAATAATCAGAGGAAATTAACAAAATAATATTGGTTTCACTCCGACGAAATTAATTCTCTTCTTTAAAAAATGAAGTAACAGTAGTTGCAAGCATAACATACCCACCCTCATAATACATGCATCTTAAATACAATACAAACATAACATTACAACTCTACAACCCTACAAACAGTAGACAATATGACGCTATGGGGCACATATACGACCGTTTGTAGCGGTCACAAACAGAGACTCGGCGCGTTTGAAACAGCTAAAATGGCCTTTGCAATGTACAAATCCTATTTTGCGAGTCAGTAACCTATTACAGACTTGTGAAATAGGGTTCATGAGTCGCTATTAGGAAGGGGCGCACCAAGGGAGTCCTTTCTTAATATCGAGTAGCAGAGTGATGTACTGTTGTTTCGCGACAGGAAAGCGGTTCCAAACAATTGCACCTACCTCAAATAGGTAGTAAGCCAGTTGCAAACAGGAAGGGGACCCCTTCCCTTTGTGAATGGTGGCAAAAAAGATTTTAGGAGCAGGCAGTAAAGTTTTCATTTTTCTTTTTTATGCATCCTGTTTTACAGAAAACCGGTAGCATTTTAAAAAAAATAGTTTTATTAAAAAAATAATCACAAACATGGTGGTCTGCTGACCCCAGCAGGCCACAATCTCTGTGAATACAGTCCATTCCCAATGGGTTGCAAATTGTGACCTACCTCAAATATTAATAAGGTAGGTCATATGCGACCCCTTTGTTAATCGCTAAATCTTTTTGAGACACATTAGTACATTTCATTTTGTGACTTGCAAATTGCGAGTTCCTAAAAATCATAATTGTGAGTAGCAAAATGAAAAAGTTGTACATGTGGATGTGGCATGTGGATGTGGCCCTATACTACATAACAGTGAAACACAAGCTATCACTAAACAAACTTACCGGAAAAATAACACCATAGCTCACACTAACTATATCTAGCCACATCCCAACACTTACCATTTCCGTTCAACAGCAACAGTGAACCACGACCAACACAAAATAATTCCACATCAAATGGTGCTAATAGAGTGCACATTAAAAGTAGGAGTAAAAAAAATTCCAAAAATGAAAATAAAAATCCTTTTTCTATAGAAATAAAAGAAATGTTAAAAACATATTTAAAACTTTAAAGATGTATGGAAAAATTCTAAAAATGTATAAATAATGTAAACAATGTAATGAAACAATCGGAATGTAAAGTATAAATTAAACAATATTATACAAATATAATTTTACATTAAATAGTACTAGTTAATATACACTAAATCAATACATTCTAAACATGTAAGAATGAAATATACCATGTATAAAAAAAGATGTATAATTTGTGTAAAATGTTTACAAATATATATGGCATAAAACTTTGTTAAAAAATACAATATATGTGATATTAACAAAAAAGTATATACAAATATTGCACCAAGGTAACATGAGAAAAGGGTTCTTTAAAAATATATATATGCACTTATAAAATTTAAATTACAAATGTTTCTTAAATAAAATATATAACACCTGTAAAAGAAGTGACATGTAAGCCTAATTATTTTAAAAAAACACAAACTATACACAACTACAACCTGCAATCCATTTTGAGGAAGGTGTTGTACACTAAAGGAGACATATTTAAAATTCCCACGCCAATCTTCGCCATTTTGAGGAAGATGTTGGACACTAAAGGGGTCAGGTTTACTATTTCCACTCCAATCTAAGGGATCTCCAATCTAAACCATTTTGGTGAAGGTGTTGGACACTAAATTGGTCTGAATAACTATTCCCAGAACATTGTAAATCACTTTACAAAATCGGTTCGGTTCAGCAAGCTTTATTCGGTTTGTGTAGTAACCAGAAAAGCAACACATATACATATACAGACAATTAAATCCAATTACACAGATGTAATCTTAATTGATTAGTACATTAAAATCTGTTAAAAACAGTTGAACAAAAACAATACTTTTTCTCGCATGAATTGATTTTAAAATAAATTTTGCTGCAGAGAAACAAATCTCAGGATCTCTTAGTGCAAACAATAGGCTCATGGCTGCATTTGTAGTTTTTACATTATATTTCTTGAACAAGGGTTTTAAATAGACAAGTCTATGATTCAGATATAAATCACACAAAAGTAGAAAGTGCATAGTGCTCTGTTTGGAATGCTCATCACATGGGCATAAAGTGACAGGCCGTATTTTCATTTCGGGGAATGCAACAAGATGGTGAACAATACCCAATCTCATCCTTGTTAGTACAAAACGATGTGAGGTTCTTGTAACTAGTGACAGATAGCTTTGGATGCCATCGGTATCTATAATCGATTGATAGAGCAGGTATGTGGTTTGTTTACCAACAATTCTCATCCTACACTCATTTTTATGGGCCAAAAACGTGTTCTTTATCTCCTGTTTAGACAGGTCTATCACATCGGTAGGACTTTCCCGGATCTTGAACATAAACAAATCTCTCTTAACATCTTCTATATATTTTAGCCAAGGGATCAATAAACAATTGTCCAATTGTAAGCAATCCTGGACAATAGATTGAGTGAATTTTGTCTCCTCTTTAGACCAAATTGATCTCCAGAGCATTAGAGGTCTCAGAGCAGTCAGATCTGACAGGTATCTTAGCCTCACTTCACGATCTATTAAAGGATGTGGATGCAGGCAGGCATAAAAGTTTTTCTTTAAAGGAATTTTCCTCTAATTGCAATTCCTGACTGATATTGTGGCCCCAAATCCCTGCGCCATATAATGCAATAGAGACACATCTAGCTTTATAGATGTCTGTCATGTCCTTGATACGTCGTTCCCCCAGTTTGGATGCAAACCGAAAGACCCCATGCACACTTTTTGACATCTTTGCACGGACATTAGACAGTTCAGATGACCAATTACCGTTACCAGAAAAAGTTAGCCATGGCATGATCCACTAAATCAAAGGCACTACTAAGATCAGCAAAGCATAAAAAAGACTCCCTTGTTTAGCACATGTATATTTACCCATTAAAAGCTCTAGATTAATACATTGCTCTATCGTACCCAACCCTTTACAAAATCATTAAAAACAATGAATAAGCAAAAAAGGTGAATTACAATGAACCCTTACAATTTAAATAAATACTCCAAAAAAGAATTATAACACAATATAAAAGAACAAATAAAAAATATGCACAATTTAAAAAAAAAAAACACACAACATTAAAAAATGTAATAATAATTCAAAATAAAAAAGACAAATACATAAACTATTATAGGTTAAATATTTCTGAACTACAAAATTATAATTTTCAAAATCAACATTACTATGATATATTAACTGGTTTTCAGAATAAATACATAAAATACATTTAGAAACTAAGACAAAAAATTGACAAAAGTATTGTAAAAAGCAACATTATGCACAATAATATTTTAGAAACAATATATTCTAAAATATTAAAAATAAGACTAAAAACAATATTGTTACCTTCGTTATTTCTGTCTACTATATTTTTGATATTACAATATCTTTTTTTTATAACTTGTCCAAACACCGCCACATCTAACCTCCTCACCCTGTCTAGTTCCCTTCACCTCTGGCACCCAGAATGCCCTGAAAAACATCAACAAAAATGTTGCCATGAAGTGCTGCAGATTCCAGGCAGGCATGCCTTTCTCACTTGGAACATTATACTTCCCAACATATGTACATTAATTGCCTATTGTCCATCCCATTTCTTTGCCCTGTTTTCTTACCCATCGTTCTAAAACATGACTTTCTGATGTTTTTTATCGCTAAAAGCATTTTCTTTAGAAGGCTATACTTGCCAATTTCTGTATAATCATCACTGGGGTCTGACCTCTTTACTAAATACATCAAAAATTGTACCACATGAGCCCTCCTCTTTACATCTTCTCCCAATCACTTCTACAATGAACATTTGGCCAAACTTTGAGCTCTCATTTCCTATCACCCACAGCTCCGTCGGCTCTTCACATGTTGCTCTTACTGCAGTGTCAAATTATGGAACCTCAATTTCTAGAACCAAGACAACGCATCTGCCAGTTCATTTGCCAATCCTGGATTCTGCCTTGCATAAAAAAAAACATTCAGCTACAAACACCTCAACACCACTTCCCTCAACAGTCTCAGCACTCACTGATCAGTTGTTAATTACATTCACCACTGCTTCACTGCCAATCATGAAAATTACTCTCCTGTTGCTCAACTCATTTGCCCACAGATTGCCAGCAATTCCAGAAATGCAATCCTGTGGTTCTGCTCCTTCCAGTCCTCAGGCCTAAACTTGGCACACCACCTTCTATTCCAAAAAAGGCCACACTCACCCTCTCCAGTTACCTCTGTGTATATGCCCACATCCCACTCATAAGGGCCTAGTGTCATCCACATTTTCACTCTGTTATAGTCTTCTAAAAATGTCAACTAAATGTTTATGTCTTGTCAGACTCTTGCAGTTATCTTCACCCTGTGATAAAGCTTTGTTGTGCCTTCAGTGCCAGTGCCATGTACCTGCAGAATACGCTCTTTGGCGCAATTACCCTGCAGGCAAATTTCAAGTGGCCAAAGTCTTGCACCTGCCTCAACTCACACTTCCTCCTATCCCTCACTTTCAACAACAAATTCATCAAGGTTTTCAATTTTGACTTACAAGACCCGGGACACCATACGAAAGGGGGAAGAGTCCATTTCAACTCCCAGTAATGTGATTGTGGAGACGGGATCCTCTGTTCTTTCTCCCGCATGTGGGATTCCGAAATCCTCAGATACCCACTGCATCGCCCTCCTTGCACACTCCCCCATCCCTGCACCCTACCGATGAACAGGAACTATTCCAAATAATGGCCAACCTGCTCTGATCCAGCTCCCATCTTCACCACCCGCTCTAGTAAGAAGTTGAAGCATTCAAATACTGCGCCGGCCATAGAACACTCCAAAGAACCTTCCATTAAACTAGATACCTTAAGGGGGAAGCAGTTGTGTGCACAGAGGGAGGCAAAATGCTGATTGAATGTCTGACTTGCACATCGTTTCACCACTGCCGTAGTGCCTGACCACTGCCACCACCTTGTCACTTCCAGTATAAGCAACTGAAGAGTAATCCTTTGCAATATAGTCATTAAACAGCTCCCCTTCCGATCACGACAGGAGATGTATCATCCCGTATTCTCTGACTGCCTTCTTCAGAACCACACCTACAGGTGATATCCACAAGTTTGGTATTAGTATGTCTTGAAGTGTACCTGCCATCCTGCCTGCCTTTATGTCCTTACATAACTTCTCTCTTACTCTTTCCACCTTTTCCTGAATTGACTACAAGTTGTCAGCCCAGTGCTCCTTGCACAGCCATTTGTATATTATTAGAAAATGATCTGTAAAACTCTCTCTCAATGCCGCCACGGCACGCGTTGAGGTAGCAACACAGCTGTGCGGCCATTCTCCTTATTTTAATGGGAGCATTGTCTATTTCCCACAACCACTTTCTGGAATTGGAATAACATCCATTCTGGTAGACATTATGGTTTAAGAGTGAACAGTCAGAAGATACACAATGTCATTATATAAAATGTAGCATACTAATTTGGGTTGTCTGTACTAACAAGACTTTACTAACTTCCAGAGCAGCCCTTCTTTGCAATCTTAAAATAACAAGAGACTGAGAAAAAAATAAGAATCTAAGCCTATGACTTACAGTTTGCATGCAGCTCCTTGATGCTGGTACATAGATCTCTTTGCTATGTTGGAAGGATTGCAACTTATGAACTGAAAGTAACAAAAGAATCTCAGTGTCAAGATCAGTATCCCGCTTACCTATCTACATCAAATACAAATCTGTGATCTGCATGTTACACAATGTGCTTTACCACTAGAATTATCTTACTGCTGTTACTCCTGTGAAGTTACTGTTGCTACTCTGACACCCTACACTGGGATGAGTAGTGCTATAAAAGAACTAAATAAAAAACGGAATTGGTCGCTGCCATTTAACTCATTATCAGTGTAACTTCTCCTACACAGGGATAAGTAAGCTATGAACAGACAATGATATAAACAATACTGAAACTATATCCAAACACAGCCTAACAAGGCTGCCATTACCACTTCAACCCAGCATTTGTAAACATCTGCAAAAATAAATAGATGTTGACAGTCCGCACTGGTTGCCACCACATCGTCTCACTTGCGATGCAGAGGTGAGGTTGATGCAGTAAATATGTGCTGTCATCTGATATAACCCATGATCTGTAACGCGATAACCCATGAGGCTAATACAAGTGTCGGCGAGTTCTTATTGGTGGATTCTCACATTTGACAGAAAGTACTTGACTAACCTAAAATTAGCAGGGTCTTTACACCTTCCACTGAAGCTCACTAGAAATAACCACAGATTGTGGGAAGAAGAAAGGGACTGTAAATAGATTTAACTAAACATTTGTTTATTGTGCTCAACTTTTGAAACAATTCGAAATCTGTGTTAATTTCATGCAGTCAGATTCTCATTCCCACACTCACCGTTCATTAAATATTCTTCTGCCTTTGTTGTGATACTGGATTAAGATGCTGACTGTTTACAAACAGAGCTGTAAGAAAACTCTAAATGACATGTGCCAGAAATTCCTGCCAATTCCAGTCCTGCTGAGTGTCACACATCGCAGGTTAGACTAACGCATTTCAGTACAGATTCCCACATATAAAGATTTTACTTCAGGTACCCATAAACTGGGGGTCAAGGACAGGTGTGGCAGAAGAATGGGGGTGGAGCCACGAGGCAGAGTTTGAAAAGCAGAGCCGGACAGTCAACGTATACATTTATTTAAAAAAAGAACTACTGCAAAGAAATCAACAATAACGACAAAGGGGACATCAAATTTGTTCTAGCTGACTTAATTGGTCACAAACAGTCTGCATTTTACAGGGCTAAGACACCTGTTGCAGAGCTCTTTGTGTACAACAATTTTGAGGGCATTGTAATAGCGGTAATAAAACTCTGGTGTTAATGCACCTCTAGTAAAGTTCTGTGTTTTGTCCCATCACAGTTTTGACCCATAAAGCAGCATCGAGGGTTATGTGCCTGCTGCACAGCACACCATGTAACATGCAGATCAGAGATTTTTGGTTACTTCCAGTTCATACGTTGCAATCCTTCTAATATAGCACAGTGATCTATTTACCAGCTTCAAGGAGCTGCACGCAAACTGTAAGTTGTGGGTTCAGATCCTGATTGCTTTCTTTTCTCAATCTGTTGTTATTCTAAGATTGCAAAGAAGATCTCTGCTGGGAATTAATAATGTATTTTTAGTGCAGACAACCAAAATCACTGTGTTACGTTTTATATTATGACTTTATGTTTCTCCCGAACAATCACTCTTAAAATATGTCTACAAGTATGGACAATAAATGATTCCTACACCTTATATCCCTCATTGTCTTAAGTAACATTTCCTGTACATTGATTTACACACTTGTATGACATATTGTGTCTCTGTGGGTGATGTAAAGCGCTCTGAGATGAGTAGCGATATAAAAGAACTAAATAGAAAATACACTAGTAGGTGCCATTTAAATCATTATTAATGCAGCTACTTAAACACAGAGGTAAATCTTGCATGCTTAGAGTGCAAGTAGATCTCTTAGGTAGGGAGATGAACAGAGGTAAACACCTGCCTCAAATAGTTACTCTTTAGTACTTGTGAAGTGTTAATCTGCGTTCCTTTGTTTCCTTCCATTGCATTGGCATCTAGCTGTTAGGCTCCTGATGGCTCCCAGCCAGGGCACTGGGTTAATACAAGGAGGGCTGATGGACCACTAAATCAGGCGTCTGTTTGTGAGGGACTGGAAGTGAAAATAAGAAAGCCCCCCCACCCCTTGCACACTGCCGCTACAAAGGGAATACAGACAGCCTGCGGGCGCCGATTAAATGTGCCCCGGTGCCGGAAAATAACAACAGGACAAATTCAGCCTATCCGGACCAAAAGAAAATCAGCCGGAACTCGAATCTTGTGCAATCCCCCTGCTTTCCAGCACTGAGCGTCACTGCACTCAAATTCAATGTCACTCCAGTTTAGCAGCGCCTTCTAGGTGCTTAAAGCAGGCAGTGCACCGGTCAGCGCGAGGTCTGTTGTCTGGGGTCGAGGAGCACCTTCTGGCTGTTTGGGGTCTTCCTGCCCTACACTGCTATATTTAAGTCATGAGGTAGTTTGTTCCTCAAGGGTTTTTTTGGTCTCGCCTAGGCAGCGCGCATGCGCTGTCTCTCCGAGACATCCAGTAATTAGTATCAGTGGTGAAACTCTACCTATTGCATTTTTATTGGTTCCTTCGCTTTCAAAATCTCTTTGTGTTGACAGGTTAAAATGTGTCTTAGTTCCTCCTTTTTGGGGGGGGGGGGGAACACCTATACAGCACCGCCTAACTACGGTAAACATGTTCATAGTGGGATGAAGAATTTGAGTTGGAACTTTTTTCTTTTGTTGCTTGCTTAATTTTATCGTGGATGGTTTGGTAGCTTGCTGTTGCTTAAAGCGCGAGGGCCGCGATTTATTTACAATCATGGGCTCAGTCGGCACTCCAGATCTGTATGTACCCCTGCCGTCTACACCAAACGCACCGGTCTTTCATCTGAAAAACTTTCCCAGAAGATTTCCGTTCAAAGATTTAAATCTTTGTCATTTTGTTTCTTTATTTAAATGTGAATGCTGTTTAGTTTTTGGGACTGTTGTGATAAACTTTGTTGTTTCCTTTTGTTGCTTAAGTTAAACATGCGTACAGTGTACTTTAACAGATTAGCAGTGATTATGAGAAATTTTGTTTTTTCCTTTTGTTGCTTAAGTTAAACATGCATTTAGTGTACTTTAATGGATTCGCAGTGATTAGCCTTGTCCTTTGTTTGTCGTCTGTGAGTTAGCTCGCACAAAAGTCAGAGACAATCACCACCTGCGTTTATAATAATTATAAAGGCAACTTCCCACACAATGCACGTGTGTCCAGCCAGCTGCACTGCCTTGCATGTTCCATGAGCATCTGACAATAAAAATTTCAATGGGCTGCACAACCTACTTTCTGTTTTGCATTTACCTCTATTTTGAAATAGTGGCGTGGTTACAGCCGCCTTCCCCGTGGTTAATTTGTAACCAAAGAAGTGCCGGGACTCTTAACATGCGGCAGCTTTAGACTGCATATATCTACTGTTTACCTGTCTAAAACAAAAACACAGAAACCATACAAATGCGAAGGGGATGTGGCTCAAATGCCAAAACTGGCAACGTAAGAGCTCAGAAACCGGGTTCCAATCTCGGATTTTATGCTTTTGTGCTCTTATACTTTTCCCTCTACTGCTACCTTGTTGTTTGATTTTTTTTAAAATACCGACATGCATGCAACTGTTCATTTTTTGTTTGTCTCTTTTAAATATTTTTTTCTTGTGTTTCTTATTTCCCTTTTTCCCTACTATCAGTACTGACCTGCAGTTGGCTTCACAACTTTAGCATCCTGCAGTTTGCTGATTTGCATCCCACAGATGCTGCAGACTGAAAGATTACTATCTTTATTACCAGGCTTATTTACGCTTTATTAGCTGGTCCTGGTTTCCTTTCATAAGTGTAGAAAACATGCTAATGTTTCACACTACAGCAGACTTTCAGGCTCCCTTTTTTTACACATTATACTACAATAACAGAGTTACTAAACCAACGTGAAAGCAACTTTTTTAAAACCAAAGTTTGAAGCATATTGCAACAAAAAAATAGCTTTTTTATTTAACACTATTAATTTTATTTGTGTCTAGCTGCAAACATGTAGCTACAGCCGCCCTCCTAGTGCTTAATTTGTAGTAGTGCCGGGGCTCTGATCAGGCAGCAGCTTTACACAGCATATTTCTTTTGTTAGTTTGCGTAACAGAGAGCATGTAAACTGTACAAATGAGTAGGAGATGTGGTTTAAAGCCCAAAACTGCTGAATTAGTAGCTGGGAAATAATATTCAAGTCTCAGCTTCTGCTCAATAGCCTGTGATTCTGGACGAATCACTTGATTTCTGTATATCCACCCTAAAAGAATATATGTCCTGAATTGGAGCTTAAGCAGTGGTGTTAATTATCCGTGTTGCTGATGAGTGCTAGAAACCACCGGTTTATATTTAGCATTGCACTGTACCTATATGTTAAACACCATTACACAATGTGAAGTCCGTTAACCTGGATTTAATTCCGATTTCCCTATTTTAGACAGCATGCACTTTTTTATTTGTGGTCTGTGAGTTAGCTGCCCAATATGTCTGCACAAATCGACCTCCACCCGCCGACAACCCATACACAATCACCACCCGCGGCTACAATAAACATACAAGCAACTTTCCACACAATGCACATCTGCCCAGCCTGCTGCACTCCCCAGCATGTCCCATTAACAGCAGATATAGCAACTTCCATGGGCTGCACAACCCACATTTTTGCATTGAAGTCCTGCATCAACTTTATGCTAGATGCATGGCTTTTGTTTTGCTGACCCAAATACATTGCTCTAGCTCAGCTTAATATATTTTTACAACTTTAAGCTAAACACACACAAAAATAGTGACATGGTTACAGCCGCTCTCCTAGTGGTTAATTTATAACAAATGAAGTGCCGGTGCTCTTATCAGGCGGCAGCTTCAGCCAACATATTTCTCTTGTTAGCCTGCTTAACAGAGAGCACAAAAAACTACACATGGGGAGGGGATATGGTTTAAAGGCCACAACTGCTGAAGTGGGAGCTGGGAAACTAGGTTCAAATCTCGGCTCTTTATTAATGGCCTGTGATTCTGGACAAATGGGTTAATCTCTTCAAAAATAAATGTGTCCTGAACTGGAGCTCAAGTACTGGTGCTGATTATAAAGTGCTGCTGCTGAGCACCAGAAACCACTGGCTAATATTTAGCACTATACTGTCTCTATATGTAAAACATCATTACACAATGTAAATTCCGATTACCTGCATTAAATCTTGGTTTCCCTATTTCAGGCAGTATGTAGTTTCTGTTTTTTGTCTGTGAGTTAGCTACTTAATATCTATTCACAATTTCACGTCCACTCGCACAAAAGCCAGACACAATCACCCCCTGCGGCTATAGTAATTATAAAGGCAACTTCCCACACAATGCTGTCCAGCCGGCTGCAGTCCATCGCACGTCCCATAAGCAGCTGACGTTAAAAACCTCAATAGGATGCCCAACCTACTTTCTCTTTTGCATTTATCTCTCTTTTCTCTAATCTAACTCCCTCCACCTTCCTCTCTTTCTTTTACTTACTTATTCTTAATACAATAACCACTTATACTACCTATTTCTCGTTTACCAATAACAATTCCTCATTCTTGCTCCTCAAGCCAGTTATACTACATACTTCTCTAATCTCAATAATGATTCATCTTTCTTACTCCTATAAAAAAATACTGCAGCTACTTTTCTATACCAATTACCAATTCATCATTATAACTCCTCTACACATTACTGAAACTGCTTCTCTGTTCTCAATAGTAATTCATGACTCTTACTCCTATATGCAATTCTACTTGCTGCTTCTCAAATACCGACAAATAGCTTTCTAAGCCTCAGTCAACAATTAACTCTCCCGTCCTGCCTTTTGTTTCTTCGTGGTCAGCAGCCCATATTGGCTATATTTCATTCAGAAAAGTCAAAATAAAGCTTTCATCTAACTCCTATATTGAAAATAAGCATTTTACGTTTTTGGGGTTAAAGCTGTTAAAAAGCAGAAACAGAACCAGGTTCTAATTCCATCTAAAGAATTGGAATAAAATATAAAATAAAATAAAGAAATGAAAAAGCGGACAATTATTCAATAGCACACACAGTTAAGCTACAATAAGTCTACAATTTGCGAAAGTTTGAGCTATTGGCACTGTAAATGGCCATGCCTTTAGTTTATATGGTTTAAAAGCATGCAAGCAGGGCACAGACACACATGTTACACACATGCTCCGTGCTTACTTAAAGCACAACTGGCAGGAAAAAGGGCACAGTCGCGGCCAGCCTTACTTTTTGAAAGCGAGGCCTAGAAGTACAAAGTGCGTGTTTACGCACTACTTGAAGGTTGCAAAACACATAAATAAAACACATTGTCATTACAATGCCAATAGCGCTCACTTGCGTAAATGCGAGACCTATTGCATTGAAAATGCTCGTTTCTTGTGCCTTGTAAAGGATATTTTTTCATCTGCTCAAAGATGGCATTTAGTATCTATTTATTATGACTCAGTCTGGTAGGTATTTTAGACAGAGATGAGACTTGTTTTGTAGATGTTTATGGCTCTGGTCAAAGAACCATCTGGAAGGATAGATTGTTGTTCGGTTCATTTCATAGTGAACAACAATAACTCGTGTGGGGATGCCAGCGCTGCAAGCAGCAGCAGTAACCAGGGAGAGGGAAGGGTTAAACCCATGGGACTGTCCTCCTTGTGTCCTCTGCACATGTGGCCATGAAGGCAGCAGGGGTTGAGAGGTTCCTTCACAGGCACTCAGCGGCCTCCATCGAATCAACTCTTTAGAGCAGCAACAAGGCGCTGCGGGTCCCAACACACTGTCTGGACGTAAAGTAAGGTCAGATGTGGGGTTGTATGTGCAACTCTCAGCTCCTTCTGCTTATCAGCCTCCCGCAAGCTTCAAGAACAAAACTACAAGTCCCAGAATGCAACTTTGCTGTTGTCTTACAAAAGTAAAAGCAATGGTTGAAAGTGTCACCCAATATGTTTTCAGAAATGTATCTCATTTCATGCGGATAACTTTTGTACTAGATTATCACCCAAAGTGTCCCCCAGAAGGCATTTGAATGTCACGTATGAACATGGGGAAAACATGGAAAGTCACACATCAGCAGTGTGGAAACTTTGCCTCTGGGCAGATGTTTATGTGCGGATACGAAGCACATCCTAGATGTCCCCGCAGTATCAATATGAATGACAGTGACATGCCTGCGCTTTTAGTAAAGCAGGGGCGGTGTGACGGGATACCTGGCCTCCGGTTTAGGGGGGAGCCTGGAACCCAGATTTAAATGGTTGTATGACGGAACCACACAGGCGATTATAACACATGCCTTAACCATGCAGTCTCAACCACGTCTACTTCTTTACCATGCATGCCTTCACAATGATTGGTAAGGCACTAAAAGCACTAAAAGAAAGGAAAGTCCAAACCTTCAACTATGCAGATGATTTTCAACTAATATTTCCGATTCCGGGACTGTGGAGAAAGCCTGTCGAGTGCGAGGCAGGAGCCCACTCACCGTTTGGAGACTGCTGCTGGGCGCTGGGCAGCAAACACCGCTGGTAACTCCCGTTGACGGTGCCATTCACCATCTCGGCTGCCGAGGGGAGGAACTACGGTCCCCAGCGTCCCTTGCGGCTGCACACCACCATTTCCTGTCCTGCGCACCAGGAGGTGCATAAAATCGCGGAGCTTCATCGGTGGAGCGGGGACTGTGGAGAAAGCCTGTCGAGTGCGAGGCAGGAGCCCACTCACCGTTTGGAGACTGCTGCTGGGCGCTGGGCAGCAAACACCGCTGGTAACTCCCGTTGACGGCGCCATTCACCATCTCGGCTGCCGAGGGGAGGAACTACGGTCCCCAGCGTCCCTTGCGGCTGCACACCACCATTTCCTGTCCTGCGCACCAGGAGGTGCATAAAATCGCGGAGCTCCATCGGTGGAGCGGGGACTGTGGAGAAAGCCTGTCGAGTGCGAGGCAGGAGCCCACTCACCGTTTGGAGACTGCTGCTGGGCGCTGGGCAGCAAACACCGCTGGTAACTCCCGTTGACGGCGCCATTCACCATCTCGGCTGCCGAGGGGAGGAACTACGGTCCCCAGCGTCCCTTGCGGCTGCACACCACCATTTCCTGTCCTGCGCACCAGGAGGTGCATAAAATCGCGGAGCTCCATCCGCGTCACGGACGCGCGCGGACGGCGCCGGGCGGAGCCCGGGCAGAGGGCGGGCCGTCTGTGGCCGTCAGTGGTCTGCAGTGGTCGGGTGGGCCACCCCTCTAACATTGTCATCTCGTCTGTGGTGAGTCTAAATTGTCTCCTACTATGGAGACTGCTAATGCTGGTGTTACACAGGACGATTTCCCTTTCCCCCCTGCTACATTTGAGTCCCTACTTGAAAATGCATTGAACTTGGTATCAAATGAAATAGCTGACACTGAAAGAAGAATGTCCATGAGCTGCACTAACAATATTACGCAGCCGACATCATTGTCAAATAGCCCTGGGATTCCACTATCACCAGCTGTTGTTATTACAAAACCGGTATTGGTATCAACATCCCCCGTATCCCTGTTGTCTGAAATCGTTCCCACTATTACAATCGCCTCCCAGGATGATGTTACTACCTTGGGATCTATGGACACTAGTAATAAACAGGGAGGGGAAAAACGCAAAAGAGGCATTACCAAACCCAGTGCCAATAAAAGGAAACAACCCCCAACTAGCAAGAATCAGCCTACGCCTCAGAGCTTGTGGAATAAACAAAATCCTACTGGGGCACAAACTGTTCTTGGTGTGGATAAAGACCTTGTGGTCGCGGATGATGATACTCCTACCGCAACCACTACTGACTCAAGTGGGACTTCTAACACTATATGGACCCAAACAACACTAATGGGAGATAATTATCATCTCTCGAAACAGAATGGGAACCTTATAGAAATTATAGTGGATACTATTTTTAACCGACTAGAGAAGCAAATGATCAACCAGTTTAATAATGTTTTTAAAAGACTCAATAGATTAGATAACCTGGTTAGAAACGAAGAAGTAAAAAGAAAGGGGTCTGTCATCTTGGATCAAATCAGAGCTGACCGCCTCGTAAAACAACTTGAATCTGTAAGCAACACTCTGTCACTAAAGAAACAGGAAGTTCCCACCTTACCGGGTGGTGGCACAAGTAACCCTGGAACATCAGCCCCCTCTACTGTACCACCTACAATTCAACCCCGATCTGCCAATGGAGGGAAGAACTTGGCAAAATCCAATTTACCTCCCAAATCTACCCCAACGCCTGCACCTAGACAAACTGCCCCTTCCGTTATTATTAATAAAAATGCCACCAACCACAAGAACGGCTCTACCCAATCTATAACAGCAATAAGACCAACTGCTGTTAACAATAAAGGTACTGGGCAAGCAGGGACAAGCAGGCCTTTTAAACATCAAGGGCCTGCCTTACATTTGCCACCGGATGCCTGTCCTTTTGTCCTGGTCCTTGCAGGAGTACCATCGTTGAGGGAGGAACAGGGGGAATCATGGGTGCAATTGCGAAACAAATGTATAGACTGGCTAACTAAGCACAAAGGTGCCGGATACGACATCTCAAGAGAGATTTTATCGGCTCGTAGGGTGTCTTGGGTTGGCCCCCTACCTAAAGATAAGGAAGGTGACTGTATCGTTCTCAATTTTAAAAACCCTGGTACTGTAAGACATCTACTCAACAGGAATGGTAACTGCTCTGCTATTTCTACGGTTGTAACTATGTTACCTTTGAGTTACTTTTACAGACAACCTACAATGCAATCACGGCCACCCTTAATGCAATTTCAACCACCACCAATGCATTTTCAGCCACCCCCTATGCAATTCCAGCCAGCTTCATTTCCATTCAATATGTTTAATAGATTTGCACCTTTGTCAGATTTGGATATGCTAGATTGACCCTCACCGACTAATTCAGTCGAATTATCATTGGCATCAACCACTGAAACTCAGGAAGTCCCACAACCTTTGCCACGGACTGTAGCGAGAGAAAAACCCACGAACCAAAGACTATTGCCCCAGGATTTCGAACTATCTTTTGTAAGTTGGAACATAGCAGGTCTTACTACTAAAATGAAAATTAAAGAATGGTTAGAATGGGTTAAAAATAACTGTGACATATTGATGCTACAAGAGACTTGGTGCACAACTACACCTACAATGGAGGGTTTTTGTTGTTATAATTTAAAGGCGTCTACTTCACCTATGGGACGCCCCAGTGGGGGTTTATCTATCTGGACTAAAATAAAATCTGGGGTACAAACCAAATTGATCCCTACACCGGGTAAATGTTTTATGGCTATGAAGTACACCAACAGGATGAAACTATGCATAATTAACTTTTATAATAATGATTTTGTTACTCGTCCCAATGACAATTTTTTGTCACTGTTTAATTTTATTGATGAAATCATGGAGGGGCAGAAGTATGGGCTCTTTGATGGTATTTGCATCGGAGGGGATTTTAATGCTCATATGTACCGCAATAGTCCTCCATGTAGAAACGGTGAAGAGTTGAAAAACCATCTAGCCTCCCGTGATTTAGTAAATGCAATGGCAATTGCTGGCTCTAGTGCAAACAATATATCAACACCTACATATATAGGCCAGGGCTGCGCCTCTACGATAGACTATATATTTATCTGTTCGACATTGTGTGACATAATTTTAAAAGTAGAAGTCATCTGTTCCGCATATAGTGATCACTACCCGCTTAGAATATATTTAGATAATCCACAGATCACGAAGGTTGCATCGAGAGCAGAGTTTGGGGCACAAAACCTGGTTTTATCTACTGATAGACTAAGATTAATATGGAAAGGGGTGGACAATAAAGATATTTTAGCTAGAGTAATTAAAAAACACCCTAAGATATTAGAGACTTGTCTGTCGCGCATTAGCCCAGGCGACGATGTGGTTATTGCCTTTGGTAATCTTTGTGGGGCTATTAAAAGAGAATCCTCTAAACCAGCTAGGCCTAATATAGATCATGGCCCTCGCTGGTTTGACTCCTCCTGCACTAAGGCCAATAGGGACCTGAGGGCCTTAAAAACCAATCCTAGGGACGCTCAACTTGTGAGAGAATTAAGATCAAAATACAAATCCGTGTTACGCATTAGATCTGAGGCCCTAGTGATTAATCACTGGGAATCTCTCACGCGCACTGCCTCATTAAAAGACACAACAGGATTCTGGAGAGAAGTCAAGTCCCTCAGATCCTTTGGTTCTAACATCAAACCAATCAATTGCAATATAACTGGCGAGGTGTGGGTAGAGCACTTTTCCAAAATTTATGCTATATCACCCTCTTCTGTAGACACTGTCCCCCTATCCAACACCGTTGACCGACTGAACTTTTCAATATCCGAGGTCGAGGATGCTATATTTGAGAGCGCTAGTAATAAAGCTCCCGGCCCGGATGGTCTTTCTATTGACCAGATTAAATCTGAAATCAATTTTTGGGCCCCTTTATTATGTAACTTATTTAATAACTTGGCTGACAGCTCAATTCCCGAATCCTGGTCGAACAGTGTCATCGTACCGATATTCAAAAAAGGTGACAGGTCGGATCCTGCCTGCTACCGCCCGATTTCACTGATCGATAATACGCTCAAAGTTCTTGGAAGGGTAATTTTTAAAAGGATAAGGAATTGGGCTGAGGATAATAATGTTTTACACTGCAGTCAATTGGGATTCAGAAGCCATGTGGGCACTGTCGAACAATGCCTTAATTTGAATTTGATTATGGCCAAATATACCATTGTTAAAAAGTACCCGCTTTATTTAGGTTTTATGGATCTGAGTTCCGCATTTGA
Organism: Triturus cristatus; assembly: GCF_964204655.1. Lineage (NCBI taxonomy): Eukaryota > Metazoa > Chordata > Amphibia > Caudata > Salamandridae > Triturus > Triturus cristatus. The sequence goes on along the minus strand of NC_140595.1, from coordinate 850,664,794 downwards.
TTTTGTTAATCGTTCTAGGTTGTGGTCACTTTTGCTTGATTATGGTTTGGATGACTCACTGGTATATTTTCTTTCTTATTTACATAGGGATCTAAAGGCGAGAGTACGTATTAATAATGATGGTGAATTATCTGATGATATTTTTATTAGCAGAGGAGTCAGACAGGGCTGCGTACTCGCCCCACTGCTTTTTATTTTATATATTAACGGGTTGAGCTGCTCTTTGAGCAAGAACACTAAGGATGTACCAATTATAAATGGTTCCCCCATTTCTACCCTACTTTACGCGGATGACGCAGTATTAATGGGGCGTACCCCGAATGCTTTACGCATTTTAATCACTGGGTTTGTTGCTTTTATGTCCGATTTGGGCTTAAGTACCAATTTTAATAAATCTTTCAGTATGAATTGTGGACCTAAAAAGTACAACATTACTTCAATTAAATCAGGGGACAATATATTAAAATGCACCAGCACCTTCCCTTATCTAGGGTTACTATTTTCTAATACAGGCTCATGGCAGCCACATGCTGCCTATGCGAGAAATAAAATTGGCAAATCAATCAATTCAATTTTATCTCTCCGACAACCCAAACTGGCTGATGTCATTTCCCCCCTGCTCAATATTTATCGTACCCAATGCCAACCAACTGGGACATATGGAGCAGAAGTGTGGGGTTATTGTAACAGCACGTCTTTCCAGTTGGAGGAAAATAGATTTTGTAGAAGGGTGCTGGGGGGAGTTCCCTGTGCGCCCACATTGATTTGTCACAATGAACTTAGGCTGCCATATATTGCTGATTTTATTAGGTCAAGGCCCGCGCTTTTTTGGATAAAAATATGGTCCAATCCAGCTGCATCCTTAACACGCAGTATAATATCTGATTGTTTATTATACGAAAGATCCCACCTTATACCCTGGTTAAATGCAGTCAATAATAGCCTGTTGAGCGTGGGACATGGTTCTTTGTTCAGCTCCCCTAATACCATTGCCCCTGCTCACAAGAACAGTGTAAAACGGGCACTGTTTGATTTATATAAGGAGGAACGAAGGAGATCCGAATTGGTAAAACCTGCTGCTATTAAATATTTGCCACTAACTGATCCAGGCAATGATAACTTAAACAAGCCTTGTAGATACCTGTCAATCCCAATAGGAAGATGGAACCGGAGCCTTTTATTCAGGTTCCGGGAAGGAAGCATTGTCAATTTACTAAGCTTCCCTCTTGGCTATAACAAAAGTTTAGAAGAGCTGGATTGCCCTTGTGCAGAGGGTGGAAAACAAAGTCTGTTGCACTATTTTTTCTTCTGTGGCCATTATAAGTTGTATACCCGTCAATATTTAATGCCGATTTTCCGTAAATATAATCTAAGGGACTTTAATCTGGCATTGAGATTCCTACAAATGTTGCCAACAGACGAGGTTATACATACTGTAAATTGTTTTATAAAAGTCTGTGTGAGATCTAGGGCAAGCATGGAACACGCATAACGGTCATTGAATGCACATTGCACCTTACCATTCTGATATAAATTGTATACAGAATCAATTATATGTGTGTTTGGATCTGTATGATTATTTTGGAAGTGGATGAAGAGGAATCTACGACTACATATACTAATAGACTAATGTATATCCTTATTATGTACTATGCACTTTACGTGTTTTATTCTGTATGCACTTTTATGGATGTACCAAATTCCGAATAAAGATCATTTGAATTTGAATTGAATAATATTTCCGATTAATGACCTCCCTACCACTGTCCTCGAATTCCAGACAACTGTGCTGTTCATCCGTGACTGGATGAACAGCAACCACCACAAGTTAAATCCGGACAAAACGGAAGTGATCCTCGCAGGAGGCCCATCGAACCCCTGGAGCTCCCACATCTGGCCTAAAGAACTGGGACAGCCTCCCGTCCCCTCCACATCTGCAAAAGCCTTGGGAGTCATAATCAACAATGACCTCACCATGAAAAATCAAATTGGGTCTGTGATCTCCACGTGCTGCTTTCAACTAAGGAAACTAAGGAAAATCAGAAGGTTCCTCACTCAGGAAGCAGCAATACAGGCGGTTCTCGCTATGGTGATATCCCACATCGACTATGCCAACTCTCTTTACCTTGGCATCCCGGCCTATCTCACCCACCGCCTTCAAATGGTTCAAAACCAGGCGGCCAGGCTGATCTTTCAGGAAAACAGGCGCCAACATATTACACCTCTTGGAAAGAAATTGCATTGGCTTCCAATACCCCAGAGATGCGCCTTCAAGGTGGGACGCATCATCTTCAAATCCCTGAATAGCAAAAACCCAAAATTCATCGACAGTTTGATCAATAGATACACTCCTACCCGCAACCTGCGATCTGCTCACATGCATCTCCTGACCATACCATCTTTCAGGCTAAAACGCGCTGGGGGGACAAGGTTCGCCACCCTAGGCCCTAAACTCTTTAACTCCCTGCCTCTTGAGATCAGATCCTGCACAAACCTCATGAGCTTCCGCAAACGCCGAAAAACTTGGCTATTGAAACAGGCATACTAGTACCACCTTAGTCTAACACCTTCAGAGCAGTGCCAAGAAACCAACCTGGTGTACGTGCGCTATACAAATAAAGTTTACCATGACAAAACATAACATAACAAGGGCATATGCGTGGTTAAGATCACACGCTAGCCCCCCTACCTGAGCCCTAAAAGCCAGACCCCAACCCTGATATCCAGCCTGCCCCAGCCCTAAAAAGAACCCCAACCCTCGACCCTGAGCCCTAAAACCCAGCTCCCAGTCCAAAACCCTACCCCAGACCCCCACTCTGAGCCCTAAAACCCGCCCCATACCTAAAAACTACCCGACCCCAACCCCCTGCCCTAAAACCAGCCCCTAGCCCTAAAAGCTGCCCCTTACCCTCCGCCCTCAACCCTAAAACATGTCCCCTACCCCCAAAACTGCCCTAATTCCAGTCCCCCGCCCTGAGCCGTAAAGCCCACCCCTAGCCCTAAAAACTACCCCTAAACCCTCGACCTTGAGCCCTAAAACCTGGCCCCAGCCCTACTCACCAAGCCGCATCCCGATCCTTCCTGTCCCGATGCTTCCTGTCCCGATCCTTCCTGTCCCGATGCTTCCTGTCCCGATGCTTCCTGTCCCGATCCTTCCGGTCCCAATCCTTTCTGTCCTGATCCTTCCTGTCCCGGTGCTTCCTGTCCCGATGCTTCCTGTCCCGATCCTTTCTGTCCTGATCCTTCCTGTCCCGATCCTTCCTGTCCCGATCCTTCCTGTCCCGATGCTTCCTGTCCCGATCCTTCCTGTCCCGATGCTTGCTGTTCCTCCATGCAATCTCCCTGCCCGTCCGCTCCGAATCATGGGCGCTGGCTGCCTTTACCCTGCACATTCATGGTGAAAACAAGCCTGGTAACGCTTACAGGGTAACTGGGCGCATTATAGAGGTCATTTCCCTATTTAAATAAGGCATGGAAGGCGCGAAGGCTCCGTGACACATGGCCGCTTGGAATGTTAATTCTCTCCTTCAGGCATATAGAGTTATTTGCCCTGCAGTGAGGTCCCAAGGGGGTGTTATGAGGTTGGGGGCCCAACCCCAGAGAGAGGTCACGCGTGTTTTACATGGTCGGATGACCCGAGATGTATGTGTGACTTAAGGGGACTCTACCAGCAGTGTGGTGCTTCCTCCATTGCCCCCCCTGAACCCCTCCCTTTAGTGAAGCTGGTGGTAGGAGGGGGCTGCCATCAGTGTCTCATCACCGAACTCACAGGGATTCGGAGGAATCCAAGCCTCACTCAGAAAACCAGGGGAGCAGATGAGCCCCGCCCACTCGGCGGGAGAGAGGCAAAGGTGTGCAGGGCACAAGTCAGAAAAAAAGAAGTGGGGGGGCCTGACCAGGTGAGGCTATGCAAGAGACATCATGGCGCGTGGCAGCACACTGCGTGACATCAAAGCACGTGACATGGCACATGGCATCACAGCCCATGTCCTCACAGGAAGCCACGTCAGATCTTAAGACGTCGCATATGTTTAGCAGGTCTATTGGGTTTGGGTTGTGCCCAAAAATTGATGCAACCCTCGATACAATATCCGGGCCTCAACTAATGCCACAAAGAAACTGGCAACAAGGAGAAGCGTGGCAGTAAATCTGTTCTGCTTGTTGTAAAATCTGTAATTTAAAATATCTTATGGGGTTAAAGCACGTGCTGCGGAGATCTTATGTTTGCCAGGAAATATTAATAATGGTGAGACATCCCAGGTGTGAATGAAAGTAGCATAGAGGGTCACCGTGTCTCCTGTAAAACACATCATGTAACACGCAGATGACAGGTTTGTTTTTTATGTAAATGGGTCAGAGGGAGGCTTTTCAGACAGAGATCCCCTGGTTACTTGCAGTTCATAAATGAGAATCCTTCTACTCTACCATAGCGATCTAAGAAGGACATGTGACCCCTACACCTTATAAACCTCACTGTCATATGTAACACATCCTATTCATTGAGTTACATACATATCATTTATTGTCAATCACTAATGTGTACGTGTAATGTGCAGCACTGGGATGGGTAGCGCTATAAAAGAAATACAATAACTCATGTAAATTGTTATTTGTGCAAATACTGGGACGACCAACACATCTGCCATTCTTAGAGTGCGTGGGCATCTCTTAAAGACAAGGACAGAACAAAGTCAAAAGCCCTTCTCTCGCATGAACCTGTGATAAGATGGAGCCTTTGTTCCCCTCCATTGCATGTGGGTGTGGGACTCCCCATAGGTCCCAGCCAGGGTACTCCAACAGAAAGAGGCCTGATGGCCCCTTAAATCCGGCTTTTGTTATGAGCGAAGCTGGAATCTGGTAATCCCCTCCCCGCCTGCACGCTGCTGCTGGGAACAAAAGCAGAGAACGTGCAGGCGCTGCTGAGGGTGGAACGTGCAGGCGCTGCCGAGGGTGGAACGTGCAGGCGCTGCCGAGGGTGGAACGTGCAGGCGCTGCCGAGGGTGGAACGTGCAGGCGCTGCTGAGGGTGGAACGTGCAGGCGCTGCTGAGGGTGGAACGTGCAGGCGCTGCTGAGGGTGGAACGTGCAGGCGCTGCTGAGGGTGCCCCGTGTCAGAAGATTACACCAGGCTAAGTTTGTCATACTTCTGTGGGGCCAACCTCTTGGCAGGGTAGACGGCGTCCTCCCTGTGCAATGCGTGGGTAGACGCCGTCCACCCGCGTGTCCCCTGGACTTGTGTCCTGAGGGAGTGGTGTGTAGCTGGGGGTGCAGGAAGCACACTGTTACATTAATATGAACATGGCATGGTGTGGCAGCGCACTCTTGTCTGCCATTGGAAGGGCCCTTACATTTTCAGAAACATGCAATGTTACTGATAAAAGGAGACAGCCCGCCAACGGCTTGACCGCTCTTTGCAAATCACTGAGTAGAATGTCTTGAATTCTTTGATCCTTTTACAAATCTTTGCTTCCCTCACACTTCAGAATTACAAAACCAGAGCTTCCTTTGTGCTTTCTCAACTGCTGCTCGACTTTGACATATGTGTACATTTAAAATGTTATCGTTTTTCGAAACAAATTGACATCACACAACTTCCCTTCCTCTCCAGCAAGATTGCAGCAAGGTTCACTTGACAAGGTCCGCTCACTCTGCGGCCAGAAAAGGAAAAGACACACCAGTCTCCGTGTTAAAAGAAGCAGCAGCAATTCGTCAGAAAGCCCAGCCTGACCTCTGACCTCTGGCTTTGAACACGCAGCACATATAACAAGATGAAGACGGCATTTCAAGACATGTTTGACTCATTCCCCTTTCGAGCTCTAACAGGGCTATATCTGGGGGTGCTGCACCCCCACTTCCAGCACCTACCCACCGAGGAGGAGGAGGCGAGAAACCAGGGGGCATATTATCAAGACAGGCGATAAAATTATCGCCGCTTTAGCGGCAGAAAACTGCCGCTAAAACGGCGAAAATGGGTTTGATAATATGCCCGATGGAATTCCAATTGAAGCTCATGTTAGACGCCCTTCACATCTAACCTGGGCTTCTATTGGAATTCCATAGTTCATTTTATCGCCTGGCTTGATAATATGCCCCAGGACTCCTCTCATGTTTACAACATACAAGTCATAAAAGCCGCCCTCGTCCTCTCTGGCATTGGGTAAGACAACGCAAGTGTAGGTTTGGCAATCTTGCAACATTTATCAACAAAACTTTGGAAATGTGTCTCTAGAGTCCAGGCCCCACCCCGCCCCCCGCAGCCCCTTCACTGAGGGTGTTTGAACCCCTTAGAGAAGGAACAGAGGAAGGAAGTGGCTGAGAGGCGAGGAAATAAAGGAGAGGGAAAGGGGGAGGGGGAAAAGTAAAGCGGGGGACGAGGAACCAAGCACAGAGAAGTTAAAATGTAGCATAAACGGAGCTCTGAGTTGGCCTTCCAGGGTCCTCTCTCACCACAGGCTGGGAAAGACGCCGGAGGGGCCGGCGCGGGTCCTCCGAGCTCCCAGCCTCCAGGGCAGTGCTGTGGGGGTCTGCGCACGGCGCCTGCGCACAAGGCAGGGCCCGAGGCTGGCTGTAAAAACGGGCACTGTAAGGACCATTTTATGCCTACAGGCTGCAGTCAGCGCCCTCGGGTGCTGCCAGGCTGGGGTGCTGCCCCCCCCCTTCTCCCAGCTCCTGCGTCCTGTAGAGACCCAAGGATGCCACGGGCTCTGGCACAATCAAGGACAATGGCTCCTTGGACTCCTACTGGGGTCATAAAATACCGCAATGGTCTGGGTTCAATGGGCCTCGGTGCCACTGCACTTGCTACACCAGTGTCAACTACGCTCCCGCCTGTGCCAGCACTCGCCCTGCCCTCCGACCTTTATAAGAGTCACAGTGAGAGGAGTCTGGCTCCTGTCCCCCTCAGGGCACCCCACTATCCCGCGGAGCATAATTACAGCCAGACGACCTGGGAATAAGCGCGGATGTGAGCTCCTAGCGAACACTTCTAAACTCCCATACTTGTCCTGTACAACCTGTGTGACCTATGACATCACCAATAGGGGTGGCGCCCCGTCCCTCCTGAGGGGCAACTGATCCCGGGTCACGTGTGCCAGGAACAGGAGAGGGCAGGGGTGTCCAGCATTGCAAGTGAGGCCTTCAAGCCCCCAGGACCTGGTTCTAGGCACTCTTAAACATTTTACACACACAGAGTCCACGAAGATGACCTTAAGCAGATGTGAAACAAGGGCAGGGAGTGCGCCACACACTGAAGGGTTGTAGTGTCCCAGTGCTCCAGGGTTGAGGTGCACACCTACATGCGCAGATGTGAAACAAGGGCAGGGAGTGTGCCACACACGGAAGGGTTGTAGTGTCCCAGTGCTCCAGGGTTGAGGTGCACACCTACATGCGCAGATGTGAAACAAGGGCAGGGAGTGTGCCACACACGGAAGGGTTGTAGTGTCCCAGTCAGGGTTGAGGTGCACACCTACATGCACCGATGTGAAACAAGGGCAGGGAGTGTGCCTCACACGGAAGGGTTGTAGTGTCCCAGTGCTCCAGGGTTGAGGTGCACACCTACATGCGCAGATGTGAAACAAGGGCAGGGAGTGCGCCTCGCACGGAAGGGTTGTAGTGTCCCAGTCAGGGTTGAGGTGCACACCTACATGCACCGATGTGAAACAAGGGCAGGGAGTGTGCCTCACACGGAAGGGTTGTAGTGTCCCAGTGCTCCAGGGTTGAGGTGCACACCTACATGCGCAGATGTGAAACAAGGGCAGGGAGTGCGCCACACACGGAAGGGTTGTAGTGTCCCAGTGCTCCAGGGTTGAGGTGCACACCTACATGCGCAGATGTGAAACAAGGGCAGGGAGTGCGCCACACACTGAAGGGTTGTAGTGTCCCAGTGCTCCAGGGTTGAGGTGCACACCTACATGCGCAGATGTGAAACAAGGGCAGGGAGTGTGCCTCACACGGAAGGGTTGTAGTGTCCCAGTGCTCCAGGGTTGAGGGGCACACCTACATGCGCAGATGTGAAACAAGGGCAGGGAGTGCGCCACATATGAAGGGTTGTAGTGCCCCAGTGCTCCAGGGTTGAGGTGCACACCTACATGCGCAGATGTGAAACAAGGGCAGGGAGTGCGCCACACACTGAAGGGTTGTAGTGTCCCAGTGCTCCAGGGTTGAGGTGCACACCTACATGCGCAGATGTGAAACAAGGGCAGGGAGTGCGCCTCGCACGGAAGGGTTGTAGTGTCCCAGTGCTCCAGGGTTGAGGTGCACACCTACATGCACAGATGTGAAACAAGGGCAGGGAGTGTGCCTCACACGGAAGGGTTGTAGTGTCCCAGTGCTCCAGGGTTGAGGTGCACACCTACATGCACCGATGTGAAACAAGGGCAGGGAGTGTGCCTCACACGGAAGGGTTGTAGTGTCCCAGTGCTCCAGGGTTGAGGTGCACACCTACATGTGCAGATGTGAAACAAGGGCAGGGAGTGCGCCACACACTGAAGGGTTGTAGTGTCCCAGTGCTCCAGGGTTGAGGTGCACACCTACATGCACCGATGTGAAACAAGGGCAGGGAGTGTGCCTCGCGCGGAAGGGTTGTAGTGTCCCAATGCTCCAGGGTTGAGGTGCACACCTACATGCACCGATGTGAAACAAGGGCAGGGAGTGCGCCACACACTGAAGGGTTGTAGTGTCCCAATGCTCCAGGGTTGAGGTGCACACCTACATGCACCGATGTGAAACAAGGGCAGGGAGTGCGCCACACACTGAAGGTTGGTAGTGTCCCAGTGCTCCAGGGTTGAGGTGCACACCTACATGTGCAGATGTGAAACAAGGGCAGGGAGTGCGCCACACACTGAAGGGTTGTAGTGTCCCAGTGCTCCAGGGTTGAGGTGCACACCTACATGCGCAGATGTGAAACAAGGGCAGGGAGTGTGCCACACACTGAAGGGTTGTAGTGTCCCAGTGCTCCCGGGTTGAGGTGCACACCTACATGCACCGATCTGAAACAAGGGCAGGGAGTGCGCCTCACACGGAAGGGTTGTAGTGTCCCAGTGCTCCAGGGTTGAGGTGCACACCTACATGCGCAGATGTGAAACAAGGGCAGCGAGTGTGCCTCACACGGAAGCGTTGTAGTGTCCCAGTGCTCCAGGGTTGAGGTGCACACCTACATGTGCAGATGTGAAACAAGGGCAGGGAGTGCGCCACACACTGAAGGCTTGTAGTGTCCCAGTGCTCCAGGGTTGAGGTGCGCACCTACATGCACAGATGTGAAACAAGGGCAGGGAGTGCGCCACACACTGAAGGGTTGTAGTGTCCCAGTGCTCCAGGGTTGAGGTGCACACCTACATGCACCGATGTGAAACAAGGGCAGGGAGTGTGCCTCACACGGAAGGGTTGTAGTGTCCCAGTGCTCCAGGGTTGAGGTGCACACCTACATGCACCGATGTGAAACAAGGGCAGGGAGTGTGCCTCACACGGAAGGGTTGTAGTGTCCCAGTGCTCCAGGGTTGAGGTGCACACCTACATGCACCGATGTGAAACAAGGGCAGGGAGTGTGCCTCACACGGAAGGGTTGTAGTGCCCCAGTGCTCCAGGGTTGAGGTGCACACCTACATGCACCGATGTGAAACAAGGGCAGGGAGTGTGCCTCACACGGAAGGGTTGTAGTGTCCCAGTGCTCCAGGGTTGAGGTGCACACCTACATGTGCAGATGTGAAACAAGGGCAGGGAGTGCGCCACACACTGAAGGGTTGTAGTGTCCCAGTGCTCCAGGGTTGAGGTGCACACCTACATGCACCGATGTGAAACAAGGGCAGGGAGTGTGCCTCGCGCGGAAGGGTTGTAGTGTCCCAATGCTCCAGGGTTGAGGTGCACACCTACATGCACCGATGTGAAACAAGGGCAGGGAGTGCGCCACACACTGAAGGGTTGTAGTGTCCCAATGCTCCAGGGTTGAGGTGCACACCTACATGCACCGATGTGAAACAAGGACAGGGAGTGCGCCACACACTGAAGGTTGGTAGTGTCCCAGTGCTCCAGGGTTGACGTGCACACCTACATGTGCAGATGTGAAACAAGGGCAGGGAGTGCGCCACACACTGAAGGGTTGTAGTGTCCCAGTGCTCCAGGGTTGAGGTGCACACCTACATGCGCAGATGTGAAACAAGGGCAGGGAGTGTGCCACACACTGAAGGGTTGTAGTGTCCCAGTGCTCCCGGGTTGAGGTGCACACCTACATGCACCGATCTGAAACAAGGGCAGGGAGTGCGCCTCACACGGAAGGGTTGTAGTGTCCCAGTGCTCCAGGGTTGAGGTGCACACCTACATGCGCAGATGTGAAACAAGGGCAGCGAGTGTGCCTCACACGGAAGCGTTGTAGTGTCCCAGTGCTCCAGGGTTGAGGTGCACACCTACATGTGCAGATGTGAAACAAGGGCAGGGAGTGCGCCACACACTGAAGGCTTGTAGTGTCCCAGTGCTCCAGGGTTGAGGTGCGCACCTACATGCACAGATGTGAAACAAGGGCAGGGAGTGTGCCACACACGGAAGGGTTGTAGTGTCCCAGTGCTCCAGGGTTGAGGTGCACACCTACATGCACCGATGTGAAACAAGGGCAGGGAGTGTGCCTCACACGGAAGGGTTGTAGTGTCCCAGTGCTCCAGGGTTGAGGTGCACACCTACATGCACCGATGTGAAACAAGGGCAGGGAGTGTGCCTCACACGGAAGGGTTGTAGTGTCCCAGTGCTCCAGGGTTGAGGTGCACACCTACATGCACCGATGTGAAACAAGGGCAGGGAGTGTGCCTCACACGGAAGGGTTGTAGTGTCCCAGTGCTCCAGGGTTGAGGTGCACACCTACATGTGCAGATGTGAAACAAGGGCAGCGGGTGTGCCTCCCACGGAAGGGTTGTAGTGTCCCAGTGCTCCAGGGTTGAGGTGCACACCTACATGTGCAGATGTGAAACAAGGGCAGGGAGTGCGCCACACACTGAAGGGTTGTAGTGTCCCAGTGCTCCAGGGTTGAGGTGCACACCTACATGCGCAGATGTGAAACAAGGGCAGGTAGTGTGCCACACACTGAAGGGTTGTAGTGTCCCAGTGCTCCAGGGTTGAGGTGCACACCTACATGCGCAGATGTGAAACAAGGGCAGGGAGTGTGCCACACGCTGAAGGGTTGTAGTGTCCCAGTGCTCCAGGGTTGAGGCACACAGGTGCAGATGTGAAACAAGGGCAGCGAGTTTGCCACACACTGAAGGGTTGTAGTGTCCCAGTGCTCCAGGGTTGAGGTGCACACCTACATGCACCGATGTGAAACAAGGGCAGGGAGTGTGCCTCACACGGAAGGGTTGTAGTGTCCCAGTGCTCCAGGGTTGAGGTGCACACCTACATGCGCAGATGTGAAACAAGGGCAGGGAGTGCGCCACACACTGAAGGGTTGTAGTGTCCCAGTGCTCCAGGGTTGAGAAGCACACCTACATGTGCAGATGTGAAACAAGGGCAGGGAGTGCGCCACACACTGAAGGGTTGTAGTGTCCCAGTGCTCCAGGGTTGAGGTGCACACCTACATGTGCAGATGTGAAACAAGGGCAGGGAGTGCGCCACACACTGAAGGGTTGTAGTGTCCCAGTGCTCCAGGGTTGAGGTGCACACCTACATGCACCGATGTGAAACAAGGGCAGGGAGTGTGCCTCACACTGAAGGGTTGTAGTGTCCCAGTGCTCCAGGGTTGAGGTGCACACCTACATGCGCAGATGTGAAACAAGGGCAGGGAGTGCGCCACACACTGAAGGGTTGTAGTGTCCCAGTGCTCCAGGGTTGAGAAGCACACCTACATGTGCAGATGTGAAACAAGGGCAGGGAGTGTGGCACACACTGAAGGGTTGTAGTGTCCCAGTGCTCCAGAGTTGAGGTGCACACCTACATGCGCACATGTGAAACAAGGGCAGCGAGTGCGCCTCACACGGAAGGGTTGTAGTGTCCCAGTGCTCCAGGGTTGAGGTGCACACCTACATGCACCGATGTGAAACAAGGGCAGGGAGTGCGCCACACACTGAAGGGTTGTAGTGTCCCAGTGCTCCAGGGTTGAGGTGCACACCTACATGCACAGATGTGAAACAAGGGCAGGGAGTGTGCCTCACACGGAAGGGTTGTAGTGTCCCAGTGCTCCAGGGTTGAGGTGCACACCTACATGCGCAGATGTGAAACAAGGGCAGGGAGTGTGCCTCACGCGGAAGGGTTGTAGTGTCCCAGTGCTCCAGGGTTGAGGTGCACACCTACATGCGCAGATGTGAAACAAGGGCAGGGAGTGCGCCACACACTGAAGGGTTGTAGTGTCCCAGTGCTCCAGGGTTGAGAAGCACACCTACATGCACAGATGTGAAACAAGGGCAGCGAGTGTGCCTCACACAGAAGGGTTGTAGTGTCCCAGTGCTCCAGGGTTAAGGTGCACAACCTACATGCGCAGATGTGAAACAAGGGCAGGGAGTGCGCCACACACTGAAGGTGTTGGAAAGGCGTTCGCCGGAGGGGGGTTCGATGCCCGTCTTGCCCACCCCTTTGACCCACCACTCCCACGTAGGCCAAACTAGGCGCGCACACCCTGATATACACTACGAACAGAGTGACACCACACGTATTCTTTGTAGGACGATAGGTTCTTTTATCAATGATTTTCAAGGGATCTTTATGATCCAAGATGCAAGTAGTACAGCAGTGGCACAAAGTACCACAAATCGGTCGTGGGGAATGGGGGTAGCGGGACAGTCTTTCAAGATAGTGTCTCTGCGAAATACCCTGCGGATAGCTCACAATCCTCGAGCTGGAGGGTGTCGAGTCTCTGGGCGATCTCTTACCGAGTCGTCCTCAAGGGGAGCGCCGCGAGTCTCTCAGCAGGCACATGTGGTCGGAGTTCGTGAGCCGCGATTCCGTCAGCAAGGCTCAGATGGTTCAATAGCTGGGGGCCGCGAGTCACTCAGCAGGCCCAGGTGGTTCAGTGCTCGGGAGCCGCGACCTCGTCAGCAGGGCTCAGATGGTTCAATAGCAAGAGGCCGCGAGTCACTCAGCAGGCCCAGGTGACTTCAGCGTTCAGGAGCCGCAACAGCGTCTGCAGGCTCGGATGGTTCCAGGTCTTCTCTACCTTCGTTTCTCCGGCACCCCTTGTTATACTCCGCTTGCTCTTTGAAGTCCGGGGTCCTCGCAGAGGGGGGACTGGGGTGACGGAGGGGGTTCGGCGGGATTTCCTGCCGCTCACTTCTTTGGTCTTTTCAGGTGGGTCTGGGAGGGACCCCAGACGCTCGGCAGGGGAGGCGCCTGCTCCCCAGGGGCCTGGTGGCCGATCGAGTCTTCCCGGGGAAGGCGACCCGAGGTGTGACTGGGCTGGCGCCTTGGGGTCTGGCTCGAGGGTTCCCGCTCCCTCGGTCGGACATGCATGGTAGGGTGTCGAGTCTGTCAGGGCTCTGGCCGGCCCTCGGATCTGGGTGGCTGGGGCGGCCGGAGTCGGAGATGTCGTGTCTTGAGGGTGGTTGAAGGTTGGCTGGATGATTGAGAGGGCAACGCCGTGAGGCTGGTCTCACACGGGCCCCCCCCAGCTGAAAGGCGTGGAGAACTACCCAACCACTGGGGGATTCTCCTCGCCGAAGCGGAAGAACCGGGACAGGCCGTCGGCGTTGGCATGATCCGCCCCGGGGCGATGTTCGACAGTGAAATCCATCCCCTGGAGAGAGATGGACCATCGTAGTAGCTTGGGGTTCTCCCCCCTCATCTGCATTAGCCACCGCAAGGGCCGGTGGTCCGTCTGTACTCGGAAATGGGTTCCGAACAAGTAGGGCCGTAGTTTCTTGAGGGCCCAGACTACGGCAAAGGTCTCTCGTTCTATAGTACTCCAACGCTGCTCTCGCGGCAGCAGCCTTCGGCTGATGAAGGCTATGGGCTGATCGATGCCCTTGTCGTCGAACTGCGAGAGGACGGCCCCGATGCCGTGTTCGGATGCGTCGGTCTGGACCACAAACTCTTGGGAGTAGTCGGGGGCCTTGAGTACGGGGGCGGTGCACATGGCGGTTTTCAAGGCGTCGAACGCCTGCTGGCACGGGGTGGTCCACTGCACCTTCTTCGGAAGCTTTTTGGAGGTCAACTCCGTGAGGGGCCCCGCGATACTACCATAGTTTTTAATGAACCTCCAGTAGTACCCTGTAAGGCCCAGGAAGGCCCGGACCTCCGTCTGCGTGGTGGGGGGCTCCCAGGACTTGATGGCGTCGATCTTCGGTTGGAGGGGGGCGACCTGGCCGCTGCCCACCTGATGCCCCAGGTAGACCACGGAGCCTTGCCCGAGCTGGCATTTGCTGGCTTTCACTGTTAGGCCGGCTTGGCGCAGGGCCATGAGTACTTGTCGGAGGTGCTGGAGATGCTCGTGCCATTGAGAGCTGAATACGGCGATGTCGTCAAGGTATGCTGCGCTGAACTCCTCGAGTCCGGCCAGGACCTTGTTCACCAACCGCTGGAACGTGGCCGGGGCGTTCTTCATCCCGAACGGCATGACCCTGAAGTGGTAGTGGCCATCTGGTGTGGAGAAGGCAGAGCGTTCTTTCGCTCCCTCTGTGAGAGCAATCTGCCAGTATCCGCAGGTCAGGTCGAAAGTGCTGAGGAACCGGGCGGCCCCCAGGCGGTCGATGAGCTCGTCGGCGCGGGGGATAGGGTGAGCGTCTGCTCGGGTGACTGCATTGAGCCCCCGGTAGTCCACACAGAATCTTAGTTCGGGGGCGACCCCCGGGGAAGCCGCCTTCGGGACCAGGACCACCGGGCTGGCCCAGGGGCTTTCGGAGGGTTCGATTACTCCAAGGGTGAGCATCTTCTGTACCTCGGTCTTGATGCAGGTGTGGACCCGGTCAGGCACCCGGTAGGCTCGGTGTCTCACAGGCGGGCTGTCGCCGGTGTCCACGTCGTGGACACACCAGTCGGTGACCCTTGGAATGAGGGAGAAGAGGTCTGCAAATTGTCTGAGCAGCTGGCGGCAGTCGTCGGACTGTTGGGGAGTGAGGGTGGTTGAAAGTCTTACTCCCTCCACGGAGCCATCCAGGTCTTTAGCGCACAGGGGGTCAGGCAGGGGTTCGGTGTCTTCTTCCGCCCCATCATCGGTGGCCAGTAGCAAACTTAATTCCGTTCTCACAAAGTGGGGCTTGAGACGGTTCACGTGGAGGACCCGGAGGGGGTTCCGTGGGGACTGTACATCGACCAGGTACGTGACCTGGCTCTTCCGCTCGATCACCTTGAAGGGACCAGTCCATTTGTCTTGTAGGGCGCAGGGCTTCACCGGGGCCATGACCCAAACCTGCTGGCCCGGCTGAAACTCGACCAGGGTTGCGTTCTGGTCATACCAGCGCTTCATTTCTTCTTGGCTGGCCTCGAGGTTAGCCTCTGCGAGTTCTCTGAACTTCCTCGTCTGGTTGCGGAGCGCCAGGAGGTAGCGGAACACATCAGGGGGTGTCCCCCGGGGGCTTGTCTCCCAGCCCTCTTTGACCAGGCTCAGGGGCCCTCGGACGGGATGTCCGTATAGCAGTTCGAAGGGGCTGAACCCCAGAGACTTTTGGGGAACTTCTCGGTATGCGAACAGGAGGCAAGGGAGGAGGACGTCCCATTTCCGGCGCAGGGGCTCTTCGAGGCCCAGGATCATTCCCTTTAGGGTTCGGTTGAAGCGTTCCACTAGGCCGTTGCCCTGGGGGTGGTAGGGGGTCGTGAACTTATACGTGACTCCGCACTGCTGCCACAGGGACTTCATGTAGCGGGATATAAAGTTAGTGCCGCGATCACTCACAACCTCGCGGGGAAATCCGACACGGGAGAAGATCCCCATGAGAGCTCGGCCCACCACGGGAGCCGTCACGGTGCGGAGGGGGATGGCCTCGGGGTAGCGGGTGGCATGGTCCACCAGGACAAGGATGAATCTGTGGCCCTGGGCGGTCTTCGGATCCAGGGGTCCCACGATGTCGATGCCGACCCGCTCGAACAGGGTACTCACAACGGGGAACGGTTGTAAGGGAGCTTTGCGTTTTCCGCCACTCTTCCCACTGCCCTGGCACGTGAGGCAGGATTTGCAGTGTACTTCTACATTCGCTCGCATCTTGGGCCAATAGAAGTGGGTAACCAATCGCTGATATGTCTTGTCTTGGCCTAAGTGTCCTGCCAAGGGTACATCGTGGGCCAGGCCCAGGAGGAGGCTCCGGAAACGCAGGGGTACCACCAGTACCCGGGCTGCGCCTAGCTCGGCGGACTTTTGCTCGCTGTATAGGAGGCCATTGTCCCAATAGATCCAATGGGTTCCGGTTCGGTCACCGGCGGCCTGGGCTTCGGCTTGTTGTCTGAGTCCCACGAGGGAGGGGCAAGTGGCCTGTTCCTGGCAGAACTCTTCCCGGGAGGGCCCCCCCTCACAGCGCCACTGGCCCATCTCGGGCAGTTCTCCGAGCTCAGTCAGGGCCTCCGGGGCGGAAGGTTCTGGCCCTTCTCCCGGGTTAGTGTCTTCTTCTCCCTCCGAAGGAGGGTTGTCCGCTTCTGGTAGAGTGTCCCGGCTCTCGGGGATAGTGTTCGGTAGGAGGGCCTCACTGCCCTCGGAGAGAGGCAATCGCGCGGTCATGGAGCGCGTGGTGGCGCAGACCCATTCTGGTAGGCCCATCATCTCCAGATGGGCTCTTCGTTCTACTTGCCCCCACGGGGAACTCTCCAGGTCGTTGCCCAGGAGGCAGTCTACGGGCTGTGATGTCCGGACCGCTACCTTCAGTTCTCCGGAGACCCCTCCCCACTCGAAGGGCACCAGCGCCATCTGGCAGAGGCTCTCAGAATTGTCGGAGGATACGACCGGACAGAGGGCACCGGTTAGGATCTGGTCTTCTGAAATTAGGCTGCGGTGGACCGCGGTGACACTCGCCCCGGTGTCGCGGAGGCCCTCGACTCGGTGGCCGTTGATGGTCACCTGCTGTCGGTATTTCTTTGTGTTGGCGGGCAAGGGTGTCCCGGGGACCATTTCTCGATCACCAAGGGAGACCAGGGCCATGGCCGCCGGTTCCCATTCTTCGGAGTCCTCCATCTCTTCCCCCAGAGCCACGGAGACCATCTGCCGGGCCGGGGGGTTGGTCGTTGTGGTTCGCTGATACTGGGGACACTGGGGGTCATTGGCGTAGTGTCCGGGCCATTGGCAGCGGAAGTAGGTGATCCTAGCTCGTGGACCTAGCCGTCCTGCAACTCCGGTGCTTGCTGGAGACGGGGCTGAACCCGCCGCTGGTGGGCTGCTGGGGGGGCTGGTTGAGGACCCCCCGGGGAAGTCTCTTGGTCGGCCGTGGTTCCCTCCGCCCCTCTGGCGGGGGGGGCCTTGACTGTGGCGGCCGTAGTCCCCCACGGGGCCTCGGGTGGCTCGGGTATTCACCCAACGATCAGCCTCAGCGGCCAGCTTCCGAGGGTCGGTGAGTTTACTGTCCAGGAGATGCTGGCGCAGTTCTACAAAGCAATTGGCCGCTAAATGTTCCCAGGCAATCAGATCAAACAGTTCTTCGAAGGTGGAGACCTTGCTGCCCTTGATCCACCCGTCCAAGGCTCGGCTGTAAAAGTTCAAGTACTCTACCCACGTGGTGCCCGGTATCTTCTTACAATCTCAGAACCGTTGTCGGTACATTTCGGGGGTGAGTCCATACCGGCCCACGAGGGCTTCCTTCATGTGGCTGTAGGAGTTCATGACCGTGGAGGGCAGATCTAGCAGGGTGTCTCTTCCTTCGCTTAAGAACCGGCCCCATAGGCCAGCCCCCCAATCCTTCTGCGGGACTCGGTGAGAGGTCATGGCGACTTCGTAGGCCTTAAACCACTGCTGGATATCATCGTTCTTGTAATACTCTTTTACCACATCCTTGGGGATGTGGACTTTGGTTTCCCCGGTGGGAGCGGGTGGTGGATTCCCGGGTGGCTGTGACTTTTCGTTTTTAGCCCGCCACTCGATCTCCTTCAGGCTGCGTTCATGTTCTAGCTGGAGCTTCTTTTCGTCGTGCTCTCTTTGGCGTCTCTTCTCTTCGAGTTCCCCTTGTAGCCGTAACTGCTCGACGGCCAACTTTTTCTCTGCTAGTTTTATTTCTCCCTCGATTTTTAGTTTTGCCAGTTCAAGTTCGTGGCTGCGGCTTCTCTCTTGGTCCGCTAGCTCCTCGGGGGACAGGTTCCCCTCTGGCCCGTTGTTTCTCGCCGGGATGCTTTGTGGTTCATGGGCAGAGTCTCCTTCCGTTTGGGTCGGGGGCGCCCCCGTCTCGACCCAGGTTTTCAATACTTTCTGGAAGTCTTCCTTTGTGCTTAATCCGGTGGTAGCGATGCCAAGGTCTTTGCAAAACTGTTTTAATTCTCTATGTGTGTAATAGTCCAATTGATCCTCTCGGAACGGTGAGCTTATTTCGGTACCTGCGGCACCCAGGGAGGTTTCTCCTTCCATCTCTGTTTGGTAGTGTGTCAGTCGTTTACTGCACGCTCTCTTTCGGTGTCGGCTCGGATCCCGTCGTCTGCCACCAAATGTTGGAAAGGCGTTCGCCGGAGGGGGGTTCGATGCCCGTCTTGCCCACCCCTTTGACCCACCTCTCCCACGTAGGCCGAACTAGGCGCGCACACCCTGATATACACTACGAACAGAGTGACACCACACGTATTCTTTGTAGGACGATAGGTTCTTTTATCGATGATTTTCAAGGGATCTTTATGATCCAAGATGCAAGTAGTACAGCAGTGGCACAAAGTACCACAAATCGGTCGTGGGGAATAGGGGTAGCGGGACAGTCTTTCAAGATAGTGTCTCTGCGAAATACCCTGCGGATAGCTCACAATCCTCGAGCTGGAGGGTGTCGAGTCTCTGGGCGATCTCTTACCGAGTCGTCCTCAAGGGGAGCGCCGCGAGTCTCTCAGCAGGCACAGGTGGTCGGAGTTCGTGAGCCGCGATTCCGTCAGCAAGGCTCAGATGGTTCAATAGCTGGGGGCCGCGAGTCACTCAGCAGGCCCAGGTGGTTCAGTGCTCGAGAGCCGCGACCTCGTCAGCAGGGCTCAGATGGTTCAATAGCAAGAGGCCGCGAGTCACTCAGCAGGCCCAGGTGACTTCAGCGTTCAGGAGCCGCGACAGCGTCTGCAGGCTCGGATGGTTCCAGGTCTTCTCTACCTTCGTTTCTCCGGCACCCCTTGTTATACTCCGCTTGCTCTTTGAAGTCCGGGGTCCTCGCAGAGGGGGGACTGGGGTGACGACGGGGGTTCGGCGGGATTTCCTGCCGCTCACTTCTTTGGTCTTTTCAGGTGGGTCTGGGAGGGACCCCAGACGCTCGGCAGGGGAGGCGCCTGCTCCCCAGGGGCCTGGTGGCCGATCGAGTCTTCCCGGGGAAGGCGACCCGAGGTGTGACTGGGCTGGCGCCTTGGGGTCTGGCTCGAGGGTTCCCGCTCCCTCGGTCGGACATGCGTGGTAGGGTGTCGAGTCTGTCAGGGCTCTGGCCGGCCCTCGGATCTGGGTGGCTGGGGCGGCCGGAGTCGGAGATGTCGTGTCTTGAGGGTGGTTGAAGGTTGGCTGGATGATTGAGAGGGCAACGCCGTGAGGCTGGTCTCACACGCGTCCCCCCCAGCTGAAAGGCGTGGAGAACTACCCAACCACTGGGGGATTCTCCTCGACGAAGCGGAAGAACCGGGACAGGCCGTCGGCGTTGGCATGATCCGCCCCGGGGCGATGTTCGAAAGTGAAATCCATCCCCTGGAGAGAGATGGACCATCGTAGTAGCTTGGGGTTCTCCCCCCTCATCTGCATTAGCCACCGCAAGGGCCGGTGGTCCGTCTGTACTCGGAAATGGGTTCCGAACAAGTAGGGCCGTAGTTTCTTGAGGGCCCAGACTACGGCAAAGGTCTCTCGTTCTATAGTACTCCAACGCTGCTCTCGCGGCAGCAGCCTTCGGCTGATGAAGGCTATGGGCTGATCGATGCCCTTGTCGTCGAACTGCGAGAGGACGGCCCCGATGCCGTGTTCGGATGCGTCGGTCTGGACCACAAACTCTTGGGAGTAGTCGGGGGCCTTGAGTACGGGGGCGGTGCACATGGCAGTTTTCAAGGCGTCGAACGCCTGCTGGCACGGGGTGGTCCACTGCACCTTCTTCGGAAGCTTTTTGGAGGTCAACTCCGTGAGGGGCCCCGCGATACTACCATAGTTTTTAATGAACCTCCGGTAGTACCCTGTAAGGCCCAGGAAGGCCCGGACCTCCGTCTGCGTGGTGGGGGGCTCCCAGGACTTGATGGCGTCGATCTTGGGTTGGAGGGGGGCGACCTGGCCGCTGCCCACCTGATGCCCCAGGTAGACCACGGAGCCTTGCCCGAGCTGGCATTTGCTGGCTTTCACTGTTAGGCCGGCTTGGCGCAGGGCCATGAGTACTTGTCGGAGGTGCTGGAGATGCTCGTGCCATTGAGAGCTGAATACGGCGATGTCGTCAAGGTATGCTGCGCTGAACTCCTCGAGTCCGGCCAGGACCTTGTTCACCAACCGCTGGAACGTGGCCGGGGCGTTCTTCATCCCGAACGGCATGACCCTGAAGTGGTAGTGGCCATCTGGTGTGGAGAAGGCAGAGCGTTCTTTCGCTCCCTCTGTGAGAGCAATCTGCCAGTATCCGCAGGTCAGGTCGAAAGTGCTGAGGAACCGGGCGGCCCCCAGGCGGTCGATGAGCTCGTCGGCGCGGGGGATAGGGTGAGCGTCTGCTCGGGTGACTGCATTGAGCCCCCGGTAGTCCACACAGAATCTTAGTTCGGGGGCGACCCCCGGGGAAGCCGCCTTCGGGACCAGGACCACCGGGCTGGCCCAGGGGCTGTCGGAGGGTTCGATTACTCCAAGGGTGAGCATCTTCTGTACCTCGGTCTTGATGCAGGTGTGGACCCGGTCAGGCACCCGGTAGGCTCGGTGTCTCACAGGCGGGCTGTCGCCGGTGTCCACGTCGTGGACACACCAGTCGGTGACCCTTGGAATGAGGGAGAAGAGGTCTGCAAATTGTCTGAGCAGCTGGCGGCAGTCGTCGGACTGTTGGGGAGTGAGGGTGGTTGAAAGTCTTACTCCCTCCACGGAGCCATCCAGGTCTTTAGCGCACAGGGGGTCAGGCAGGGGTTCGGTGTCTTCTTCCGCCCCATCATCGGTGGCCAGTAGCAAACTTAATTCCGTTCTCACAAAGTGGGGCTTGAGACGGTTCACGTGGAGGACCCGGAGGGGGTTCCGTGGGGACTGTACATCGACCAGGTACGTGACCTGGCTCTTCCGCTCGATCACCTTGAAGGGACCAGTCCATTTGTCTTGTAGGGCGCAGGGCTTCACCGGGGCCATGACCCAAACCTGCTGGCCCGGCTGAAACTCGACCAGGGTTGCGTTCTGGTCATACCAGCGCTTCATTTCTTCTTGGCTGGCCTCGAGGTTAGCCTCTGCGAGTTCTCTGAACTTCCTCGTCTGGTTGCGGAGCGCCAGGAGGTAGCGGAACACATCAGGGGGGTGTCCCCCGGGGGCTTGTCTCCCAGCCCTCTTTGACCAGGCTCAGGGGCCCTCGGACGGGATGTCCGTATAGCAGTTCGAAGGGGCTGAACCCCAGAGACTTTTGGGGAACTTCTCGGTATGCGAACAGGAGGCAAGGGTGGAGGACGTCCCATTTCCGGCGCAGGGGCTCTTCGAGGCCCAGGATCATTCCCTTTAGGGTTCGGTTGAAGCGTTCCACTAGGCCGTTGCCCTGGGGGTGGTAGGGGGTCGTGAACTTATACGTGACTCCGCACTGCTGCCACAGGGACTTCATGTAGCGGGATATAAAGTTAGTGCCGCGATCACTCACAACCTCGCGGGGAAATCCGACACGGGAGAAGATCCCCATGAGAGCTCGGCCCACCACGGGAGCCGTCACGGTGCGGAGGGGGATGGCCTCGGGGTAGCGGGTGGCATGGTCCACCAGGACAAGGATGAATCTGTGGCCCTGGGCGGTCTTCGGATCCAGGGGTCCCACGATGTCGATGCCGACCCGCTCGAACAGGGTACTCACAACGGGGAACGGTTGTAAGGGAGCTTTGCGTTTTCCGCCACTCTTCCCACTGCCCTGGCACGTGAGGCAGGATTTGCAGTGTACTTCTACATTCGCTCGCATCTTGGGCCAATAGAAGTGGGTAACCAATCGCTGATATGTCTTGTCTTGGCCTAAGTGTCCTGCCAAGGGTACATCGTGGGCCAGGCCCAGGAGGAGGCTCCGGAAACGCAGGGGTACCACCAGTACCCGGGCTGCGCCTAGCTCGGCGGACTTTTGCTCGCTGTATAGGAGGCCATTGTCCCAATAGATCCAATGGGTTCCGGTTTGGTCACCGGCGGCCTGGGCTTCGGCTTGTTGTCTGAGTCCCACGAGGGAGGGGCAAGTGGCCTGTTCCTGGCAGAACTCTTCCCGGGAGGGCCCCCCCTCACAGCGCCACTGGCCCATCTCGGGCAGTTCTCCGAGCTCAGTCAGGGCCTCCGGGGCGGAAGGTTCTGGCCCTTCTCCCGGGTTAGTGTCTTCTTCTCCCTCCGAAGGAGGGTTGTCCGCTTCTGGTAGAGTGTCCCGGCTCTCGGGGATAGTGTTCGGTAGGAGGGCCTCACTGCCCTCGGAGAGAGGCAATCGCGCGGTCATGGAGCGCGTGGTGGCGCAGACCCATTCTGGTAGGCCCATCATCTCCAGATGGGCTCTTCGTTCTACTTGCCCCCACGGGGAACTCTCCAGGTCGTTGCCCAGGAGGCAGTCTACGGGCTGTGATGTCCGGACCGCTACCTTCAGTTCTCCGGAGACCCCTCCCCACTCGAAGGGCACCAGCGCCATCTGGCAGAGGCTCTCAGAATTGTCGGAGGATACGACCGGACAGAGGGCACCGGTTAGGATCTGGTCTTCTGAAATTAGGCTGCGGTGGACCGCGGTGACACTCGCCCCGGTGTCGCGGAGGCCCTCGACTCGGTGGCCGTTGATGGTCACCTGCTGTCGGTATTTCTTTGTGTTGGCGGGCAAGGGTGTCCCGGGGACCATTTCTCGATCACCAAGGGAGACCAGGGCCATGGCCGCCGGTTCCCATTCTTCGGAGTCCTCCATCTCTTCCCCCAGAGCCACGGAGACCATCTGCCGGGCCGGGGGGTTGGTCGTTGTGGTTCGCTGATACTGGGGACACTGGGGGTCATTGGCGTAGTGTCCGGGCCGTTGGCAGCGGAAGCAGGTGATCCTAGCTCGTGGACCTAGCCGTCCTGCGACTCCGGTGCTTGCTGGAGACGGGGCGGAACCCGCCGCTGGTGGGCTGCTGGGGGGGCTGGTTGAGGACCCCCCGGGGAAGTCTCTTGGTCGGCCGTGGTTCCCTCCGCCCCTCTGGCGGGGGGGGCCTTGACTGTGGCGGCCGTAGTCCCCCACGGGGCCTCGGGTGGCTCGGGTATTCACCCAACGATCAGCCTCAGCGGCCAGCTTCCGAGGGTCGGTGAGTTTACTGTCCAGGAGATGCTGGCGCAGTTCTACAAAGCAATTGGCCGCTAAATGTTCCCAGGCAATCAGATCAAACAGTTCTTCGAAGGTGGAGACCTTGCTGCCCTTGATCCACCCGTCCAAGGCTCGGCTGTAAAAGTTCACGTATTCTACCCACGTGGTGCCCGGTATCTTCTTACAATCTCAGAACCGTTGTCGGTACATTTCGGGGGTGAGTCCATACCGGCCCACGAGGGCTTCCTTCATGTGGCTGTAGGAGTTCATGACCGTGGAGGGCAGATCTAGCAGGGTGTCTCTTCCTTCGCTTAAGAACCGGCCCCATAGGCCAGCCCCCCAATCCTTCTGCGGGACTCGGTGAGAGGTCATGGCGACTTCGTAGGCCTTAAACCACTGCTGGATATCATCGTTCTTGTAATACTCTTTTACCACATCCTTGGGGATGTGGACTTTGGTTTCCCCGGTGGGAGCGGGTGGTGGATTCCCGGGTGGCTGTGACTTTTCGTTTTTAGCCCGCCACTCGATCTCCTTCAGGCTGCGTTCATGTTCTAGCTGGAGCTTCTTTTCGTCGTGCTCTCTTTGGCGTCTCTTCTCTTCGAGTTCCCCTTGTAGCCGTAACTGCTCGACTGCCAACTTTTTCTCTGCTAGTTTTATTTCTCCCTCGATTTTTAGTTTTGCCAGTTCAAGTTCGTGGTTGCGGCTTCTCTCTCGGTCCGCTAGCTCCTCGGGGGACAGGTTCCCCTCTGGCCCGTTGTTTCTCGCCGGGATGCTTTGTGGTTCATGGGCAGAGTCTCCTTCCGTTTGGGTCGGGGGCGCCCCCGTCTCGACCCAGGTTTTCAATACTTTCTGGAAGTCTTCCTTTGTGCTTAATCCGGTGGTAGCGATGCCAAGGTCTTTGCAAAACTGTTTTAATTCTCTATGTGTGTAATAGTCCAATTGATCCTCTCGGAACGGTGAGCTTATTTCGGTACCTGCGGCACACAGGGAGGTTTCTCCTTCCATCTCTGTTTGGTAGTGTGTCAGTCGTTTACTGCACGCTCTCTTTCGGTGTCGGCTCGGATCCCGTCGTCTGCCACCAAATGTTGGAAAGGCGTTCGCCGGAGGGGGGTTCGATGCCCGTCTTGCCCACCCCTTTGACCCACCTCTCCCACGTAGGCCGAACTAGGCACGCACACCCTGATATACACTACGAACAGAGTGACACCACACGTATTCTTTGTAGGACGATAGGTTCTTTTATCGATGATTTTCAAGGGATCTTTATGATCCAAGATGCAAGTAGTACAGCAGTGGCACAAAGTACCACAAATCGGTCGTGGGGAATGGGGGTAGCGGGACAGTCTTTCAAGATAGTGTCTCTGCGAAATACCCTGCGGATAGCTCACAATCCTCGAGCTGGAGGGTGTCGAGTCTCTGGGCGATCTCTTACCGAGTCGTCCTCAAGGGGAGCGCCGCGAGTCTCTCAGCAGGCACAGGTGGTCGGAGTTCGTGAGCCGCGATTCCGTCAGCAAGGCTCAGATGGTTCAATAGCTGGGGGCCGCGAGTCACTCAGCAGGCCCAGGTGGTTCAGTGCTCGAGAGCCGCGACCTCGTCAGCAGGGCTCAGATGGTTCAATAGCAAGAGGCCGCGAGTCACTCAGCAGGCCCAGGTGACTTCAGCGTTCAGGAGCCGCGACAGCGTCTGCAGGCTCGGATGGTTCCAGGTCTTCTCTACCTTCGTTTCTCCGGCACCCCTTGTTATACTCCGCTTGCTCTTTGAAGTCCGGGGTCCTCGCAGAGGGGGGACTGGGGTGACGGAGGGGGTTCGGCGGGATTTCCTGCCGCTCACTTCTTTGGTCTTTTCAGGTGGGTCTGGGAGGGACCCCAGACGCTCGGCAGGGGAGGCGCCTGCTCCCCAGGGGCCTGGTGGCCGATTGAGTCTTCCCGGGGAAGGCGACCCGAGGTGTGACTGGGCTGGCGCCTTGGGGTCTGGCTCGAGGGTTCCCGCTCCCTCGGTCGGACATGCGTGGTAGGGTGTCGAGTCTGTCAGGGCTCTGGCCGGCCCTCGGATCTGGGTGGCTGGGGCGGCCGGAGTCGGAGATGTCGTGTCTTGAGGGTGGTTGCAGGTTGGCTGGATGATTGAGAGGGCAACGCCGTGAGGCCGGTCTCACAGAAGGGTTGTAGTGTCCCAGTGCTCCAGGGTTGAGGTGCTCACCTACATGTGCAGATGTGAAACAAGGGCAGGGAGTGTGCCACACACTGAAGGGTTGTAGTGTCCCAGTGCTCCAGGGTTGAGGTGCACACCTACATGCGCAGATGTGAAACAAGGGCAGGGAGTGTGCCACACACTGAAGGGTTGTAGTGTCCCAGTGCTCCAGGGTTGAGGTGCACACCTACATGCGCAGATGTGAAACAAGGGCAGGGAGTGTGCCACACACTGAAGGGTTGTAGTGTCCCAGTGCTCCAGGGTTGAGGCACACAGGTGCAGATGTGAAACAAGGGCAGCGAGTTTGCCACACACTGAAGGGTTGTAGTGTCCCAGTGCTCCAGGGTTGAGGTGCACACCTACATGTGCAGATGTGAAACAAGGGCAGGGAGTGTGCCACACACTGAAGGGTTGTAGTGTCCCAGTGCTCCAGGGTTGAGGCACACAGGTGCAGATGTGAAACAAGGGCAGCGAGTGTGCCTCACACTGAAGGGTTGTAGTGTCCCAGTGCTCCAGGGTTGAGGTGCACACCTACATGCGCAGATGTGAAACAATGCCATAAAGTGCGCAAAACTACATGTACAGATGTGAAACAAGGGCAGGGAGTGTGCCACACACTGAAGGGTTGTAGTGTCCCAGTGCTCCGGGGTCGAGGAACACACGTGCAGATGTTAAACACGGGCACCAAGTGTGTCACAAACTGCAGTATTATTGTGTCCCAGTGCTCCAGGGTCGAGGAACACACGTGCAGATGTGAAACAAGGGCAGGGAGTGTGCCACACACTGAAGGGTTGTAGTGTCCCAGTGCTCCAGGGTCGAGGAACACACGTGCAGATGTGAAACGTGGGCACCAAGTGTGTCACAAACTGCAGTATTTTTGTGTCCCAGTGCTCCTGGCTTGAGGCGCACACCTACGTGTGCAGACGTGAAATACGTCACCAAGTGTGCACATGTACGTATGCAGATGAGAAACAAGCGCACCAAGTGCGCACACCTATGTGTACAAATGTGAAACAAGAGCAACAAGTGCGTCACACATTAAAGAAGTGTTGTAAGCCAGTGGTCCAGGGTTGAGGTGCACACCTACGTGTGCAGATGGGAAGCAAGGGCACTAAGTGAGTCACACACATATGTGTGCTGAAGTGAAACAAGGGCACCAAGTGTGTCACACATTAAAGAAGTGCTGTAAGCCAGTGCTCCAGGGTTGAGGTGCATACCAACATGCGCAGATGTGAAACGATGCCACCAACTGCACAAAACTACATGTGCAAATGTGAAACAAGGCCACGAAGTGCCCACACCTGTGTGTGCAGATGTGAAACAAGGGCACCAAGTGTGCCACATACATATATATGCAGATGTGAATCAAGGACACCAACTGTGTCACACACTAAACAAGTGTTATGATCCAGTGCTCCAGGGTTGAGGTGCACACCTAATGTGCAGATGTGAAGCAAGGGCACCAAGTATGCACATCTATGTGTACAGATGTGAAACAAGGGCACTAAAGATGCCACACACATTTTTGTGCAGATATTAAACAAGGTCACCAAGAGTGTCACAAACTGAAGGATTGGTGTGTCCCAGTGCTTCAAGGTTGAGGTGCACACCCATGTGTGCAGATGTGAAACATGGGCAGCAAGTGCTCACACCTACATGTGCAGATGTGAAACAAGGGGCACCAAGTGTGTCACACACATATGTGTGTTGATGTGAAACAAGGGCACCAAGTGTGTCAAAAACGTCAGGATTGCTGTGTCCCAGTGCTCCAGGGTTGAGGCGCACATCTGCACATGCAGATGTGAAACACGGGCACCAAGTTTGCATATCTATGTGTGCAGATGTGAAACAAGGTCACCAAGTGTGTCACATACTGAAGAATTGCTGTGACCCAGTGCTCCATGGTTGAAGTGCACACCAGGTCACCAAGTGCGCCACCCACATGTGTGTGCAGATGTGAAAAAGGGCACCAAGTGTGCCACACACACACATGTGTGCAGATGTGAAACAAGGGCACCAAGTTTGTCACACATTAAAGAAGTGTTGTGACCCAGTGCTTCAGGGTTGAAGTGCACACCTACAAGTGCAAATGTGAACCAAGGGCACCAAGTGTGCAAATCTACATGTGCAGATGTGAAACAAGTCCACGAAGTGCTCACACCTACATGTGCAGATGTGAAACAAGGGCACAAAGTGCCCACACCTATGTGTGCAGATGTGAAACAAGGGCACCAAGTGCACACACCTACATGTGCAGATGTGCAACTAGGGCACCAAGTGCACACACCTATGTGTGCAGATGTGAAACAAGGGCACCAAGTGTGCCACACACATATGTGCGCTGATGTGAAACAAGGGCACCAAGTGCATCAGTACCTGAAGGATTGTTGTGTCCCAGTGCTCCAGGGTTGAGGCTCATATCTACATGTGCAGATGTGAAACTCGGGCACCAAGTGTGCACATCTATGTGTGCAGATGTGAAACAAGGGCACCAAGTGTGCCACACACATTTGTGTGCAGATGTGAAACAAGGTCACCAAGTGCGTCAGAAACTGAAGGATTGTTGTGTCCCAGTGCTCCAGGGTTGAGGCTCATTTCTACATGTGCAGATGTGAAACTCGGGCACCAAGTGTGCACATCTATGTGTGCAGATGTGAAACAAGGACACCAAGTATGCCACACACATATTTATGCAGATGTGAACCGAGGACACCAACTGTGTCACACACTAAACAAGTGTTAAGACCCAGTGCTCCAGGGTTGAGGTGCACACCTACATGTGCAGATGTGAAACAATGGCACCAAGTGTGCACATCTATTTGTAAAGATGTGGAACAAAGGCACCAAGGATGTCACACAAATTTGTGTGCAGATGTGAATCAGGGCCACCAAGTGTGTCACAAACTGAAGGATTGGTGTGTTCCAGTGCTTCAAGGTTGAGGCGCACACCCATGTGTGCAGATGTGAAACACAGGCAGCAAGTGCGCACACCTATATGTGCAGATGTGAAACAAGGGCACCAAGTGTGTCACACACTAAAGAAGTGTTATGAGCCAGTGCTCCAGGGTTGAGGTGCACACCTACGTGTGCAGATGTGAAGCAAGGGCACCAAGTGTGCACATCTATGTGTGTAGATGTGAAACAAGGGTACCAAGTATGTCACACACATGTGTGCTGATGTGAAATAAGGGCACCAAGTGTGTCAAAAACGACAGGATTGCTGCGTCCCAGTGCTCCAGGGTTGAGGCGCACATCTGCACATGCAGATGTGAAACACGGGCACCAAGTGTGCATATCTATGTGTGTAGATGTGAAACAAGGGCACCAAGTGTGCCACACACCTACGTGTGCAGATGTGAAACAAGGTCACCAAGTGTCTCACATACTGAAGAATTGCTGTGACCCAGTGCTCCAGGGTTGAGGTGCACACCAGGTCACCAGGTGCACCACCCACATATGTGTGCAGATGTGAAAAAGGGCACCAAGTGTGCCACACACACATGTGTGCAGATGTGAAACAAGGGCACCAAGTGTGTCACACACTAAAGAAGTGTTGTGACTCAGTGGTTCAGGGTTGAGGTGCAGACCTACATGTGCAGATGTGAAACAAGGGCGCCAAGTGCGCAAATCTACATGTGCAGATGTGAAAAAAGGGCACAAAGTGCACACACCTATGTGTGCAGATGTGAAACAAGGGCACAAAGTGCACACACCTATGTGTGCAGATGTGAAACAAGGGCACCAACTGTGTCATAAACTGAAGGATTGTTGTGTCCCAGTGCTCCAGGCTTCAGGGGCACACCTATGTGTGCAAATGCGAAACAAGGGCACCAATTGTGTCACACACCAAAGAAATGACCTTCAATATAGTGTCACTGAATGGGGTTCCACAAGGAGCAGTATACGTGGAGATGCTCAGATAATTTAAGTATTCTTAAAATGAATGATCTAATGGAGAGGAATGAATTAAGACAAACTTCAATGAGCTCCAAGCTGGTCACTCACTTTTGGGGTGTATCTGCGACAACACTGTCATCCCTGAATCAACACAGCCAGTCTGTTCTTCTGGCCAAACGAGTTACCTGCTACCATTGTCAGGCATGGACATTGCTTGAGCATTGGGTCCATCCTTCCCTTGTCTTTAGAACCCCAGCTGCAAATAATGATTTTTATAAATGCCTTTCTGTTCTTACATGAATTTAATATCAGACATTGTAAGTGATCAGCCTTGAGGTTTTTGACATTTGTGTTATGTGAATTATGCTCAATTAAATCACTGATTTTCCAATCATTACATTGTTTCGTAACCTCCTTTTTAACTTTTAAAACCCTTATAATACTTATCAGAATATACCATACCACGTGTGTACCCCGAGATTGTGTTTTGGCACCAAACTTATTTAGTCTTAGTATAAATGGAGTGATTGATCCGCCTCTGTACTGGATGGCGACAAAGTGCGCATGTTATTATTTATGTGCCATACCCTTTAATTATCGAAATATCCAACAGGGCTCCACAATTTATTGAACACTTTCTACAAATTGTTTTGTAATTGAGGTATTGTCATAAATGCATCAAAAACAAAGTCCATGGGTTTCAATCCTCGATGATCCCTCACTCAATCTGAAGAAAGTTGGATCAGAATGGGAGTGGATCTTGGTGTACCCGGGGTTTGATTGCCTCCTACTTTTCATCACTGAGACAAGTCTACAAAGTACCCCCCACATGAAAACAAAGGACACAGGTTGGGGCCATGTGCTGTCTCCCCTATAATCAAAGAATATAGAGCACAAGCTCCGTTGGTAACACCCCATGCCTCGGGCATTTGAGGATCTTCCAGTTTGGGGAAATTGAAAATTAAAGAGAATTATTTTTTAAAGTATTTCTTGAAGTTCACTTAGAGGACCCCAATGGCCCCTCTGTCCTCTGAACTGGGGGACCAAGAACATTGATCAGATCACAGTTGGGTTGAGATCCCTTCTATGTTGGGGCCTCCTTTGGACAACCACTTCTCTAATGTCTAAAGTCTAACACAAATGCCCTCTGTGAGACCTTGTTAATTGTAGTGGCATCACTTTACCATGGTGTCATTATTCATGGCACACGTTGGACAACCTAGGCTTCTCTCAACTCTGATCGCAGCAGGAATCCATGAACTCTTCCTCTGTTTCTATCTTAAAAAGATCTTTTGTAACTTAATGAGGATCTTCAGTGAGGTCCCTCAGATGCTTTTCAAAATGTCAAGATTTCCCTTGTTTCGAAAAGTATCTTTATACTTTTGAAACACAATCAACCAAACATTTTTATAAAGTTCAGAAAACACATTTTGGACGTGAATAATTTCTACTTCTAAACTGGCCTTCAGCTTAGTGACCCTGAAATGGTGCGCAATTGTAGCAAATTCGATGAAGCAGACGCTCATTTTGGGCATCACAAACACCCTGTGCTTCCAAGATGATATATTGATTTATGGGTCATCTGCTGAAGAGCACAAGGGTTGGGGGTGTCATTATCTCATAGAGGTGAGAGTGGTGAAACCATCAAAGCTTTTGCCTCCCGTTCCCTGAGTCCTACTGAACGCAACTACTCGGCCATCGAGAGAGAGAGCCTTAGCATGCTTTTGGGCCATTAATCACTTTAAATTCTATCTATGGGGTACTATATTCACCATTCGTACAGACCGCAAGCCTCTAACATTCATGGTTTTGTCGAAAAAAATTCAATGCAGTTTTCCACGCATATCCCAGTGGGTCCTTGGGTTGGAACACTTTTGCTTTAAAGTGGAACACTTACCTGGACTAGAGAATGTGGTGGCGGATTATCTGTCAAGGTCCCCCCTAAGTGCCAGTACTAAAGATTGCGGTGCAGACAGCGGCTGGGTGTCGGTCGTCCAGCAGTATTGGTGAGACCAGGGCTGCGGTGTGAAGAGGGGAGGTGTTCGTCGAGGTGCTATCGGTCGCCGTGCAAGTGGCGGCATCTGTCGAAGATCGGCGGTCGATGGGACTGGCATCAGTGAGACGAGAATGCAATGTGGGACAGGGTGGTGCTTCATGTAGCTTATGAGCAGGGCCCAAGACCAGGGTACCGGCCAACAGCCGCAATGTGAGGTGGAAACAGCATCATCAGTGAGACCAGGGTGGCGGAGTGAAGCGAGGTGGTGTGGAATGCGGTCCCCACAGGTCACAGAGCAAGCAGCGGCTCAGTGGCGGCAGCAGTCATCCTCGTTGGTGAGAACAGTTTTGCAGTGCCAAGTGCGGCAGTGCCCTCTGCATTTCCAACAGGTCACGGACCCTCCGGCGGTCTTTATGACAGTGTTGAGTTGCAGTTTTCCTCTGTGGCAACTGAGACCCGCGGTCCCAGATGTGATACACTGAGGAAGGTGGAGTCTTTGCTGTTCCTGAAACTTCTTGAACAGGGGGCAAGCACTATCTCAAGCCCTTGGAGAAGCTCAAACAAAGAAGTTTCAGAAAGTTCAGTCCAGTCCTTTCTCTGCCCATGACAGAAGCAGCTAATGCAGGCCAGCACAACAAAGCACACAGCAAAGTGGTAGTTCCTCTTCATAGCTTCTCCAGCTCTTCTTCTTGGTAGGTTTCTGAGTCCAATAGAGTTTTAAAATTCTGGGGTCTAGGCCCCAATATTTATACCACATTTCCATTTGTTCTCCTGTGGCAAAGAGTCTCTGTGCTAAGTCCAAACCAGTTATTTCCTCTCTGGCCCAGCTTCCTGGCAGGAGGTTGAGACAGCATTGTGTAATGCGGACCAAGCCTATTCAGATGCAAATACATCTCCTCCTACTACTCTAAGTGCATCCCCAGTCTATTCAGCCCAGCCCTGACTGATCCAGGAGAGGCAGGACACACCTCAAACCCCCCCATTGGCTGTCTACATTAATACATGCCCAGCCCCTGTCACTTCAAAGCCAGACAGTCAATCCACAACCCAGCAGAGTCACACAGGATGGTTAAGCAAGAAAATGCTCACTTTCTAAAAGTGGTATTTTCAAACACTCAACATAATCAAAATGCATTTTTAAATTCTGAGTTCAGGCATGCTAAACTCCATTTTTCCATCTTGTCCCAATGAAAAGTTATACTTGTAAGATGTTACAAAGTATCCCCCAGTCTATCCTATGAGACACATAGCATTTCAATAGTGAAATACAAATGACATTGTAGTTTATTATCAGGACATATCATCACATCAGTATCTGTCCTACCTTCCACATACGCTGCACCCTGCCCATAGGGGTACCTTAGGCCAACTTTATGGGTGACTTACATGTCATAAAAGTGAAAGTTAGGGCTTGGCAAGTGGGAGCACTTGCCAAGTTGACATGGCAGTAACAACTGCATGCAGACACTGCTGCGGTATGTCTGAATTACCTCTACAGGGCTACTTCTGTGGGTGGAACAACCAGTGCTGCAAGCCCACTAGTAGCATTTCATGTACAGGCCCTGGCACTCCTAGTGCATGTTACTAGGGACTTACCAGTAAATCAAACATGCCGATCATGGAAATACCAATCCATAATAACAATTTACAATAGGAGCACTTGCACTTTAACACTGAACAGCAGTGAGAAAGTGCGCATAGGCACTAAACCAGCAAACACGGAGTCAAAACCAGGAGGTCAGAAAGCAAAGAGACAGGGGAAACACGCCAAAAGATGCCAGGTCTAGCTGACTTCCTCAGTTTATTTTAGGTCAGTGTGGAGTTAGGCTGTTTAGTTTTTTTAAAGTCTTTGTGAATTGTGTGAAAGATTAATATTGAATCAATCTTTTCTTATCACTGTCAATGCTTAGATTCTTCGCTGGACTCTAGTACTATTTTTGTGATGACATGCTGTAACATATCAGAATATAATCACTTATATGACATTATCTTATGTTGTTATAAATGTGTTAATAATGGTGTAGCACTATTTATCTGTAAGGGTGGGCATAGTTGGCAGAGTACCACTACACAGAATTCTGCAGAATTGATCAAAAACTCTGCGAACTCGGCTCCACAACTCCGTTCTGCCTCACCCCAATTAATAAAACAGAAACCTCACATAGCCTTGATAAAACAACAAGTATCTCTATCATTACATGCAAAAATGCATATAGTCATCTTACGAAAGTGAAAATGAAAATATTGCAAACAGTGAGAGAGGTGATGATTTTGGTGCCTCACTAACCTAGGTAGAGAACCAAGCAGATGCCTTGAACACAAAGAGCACATCATGCTGAATGATTGGTGGTGGTCCCATCCTCCTAGGACCACCCCAAGCACAGTTATGGGCAAAAATTCAATGCCAACAAAGGCCCAGCAAAGCATTATGGGACGAGATTCTAGAGTGTAGTGAATATTATAGCATCCAATATCAAAACATTCCTCAAGGGGCAGGCTCTCCAGGCTCATCTGAGAGCTAATACTATAATATTCACTGCACTCTAGAATATCGCCCCATGATGCTTTTCTGGGCCTTTGTTGGCATTGTATTTTTGCTCAGAACTTTGCTTGGGGTGGTCCTAGGAAGATGGGACCACCACAATAACAGACCCACGGAGCTCTTCAACATCATTGAATGACAAACTACCTATACCGTCCCTCACAAAAGAACAGCCACCATTGAACACTGTGAAGAATTTGGCAACTTCTTCACTGATAAAGCAGCAGAAATTGAGCAATCCATCATCCAAGTTACAAATCTGTCACCCCTACCAAACCTCCCCACTTACTCACATCCTTCCACGGTTGCCTCCTCCTCTAGATTTAACTAATGACCGAATGGACCGAATGGCCCCAAGAAAAACGAATGTCAACTATGAGCTCCTTCAACTGATAAACAATGCTATCAAACCTATGACAGAAAGTTAACTCCTCAATATAATTTCTAACTTGATTCCCACATCTCACACTACTCATCCCCTCCATTCCACAATAGTACAAAAAGTTAACCATATCATCGCCCCGTTCTGGGAAACACATCTCTCTCCTCAGGACGTGTACCTGAAAGCCTCCAGCTAGGCTAAATCCTACCCATACTCAAAAACCCAGGGGCAGACCCTAATGAGCTCAATTACCAACCTTCCGTTCCAAGCCGAAACAACGGAGAAGTGCGTCCTTCTGCAACTTATCCAACATATAGACAAATTCGACCTCCATGACACCCCTGTGCAGGATTCAGGAAAGGCTGCAGCACAGAAACTGCTATGCTCAATATCTCAGATGACATTCACAGATCCTCAGATGAAGGTGATGCATGCCCTCTTATCCTACATGACTTATATGTGGCTTTTGATACCTTAAATCACCCAGAATTACTCAAGAACCGCACTCGTATCAATGGCATGATTCTTAAATAGTTCACATCTTACCTGCAACTTCGGTCACAACCAATAAAATGTAACAACTGTCTCTCATAACCTATTCTAGTTATTCATTGTGTGCCCCAAGGCTCGGTTCTCTCCCCATTTCTTTTCAAGCTCTTCATGTAACCCCTTACTGGCATCCTTAACCAAGCAGGTGTCAAATATAACCTATATGCTAATGACACCCAACTTTATTACAAAATTAAATCACCCAGTGACATACTACACCTGAACGAAATACTGATCAAGATTCAAACTTGGCTTAAAGTCAACCACAAACAGTTGAACCATAACAAAACTGAAAGACTACTTTTCGCCTCTAAACACAACCCTCTGCCAATCCAGGATTGGTTCAAGAGTTTGGACTCCCTAAGTTGTTCTTTTACACTATACAACTTCGTAAAGTCCTTGGGCATCATTCTAGGAAAAACACGTAATTGAAGGATCACATCAACAATTCAGCCAAAGGAGCGCTTTACACTCTTGAACACCTCAGGAAAATCAAACCTTTTAGTCCACTTGATGATTTTAAGATGGTAGTGCACTCTCTAGTCCTCTCAAAACTGGATTATGGAAACACCATTTTCACAGGACTGAAAATTCACCTCCCAGTGATAACAGTTCTCAACATGGCTGTCCAGCTATTAACAGGTCTTTAACAATTTGAGCACATCTCACCAGCCCTCATGAACCTCAGTTGGCTTCCCATCGAAGGAAGATCTATCTACAAGACTGCTTGAATCACCCACAAAGCCTTTTCGACTCACAACCCAAACTATCTAGATACCAAACATTCGAAAGCAGGAAGAGCCAAGACTCTGATAAGCTCAAACTCACTTCTTCTCATACCTCCCAAACTGAAATGAAATCCTCCTAGACACGCTTATTCTCTGGGATGCACCTAGGATCTGAAACTCACTCCCTAAAGATCTCTGCTGCAACCCCTGCTTTTCCTGATTCAAACAGGACCTTAAATTTCCACTGTTTAAAAAATACTTTAATGCTCACACAAACTGAGTTATGGTCCCAAAGTTCACACTCAATCCGACTAGACCTCTTTGCGGTGGCCGATTGATTATTTCAGCTATCTACTATGTCATTCACTCCATTAACTTATGCTGTTCTAATGACCTCATAATGTAAGTAGCTTGACTGGCCAAATTTTTTCTTTGCCTGTATATATGAAGGTACTTCAATCAAACGATCTTGCATTATATGTAAAGTGCTCTGTTAACTTCGTGTCGAGCTAGTGCTGTATTAAACCTATAAATAAATAAATATGGTTGCCACCCTCTGTGACACTTCTGTGTTATGTTATGTTATTTATTCTTTTGTATAGCGCACGGCTACTCAAAAAGAGTGTCCCGGCGCTTTTGGAAAAGGAGGGCTGCAACACAATAACATAACACCGTTAAAAATAACAAAAACAAAAGGACCGAATGCCAAACAAATACATGCAGGAAAAACAGGCTACTGGGTAAACAGCCAGGTTTTAAGGCCTTTTCTAAAAGCTAGTAGGCTGGTAGCTCCCCGTAGAGTGAATGGCAGAGAGTTCCACAACTGTGGCGCCAGTAGTCCAAAAGAGCGGCCTCCCAGGCGAGCTCTCTTCACACGCGGAACAACCGCCAAAAACAGGGATTCCGACCTCAAAGACCGGGTCGGCTGATAGAAGACCAGTCTCTTTTGCTCCCTGTGCCCAGGACGCTACGCTGATTGTGGGGCCCTTGAATCGCCTGAAACTACGGGACTGCGAGGACCGGGGAGCATTGCGCTCCGTTAATCTGGCTCACCTGCTCCTCTTCCCGCTGGTCACCTCACCGACGCCACGCCTCGCGGCCCCCGCTGCGCGGGAGCCGCTCGCAGGCTCCACCACCATCACTTAAGAACTCGGCTGGTGCATCGAAGGTTGGGTTTCCCTTTTGCTCCCTGTGCCCAGGACGCTACGCTGATTGTGGGGCCCTTGAATCGCCTGAAACTACGGGACTGCGAGGACCGGGGAGCATTGCGCTCCGTTAATCTGGCTCACCTGCTCCTCTTCCCGCTGGTAACCTCACCGACGCCATGCCTCGCGGCCCCCGCTGCGCGGGAGCCGCTCGCAGGCTCCACCACCATCACTTAAGAACTCGGCTGGTGCATCGAAGGTTGGGTTTCCCTTTTGCTCCCTGTGCCCAGGACGCTACGCTGATTGTGGGGCCCTTGAATCGCCTGAAACTACGGGACTGCGAGGACCGGGGAGCATTGCGCTCCGTTAATCTGGCTCACCTGCTCCTCTTCCCGCTGGTCACCTCACCGACGCCACGCCTCGCGGCCCCCGCTGCGCGGGAGCCGCTCGCAGGCTCCACCACCATCACTTAAGAACTCGGCTGGTGCATCGAAGGTTGGGTTTCCCTTTTGCTCCCTGTGCCCAGGACGCTACGCTGATTGTGGGGCCCTTGAATCGCCTGAAACTACGGGACTGCGAGGACCGGGGAGCATTGCGCTCCGTTAATCTGGCTCACCTGCTCCTCTTCCCGCTGGTCACCTCACCGACGCCACGCCTCGCGGCCCCCGCTGCGCGGGAGCCGCTCGCAGGCTCCACCACCATCACTTAAGAACTCGGCTGGTGCATCGAAGGTTGGGTTTCCCTTTTGCTCCCTGTGCCCAGGACGCTACACTGATTGTGGGGCCCTTGAATCGCCTGAAACTACGGGACTGCGAGGACCGGGGAGCATTGCGCTCCGTTAATCTGGCTCACCTGCTCCCCTTGCTGAAGCCCCGCCCACTTCATTACTTAGTTCCGTCCACGTGAATCCGCAGCGCGGATCGCAGCGCGGGCGAAGCCCGGGCCAAGGGCGGGCCCGTTGTAGCCCGTTTGAGACCGAGAGTGACCGGACCGGGCCACCTCTCTTTCACCCACGGACCATTCCGTACGTGCTCATTTTACTGTACTCTTATTGCACTTGGTTATAACTATTTTTATACTGACCTGTGGAGGGTACATTGTTGCTTATAATTTTATCTGCTTATTGTGTTACATATTAATCGAGCATGGCAGCTAAAGAGGGTAGAAACCATGCGACTAAAGGCAACCTCACCGGTACACTAGATCAATTTATAGTAAGAGCTAATTCGGTGATTGATCAGGGTATTGTCCTCATGGAGCGCAGAGTGTCGCAGGATTTGGCCCAAGCAAGAAGGTCTTCTTTGGGCCTCCTTGCATCTGCACGCACCCCAAATGGCACTGGTGCGAGCAGTAATGTCCTCCCTCTGACCAGAGAGGGACAGGGCAGTCGTACCCTTCCTTCAGCTTCGACTTTTTCCAACTCCCCTGGGGAGCACCCTGCTCAGGTACCAGTCTCTCCCACATTTATGCCGCAGTCACTCGGGGACCCATTGGCTCCGCAGAAATTAGATCTTCTGCTGCGTACGTTATTGGTACCCCTGGAATCTAGGTTGGAGGGAATAGTGACCCTTCTTACTAAGCCAGAACACCAAATTAAGGGTCTAACTGAGGGTGCCATCAATAGTAAAGTACTCCCCACATGCTCCTGTAATTGTCATGGTACCACTATAGCTAGGGTTTTACCAGTCCCTATGGCCCAATGTATAGCCTCACGGCCACTATCCGTCCCAACAGCCACAGCATTGGCACCTCCAGCCACTCTTAACACTCCCTCACTAGTACAACATGAAGTTAGGTCCCCCACTGACCATCACATAGATAGTAACATCTCGGGAGAGGCCCCCCTGATTAATAATAGTGACAACGTGAGGACAGCGAGAAAGCGAATCCAGGATGAGGCTTCCAGGCCTATTTCTAGAATAGACTTGCCCCCGGAAGCTAGTCCCTACCTGGTTGTCCTTACAGGGGTCCCCGAAATCAATGATCACAGCATTGAGGAGTTCTCCAACCTGAAAAACAAGGCAATCCATTGGCTTTCTAATTTTAGGCCCTTGCCACCGCAGGTTAGTTGTGAGATCATTATGGTCAGAAGGGTGGGGTGGGTAGGGCACACCCCTAAAAATTTAACCGGCGATTGTGTCATAGTTAACTTTCGGGACGCCAGGACAGCAGATTATATCTGCAATTGGGTAAAACCCCGTCTAGACACCAAAATCGGGGTGCGTTCCCTTTCCTACTTTTACCCAAATGATCACCTGAAGATAGATGAAAGCGGCTGGACCCTTATCCCGCATTTGCTAAGGAGAGGTGGTGGGAAAGCAAGACATATCCCTTCTGGTGCACATTGGGCCTATCCTGTCTGTTCAAACAGGTTCAGCTGTCTTGACCAGGTTGATTGACTGGCTAAGTCCAACTATGTTGCTCAGGGGTCCATGGGGGGTAGTACCTTAGGTTTAGAGCCCATTGAGTTGCCTAAGGAAGGGAATCTGACTCCTGTTACCAAGGGGTACACCTCTAGTACAGTGGGGACTAGTAATAGCAATATTATTGGTACTACCCAAGTGTATTCTATGCAGCCTTCTGCTACCCTCCCAATGCCAGCCACTTTCCAGAGTGCTAGTCCCACCCCTACTGGGGAAATTGATCCCCTTCAGCAGAGTAGTACTCCTTCTTTACCAGATCCCTCATCTCATTGTACGCTTCGTCCCCAATGCATGAACCTTCTATCATGGAATGTGGCAGGCCTAAAGAATAAGCTAGCATGTCCTGCATGGGGTTCCTTTGTGGACACTGCTGATGTGATTTTATTGCAGGAGACCTGGGCTAGGGAGGAGGTTCATAGAGCCGGGTTTGCGTCCTTTAACATCGCAGCACGGTGGGGAGGCAAGGGCCGCCCTTCTGGTGGTCTGACAACATGGATAGGCGTACATCTGGGCTGCAGGGTGGATTTGATTCAGACTAATTCGGATGATATCCTATGTGTTCAACTGTCCTGGCCTAACTTATACAAACTGGCAGTTGTGAATGTTTACTCACGTCCCACTGCTATGGCTAAGGAATCTAACACCGTAGGTGAATTATCAGCCCTTCTTGAATCCTTGGACCATGATATTCACTGTGTAATTGCAGGAGACCTCAATTGCCACTTCGAGCCCCTCCAAGGGTTGGGTGAGGGGGCACTGCAGGATGAAGATGAGTTTTGGGGCATCCCGCAGTGTAGGACCACCTATGCAAAGGCATGGACCCCATTGGCCATGCAGATTATGACTTTAACCCTGCAATTCTCAGTTAGGGCGGTCAATGGTCGGATGCCCTCGGACATTCCCTCCAAATGTACCTATAACAAAAAAGATCAAGAATCCCACCTGGACTACTTCATGGTTCAGACCAGGATGTGGTCCAAAATTGTGGACTTGGAGGTTGTGAATAGATCGGACAGCGATCATAACGCCCTGCTGTTGAAAATGGAATTGCCAAAATCTGCTAACACCCACACGGAACCAACCGTCGACCTAGGATTGGTTCTTACAGACAAGAGGAGGAGGATTAAGTGGGAAACCCTGTGCGAAAGGCGGGATGCATTGCCAAGATTATACTCTTCTATCCTTCCCCTGCTCAAAATGGCAAGTGATATCTGGGCCCAAGAGCGGTCTAAGGACAACTCTGCACGTCTTCTCAATGTCCATCGGGATCTAATTGATACCCTTGCAGACTTTTTAAACCCTATCGCCCCCACCAGGCATCCCAGGACCGCCACCTCATCCTGGTACAATGCCACATGTAGGAGTGCCAAATCTGCTTTGATTAATGCCATCAAAACCGGCAGTGACAGGCTAACAATCTGTTCACTCAGGACTGCCCATAAACAAGTTCTAAAACAGGCAAAGATAGATTGGGATTGGGACAGATGGGAAAATTTATCATCTGCTCTTGCTAACAAGGAATCGAGTAGATTTTGGGCCATTGTGAACTCAGGGTGTGCGGAACCCCGCAATGCAATCGAAGTTAATCTTGATCCGGGGGTGTGGGAATCCCACTTCAAAAACCTTTACGCAGCCACCTCTGATTTAGATCTTTTGCCCTTTCAGCCATCCTCTGCGGGGGACGCCGAAGTTTTGGAATTCTCCGTAGATGATGTTAGGAGTGCCATAGGAAAACTGGCAACGGGAAAAGCACCTGGTATAGACAAGATACC
Source organism: Triturus cristatus (assembly GCF_964204655.1). Taxonomy (NCBI): domain Eukaryota; kingdom Metazoa; phylum Chordata; class Amphibia; order Caudata; family Salamandridae; genus Triturus; species Triturus cristatus. The sequence continues at coordinate 850,623,718 of NC_140595.1, read as the reverse complement.
CGGGGATATGTTTAAAGATCAGCCTAAGATATGGGCACCGTATCTATGTGCACTCTATAACTCAATCTTGCACGGCATAGAGGTTCCGGGCTCTTGGCTGGGAGTGGAAATTATACCTATATATAAAAAGGGTTCTCCTCTGCTCCCCGTTAATTACAGGCCCATTAGTCTCATTGACGTCCCACAAAAATAATGGCAAGACTTATTTTAGATCGCTTGCTGGACTGGATCAATGAGAATGAAATCCTCTCTCCCTATCAGGCTGGTTTTAGAAGTAAAACATCTACCATGGACCAGATCTTCCGTTTAGTAATGTTGTACTGGAAGACTGTGGTATTGGAGGGTGGCAGCCTCCACATGGTATTTGTCGACTTACGCTCTGCGTTTGATACAGTTCCTAGGGGTAAACTTTGGGCTGTTTTGCGTGATCTGGGCGTACCCAATTCCTTATTAGGTATATTGGTGAGGCTGCATACTGAGAATTTTGCCCAGGTCAGGTGTGCAAGAGGAGGTGTATTGTCCGCTAGGTTCGCTGTCAACAAGGGAGTTAGGCAAGGGTGTGTCTTGGCCCCTACTCTGTTTTGTATATATGTGAATGGACTGATAGCCACTCTGGATGCAGTCCCCAACAATGATGCACCCAGGTTGGCAGGCAGGAAAGTAGCAGCTATAATGTTTGCTGATGACACCTTGCTCCTTTCCAAGACATCAATGGGTATTCAACGTACATTGGAGGGATTTAACAACTTCTGTAGAGAGCATGGACTACAGATTAATGTTGATAAGACCAAATACATGATTTTTAATCCCCCGTTATACACTAGGCCACCACCTACCCTTGATTCGGTCGCACTTGAGAGAGTTCACACCTTTCAATACCTTGGTGTCACACTAAGCGAAAAACTCTCCTGGGGCCCACACCTTGCTAAATCTCAACTCAAACTGACTCAAATAGCTGGGGGAATTTTAAAAATGACAAACGCCTCCACTTATAAACCCATGAGCCCTAGCCTTGAAATCTATAAAATGAGGGCTAGAGCGGCTGCATTATACGGAGGGGAACTCTGGGGGCACGTCAATAGACCAGGATTGATCAAAGCTGAGAACAATTTCCTGAGACAGCTGCTCTCGCTCCCCCAAAGCACACCTTTATTACCGCTGAGGCTCGACTTGGGTTTACTTCCCATCCAGGAGGAATTAGCCATTAAACCTCTCAGGTTCTGGAGGAGGATCTGGCTGACCCCCGAGCTAGAGCAGTATAAAATCGAGCTCCAAGAAATACTGAGATCAGGCAGGGCAGCACATATCCCTTGGCTTTCGTACATCAAAGCCGAATTTACGAATTTGGGTCTTGCAGATATGTGGGCCAATCCAGTAGTAGCGTGTAGGGAGATCTCAGGGAACACATTCACTGAGTTGTACAGATCTCGATGCTCCAACGCATGGCTCCATGACTCAAAGAATGGTACCTTGGTAAAAGCATTTATAGAGATTAAATCTGTCTACTCATTCGAAGCATTTCTGGATGTAATTTTCCCTGTTTTGGCTAGGAAGCTATACATACAATGGAGGTTTGGGGCACTCCCCCTAGCGTGTCTAATAAGTAAATGGACCCCGACTAGGTCCTCACATTGTCCTGGCTGTGGTATGATCAAAGAGGACGAAAGTCATATTCTTTTTTTTTTCTGTCCTCTATACAGTAGAGCAAGGCGGAACTGGATCGTACCTATCTGTAGGAACCTTGGATTTAGGAAGTGCTCAGACGCACTAAGGGTCCTTAAGACTGAAACTGCAGGACACATTGTATTTGCTCTAGCTAAGTACCTGCATGCTTTCTGGATTAAAAGGAGTTTTATACTATCAAATACTGCCTAGCAGCCGGGCTTATATTTTGCTTGTGTAATTTCAGCTACTGCTATAATGGTGTATCCTATCAATGACCTCAATTCCTGATCTGTATTTGCCAAAGTTATTTTAGATGCTGTTTTAACATCGTAATTTTAATGTGTATAATACTTTATGTACTCTTTTATGGCTGAAATATTGCCGAAATAAAGATTGAAAGAAGAAGAAGAAGATACTTTGCTCCCACCGCGTGGAGAGCTTTGTAGGCCAGAGTCAGAGCCTTGAAGACGAACCGTTTCCGGATCGGGAGCCAATGCAAAGTTTTCAACAGGCCCGATACACTGGCCCGTCTATTTAATCCAAAGATAGCTCTCGCAGCAGCGTTCTGCACCACTTGGAGCCTCTGCAGCAAATACTCTGGCAGGCCCAGGTAAAGAATGTTAGAATAATCCAACCTGGACCCGATCAGAGCCTGCACTGTCAGTTTCCTATGCTCCTCAGACAGCAGGGGAAGGAACCTCCGCAGCATCCTAAGGATGCCGAAGCAAGTGCCCGACACCCCGAGGATCTGGGATTTCAATGTTAGCCCCTTATCCATCTTGACCCCCAGATTCTTGGCGACTTGGGAGGAGCAAGACGGGGGAAACATATTAATCGGCCACCAGGCCTGCCAGTCTGGCTCTGTATCGCACCCAAAGAAGAGTACCTCAGACTTATCGGAATTGCACTTGAGGCTGTTCAGTTGGAACCATTGAAAAACAGCCCCAAGGCAATCCCGGATGCTCTCCCCGTCAAAGTCTCCTCCTCTCTTACACGAGAAGAGGAGCTGGGTGTCGTCGGCGTAGGATACGATCTGGGCCCCATACGACTCCACCAATGCCGCCAACGGGGTCATGAAGATGTTGAATAGGGTCGGGCTCAAGATAGAGCCCTGTGGGACCCCGACTCCCAGAGGCGGCATCACGGCGGAATCTGGCGATGCCCAGACCGTTTGCCGGCGGCCGGCTAGAAAGGAGGAAAACCAGCCGAGCACCGTCCCCCGCAGACCTATCTCAAAGAGTCTAGCGAGAAGGCCCTCATGGGGGACGGTGTCGAACGCCGCCGACAAGTCCAACATCACCAGCATGGCTTTGCCCCCCGAGTCCAGAACCCCTTTAATGGTTTCTGAGACCTCAAGGAGCGCAGTCTCTGTGCTGAGATGGGGACGAAAACCCGACTGGGTGGCGTGCAAGATCTCGTTGGTCTCAAGAAAATTGGAAAGCACTACCTGAACGTGCTTTTCCAAGATCTTCGTGAGAGCCGGCAGCAGAGAGATGGGCCTATAATTGACCGGGGCCTTCGGGTCTAGGCCTGGCTTTTTGAGCAATGGAATCACCATAGCCTGCTTCCAGGCATACGGGACCACTCCCTGACTCAGCGAAAGATTTAACAGCGGGTTTGCCAGTGGATTGATCACCTCCGCAACTTTCGCTAAAAATTTAGCAGGGCATGGGTCGAGGGGCGAGCCCGATTTAAGATTGCCCATTAGCGCTAAAGAGTCAGGGGCAGAGAGCGGAGGAAACACACTCAGCGTCACACCAGGCCAAGCTCGCGGGGATAAAATGGCCTCAGGATTAGTCTGGCCCATGGGCCCAGGCGATGGGAAAGAATCCTGTATGCGTTGGATCTTGCTCGTAAAAAAATCAGCAAGGTCCGAAGCCCAGGTACCAGACGGTTTTTCGTCCGAGGTGTTAGACCATGGGGAAATAAATTCTCTCACAATGGAGAAGATCTCCTTGCAGGAGTTAGAAGCCGCTTCTATTCTCCTGGCTAGATATGCTTTTTTTTCCAGGCGAATGTCCCGGTGATAGGCCTTGACCACCGTTTTATAGGTCAGCTTGGCTGCAGTATCATATTGTGCCCGCCAAGCTCTCTCGGCCACCTTACACTGCTGCTGCGTAGCCGACAGTGCTGCGGTAAACCAAGGCGCAGAGACCCGTTTCGGTGTCAGGCGGGGTGTCAGATCCGGGGCAAGATCATTCAGCCTGTCTAGGAGCCAAGCTTGCAGGGTCTCCAAGTCCCTATCCAGATCTCCAGAGAGGGAACATGGATGATCCACAGCAGCCTGGGCCAGCATCTCTGGGGTCACACGATGATATGCCCTATGGAAGCAGCCAACTCAACAACTCTACTTAAACACTGAAATGGGTCCCTTCTAACTTGCTTTAGTTAGTTACCACTAAGGACTGGATTAGAGTTTCACAGTACCTGATGTAATCTATTCTTCTGAGAGTTTGACTTGCCCATTAGCTCTTGCATCTGATGCATTTAGCTCTGTTGCTTTATTTCTGCAGATATTTGTTGTGTATCTGCCTTTCCATTTTAGAGGGCACTTTTATTTCACATCCAGTTATCCAATTTTTTCACATTTTCACCATCTTTTGTTTAGTTTGTTCAGATATTTTTCCACTTCCCAGCTGCGCCTCCCTCTCTTGCCATCTACTCAAACTAGTCCCAAATTCTCAAACAGTGCTGTAGCCACCAATATATCCAAAACCAGTACCACAATCTCCAAACAAAAACTAATGTGGGATTTTAAAGAAAATCTGCACACTGGCCAATTTAAAGTCTGCAAGTGTATATTAACAAAATAATTATTAATTTCTGAATCTTGGAGTTGGACAAGGGGAACACCTGACACTACAAAGAAGAACAAGCTGTCCAAGCACAGGTGAGACACATATATGTTGTCCTACAGAGGGCTGCAATGCAGATTGTGTGATTAGACCGAGACAAAGAGGTTACACAGGTGCAGCATGTGACGTCACGGAAGAGTGCACACATGACCTTCCAAAGTGATAGAGAAATGTAAACCTTCGGTAAAGAAGAAGCTCTAAAAAATCTAGCCTACAATGCCAGGCATGAGCATGAGGGATTCCCCATCAGAGATGGGCAGAATTTGGAAGCACATGTTAGCATTAAGAAAACAGTTATCTGTCAACATTGCAGTTACTCTAAAGACAATGTTTAAAATATCAGAGAGGGTAGCACTAAATGCTTTGTGTATCTATGTTTGTCACGCTGATCCAACCCTGGCTGATGTGCTTCTTGGGAATCTTAGGAGGCCACGTGGACCACTGTCTGAAAGCCATACACACTATTCCTGAAGCACGTACGACACTTAGTGCCGCACAATGATCCTGTATCTTTCCAGGGATGATATAAGGGATCTCTTATTTAGTTTTAGCTAACTTAAATCAGTTCCCATTGAGCCTCATATGCTTTGACATTGCATCTTACATTCCTACTGTATCTAAACATATGACATATTTGCTCTGTTGTGCATTACATTCTCATTCGGATTGTGCTCCAACACAATATTGCTGTCCCCAGCACATCCAACTGAATCACAGCAAAAAAACATCATGCTAGAAAAAAACCCTTAAAATGTGCTCAGAAACCCACGCCAAGTAGGCTGTTAATCAGCACTACCTCCTACACCACTCTAACTCTGAGCCCCCAAAACTAAACCTGCCAAATAACTTCAACTCCTTTTCGAGTCTGCTAGCAGACTCCTCATTTTTCTCCAAACAGGGCGGATCAATTTTACCCACACTTCACTTTCCCACCCTCTCTGTTCCTGTTTCCTTTAATATCTATCCAAACTAACTCTGTAATATCATGCCTGTAAGTGCCCTCCTACCCCTCAGATGCTACGCCTCTCCTTCAAGCACCCTTTCACCTAAGCCCCTCTGCACTATTTCTGCTCCTTCTTGACAGCAGCTTCTTTCACCCTTCTAAAGAATGTCAGCAAAGCTCAGACTGTCGTAAAGTCAGGTTCTCCACAAAGGAGACCCTTTTCATTTCAGTTTAAAACATGTACCAAGAAGTTATGATATTTTCAAGAGACAAGGGAACCCAATGGATCTGAGAGGGACCTTGGGTAAGAGTAATTCTAAAGGAAAAGTGGTCCCTTTTAACTCAAGTAAGAAAAACAAGTCAACACAGAGCTATAATAAAAACTGTGTCATGTAGTGTCATGTAGTGCCTGTGGGAAAATAACCATTTTAATTGTCATTACAAAGAACATAAAAAAACACATAAAAAAGAAAGTGGGGTACGGCCAAGCAATGGGGTTAGAGGAACTCAGGCATAAAAAATCAAACAAACAAACATGGCCAAATACAGACAATAATTAGGCCAAAGGACATTGTGAAAGCACCATTGCACCCTTGCACCAACATACAATGAATATATTGAACAATTTTGGTATCAAGGTGCTAAAGTCAACGGAGTTTCAATCCCATAGAAAAAGGTGGTGGGATCATCATCAGGACATAGGAATGTGTAGCTTGAGGAAAATGCCTTAGCATCAAGGGGCAGCAATGGGTATGAAATATGTGATGCTAGAAAAGAAGGTTTTGATCAAATAACACGACGTTGAGGGAGTCCCCAGTAGCAAAGCCAGCTTCTGTAGTCAAAGAATGACAGGGATAAATCAGATGTACGGAGGGGTGCAAGGGCTATCCCAATTAGTGTGGGATCATACGTGCTTGTCCAACCTCAAAGTAATTGAAGGGCAGTAGGCAGTGACCGGCACTGGGCACCAAGAAGGCACAGGAACCTGTTGGGCGATCAGGCAGGTCCTGTGCAATGCAGGCTTGAAGCGGTCCATGGGAAAATCCAATCTGAAGTTGATTTGAAGATTCTCATTAAGAAGACCTGTATTTCTACAACCTGTACAATCCACCAAAATCTAAACTGAGTTGGTGGTTTGTTTCTTCTCCACCCTCAAGGTGGTCTCTCTTCTTATAACTTTCTGTGGTAAGTCTATGCACTACTGCTTTTGCTCTTGAAGCCAAATCACACAATTGGAGATTTTTTGGACATTGTTGCATGCCTTGAATTCAAACCTATCTTTTAATGCTCCCCCTTGTTGTGGGAGTGGTTAGCTTCATTTGTAGTTTTGCTGTCCTCCTTTGTTGTCTGCTCGTCCTGCGAAAGACCCACCATATCGCTTACCTATTTGGGCATACTCCAGGGTCGAAACGTCAACATTCATTTCAGTCTATGTCCACCGGGTCTCCTGGCCCCAATAATCAGAAAGCTTAAATAGGTGTCGTTTGAGATCATGTGTTAAAATTGAAAAGGACAGACTCTGTCTCAGCTGAATTTTTGTATATTGTGTACATATTTGTATTTCTCTAACCACATGTGCATAATCTCACTCAGTCATGTATGCCACCTTGTTGCACCTTATTCACTTCATTTTCATATTACTGATTTCATTTGATGATTATTGAATCTGACAGCCTTAAATGATTTAATGAGAAAAAACTATTTTTATATCAACAATCAATTTCATCAATGCGTGCTCCATCCTAAGTCTATAAAGAAATGTATTAGACTCATCTTGTTTGATTAATACTTTATAGGTTCAAAGTAATTGTTCTACTCGACAGAACCGTTTGCATGTCAATGGACAGCCTGTCCAGGCATAACTCAGGTCTAAAATATAGAAGACTACACTACATCCAATCACACTTCAACTGGAAATGCATCAGCAACCAATACTCACCAGGCAACTGCTGATCAACCAAACTCAATCGGTTCTCCAATGGAAAAAAAACCCCAAAGGTACATACTTATCAATGCAAGAATTATATAAAAATATTCATTTTATCGATAACCTAATCATTTAAATCTAATAATACCCCACCCCAGGCTACTCCCAACACCAGCACACACCCTATCACACCGCCAAACTCTGCCTCTAGCCACTCTCCTCTATTATCCCGACCAATATTTGCATCCGAGTTCTATGCTACCACCCCCTCCATACTCGACGCACAATTAAGACACTCCCCCTTCCTCCTACACAGGCATTTACCCCCATCACGGACTCTCACACCACCACACTGATATCGCGTCCATTAGCTACAATTAAGCTCCCTTCCCGATGAGATTCCACCATAAGACAATCCCCCTTACTACTGCACCAGCATTTACACCCTTAACAGTCTCAGCATCCTCCCCGGGAACGAATATTTCCCCCCATTGGCAACACTACCCTGTGCAAACCCACCAATCCCACGACCACATCTCCACCGTATATCTCTACGCCTCCTACATCCACTCCCTATTCCAGTCCATCCCTCCCTGATCTGGAGAGGGAACTAGATAGGAAGCCCCATAACAACCTTGAAGGCGTGCCTCCCTCTTACCACCCACGGGATGCAAACACACCTGCCACACCCATAACACATCCACCTATCTTGCTCACACCCTCACCAGTCCCTAGACTTGGAGAGATTATACTCTTGTTATGGCAAATCAAAGAAGAAATACAAGCTTTATCTGATGTTCTTCTGAGTCAACCCTGAAACAACAGATTTGCACGACAGACTAAATCAAACTTTCACCTGACCCACTCAGCAGTTACGTCAAGATTCTCGACCCCAAGATGGAAATCAGTTCCTTTTCACAATAAATCAACCTGCCCAATCCAATCCAATTCACTTCCCCTCTGTAAACATAAGTAAGAACATCACTAATATTACTACAGGAAGGAAAAATATATTATGTAATATAAGATCTCTACCTAAACATACTTCTGAGGTATGGGACTTAATTTCCACTAGCAATCCGGATCTATGCTTCCTTACGGAAACATGGTTGAAACCTTACTCAACTCCAGCGATTGCATTAGCCATTCCCACGGGTTTTAAAATAATTAGACTAGACCGTCCCTCGAAAATGGGCGGAGGGATTGCTATTGTCTACAAACAAGACATTGTTTGTACTATGGTAGCTGAGCTACACCGGAAATGTAACTATTAATTTTCAAAACCTCCTCTTCCCTTAAAAGCACAGCCACACAAATGGGTGCCTTAGTATATCGCCCCCCGGGCCCATGTGCGAATATTTCTAACATTTTACTTGAGTCACTGGCTCCATATATCAGCAATGACAAAGATTTTCTCTTACTTGGAGATTTTAACATACACAGTGAATTAAAAAATTGTAAAGAAGCCCAGTTGGTATTACAAGACCTTTCGCTACTGGGGTTAACACAAGTTAATTCAGGGCCCACACATCAGGCAGGACACACTTTAGACCTAATATTAGCCAATCATCCTATCGTCTCATGTCTACCCCCTATTCAAATTGGTTGGACTGATCATTTTATTATTGAATTCCATACTTTTCAGCATAAAAATAATGGTCATAGACCAGTTTCTCTTCCCTGTAAACGACGTCCTTGGCATAAAGTCAATGAATTGACTTTTAAAGATAACTTTATTGAACCCTCCTACTTTGCCTCAGAGGAAATTGATTGGGCCTTAAGGAAATTTGATCTAGCTACTAGGCGGACGATAGACACTATTGCTCCATTGAAACATTTTAAACCACGGCCTGCCAACAAACAAGAGATCTGATTTTCTGATGATCTTAGAATTTTAAAACAGGCCTCCAGGAAGCTGGAGAAAAAATGGAGAACCTCCCATCAGGAGAACGATAGGAAGCAATATTGGGCTTCTCTGTCCACTTATCATAAAGCCGTTCGTGGGGCACGAAAAACCCATATAGCATCACAAATTGCTGCGGCAGAGAATTCCTCGAGGGTTCTCTATCAGGTTTTACAGCTCTGTGATCAAATATCGTCTTTTTTTTCTAATAAGATAGACAGGATCTATGAGAAAATAGTCAACTCAAATAATGCCATTACTACTACTGACTCTTGCCATGTTTTTAGTGATACTGAATATATGCTTAATGTACATTTTTTAGACACTTTTCCCACAATTTCCTCTTCGGACTTATTAGCTCTGATGACTCAGATAAAAAGTGGTAGTCCGGACGATATCATACCCGCCAGACTTATGCCTATTCTTTCTGGACAACTAGGTCCCATAATTCAAAAGCTTGTTAATTTATCTCTTGACTCGGGTTCTGTCCCCAAGGAATGGAAGCGTGCGCTGGTAAGGCCCATCAGGAAAAATACCACCATCCCTTGGACTGAACTTGCCAATTTAAGACCTATCTCACTGCTCCCTTTTCTGGGGAAATTGACAGAAAAATATGTCAACAGACTTTTGTCCGGCTTCGTTGAAGATGTGGGTGGCCTTGACTATTCACAATCTGGGTTTAGGCCAAAACACAGCACGGAGTCTACTCTTTTGTCTGTGGTAGACGATCTACATATGCTTCAAGATAAAGGTTACTCGGTAATCTTAATTTTGCTTGACTTGTCAGCAGCGTTCGACACCGTGTCACATAACATTCTTGTTGACCGGTTGTCGAACATAGGAGTTAAGAACAAAGCCCTTGCCTGGCTGAGGAGTTTTCTTACTGGTCGTACCCAGACTGTCACCATGGGTACCTACCGCTCCAGGGACGTAGAAATTACAAAAGGGGTGCCACAGGGCTCTTGTCTGAGCCCTACACTTTTTAACATCTATGTGGCACCCCTGGCAAGAGTGATGCGCAAATTTGGTTTTATTCCCGTGTCCTATGCTGATGACACGCAACTCCTCTTCCCCTTCAAAACCCTCACGACGGAAACTAAGAACTCTTTTTCGGCAGGCATGAAGGCTGTAGGACAATGGATGTCCTCCAACTACCTACAATGCAATGTCAGCAAAACAGAGATTATGTTGTTTGGAGAAGCCAAGGTACTGTGGTCCCCCGATTGGTGGCCCCCCGATCTGGGTATGGTTCCCGAGCCTAAGCAGGTCGTTAAAAATCTGGGGATACGTCTTGATCAGGATTTAATGTTAAAGCAGCATACCCACTACATCACAGGTGTTTGCTTCTACACTATTGGCCTGCTGCGTAAGGTTTTCCCTTTGTTGCCGGATTTCTCCAGAAGGACCTTGGTGCAGGCTCTTGTCTTAAGTCGGCTGGATTATTGTAATGGCCTGCTCCTCTCAGCAAATGAGGGAGTGTTGGCCAAACTACAGGTTATCCAAAACACTGCAGCTCGACTGGTCCTTAATGCCCCTCCAAGAACAGCTTCAAAACCTCTTTTAGAAAAGTTACATTGGCTGTCAATCCGTCAACGGACTAAGTTTAAAATATGCTGCCTGATTCACAAGAGCATAAATGGGCAAGGTCCCCTATACTTGGAAAATAAATTCATTCCTTATACTCCTACCAGGACCCTTAGATCCAGCAATGGACATTTGTTGGTAGTGCCTCGTGCCAAGAAGGCTAGACATGGTGGCAAAGCATTATCAGTGGTGGGACCTACATTGTGGAACAGTCTCCCGCTAACTTTAAGACTGTGTCCCGAACATTTGAAATTCAGGAAACAACTTAAAACTTTGCTGTTTAAAAATGACATTTAGGCCAGCCCTCCCTGTTTGCTACTGATCAGCTGAAAACCCGACCCAAAGCGCAGAGATACTCCATTGGAGTCGATTCCAGCGCTATATAAACCCGCAAATAAATAAATAAATAAATCCGCAGGACTAATCCGCTATCTGAGAAAGACTTATTCTCTCTACTACATTCCTACGAACCCTCACACCGGAATCACAACACCATACCTCCAGATTACACACCCAAAATGGCTCTAATCCCAACCATTCCCCCCAAAACTCACAGGCCCACTAAACACAACCCTAGAGGCATCATCGAAAACAACCTTAGACAAGTTCCCCTCATCCAGGAACCCAACACATCCCATCTCACGCCCCGTCTTAAGTGTATACTATTAATTTGTAGATCGGCCTCAAGACACGCAGCTGACATAGCTGACCTCATTCTCACACAAGAACCGGATTTACTAATTTTACCAAAAAATTTGGCTAAAGGAATCCTCTACACCCATCATTTACATACTAGTACCCCCTAACTATGACATCATCAGGCTAGATAGAATTGATAAGATACGGGGGTATCACTTGCATACATCGGAACAATATCTCGGTAAACAGATCCATGTCTCCTGTATTCCCTTCTTGTGAATACATTTGCCTTGACATCACTAGCAATGGCAAACCAATTTGCATTCTACACACCTTCTATCATTCACCAGGTGACAACCTCACCTTTACCGAACATAATATGGATATAGTTTCTACTAATGCCGTTCATCAAAACACCCAAATATTTCTCGGAGACCTCAATCTCCATTGGAATGATCCTAATGATGCAGTTGTCAATAGTCTCAAAAACTTCCTCGCTGACCTCAACCTCACCCTAACTTGCAACAGCTCGAAACACGATAAAGGATGCATCCTTGATTTAGTAATCTCTAAAGTTGATTCCATCCAGCTAGACACAATCCTTCCATGTGATCGGTCTGATCATCATACTATCACCTTCTTCATCAATGAAACAGTGAAACTTAACTTGGGTCAACCCACAAGGCGTAAAGTATGGAAGAGGGTTCTGAAAACATTGACCCTAACACAATCACAACTTCCAGCTACAACTTACTTCTTCCCCTGAAGAGATATCCGATGTTCATGATCTCACCAACCACTACTTCAATTCCATAAACATGATACTGAATGAGGTAGCCCCCCTCAATTAAAGAGAGTGTCCACAAAAGATTCTAAGCCATGGTACGATGGAAGACTCAATGAGGATAGACGATCCCTAAGATTATCTGAACGCAGATGGAGATCAGCTCCGTCCGCCAATCACCTCAAGATACTAAGAAAGAAAAGAAACGCATACTAGAGAAAGATCAAGTGTACTAAAGCAGACTTCATTAGCCACCAATTAGACCAGGCAAAAAACCGTCCCCCCAAAAACTTTTTGAGTTAATCAAAACTCAATCTAAGGATGCACCTCACCGACCCCAAGATAAATTGGGTCCTGTTACATCTCAATACTCATATATTAGGAATGTTATTCACGTTTTGTTCCACATTCTAGTTCCTTTAGGACTCTACCTTAGAATACTCGGTATCTCTGGGTCAGTTGCACTGAGCCTAAGGAAGATAAGACTGCTCTATGTTGCTGTGCTTAACTGTATAATAAAACTTTTTAAAATATCCTGGATTTTCTACTTTCTACAATTGGGGACAAAGCGTGGAACACCAATCTCAACAAAGAGCTGAAGCACAGAAGATTTGTGTTCAAGAACCACAATTCCAGTATCTATGGATTTAAAAGCTATAAATTCATCTGTGAGGAATGAGGAAAAATTTCATTAACAAAAGTAGAAAATCGGTTCAGCGCACGCAAAACCGTGAGTTTATGGTGAATTTTAGACTGTTTATAACTTAAAGGATCTACGGTTCCCTTTAACATTGCGAGTATCAACTTTTAATATTGCGAGACTTAAAATTTTAAAAGTAATCACCTCATCGCGGCGCGCTGATCCGCAACGTTGTTGTATTCTATGGAGCGTGTGCGCTGAATCTCCACGATTGGAACGGAGGAGAGAGCACCATTCTTCATGTGTTTGGAATCGGAATGACATCGTACAACTTCACGCAGCGCAATGAATTGTGGGATGCGTGACGAATAGACGTACTGCAAACACTACGTGGTGGCCATTTTATATTTACATAGCTACCCGCATAGCAACCACTACACGCTACAAGTTTAAATATAAAGTTGGACATTGTTTTGTCTTCGAGCTAGTTTTATAAAGAAAAGAACTGATTCCACACAAAAAAAGTAAGTGGTTGGCTGTAATTACAAAGAAATATACCAATTAGCAAGAAGTAAAAATCATCTCAGAGTCAAGTTGGAAAAGGAATTATTTATTTTACAAAGGAATTGTTTTACTATATTCAAACCTTCTTTTTTTGCTTATGAAAACAGGAGCTTTTCATTTTCACATTATTTCACTGCAACATAATTAAAAAAAATATGCAATTTGAACCACCAGCTAAGTTTTTACAATCTAAAGGTGATCCTCCATTACCATGGTCTAGATGGAATAAGGAATTTATAAACTACATGAAAGCCATTGATGGTGATAGAATGGGTGCGGAAAGAAAGAAGTCATTTCCACTGCAAAAGCGTTTGAACAAACAGAAAAATGGATGAATACTGTAAGGAATGTAAATAACAAGTCTGATAAATCAGAAGAAGTGTGTGCACCCAAACGTCAATCTGAACAAAAAATGATTCTCCTAATCCTAATTCCACACACACTTCTAGATACGATAATTTTAAGAGATGTGACAGAAATGACAAGAATTTAATGTGTTACAGGTGTGGAAGCAAAAACCATATGGCTTTGTTTGGAAGATGTCCAGCTATTAAAAGAGAGTGTAAAAACTGTGGTAGGATTGGACATTTTGCAAATATGTGTAGAGACCAAAAGAAGTTCACATCTCAAAATCGAGCAAGGGTCTCATGTGGATTAGAAGGGCCTACAGCAAGTCAAAATGATGGAAGAGAAGATAATCCATATCAAAATAAAGGTTTTGTTGTTTCATTAGTTGATAGCACAGCTAATGTCAAAAATCCAGATGACATGCCCAGTAGAAATTCGCCTATGTGTATTGTTCAGATTTTAGAAGTGGATTTAAATCTGATGGCTGATTCTGGTTCTCCATGGACCATTGTATCTAAACAAAATTTTGAAGAAAAATTTTGCGGTGTTTTTGACATACATAGGATTTTGCCATCTGATATAAATCCTGTAAGTGATGACGGTTCTCGCATTGATATGGTAGGTTATTTTCACACAGTTATGTTTTAACAACAGAAAAGCTAATATTCAGCTATATGTCTCTGTCAAAGGAATAAATGTACTTGGTTGGAGGGACCAATATAAATTTGGAATAATTTTAAATCCGAGACTTAAAGAACCTGTCATGTTAGATGAATCTATGAATACTAATATTATTTCAGTTACAGGTTGCGAAGACATGGAGAAAATTATAAAAGACAGTTACAAGGAAGTATTTTCTGATTCATTAATAAAACTAAAAGATTTTGCTCATCAGATCAAACTCAAGAGTAAGGTAACACCTGTCAGACAAAAGATTAGACCAGTGCCTATCAATGTTAGAGAAGAGTTAAAGGACATGTTAAAAGAGCTGGTGTCAGAAGGGATTACTGAAGCAATTAACTCTTCTGAGTGGGTTTCACCCATTGTTTTAGTTATCAAACCGGATAAAAAATTGAGATTATGTGTGGATTTAAGAGCATTGAATTCACCCATTGTTGTGGACTGTCACCTCTTACCCAACATTAATGAGGTGGTTTCAATATTAGAGGGTGCAAAAGTATTTTCAACTTTTGATTTGAGGTCTGCGTACCATCATGTTCCATTTACTGAAGAATCGAAATCGTTGACGGCTTTTATCACTCCATAAGGATTATTCCAATATACAAGAATGCCGTCGGCATCTGTATTTCAAAGAGTCATGTTTAACATCTTCAGAGACATTGATAATTTCATAAAATGTTTTCAAGACGACATTTTAATCTTTTCTTCAAATGAGGAAGAACATCTCAAACATTTGTCAGAAGTTTGTTCAAGACTAAAACACAGCGGTTTGACATTTAAGGCACACAAATGTAAATTGTTTTAAAAAAGTGTGGAAAATGTAGGTCACACTCTTACTGGCGATGGGGTAATACCAAAGAAGTCTAATGTTGACAGCATTTAAAATGCACCCGCTCCTACTAACAAAGAACAATTATTGTCCTTTCCGGGCATGTGTGAGTATTATAGCAAGTTTGTTTCTAATTTTGCCTCAAAAATGGAGCCTTTGAGGAAGGTTTTAAGACAAAATGCCATGTTTGAGTGGGGTAAGGATCAACAGGATGCCTTTTCCATTGTTAAGCAAGACATTATAAATGCACCCACTTTAAAACCTTTTTGCATGAACAAACATTGTATCATCACCGTAGATGCAAGCTTATATGGTATTGATGGGATCTTGTCGCAAAAGTGTTGCAATGAAGAATGGAATGTGTGTTTTGCTTCAAGAACTTTAAATGAAACAGAAAGACGTTATGCAGTCATTGAAAAAGCGTCACTTGTGTATGTATGGGCAATTGAACACTATAGGAATTATATATGGGGAAGCAGATTTACATTAAGGACAGATCATAAACATTTAGTTAACATTCTTTCACCAGGTGGAGGGTGGAATTCTACTGCGAGAATTGCTAGATTACCTTCAAGATTACAAGAATATTCTTTTAATACTGAGTTTGTTCCAGGTAAGAAAAATGTCACAGCTGATTTTTTGTCACAACATCCATGTGAGATACAGATGCCCCAAAAGGATGATGATTTAGATATTGTCACTTCCATTCAGGATGTGGTTGTTGGAGCTTTTGCAGATATTTCAGAGGAGAAATGGAGGTCCAGTGAAGAGGATGATTCTTTATGGAAAACTGTCAAGAGGTGCATTGTAGAAGGTTGGCCAACAAAAAAATATATTAGTGAAGAATTCATGCAAATGTTTAATATAGCAGAGAATTTAGAATTAGAAGGAGATTTAGTTTACAAAAATGGCAAGTGTGTACCACCCTTTGGTGTGCGTGATATGATTCTTAAATTAGCACATAATTCCCATCCTGAAATGTCTGCTATGAAACGTTTAATAAGATCTTATTTTTGGTGGCCAGGGATGGATCGCATGGCAGATCGCACAGTGAGAGAATATGATCTATGCATTTCAAGTGAAAAAATGCTTAAACTTAATCTTCCCCCTCTTAAGAATACGGAGTGGCCAGAAGAACCTTGGAAGAAATTAGCATTTGATATCTCTGGCCCATTTATTAATCTTCCATCAGATTCTAAATTTGCCTTAGTTGTAGTTGACTATCATTCAAAGTGGGTAGAGGTAAAGTTTGTTCAAATCTCTACAAATAATAGAGTGTTGGAATTTTTCAAAGACATTTTTGCAAGGGAAGGCTGTCCTTCAACCATTGTAACTGACAATGGTGTTCAGCTAATTTCAAATGAGATGGAGGAGTACCTTAAATGTCACAACATAAAACATATTACCACATCTCTGTATGCACCCCATGAAAATGGTCAAGTGGAACGTTTCAATCGTGTTCTGAAGAGGTACATTGCAGATGTGGTTAAACAGAGAGATGATTGGAAAAACTTATTGAGGGAAAGATTATGGATGTATAGAATTACCCCACATTCTGTTACAGAAGTACTTCCATTTCGTCTTTTAAAAGGCAGGGATCCTGCTTCTAATATTTCCCCCTGGTGGCTGAAAGAGAAATGTAAGAATAATATAACTAGTGATTATAATGTGCTTAATACTAGTGAAAAAGTCAAAGAAAAACAAAATAAGCATAAAGTGTGGTATGATAAAACGTGGAATACCAAGGAGCATAATTTCAGAGTAGGAGATTTTGTTGGAATTAGGAAACCAGGTTTTGTGGGTAAGTGTATGAGTAAGTTTTCAAAACCCATTAAGATCACTAAGGTTTTTAGAAATAGTCTCATTACACAGGATGGCAAGTTATGGAATGTTAGACGTGTTTCTTTGTGTCCTGGAAGTTCTGAAACCAAGATTGGATTAAAAGAAATTAACAATTCTGGTGTTGCTTCTGATTTCGACATGACAACCAATTCACATCAATTACAAACTAACATCACCGACACCATTATTTCCCACAATGACACTGTTGCTGGTAGAGTTAAGGACTCTACACGTTCAAGGTTTTTACCCGTGAAGTTAGTAGATTTTGTTAGATAGTTTTTGTTTGGTTAATTTCTTCTACTTTGTTTTCTTTATTTGTTTTTCCAAAAAAGGGAGATATGTTACATCTCAATACTCATGTATTAGGAATGTTATTCACGTTTTGTTCCACATTCTAGTTCCTTTAGAACTCTACCTTAGAATACTCGGTATCTCTGGGTCAGTTGCACTGAGCCTGAGGAAGATAAGACTGCTCTATGTTGCTGTGCTTAACTGTATAATAAAACTTTTTAAAATATCCTGGATTTTCTACTTTCTACAGGCCCATGACCTAACGGTGAAGAATTGGCTTCCTTCTTCACTCAGAAGACCGATACCATAAAGAAGGACCTTCTCAACGATCTAATCACACACTCTGTCGCACATACGAACCCCTCATCATCCCTTCTAATTTCCCCACATCGAATCTCTTCAAAGTTCGACCTAAAAAATAACGCATTTTGATCATCCATCAATACCTACAATGAAGAATCAATTCTCAAAATGCTTACTACCTTAAATCCTGCCAATCACTTCGCTGACCCTCTTCCAGCAAACTTTGTAAAAGACTCCAACCCGCTGTTGCTGCCTCTCTGGACGAAAATCATAAATAACTCTTTACGCCAAGGTTGCATCCCTGACACCCTCAAAGCCGGGCAGATATCTCCCATTCTAAAGAAACCTACGGCTGACACTGCGGACTTAAACAATTACCGTCCTATATCCAACATCCCTACCTTGGCCAAACTCCTAGAAAAATGTGTACACCTGCAGCTGCTAAGACATATTGAACAGTTTAATCTACTCAACAAATACCAATCAGGTTTCCGTGCAGGTCACAGCACTGAATTGGCCACCCATGACCCATATAATTGACGATGACCTACAAATCCCAAATCAAAACGGAGCCTGCTTGCTCATCTTGCTAGACCTTTCCTCGGCCTTTGATACTGTGAAACACTATAACCTGATTTACCTTCTGAAAAGCAGAATGGGATTAGCTGGATCAGTTCTAAGTTGGTTTACTTTATTCCTCCAAAACAGATCACAACGATTCAAGGTCAATCACTCCCTGTCCAAACCCGTCCCAGTCACTTTAGGAGTCCCACAAGGATCTGCATTATCTCCAGCACTGTTCAATCACTTCATGGAACCCCTCACTGAAATTCTCTGCTCGTCTAACGTGCAATATCAAATGTACGCAGACAACACACAACTATACCTTAAGATCCATACCATCGAAGACATCAAATCGCTCAACACTACTCTCGGGAAAACTCAGACAGGGCTGGCAGAAAATCATCCAAAACTGAATGCCCTCAAAACCGAATTCCTCCTCATCGCCCCCAGCCCAAGTACCCATAATGCAAGAAAGGATCATACACCATACAGCACTCAACTGCCAACATATCATCGTTGATTCAGCAAAATCGTTGGGAATATCACTGGACAGAAACCTCAATATGCAAAAACACATCAGCAATGCAACAAAGGGAGCAAACTTTCAGATAAATACTTTGAGAAAACGGAAACCTTTCCTGCCGGATATGGACTTCAAGCTGGAAGTACAAGCTCTAGTCATCCCAAGAGTGGATTACGGAAGTGTTTCTCTCTGTGGCCTGCCCAGAGCTGCAACGGCCCCTCTAAGAGCCTCAATGAACACTGCAGCGAGACTTATCACTGGCTCCAAAAGAAGCTCCCACATATCTCCTGACCTAAAATCCCTTAATTGGCTACCTTTTGAAGACAGAATTCATTTGAAAATAGCTTGTATGACACATAAAGCCATTCATCACAATACACCTAGCTATCTGGCACAGAAACTGGTGCCCTCTTGTGGTGTCAGATCCTCAAGAAGTGCTAACAACCTTCTACTGAAACCGCAAAGATTCAACAAGAAGAAAACATATAACCGAACCTTTTCAGGGATGGCGCCCAAAATTTGGAATGCTCCACCCCCAGAAACCAGACTTAATCCCTCCACTGCATTTTCAAAAAAGAAGTGAAGTCGTTTCTCATGGCTAAATTCACTTGAGCAGGGACTTCTGTTATTTTGCGACCCAACGTATCCTCTATACGGAACTTTATAATGTCCACTGCCCAGCCACATATCCTAGATATTGTATCTATATTATGCTTGAAATTCATTGAACGTTTTGTTATGTATCATATACCTCGTATCAACCATAGGATACTATCATTGTCTATCTGTGAACTTTATGCTATTTACCTTGTTTCCTTATTTACGGTGGAAAAAGTTCATACATATTGTAGCAAATTACACATCATCACAATCAAATTACATTTTGTTTTGTTTATATGCACACTGGCTGTCTCCACATTTAACTGGGACCATGTTTCAACGTTTTCATGCCATGTATGGGCTATGGTCGAATTGTGATGTTCTATCTCAATTCATAATGCCACACTACCAACAATCAAGTTCCTTTTGAACATCAATGTAAACTTTGTGGGCTGAGTCCAGATACGGGTGGTCAAATATTATGACAAGCGCCCCATCGCCATGATCAAATTGTGAGTCCTATATTTCTTCACCCACAATCTTCACACTGTCAAGTATCCTGCGACTATAATTAAACATAAATACTGCCCTGTATGGGCTGTTATCAGATTGCAGTGGTATTTACCAAATACACTATCACTTAAAAGTGTATCAGTTTATCATGTCCTAAATGGACTTATGTAAGGTGAATGACAAGTCCTTTGTAATCCATGCATAGCTGGGAGCCCTATCAAAAATCTGCTTGTGGTCTAAAGGATCCTGTTAATCATCGACTCTTCACCCTGGCTTCTTTATAAGTGTACAACCATCTCTTCCCCACTGTTCAGGACGTTTGGGGTCTTTGTTTGCATTTCTACAATATGCCTAGATTCAAGCCTATGGATTTTCAACACTCTATCCCCTTCTCTGACATATGGGGGTACATGATCTAGACAAAAGAAGTGTAGGAGATTTCTATTACTACCTTGAAGGGATTCAAAATGTCTTGCTACAGGATATGTCATGTCTTTATTTGTTATAGCTCTAATATGTTCTAAAATGCATACTTTATTAGGATGTATAGTGCTGCCGTTGTATATTAATTATCATAGGCACACAAGACAGTAAACTGTGAAGGTTGTATTGCAGTTCATAAATCTTATTATCTTCTTAGGTTTTTTCAAGCCTGGAATTTCATGCGTCCTGACTTTACTGGTATTGGCACAGGCTTTGCATTTTCCAAAGGGAAAAAACATTTAAGTTCCCACATGGCTGACCCACTTTTTTCTACTGTGAGATGGCTCTGTACCAGTTTGTCTCTCAATAATCTAGTTTTCCTGAATGCAATAAGTGGGGATTCTGGGAGGTCAGTTCCTATGATTAAATCTGATTTAAGAAACTCTCAATTCCTGACAGTTGCCATCACTAGATACATTGGTGATCATTCTGAGTGCCTTTCTCCTTTCTATTGTCTTTAAGAAGATCTGATCTAGGCCTATTCTATATGCTTCTCATGGCTCGGTCTGCAACTCCTCTCTGATATCCTCTGATTTCAGATCTCTTCATACTCTCCTTTGCTGCAATCTGAAAGTCACACTCCCTAGAGCTGTTTTTCTTGATGCGCAGAAGCTCACCATAGGGAATGCTATCTTTCAGCTTACTTGGGTAGCCGATGGCAGCATTTAGCAATACATTCCCTGCTGAAGGCTTTACATTTCTTATTTTCAGAGACAATCACTCACAGATCTTAGACATTTACTGATACTGAGCTCATCTCTTCTGTAAGGGTCACAGCAACCAGCCACTGACCACATAACAGTCTTCAACCATAATAACATCAATCTTAGATTCACAGGAGACATGAGCTCAGCATCTGTAAATTTGTTTCTACCCTACTCTTCCTTCTCACCACATGGTATGATCAAGGGTGATATTTAGTAATTTTTGGTGTGTTTTGATTTAGGATAGAAATGTTTACACTTTTTTGTATTGTTCAGCACTGTTATAATTTGTACAATGCACTGGTGATGCATGATTTGCCCACTTCGGGGCCGATTCACAGTACTAATCTGAGACAAAACCTGAATTTACTACTTTTGGTTTTCACAGAAGGTATCTATAGTAGTAGTAAAGTTAGGATTCCTTACTTTACTACTACTAAACTGAGACAAAATCCTAACTTTATGACTTTTGGTATTCACAAAAGGGATTCAGTAATAGTAAAGTTAGGATTCCTAACTTTACTACTACTAAATGCCTTCTGTGATTATCAAAAGCCGTAAAGTTAGGATTTTGTCTCAGATTACTTTTGCAAATCAGGCCATTAGGCTTTATGTGTGTGCATCTATTATAATGTCTTCGTATGTGCACCAGATTCGCTGGTAGATTTGCCCACTTTAACTATATTTGTGAGAACAGGAATTGTTATTCATTTCATGCATCAAAGACCCACGTGGGATCTATTCTGTTATAGGTAATAGTTTTCTTGTATAGAGAAAACTCTTATGTATTAGAATTATCTGTGTTATTTTGAGTTCCTTTGTGATTCTTATTGTGTGATTGGCTGCTTGTTTTACTTAATTGGGTCTGAATTTTGTCAATTTCAATAACTTAACACGTAATATGAGCAAAAGATATTCAGTTTTTGCTATTTGTACATACGTATTGAATATTGTTTGTTATTATGTTTACAATTCCAAGATGGTGCCTCTTGTACAATGCGTCTTTGACTATGTTTAAATGAAGTAGTGTTAGAACATGAGTGGGTGTTTGGGTGACTGATTGGTTTTCTGAGTACCTGTATAGGTGTATGAGTGTGTCTGTGGGTGGGTGAGAGGGTTTATGACTGCCTGCATTCATGAGTGAGTGCATGAATCAGTGAGTATATGGGTTAGTGAGTGTAAGAGAAGGGTTGCATAAGTAATAGAGTGTTTCTATGGGTGTGTCCATTAGTGTGGATGTGTCAGTGGTATATAGGTGAGTAAGTGGATTTGTTAAAGGTAGTATACGTAAGTGTTGCAAAATATTAGTGACTGCATGTGTGAGTGATGGATTGTGATAGGGGCTGTATGGGTTAGTGAGTGCATGTGTGAGGGTGTGTATTGTTCACTGAATATATGTTGCATCTATATGAATAACTGACTGGGTGTGTGTACAACTTTGTAGGTGATTAAATGGCTCTCTGATTGACTCAATAGGGGGCATATTTACAAGCTGGCGTTAAAAAATTATCGCCGCTTTTGCGGCCGTTTTCGGCCGAAAAGCGGCGATAATTTTATCGCTTAATTAGCAAGGCCATGCTAATGCGTGAAACCTTGCTTTAGCGTCGGGATTCCTAACGCCCAGCTTTGCATCTCTTATGAGATGCAAAGTGGGCATTCCTGACCTAACATGACAGGAGAAATGTCGCTAAGCGACATTTCTCCTATCATCCAGCCCCATGCTATGAAGCATAGCGGCAGGAAAAGTAGCGATAACCCCTGTTATCGCTACTTTCCTTATGCCTGCTTCAGGACTGACTTAGCATGATATTCTATGGAAGGTGGATATCATGGCTAAGTTTGTGAGTTCCTATCAGCAAGCTAACGCCACACTACGTGAGATTATTGCTGGGTTTCCAGCGATAATCTCGTTAGGTAGTTAGTGCTAGGATTCTTATCGCTGAGGAGATAAGCGTTGCTAATAGCACGCTATTTCAGCTTTAAAAATCCACGTTACCCGGTGATAATTATCCTCACGCTAAGAGCGCTGAGCGATAATTATCGCCGGTTGTTGCTGATATGCCCCTAGGTTAGTGTGTAGGTATGTTAGTAGCTCTATGAGTGACTGACAGTGTGTGATTGGCTGTTTGGTTGTTTGAATGGATATATCAGTGGCTGTATAAGTGAGCGAGTTGGTGAACGAGTGGCTATATGGGTGAGTGGATCTGTGTGTAGAGCTATCAATCAGTGAGTGAGTGTTTAAGTACTGGTATGGGTGTGTTAATAGTTTCAAGAATGCTAGTATTGAAGTAGCAGTGGCTGTATGAAAGGTTACATGGTGGGGTGAGTGGGTTCATCATTAATTCTGGGGATGATGTCATGAGTGATTTCACTGACCATGTCATGAGTGATGTAATAAGTAAGGTCATAAGCAGTGCATTGCGAGGGTGCAAGTTATATTTAGCTGAGCTAACACTAACGGCTCAATTTCTCTGGTTTTGTATGAGTTAAATTGTCAGCCTAACTACAATGTCCCTGAAACCTGTGGTTTTTCACTGAATTTATAAGTTTTCTTTAAATGCTAATTTCTAACTATAACGTCCCTGAAACCTGTGTTTTTTTCAATGAATTTTTAAGATTTTTGGAAATGGTAATTTCTAAATATAACGTCTATGAAACCTGTGTTTTGTTCAGTGAATTTCTAAGGTTTTGTAACTAGTGCTGGAATTTTTAGACTGGAACAGAAATGGCGCTACATGTTTAACCATTTCTGAAGAATTGCAGTTTGTACCAGTTACAGTACGTGTTAAGAAGGCTTGTTCAAAATATTTTTGCATTCATAAAGGTAACGTAATTTTGTAACCCTTTTTTTATATATATTCACTAATTTCTATTTTAAAAAAAAGAAGAAACTGGGAGAATTGCATACCGATAGCAAACTGTGGGTGCTCAAATCCGAGCATTGTGCAGCCATATTTGTATGCTTGCGTACAGTGCGTGTTTGGTTCATGGTTCCCAAATTTTCGAATTGTTTAAAGTTTAAATAGATGTTATATACTATATCATTTTGAAATCAATCATATGTGTTTTATTAAAAGAGTTATAAAAGTGGCATTAATATAAATATTTTGGATATTTAAGTTCTTATAATTAATTTATTGAAGCCACGAAGCTCCCACGTACCCTCCCGCATGCATTTCCGGGTGCACGATAAGTTCGCAACTCCAGCGCAAATTATGTGGTCCAAAAAATATATATAATTTCATATTATATATTATACCAACAGATTTACTTTCAAATTTGTAAATCTACTATATTTGTAACTGAAATAAATATTTAATATTGTTTACACATTTTTTCCGGATTTGCGTCTGGTGCGCAATGAATATGCATCCGGCACGCGAATCCCATGTTACTTCAAAAGAAAGGATTCTATTGGTTATGAAGTTTTCTATTCTACTACTTGGAGGACCCCACTCAATTTGTTCTTTCTTTCAGGATCATCTTTAGAATAAAATACCTCTTGTGTTCTCTCTCACTCTGCATTTATTTTGTTGTTGTTTTTACTCAACACTGAAAATGGCATCTGGAAATCCACCCACATATGAAGTTAAAGATGTGGAGCTGGAGGAACCTGTGAAAAAACGGAAGGAAAGTATTATCTGGACTTTTTTCTCTATTCCACCTGGGGAGAAAAAGTTTATGCATGCAAAGTGGCTTGCAAAGTGTGTGAAAATGTTTTATCTTGGTGCTCCGAGACAAAATACTCCTGTCAACCTTATCAATGATGAAACATCTACAGACAATGCATCCAAACCATCTCGCTAAAGCACAGCACCAACAAGAACTGCAACTACAATCACAGGATGCTGAAGTTCCAGGAACCAGTACATCTGTGGGATCTACAGTAACAGCAGAAATAACATTGATCAACCTGAGTTTGTTGGTTTAGAGCAACACTGCATAAAGTGCAAAAAACTACTTTGTGCTGGGGAGCAGTCTATTGCAGCAGTTATTGTAGCTGCCAGAAATCATAAATGTTAGATTTTTTGTTGTTTTTGCAATGAAGTTTCAATTGTAAAGTGTTTTCACTACTTTACTGCAGTTTGTTGACTTGTTTTTTAATCCAATTTTTTTTAAAAACACCCAAAAAATAAATAAACAGTTAGAAAAACACAAAAAAGTTAAAAAGAAAAAATGGTTCTTTTTAGAAATGCCTATTTGGTTAAAGATAGACAAACGTATATGTGTTGTACAAATGAGCGCAAGGGTAATGCCTGGGTTATTGGATAAGTGAATGGATAGCTCCTGGTGATTGGATGAGTGCACGGGTACGGCCTGGCTCTTTTGATGAGTGCATGAGCAGTGTCTGAGTGATTGCATAACTGCATGGTTGGTGCCTCAGAGGATGCATGAGTAGAAAGATAGTGTCTTGTTGATTGTATGAGTGCATGGGTAGTGCTTGAGTCCATAGATGACTGAAAGTGTGGGGCCTGATTGATTGGATGAGTGCATGGGTAGTGCGTAACAGAATGTCTGAGTGAATGCATCAGTGCATGGGTACCGCAAGAGTGAATGGTTGTCTTGAAGGACAGAGTCTTACTAATTGGAAGAGTACATGGAAAGTGCTTGAATGAATAGTTGAGTGCAAGACTATTTTCAGAGTGAATAGAGGATTACATGAGTCATACATAAGTGAATGGATGAGTGCATGGCTAGTGCCTGGGTGATTGGATGAGTGCATGAGTAGTGCCAAAGTGAATTAATGAGTGGTAGGGATATGTCTGAGTTAATGGATGAGTGCAATAGTAGTGCCTGGGTAATTGGATGAGTAGAAGGGTAGTCTCTGGGTGATTCTGAGAGTGCATGAATAGTGCCTAGGTGATTGGATAAGTGAATGGGTAGTGTCTGAAAGATTGGATGAGTGCATGGGTTGTTGCTGGATGAATGGGTAAGGGCCTTAGCAGTGCCTGGGTGATTGCATCAGTGCATGAATAGCACCTGGGTGAATCACTGAGTGCATGGATAGTACCTGGGTGATTGGATGAGTGTATGCATAGTGCCTGGGATATTAGATGAGTCCTAGAGCAGTACCTGGGTTATTGCATGAGTACATGGATAGTACCTGGATGAATGAATGAGAGTATGAGTAGTGCCCGGATGATTGGATGATTGCATGGGTAGTGTCTGAGGGATTAGATGAGTGCAAAAGTACTGCCTATGTGGATGTATAAGTACTTGGGTACTGTATGAGTGAATAATTAGGTTGAAGGATAGTGCCTGAGTGAATGGATAAGTGCATGCATTGTTGGTGGATGAATGGGTGAGTACAATAGCAGTGCCTGCCTGATTCCATGAGTGCATGGATAGTACCTGGATAAATGAATGAGAGTGTGGGCAGTACTTGGGTGATTGAATGAGCGCATGGGTAGTTCCTCAGTGATTGTGTCAGTGCATGATTACTGTCTGAGTAAATGCATGAGTGAATGTATAGCGACAGAGTGAATAGATGAATGCATGCATAGTGCCTGGAAGATTGGATGAGTGCAAGAGCAATGCATGGGTAATTCCATGAGCGCATGGATAGTACCTGAATATATTCACTGAGTGAATGTATGAGTGCATGGGTACTGCCCAAGTGAATGGTTCAGTTGAAGGATAGTGTCTGAGTGATTGGATAAGTGCATGAGTACTGCCTCAGTAAATGCATGAGTGTATGCATCGTGCTTGAGTGAATGGTTGAGCGCAAGCATAGCACCTAAGTGATTGGATGACTCCATGCATAGTGCTTGAGTGAATGAATTAGTGCAAGGTTATTGTGTGGCTAATCCAGTGAGCACATGTGTAGTGTATTGGTGATTGGATGAGTGCATGCACACTGCGTGAGTACATGTATGAGTGCATGGGTAGTGCCTTAGTGAGTAGTTGAGTACAGGGAATTGCCTGAGTTATTCCATGAGTGGATGGGTAGTGAACGAGTGAGTGTATGGGTACAGCCTGGGTGATTGGAACAGTGTAAGAGTAGTGTCTGGGTGATTGAATGAGTGCATTAGTGGTATCTGGATCATTGGATGTATGTATGCATAGTGCCTGAATAAATAAATTAGTGCAAGGATAGTGTTTAAATGATTGGATGAGTGCATGGGTTAAGCCGTTTACAGTAGATTGTATCCATTAAAAATTAGTCCTATTAGCTCTATAATATATCTCAAAATACTTCTTCAAACAAGAAGATACATCATATTTCAAACGTGTCAAATTTTCAAATATAATAAAAAAGACTTTCAATACCCACCTGTCCTATATAAGGAGGAGAAAGTAATACATACATCTTCCTTTATTCAAATTTCGAAAACATGTGGTGTGAAACAAACGTTTTCTAGTATGTATAGGTTTCTGCATGTATTCTAACACATGTTGTGCATCTGTTGACTCTAACTTCAAAACTATATAGTTTATCATACAGGTGCACAAATCTTATCAGTTGTACTAGAGAATTGAGTCACAAAAGCAGACATCTGTTATCTAACTGTGTGTCTGAAAAGTCCTTGGATAGAGATATCAATACGCCCTATATATTGAGGAGTAAATAACTTGCAGTAAAAACACTTCTATTGGTTTATGCACTTACTGTAAAGGATGAACAATATTTATCTTAGAAACAAATAACATATAATTATATTTGAAACATTTTTCCAAGTTATTATGGATATTATTTTATATTTTCTTACATTTCAAAAAGTTTAGACCATCATTTAGTAAAAGCATTTTAGAGTAGTATTATCCTAAACAGCTTTAAAACAGTTTCCAAACTTCAACAGTAGCTACTATACAGAATAAAAAGAAAAACTGTTATTTAATGAAAATACATTGGAAAAATTACAATATTATATTTTTGAGAAGACAACATAAATTTTAAATTACATAACATTCTCACTTTCCCCTTTTATTTGTTCTCATATTTCACTTAACTTCTCCATACACAGTGATTTCAATGTAGTATCATCATTGAATAGCGGGGAAAAAAAACTATCAAATTGATTGTAGAAAAATTAACATAGAGCATCATTATCAATATGTATTGCTATGTGTTCCTGTCTACAGTTTGTTAATCACTTCCTTCAACTACATTAACTGTATCATTTTTCTTGAATATATTTCACAAAATGTATAACCTTATTTACATCTGGTAAACTATAGACAACAAATATATAAATTATTTGCTTTTAAACACAATTTTCCTAAAGTAATATCAATGTGGGCAAATAATATTTAGAACACTAAATATAAACACGAATATTTTGCAGTTCTTTCTATTTTCTGTTGACAGCTTCCCCAGTAGGCCGAATAATGTACTTAAAACTTTGGCTGCAGAAATAACATATAAGAATTCGGTAGAAAAAAGGCAATTTAAGTTTAATTAAAAGGTGGGCATCATTGTAAAGTGTCTATCCTTTGTTACACTTTGTATAAATAGTATAGTGTCCAAATGTTGTAGTGGGTTAATCATGACAAATACTAGTCACTGTTCTAAATGTTCTTCCTGCAATAGATACTTGACTTCCTTTAAAATCTGTAATCTTGCATCTAATTTTCTTTCATTTGCTCTACAAAGTTGTAACATTAAAATGAGGTATTTTCCTAATCTTTCTATATTTAATGTAGACAACATCTGAGATCTACAATGTGAACAAGTCATATCCTGATCTGCTGTTTTTATCAATTTGTTAAAACGTACTGATTTGCAGTTTGGTGCCGTTAAGTATAGGAACCGTTCTGCTTGTATTTGAGTGGTAAAAGTAAATTAAAACTCTTCACAGTTATGCTCCCATCTGTACCTTAGTCCAAATAAGTTTTCAATGTGTACACCTTCATTATCTAATACACAAAGCATGAGCATTAAAATGCTTGTGTATCTTGTTGAATGTTGTGAGTAAATGTCAATGAACCAGTACATATATCCAAAAGATGTGGAATGCCAGAAGCAGTATGCATTTTACTTCTGTCACTTACCAACTGTTGAAACACATGATGTAGTGCAGAACAGAATCTTTTTTCACAATTTCCAATGATTTCATGATGAAGATCTGGTAGATGAAACACAACATTTAGAATCACATTAGCATAACAGTTGATACCTGAACTGTTTTCCAACTGGTATCCTACAATGTCATCAACACTTTCAACTTTCTTTTTCTTTCCATTTTCAATGTTCTCTTCAGTTATTTTCTTTTTTGAAGCTCAGTTGTATTTTTGACATATTTCCATTTTGGACACACTACACTTTTCTCATATATGGGATATTCACCTAAATCAGGAGCATAACGTCTTAAATGATTGTACTCTCTTACACAATTTGCATCAGCACTAATCTTTTTCTCATCAGAATCTATCAAATACAAACCAGACAATGTTCTTACTTGAAACAATGTAACATATGCCATTCCCTCTTTGAACACAGTACTTCCAATATTTACAAATGCTCTGTCTATACTTAAACCGTGAGATTTATGAATAGTTACTGCACATGCTAGAGACAGAGGGAACTGTTGTCTGTGAATGTACAAGTCTTTTACAAGCAAAAAATGTACAACACAATGCCCAATCTGTTTTACCTCATTAATCTGATCAGATTTTATAAGCAATAATTCTATCTCTATTTTGAAAATGTTCAAAATCATCAACTTTCCCCATTGCTCTATTTACTAATTCTTCTTCTACATTCAAGCTATGACACAAAATTACTTAACAGTTTATGCATACATACAAAATCATTTCTAATCCTGCAGTTTTAGATGCAGACTTTTCCAAGGAATGCAATTTAGCCTGTAGTTTTTCAGTAAGAAGAATTGTCACTCCCTGGTGTTCGATTTTGTCAATAGTTTCAATTTCCATAATTTCTTGTTTTTCCAGTTCAGGAAGTTGTTGATTAAATGTTGAATTCTCGTGCAGTGTAGACATTAGACAAATTAGAGACTTGTTTTCTGCAAACATATTGTACATTACTTTAGCTACTGTTTTTCCAGTTCTAAACAAGTTCCTTAGTAGTCGACTTTCTAAAAGTTATTTACCCTGTTCCGTCAAGTTACCAATTCTTATGTTTTTATGTTTTATAGAATATTTCATAATCTTCATCATTTGCTTGTCGCATAATTTTAACTTGTTCTTTATATTCAAAGTTTATCCAAATATTTACATTTTCAATACTTCCCAAACATTTCCTTGTGTTGTAATGCAGAAGTGTATTAAAAACAGGTTGTCCTTTAATGGGAGTAACTTGCAGTAGGTCTCCAAATACAATTAAATGTTTTCCTCAAAACAGAACATCGTAATCTGTTTTTAAAATCTATTGCATTCTTAAGTGTACAAATGCAAGCATTAAGTTTGAGACCATGCTCACTTCATCAATGATTAAAAGTTGTATTTTCTTTAGTACTCTTGAGATTTCATAACAAGCTTCTCCAGATAGCTTCTGACATTCCAATTTATTATCATGTTCAACGGGTAGCATAAGTATTTGATGTAAAAAGTAATAATTTTAATGTTGTGTGCTGCTAGTCCAGTTGGAGCTGTTACGACACAGTATAAATGTGATCCTGTAGTTTTGTGTAGATAGCTTGTCAAACTTTTTATTAAGAAGCGTTTTCTTGTTCCAGCTTGACCACTGATGTACAATAGAATAGGTTTAAATGTTGAACATTGGCATTCTTTTTTTGTGCAGTAAACCATGTTCTACCTGCTCTTTGACTTCTAGATATATTTCTTTCTGTTCAATATTTAGTTGTTCTTATACCTTTTCCAACTCAATAATAATATCCTGTTGTGCTTGTTGAATTGCAGTTTCTGTCTACCAAAAAGAATCCAAAAGGATCCTAATAAAAACCTACCTAAGATTACGTACTCTGCAATTAGTAGAGTCCTATACTAGAAAAAACACTTGTTTTTCTAGAGTCCCCTCACTCACCTAGGGTTCCCCAGGATGACATGCATCTATTGTCTGGGGCGTGCTGCAACTTAGCGAAATACGTAGGAGAACTTTTTGTTTATACTATGTGTAGTGATGTGCTGTGTGGAGTGAAAAGTGAAAAAAACTGGATGAAAATTACCTGGATAGTGAGCCCTAATTTTATTCTGCTCCTATCCGGTAAGTGTATAATAAAATGGGGCTAGTAACAGAGAACAGTAACCATTATGTGAAGCTGTCCCTATTTACTTGGTCGACATGTTTCGTGGTTACCCCAACCACTTCATCAGGACCACACAAGAACCAGCCCTGCGTGTACCACTCCGTGCATTTAAGAACACTCAGTTAGATTTAAACTTTTCGCAAATGTGCTTAGTTTGCTACATACATACAATTCTCTTGTAACAA
Organism: Triturus cristatus; assembly: GCF_964204655.1. Taxonomy (NCBI): domain Eukaryota; kingdom Metazoa; phylum Chordata; class Amphibia; order Caudata; family Salamandridae; genus Triturus; species Triturus cristatus. Next base: position 850,592,182 of record NC_140595.1, on the reverse strand, counting down.
GAATTTCTTAGTTGCATACGGTCGATGTTTTTTTTTTGGAGGTGTAATTCTACTCCATGGTGTTGCTGGGGCGGGGAGGCTCTAGAAATTTGTATAGGTAGGACCTCCAGCCGTAGAGTCTGTTAGCTCCCAAGGACACCGCATTGCAGTTTCTACCTCATTCATGGCTGTTGCCTCTTCATTTTCAATAATTGGTTGTCCCTGTGGATCTTAACTCAGTGGACCAGAACTTTGGCTGCTTTGTGAACTTTCTCTATTTCTATTTCAGCTGCAATACTGATTTCTTGTTGGATCTCGTTATTTAAAATTTGTATCTACATTGGGAAATTTGTGTACTGAATGCTGTCTTTAGTTGCATTAAAATAATCTTCATAGCAGCCAAAATCTCCAAGTAATTCTGTTTCACTATACCAAGGCTTGAACAGCTGCAGAAGTGCTAAATAGAAAAACACTCTCTTCTTTTTTTTTAATCCTCATTCAACGCCAACCTCACTTCACTTCGCACCCAAGGTGTCAATACCCATACTCAGCAAGCCGAGAAGAGTAGGCAATTGGAAGTGGAGACCCGCCTACAGGTAGCATGACTTCCTTGGGTGCTAATGAAAGCCAGATGAGATAACTCTTCCACGTAGCTCCAAGAGCTAGATGATAATCGTCTTGATACTTCCAGGGGGAAAACTGGGAGTAGCTGACATAGCCCGGAGAGTGTTGAGGTAGCATAATCATAGGACTCAGAAGCAAAAAAAACCAAAAAACTGTTAATCGCCTAACCCTGAGCCCAATCCGAGTTGCAACAAATGCCAAAATGCTATCCTCTTTCTATTGCAAGATCTAGCTTAGAAACCGCCAACACTGAAGTCAGCTAGTCTGAGAAGGAGGGAGGAGTGGATTCTGTCCACCTTTTGCAAATTTGTCTCCTGGCTAGCTGGATAGCATAGAAAAGCAACGATCTGGATGGACCCGTAACTTTGTGTGTAAAGCCAAAAATAATCAGAGGTAAGTCGATATGAATTGGACACCCAAGACTGCTCGCCAAGAAACTTCCAACACTGTCCCAAAAGGTAGGCAAGGCAGGGCATTCTTTAAACATGTGAGTGTCTGAAGCTAAAGCCAGCCCGCATTTCTTACAGCTGACTAGAGGGCCTTTGATGATTCTAGAGAGTCTTTGGGGTGAGAAGTAAGCCCTATGAATAGTAAACAGGTGGTTTTGTTTCAGCCATGCCGGTTTGACTACATCATATAGGATCTTGCAAGAATTCTGCCATAGATAGTCACAGTCTTGTGCAGGTAAGGAACCCCCCCCCCACAGTTCATCAGCCAGTTTGAATTTGCCATCCACAGATTCAATTATGGCTTGATACCAAAAAGAAACCTCCTTCCTCCCCGGTGGCTTAGCCACAAGCTGATGTTCTAAAAGGCTACCACTCCCTATTGGGTTCTTATGCTTTAGTTGCGATTGGGCCCAACTTTTCAGCTGAAGATATTTGAGCCTTGAGAAGCCTGCTCCGACTTTGTCTTTGAGTTGTTCCCATGAAACAATAGTGCCATCAAAGACCAAGTCCCCCAGACCACTAACCCAGCTTCTCTTAATGGTACTGCCAGCCTATCCCTCAGACACTCCGGGGCCCCAGGGGAATCCCAAAGGGGAGCCAAGCAGGAAAAATAGCTGAGCACAGCCATACCCCTAAGTTTAGCCCAAGTTTTGGCTAGACCCTTCAGCTTAACCTTTTTTTAAAACTTTGGATCACCAAATTTGAACATAAATCCCTCCTCAGGTAAGGTGGCTCCCCTGAGCATGGCAAGAAACATCCCCCCGGTACCAGTACTAACCGGCATTTTCAAGAGCATACACGAGTGTGTGAGTTGAAAGGCCCAAGCATATAAATGGATATCAGGCAAAGCAAGGCCTCCTTTCTCTCTTCTCCGCCTCAGCTTTTTCCATGCTATTCTTGATGATTTATACGCCCGGACAAATGAATTAATATCCCGCTGTAGCTTATCTATGTCAGATTTTTCGAAGGGAAGGGGAATGCAATTGAAGAGAAAGGTGACCTTAGGGAGTATCGACATCTTGACTAGATTAACCCTCCCAAGAATGGATAAAGGAAGTTGAGCCCCTGATTTCATCAGCCTCTGGCACTCCCTTGCCACCAAAGCTAGATTTGTCTCAGCAATCTTTGTACTATCTTGCACAATGTTGATCCCCGAATATCTCATCTTAGAGCTGATCTGATGCTGGTGCTGGGTCCCCCGAGGGTCCAGACCATGATTTCTGTCTTCGTGGCATTGATCTCATAGACTGAGACAAGACCAAACTCCTGTGCCAGGCTAATCACGGCTGGGAATGCTGTTTGCAGGTTGGCCGAAAAAACTAAGATATCGTCAGCATACAGGGCGACCTTCGTCTCCCACTCACCATACTTAAAAGACTGGATGCTAGGATCATCCCTGAGCCATTGAGCAAATGGCTCAATATATAAGTCAAAAAGGAGAGGGGAGAGTGGGCAGCCCTGCCTGGTCCCCCTCGAGATCTTAAAGGGATCCGTGGTATTACCATTAACAAGACGTCTGGCTGTTGGTGCCTGGTATATCAGCTGGACTGTTCAACAAAACCTTTTACCTAGGTTAAATTTCCCCAGGACTTCCGTCAGGTAAGTCCAATTCACCCTGTCGAATGCCTTAGTGGCGTCAAAGGTCATGGCTGCTAATGGAAGAGAGTATGTGGAGGCCAGATCGATCGCCCCTATAAAGTCATAAGTGAGATCTGATAGCTGCCGTTTCTTGACGAAGCCCTTCTGGTCTAGATGGAGAATGTCCCCCGCCACAAGTCCCAATCTAGCCGCCAATATTGAAACGAAGATTTTATAATCGTTATTCAGAAGTGAAATGGGCCTATATGACCCACAGCTTGATGGATTTTTCCCAGGTTTCAGGATCAAAATAATTGTGGCGTCATTCCATGAGACCGGAAGCTTTAAGCCTTCCTGTAATATCTGATTGAAGAGCATCGTCAAGGTGGGGACAATCATATAACTCATTAGTCTATAGAGCTCAGCTGGGAGCCCATCAGGTCCCGCTGCTTTCCCGTTCTTGCAGCGTGATATGGAATCCCTGACCTCATCCTGGGTGAATTCCCGGTCTAAATGTTCCTTCTGTTCGGGTTTCAGGGAGGGAAGAGAGATACTGCCAGCTCTTAATATTAGAAGTGTCCACCCTTTAATCCTCTTGATAAATGTCTTGGAAGAAGGGCTGGAATGCATCACAGATTTCCTCATCCGAAGAGAGAATATCATCCCCACTAATAATTTCGTTGATCTGGTTTCTTATAAGGTCTACTTTAGTTTTCCACGAGAGGAGCTTTCCTGCCCCTTCTCCATACTCGAAATGGGCAATTTTACTGGCTTCCCATCTTCGAAAGAGCCTAGTATGCAAGATATTATCCAACTGACACTTCACATTGTTAAAGTTAGTCTGACGTTCTACCTCAATTTCAGGAGGAGCCTGGGCGATTAGATCAGCCTCGGCTGCCTTCAACTTAACTTCAATTGATGCGATCTCCTCTTTATATTTTTTATTTCTATAACTAGACCTGCTTGTAATTTGACCTCGCAGGAAAGCCTTTAAGGAGTCCCATACAACTGATATTGGAGCTGAATCTAAATCCACCCTCAGAAAACACTCAGTTTCCTGGGATAAGAAAGAGATCTCCTCTTCCTCAAAAAGTAGGGCTCGGTTGAAAGACAATGACCCAGTGAGACTGGGTGGTGGACATTCTAAGCCCAACAAGATGCCAGAATGGTCTGAAAGATGAGATGCCAAATAAGAGATTAAGAGATTTTTTTAACTCTACCTCTCAGAGATTGACTTATCAGCACATAATCAATTCTAGACTTCTGCCGATGCATAGGGTTTCTTTACGAGACTCCCAACTGCTGGCCTGATCTTTCTCTCCAAATATCATAGAAGGTGAATTGCTTCATCATCCCCAATCGAAAATCCCGAGACTTCGAAGGGACTATAGCTCTATTATTTGTTGATTTATCTAATAAGGGATTCAAGACGAAGTTAAAATCACCTGCTAGGACTACTGGTTCAGGAAAATCCAGCAAATGGGAGAAGATAGTCTTAAGAAAAGAGGGATCATCTTGGTTGGGTCCGTAATAGCCAACCAAGGTGAACTGGATCTCCAGAATAATAACTTTCACAATGAGCCATCTGCCACATGGGTCAACTAGCTGTGATAGGATACGAGCTCTCACTGATTTTTAAAATAAAATTAGCACACCTCAAATATTTGCTGACTGGCTTGTGCTGAGATATGAGCCAACCAATCTTTTATTCTTTAAGAAGGCTAACAGTCTCTTCTTTAAGCAAATGTGTTTCCTGGAGGACAATGACCTGCATGGGGAAATCCTCAGAATATTGCATAATCTTATCTCTTCTCGGTCTTATGCGCAGGTCATTGACATTCCAGGACAAAATCTGTATAGAGCTCAAGGCGGGTTAAACCAGCGGCCAGTTGCGAAGAGAGGAGATTGAAATAGCCAGCACCAGCACCCGATTCAACAGACTCCCATAGTTGTTGCTCTTAAAAATGAGATTAATGAGATTGATAAAAGGTGAATGAGGATTTTTTTTTTACCCCACTGCTCCCAACCCCGAACCCTGTGCCCCTCCCACCCCACCCCTGGAGAACCCTTAGCCCAATTATCTGGACAGATGTAGTCCAGAGAATTGCATCCCAGAGCAACCCGCTCCGCCCGCCTTAAACCAAATGTGAAAAAAAGGTAAAAGAAACCCTTCCAACAGTAAAAAACCATTAAGGGCCTTTAAGAAAGATAGGGGCGGGGAATGTAAACACTTATTATTATATATAAGACTCTTTCCTTTTTTTTTCTCCTTTCCTTTGTGTATTGTTGATCCCCATTTTTTTTCTCTTTTTTTTAAATTAATTTTCCTTCCCCTTAGTCTAGACTCTAATGTTTTTTTTTTTCTTTTTTCCCTTTCCCTTCCTTTCCAGTAATGAAAACAAAGTTTGTTTATTTTGTCTTCAGTTCCTGTTTACCATGCACAGATAACCACCTCCCACCTCCATTACGTATGATTTGCCTGATGCTCTAACTCCGTAATCATTATCTGATTATCGATTACGGTGATGTTGGAAGGGGGTGGGAGGTAAAACGAAAGAAAAAGGCAAACTGCTGGTAAAAGTGGATACAGTAACGAGACCCAGGTCCAGTTAGCTTCTTAAGGGCCCCCTTTGCTAATTATGTCAAGCAGCTCATCCGCCTCCTGAACTGATCTCAAGTGATGCATTTTATTATTATGCATAACTTTCAGGAAGGGAGGAAATTTTATCTTGGCTACCGCACCATACTTTTTAAAGTCATCCAACTTCCTTCCCAGCTCCCACTGCCTATCCAGTGTAAGCCTGAAAAGGTCAGAGCGGATTTCAAAAGAAAACTCCTTAGCCTTCAATGATTTCACTTTCAGTGAAAGTGAGAAAGTTAATTAGTATCTTCCTGGGCTTAGAACTATTAGGGTTTCTACGAAAGGGATCCCTATGCACCCTCTGAATGTCATGACTCAGAGATTCTTCTGAGTCCTCGAGCTGTAAGGAGGTCTTAAGTAAGGATACAATATAGGATGTGAAATCTGATCCTTCACTCCCTTCCGAGACATTCAGAAGACGTAAGTTGTTTCTGCAGACGTTGTTCTCCAAAATTTCCATTCTGTAACGGAGGTCAGCCCCTTCTTTCCTTAGCAATAAGATATCCTACTTTGCCATTCCAAGGTCTTCTTTTAGTTCACCCACATTGTTCTCTACTCTAGGGTTATGCTCCTAGAGTTCAGTAAATCCACCTTTTTGTCCAAAGATTCGTAAAAGTTTCTGATCTCTCCCTGATTGACTGCAGATACCGCAAAACTTTTCTTTATATCTTCGGACAATGTGCCAAAGAGAGCTTCCAAAGCTAAAGACGAAGATCCAGCCACCACTTGTCCCCCACAGGGATCGCTGTTAGAAGCAGCAGACGGCTGCAGTTGGGACTGAGTTTGGGTTTGATCCAGAGGGCTAGTTGTAGAGCTGGATTCGGTCACGGGAGGGTCTATGATTGTATTGGAATTATCCTGCTGGGAAAGCAGGTTTGTGGCAGACTCCATGATTTTTTCCAGCTACAGGAGTTATTGAGATATTAAAAGTAGCTGGGCTTTTCCTTAGAGCTTTGCCCTGTGTGATAATGTCCAGGACCTCTGGCTGGACCATAAAATATGAGCGCAATGAAGGGGTAACCTTGACTATAGTGTTTACGGAATTACTTTTAGACCTCCTGGGTTAAATAGATCTGCCTTTAACTTGGTATGTCTCAAAGGCAGAGCTGCTAGTTAAAGCAGAGGCAAAAGGAGCAAGAGGAGTGTCCGGCGACTTAGGAGAGCTGTATCCGCGTTTAATTTGTCATCAAACTTAGAGCTCTTGTTAGAATTGTCAGTGCCCTTGTTGGGGTAGTTTTTTACTGACGCCTTGACACATCCCGAACCAACCCCTGCGCTTCTTAGAGCCCCCTATAGGAGTGATGACCGGTTGTGATCCTCTCAAAAGTGGGGGGATATCCTCCTGAGGGGGTTGATATTCAGGGACTGAAGCCTCCTGTACATGCTGTATTTTCCGACTATCAGGATCCCTTTCCACTGCCCCTGTACCTGACTCCAACGTGGGCACAGAAATCACCGAAATCTTTTTGAGACGTTCCTGCTGGCTTCTCTGATCAGCCGTCTGGAAACAAACACTGATGCTGTCTCTGCCACTGCTCACTCGGAGGTGACCATGAGCGGCCACTCTGCAGCCCTTGCTGAGCTCCAGGGCGGCCTCAATCCAGCGAGATAGGGCAGAGAGGCATCTACCTGCCTCGCCACAACACATTCCCAACAGAAAACAGTGCCGATTTCAAAATCTGCTGCGGCAACACGCAGACTTCAGAAAAGAAAAGCCCAGGAAAACAGTAGGGCATAAGTCCGGAAAGCTATAAGGGAATCCAATAATTCATCTGCAAAAGCAAGAGCGGGAGCTCCGGGAGCAAACGGCTGCTAGCATGCAGACGCCATGTTCCCCGATGTCCAGAAAAATTCTCTCTTATCTTGAATTACACAACTAAGTTTTCAATGATTAATAAGATTTCCTTTGGGATGTTTGCCTAAGCATCCATCACATCCAATTAATGCATATTTTTCTTCTTTTATATTTATATATGAAACCCCGAAACCGGTCCTAGGATGCTTGGTTCCAGTCCAGGGAGGACCTGGCTTGGCAGTTGGGCTGGACTATTCCCATGAGGCACAGGGTCAAAACTGATTTGCATATGGCTGGGTTCAAACTGGAACGGCATGGTGAGCAAAAAACACTATGGATTTAGGCCCAGATCACTGTGCTGGGGTGAATGTATGACATTGTTCTGCATTCTGTCCATCAACTGTTGATTTTGCATTTGTCACCCAGAGTGGGAAAGGTATGCCCAGATGTGGGTCCCTTGCTCTCCATGCCACTGGAATAAAGCTATACTGGCTGAAGAGGAGTGAAACCCCGAAACCGGTCTTAGGATGCTTGGTTCCAGTCCAGGGAGGACCTGGCTTGGCAGTTCAGGCTGGACTGTTCCCGTGGGGCACAGGTTAAAGACTGATTTGCATATGGCTGGATTCAAACTGGAACGGCATGGTGAGCAAAAAAACGATGGATTTAGGCCCAGATCTCTGTGCTGGGTGAATGTATGACATTGTTCTACATTCTGTCCATCAACTGTTGTTTTTGCACACTTTTGTTGAAAGTCAAGCAAGAGAATGACCTTGCAACTTAGTAAATCTTCTTATTTTACATACATCGGGACGCGATCCGTCCCTCTGGGCCATTTTGGGATTTCCACGCGCTGGCTGAGGTCAGCGCTCCACTCGTTGCACGCTGCCGGTTCACTGCCTGCATTTAAAAGCCATGGCCCGGACGCGCAGCGGGCGCACCAATGCCGCGCCGAAGGCGCGACAAAGGCAAGACCGTCTGCGACCTTCCGTGTCCGACCGGGACCAGGGGTCACGAATTATGCCCAAATTGTTATTCCCCACACGCATGTAACACAATACTCTCCCGAACAACTGCTGAGCTTACGCGGTAAGACCGGCACTGATTGTAACTTTCTCTGTCCCTTAGAGGTTAACACCTCCTGCATATGTTGCAATTACCGTTTTAGTACTCATCTCTCGAATATTTCTAACAGTTCCATTATAGATGATTCCAGTTACCAGCAAAATTATGGATATCCTTCAAGTAAAAATAAAATTTATAATTTTTGGAATATTAATTGTCGCTCCCTCCCTAAACATAAGGAGGATATTTTTAATTTGTTGAGCAGCGAAGAGCCTGATGCAATTTTTTTAATAGAAACATGGGTAAATACAAGCTCAGGACCGGATGTGGCTACTGCCCTACCTGACAATTATGCCATAGTCAGAAAAGATAGAATAGGAAAGGAGGAGGCATTGCGATAATTTAAAAGGGGTTATTCATGTAAATTTGAGGATTTTCCACTTGTTGACTGTGAAGCTGCTCTTTTTAAACTCACTCTTACTGCCCAGTTTACCCTATCTGGGGTACTGATCTACCAACCCACAGGACCGGCCTGTTCTTGGGTGTCTTTACTTCCAGATTTGATAGCTCCTTTTCTACTTAAAACGGCTAACTTTACAGTCTTGGGTGATTTAAATCTTCATTTTGAAAATAATGAAGGTACTGCGAGTAGGGCACTGATTGCAGACCTCTCTGCAATGAATTTACTTCTCTGCAATAGTGGCCCAACGCATACAGCTGGTCACTTATTGGACCCTATTTTCTCTAACCTGTCTCATATTAACTGCCCACCCGGTCTTCCTTTAAGCTGGTCAGACCATTTCGCTGCCAAGTTTCAATATACAATCCTATTAAACCCGGTTCTACCATTACCTGGTACACATGCTCAGTCTAGGAACTGGGGAAAATTGGACATAGAAAAATTTAACCAAACAATGCCCCTAGCTTTGACCCTATATCACTTTCATCCTTGGAAATTCTTTATAATTGGATTTCTGAGGCAACTAAAGTTTGTCTTCCACTCTGCTTAAAAATTGAATAATCATTGTCCCCCTGCTCCCTGGTTTACAGAGCAACAATACATTGAAAAAAGTAGGTGTAAGGTCATGGAAAGATATTGGAGAAAGAATTACTCCCCTGAATCCAAATTCATATATAAAACTGCACTAAAAAAATATCAAGCTTTATGTAAAATAGCTCGAGCAGAGTATGTTTCCTCTACTAATTTAAGGGGACAGAATTGCTCTCGCACTCTGTTCTCTATGGTTAAGTAGTTAGCCGGTTCGGGCACGCAGTCTAGCTCTCCAAGTCTGGATGAATTGCAATGCAACACTCTCGCTAACTTCTTTATAAACAAAGTGGAGCAAATTTATCTGACACTAGATGGAACTAGTGCAATGACCCCCACTCAGTCCATCCCCTTTTTAGAACCCACTGTTGTTGTTGAACCTCTTACAAATCTAGAGAAGTGGGTGCCTCTTAATATTAGCTCTTTAAAAAAAATCCTAGCCAGTATTAAATTGGGCTCTCCTTGTGACCCTCTTCCGGCTTCTGTGCTCCTGCAATTTGAACAGTCATCCTTGAGAGTTGTTATGGAATTATTTAATGCCTCGCTTTGCGAGGCTTTGATGCCGCCTGTTTGGAAACATGCTATGGTCCTTTCTTTGCTGAAAAAGGCAGATGCGGGTCCCACCCAGCCAGCTAATTTTAGGCCCATTTACTTACTTCCTGTGTTTTCTAAAGTTTTGGAAAAACACGTAAACTCACAATAGTCCATGCTTGTTGAATCCTCTAATTTTTTACATTCCTCTCAGTCCGGCTTCAAAGCGAGGTTTTCAACTGAGACAACCCTTCTTGGCGTTACCAAAATGCGACAACGCTTGGATGCAGGCAATACAGTGGCCCTTTTATTGCTAGACCTAAGTCCCGCATTTGATACGATTTCTCATACCGTATTAATTAAGTCTTTACAATCTCTGGGCATTTCAGGATCTGCACTTGGTTGGTTGTCCTCTTTTTTCTCTAAAATACAGATCTTTGGGGCCCACAACATTGGCCTGTTGAAATGGGGCCTCTACCCTTGCCCTCCACTCAGGTCCGCAATCTGGGTTTCATTATTGACAATAAATTGTCTATGAAACAACATGCAGTAAAAACTGCAGGCACCTGTTTTACCATCCTTAAATGGTTAAAGAAAATCATTTGGATACTCCCTGCTGCTACCCAAAAGACTGTAGTCCAGGCACTTGTAACATCTCGACTGGATTACGGAAACATCCTCTTTTTGGGTGCTAACAGGGATATGTTGTGTAAGCTTCAGGTCGTGCAGAACTCTGCAGCAAGATGGTGGAAAATCGAACAAAATTCAAAGTCCTGAGATATATGTTTAAAATCAAGAACGGCACTGCACCTAAATACCTGCAAAACTTGGTAGGCCCCTATCAACCCTCTCGTTTGCTACGTTCTTCTACTCAAGAAAAATTTGAGATTCCTAGGATCAAACTTGTAAGAATAGGTGGTCGCTCTTTTTCCTACCTCGGTCCACTCTTGTGGAATTCTCGTCCTTCTTTGATGCGCAAAGAAACATTGTATTCTAATTTTCGTAAACAACTAAAAACTTGGCTGTTCCATCAATGATTTAATCAATGATTTTACCTTTTTCAGAGTCTCCTTCTAGGCTTGCGCTGGGAAACCCTTTTTGGGTAGCTGTGCTCATTATAAAAATAAATTAACATAACATAACATAACATCTAGTCCTTGTAATATCTTGATCTTCTGTTTAACACTTTTTTTGGTATATCCTCGTAAAACAATTCGTAATATGTCAATACATTCCTGTCGAATACCGCAAATACTGCTACAGTCCCACTTATATACAGGAGCTTTTGTATGCCTCCCTTGAACTTCTTTAGCTATTGCTTCTTCCACATTCCTAGCAACCATTTTTTCTTTCGGAACAGGAGAACTATCTTTCATGTCATAGCATAAGCCACAAGTATCAACTGCATGTACTAATGTGTTCTGTTGAAAATAGCTTTCTTTATTAAAAAAGGCTCAGCAATGGAAATATGCTTCCATTCACCTGTAAAAGGTTTACAAAAGTTACTTCTATTAACCTGTCTTTTTCTTTTGGTTTTGTCCTTCATAAACAACATTGTTTTATCCAATGTTCTCTTTCTCTTCAACATTAATCTAAATATTTTTCATTTCATTTCAAAAGCTTTATCTATTACACTTTCAATATGTTGCCTTTTCTTATAAGCTACTGATCTTTTAAAAATATTTTTTACAATCTTTCAATACATTTTTTAATACTCTACTTCTAAACATTCTTTTTCTTACGTCCTCATGTTCTTTTAGCCTTTTTGTTATGTGCATTGTTCTCCCATTAAATAATGTTTTTTAACATCTCCATTCCCATTTTGCTTCTCATTTGTTGTAAAACATTTCTTTTTCTTTTGTACATTTTCCACTTTTTTTAACGTTTGAATAACTGTTTTGAGAAACTGTTTAGTTCTCTTATTAGAAGTCTTTTTTTTCCTGTATCATGTTTTGTGCTTCATCAAATTTCCTCTTTTCACATTTCACGAAGTGGTACTGTGTTTTTTCTTGTCTTCTCTTTTATTCTTCTCTTGCCATTCTCAATTTTTGTCCCCAATAAAAGTAGATATCTAAAAATCAAAGATTAGTTTTAATAGTTTGTTCAGTAATTTTGTACTTTAGAAATAATTTATATAATTATTATAATAATGAATAAGCAGTTGCTTTCCTTTGTATTGGCAATCTCTCCATAATAACTAAATATGTAGGATATCGTAACTTTACACATTAGCAAACCTGTCACGAGAGCACTTAGACCTTTACACAGTAACATGCTCTTTAAAATTTGACTAGTCCCAACATTGTGAGCAGTCGATAAATAGTGAATCTGCAAGAGAAAAATGAGGGTTTGGCAGAGGGATTAGTGATTCGGCTACTTCATATGAGTCTGTTTAAAGGTACACTTGAAGTAGGCCATATAAATTCAGGTGTTTGCTTGAAATGGGAAGTGCAATCTGTCAAGTTTAAAGGTCTGCATGCTCTTGTGATTGAGGTATGTGTGTTCTTGTACAGGTATTCTCATCCCTGTTATGCGTCTGAAAATGCTAGACACCTGAAACACAGGTATACAACTATTTGTATGATTCTTTTTATGTATCATGCCTCAAGCAAAAGGCACAGAAAAAGGCATGCATGTGTTCATAATCATGGTGAGACTTACAACAGTGACATGCGAAGGGTTGCTGTTTCAAATGTGGCTTCAGTTTGCACCAACTGCTCAGAATGTCGGGCCTAGACAAATTTAAAACAGCAACCCTTCCCATGTCACTGTTGTAAGTCTTACCATGTTTCTGAAGGCAAGCATGCGTCTGTCTCTACCTTTTGCTAGTGGCACGGACATAAAAAGAAACATGCAAATAGTTGAATACCTGTGTTTCACAGTGTATGCTCTCTAAATTTGTGTAGAAGAAAGTGTATGTATTTCTTTCTGCTCATACAACAGGGCACCTGGGTACTGAACAGTCTATTCGAAGAGCTCTATACCACCTACAGACATAAGACATGACTTGCCTGTGTGAGCAAATGACAGAGCACAACTGACAAGATGTCTTCAACTGTAGCAACAGCCACCAGGTTTTCAATTTACCATCTTCATTTCCATAACACTTGTGAGAATACACCTACAAGTAGACACTTACCTCAGTCACAAGAGCAAGCAGACCTTTAAACTTGACAAACTGCTCTTCAAATTTTAACTAGACACCTACATTTATATGGCCTACTTCAAGTGTACCTTTCCAGAAACTCATATGAAGTACCCTAATCACTAATGCCTCTACCAACATGTCTTTAAGCTCACTTTTATCTTGAGCTCCAGTTTTCAGCAACTGCTTAGAATGCTGGGCCTAGCCAAATTTAAATCAGCAGCCCTTCCTATGTCACCATTTTTCTGTAGGCATGCAAGTGTCTGCTTGTGCCTTTTCGTAGTGGCATGAGACACACAAAGAAACATACAGATTGTTGAATACCTGTGCTTCACAGTGCATGCAATCTACATTTGTGTAGAAAAAAGAGTATGTATTCATTTCTGCTCATAAAACAGGGCACCTGGGTATTAAACAGTCTCATCCCTTCAAAACGCTAACAGAATGGATGGGAGGACACAGCTATGTTTTCTGTGGCAAAAGCTATGCTGAACACAGAGGTATCTTTTTTGTCCTCATATGCAACCTTAGAGGAAAAAGGTAAGGATCACAACCAGGGGGTGTTTAGGTAGAAAGGATATTACAACACCACCATCAGGCTTTAGAACCTTTTACCGACCTTTTCCTTTCCAAACCAGTATTTGGAAAGGAGATTGTAGCAACCACCACTATCCTCAGCAACCACTAGAAGAGGTTATCTTAATCCTTGGACTTTCTCTTATGCTCTACCCTCCCCTTACTTTTCGACATACTATACAAAATTCCAGGCAACAAACATTTTAAAGTGAAAAAAGGTGCCCGCAATCTTTCTCTCTTAATAGACCTCATTTGGCAGTCAAGTCTAGCTATATGACCAATGGAGGCCTTCCATCCCTCACACGTCAGATGTGTTTCTGAAATCCGTTTTAAACAGATCTCTCACCATGCAATAACAATCAAGATAAACATTAGTTGAGCTCTTCTCCTCTCCAGACTTACCATTTCCCCATGCAGCGTTCCAAAAATGACTAGAGAGAGACTTACCGGAATATTTATTCCCATAATTTTAGTTAGTACCTCCCCAACTTCTTGGCAAAAAGACTGGATAGCCAGACACTGCCAGAAGAGATGAACATCACCCGCATTCTCCAAGGCACATTTCGGGCACTGCCTCTTCTTGCCATCCCCCATCTTTGCTAGCTTCTTTGGGGACCAGTACGTGGAGTGTAAGTGGAGCAGACTTCACTGCAGACCAAAGCATAAATGTAGATACTTGCCACAGTTGAGTTACATCGCAGCCCGACATGTCCAGCCTCCAGATCTCCTCCGGCGAAGCCCGGGAAACATCCTCCTCTTGTACCAAAGCCCAATACCATCTGGCTACTTCTCTCTTGTATGTTTGGGCACTTTGTATCGCATCTTCGATTTCCAGTTTTTGCCCCCAGTTCATCTGGGCTCAAGACCAGCCCACAAGCGGATAGTATTTGAATCTGGAAATTCTAGATGCCGTGAGTATGCTTAATTTTTCCAATGTTAGTAACACCCTTTCATCAGCTATCTGGCCCAACCTCTCAATTCCTGCCACCAACAAAGGTAGCACTAGATTATCTTGCAAATATGGTGGAGTCCCTGGGGAATTCCATATTGGAGCTTTGGCACTATAGTAAGGGATTTCCAATACTTTTTTAACTTGTATCCAAATTTTACATACCGCAATAAGTATTTTAAACTTTACTTTTTTTTTTTTAAATGCTTGGGATGGTCAAATTTGTATAAAAAAAATCCCTTCTTCTGCTAGGTTGTTAGGGTCCTTAAGTATGCTGGGATGGAGTTAGAGTCCATTAGCAGCTTCCTTATGTTCTTTAATGCAAAAGCCGAGTAGTACATTTGAAAGTCTGGCAATGCGATGCCACCATCAATTTTCTTTTTCCTGAGCTTCTTCCACGCAATTCTTATTCTCTTACAAACAAAGCTACTTATTTTGCTCTGTAACTTTCTAAACCTTTCTGGTTTGAAGTGTAGTGGTAGGGAATTAAAGAGAAAGGTACATTTCGGTAAAATCACCATTTTTACAAGGTTGGTTCTTCCCAGAAAGGATATAGGGAGAGCTGCCCAAGAGATTTTTAGTTTCTATCATAAGTCTATGAAAGTCCATCCAAATTTTTAACCACCCGGATTCCCAAATATCTAATTTCAGCTTTTTCTAAAGAGATGCCCGATGGCTCATTACAGGACATAAGTTCGTTTTTTTCTTCATTAACCAGATTTCCTGAAATGTTTCCAAAGTCGGCTGCTATCTGCATTATTATTGGCAGTGAAGACAGTGGGTCTGTAGTGTAAATTACTAAATAGCCAGCATATAAGGCTTCCTTCTTTATCCATCCAAGATAATGGAAGGGGAGAATTCTACATTCTGTTCTTAATCTTCTGGCCAGGGGCTCTATGTATATATTAAAAAGTAGCAGAGATGGCGGGCATCCCTGTCTCGTACCCCTACTTATCTCAAAAGATGATGTTAGTGAGCCACTGACCAAAATCCTTGCTACTGGTGCTTGGTAAATATTTGTAACTGCCCTAAGGAAATTTCCCCCTAATCCATTTCCCTCCATTACCTGATATAAATATGGCCAACTGACTCTATCAAAAGCCTTGGATGCGTCGACCAATATTATAGTTAAAGGTCTTCCTGTGACCAAGGCAATGTCAATTGCTCCTACCAGGTCATGTGTCAATTCTGCTAATTGTCTTCCCCTCATGAAACCTTTCTGATTTTCATAGATTATTCCTCCTAGGACATTATCCAACCTTTTGGCGAAAAGTTGTGTGAAAGTTTTATAGTCCGAATTTAACAGAGATATTGGTCTATATGCTTCACATTTAGTCAGGTGCTTATTAGGTTCGAGTATTAATGTTATTATTGCCTCGTTCTATGAAGGCGGCAGAGGGCAATGTTCCATATAAATCCCGTTTACCAGCTTTAGTAGGTGAGGAGTGAGTTCCACCCTTAATACCTTATATATTTCATTTGGCAACCCATCCAAACCAGGGGCCTTCCCATTTTGAAGATTGTTCATGATCTTATCTATTTCTTACTTCGTTATTTCCTGGTTTATGGAAACATTTTGATCTACACTTAGACTGGGGGGGGTTGTCTTGTTGTAACCATTTTTCAATCTCACTCTGCATTGCTGCTGCATCCTCTGAGTACACTTCTTGGGAAAAAATGAAGAAGGCTTCCCCAATAGCTCGATCTTCTGTACATCTCTTTTTGGTCTCATTGTTTACTATCTCTTTAATTTAATTTCTTAAGCTATCTTGTCTCACCGTCCAAGCTAGTAAATTCCCACACCCCTCTCCATATGTGTAATGTTCCAGCTTACTGGACCTCCACCTCCTCTGCACTATCCCTTCCAGATATTCTCCTAGAGTATCCTTAGCCTCCCTTAGCTTATTTTGCAGCTCCAGGACATTAACTGGGTTCGTAGCAGCAGTTAACCTCTCCTGGATTTCCTCAATACTAGTTTCAAAATTCAACAGTTTATCCTACCTAACTTTCTTTTATATGCTGCCAAACTTATTAACCTGCCGCAGATAAAGGCTTTATAGGCAGTGTTCATTGAGACTACAAAATTCAATCATATTGGCCCTCAAAGTGCCTGTAACATCCATATCTCCTAGGAGAGTTCTATTTAGGGTCCATCTAGCCTGGGCTGGGGAAATGCCTAGCGAAATCTCTAACTTTATGGATGCATGGTCGGATAAGTGTATTGGCTGGTGCGCTATTTGAATAATTTTTTTTTTATTTGCCATCTATCAGAAATAGGTCAATTCTAGAGGCATGCAAGTATTTTTTGTTCTGGAAAGTATTTTCTCTTTTCCGTCCCTCTTTTAATTTTCAGGCGTCTACTAACCCCAAGTTTTTAATACGTTGATGTAGACTATCCCTCATTCTGGGGGAGTGCATTATAGATTTAACAGTGGATTTATACAGGGCTGGGTCTAGTAGAGTGTTAAAATCCCCACCCATTGTTATTAGAAAACTTGTTCCCAAAAGTTGCTTATATACCTCCTTGAGCGGGATCGGGTTATCTATATTAGGGCCATATTATCCTACGAAGGAGTACTCAAAACTGTGTATTTTAGTATTACAAATCAACCACCTACCCCCTGGGTCAGTAAGGATGTTTTCTACCCTGACTCTTGCCAAGGCATTGAAAATAATAGCTATCCCCTGAACATTGCATGTTTGGTTGGTACATGCAAATTGTGTAATCCATTTATTCCCCTTAAGAATACCGTCCCATTCCTCTTGACGCAGATGTGTCTCTTGCAGTATTATAATGTCATTTTCTGACTGTTTAAGTAATTCCAATATTTTCGTTCTCCTATTCTTGACCCTTAGCCCATTCACATTCCAGGTTAATACCCTCCAAATATAAACCTTTCTACCGTCTGTTTGCATCAGCATATATAATCGGCTTCCTACCCCTACAAACCTTTAGTCTTCTTGTGCACATGAGGCCTCTAAACAATTTTGTTGATTTTTTCCCTATTTTTCTCCCACACCTGTGTTCAATCAAGCTAAAAAAAAGTGAAAAAACCTTGCCCCCCACCCTACCCACCCAGGGGAACCCTCCCTTTCTCCAAGTTGGGTAATACATTATATCCTCTGAGTTTCTTTGCTTCAATCACGTTCTATAAGCCTTTCTGAGCCTTTTTCTGTGCAACCAAAACCTCTGCCTCAGACACCTCTTTGATGTTATACATCTTATTATTCCAAATGACTTTCAGCAATGCTGGAAATTTTAACTGCGCATTTGCTCCCAAAGATCTCAGTTCCTGTATATGTCTTCCTAGTTCCCATTGGCGAGTTTGGATGACTTTTGCTATGTCAGATTTTATAGTGAAAAACCAATCATCCTTTTTAAATTGCTTTGCTTTGAATGCCACTGTCAAGATCATTTCTTTAATCATAAAAGAACGAAAATTTATCAGTATTTTTCTTGGTTTTACTTTGCCCTGGTTTCTCTTAAAAGGGTCCCGGCGCACTCTCTGTAAATCCATTTCTAAGTCCTGACCTACAGTTTCAGGGATAAATTCCTTTATTAGATTGATAACAATTTTTTTTATATCCCCTCCTTATATGCCCTCTGGGATATTTGAACATAAAGGTATTGACAAAGACCTAGGTTTGCAAAATGTGGATATTAAATGGTTTGCACATAGAAGGTTAAAGTGCAACCAATAGCTGCTTTTCGCTAAAACCTTTTGCCCTCTCCAACCCTCTGACCTCATGAGTGTGCACTGTGGATACCTTTGCACAACTGATGTCGCTTTTTCCTCACTCTGTCTTTGTATTACTCTAATATATGCCAAAGACAGAAATGGAAGTGGTCAAATCAATTCTGTCCAGAGATTGAGAAGGCTAGTAAGAATGTTAATAAAGCTGTTTCTGCTTACCTCAGAGACCATAGGATGGGCTCCATCTATGACAACAAGCTACATTTTGATTTGCACGACATCTACAGAAGTGATGGAGTTCACTTCACAGATGAAGGCAACTGTGTTTTTTAACAACCTTAAACTGTGCATCCGCATTTACATATAGCTGCAACAAAGCCATAATTAGCACAACGGCTCTTTTTAGAGCCACCCTATAACCCAACAGTGAAAGATATATATTTTTAACATTTTTACTGTGTTTAAATATTTTCTGGTTTCGCAAACCTGTCGCAAATTTGCAGAACAAAAGCACTAATTCAATGTACAAGACATTTCACTTTTCAAGTTTAACTTTTAATTTATATTTTTTATATTATTTTAAGTCAATTTTAATGTGACTATCAGCTTCAATCTCATTACCTCCATAAAAAGTTCACAACTGCATCACTGCCTTCTGAATTATATACTATTTAATTATTTATTTAAGGTGGATGAATGCACAACAACCTTACACACTGAGAGCTGTGACAAGGTTGTGACTCCTACTCTGCGAGAAAAAAATTATTACTTAATGCTCCCCACTTCCATAGGCCTATTTTGGCCCTGGGGACCCCATCCAGGAGGCCTAGTCTTTTTTTTAATATTGATTTTTCTATGAGGGAGCCCCCCCAGGCTATTTTCAGCTCGGGACCCCATCTTCAGGGCCATCCTATTCCTTTCCAAAAACATTCTAAAGTGGGGAGGTGGGTTGAGTGGCCCCTCTCCTGGACCATTTTCGGCCCCGGGGACCCATCCCCAGGGGAATGGCCACAAAATTGGGAACCACAAGGTGAGCCTCTATGCCTCCACGGTCCCTGCCGGTTCCCGCCTCCTGCAGCAGCCGGAATTGCTTTTGGGCAGAGGTAGCAGCAAACATGCAGCTCCCTTTGTCCAAAAGCAATTCTGCTCCGCTTCATGGAAACAAGAGTAGCTTTTCTGCTCTCGCTTCCATGAAGCAATGCAGAAGTTTGCTATGGCATGGCAGGAGTAGTGTTCCCACTATACCATAGCAAACTGTAATGTCCCGGGGCTGGGCACCCCAGGACATTGCTGGATCTGGCCCTAAGGGGTGGCAGACCCCAGGGCCATGGAGGGGTCTATGAGGGGGGCTGCATGTCCCCCTCCAACATGTGTGTGGCCCTGGGGACGTGGTGGTCACTGGGGCCAGGGGGCCCCAATGGACCCCCACATTTAATTCATGTATGCCCCGAGGTGGTAGTGTGGCTGGGCTTGAGCCCCCCACACTTTAGTTTTTGCTTAGAGCCCTGGGAGGTGGTGGCCCCTGCATTTAATGCATTTAGCCCTGGGGAGTTGGGGGCCCCCGGGCTGCTTGGGAAGGGGCAGGAGCCCTCACATGCCTTTTTTATTAAAAAAAGCCCCCGGAGGTGGTGGTTCCCAGGACTGCGGGGGACTGCGTGGCCCCCCGATTGCAAGAACATAGCCCCGGGGAGGGGGACATGGTGGTCCCCGGGGCTGCAGGTGGGAAGGAGCCCCCCACAATTGTTTTTTTATAAAGATCCAGGGAGGTGGCCATCCATGGGGCTGCGGGGTGCCTGCATGGCCCCACACAGTTAATACACATAGCCTGGGGAGGTGGGGCTCCCCAGGGCTGCGGGGACCCCTGCATCTATTAACATTTTTGCCCCCCTGACATGCCCCACCCGGGGGTCTAATTAAACTAAGCGCGGGAGACCCAAAGCGGCTCCTGCTGAAAATGTAAACAAATTACTTTTTAGGAGGCCCACGGGGTGCCTGTGGGACCCCTTGAGCAGGCCTAGGGGGTCAGGGTGTTTCTACCCTGCCCCCTTTTCTTTAAAAAAATGTTTTTTACCTTGTTTGATGTGACTCAGTTCAACCAAGTAACAAGATGGCTGCCAACATTTCCTGGTTGGAAATGTAGGTGGCCAATGAAATTACAGGCTCGTGCTCGGCAAGGTTTGCCGATCCATCACGTCCCTAGATATATAATTTGAAATTTCTTTTAATTTCTTAGGAACTACTGAACGGATTTACACCATTTAACAAAATGAACGCTTTCTGAACTAAGAGCTACCTTTTGCCAAATTTGGTGTAATTCCGTTCAGAAGTTCGGGCTGTAGCCTTGTGTAAAGTTCCCTATGGAAATTAACATGGAGAAAAAAAACCTTTTTTTTGGCACCTGCTTGACGAATCACCCTGAAACTTTCAACACAGTAGCTGAAGTGAGCGGGCCATTAGTTTTGAGAATTTCACGAAGATTCGTCAAACTGCGCCAAACATATTGGCAAATCAAAAAATGCTTTTCCTATGGAAAGTAGGTTCTAACTATAAATACCTACATAGTTTTATATATAAACTACTTTTGTTTCGGCAATAACTTTGAGGCCACATGATGGATCTTCACAAAATGTACACAAACCTTCCCCTTTTTGGTTCAGCTGCTGTGATTCGGGGTAATTCGTTAAGCGAGGTCGAGAAAACAGGGGGCTCCCAAAATGCGTTTTGCCCATTTTATGTCTTTGGGGATTACTCTTTTCTTTTTTAACACAAACATAGCCCGAACTGCTGAACGGAATTACACACAATTTGGAAGAAAGCTAGATGTAGGTCCAGAAAGGGTGCTTTTTGTGATTTGGTGTAAATCCGTTCAGTAGTTTTTGAGATATTTAATTAAAAAAATATAGATATCTAGGAGCCCAACAGCCTACTGAAACCCTACTGATTTATGATTGCCAAAACTTTAACCAGTAAGCGTTGCCAGCCATCTTGGGAATCGGTTGAACTGAGTCCCACACAATTATGATAAGAAAAGAAAAGGTGGCAGGGTAGAAACACTCTGACCCCCTAGGCCTCTTGGGGGGCCCCACTGGGATCCCTTCGGGGCAAAAAAAAGCATTTTTTAAAATAGTTCTGCTGGATCTGCAGATCTTTTGAAAAAAGCCCCAAGGTGGGCCGAATCCTGGGGGTATGCCAAAAATAAAGAAGGGGGGCGCATGGGACCCACCTCCTAGGGTTTAATTAAGTTCCGGGGACCTCCACCTCCTGGGTTTTTTCAATTGTATTATGCAATGGCGCTTGTACTACATCCCCTCCCCCCCCGGAGACCACCACTTACTAGGCCTTATTTCTTCAATAAATGGAAGCTCTTGGACCCCCTTCCAGCCCCAGAAACCACCACCTCCTCAGGGCTTTTCAATACAAAATGTGAGGGGGCTGTGAGGACCCCCTGCAGCCCTAGGGGCTACAACCTTCCCGGTACTTTAACTGTCATTAGGGGGAGGGCCATATGGACCCCCGCAGGCCCCGGGAACCATATAGATTGAATGCGGGGGCCTTATGGACCCCACAGCCCCAGGGACCACCACCTCCCTGGGGCAACTTCTAACACGGGACAGGGCCTCCCATTGCAAAAGATGGCTCTGAGGACCACCAACACACAGGGCATGTTCCGCAATTTCCCTGGTTGCCCACCCCAGGACATTGCTGTTTGCTATTGTTTGCTCCTGCAAAGCCATAGACAACACTGTGCTGCTTTGAGTAAACGAGTGCGGAAAATGCTCTCACTTGTGGCAGAGCAGAATTGCTTTGACCGATTTGCATGTTAGCAGCTCCCTTTGTGTCACAGCAATGTTGGCTCACACAGGAGGAAGTGAGCTAGCAGGAACCATGGGGGCCCCTTTCCCTTATTTATTTTTTTAAAGAATGGAAAAAAACTCCTGGCACAGTGGTGGTTTGGGGATGAAGTCCCCTTAGATACTGAGGGTCCTTGGGGTCCAGGAACCCCTTCTGATACTTCCAGTAACTCCCTGACAGCGGGATTGCTGAGAAGACTTGGAGGCCATGTGGCCATATGCCCTTTCTCTACAAATAAGGAAACATGCCTCCTGGTTAGGGAATGAGTTCCACTTTACTTCTGAGAACCTCAGGACTAAAGTGGACTTCTTCTCCCAACCAGTAGTGTGCCAGGAGCTACGTTTGCAGAGTGGTCGAGAAGGGGGCGTGGTCTCGGAGGACCTCTCAGCAATCCTGCTGTATGGGACTTACTGGAGGCAACAGGAGGGGTAGTTGGCCCCCAAGGATGTCCTTGGGGGCCAACTACCCCTCCTATTATCTCCAATAAGTCCCACACAATGGGATTGCTGAGAGGTCTTCGGAGCCCACACCCTCTTTCTCCACCACTCTGCAAATGCGCCTCCTGGTACACTTATGGTTGGGGGATGAAGTCCACTTAACTCCTGAGGGAACTTGGGGGCCAACAAGCCCTCCTGGTACCTCATGTAAGGCCTTCACAGCTGTATTTCTGAGACTACACCTTAAAAAAGCATTCAAAATGCGATAGGTCTCGTATTTGCTTTAGTTAGAGCTATTGGCATTGTAAATGACAATGGGGCAGATTTATGTTTCCTGGCGCATCCCTGCAAATCAGCAGGGATGCGCCAGGAAAGATGCGTCACACAAGTTTACCCTTGCGCTACCACAGATGCACCGCATTTACAATGCAGCGCATCGTGGTGCAAGGATAAACAGATGCGTGACGCATCTGATGGCGTAAGGACGGCGCATTGCTGGAGTCGTGTTGCAAGCACGACGCAACTCCAGCAATGTTTAGGGGCTGCCCATACCTTACATGCTGCGTCATGCCTTAAGCCTGCTTCAAGCAGGCGCAAGGTTTTGACGCAGCAGCGTCGGAAAAGTGACTGAGTGAAATCTTGTAGATTTCACTGCGTCACTTTTCCGAGACTTTTTCCGCTGGAACGCCCACCCTGCATACATTAAACCTGACGCAGGTTTAATGTGGCGCAGGGCTTTACAACGTGACGCATCTCCATAGATGCGTCACGATGTAAATAGGGCGCAACGTGGCGCAGGGTTTACGCTGCCGCTGCGTCACAAAAGTGACGCAACGGCGGCGTAAAATTGGCGCAAGTCTAACATAAATCTGCCCCAATGTTTTTTACCCACATGTGTTATGTTGTATGTATGTGGTGTGCAGTGAAATTATTTGGGTTGAGTTAGAATTGCAGAATTGTTAGTTGTGGAAATGTGTGGTGTGAAATTGTGTGGTGTGGATTTGTGAGGTGGAATTATGTTACATGTTGTGCAGTGGAAATATATGGACAGTAATTATGTGGTATTGACAAGCATCCCCAGGCCCGCGTCTGTGCTCTTACCTCCCCAGCCCGCTTCTGTGCTCTTACCTCCCCAGGCCGCTTCTGTGCTCTTACCTCCCCAGGCCGCTTCTGTGCTCTTACCTCCCCAGCCCCCTTCTGTGCTCTTACCTCCCCAGGCCGCTTCTGTGCTCTTACCTCCCCAGCCCCCTTCTGTGCTCTTACCTCCCCAGCCCGCTTCTGTGCTCTTACCTCCCCAGGCTGCTTCTGTGCTCTTACCTCCCCAGGCCGCTTCTGTGCTCTTACCTCCCCAGCCCGCTTCTGTGCTCTTACCTCCCCAGGCCGCTTCTGTGCTCTTACCTCCCCAGCCCGCTTCTGTGCTCTTACCTCCCCAGCCCGCTTCTGTGCTCTTACCTCCCCAGGCCGCTTCTGTGCTCTTACCTCCCCAGGCCGCTTCTGTGCTCTTACCTCCCCAGGCCGCTTCTGTGCTCTTACCTCCCCAGGCCGCTTCTGTGCTCTTACCTCCCCAGCCCGCTTCTGTGCTCTTACCTCCCCAGGCCGCTTCTGTGCTCTTACCTCCCCAGGCCGCTTCTGTGCTCTTACCTCCCCAGGCCGCTTCTGTGCTCTTACCTCCCCAGGCCGCTTCTGTGCTCCCTCCCCAGCCCGCTTCTGTGCTCTTACCTCCCCAGGCGCTTCTGTGCTCCCTCCCCAGCCGCTTCTGTGCTCTTACCTCCCCAGGCCCCTTCTGTGCTCTTACCTCCCCAGCCCGCTTCTGTGCTCCCTCCCCAGGCCGCTTCTGTGCTCTTACCTCCCCAGCCCCCTTCTGTGCTCTTACCTCCCCAGGCCGCTTCTGTGCTCTTACCTCCCCAGCCCCCTTCTGTGCTCTTACCTCCCCAGCCCGCTTCTGTGCTCTTACCTCCCCAGGCCGCTTCTGTGCTCTTACCTCCCCAGCCCGCTTCTGTGCTCTTACCTCCCCAGGCCGCTTCTGTGCTCTTACCTCCCCAGGCCGCTTCTGTGCTCTTACCTCCCCAGCCCGCTTCTGTGCTCTTACCTCCCCAGGCCGCTTCTGTGCTCTTACCTCCCCAGGCCGCTTCTGTGCTCTTACCTCCCCAGGCCGCTTCTGTGCTCTTACCTCCCCAGGCCGCTTCTGTGCTCTTACCTCCCCAGGCCGCTTCTGTGCTCCCTCCCCAGCCCGCTTCTGTGCTCTTACCTCCCCAGGCCGCTTCTGTGCTCTTACCTCCCCAGGCGCTTCTGTGCTCCCTCCCCAGCCGCTTCTGTGCTCTTACCTCCCCAGGCCGCTTCTGTGCTCTTACCTCCCCAGCCCGCTTCTGTGCTCTTACCTCCCCAGCCCGCTTCTGTGCTCCCTCCCCAGCCCGCTTCTGTGCTCTTACCTCCCCAGCCCGCTTCTGTGCTCTTCCCTCCCCAGGCCGCTTCTGTGCTCTTACCTCCCCAGGCGCTTCTGTGCTCCCTCCCCAGCCGCTTCTGTGCTCTTACCTCCCCAGGCCGCTTCTGTGCTCTTACCTCCCCAGCCCGCTTCTGTGCTCCCTCCCCAGGCCGCTTCTGTGCTCTTACCTCCCCAGCCCGCTTCTGTGCTCTTCCCTCCCCAGGCCGCTTCTGTGCTCTTACCTCGCAGGCCGCTTCTGTGCTCTTACCTCCCCAGCCCGCTTCTGTGCTCTTACCTCCCCAGCCCGCTTCTGTGCTCCCTCCCCAGCCTATGCTCGAGTTGTTGTCATCCTACATACATTTCCTGAACAGTGCAGAAAATAAACACGCACCGTAAATATATAAACGGAAAACTATATTAAGTGAAGTCAATGTATCCCTCAGAAGATAAACATCTGCTATATATTATTACCACATCTGTCCAAAGCAAACAGTTACCGGACGTTCACACACCCATGCACACACGTGGCTTTTGATCCGTGCCTTCTGTGCTGACAGCATCGCTAGGAAGAGTTTGGAAAAGAATAGCCACCCGCATTGGTATTTTTAACATATAGCAAAAGCTGTATGATTGTTTTTAAGGAAGGGTTTTTGTATCCAGTGGCTGCTAATGGTTCCTCTCAAGCAGACCGGGCTGGACATAAAGTGTCTTTCATTTCAGCAAATCTGCAGGATTCCGCGCCCTGTACTTGTACTCGACCTGTGTTCGAAAGCGGCTGGTACCTTCCATTTAGGTCGAAACTGTATTTATTTGCCAGAGTTTTGGGGTGCATGTCATCTACTCTGGAAACACTTAACAGCAGATACACCAAATAAAAAGTTAATACAGTCACCTTTTATGTTTTGCAGTTAGGAGCATTTCACGAAATGTAACTTTACATGCTTCAAGTACCATAGTGAATCAGAGATCTGGGGTTCAGGGGTACAAACACAGATGGGCTCTTTCTTCTTTCATTGACAATAAATTGAGTGACATTGACTTGGCTTCAGCTCTATGCACTATGGAAACATGTATTAAAGCCGACATTTGAAGCTGGGCCTGTTGGACTTTGAGCGGACACAGTCAAGAAATACTGTGTATTCAATCAATCAATCAATCATGACATTTGTATAGCGCGCTACTCACCCGGAAGGGTCTCAAAGCGCAGGGGGAGAGGGGTCCGTTACTGCTCGAAAAGCCAGGTCTTGAGTTGCTTCCTGAAGGAGAGGTGGTCTTGGGTCAGCCGAAGGTGGATGGGGAGGGAGTTCCAAGTCTTGGCTGCCAGGTACGAGAAGGATCTTCCTCCGGCGGTGGCTCTGCGGATGCGTGGGACGGCGGCGAGGGCGAGGCTGGTAGACCGTAGCTGTCGGGTGGGCGTGTAGAAGGTCAGGCGGCTGTTGAGGTACTTGGGGCCCAAGTCGTGGAGAGCCTTGTGTGCGTGGGTGAGGAGTCTGAACGTGATTCTCTTGCTGACGGGGAGCCAGTGCAGGTCTCTCAGGTGGCCGGAGATGTGGCTGTGTCGGGGGATGTCCAGGACGAGTATTGTGACCACCGCCTGTACACACAACTTGTATGTAACACTGAACTGCATATATATGTCATAACATCCATTGTGCAGTTTCACTACTTGGTAAATTTTTCATAAACAGGATGTGTGTGTGTACTCGCTTACAAGATAGTTGTCATTGTGTGCACCTGATATGTGTATGTCTGTGAGCCTGTCGTTGAGTGTACCCTCTTTTCAGGGCTGCAGGTGGCTGTACACACATCTCACATGCAGTGCATGGCCTTGACATTACCAGGTCTCCTCTCAGTGTGTGTGATTGTCCCCTAGTCTAGTGTTCAGGTCCTGGCATGTCACTATGTCGTCAGTGTTGCATACTTGATATCCCATGCAGTGCACCTATTGACACGTCAGTGAGCATGCTCTCAGTGCAAGATAGCACACACATCACACGTGCGCCACCTTGGGATGCTGGGGTAGTGTAGATTTCTGATTACCATATATATAGCGCGGCTCCTCTGTTGTGCCTCACACGTGACAGGATCTGATGTGCGCTGTGGTTTCCATTACCCAGTGAGGGTAGGAGGGGGGCGCCTGCACCATCAGGATGTAGGGTGCTGCTGTCCCCTGAACTCTCTGCTCCAATTACCACTAGTGCAAATTCCAGGGGCGCGTGCAAAGATGTCCTCGTGGGAACCAGTCTTATACCAGGATGCACCCTTCCCTTGTGGACAGGGGGCGTGTTTGCAGAGTGGTGTAAGGAGGGGGCGTGGCCTCCGGCCATCCTGTCTTTTTCTTTTCTTCTTTTTTTTAGAAGGTGGCTGTGTAGCCCCCTTCTTTTTCTATTTTTTTGGCCCTGGTGACCCCATCCCTCAGGGCCTGCCCCCAATTTTTATTTATAAAAATAAATAAATCGGGAAGGGGGCCGCGTGGCCCCCCTTCCGAGGCCATAATTTGCCCCGGGGACCCCATCCCCCGGGGCATGGCCCTTTTTTAAATGAATTTTTGAATATTTTATGGAGGAGGGATGCGTAGCCCCCCTCCTCTGGCCACTTTAAGGCCTCGAGGACCCCACTCCCCGGGGTCGGCCATTGATTTTTTTTATTTCTGGGTGTAGGGGTGCCGCGTGGCCCCCCTCCCAGGACACTTATGGCCCCAGGGACCCCATCCCCCAGGGCCTGGCCTCTTGTTGGGGACCGTGGGAGAGTCCCCAATCCCCCCACGGTCCCAGCCAGCTCCCCGCTTCCTGCGGGAGCCGGCATTGCTTTTCCACATGAGGAGCAGCTAACATGTTGCTCCCCATGTGGAAAAGCAATCTCCTTTGCTTCATTGAAGCGAGAGCAGGTTTCCCTACTCTCGCTTCATTGAAGCAAAGCAGTTTGCAATGGCAGGGTGGGAGCCGCGAGGCTCCCGCTCTGCCATTGCAAACAGCAGTGTCCCGGGGGTGGTCACCCCGGGACACTGCAGGAGCCAGCCCTGGGGGGTGGCGGTCCCCAGGGCCTGTACAAGGCTCCAGGAGGGGGTGCCACGCAGCCCCCCCACATGTTAAAGTTGCGCCGAGGGGTGGCGGTTCCCAGGGCTGGGGGGGCCTAAGTGCCCCCCACCCATTTTTAAGTTGCCAAGGGGGGTGGCGGTCCCCGGGGCTGGGGGGGCCTGAGAGCCCCCCACCTATTTTAAAGTTGCCCCGGGGGGTGGTGGTCCCCATGGCTGGGGGGCATGAGAGCTCCTCCACCTATGTTAAAGTTGCCCCGGGGGTGGCAGTCCCTGGGGCTGTGGAGGCCTGAGAGCCCCCACACCCATTGTTATGAAGCCGCGGGTAGCGGTCCCCGGGGCTGCGGGTGGGCCGTGAGCCCCCTGCCTATTTTATGTTAGGTCCCCAGGGGGTGGCAGTCCCTGTGGCAGTGTGGGGGGCTTGGGACCCCCCACACTTAATTTGTGACTATGTCCGTGGGATTTGGCCCCCCGGAGGCAAATTACCATATGGAGCGCGAGAGTCCGCGCTGATTTTTTTTTTGTATCGGCAGGATGCGCGTATCCAGCGTGCATCCTCCCAATGAAAAATTTTTTGGGGGGGCCTTGTGGGTCCTTGTGGGACCCCCTGAGCAGGCCTAGGGGGTCAGGGTGTTTATACCCTGCCCCTTTTTCGCATTTTGTGCTTTTTTTTTGGTTTTCTTGTGCCTCGGTTCTACCGAGGCACAAGATGGCTGCCAACACTTCCTGATTCAGAGTGTTGGCAGCCAATTAACATACAGCTCATGCTCGGGAGGGTGCGCGGATCCTCCGAGGCCATAGATATATATCTACTTTTAACTCTCAGGAACTATGGATTTACACCATTTAAGCAAAAGGCACGAGTCTGAACTGAGGACTACCTCTTTGCCAAATTTGGTGTAATTCCGTTCAGCAGTTCGAGCTGTAGCTGCGGCTAAAGGTCTTATGGGAAAATGCATGGGGAAAACGCGTTTTGGGACCCCCCTTTTTTCTCGGCCCCCGCTTGTCGAATCACTGTGAAACTTTCAGGATAGGAGTGGACCAGGGCTGGCCAAAAGTTTGGAAAATTTCGCGAAGAATTGTCAATCGGCGCCAAAGTTATTCCAAATAGAATGTTGCGGATTTCCTATGGAAAATAGGTCCTAGATATATCTACCTATTGGCGACCGCCAGTAGGTAATACACCAACACATATATATATTCACTGAAAAAAACACTGTGGCACCGTTACAGATTTTCTCAGGCCCATTTAATGATGTGATCCCCAGTGCGCCCATTAGAGACCTGACATAGTAATAACACCCCCTGTTTGTTCAGGTTTCAGAGATGTTATAGTTTGGATGACATTTCACTTGTACAAAATTAGGCCTCGGCAGTAAATTCCGTTCCACTCGCGGAATTTGCTGAATTTTGGTAATTTCGCGTTCCGTGGAGAACGCGGAATTGCCCAAAATTCTACGTTCCGTGGCTTCACGGAATTTCCTGCTTGTTCGCATTCTCGAAATGCTTGTTTGCGAGATATTTCCCCCCGAGCACGCAAACAGCATTTGCAAACAGGAAAAAAGCATCGCGAACAAGCAATTCCGCATGTTTCTGCCTGCTCATTGAGATTTTTTACCGTTTCGCAGAGCTTTGTGTAGCGCGACTACGCAAATTCCGCCCACCCCATACAAAACCAGAGAAATTCAGCCATTATAGTTAGCTGATCTAACTATAACTCACGCCCCTGCAATGCACTGCTGATGAGGTCACATATTACATCACTCATGACATGGTCAGTGTCATCACTGATGACATCACTCATGACATGAAAAACTGTTGGTCTGATAAAAGTAAACTCTAACAACAACTGACTAATCTGCATTGTTTAAGGGAATCCTTATAAAAAGGATAGAATCCCATCACCCACCGAAGTGGCATGCTTCATCACATGGGATTCCACTGGGTTGCA
The DNA here is from genome assembly GCF_964204655.1 of Triturus cristatus. Taxonomy (NCBI): domain Eukaryota; kingdom Metazoa; phylum Chordata; class Amphibia; order Caudata; family Salamandridae; genus Triturus; species Triturus cristatus. Next base: position 850,562,414 of record NC_140595.1, on the reverse strand, counting down.
AACCCTAGTGCACCTGAGGGCTACAACCTTCTCAGCAATAGAAGGGAACTCACAGATGTTTCAAGGAGTCGCATAAAATGAAATCTACTATAATCCCAAAATGTGGTGCATCAGGTTTTGTTTTAGGGGTGATAGTTTCAGTGCATGTGACAATTGTGTGTGAAAAAAGGTGAATTAAAATTGGCTACCAGGATACTAAACAACTTTAATAGGTGCCATCCTGGTGTCAAAACAAAAACAGTGCGTGTATAGTTTCCAACAAATAACTGTAAAAAGTCCACAAGGATGGCAGATCTACATGTTTCAGCCTAAGGATCCTTTGATCCAGGCTTTCATCAGGACCTTAGAAATGGAATCGCTACTGCAAATAATGTGCTATATGTGCAAAATAGGTAGGGTCGCAATCAAAAGCGGTTAGTTTAATACAACCTGCATTCTCCTGTGGGTCCAAAATGCAGATGACTGTCACAGGAGTATTGGACACAATCCTGAAAAAGAGAAATATATCTTACAAAATAATCCTAAAACCATTCTATAGACTGTTGTTGTCAGAGAAGCTTAATATAGGCAATGCCATAGTAATGTATGATACTTTATCAATGTAATCAAACACATTTTTAAGAAAATTGTTGCACTTACCCGGCTTTATGCGGGTATGCTCCTCACCTCACCTGGCATCCGCTCAGGAAGTGAGGCACCGCTCTATATTAAAGGTACAAACATAAGAACCATATTCAAAGTCAAAATACTCTGAAAATGGCTGCCTTATTATATTAATTGATTTTTTATTTTTTGCCATGCAATTTAGTGACCACAACCGAACCACAGGGAGCACCTATGTAGAATGTTAAGAGATCATTGCGCCACTGTGGGGCTAAATAATACTTATCGTTGTTTGTAATCTGAGCTACATGTAAGAGTCTTCATACAACCCGGTGCATGTTAACAATAGGAAATTTACACCAAGAATGCACTCTACAAGTGTACCTACATATCAAGAGCTCTCACATGAGAATATATGTCTTTCTAGATTGACATGAATAGACCACTAAAACCAATGTTTTGCTCACAAGTCTGTGCATAAATATTGATCGCTGTACTATCATGCGTATATCCAGATTATTCCTCGATACGCCGAAAAACTGAGTGATCAACGACCAATAGAGTTGAAAAAAACCAAAAAAAAAAGTTGAAAGGAACAACTACAAATGAATTTAGGCAATCAGATAGTTACGAAAAAAGCTGCAAAAAAAGCGGAGCCGAAGCTCTCCCGTACTCGTATGAAAGAGACTTCGTCAAGACCTCATGTAGATCATGCCATACCTGTCCGTCGGTACCCCTGGCTGAACATGCGCTGGAAGGGGAGGTAACCGATGGACAGGCATCTAGGTTTAAATAGAAAGCGGCCACTCACCGTCTCCGTTGCTTTCCGCATACGCATGGTCACATGGAAACACCTCCTACATATGCTCACGGCGCCGAGAGAGTGAGTCATCACACGGCTGCATACGCTCCTGAGGATGCTGGGGATTGTAGTTGTAAATTACAGTGACCCGTTCCGTCTATTTAAAAACAGTCATGTGGGTTTCTCCTTTTATTAAGTACAAAAAGGGCTCTTCAACTAAACCTATTAGGTGTTTATTGACAACAGCAGAGGCTCTCTAAACGAAATTAGACCCAAATAAATCGAGCAACATACTGATGTTTGTGCTGCTATATTTATAGACCAATGAGCAAATATCATGAGAATTTACCATATGCAATCAGTAAGATGTTCTGTGATCTTAACGGGATCTCATGTATTGTGTAAATGAGTCGATATAGCAGCAAACATTATTCAAAATGATCGACTCAATAATGGTACTGGACCCTGTCTCATTGCAATGACAGTATTCTATTATCATAGTATCAACATCCCACAGATATTGCCTTCAATGTCAAGACAGGGCCTCAATATAACCAGAGATACATAATAGGTCGAATGATCACTGTATATGTGATATATCATACCAAATCATTCTCTATAATGTCACCCATGGTATTTCGTCATTCAACCCCTAACTGTCGCTCTTAAGCTTGAAAATCCATTTTTGTTCCTTGATAAACAGGAACCTAGTAATGTCACTCACATGAGATGGAATATGTGGCTGCTCTAGGACCGTCCATCTCAGATCCTCTGCTTTATGCTTTTGTGTCAGGAAATGGTTTGTCGATCTTGTAGCCTGTTTATTGCACCCAATTGTGATTTTGTGTTCATTTATGCGTAGTTTGACCTTCCGTGTGGTCATTCCTACATACTGGAGAGAGCACGGGCACGTGATCAAATAGATGACTCTTTCTGTATTACAGTTCATGTGTTTTTGAGAACCCAAGGTCTTCCAGTCCCAATATCGATTGTCTTAGTCTGTTGTGTTTGGGGGCAGGCAGTGCAAGACCTGCAGGGAAACTGTCCTTGTACCGCGGGCATGTCCCATACAGGACTCACGGTCCTTGGGGATATATTCCTTGGCAGAGTATGGACTAAGCTGTCCCGGAGACTCGTCCCCCTCTTAAATGAAAACAGTGGAGCTGGAATTGTTTCATTACCTGCATTGAGGAGCCACCAGTGTTCACGCGCCTCTAACAATGATCGCGATACCCTCCAGGAACCACCGATGCAGAAGCCGCCTTTAACAAGACCAACTTTTGTCAACACGTTTCGCACTCTTTTGAATAGAGTACAAAGAAGTGTGCGTGCACACTGTCGGCTCCTCAATGTAGGTAATGAAGCAATTCCTTAGGGGCCGACTAGCCTACCTGCTACCTCCAATGAGTCCCACACTGGGGGATTGCTGCAAGTTGGACACTGGCCAGGCCCCCTTTCTCCACTACTCTGCGAAGGTACCTCCTGGCATGCTCTTGGTTGGAGTCATCAACAGTTTTCAAGAGGACGTGTCTGTTCTGCAGTGCTGTCTGGATCCAGATGGTCATTTATTGATGAGGGTTTTGCATGGATGTGAAAAGAAGGTTGGAAGGCTGCCCAGTTTCCAATCACCTTCCCTACTAAAGGAAGGGTTGAGATGCCACGGAAGATACTGAGGTAATTGGAGAGACATCTCAAGCTGTCAGTGAAAGGCCCCCAGCCATAGTGAGGAATTCACCAGGGTGGTCTAATAGTGTAGATGTTTGGAACCTTCCTTGCTGATGGAACCAGTTATTCATCAAAAGGCGATTAGACGGCTTACCTGTGGCAATTCCTTCAACTAAGTCTGTCTCTGAGACTGTGTCAAAATGTGACCAGGTCCATTGAGATTAAAATTTCAGCTTGACATTACCTGTACTGTCACATCTTCGGGCGCAGTGAGAGTTCAATTGATGTTACTTTCATAACCAACAAATTCGGAACAACTTCACTAATTTTTTTGTGATGCAAGGACCATGGTATTGGATAACTGATTGTTTGCCGATTTAATCACTTTGAAAGGGCATTTTAATTGATTCTTAGAAACATCCAAAGATTTAATGTCTGAGAGCTTAGCTCTGAAGATGTGAGTTTAAGAGGTTTTCTGGCAGTTCTAAGTCTGGTCAGGTTGGATGGAGAGGGGGTTGTCTATACGTTGTCTCAGTTTCTCAGGCATTTTCTTTCAACAGATTGGTCTTTCAAATCCAGTGAAGAGAATATTTCTGTGTTTCCATCTTGCTTCTATATTAATCTGTGTGCACTTTTTATATTAATCCTTCTTGAGAACCAGGAGTAGGAAGGTCCCAAACAGCCTTGTGAGAGAGAGAACACTAATGTCAATGTTCCTATTGTTGTGAAACTGCAGCTTTACTTTATTTGGTTGTCCTGAGATTTTATGGAGGATGAAAGTCAACATGCAAGGAATTAAAGTGGATCAGGCATAATCAATTGCAAGAGGGTCCTGGGCTGTCAAAAGTGTATCCTTTGAAATTATCTGATCCAGAAAGTAACCTTTACAGTGTACAGGTTTTTGGCAATTTTATAAAAGATCATGTCATGGAGAAAGAAGAAAACACATTAGCAGATGTTGACATCAGAGATTATTAGTTGAGTAGTGGAGAGTTTCATACATTCATTGATGAATGTGCCTTTTTTGCCAGTGCAGTGGTAGATAACATTCAATCTGGGGCTAGAAAGTTTGTGGGGTGGAATTTGAAGTGAGGAAGGAAAGGGGTGAACAGTGGGAAGACCTCTGGAGGTTAGAGTGTTCTTGTGGATTACCACTACTCCACCACTGTGTCTGCTTTCACAGTCACATCCAGAATCCTATGACCTACTCACAGGCTGGGCCAGAGTTATAAAGGGAATCCCTTCAGACCACTAATTGTCAGTGAAAAGCACTAAATTCAGACACTGCTCTATATCTGTCTGCTTCACACTCCTCTGTGCATGCCCTGTCCTTGACAGCTAGCGTACAATAATCTGCATTTTAGGTCTTCCTAAAAATAGCTTTAGTTGTTGCTAGAACTCATGATTGAATAAAAGAGACTGCACAGAGAGGGTTACAGTTTTAATATGAGCAGTTATACATTTTGCATTGTGGTGTGGAGACAAAAAAGTAATCTCTCTTCACAATTCCTTTGGATAGAGTGGTCATGCATCCAATGCAGGGACTAAAATTCAAAAATTCAACATTTCATATTTGTAAAGTGTGACTTATTACCCGTAAGGATATCAAGGCACAGGGGGCCGTTGGGGAAATTATGGGGCATATCAGTAACACCCGACGATAATTATCGCTCAGCGCTCTTAACGTGAGGATAATTATCGCCGGGTAACGAGGATTTGTATCGCTGAGATAGCCTGCTATTAGCAACGCTTATTTCCTCAGCAATAAAAATCCTCACGCTAACTGCCTAACGTGAGATTATTGCTGGAAACCCAGCGATAATCTCATGCAATGTGGCGTTAGCTTGCTGATAGGGACTCACAAACTTAGCCATGATATCCACCCTCAATAGGATATCATGGCTAAGTCAGTCCTGAAGCAGGCGTAAGGAAAGTAGCGATAACAGGGGTTATCGCTACTTTTCCTGACGCTATGCTTCATAGCGTGGGGCTTGATGATAGGAGAAATGTTGCTTAGCGATATTTCTCCTGTCATGTTAGGTCAGGAACGCCCACTTTGCATCTCATTAGAGATGCAAAGCTGGGCGTAAAGAATCCCCACGCTAAAGCAAGGTTTCACGCGTTAGTGTGGCCTTGCTAATTAGGCGATACATTTTTTATCGCCTGCTTGTAAATATGCCCCTAAGAGAGGTATTGCCCAGAGCCATATGATGCTGAGCTAAGCTGCCGCTGGTGATCAAACCACAAACCCTGTGCTCTGGAGTCAGCCGCACTGGCCCCTGCACCCCACCTATCCCTACAGGAGCAACCACATCTACTGTCTACTGGTTGTGTCAGCAATAAAAGGTGTCAATCCTGCAGTGACCACACACAGCTCCTGCAAGTGCAGAGACCACTGCTGGCCAACAGCAGTGACCACAGCAGCTGCCAGAGCTGCAGCCATGTCCGCGAGGACAACAGCAGGAACCACAATTGTAACCAAAGCAAGGATAAAAGGAGCCACAAGATTTCCACAACACAAGGGTCCATAGCAGAGCCAATAGCAGCAACTGAACAGGAACCACAGCAGCAAAAACAACACAACATAACATTTATTTATGTCATTTTTCAGCCAAGCAACACGAGCACTTGGTTGTGGAAGGTTTGAGATTCCACTCACATTTGTATTTTCTAATTTCTAAGATCATAATAATCCATCATGAATCTGTTTGAAATTAATGTTTGTAGGAGGAGAGGGCAGCTACCACAGTATGGTGTATGTTCTCTTTTTCCATGTTTTGTGGCTCTCAAATTTTACCAGTCTGTGGACTCCCACAGCATCTGTTGTTCTGCTTCAGAAAGAGAACTATTCTAAGGAGCTTCCCTGTTGGCTTCACTGAGCGCACCCCCCAAGGCGCCTGAAGTCTCTACCGACGTTATTAGCTCATTAAGACGAGTCAGGTCTCTGGTGCACTACAAAGAGCAGGTATAAAGCGTCTATGTCAGAAAGTCTCCTTCAGCAAGTGTGAAACCAGTGACGCGTCTCAGCACTAATGCAAGAGTTGCTCCCTGCGTTGGACATCAAGGACCTGGCATGTGTCCCACCTGCTCCATCGTCTGCCTCATCACTGACCATTGAGAGTAAGGGGGGACATCGCTGCATCCGAGGTCTAGGACAGGCATAAGATACAGATGCAGGAATGTTGATGGGAGTATGACCTCTACTCCATTGCATCTTGGTGCTGATCTATGGGGCACACAAATGTGTCCAAGAGCTAGAACCCAAATCTATGCTTCAAATAAGCTATAGATGAGCAGAGGCCATTGGACAAAATTAAATAGGAATAACAGAATGAGTTTCAAAGATGAGGTAAGTGACCACACTGGCTCATTCCAATGGATTAACCCTACATATCTGCACCAACAGCTGATTAAGCACTTTTTGAGGCTTTATGAAGACCTGATTGAGTTCTGTAGGACAGTTTGAAGGATTTAGGACTTCTGAAACTCGCTGCATGCTCTATGCTCCAGGTGCTGTCCCTTTAATTACGTTCACAAGTCAAAATTAATAATAAATGTATGATAAATTATTATTTCAAAAGCGATTTCCCAATAGGTATGGGGTGAAAGTGCAGCCCAGTGTACCAAACGTTGCCTCAGGGGAAGCAGGGAGTATGAATGTGTTACCTGGCAGTCTTTGAAGAATCACAATCACTACATTTGCAATTATCTCAAACAGCAAGACTTCAACAAACAAACAAGTAGTACCCTGCTCAGCTACAGTAATCTGGTAAACAACCATTACAACGCAGTCATTACAACACACTACTTTTAGTAAGCAGTCATTACAACGCAACATCCTTTACATCGCATGCCATTACAATGCAGCCATTACAATGCATGTCACTGCAACGCATGCCATTAAAACGCATGCCACTACACCGCATGCCCTTACAATGCATTATAAGGTAAGTAATGGGAAATAGTAATTTTTACCCATACACTATCCAACAGTTAGCCTGCTGTTGCATTCACTGGTGTGGGAATAGTAATGTTTACCCCTACACTATCCAACACTTACCCCACTGTTGCACTCACTGGAGTGGGAATAGTAATGTTTACCCCTACACTATCCAACACTTACCCCACTGTTGCACTCACTGGAGTGGGAATAGTAATGTTTACCCCTACACTATCCAACACTTACCCCACTGTTGCACTCACTGGAGTGGGAATAGTAATGTTTACCCCTACACTATCCAACACTTACCCTACTGTTGCACTCACTGGAGTGGGAATAGTAATTTTTACCCCTACACTAGCAATCACTTACACTACTGTTGCCCTAAAAGTATTATGTGTTGTAATGGTATGTGTTGTAATGGTATGCATTGTAATGGAATGCGTTGTAAGTGTAGTTTCTAAAAATGCATTGTGATGGCATGCATTGTAAAATCATGCGTTGTAATGGATGTTGTGATGTAAAAACCGCATTGTAAAGGCATGCGTTGTAAATGTTTGCGTTGTAACTTATCCTATTCAAGGAATCTACTATGATTGTGCTGAGGCAAATAGTGAAAGAGAGGCGTGGATCACACAAAAGTATAAAAGAACAAGGCTGAGCAGAGCCAACGAGTCTGACTCAGAAGGGAAACGCCTGTTGATTGATTGGTGAACTGTGTGTGAGTGGTGGTGTGGATAGGCAAGTGCATTAATGCAAAGATCAGTCAGTGCGTGGATGAATCCTTCCATGAGTGCGAGAATGAGTGACAGTTCACGCATGATGAGTGATGGGGAACCACTCAAAGAAGAGGTTCTCACAGACTTAGTGGCTTTGCCAATGCGTGCTGGCAGGCAGTACATTCTTGCTGTCTGTCCTGTTAAAGCAAGCTGCACATATCTGTTTTTGCTTCTCATTTATCACTTTGGTTCTCCGTTCCCAAATCATCTATTAGACCTTTTTTCGGGTCTGAAACACCCTTCAGTATCATAAGGAGTCTTTCTTCAGTAGTGAGGTGCAGCACTAAACACTGGTCGAAAAATACTCGTCACAGTATGCAACCAGTATTTTTGTGGCCACTGCTGTATTTTGCCAAGTTACCTATGTACAGATAGGTCAGTTTGCAAAACATTGAATCATAGGGGATCTCAATTCGACCTACCTCATGAATATTAATAATGGAGGTTGTAAATTGTGACCCACTGCAATTCACTGCCATCACTGGGATGGTGGCCTGCTAGGGTCACCAGACGACCATGTTTTTAATGCGGCTCCTTGAAGGAGAACGGACTGTGTTTTAAAAAAAATAAAGTTTTACAAACTTTTGAAGACTAAGCACACATTAATACAACCCATTCTCTCTTGTCGATATTTATCACAAAACTCTTAAGTGTGATATGTGCATTAACACCATCTTTTCTTTCCCTCACACCCTTCAGGAGCTGCTCTCCAATCCCTCTTTTACCCCAGATCTTCCTCCCTCCTTGAGCTCCACCTGACCAAACCTCTCTCCCCTTCAGTAGTAGTAGTAGGTAGTAGTAGTAGTACTTTATTGTACAGATGGATAGAGAATCGATTAAAAATATAAACTCCAGTTCAAAGATAAACTTTTAAAACACTTTGACCCTCGGCTCGACAAAGAAAGAGGAAAGAAGCAGGAAGAATAAATGGAAATACAGTGACAAAGGGAGAAAGCAGAGATGACAAGGAGCCTGCAGAGTGGGATGGAGGGACAGGGAGAGTCTGGTGGGGGAGTAAGAGGCATCAGGTGGAATCAAGACGATGTAGCCTTGGGGTTCGGCTCCCTAGATAATAGTAGCACTGACCGTGTCCTTCTGAACAAGGTTTGGCCCAGCACTTAGTAGCATATTTAGGAGGGGAGTTGAGCTGCTCTTGCAACATGATGTAAGTGCGATGAAAGCCCAAAATGTGATATATGAAGTCATGCAATGCCACCTTCAGTGGCCCTGAGTGGCTTCATAATTCTGGACTAACTATATGCAGCGTAAATCACTGCATTGAGATACTCTGTTCTGGGAAGGGAATCCATGGGCGCTGCATGAGTGTTTCCATGCAACTCTAATGGTTTTTGACTCATTCCAAGATGTAATGTAATCTAAGGGAATACTTCTATAGCGCGGCTATCACCCAACAGGTATCCTGGCGCTGGGATTACCAAAAACACTGTTTGTAACTGAGCTAGAGCATAGGACTGGAATTAATCTCTAGGAAAAAGTTTTGTTTTCAATTCCCTCCTATAACGGGACAGTGAGTCCATTTGTCTAAGCTCTATTGGCAGAGTATTCCAAAGTCGGGAGGCTACCACACTAAATGATCTGCCCCCCAGTTGAACTTTCTTGACATGTGGAACACATATCAAGCTGCCTGAAGAGGAATGTAGGCTTCTTGCTGGAGAATACCATAGGAATTTCCTCTGTAGTGACTTAGGCCCCATTTTATGTACTGCTCTATAGACGATACAGAGTGTCTTGAACTGTACTCGCTGTGCCATAGGCAGCCAATGGAGATCTTTCAAGGCAAGCGAGGACGAAGCTCTACGTTGTCTAGTCAGTGCAAGTTTAGCTGCAATTGTCTGAATCCTTTGCAGTTTTTTTAGCAAAGAAATTGGGGCTCCTAGGAGAAGGGCATTGCAGTAATCTAGTCTGCTCAGAATAATACTCCTTACCACCTGCGGTCTGGCTGAGACAGGTAGAAAAGTGAGTATTTTTCTAAGGGCTCGGAGCAGAGAAAAACAGGTACTCGCGGTTTTATCTACGTGTGAGTCCAATTGCAGATTACTGTCCAGCAGTACTCCTAAATTGCGAACTGTTTTCACAGGCACTGGAGGGTTATTACCAGAGCCTTGCCAGAAGTCTACTGGCAGGGGGCAAGGGATTTTATTTGCAGTACAGCACAGTATTTCTGTCTTGTCCCCATTAATTTGCAATGAGTAATCCCTAAGCCAGCCTGCTGTTTCTCGCATGCAGCTATGGAATTTCACCAGAGGAACTGCATCATTGCCCTCAAGGGAAAAGACGAGTTGGGTATCATCCACATAATTTTTAACCTCAATGTCATAGGATTTTATAAGAGAGATAAGTGGGCATAGGTATAGATTAAACAGAATTGGGCTGATCGCTGAGCCCCATGTTTTACTAGCCTACTCTGAGACAGGAAGGGCCTCAAGGTCACTGCCTGCTGTCTGTCTAAAAGGCAGGATCGCAACCAGTCCAGTGCCCTTCCCATAATGCCACATTCCTCCAGCCTCTTGCTCAATATCTTATGGTTGACCGTATCGAAAGTGGCCGACGTATCCAACAGCACTAGAATGGCTGTTTGGCCACTGTCGACACGCATTCGCAGGTCATCCAAGACAGTCACTAGAGCAGTTTCAGTACCATGTCCTGGTCGAAACCCAAATTGGACCTCGTCCAGGAGATTATTTTTTTCCGCATGTTCATTAAGAGATCTCCAAGATCGGACAGGGGAGTATGGTGCATTCCCGCCCTTTCCCTGTCACGAGTGCAGCCCAGCACGACAATCATTGGTCAACCAGTTATCTGTGAAAAACAAGGATTGTGCGATAATTGCAAATTGATCTTAAAGATTCACATATTAAGTGTTCGATATTTTATGATTTTATATGAACAATTATCAGTGCCTGTTTTGTTAAACAGTGAGGGCCAGATGTATGAGATTGTCATGCAGCGCAGCAAGTCACCTTTGATTCACATTCATAAGTGCCTTCATATTACAATATTTATGTAAAAGGCTCAGTGGTTGGAGGCCCAGGTCATCAATGTTGTGTAAGTAGCTGATCATTTTAAACCAAGTTTCGGGGCTCAGCCCCCACGGTAGAGCAAACTCTCCGGTTGATCAGCCATATATGTTGGTGGAAGAGAAGGAGGTAAAATACTGATAATGAGACCTGCACCCATGTATGTTTTATTTGCATTAAAAGATCCAAGAGTGTGTTGAGTGTGTTGTAGAAACCCCATGAATACAGTTTGCACCAAAGTCAGTTTCTATTGAGGTGGGCATGAGCGAATGCATGAGTATTCACAGGAGGCGCAGGGGAACGCTTCGTGAGTGGTGTGTGGTGCTGTGTGGCAGTAGCATGGTGAGCAGTGGCTGGGGTCGATGATGAGGAGGGTTGTGGCAGGATAGTGGATGGTGGGAGGTTGATCAGGGATGCTGGAGCTGGACGCACACTAGGAGTGGCTCAGAAAGGGTTGCCTTTGGCACGGCACCAGTGTGCCATTGGTTCAACCACTGTGCATGCCCACTGCGCAGCAGGCACACAGCAGAATGCATTGTGTAAAGGCAAATAACAATAAAACACAAGTGCTGGAAAGCAGTGGTAACGGGCTTACGTCTGTGGTTGAGTGTCTGTACCTCCCTAAACTCCTCCTTAGCCCCCCCAAACCCGTCGTTACTGCTGCCTAAACCCCTCCCATTTACTAGTAAGTATTTCTCTTTTTCCAGCCACTCCTCCGGGTGCCTCCCACATTTACTACTAAGTAGTAACCTTACATGTGTGAGGATCTCTCCATAGAAAAGACAGGATAGGTAGAGGTCACACCTGTAGGTTTGTAGTAAGTAGGCAGTACCACTGTGGCACTACTTTATGTAACAAAAAATAAAGTTTGTAACCTGGGCCCTGTAACGCCATCTCTGTTATTACATGGTGCGAATAGTAAAGGCACTTACTTGTCAGCGTATCTGTTTACAGGTCACGACTGCACCTAATATGGAGTGTTTCAGAAACAGAACTGATGCAACAGAGTTCCTGCTCCTCGGATTCCAGGTTCTCCCAGAGTTGAAGCCCATCCTCTTCCTCATCTTTGTCATCATCTACCTGTTCACTATAGTTGGGAACATCCTGATAGTGGCCACCGTGTCTCTGGACAGCCACCTGCACACACCCATGTACTTCTTTCTTGGAAACCTGTCATTTTTGGAAATCTGGTACCCGACAACCACTGTGCCCACCATGCTGGCTGGCATATTGACAAATGGAAGGCTAATTTCCTATGCAGGGTGCATCTCACAATTTTATTTTTTTGTCTCCTTTGCAGCCACTGAGTGCTTGCTTTTGACTGTGATGGCTTATGATAGGTATGTAGCCATCTGTTTTCCCTTACAGTACATGGTCCTTATGGTGAGAAGGTTTTGCCTCAAGCTTGTTTTGGGTTCCTGGGTAGCTGGGTTTTCTCCACCAATGATCACAGTGTCACTACTTTGCAGATTACAGTTCTTCGGTACGAAGGAGATCGACCATTTCTTCTGTGAGTTTGCACCCTTGCTAAAAGCCACCTGCTCGGAGACTGAAGTGATAGAGATGTATGTTTTTATTATTGCAGTTAGCATATTGTCAGTTCCATTCACTCTAATCATTGTGTCTTATGTGTATATCATGTCGGCCATCATGCGAATCCCTTCAGTCACGGGCAGGCACCGAACGTTCTCCACTTGCAGTTCCCATCTTACTGTAGTTATTGTATACTTCGGGACACTGATAACAATATACGTAGCACCCACTGCAGGCCATTACCTAAATCTCAACAAAGCCCTATCCCTTCTATACACTGTGGCGACCCCGCTGCTGAATCCCATCATATATACACTGAGAAACAAGGACATACAGAAGACTTTGAGGAAAGCCTCCCATACTTTTAGATTTTCCAGGCTGTGAGAACAAACAGCCTTATTTAGGAAAAGAAAATGCTTTGAAAATTAAAATCATGCATAGGAAAGCAGGTACTATCCTTATTTAGAAATAAAATAGAACAAGCTTGGTACATATGACAATACATTTTTGCAATGGCTAATATGTATGTCTGCAATGGTATATGTGGAGCACAGACCTAGTTCAAAGGCAATAGAGATCTTCACAGGAGGAGATGCAATACTGTGAGATGTGAAAGAATATTCAGCAGAGTTGCCCTGGTCGGAGGTTGTGGAGTTACGCTACGAGGAACTCTGCGAAGTGACAAAAAAACTTTGCTGCAGTCCATGGACTTCCCTGAGTACCAGAGTGAGGTAAGTCGCAGTTCATGCTGATGTTTAGTGCCGGGTGTTTGTCCGTGCTGTACAATCAGCGCAAATGGCACCAAGTGTAGTGCAAGAGCATGCAGTTTCTATCTGCTGCGAAATGTTCCACTTGAGCAGCAGCTTCCTCAACGTGACTGACAGATTTCGCAATGCAAGTAGCAGCGAGCTGCCGTGACCGCCCGCACTGAAAAACCTCGCCGGGAGGCTGTCTGGTATTGGATTTTCCTCGCTCGCACTCTCCAACTTAACATTGGCAGCGCAAAAGAGATGAAAAACTCTGCTCCACTATCCAGAGTTTGTCAGAATTCCATGCTTTATATGGAGCACGGAGTGGGAAAAAATTTGCAAACTCTATGAGTGGAGCGGAGTTTACTGCTCAGGCCTACTGCAGAGTCAGGAGTAGTGCTGCTTGTGGAGGTGTGTCTACAGATTTTTTCTGAATTTTAGGAGTTTTGCTGCTGATCCAATGTCGATAAATAGGAGGATCCAGATCTTGGCAGCATGAACAGAGAAGGCTTGCCTTCTGACTTTTTCCTTCTTGCAATGTTTGTCTCCACAAAGGGCAATATCTAAGATCCTGGTCGGCATTGTTTCCCAGGTGTAGCTAGTTTGCATGCCAGATGAGCTGGGTATTGTTGTTTATGACTTTATAAGTGATGCATCTGGTCTTGAAAACAATCCAGGATGGAAGGGGTAGCCAGTAGGCCTGGGCGAAGCACTACGCTACGCTCGCGTAGTTTGCGAAGTTCGCGCTACTTCACGCTACGCGAACTGCACGTAGCACAGTGCGAACACGCGTAGCGTAGTGTTGCGTAGTGCTGCGGTCATTTTTTGCTTGCTCGCGGTCCTCAACGTCAAGTTGGCGACCGCGAGCAAGCAAAATGACATCCTGGCGAGACTTTTTCCTTGTTCGCGATCGCGAGCATGGAAAATAAACCTCCCGGCGAGATTCCCAACGCGAGAAGGTCAGGTTTCTCATTGCGAGGGGTCGCGTATGCTCGCGACCGCTCGCGATGAGAAACTACCAGTTCGCGTTGAGAAAGCTGCAGCTCGAGGAAAAATCTACTCGAGCAGCAGAAAACTACAGCTCGCACTGTGCAAGATGCCATTTTCAATGATTGCACAGTGCCGGTTGCTTGTCCGCACTGTGCAATCATTGAAAACAACATCTTGCACAGTGCGAACATGTTACTTTGCAGTTCGCGAAGTGCTACGCGTAGCTCGCGTAGTGCGAACTTCACTTTGCGTAGCTTCGCGAAGTGCTACTTCGCGAACTACGCCCACCCTTAGTAGCCAGGGCAAATCCTTTAACAAGGAGGCAATGTGGACTTTGAGTACCTAACGAACCATGCCACTGTCTGTAGGATGCCTTTCAGCGGTACCAGGTGGGGTATTGGAGAAACAACTCAGCAAGCTGTTGCCTCTGTCCAAATGGGAGGGGTATCAGTCTTCTACAGTTGTTCTGAATTCCTCTTCTGGGAGGAATAGTTTCATTTCCTTCAAAAGGAAGTATTGAAACCAAGCTGTCCTGGTATCCTGGCAATTTGTTGGTCGCATGAAGCATCTGTGTTGAATGTGAATCAGAGAGATTTTGCATGGGATGTCAGCTGGGGTAGGACGTCAGATAGGCTTAAGTTGGAAAGTGTGGTTAGACCTGGAGTTGTTTGATGCTTCTTGCAAATAGAAGGAATTCAGTCCTTGTGGTGTTGAGCTTCAGTGCTGGATGAGTTTGAGGCAGGATTTGGGCCTCTTGTATTGGAAGAGTATAGTTTTAGGCTGTGCCGGGTATCATACTCGTATTGATGGATCTTGATACCACTTTCTACGAGATTGTAAAGAACATAGGATCAACGTTTGATCCTTAGAGTACTCTGCAGGATATAAGGAGTGTCCCTGATTTTTGTAGAACCTACTTGCACAAGCTGGTGCTGGTTCTTGAGAAAGGGTGTGAGCCATATAGTGCATGTGAAATCCATGCATGTTTTCATGGCGTTGCACAGAGCTTGAAGACTGCAAAGATTTAGGTAGGGCCAGGAGGTAGGGGTGTTTGCTATTGATGACGAGGAGAGTATCTTCCACTTCTTGGAGTACAGCTCCGTATTGCAGCATGGTTTTAAGCCTGAAACTGCATTGGTAATCCTGTTGTGGATTTGCATTGCTGAGGTGCTCCAACTATTTTCCTGATGATTTTCTCTACGAAAGGAACTTTGGTAATAGAAGTTTGTGAGGTTACCTTAGTCCAGAAATGGTTTATTTAGCAGTGGAAGGATCTGGCCTGTTCTAAGGGCATGCGGGAATGTTCCTCTGTGTGAGGAGGAGTTGACAATGTGGAGATTAGATGTGAGGGCTTACCCATGGAGGGTTTTGATGATGAAAGAAGGAAGGCTGTTGTCTTTGTAGGACATTGCCTTGTGAGAGATCAGGATATTAGAGATGTCCTTGTGTGACACTGGATTAACGGAGGTCCATTTGGTGGTGATGCGATGAGAAATGGCTGGAAGTGAGGGAGCCATGAAAGTGGTAATGATGTTGGATCTGATTTTGTTGATTTCATTGAGGAACAAATGGATGGCATTGCATTTTTTTTATGAAGTAGGGACTCTAGGTTCGGAGAGAGGATTGATGCAGCTTTTGACAGCCTTTTAGAGAACTTTGCTTCTGTTGTTTGACTCATTGATGGTGATCTTGTCGAAAGAAGCGTTAGCTGTGATTATGAGGAATCAGCAATTAGAGCAGAGTGCTTTGAAGAGGGTGGGCCAGCAGAAATTTTGATCTCTTCCATTTCATTTTCTGTTTTTGAGTGCTGTTTTTTACCTTAAGCTCTAGAATGGTTCAGTATTCTCATTTCTTTGGCTTGTTTGATTAGATTTTTAGTGGGCAGTAGCATTCTGCAGGGGTTCGCATAATGGTATTGATGCTGAGGTGCTGTAAATGAGAAGGTGAAGCGGGTAGTGGAGGATTTGGTTCAGTGCAGGGCTATAGATATCTGAGACTGAGTGTTAGTGAAGGATGATAGGATGAGGTCTAGTGTGTTAGTTTGGAGTAGTTTAGGTGATTGTTAACTTGTATTATTTCTAGAGTGTCAGGCTTGTGTTGAAGGTTCCCTTCATACATTTACTGCTGGAATTGCTGGGGAGGTTAAAGTCTCCGAGGAATGTGGCATGGGTGTTTTGAATGGAGGCATTATGGAGAGACCTGAGGTTTCTTCTAGGAAGTGTTTCTTTGGTTTGGAGGTCTGTAGATAAAATGCAAGGAGGCTGTTTGGGAGATTGCTAATTGAAAGTAAGAGAAGAGGACTTTGAAAGACTTAGATGTGGCAGAGTTGTTAACAGGGCAGGACTAGGATGTCTACTCTAGGGGTGCAAGTTCCTCTCCATTTGTCAGCGTGTGGTTTACGTGTTGGATGCTATAACCATCAGGAATGAGGATGACCAGGGTGTATGTGGATCAGCTTGAGAACCACGTTTCAGTGATGACGAGTGTGTCTGGGTTGTATTTGGTGCTGTCTGGTGTATGTTTGGCTGCACAGCATGTACTGATGAGCATCAAATGATTGTGTTGCGTTGAGGCATGGACATGTGTTCTAGTGGGTGGTATGTGGATCAGGCCATAAGTATTAAATATGTGAATCAGTGGATGTGTTGGAATGGTATGAAATGTGAAGCATATGATGCATATGATAAGCTAGTTTAACTGGAGCAGGAATCCTAACCCTAGGCCCTTCGAGGACTCAACAGGTCAAAATAGGTGACCCCTTGTCAGTGTCTACCATGAGCTGTTGACGTCTGGACTGTGGGACCCTCTGAAGAGTTGACTAATGTACAGGCAAAAACAAGAAAAGAGAAGAGGTGAAAATGGAGAGGAAAAGTGGGTTAGGAGCAGAAGAAGGGGCCAGCCATGAGTGAGACACAGGTGGATGAGTGCCTTAAGAGAAAGATATACACAATCTGGAGGTGGTGGTCAATAGAAAGCTTTTAAGATCTCATTGAAATGTAACCATCGAAGTAGGATTCCATGGATAATGATGGAGGCAGCACAAGACTGCGGAAGCCTTATTGGGTTTTTTATTAAATATTCGGGATTCCACAAGGAGAGTGGGGATTACCTCCTAAATTAACCCAGCCATGGGGAATGTTAGGAGAATTGGAAAGAATGTAGGCTCCAGGCATTATTAATCAGCCCTCTCCAATCATTAGTCTTTCCTCCTTACTTGCCTCTTGGCATCTTGTTGTGCTGTCTGATTGCAGAGCCATGTAGTCACCTCCTATCCACCTTCTGCAAGCTAGAGGGTCTTCAGATGAGATGTCTCCTAGAATATCCTCTCTCTCCCTTCCCTTTAATTCAGGGGCTCTATTCATTATAGTATCCCTATTGAGCGGGTTCATCTTGAAACCCCTTGCTGGTCAAGTCACAAGAAACTACATCTGCGGGGCACAATGCATTCCTTGAGGAGACAAACCAGTTGGAATGTTTTACTTCAGAGCTGCATTTCATGTACACAAAATAAGCACATAATTATGCAACATTCACCAGCAGCATATCAAGCTCATTTTAAGTGAAAACACAAAGTGAACAGCAACACCATTTTTGGTAATATATGTTTATGTCTAATACTTATGATAATGAATATTCACAGCAGACCACAATGGATGTCAATTCACCAAAGTACTATAGGTGATATGACATGCTCTTTGACCTCAATGACACCACAGGAAGTGACTTATATGACCTTTGGCCTTGAATACCAGGAAGTGACCTTTACCTTGAAGTCATCACAATAATTAATGTCACTGAAGGCTAGTGTTTAACTAAAAGGGCAAATGGCTTGAAAATTAGTGGGGAGAATCCCAAAAGAGAAATTTAAAGAAGACAGTCCGATTCATTGATATTATTCCATGTAGAATAAATATTCAATATTAATTTTATTATATGCTTGATTTGCTCCTTATCTCTGTTAACAAGTTTTGATTTTTGATCACTTCTAAAAACCATCACACGTGGGAAATAGAGAGATTTTTCTTTTTTCAAACACATCCTAAGGTGAGAACCAATGAGCTTTTACCTTTTCACCACCTTCATATAATGAAAAGATGAGAAAGCATAACTCTATTCATGCATGGAGAGGCTATGGGTCAGCTGTCTTCATTCACTGATCTGTTCAAAGGTTATTCACATGCTCCTTCGGTCCACTGCAGAGTAAAGCATGGAGCGATGGGTCCGCCCACTTCTTCTATTGGCTGCCTTGTGCTATGAGTGGCAGCATTTCGCCTCATCATGTAAGCAAGTCTGGCTAAGAGGGAATGTTCTTCTGTGCCAGGAATGGTGGGCCAGGACATTACTATTCCAATGCTTTTTTTACTCCATGGTTTATTCTTTTTTCTTTTGCAGTCATTCTTGTGTGTCTAAAAGTATGTCTTCATGTTACAGTAATTCAAAGTCAAAAGTATCCTTTCTGTGCACCAATAAGAATCATATTTTCCTAGACTGTACTTTAAAGCTAAAATGCCTGTTCTAAGTACATGTGCCTGCTAGGAAGGAGCCACACTGCTCTAATAAACTTGTATGTAATTGTTACTTATATTAATTTTAAAATAGTTTCTGCAAATGTATGTTGCCCCTGTTAGGTGGCTTTTTTTTCTTTTCATGGCACTTCCTTGAAATAATAAAAAAAATGCTGATCATCTCACCAGCATGCCAAGACCACCACTATTAGATTTGCCAATGCTTGCTTTTCGTCCATTCACAGTAATTAGGCATTGCAACAAGTTTACAAAACGTGCATTTATTTGTGTCATTTTATGACACACCGGAAAGAGCACTGCGTTGCTGAAAGTATTTGCTTTACCAAGTGTAATGTCCAAGTCAGAGCCATAGACGGTAAGCACTGCTTGCTCGGGCACTTTTAACCTTCTGTTCTTAGAGTGCTTAATTTGTTAATGAAAACAAAAGTGCTAGTGCCCAGAACGTTTAGGAGTCTGCCTCCACTTCCATCACTAGCACTGTCTACTTCCATCGCTGCAGTGGGCCACTTTCACCAGTGCCCTGGCCTGTGCTTAGTTTCCCACAACCACCACATTCAATGTTTTACTCTGACCACACTGTCTCTGCTGTTGCATCACTGCACTTCTCTGAGAATACACACGCTGCACTTATGCGGCATCAGGGACTTGGAAAAGGAGGCACATTAAAATGCCTTCTCACCCCCCTTCATTACAAGATACCACTGCTGCCTCATTTTGTTTATGTTTTGGGATCTTCAGTGGTCATCTGACTGTTGACAGGAGAACATGGCACAGTCCAAAACTAGTGACTTTCATTGGCAGGGAAAATCTGGTCACAAAATATGGACAAGCCAGGTCACCCAGAGATGAATGTGGGATCAATAATGCTGAAAGGTCAGAGAAAACACAATACATGGAGAGAATTGCCTGATTCACAAAGGTGAATTACACTTTTCACTAAGTTTACACTTTGTAGTAAGTTACTATTTTAAATATTAACAAACTCTAGGCCTGATTCACAAATGTAAACTTACACTTCTGTGTAAGTTTACGCTTTCTGTAGTAACCATTATACTGCTTTGGTATTGACAAAGTAATACCGAAGCCTAATTTTACTAATAGTAAATGTACAAGTGTAATTTTCCTAGTAATAACAGTTCTAGTAGTAAATTACACTCATAATCTGTGAATACCAAGAAATAGAAAAGTTATTACAACAAGTGTAAACTTACTACAAAGCTTAAGGTTGCATTCCTCCACCTACATAATAAAGGAATTGGCGAATTATTGTGAGTGTGGGTGATGTCCCCCTAAACATCTTCCTGACCCTCCCTAAACCCCTCTTACCCTTTAGTAGTAAATCTGCACCCTTTTGCAACCCACTCCCCTCTGTCCCTCCCACATTTAATACTAAAATCCATACTTCCATGTGTGGAGACTCCGCAGTCAGGAAGGAGAACTCCGAACACATAACTACAGTGCAGTTTGAGAATCAGATCCAAAGAGTTTGGGCAGAGTGGAGATACATTACTAGGTCTAGGCCAGTACTGGGCTTGGAACTCCTTGTTCATAACATGGCTACTTTCCTGGTAGGATCATTGAGAACAGGGAAGCAGTTGGGTCAAGGACCAGAGGACATATGTGCACAATGGTGTTAGCAGACTTAGCATGATCTGAAAGGCAGCTCAGCCGCCCTCTTGTGGAGCAGCATTGCACAAGTGCAGAACAGTACAGGGTTAGCTGGTCTGGGGTATGTGAGCAGGTATGTGGGGTGCATCAAGGGGTGATTGCGGAAGTAGATAGAAGAAAGGTGCAGCCAGTGCCTACAGCTCAGCAAAGGTGACTAAACTCCTTATGTAGCGCTTAACATACTACCATGAAGGATGCAGTGCAGTGAGAGAAAGTAAGCAGTGAGCAATGTACAGTGAGCGCCAGCCACCTTCCGCTGTGCACACCGGCCAGTGTACGATGCCTGCCATGGCCGGTGCATAGCACAATGCACATGGTGCAATAATGAATCGTCGGTGAATGATAAGCAATTTACAGTGCACAGTGAACACTTTTCCAATAAATGGTGCACAGTGATCTCTGCTGAAAAAGCAGTGTGCAGAAAGCAAGGTGGGCAAAGCATTGAAAACTTCAGAGTTCACACTACAGCTTGCAGTGTGCTGGAATTGTTGTGTAAAGAGTACTATGCCCTTAACAATTGGTAGTGCATGGTGCAAGCCAAACAGGTGCACAATATTGAGTAAGCTGTAAGTATTGAGCAGTAAGTCATATATGGTGTTCAATGAGCACACTTCAAGCAGTGAGCAGGGTACAGTGTATATAAACCGTGACTCATGCATGTTGCACAATAATCAGTGGTAAGTCACAGAATGCATTGAGCAGTGACTGGTGAATCATGAGTAAGTTGCAGTATGCAATAAGCAGTATGTAGAGTGTACTGAATAGTGAGAAATGCACAATGCTCATTGATCACTATGCAGTGCCTGGTGGTGGGCAGTGGGAAAGGCACCTGTGTGCAGTGTACAATGAGGAGTTAGTAGTGTGCACGTGCTCTTTTTTCATCTCTCCTTTTGTCCATATTCCTGCTGTCTCATGCACACAACTTTACATTGTCCTGTTTGTCTACCACTTGTCCTCCTAATGAGTTATCCCTCTCTGCCACGCCTACTCTTCCTATCTTATACAGCTTTTTATATCTACTTTCCACTGTCCCAACTTCAGATCTTTGCTCACACTTACTCTTATGGTGCATTACACCTGTCCTTGAGTAGTTCTACAATGTTATGAGATACCCAGATTCTGCCGCTCCTCATTTGTTCAAGGTACGGGTGAGGATGTTTATGCCTCGGGCCCTCTCCTCTTCATATTAAGTAGATACGTCACACAGGCTTTTCAAAAAGGAAGTTAAAGCCGCACTACTAGAAAAACATGGGTCATAATCAAAGTATTTTGAAACTGTAATTCACCCTCTTTTATATTGTTTCTTATTGTATTATACCTTAGAACTTGGTAAAGTAAGACTTTAAATATCACTGTGAATAGAGATGCATGAACAGGAGCAGCTCATGTAGTCAGGAAATGGTTCAACTCAACAATGGCACTCATAGGTATCAGGCAAATGTGAATAAGGAATGAACGTGCTAAAGTAACACACAACATCTAATGTTATTCTTCCATAATCTAATTATAGACTACTATACTCATTTTTGTGAATCTTTATATTAATCAGTCAGGTAAATGGATTATATGAATCATGTGCACATTGATCCCAGTAAATAAAGAATCCCAAAATAGATCATGACAAAAAGGACAAAATACATGGGTTTCTCTTAACAGACAACAATTAATTTTAGAAGTAGTTCATTATCCCTTTTGGGGCAATATATTGTCTATGTTTGTTTATTCACAGTATCGACAAAGTGTTGACCTGAAAGGATCAACAGGTCTCATCAGGACAGAAAAGATAAGTGGGAGATCTGAAAGGAATGAATATCAGGAGATTAGCTGTACTTTGTGGTGGTCTCAAAAACAATTAATGTAGTGTAGTAATCAATACTACCCTGTGCCCAGACTGAGAAGTGTAGATTTCACCAAGAGAATCAATCTGTTCAAAATAGTTTATTAAATTTTACAATCAAGAATGACATTACAAAAAAGAGCACCATAGAAAGTACCCATATAAGAAATGTATCTATAGAGAACATTAATTAAATATAAAATATGTACAATATAGTATGAATATAAAGATTATAAAATAAAAAGGGAAGGGGAAGAAACAATCTGTTATTATCGTATAAACCGTTTTTGAGTAGAGCTACTCTAAGTTAAACATATGTAATTTATAATGTAAGGATATGAATAACAAGAGGTTATAAATATGAAGTTAAATACTGATCAATCGGTTTCCAAAATGAATGATAGGAGTCACATTTATGAATAACACCAGACAAAGATACATTGGCACCTCTTCTAGTGAAAATAATCCAAGACCACCAAGCATGAACAGATAATATTGACACATCTTTCCAACATGTTGTAATAAACTTTAGAGCGGCTGACAATAAAAAATTAAGAAGTTAACAATCTAAGTCAGACAATTCCCTAGAAAGAGCAACAGATTTGCATATCAAAATATTAAATAAAAGTCCATCAGAGATAATGAGTATTTTTTGTATGATGTCCTAAACTTCTTTAAAAAATGTTAAAACAAACATACACTGAAAAAGCATATGTTTTTAATGATCCTGTATGCGAGTTACAATGCCAAAAATTTGAACTCAGAATGAGCTTAGCTTGAAATAACTTTAAGGGGGTCCATAGGCAATTAAACAGAATATAGGAATTTGTTTGATAAATTGATACAGGTAACCATCCTGAAATATTAATCAACCCTATTTTTTTCCATGTTTCATATGAGAAAGATATTGAGTGTTCATTATTCCAAAACATTGAAATGACATCAATATTGTTACCTTGAAAATTATTCAGCTTTTTATACATTCATGAAACAGCATGAGACGAAGAGGATTCTGCTTGGGTATAAATTGTTAAGTCTGAATTTATATTTGAAGGACTGGTATTAGGAAAGGAGTCTAGTATATAATTACATAAAAGTTCATATTTAAGAAAATCAGAAGAGGGTACGTGAATTTTTTTCCATAATACATCAAACGATACATAAGTATTAATATGGTAAATATCTTTTAGATAAAAAATACCTGCGTTAATCCATGAATGCCACAGTTTTACAGTTTGAGAAAGCTTTCATCGTGGATTGTCCCATAATGACATTTCTACAGAATTTGAAATAGTTAATTGAAAAAGTGAATCCAAATCATTTAATATTAACTTTGTGGATTTCAGAATAATAGATTTCTTAAATAACATTGAATTTTTAGACATGGTTAGCAGTAGATAATGGAGATGGAGTTACTAAACCCTTTTCTATAATAAGCCATGTAGGAGGATTATTAAGGTGTGAATGATTAAACCAAAGAGAGTTTTGTTTTAAGAAAAATGCTTTATGATAGTAAAAAAATTTGACATACCAAATCCTCCATTACATTTTGCCATTTTCCGTTTTTTATAACCAATACGAGGTGATTTATTATTCCAAAGAACTTAGAAAAGTGTTGATCAACAATTTTATAAAACTTCATAGGAAATAGACTAGGGATCATAGCTAGAAATTAAAAAATGTTAGGACCTATAGTCATTTTTATTGAGTCCATTTTCCTCCACCAGGAAAGGTTAAGTGTTGACCATTTGAATAATTTATCTTTAATGTAGTTTACAATGGACTCACAATTCAATGTAATTGTTTTTTTATAGAAGTCGATTAAGAAAATGCCAAAGTATTCAATTTTTTCTCTGTGCCAAATTATGTCATATATGGGTAACATATCTGGCGTACAATGAGGATTTAATGGCAACAATTCAGTGTATTTGGTATTTAACGTATAGCCAGAAATCAGACAATATGATGAGATAACATCTAGTAAAGGAGGCAGTGAGGATTCAGGATTATTAATAAACAAAAGTACATGCATATGCTAATGTTTTAATAGTGACCTCCTTAATAGTAATACCAATGATATCATTACATTGTCTAATGGAAGTATGTAAAGGTTTGATAACAAGAAGAAATAACAGCGGGGACAATGGACAACCTTGTCTGGTACCTCTAAAAAGAAAAAAATATATTTGAAATTTGACCATTAATAAATAAGTGAGCGGACGGGCTAGAGTAGAGAGCAGGTATCATGCAAATAAACAGATCACCAAAATTAAATGCTGGTATGAAATAGAAATTGCCAATGAATTTTGTCGAAAGCTTGTTCTGCATCCAATGTGTGTACTCCAACGGTAAGGATAAAGTAGACCCCTGTTCAATAACATGTAACAAAACTCTTGTGTTATTGACAGAATATCTATTTTTCATGAAACCAGATTGGTCAGGATGGATAAGGGAATCCAATACAGCGGTCAATCTGGTTGCAAGAATTTTAGCAGATAGCTTACAATCTTGATTTATTAAGGAAATAGGCCGATAATTCGATACAAGTGTCTGGTCTTTGTTATTTTTTGGTATAACTATAATCAAAGCTTCAGTAAAAAAACCTGAAGTTGAGCCTGAAGTATAAAAAAGGTAAAAAGTTTAAACAAATGAGGAATAAATTGCAAGTCAAATTCTTTATAAAATTCTGCTGGAATTTCATCTGGACCAGGGGATTTACTTGGTTTAAGGGATTTAATAGTCAATTGAATTTCTTCCTCAGTAATAGGCAAATCTAATTTATCTTTAGTTAACTGTGGAACTTTAGGTAATCCACATTTATATAAAAAATGATCAATCAGGGAAGGATCACCGAATTGCAGTTTATTATATAGGGTTGAGTAATAATTTAGAAATTCATTAACAATATCTTTTTGTGACAATGAAATTTTTCTATTGGGAGCATGAATTGAATGTATTTGTGTTTTATCTTGTTAAAAATGTAAATAGTTGGCTAGTAGCCGACCAGATATGTTAGCATTAAAACAAAATTTAGCTTTGGAATTAGAAAGTTGCATACCAGCTCTTTTACTTAAAATTGAGTTAAACTCATAACGCAGCTTTTGTAGTTTTATTTTAAATTGGGGATCATTAGAACCTATAAAAAGTCTCTCGAATTTTGCAATTTGTTTGTCCAATTCTATTAATTTTTTAAATATAGGTTTTGTTTTCATGCGCCATAAGAGAAATGGAAGTTCCTCTAATATAGGATTGAAGGCATCCCATCAATTCACCAAAGACGTAAAGCCTTCTGGGTTAAGCAGAAAGTAATCTTGAAGTGCAGATAAAATTTTTGGTTTATTACGTTCATTCAGAACAATGCTAGTATTCATGTGCCATCTGGATTGAGCTTGGAAATTTGAGCTAATTAGTAATACCATAGAAATCGGAACATGGACAGAAATAAAAAATATTATAGATATAGGAGTAACAACTAAATGAATTAATTATCGAGAAACTAATAAATAATCTAATCTTGAATATGTGTTGTGAATATTTGAGAAAAAAGGGAAACATTTTTCAGTAGGATAATGTAACCGCCAGATATCCACCAACTTAGGGGGATATTCACAAGGAGCTATCGCCTAGTTAACAGCACTTAATCGCAGCCAAAGTTGCGATAAACTTATCGCCCCAATCACAAGCTGGTGTTAACAGCCCACAGCACCAGTTTACCCGTGATAGCAGCCGCAAAAAAACATCGCAGTGGATGACCCCGCAACTATCGCTAATGAGATGCAGAGTAGGTATAAGAAACAGGCGATAAGGCGAGTTAGCATCAGGAAAATAACACCTGCTCCGACCTAGTGATAAGTCGGACCACAGCCTGCACCACTAAAGGGAGACCAACCCAGAGCCACACCTGAAGAACAATTGATGTACCCGGGCAACTGAACATGCAGCCCGGAGGGCCAAAAGGGAAACAACCACTCCCAGGACCCCCCTCTCCCGCACCCCCCATGCCCCCCGACCAAAGACATGACACATTAGCTACACCCAATCACGTACAAAATTATCCGCATTATATCGCAGAATCACAACTGGTGACATGCATGTGTTGCCACAAAAATGAGCATACACATTCATTTCCGAAGCAACAAATCAAACTTTATTAAAATGAACACTGAAATGAAATGAAGACACATTGCGTGTCCTGCGCACATCAAAGGACAGAGAGAGAGCAAAGGGGAGAGAGAGGAAGAGAGGGAGAGAGAGAGAGAGAGAGAGAGAAGAAGAGAGGAGAGGAGAGAGAGAGAGAGAAGAAGAAGAGAGGGGAGAGAGAGAGAGAATAAGAAGAGAGGGGGAGAGAGAGAGAGAAGAAGAAGAGAGGGAGAGAGAGAGAGAATAAGAAGAGAGGGAGAGAGAGAGAATAAGAAGAGCGGGGGAGAGAGAGAGAGAAGAAGAAGAGGGGGAGAGAGAGAAGAAGAAGAGAGGGGGGAGTGTTGCAGTACCAGCTGGGGCACTGTGTGGCAGTGACACATCAGGGGCCGGAGAAGGGTTGTCGGTCGCACTGTGTGGCAGTGACACATCAGGTACTGGAGTGGATATGCCTGCCGCGCTGTGGGGCACTGACACACCAGGGGGCGGAGATGTGGATGGTGTGGGGGCAGCAGCATTCATCAGCGCCACTCCTTGTGGCAGCAATGCTATGATGATGGTCTGCATGGCATGGTAGATCCCAGCTACATTTTGCTGATGTACAGCGGTGGCTGCCATCCTTTCCGCCTCCATTCGCGCCATGTCCTCCATGAGCCTCCGCATGTGTGCCAGCTCACAGCTGCTATCGCTGGAGCCCCTCTGAGCGGACAGGTGTTCTTCTCTCCGCGTCAGGATTCCATCAATGTCAGTCAGGGCTATTTGGAGGCCATGGAGCAGGTCTAGACAACCTCGGATGGCATCCAGTGTGGTAGCCATGAGGTCGAACCCCACCCGCACCTGCTGAGCCATCTCCCTCTGGGCCTCCAGCACACGGCATTGGAAGGCCATCTGTTATTCCTGGGGGTCTTGGGAGACTGGCGGGTCCGTGGGTGCCTCCTCCTGGGTGGTTTGGGTGGCAGGTGGGGTCTCCTCAATGCAGCTGGTCAGCCCTGATCCTGGATGTGAGTCGGAGGTGAGTCGTGGATTATGTTAATGATGTCTAGGAGGGCTTGGGTGTCGATGCTGGGGTTGTCCTCCTCATCATCAGTGAAGAGTGGCTGGGACTGCTCTGCAGGGGGTGTTGACGGTGGCCCTGCAATGTGAAGGGGGGATGGTGTACTGCAATGTGTCTACATGTATGTAACCGCATGGTACATGTTGACATTCAGACAGCATGGCATTGTACATTGTGACAGTCTATAGATCTGGGTGATGACTCATAGTCATTGAGGGTGTGCACTGTGCTCTGCTTGATTGTG
This sequence comes from Triturus cristatus, assembly GCF_964204655.1. Taxonomy (NCBI): domain Eukaryota; kingdom Metazoa; phylum Chordata; class Amphibia; order Caudata; family Salamandridae; genus Triturus; species Triturus cristatus. The sequence continues at coordinate 850,534,849 of NC_140595.1, read as the reverse complement.
CATGTGTGCCATCGTGGCCATCTCCACCAATCCCCCCAGTACCTGGTGGTCACTCACCCTTTGCTTTTGTGTTGTGTCCTGTCGAGCAGTGTCCGGTCCCCCGACTCCAGCCACAGTACCCACAATGATGACTGTCGATACCAGCTCCTCCATGTCATACAGCTCGAGCTGTGGCGCTGGGCCCCCACCTCCAATCTGCATTGCTGCCTTCTGGTTGGTGCCTTTCTCCTTGTTCTTCCAATTGATGTCATTCGCCTCTTGACCTCATTCATTGCTCTCCGACGGCATTCACCTTGTCCACGATGTCCCACCATATTCCTGTTTTGGTGCCCAATGACACGTTCGAGTTGACGAACAGTTGTTGATGGTGTTCCATCACCTCCATGAATATGATCCTGTTTGCCTGCAGACTGAACTTCGTCTTCCTCTTCTTCTTGTCCTTGCCCTTCCCTGTCCCTGAGGTCCCGGGCTGGTCTCCGGGGTGCTTGTGGGGTTGCGCTCATCCTCTGCGCCTGCTCCGGCTGCCTCCATGGTGCTTGAGTTTTGATCAGTTTGTGTTTGTTTGTTTTTTTCTACTTTTATGGTGATTTTTCCCACCGGCCAGGTGTGTGTTGCAGGCCTGGCGCTGCTTATCGCTGATTTCCGCATCGCACTTTGGCCCATCGCAGGTTTTTTAGTGTTGAGGTTTGTGTTTTTATCTCCATCAAGGTGGTTGTATCGCGGACATTGTCCGCGGTTTCTGCAGACTATCGCATTGTACCGCCTTGTTGTGAATTCCACGTTAACACGGGGGATGTGTAAAGTTAGCATTTTTTGGTGATGTTTAGCACACATTCTTGTGAAAATACCCCTTAGTTGTTTAAAAAAAAGACTTTAGAGTAAAAAATGCTCAAGGTGGTCGAAATTTAGTGTGAGATGATCTATCTAATAAAAGATCCTTTATAGGGTTGAAATCTCCCACAACTATAAGTGGGACATTACCAAACTTGAGAACCTCACTAGTTAAAATAGACCCAAAATTGGGGATATCAGTTGTTGGCCAATATACATTAATTAAAAACATAACTGTGTCTTGAATTTTAACTTTCGCTATAAAATATCTACCTTCTGTGTCCGACGATTTACTTAATATTTGACAATATAACCTTTTTGCGAAAAGGATACCAACACCATTTTTTTACCTATAGCAGGAGAGGTTATAATAGAATCAACCCACTTTTTTTTCATAAAAGCCAAAACCTTATCATCAATATGTGTCTCTTGTATGAAGCAAATATCGGTTTATTAACTACCTAAATAATCTAAAATTTTTGTACGTTTCACAGGATTTCTTAAACCTTTAACATTCAAAGAAACAATTTTAATATTATTATCGCCAGCCCTATTGAGGTAAGAAAAATACAGAGAAGAAGAAGAGTTAAAGTTTGAAGCATAAAAGGAAAAGAAGTAGCTCTAAAAAAGAACAATAGGGAAAAAAGGAAAATAATGACACTTACAAACATAGAAAAAGACAACATTTAAACAATAATAACAATCTTGAAACGCACACACGCTTTGCAAACATGACCGAACCATTGGAGCCCAGTAAGGAATTAAGCAATTAAGTTAGCCAGGAAAAAAAATATGTTTTAATATTAAAGTAGCAGTCTCATTTATATCCATAGGAAGCTGTGAATGTTGATCCAAAAATAGCCGTAGGTCTTCAGGGCGTTGAAAGGATTTTGAAAAACCATCTTTCCAGATTCGCATTTTCAATGGATCAAAAAGACCATATTTAAATCCACGACTTCCTAACCATCAACGAATGTCCGTGAACTCTTTGCGAGTCTTAATAGTTTCTTTAGCAAAGTCTTTGTGAATAAACATTTTGTTGCTGTTTACCATGAAGGAAGGAATTCTTGTGCCGCTTTTCTTGTCAAGACTAAATGATGATAACGTAAAACTTTAAAGATCATTTTTCTCTGCTTATTTTGGTGTGGATTACATGAAAAGGAATCCTGTGAACTTTATCTATTTCAAATTACTCAGGAAATTGTATACATAAAACACCAGGTATAACCTGTTATACTGTCTGTTACGATTTTCCAAATCAAGAAGAAGATTAGACAGAGGAGATATCTTTGCCGCAAGCGGTGAAAAAGTGTCAATTTTGACTTTAAAGTCTTGAATTTTAATTGCATTGTCAGATATTTTCATTGACAAACTAGCCATATCTTTTTACTCTCTGATGCAATAGTATCTGTGCTAGAGCAAATTGCCTGAATCTCATCAAGTAGTAAAGCCAAAGAAGGGTCATTAGATTCCACCTCTTTAGATTCAAGGAGACAAGGAGAAATATTTTGTTTCCTTTCATTATGCTGAGCCTGCACATTTTTGCTTTCCATATTTCCTAAAATGGATTTCAGCAGCAAAATATAATCAAATATGCAGGAAAGAATTAATAATAAAGAAGATCTTTCAATAAAGGGAGGTGCAGCAGCTAAATATGACTCTGGGAGTGACTAGGCCACAGCCTCACCCTTAACTCTGACCCCCTGACTGGAATTCTGGGCAGTACCTGAGTAAGAGAACCAGAGTGGTAAAAATGCAGCTTCCATTGTTCTGCTCCGGTAAGTTAATGCTTCCAAACGTTGCTGCCAATATTTTGAATAAAATTCGGGCTGATATACGTAAAAAAATCAACTATGAAGGGCCGACACGGTGAAGAGCTCACGGGGGGGGGGGGCGTGTCTCCACCAAGAAAATCAATCTACCGCTTAAGTGATAGACCCAAAGTAAATATTTGAATAGTCGCTTTAGTCTTACTCACGGGTCAAGTTTTAGGTCTGTTAGAAGTATAAAGATAATTAAGTAAATCAATACTTCATCCTGAATAATCCAGGTAGCCATGACGCGGGTACATATACACTTAGCCCTGGAGTGCAATAAAAATCATGATAGTAAAGGAACAGAACAGGTATATTGGTTCCGATCTCTGTCACAATGAACCACTAGATCAACGCTGTCTCCTCATCATCCTTCCACACTCTGAGCCTGTGTCGAAAGACCTTCAGATGGATCCCCACTGAGCTCCAGAAAGACGGTTACCCACGCACTAATCAGCAGCAGCCTCAACTGTGGCAACACACTTTATGCAGTCTTCACCCAGAAACTCCTCAGGAAACTACAAAAGGTTCATAACGCCACAGCCAGACTGGTCCTCAACATCGCCCGCCGCAGCCATATCTCTGAACACCTGCAAGAACTCCACTGGCTCCTAGTCAACAAAATAGTCACGTTCAAGCTCCTCACACATGCCTAGTAAGCCCTTCACAACGTCAGACCAGCATACATGAACCACCGCCTCTCATTCCACAAACTCACCAGACTCCTATGCTCTGCCATGTCGACCAGCGGACTCCAGGCTAGTAATCTGAGGCGTGAGTGAGGTCATTAGGTGAGAAGTCCTTGTGGTATATCTGTGTATCCTCAGCGTGCTGATAGTATAAGATACCTACATTTTTTGATGATGACATCAAGAGATTCTAGGTGCAAATTAAAGAGGCTAAGTTTCAGGATACAACAGTGTGAGACTCCTTGACAGGTCTGGAGAAGGACATCCCAATTTTGCCCTGCTGATCATATGTAGTCAAGTAGGCTGCAATCCAGTCTGGCACAAAGCAATCAATGTCCATACATCATACATTTTTTAAAGATATTGATACAGTGCACTTGATACAGTGTAGAGGTGAACAGGTCAAAGGCAGTAAATGCGTCAAGGATGGCAATTAGAAACAAGGTGATAGTGTGAAAATGCATAACACATCACCACCAACCTGGAAACAGTAGGTCATACCACCATTGAGTCTACACCACTTGGAATTCATCCAAAAGTACATTGTCAAAAGGATTTTTATAATGGTGGGAGTGATTGAACTTTGCTAAGAAATGAAGCTCCATGACGAGCTGGAAGTTATTAGGAATTTCATAATCAAATGAGGGTTTCTTTGGGGGGGGGAGAAACTAGGCCAATTTTACAAGGGGCTATACAGTGAGTGATATCTAAATACATCTTAAAGCCCATTCGACGTCATCATCCAAGGCAACACTCAAGTATAAAATATATGCCTGCTCTTGAAAAGATAAAAGACACACAATTGATGGACGGAATGCAGAACAAATACAAACATTCTCCCCCAGTCAAGAAATCTGGGTTAAATCCATCATTCTTTTTCTCACCATGCCACCCCAGTTTAGACCTGGCCATATGCAAATCAGTCTTGACCCTGTGCCTCATGGGAACAGTCCAGCCTGAACTGCCAAGCCAGGTACTCCCTGGACCGGAAACAAGCATCCTATGACCGGTTTCGGAGTTTCACCCTTCTTCAGCCAGGATAGATTGAATCCAGTGGCACAGTGAGCCCGGGACCTACGTCTAAGCATACCCGGCCCACTTAGGGTGAGAAAACAAAAGACGCACAATTGTTGGACGGAATGCAGAACAAATTAAAACATTCTCCCCCAGTCAAGAGATATGGGTTAAATCCATCATTCTTTTGCTCACCATGCCACCCCAGTTAAGACCTGGCCATATGCAAATCAGTCTTGACCCTGTGCCTCATGGGAACAGTCCAGCCCGAACTGCCAAGCCAGGTCCTCCCTAAACCGGCAACAAGCATCCTAGGACCGGTTTCGGGGTTTCACCCCTCTTCAGCCAAGATAGCTTGAATCCAGTGGTACAGTGAGCCCGGGACCTACGTCTAGGCATACCCTAGGCATGGTATAACGCAGATCTCAGACTTCTCAAATCCAAATGTAAACATTTCGAACGGCTATGGAGGATAGATTACAGTGAGGAATGTTAAATGACCTATAATCTTGTTCTAGAGGAATACAAGGCAGCTATCAAAGAAGCTAAAACTGTATTTTTTACAACAAAAATAGATGTGGCCAAAAACTCCTCTAAGGAGCTTTTTAAAACAGTGACGGCTCTATCCAAGTGGCAGCAGGATATCCAATTTATACCTGATCAAAATTTCTGTGACAAGGTGGCTACCTATTTTCAAACCAAAGTACAGACAGTCTATAACAAACTCCTTAAGACGTTACCTAACTCTATTGAAAACAATGAAAAGAGCCCAGAGGATTATCCAACTCATAGCAGCCTGTCGAGGTTCTCTACTCTAACGAGAGAAAAAGTTAATAATCTGTTATTACTGACTAAGTCAGGTTCTCCTACTGACCCCTGTCCTCCTGCCATCTTGCATCTGGTCTCTGAAAAAATCAGCGCACATTTGGCCCATCTCCTAAATGAGGTTATTAGCTTTGGGACCTTTCCACAGTCATGGAAAAAGGCTTGTATTAGGCCAATCCTGAAGAAACCCACCTTGGATCCTACTGAGGTGAAACACTATCGCCCAATATTGTGTCTACCAATACCGGCGAACATTCTAGAAAAATCTATTAACATGGAACTCACCGACTACCTAGATTGCAGCAACCTCCTAGATTCCATCCAACATGGCTTTAGATCTCGGCATTGCACTGAGTCAGCCCTGTTAATGGCCACATAGGAGATCCATTGACAGATGGATGTGGGGGAGAGCCGTCCTCATCCTGCTTGATCTATCAGCAGCATTTGATACCATTAACCATGGGGTACTGATGCGGTGGCTGAAGTCAATAGGTTTCAAAGAGACGGCCTTAACCTTACTATCATCTTTCATGGCATCCAGGGAGTAGATGATCTTCTGGGATAACCTGAAATCTGAAAATTTCAGTCTCCCATGTGGAGTATCACAAGGCTCAGCATTGTCACCAACACTGTTCAATATATATGTCACCGCTTTGGCCAGATCTATCAAAGATACGGTCTTACGCTAATCTCATATGCGGACGATACCCAGATAGTTTTATCTGTCACGCAGAGGGTGGACGCCACAGCCGCCAGCTTTCACAATTGTCTAAACTCCATGTCACGTCCTAGCGTAGATAGCGGGATGAAAACACTAGAGGTATGAGTGAGAGTGTGTTTGTCCTAGCTGTTTCCCTGGGGACTACCTTTCCCATGAGTCTGTGGGCCGCGTCATAGCAATGGAGGCAGGAACGTACTTAAGCACCGCCCACAGGCTGCCAGGTGCTTGCCAATCAAGTACTTCCTGATCGCCTGCCATCGTTACCGGTTGTGCAGATGGAGGTCCACATCCCGTATTTCCATCAGAAGACAGTGCCCCAAGGAGTACAGGATACGCTGTGAGCCCCGCCAACTTTACTTCCTTTTGGACTGCGATATCGTAAGACGCGCTGTGACCGCGTCTGGAGCCGACGCTCGGCTCCTTCCCCCAAGAGCGTGTACCTGTGCGCACGCTCCATACGGCAACACGGATAAGCGCCTCTGTGAGCCGGCGCTCACGCCCGCCCTTGTGAACAGGGTTCCTTTCCTTCGCTGTGACTTCATACGTAGTAATCGAGCCAACGCTCGTCGTAGAGCCGCTTGAAAGGCTCGGATACGTATTAAGTTTCTTTCCGTTGTTTTTGGGGTTTTGTACAGAAGCTGCTTATCGGAGGAAGTCCTGCCGGCACTTTAGGACTTCGGGGGCTCACCCTAAGCGCCGCTATCATCCCTTCCAACAGGGGGAGACCTAGTAGACATCGCCTGGGAGCGCTCTGGATGCCACAGAGGTTCCAAGCTGTCAAGTGACCTGTCTCCTGCTCCAAGGACCTTCCACAGCTAAGTGCCATTTCTGTTTCTATGTACTGGTATAGACATCGGTGCGTGTTGTACGCATGTGTCTCACTCATTGGTTCTCTTAACCCATTATATCTAGCATTAACAGGTGTGCAGCAGATTCGCCACGTAAGTGTGCCTTCCGGCTTGCATGATAGCGTGCTGCATCCTAGGGAGGTTGTTTGTTTACGTGTGTGTTGTGTCTTTTTGTTTCACTGCAGGGAACACGGGGTAGGCAGCTGGAGGCCCCGAACTGAACTGAGGTCTACGCCACGTGCCTTCCCCCCTGGGTGTGATTTCACAGCTGCACGTTTTTGTTTCCTTTCATTCCTTTTTTCCCTTTCCCCCGTTATGGAGTGGTCTGTTGAGTGACGCCTATACCTTCTCAAGGGCTGCTCCGTGAAGGAGATAGGGTTACCATGCATCATCCCTCGCTCCCGCTGTATCCGGCTTGAAAAGGTTAGTGGTCTGACACTCCATTATAGCCTGGAAGAATTTAAACTTTCTCAAGCATAACACTGAGAAGACTGAGGTCATTGAGTTTGGGCAGGGTCCTTCTGTACAGAGCCAATTGTGGTGGCCATCCAAGGCTGGTAACTACCCCGTTCCTTCTACTAATGCAAGAAACCTTGGAATCATATTTGACAATGAGCTAAAGTTTGCAAATCAAATCAATCATTTAACCTCCTCCTGTTTCTTTACTTTGAAAATGTTGCAGAACATCTTCCTGTTTATTCCATTGAACCTCAGGAAAACGGTAATAGGAGCTCTTGTGCTCTCAAAAATTGATTATGGTAATGTGCTATTCTTGGGAATTGACAAAGGCCAGACTGCCAAACTGCAGTCTTTGAAGAATGCGGCAGCACAAGTACTACTTGATATTCCCAAATATCATAAATGTCCACCAGTATAAGGCAACTCACTGGCTCCCAGTCCAACAGCAAGTAGAATTCAAAGCTCTCTGCCATGGACATTCAGAAACTATTCTCCTGGTACTCTCTGCGACGGAATCTTAGATCAGCCAACACAGGGCTAGTACAGGTTCCCAAAATACAAAAAGCCAGATGGGGAGGCAAAAGTCTCTCTCACCGAGTAGCCTAATTATGGAACACGCTACCTACCACCATTAGACTACAGTCTAATAGGTTTCTCTTTAGGAAATTGGTCAAGACCTGGCTTTTCCCTCGGCAATAAACCTCAGTCGAGCCTGTGCAATGGCAACAAGTCTCTCCTAGGTACAAGACGCCTCAGCTATCGAGTGCTTTCTAAAAATGTCAGTCAGTCAATCATTATCTTTTGAAACAATTAGTGCCCTGACAAGTGGGGGCCTTTCTCAGCAAATCCTGGATTATTCCATTCTTGTTTGCTACCAATTTCGGTCCTGCTGATGAGCCTACATGAAATGTTTCAATAGGGTAGAAACATTCACATTGATTTATACCAGCAGATTGATAACAATTATATCAATATTTGTCACATTCATATGCTATGAGATGGAACTCCTGGAGTTGCTTGACAAATTGTGTGCCAAATATGAAGAAAAACATGCCTGCTTCTATTACTCATTGATTTACCACTCATACTCCAGAATTGATTACTGGTGGTGCACTTTGAATTCTACAAGAGGTCACTGAGCAATAGTATCTAACTATGTGCCCTCTTCGACCACTCCTCGGTGCTACGTTAAACACCACCACACACAGTATATAACTGTGGAGATTCTCAAACATAGCCCTGTTGGATACAGGATTTAGAGCTGAACTTTCCACAGCAATTCATGAATACTTTCATCTAAACATGGGCTCAGGGAGTACACAAGCTACAGTGTGGTAGGCTTTCAGGCCTGTGGTCAGGGGTGTCTGTATATCGAAACAGCTTTCTGAAAGCTGTTTACAGACAGCTCCACATGTTAAAAGACAGACTGAAGCTCTTGGAAGGCAGGCTAATGACACACCCGGATGCAGACTTTCAGACAGGTATTCAGGCCGCATTATTATCATACAGGGACAATGCAAAAAGAGAAGCAAATATTGTGGGAGGAGAGATCGCATTGGTCTTTCACCAATACTACTCTGGCTTATACACTTCCAGACTGCAATACATAGAGACACAATTATCTGATTGTCTTTAAGGCATAGGAATGGCATAGCCAGATTCAGATGACCGTACACCACTTAATGACCCCATATCGTTAAAGGTGCATTCAGAGGCAATCAAAGGCTTGGCTACTAGTAACGCCCTGGGCTCTAATTGCCTCATGGCTGGATTTTACAAGGCATACAGTAAGGTCATTTCCCCAAATCCTTAAAGTTTATAATAAGATATAACTTCCATTAAGACCATAACTATTCTCTTATTAAAAGCTCAGGGAAACCACATGCCAGTGCTCCGAGAAATCAATAAATATGGGAGATATTCAGGTTTGATGATTAATTGGATGAAATCAGATTTACCCATTAACACCGGACACCTCACTGTTTACGAAGGAATTTTCACAGGATTAAAAGGAGGACTCAATCAGATACCTAGGTATAAAAATACATCAGGATATTGACATGGTCATGAGCAATAACTATAGCCTGTTGTGATAAAACTGCATACACAAATAGACTAATGGATAAGGCTGCTGCTCTCAATGGCTGATAGAGTGGCTATTATCAAAATGGTGGTACTACCTAAAATCAAAATTTGTTCATGAATATCCCGAATCCTCCTACTCAACATTTTTTTTTTAAAATATTGAAAATTGAACTGAGCCTGCTAGTATGGGCAGGGGGGCATCCTTGATTAAGATGGGCAATAATGACACAGTGGCCAAAGGAGGACTGGCAGTTCCGGATTCTGAACTCTACTACCAATCTGTTTAGGCCTTTTATGCTATATACTGGCCTTCCACAACCACTAATACCACCTATAGTGGTGGAAACCGCAGCAATGGCTCCCAACGCTTGGTACACATGTCTATAGACTGTTAGAATAGACCCGAAATGGCCTATGCAGTGTCCTATATAAGTTAGCATTCGCTGCACCATTTTCTGTTCAGACGCCATTTTGAATGATGATTAAAACGAATCATTTGCCGTTTCCGAGAAAAGCCTCTGTTGAGTTTTGTTTCTGAAATGTTGAAGTTTTGCCTAAGTAATGAATAGACTGCTTACATTAACGCATGCCTTTCTCAGTAGATAGAGGCCCTCTCCCACTCGTCTGGTGGCGGGCCCGGGGTGAAACGACCTTGGATTGTGCTAGGTTGTGTGAGATATGAGAACCGAAACCTATTTTTTGTATTTCACTGTCCAGTTGCATCTGCCTGGAGAATTCCACTGTGGGCGTGTCTTTGCCCGGCTATGAAATGTACATAATGTATCTCTATGCTTGTTGATTTCATTTCCCCTTTGTACCACTCTCCGAGACATTGCAGACGGGGCTCCACTCTGAGTGTATCTGAATAAACGATTATTGGTATATTCTCCACCGTTCTTCCGACTCTCTTATTTGGTATGGAAGACTGAGAGGTGGTCCGAGGAGACCCGGGTGGCCTCAATCGGGTCACTTCCTTCAAGACCAAACCGCAGATCCCAAGAGATACTATGAACACTGTGCCCACCACCAATAATCCATGGCACAGGATGAATAAGATAGCGGGCCGCCAGTTACTGCACTCCCCTAGGATGTCAATACTGAACAATCCTGTTCTGCCCCTGACAGCGGAGATAGTAATGACAAATATGGTCATTAATCACAGGATAGCTGAAGTAAGATAATTACAGCACAGCAGTTCTGGGATGCAGGCGCTACAACAACAGTGTAAATAATCAAAGGGAGAGAGAGAGAGGATCCGTTTGGATCCCCCAACTTCCCTTAAATGATCATATATAAATCAACACAAGGGGTCCCCTTATGAGTCCAGCCTGGCTGGGTGGCACCCGGCATGTAAGTGATCTTTATTGAACTGAAGGGATGCTTCATCATAGAGTTTTCGCTATGGAGTCTGATACCTCCACCACAGGCTTAACTAATAGATATTTCAAAGGATCCGAGCAGTAAATGGTTAAAAGGCTATCTAAGGCAAACCTGCAACAAAGCATGGGCCTGATGTATCTAGAAAACATTTTGTGATTCTGAAATAGCAAATTTTACCGATTCGCTATTTTAGAATCGCAAAATGCAATGTATGTAGGAATCGCAAAATATTTTGTGATTCCTTAGCATTGTGATTCCTTAGCATTCCCTAATAGCGAATCTCAAATTGTGATTCACTATTAGAAAATGCATTCCCATTCATTCCTATGGGCCTATATTGGTAATCACAATTTGTAAATGCAAATCCAAGGGTGCTAGGAAGCCTGAGACCCCCTGATGCACCCCCAAAAAAGGTAAGTAATGTGGGGCACACACATGCCCTACACTTTTGGGCATTTTTTAAAGGATTCGCAAATTACCATCAAGTTGAAGTTGATGGTAATTTGTGATTCATGAATGGAAAGTCACATTTAGCGAATGCTACAAGCATCGCATTTAAATTCATTCGCAAATTTAGGTAATTTAGGTAATCGCAAAAAATTGTGATTACCTATACTGCAAATCAGCCCGTTTGCAAATGCAAAAAGCCTTGATGCATCTAGCCCTTTATTATCAGAATATTGCCTTCTGTCAGGTTCTGCCCCTTCCCCTCTCCTCTTGCATCATCAGAGGGAGGAGACAATAACTAACATGCCCATGGTAAATAATTAAAATAAAAGCGCCTTACGTGCCCCGCCTGGATATGTTGGGGAAATCGCAACTGGCAGCAACCGACCAGCAAAACAAAATAGATAAATACACAAAGACTGCAGAAAAAATGCAGGAAGGTGCAATGGCACCTGGGGAATCTGCAGAGACACACTTTACCCCAGGGCAGGTCTGCCAGGCCATATGTTGTTATCTGCACACCAAAATGGAACAAAATATTGGGAAGGCAGAGTTCACAAGGCCGCCAACCTCCACTTCTACTGTGCGGCAGGTAAGACAAGACACATCCAGCAAGAATGTTTGCCCCATCTGTCCTGTTTCTCCCTTCCTGAGGGGGGCTGCAGGACAAGGTCCACCTGGCCCCTGATTGTCTCTTCCACTATCCCCCCTGGGTAGCTCCTCACCTCCTATGTCACCTGTTTAAATAAGTCTGTCCACCACCATAGACCACCGGCCTCCACTTATCAAGTGTGCCTTGATTGAGCACCCGTACACTGGGGCACAGTCTTCCACCTCATTGCAGCAAGCAGGGTCCACTCTGGATGATGCTGAGCAGCGCTGCATCCGTCAGTCTCAAGGCAGTTCCTCTACGCGCACTACTCGACTGGCCCAGCTCTTCAGGCCCCAGATCTTCAGGCCTCAGATCTCCAGGCTCCAGCGCTTCAGCTCCAGCTCTTCACGCCTCAGCTCTTCAGTCCCCAGCTCTTCAGGCTCCAGCTCTTCAGGCCCCAGATCTTCAGGCCCCAGCTCTTCAGGCTCCAGCCCTTCAGGCCCCAGCTCTTCATGCCCCAGCTCTTCAGGCTCCAGATCTTCAGGCCTCAGATCTCCAGGCCCCAGCTCTTCAGGCTACAGCTCTTCACGCCTCAGCTCTTTAGTCCCCAGCTCTTCAGGCCCCAGCTCTTCAGGCTCCAGCTCTTCACGCCTCAGCTCTTCAGTCCCCAGCTCTTCAGGCCCAGCTCTTCAGGCCCCAGCTCTTCAGGCTCCAGCTCTTCAGGCCCCAGCTCTTCAGGCTCCAGCTCTTCAGGCCCTAGCTCTTCAGTCCCCAGATCTTCATGCCATAGCTCTTCAGGCTCCAGCTCTTCAGGCCCCAGCTCTTCAGGCCCCAGCTCTTCAGGCCCCAGCTCTTCAGGCTCCAGCTCTTCAGGCCCCAGCTCTTCAGGCTCCAGCTCTGCAGGCCCTAGCTCTTCAGGCCCCAGATCTTCATGCCCCAGCTCTTCAGGCTCCAGCTCTTCACGCCTCAGCTCTTCAGTCCCCAGCTCTTCAGGCCCCAGCTCTTCAGGCTCCAGCTCTTCACGCCTCAGCTCTTCAGTCCCCAGCGCTTCAGGCCCCAGCTCTTCAGGCTCCAGCTATTCAGGCCCCAGCCCTTCAGGCTCCAGCTCTTCAGGCCCTAGCTCTTCAGGCCCCAGATCTTCATGCCCCAGCTCTTCAGGCTCCAGCTCTTCAGGCCCCAGCTCTTCAGGCCCCAGCTCTTCAGGCCCCAGCTCTTCAGGCCCCAGCTCTTCAGGCTCCAGCTCTTCAGGCCCCAGCTCTTCAGGCTCCAGCTCTTCAGGCCCTAGCTCTTCAGGCCCCAGATCTTCATGCCCCAGCTCTTCAGGCTCCAGCTCTTCAGGCCCCAGCTCTACAGTCCCTAGCTCTTCAGGCCCCAGCTCTTCAGGCCCCAGCTCTTCAGGCCCCGGCTCTTCAGGCTCTAGCTCTTCAGGCCCCAGCTCTTCAGGCCCCAGCTCTTCAGGCTACAGCTCTTCAGGCCCTAGCTCTTCACGCCTCATCTCTTCAGTCCCCAGCTCTCCTGGGCACAGCACATTTGCTCGGTTGACTGCTTCATTCACCGTGAGGGGCCCGGTCCAGGTTCTGCATGTCTCGACTGCCCAGTCAGGTTCTCCATGAGGCCAGTATTCTTTGCTGCCGGGTGTGCTCAAGCAGGTCCTTGTCTTTGGTCCTCACCCCAGTTTGAGTGCTTCATCTTCCTCCCGGCCCACAACCGAGCCAATATTCGGTTACGTGCTGAATGCCCGATCAGCCCTCATTCCTGTGGGATCTTTGCTCATGGGCACGTCACCTCCAGGACAGCAGTGCAACTCAGGATTCCTGAATGCTTGGAGGAGCGAACTCAGAGCATGTCTTGGAAAGGCTCTGTATTGAAGCCAATGGATTTTAGGAGGTGCCGAAATACTCGAATGCGTACACAATTTTGTCAAAAAAGATACCCTTGCAGTGGCTGAGTGAGGCTGAAAATGCATTAGTTTAGTAAAAAAAAAATCAAAATCGTGCCCCCACCTTGGGGCTTTCTGACTAGGAGAAAGCTTTCAATTTGGTTTGCCATGAAGGTAATAGATTTGTACTTGGTCTATTGGTACAAACGCATGGAGATAAATAAGAACCCATAGCATACTACTAATCTACTGATGGACCCCGTTTTGGCTGGACTCTTGCCTTGTTTGTGCTCCAGGGCGGCAGCCACCAACCTTATTGTAGCTTCAGAAAATATTCTACTAAGCTCCCCACTAATGGTTGCTCTACCTCATGCTGTGGTCGCAAGCCTCAGCACCATGAAATCACAACACTGGCCCACTGCTCAGGAGTCACGTTATGAAATGTTGTTGTTATCTGTTTCTCACACTACCTTGATCCTCTGTCCTACACTGACCCGTGCTTCAATGATGCCTATGGGTAAGGTGGGAGAACCACATGATTGCATCTTAGCCATTGCACAAGTTACTAACCCTTGCTTTGACTTACAGATGTGCCTTTACCCCATTTTGTTTCGAGATCCTGCTTCAGAAATGATAATGGTACTTTAAATGGCAGGTACGCTGTTTGAACTGTATGTATTGTTGAGGAAAGTTGTAACCTACACCCAGTCTAACCTACCTAGGTTGTAGAGCTTTTAGCACTTACAAGAGCTTGTATTTTAGCTAAAGAAAAAAATTTCCCTGTTCATCCATAATCAAAGTCTGCCTTTAGGAGTCACTCACGACTTCAAGCTCCTTTGGATACATCGTGGGTTCTTGACATAAGCAAGGACTCCCACCAGAAATGGGGTGTATGTCATAAACGTTTTAAATGCCTCACAATTGCCAGAAAAGATATCTGAAACGGAGTGCACGGCCTGTCAGCAGATTCTTGACCATTTTTCTAAAGGAATTGCTTAACTGACTCAGCCGCTGAAGATGCTGTTACAAAAACGGACTTAAAAAGATGTGTCTCAATTGCAGGAGCAAGCCTCTGAAAGTGAAACACAAGCTTGGTTGAAGTAGCAATGTAAAAGAGATCCTGAGGGGTGTGGGAAGACAGCACTCGGCGTGTGGTTGCGCAGACATTTCTGCTCTCTAAACTTGCAAGGTTCTATCATGGAGCAGCCCATGTTGGTAGGAACTGCAAGGGCTGTGCAGCTGCAACCCATTGGTATGCACTAGCATGTCCTCAAGGTGAGTACATGCAAACTCTGATGCCTGTGCAGATGCCGAGACTATCACTAAGACTAAAGACTTTGGCCCTAATTTGGATGTTGGAAGAAAAGCCTCCCATCCTTTGTTTGAATTCCAACCTCCCTATTACGATTACAGCAGTCGGAATTCAAACCGGCTGGTCATTCCAAGTGGCTTCAGTTGGCCAGTCGGAATCGCAACATAATCCCTTATGGACAGAATTTCCGCCGTCGGGATTATGATGTCGGTTTCTGACAGGCTTTCCACATTGAAGTTTCTGTCATGAAAAGCCTGTCAAAAAGTGACTAGCAGGGCCACCCTTTTTCTGTGGCCTCCGGTTGGGGGACGAGGGGCACCTATTGTGCCCATCTGTAAATTCCTGCACCGTGTGGCAGGCACCCTTATAGAAAGTCTTTACAATTTTCATTCTCAGGTGCAAGGTGCCTTACCTGAGTGCCCAACCGAAGCTTGCCACTCACTTCAACCTGGTGATCTGGTGCATGCACAGGTGTACCAAAGGAAGACAGCTCTCCAGCCCCACTAGCGTGGACCATATCAGGTCCTACTCATCACGGAAACTCCTTTTAAATGTCAAGGCATGTTGGATCACTGACAGAATATCATGGAAAGAATAGTGTTGACAAAAACACTTTGTCAAAAATATTATTCACTGCAATATCGTACTCCTATACTTATAAGTACCAAAATATCGGAAAAATATATAATTGACGCTAATATCATCCAAAAACATAAAAAAATTGATGTTTTAATATATTTACAGTAGTAAATCATAAATAGTATAACATAACATTATTATAATGTAAATTAAACAAATGCCACTATATGTATTACTATATATAAATATATACTTATATGAACACACACGTGTGTGTGTATTACTTTAAAAACCATATATTTATTGTTAAATAAATGTGTATATATATATATATATATATTTATATATATTCGCTACACCAATTCCGGTCGGAAATGCTCGGGCTGTCAAGGGCGGTCTGAGTCAGGACGCCGGAAGTCCCATATATTCATTTCAAAAGTTTCTGCCAGCAACAGGAATCACTCAGACACTTTCAAGTGCTGCAAAAAATAAATATTTAATGGCAAGTTCAAAACGACGCGTTTCAGCTTTACGCCTTGATCACGCTCGTAGAAGCTCATTATCACCATGGCTATATACACTTTCTTCAAACATTAGAAAATGGAGTAGCCCAAAACTGTGTATATACAATGCTAACAACTGTAGCGGCCATTTTGTAGTGTGCAAAATCAATTCGATACATGTACATTTTTCTTATTTAACACATATTATGTACATCAAATTTACAAATGAAGCATTGTAAACAACAATCTCAGTAAATAAATAATATTAATCCTACTGTCCAGAATTAATAAATGCAACATAATTGGTTCGTGTGCATGACAGTCTAGCTCCCATATGGTGTAAAGCCGAAACGTGTCATTTTGAACTTGCCATAAAAAATGTATTTTTTGCAGCACTTGAAAGTGTCTGAGTGGTTCCTGTTGCTGGCAGAAACTTTTGAAATGAATATATATATATATATATATGTATTACCTACTGGCGATAGCCAGTAGGTAGTTATAGTTAGGACCACGTTTCCATAGGAAAACCTCAACATTCTATTTTGAATAACTTTGGCGCCGGTCGACGAATCCTCGCGAATTTCTCAAAATAGGTGGGGCGCTACGCTCCGCTCCTACCCTGAAAGTCTCGGGGGGATTCGTCAAGCGGGGGCTGAGATAAAAGGGGGGTCCCAAAACGCGTTTTTCCCATGCATTTTTCCATAGGACCTTTAGAACGAGCTACAGCCCGAATGGCTGAAGAGAATTACTCAAAATTTGGCAGAGAGGTAGTCCCTAGGTCAAGGAAGTGCCTTTTGTAGGTTTGGTGTAAATCTGTTCAGTAGATTCTGAGAAAATAGCCTTTAAATCAATATATATATCTGAGCCAGCTTACGGTACGCTTACCGTACGCTTACGGTAAGCGTACGGTGGCGTGCGCGAGCGCGATTCTGATTGGCTCTTAGATCTTAGTAAACATTCGAATCGGCCGAAACCAGGAAGCGGCGGCCGCCATTTTGTCTCTCGCACTGAGAGAGATTTTTAAAATCGGAAGCCCAAAAACATGTAAAGGGGCTGTTTTGACAACTCCCTCCCACATAGTCATGTTGAGGGAGTCCCCAAACATCCCCCAAGTGCAAAAACGGTTTTATTTTTTTTTCGGCAATTTCGCGGGGTACGCTTACCGTACGCTTACGGTAAGCGTACGGTAAAAAAATAAAAATAAAAAAAACACTATCCACACTTACCCCACCCCCTGTGCTTTTGGTGGCCGAAGGCCACCAAATGTGCTGGGCTTATTACAATGGAAAAAAACACTATCCACACTTACCCCACCCCCTGTGCTTTTGGTGGCCGTAGGCCACCAAATGTAAAGGGCATATTATAAGGGAAAAAAACTTAGCATTTAAAAAACCGTACTAATTCACTGAAAAAACCATAGGTTTCACACACGTTATAGTTAGGAATTAGCATTTAAAAAACCTTGCAAATTCACTGAAAAAACCATAGGTTTCACACATGTTATAGTTAGTGGAAATTTTACTGATAAAAAACCAATGAAATTGCCCCGTTATAGTTAGCGCAGGCAACTATAACTCACGCGACCGCAATCCTCTGCTGATGACATATGTGTCTTTATGAAAAAAAAATATTTGTAATATATGTATAGCTAAAAATGTATGGAAGAAGACATGGGCAAATAAGTGTCTAAATACAGTATTAGCATCAGCAGAGGATTGTGGTCGCGTGAGTTATAGTTGCCTGCGCTAACTATAACGGGGCAATTTCATTGGTTTTTTATCAGTAAAATTTCCACTAACTATAACATGTGTGAAACCTATGGTTTTTTCAGTGAATATATATATATATATATCAAGGTTCACAGTTACCCAAAGGTGCAGGGTGCACTCCCTGTCAGCACGTTCAAATCAAGGCAAGAGGCAGACCAACCACAAGACTCCAGTGTTTCTCCCAATTAAATTTATTTCAACAATCACTCTCAGGTGAGTAAATAGAACACTTGCATTCTGGGACTGGGTTCCGCTGCTGGTGTGAAAATCGGCGTAGCGGACCAATCTGGCATAAACTTGAACAGGAGAGAACCCGGCAGATATACCTGTGATTTGTGATTTATTTTTTACTGGATGCCTGCCACCAAACCCACTGGGGTATTATATTTAAGACTACCGGTCCCAGAATGCAAGTGTTCTATTTACTCACCTGAGAGTGATTGTTGAAATAAATTTAATTGGGAGAAACACTGGAGTCTTGTGGTTGGCAGTCGTTCAGTTTGCAGAGAAGCCTCAGAAGAAGGGAGGAGTCCCGAAACGCGTCAGGCTCTGCGGGCGCTGGGTATTGTCTGCCTCTTGCCTTGATTTGAACGTGCTGACAGGGAGTGCACCCTGCACCTTTGGGTAACTGTGAACCTTGATTTATTCCGGCTGACCCAGCCGGGGGGATGCACCGCCGCAAAACATGCGGTTCCGCTGCTGGTGTGAAAATCGGCGTAGCGGACCAATCTGGCATAAACTTGAACAGGAGAGAACCCGGCAGATATACCTGTGATTTGTGATTTATTTTTTACTGGATGCCTGCCACCAAACCCACTGGGGTATTATATTTAAGACTACCGGTCCCAGAATGCAAGTGTTCTATTTACTCACCTGAGAGTGATTGTTGAAATAAATTTAATTGGGAGAAACACTGGAGTCTTGTGGTTGGCAGTCGTTCAGTTTGCAGAGAAGCCTCAGAAGAAGGGAGGAGTCCCGAAACGCGTCAGGCTCTGCGGGCGCTGGGTATTGTCTGCCTCTTGCCTTGATTTGAACGTGCTGACAGGGAGTGCACCCTGCACCTTTGGGTAACTGTGAACCTTGATTTATTCCGGCTGACCCAGCCGGGGGGATGCACCGCCGCAAAACATGCGGTTCCGCTGCTGGTGTGAAAATCGGCGTAGCGGACCAATCTGGCATAAACTTGAACAGGAGAGAACCCGGCAGATATACCTGTGATTTGTGATTTATTTTTTACTGGATGCCTGCCACCAAACCCACTGGGGTATTATATTTAAGACTACCGGTCCCAGAATGCAAGTGTTCTATTTACTCACCTGAGAGTGATTGTTGAAATAAATTTAATTGGGAGAAACACTGGAGTCTTGTGGTTGGCAGTCGTTCAGTTTGCAGAGAAGCCTCAGAAGAAGGGAGGAGTCCCGAAACGCGTCAGGCTCTGCGGGCGCTGGGTATTGTCTGCCTCTTGCCTTGATTTGAACGTGCTGACAGGGAGTGCACCCTGCACCTTTGGGTAACTGTGAACCTTGATTTATTCCAGCTGACCCAGCCGGGGGGATGCACCGCCGCAAAACATGCGGTTCCGCTGCTGGTGTGAAAATCGGCGTAGCGGACCAATCTGGCATAAACTTGAACAGGAGAGAACCCGGCAGATATACCTGTGATTTGTGATTTATTTTTTACTGGATGCCTGCCACCAAACCCACTGGGGTATTATATTTAAGACTACCGGTCCCAGAATGCAAGTGTTCTATTTACTCACCTGAGAGTGATTGTTGAAATAAATTTAATTGGGAGAAACACTGGAGTCTTGTGGTTGGCAGTCGTTCAGTTTGCAGAGAAGCCTCAGAAGAAGGGAGGAGTCCCGAAACGCGTCAGGCTCTGCGGGCGCTGGGTATTGTCTGCCTCTTGCCTTGATTTGAACGTGCTGACAGGGAGTGCACCCTGCACCTTTGGGTAACTGTGAACCTTGATTTATTCCGGCTGACCCAGCCGGGGGGATGCACCGCCGCAAAACATGCGGTTCCGCTGCTGGTGTGAAAATCGGCGTAGCGGACCAATCTGGCATAAACTTGAACAGGAGAGAACCCGGCAGATATACCTGTGATTTGTGATTTATTTTTTACTGGATGCCTGCCACCAAACCCACTGGGGTATTATATTTAAGACTACCGGTCCCAGAATGCAAGTGTTCTATTTACTCACCTGAGAGTGATTGTTGAAATAAATTTAATTGGGAGAAACACTGGAGTCTTGTGGTTGGCAGTCGTTCAGTTTGCAGAGAAGCCTCAGAAGAAGGGAGGAGTCCCGAAACGCGTCAGGCTCTGCGGGCGCTGGGTATTGTCTGCCTCTTGCCTTGATTTGAACGTGCTGACAGGGAGTGCACCCTGCACCTTTGGGTAACTGTGAACCTTGATTTATTCCGGCTGACCCAGCCGGGGGGATGCACCGCCGCAAAACATGCGGTTCCGCTGCTGGTGTGAAAATCGGCGTAGCGGACCAATCTGGCATAAACTTGAACAGGAGAGAACCCGGCAGATATACCTGTGATTTGTGATTTATTTTTTACTGGATGCCTGCCACCAAACCCACTGGGGTATTATATTTAAGACTACCGGTCCCAGAATGCAAGTGTTCTATTTACTCACCTGAGAGTGATTGTTGAAATACATTTAATTGGGAGAAACACTGGAGTCTTGTGGTTGGCAGTCGTTCAGTTTGCAGAGAAGCCTCAGAAGAAGGGAGGAGTCCCGAAACGCGTCAGGCTCTGCGGGCGCTGGGTATTGTCTGCCTCTTGCCTTGATTTGAACGTGCTGACAGGGAGTGCACCCTGCACCTTTGGGTAACTGTGAACCTTGATTTATTCCGGCTGACCCAGCCGGGGGGATGCACCGCCGCAAAACATGCGGTTCCGCTGCTGGTGTGAAAATCGGCGTAGCGGACCAATCTGGCATAAACTTGAACAGGAGAGAACCCGGCAGATATACCTGTGATTTGTGATTTATTTTTTACTGGATGCCTGCCACCAAACCCACTGGGGTATTATATTTAAGACTACCGGTCCCAGAATGCAAGTGTTCTATTTACTCACCTGAGAGTGATTGTTGAAATAAATTTAATTGGGAGAAACACTGGAGTCTTGTGGTTGGCAGTCGTTCAGTTTGCAGAGAAGCCTCAGAAGAAGGGAGGAGTCCCGAAACGCGTCAGGCTCTGCGGGCGCTGGGTATTGTCTGCCTCTTGCCTTGATTTGAACGTGCTGACAGGGAGTGCACCCTGCACCTTTGGGTAACTGTGAACCTTGATTTATTCCGGCTGACCCAGCCGGGGGGATGCACCGCCGCAAAACATGCGGTTCCGCTGCTGGTGTGAAAATCGGCGTAGCGGACCAATCTGGCATAAACTTGAACAGGAGAGAACCCGGCAGATATACCTGTGATTTGTGATTTATTTTTTACTGGATGCCTGCCACCAAACCCACTGGGGTATTATATTTAAGACTACCGGTCCCAGAATGCAAGTGTTCTATTTACTCACCTGAGAGTGATTGTTGAAATAAATTTAATTGGGAGAAACACTGGAGTCTTGTGGTTGGCAGTCGTTCAGTTTGCAGAGAAGCCTCAGAAGAAGGGAGGAGTCCCGAAACGCGTCAGGCTCTGCGGGCGCTGGGTATTGTCTGCCTCTTGCCTTGATTTGAACGTGCTGACAGGGAGTGCACCCTGCACCTTTGGGTAACTGTGAACCTTGATTTATTCCGGCTGACCCAGCCGGGGGGATGCACCGCCGCAAAACATGCGGTTCCGCTGCTGGTGTGAAAATCGGCGTAGCGGACCAATCTGGCATAAACTTGAACAGGAGAGAACCCGGCAGATATACCTGTGATTTGTGATTTATTTTTTACTGGATGCCTGCCACCAAACCCACTGGGGTATTATATTTAAGACTACCGGTCCCAGAATGCAAGTGTTCTATTTACTCACCTGAGAGTGATTGTTGAAATAAATTTAATTGGGAGAAACACTGGAGTCTTGTGGTTGGCAGTCGTTCAGTTTGCAGAGAAGCCTCAGAAGAAGGGAGGAGTCCCGAAACGCGTCAGGCTCTGCGGGCGCTGGGTATTGTCTGCCTCTTGCCTTGATTTGAACGTGCTGACAGGGAGTGCACCCTGCACCTTTGGGTAACTGTGAACCTTGATTTATTCCGGCTGACCCAGCCGGGGGGATGCACCGCCGCAAAACATGCGGTTCCGCTGCTGGTGTGAAAATCGGCGTAGCGGACCAATCTGGCATAAACTTGAACAGGAGAGAACCCGGCAGATATACCTGTGATTTGTGATTTATTTTTTACTGGATGCCTGCCACCAAACCCACTGGGGTATTATATTTAAGACTACCGGTCCCAGAATGCAAGTGTTCTATTTACTCACCTGAGAGTGATTGTTGAAATAAATTTAATTGGGAGAAACACTGGAGTCTTGTGGTTGGCAGTCGTTCAGTTTGCAGAGAAGCCTCAGAAGAAGGGAGGAGTCCCGAAACGCGTCAGGCTCTGCGGGCGCTGGGTATTGTCTGCCTCTTGCCTTGATTTGAACGTGCTGACAGGGAGTGCACCCTGCACCTTTGGGTAACTGTGAACCTTGATTTATTCCAGCTGACCCAGCCGGGGGGATGCACCGCCGCAAAACATGCGGTTCCGCTGCTGGTGTGAAAATCGGCGTAGCGGACCAATCTGGCATAAACTTGAACAGGAGAGAACCCGGCAGATATACCTGTGATTTGTGATTTATTTTTTACTGGATGCCTGCCACCAAACCCACTGGGGTATTATATTTAAGACTACCGGTCCCAGAATGCAAGTGTTCTATTTACTCACCTGAGAGTGATTGTTGAAATAAATTTAATTGGGAGAAACACTGGAGTCTTGTGGTTGGCAGTCGTTCAGTTTGCAGAGAAGCCTCAGAAGAAGGGAGGAGTCCCGAAACGCGTCAGGCTCTGCGGGCGCTGGGTATTGTCTGCCTCTTGCCTTGATTTGAACGTGCTGACAGGGAGTGCACCCTGCACCTTTGGGTAACTGTGAACCTTGATTTATTCCGGCTGACCCAGCCGGGGGGATGCACCGCCGCAAAACATGCGGTTCCGCTGCTGGTGTGAAAATCGGCGTAGCGGACCAATCTGGCATAAACTTGAACAGGAGAGAACCCGGCAGATATACCTGTGATTTGTGATTTATTTTTTACTGGATGCCTGCCACCAAACCCACTGGGGTATTATATTTAAGACTACCGGTCCCAGAATGCAAGTGTTCTATTTACTCACCTGAGAGTGATTGTTGAAATAAATTTAATTGGGAGAAACACTGGAGTCTTGTGGTTGGCAGTCGTTCAGTTTGCAGAGAAGCCTCAGAAGAAGGGAGGAGTCCCGAAACGCGTCAGGCTCTGCGGGCGCTGGGTATTGTCTGCCTCTTGCCTTGATTTGAACGTGCTGACAGGGAGTGCACCCTGCACCTTTGGGTAACTGTGAACCTTGATTTATTCCGGCTGACCCAGCCGGGGGGATGCACCGCCGCAAAACATGCGGTTCCGCTGCTGGTGTGAAAATCGGCGTAGCGGACCAATCTGGCATAAACTTGAACAGGAGAGAACCCGGCAGATATACCTGTGATTTGTGATTTATTTTTTACTGGATGCCTGCCACCAAACCCACTGGGGTATTATATTTAAGACTACCGGTCCCAGAATGCAAGTGTTCTATTTACTCACCTGAGAGTGATTGTTGAAATACATTTAATTGGGAGAAACACTGGAGTCTTGTGGTTGGCAGTCGTTCAGTTTGCAGAGAAGCCTCAGAAGAAGGGAGGAGTCCCGAAACGCGTCAGGCTCTGCGGGCGCTGGGTATTGTCTGCCTCTTGCCTTGATTTGAACGTGCTGACAGGGAGTGCACCCTGCACCTTTGGGTAACTGTGAACCTTGATTTATTCCGGCTGACCCAGCCGGGGGGATGCACCGCCGCAAAACATGCGGTTCCGCTGCTGGTGTGAAAATCGGCGTAGCGGACCAATCTGGCATAAACTTGAACAGGAGAGAACCCGGCAGATATACCTGTGATTTGTGATTTATTTTTTACTGGATGCCTGCCACCAAACCCACTGGGGTATTATATTTAAGACTACCGGTCCCAGAATGCAAGTGTTCTATTTACTCACCTGAGAGTGATTGTTGAAATAAATTTAATTGGGAGAAACACTGGAGTCTTGTGGTTGGCAGTCGTTCAGTTTGCAGAGAAGCCTCAGAAGAAGGGAGGAGTCCCGAAACGCGTCAGGCTCTGCGGGCGCTGGGTATTGTCTGCCTCTTGCCTTGATTTGAACGTGCTGACAGGGAGTGCACCCTGCACCTTTGGGTAACTGTGAACCTTGATTTATTCCGGCTGACCCAGCCGGGGGGATGCACCGCCGCAAAACATGCGGTTCCGCTGCTGGTGTGAAAATCGGCGTAGCGGACCAATCTGGCATAAACTTGAACAGGAGAGAACCCGGCAGATATACCTGTGATTTGTGATTTATTTTTTACTGGATGCCTGCCACCAAACCCACTGGGGTATTATATTTAAGACTACCGGTCCCAGAATGCAAGTGTTCTATTTACTCACCTGAGAGTGATTGTTGAAATAAATTTAATTGGGAGAAACACTGGAGTCTTGTGGTTGGCAGTCGTTCAGTTTGCAGAGAAGCCTCAGAAGAAGGGAGGAGTCCCGAAACGCGTCAGGCTCTGCGGGCGCTGGGTATTGTCTGCCTCTTGCCTTGATTTGAACGTGCTGACAGGGAGTGCACCCTGCACCTTTGGGTAACTGTGAACCTTGATTTATTCCGGCTGACCCAGCCGGGGGGATGCACCGCCGCAAAACATGCGGTTCCGCTGCTGGTGTGAAAATCGGCGTAGCGGACCAATCTGGCATAAACTTGAACAGGAGAGAACCCGGCAGATATACCTGTGATTTGTGATTTATTTTTTACTGGATGCCTGCCACCAAACCCACTGGGGTATTATATTTAAGACTACCGGTCCCAGAATGCAAGTGTTCTATTTACTCACCTGAGAGTGATTGTTGAAATAAATTTAATTGGGAGAAACACTGGAGTCTTGTGGTTGGCAGTCGTTCAGTTTGCAGAGAAGCCTCAGAAGAAGGGAGGAGTCCCGAAACGCGTCAGGCTCTGCGGGCGCTGGGTATTGTCTGCCTCTTGCCTTGATTTGAACGTGCTGACAGGGAGTGCACCCTGCACCTTTGGGTAACTGTGAACCTTGATTTATTCCGGCTGACCCAGCCGGGGGGATGCACCGCCGCAAAACATGCGGTTCCGCTGCTGGTGTGAAAATCGGCGTAGCGGACCAATCTGGCATAAACTTGAACAGGAGAGAACCCGGCAGATATACCTGTGATTTGTGATTTATTTTTTACTGGATGCCTGCCACCAAACCCACTGGGGTATTATATTTAAGACTACCGGTCCCAGAATGCAAGTGTTCTATTTACTCACCTGAGAGTGATTGTTGAAATAAATTTAATTGGGAGAAACACTGGAGTCTTGTGGTTGGCAGTCGTTCAGTTTGCAGAGAAGCCTCAGAAGAAGGGAGGAGTCCCGAAACGCGTCAGGCTCTGCGGGCGCTGGGTATTGTCTGCCTCTTGCCTTGATTTGAACGTGCTGACAGGGAGTGCACCCTGCACCTTTGGGTAACTGTGAACCTTGATTTATTCCGGCTGACCCAGCCGGGGGGATGCACCGCCGCAAAACATGCGGTTCCGCTGCTGGTGTGAAAATCGGCGTAGCGGACCAATCTGGCATAAACTTGAACAGGAGAGAACCCGGCAGATATACCTGTGATTTGTGATTTATTTTTTACTGGATGCCTGCCACCAAACCCACTGGGGTATTATATTTAAGACTACCGGTCCCAGAATGCAAGTGTTCTATTTACTCACCTGAGAGTGATTGTTGAAATAAATTTAATTGGGAGAAACACTGGAGTCTTGTGGTTGGCAGTCGTTCAGTTTGCAGAGAAGCCTCAGAAGAAGGGAGGAGTCCCGAAACGCGTCAGGCTCTGCGGGCGCTGGGTATTGTCTGCCTCTTGCCTTGATTTGAACGTGCTGACAGGGAGTGCACCCTGCACCTTTGGGTAACTGTGAACCTTGATTTATTCCGGCTGACCCAGCCGGGGGGATGCACCGCCGCAAAACATGCGGTTCCGCTGCTGGTGTGAAAATCGGCGTAGCGGACCAATCTGGCATAAACTTGAACAGGAGAGAACCCGGCAGATATACCTGTGATTTGTGATTTATTTTTTACTGGATGCCTGCCACCAAACCCACTGGGGTATTATATTTAAGACTACCGGTCCCAGAATGCAAGTGTTCTATTTACTCACCTGAGAGTGATTGTTGAAATAAATTTAATTGGGAGAAACACTGGAGTCTTGTGGTTGGCAGTCGTTCAGTTTGCAGAGAAGCCTCAGAAGAAGGGAGGAGTCCCGAAACGCGTCAGGCTCTGCGGGCGCTGGGTATTGTCTGCCTCTTGCCTTGATTTGAACGTGCTGACAGGGAGTGCACCCTGCACCTTTGGGTAACTGTGAACCTTGATTTATTCCGGCTGACCCAGCCGGGGGGATGCACCGCCGCAAAACATGCGGTTCCGCTGCTGGTGTGAAAATCGGCGTAGCGGACCAATCTGGCATAAACTTGAACAGGAGAGAACCCGGCAGATATACCTGTGATTTGTGATTTATTTTTTACTGGATGCCTGCCACCAAACCCACTGGGGTATTATATTTAAGACTACCGGTCCCAGAATGCAAGTGTTCTATTTACTCACCTGAGAGTGATTGTTGAAATAAATTTAATTGGGAGAAACACTGGAGTCTTGTGGTTGGCAGTCGTTCAGTTTGCAGAGAAGCCTCAGAAGAAGGGAGGAGTCCCGAAACGCGTCAGGCTCTGCGGGCGCTGGGTATTGTCTGCCTCTTGCCTTGATTTGAACGTGCTGACAGGGAGTGCACCCTGCACCTTTGGGTAACTGTGAACCTTGATTTATTCCGGCTGACCCAGCCGGGGGGATGCACCGCCGCAAAACATGCGGTTCCGCTGCTGGTGTGAAAATCGGCGTAGCGGACCAATCTGGCATAAACTTGAACAGGAGAGAACCCGGCAGATATACCTGTGATTTGTGATTTATTTTTTACTGGATGCCTGCCACCAAACCCACTGGGGTATTATATTTAAGACTACCGGTCCCAGAATGCAAGTGTTCTATTTACTCACCTGAGAGTGATTGTTGAAATAAATTTAATTGGGAGAAACACTGGAGTCTTGTGGTTGGCAGTCGTTCAGTTTGCAGAGAAGCCTCAGAAGAAGGGAGGAGTCCCGAAACGCGTCAGGCTCTGCGGGCGCTGGGTATTGTCTGCCTCTTGCCTTGATTTGAACGTGCTGACAGGGAGTGCACCCTGCACCTTTGGGTAACTGTGAACCTTGATTTATTCCGGCTGACCCAGCCGGGGGGATGCACCGCCGCAAAACATGCGGTTCCGCTGCTGGTGTGAAAATCGGCGTAGCGGACCAATCTGGCATAAACTTGAACAGGAGAGAACCCGGCAGATATACCTGTGATTTGTGATTTATTTTTTACTGGATGCCTGCCACCAAACCCACTGGGGTATTATATTTAAGACTACCGGTCCCAGAATGCAAGTGTTCTATTTACTCACCTGAGAGTGATTGTTGAAATACATTTAATTGGGAGAAACACTGGAGTCTTGTGGTTGGCAGTCGTTCAGTTTGCAGAGAAGCCTCAGAAGAAGGGAGGAGTCCCGAAACGCGTCAGGCTCTGCGGGCGCTGGGTATTGTCTGCCTCTTGCCTTGATTTGAACGTGCTGACAGGGAGTGCACCCTGCACCTTTGGGTAACTGTGAACCTTGATTTATTCCGGCTGACCCAGCCGGGGGGATGCACCGCCGCAAAACATGCGGTTCCGCTGCTGGTGTGAAAATCGGCGTAGCGGACCAATCTGGCATAAACTTGAACAGGAGAGAACCCGGCAGATATACCTGTGATTTGTGATTTATTTTTTACTGGATGCCTGCCACCAAACCCACTGGGGTATTATATTTAAGACTACCGGTCCCAGAATGCAAGTGTTCTATTTACTCACCTGAGAGTGATTGTTGAAATAAATTTAATTGGGAGAAACACTGGAGTCTTGTGGTTGGCAGTCGTTCAGTTTGCAGAGAAGCCTCAGAAGAAGGGAGGAGTCCCGAAACGCGTCAGGCTCTGCGGGCGCTGGGTATTGTCTGCCTCTTGCCTTGATTTGAACGTGCTGACAGGGAGTGCACCCTGCACCTTTGGGTAACTGTGAACCTTGATTTATTCCGGCTGACCCAGCCGGGGGGATGCACCGCCGCAAAACATGCGGTTCCGCTGCTGGTGTGAAAATCGGCGTAGCGGACCAATCTGGCATAAACTTGAACAGGAGAGAACCCGGCAGATATACCTGTGATTTGTGATTTATTTTTTACTGGATGCCTGCCACCAAACCCACTGGGGTATTATATTTAAGACTACCGGTCCCAGAATGCAAGTGTTCTATTTACTCACCTGAGAGTGATTGTTGAAATAAATTTAATTGGGAGAAACACTGGAGTCTTGTGGTTGGCAGTCGTTCAGTTTGCAGAGAAGCCTCAGAAGAAGGGAGGAGTCCCGAAACGCGTCAGGCTCTGCGGGCGCTGGGTATTGTCTGCCTCTTGCCTTGATTTGAACGTGCTGACAGGGAGTGCACCCTGCACCTTTGGGTAACTGTGAACCTTGATTTATTCCGGCTGACCCAGCCGGGGGGATGCACCGCCGCAAAACATGCGGTTCCGCTGCTGGTGTGAAAATCGGCGTAGCGGACCAATCTGGCATAAACTTGAACAGGAGAGAACCCGGCAGATATACCTGTGATTTGTGATTTATTTTTTACTGGATGCCTGCCACCAAACCCACTGGGGTATTATATTTAAGACTACCGGTCCCAGAATGCAAGTGTTCTATTTACTCACCTGAGAGTGATTGTTGAAATAAATTTAATTGGGAGAAACACTGGAGTCTTGTGGTTGGCAGTCGTTCAGTTTGCAGAGAAGCCTCAGAAGAAGGGAGGAGTCCCGAAACGCGTCAGGCTCTGCGGGCGCTGGGTATTGTCTGCCTCTTGCCTTGATTTGAACGTGCTGACAGGGAGTGCACCCTGCACCTTTGGGTAACTGTGAACCTTGATTTATTCCGGCTGACCCAGCCGGGGGGATGCACCGCCGCAAAACATGCGGTTCCGCTGCTGGTGTGAAAATCGGCGTAGCGGACCAATCTGGCATAAACTTGAACAGGAGAGAACCCGGCAGATATACCTGTGATTTGTGATTTATTTTTTACTGGATGCCTGCCACCAAACCCACTGGGGTATTATATTTAAGACTACCGGTCCCAGAATGCAAGTGTTCTATTTACTCACCTGAGAGTGATTGTTGAAATAAATTTAATTGGGAGAAACACTGGAGTCTTGTGGTTGGCAGTCGTTCAGTTTGCAGAGAAGCCTCAGAAGAAGGGAGGAGTCCCGAAACGCGTCAGGCTCTGCGGGCGCTGGGTATTGTCTGCCTCTTGCCTTGATTTGAACGTGCTGACAGGGAGTGCACCCTTCACCTTTGGGTAACTGTGAACCTTGATATATATATATATATATATATATATATATTCACTGAAAAAAACATAGGTTTCAGGGGTGTTATAGTTAGCTGGACTTTTCACTTGTACAAAACCATTGAAATTCCCCCGTTATAGTTAGTTCAGCTAACTATAACTCGCGCGCCCGCAATGCACTGCTGATGACGTCACATATTACATCACTCATGACATGGTCAGTGACATCACTGATGACATCACTGATGACATCATCCAGTGAATGTCTGTTTTTCTGAAAATTAAATGTTTTATATATGTAGATCTCAAGGTCGATGGAAGAATAAATGGGTATATAAGTGTCTAAATGGATGATTTGTTTTTAAAAAATTGATTGTGTAACTGACTGATTAAGTGTATCATAGTGAATGCATGGCTTAGTGAGTAATGTTTAAATATGTAAATATCTGTATCAGTCTCTCACTTTGTGTATAAGTCGCTGCATGGGTTGGTGAGTAGCTACATGGGTGTCTATATAGGTTATTAGTTGGTTTTTTGAGTATCAGTCTGAGTCTGCATGGTTCGGTGGGGGGTATTACGTAGTGCATAGGTGCATGAATGAGTGACTCACTGTTTGTATGTGTTGAAGACAGCATGTGTGCAGGACTGTATGGGTGGATGAGTGTGTGTATGGGTGTGTTAGTGAGTGAATGACTGTCTCAATAGTGTCTTTATGAGTAACTACATATGTTTTAAACTAGTATATGTGACTATTGGTGTATATAAGTGAGTATATGTGAGAGATTGAAAGAGTTCCTGTATGAATAAGTATGTGTTTCTATAAGTGATTGTTTAAAAGACTAAGTATGTGTAAGTTTCCGTAGAAGTAAGTGTGCTGGTGTGTGTATAACTGTAGATGCAAGTAAATGTATGTTTGATTCTTTATTAGCATGAGTGACTGTGTGTGAGTAACTCTATGGATGAGTGGCATTGTGTAACAGGATGTATAGGTGTATGAGTACATATGATGAGTGAGTACATGTATGAGTGACTGTATAGGACTGTTGGTGAATGAGTGGATGTGTATGTGGATCTTAGAATTACTGAAGAGGTTGTTGTAACTGGTATTGGTATGTCCATTGTTTTGAAAATTTGTTTCTATTTTTGAATGTGTGTATCAAAGGTTATATTAGGGTGAGAGGAGGTCTGCCACTCTATCACAAGGATGATGTCATCAGTGATGTCATTTGAGATGTCATCAGGATGTCATGAGTGATGTCACTGACCATGTCATGAGTGATGTAATATGTGACGTCATCAGCAGTGCATTGCGGGTGCGCGAGTTATAGTTAGCTGAACTAACTATAACGGGGGAATTTCAATGGTTTTGTACAAGTGAAAAGTCCAGCTAACTATAACACCCCTGAAACCTATGGTTTTTTTCAGTGAATTTCTGAGGTTTTTTTAAATGCTAATTCCTAACTATAACGTGCCTGAAACCTATGGTTTTTTCTGTGAATTTCAAAGGTTTTTTAAATGCTAATTTCTAACTATGCCTACAGAGATAGGACATGTGAAGAAAGAAGAAAAAATGCACAGAAAGGAAAAAAAAGAAGTGCAGAAAGAAGCAACAAGTCCTCATAGATGAGGAAAAGTGCAGGAAGAAGGATAACGTGCAGAAAGAACAAAAAGAAGAGCAGAAAGAATCCTTGTTGCAAAATCATCCTGTACCCTCAACTTTTTCAGACGGATACTGGTGGTAACTGAGTCTGACTAGCCAGTGCTATGTTAAAAGACACTTAGAATACAGTGAAAACACCTACATACACTAGGGAACAATATGCGTTGGGGTCCCCCTGTGATTAGCATGACCTCCTCTGTAAGCCCCTAGTATATAATAGGGCAGGGGGATTAAAACTACCTCTTAAAACAGGCCACAGGGCGTTTTTGCACACGTTAACTCAGGCCCCGTCCCCTCCCCACTGTGTAAACACGCCCTGTGTCCGTTTTTAGTTGGGAGATTAAGTTCATTTGAATCCTGAGGGTCCCTAGGGTCCAACTAGCCCACTAAGTACCTCCAGTAAGTGCCACAGAGCTGCGTTGCAGAGAGGTGTAAAAAGTGGCACAGCCTGGACCCCCTCTCTGCAATGCAGCTCAGTGGCGCTTACTGGAAGCACTTGGTGGGCTAGTTAGCCCCCAGGGGCCCTCAGTATTGAAGGGAAATTATATCCCCAATTTAAAACGTGCCATAGTGCGCGTTTGCCCACGTCACCTCAGGCCCCGTCCTCTCCCTTCACCACTGTGTAAACGCGCCCTGTGGCTGTTCTAAGTTGAGAGATTAAGTCCCCTTGAATCCTAAGGGTCCCTAGGGTCAAACTAGACCACTAGGTACCTCCAGTAAGCGCCACAGAGCTGCGTTGCAGAGAGGTGTAAAAAGGGGCTTGGCTTCAGAACACCTGTCTGCAGCACAGCTCCCTGGCGCATACTGGAGATGCCTGTTGGGCTAGTTGGCCCTCAGGGACCCTCCAGTATTGAAGAGGAATTAATTCCCCAACTTACAACTCGCCAGGGGGCGCGTTTGCAGAGTGCTGCAAGGAGGGGGCGTAGCCTCCGGCACGATGCCAGTCTTTTATTTATTTTAATTTTTTAAGAAGGGGGGCTGTGTGGTTCCCCCTTCTTATTCTAATTTATTGGCCCTGATGACCCCATCCCCCAGGGCCTGTCTCCTAATTATATTTTTTTACCCCAATCCACAGGGCCGGCCACTTTTTTATTATTTTTAAGAAATATATATTTATAGACACACCTAGGAAATGCTGGACAAACCGTATGTACCTATCACCATGACGATTTGAGTGATATTCATTAAAAGGCGACTATGCATACAATGAATCAACGTGGAATGTATTTACACCACTAGTGAAGCTCTGACATGTCTGATGCCCTACCGTGCCTAATCCCGGTAGACACCCTTGTCGTTTATTTATACAAACATGGGTAGCTATTGACGGGCACATTTAATACACATGCACACCAAGCCATTCAAAGGGGATTCGACAAAAATTCGACAAACTATGTAAGAAACCCCCCTCACGGGTAATAAAACACACACCCACTGCCGGATGTGTAATACTTTTTATTTTACTCTCTGGAAAGGGGACGAACATCACTTGAGAGTCACAGCGCGCTCCTGGCAGAGCCCAATGCTGTGTTACCCCCACCATTGCCTGCTGAGTGCCACACACCTCAGTGTTGTATTCCACCAGCTAGTGCATATGCTATGACACTCTCTAGCCCATGTGCACTGTAACACCACCCCGTGAATATGTCATGCCACACTTGTCTTTGCACGGGTTATATTGCCCCATCTAACGTGCCTTCCTCGATGCCTATGTTATAACGCACAGTGCTATGCCATACATATTACAATCTGGGATCCATATCTTTGTCACAGTGCATATGCAACGTTACACTCCCCAGCACATATTTTATATTACAACTTTAGAGACTAGTTAGGTTACACAACACTGCCCTGTGCATATTACACTCCAAGGCGCACATCGCATAGCACGCGCTAGTGCCTGTGCTATCTCGCACTCTCCAATTAATCTGTCATTGTGCACAATGTATTGCATATTATATTTCACGCCCGGTTCATCTTATATCATACTTTTTGGTGCATAGTTTATACCATACACTATATCTAGTTTTCATTTTCAATCGTGCTCTCAGGACTATGTTCTATATAACACTGTGTTCAACTACCCTTTTCACGGGCATTACATTTTGCGATAGGGGGTGGAGGGTCAGGGGGTGTTTCTGCCAAGTGAGCCCGGAGTCATAGTCACAAACGTCCTCTTCTTCCTGAATAAAAGTGAGATTATGCTGCATACTTGTTCATATTTTAAGTAGTTCGCACAGACACACGTTTTAAAAAACGATAAAGTTCCTAATACCCGCTTTCTCTGAACAGTTAGCTTGCTGCCCCATCCCCCTCCTCCCTATCCTCTGTTGTGTGAATCCATGGACTAGCCTCCTCCCTCCTGCCATGCATGGTCTGATGTGCTGCCACTGCCCTCAATTTAGTATGATGTACCAGTCCCCTCCTCCTGCCCTCCATTGCCCAATTCTATGCCCCATTATTGACCTCCTGCTTAAACTCTGTGCTTAGCTTGCTGCCCCTATTCTCCTTCCCCCCCCTGCCCTCCGATGTCTTTGTGCATGCCCCTGCTCCATCCTTTTTGCCCACCATGTTCCATGGACCTGCCACTCCTATCTACTCTGAGTGTTCTGTTGAGCTGCCACTCCCCTCCCACCTGCCTAGCATTGTCAGATGACTGTAACCTGTCCCTGCCACCTCCACCCTGCCTGTCCACATGCTATGCCCCTATCCTCTTCCTCCTGTCCTACATGGTCCATTGTACTGCCACACCCTTCTGCCCTCCCTGGTCTGTTGTGCTGCAACTGCTCCTCCTGCCTGCCCCATGCGGTCTGTTGTGAGGCCAATTCCCCTGAACTTTCTTGTCTGTGCACAGGTCCTGACCCTCCCTTCTATCCTCCATCGTCCTTTGTGCATGCCCCTGCACCCTCCTTGCCCATCATAGCCATTGTGCTGCCACTAACCCTCCCACTTGCCATGCATGGTCTTCTGTGCTGCCATGGCCCCTCCCACCTTCCCTATGTGATCAGTTCGCTGCCCCTGACCCCCTCCCATCTTCCCTCCATGGTCTGTGTGTATGCCATCACAGTCTCACTGTTGCTCTTCATGGTGTGTCTTGCTTCTAGTGCCCATCCTGCCTGACCTCCATGGCTATCTTGCTGCTCCTGCCCTGCCCCCTTGCCCCCAGCCCTCTGTTTACATGTGCAGACCCCTACTCTCTCCCTCCTGGCTTGTCTGTTCCATTGTAATGCCCCTGATCCGTCCCTCCTGCCCTGTATGGTCTGTTATGCTGCAGCTTTCTCTCCTGTCTGTCCATTATGGTCAGCTAGCTACCATTGCCTCTTGCCCCTCTGTTCTCTGTTGTCCATGTGCATGGTCCTGTCCCCTCCCTCTTGCTTTCTATGGATTGTTGTGCTGCACTCCCGTCCCGCATGCCCTGTGTGGTGTATTGTGCTGCTGCAAACCCTGATGCCTGCCCTGCAGGGTCAGTTTGGTGCACCTCTCCATGTCCCTCCTGTCCTCTGTTATCCAAGTCCATGTCCCTACCCCATTTCCTTCCATGATCCAGTGTACCATACTTGCGAACATTTTGAACTTGGTAAGAGGGAGATTTTGAAAACAAACTGGGGTATTGATTTTCCCCTTTGAGTTACATTGAAAACGAGGAGATTGTAGACAGGAGACAGATCAAATAAAGCCCATTTGAGCTTAAAAACATTGGACGTTTCCTGGCTGAATCGGGTCTGTTGGCATGTATGGTTGTACTACCATTGCCTCTTCCTTCTGCCCACAATGGTCTATTACATTGCAAGTCCTGTATTGTTGGTTTGTTGCCCCTGCCCCCCTTTCCACTGCCCTCCATAGTCTGTTGTGCTGCCACGGCCCTTCCTGCCTGCTCAGTGTGGTTAAATTGTTGCCTTTGCACCCTCCTACCTGCCTTCAATTTTCAGAGTCCGTGCCCCTGGCCTCTGCCTCTCAACAGTATCCTAATGAACAGCTAGATTGCTAATATTCTATATTTATTACAAAAGTGTGGAACGCCTGACGTCATCTTGATGTAATCAAAACTGTAATACCTAGAGCATTTCCTTTAGAAATTACATATATGAGAGGGTCTTATTGGCATCAAAATTATGGTTAGTGCTCTAAAAGACTAAAATAAGGACATATTTTCTGAGTTTTGAAATAGCGACAAAGCACTTTTGAATTATGTGTTATCTTTATGTTTTTTTATCCAGTTGACCACTTGATTAAA
This sequence comes from Triturus cristatus, assembly GCF_964204655.1. Classification (NCBI taxonomy): domain Eukaryota; kingdom Metazoa; phylum Chordata; class Amphibia; order Caudata; family Salamandridae; genus Triturus; species Triturus cristatus. The sequence continues at coordinate 850,499,518 of NC_140595.1, read as the reverse complement.
TGTTGCACTTAGGGGAGAGGATGTGGTGTTACTTCCAGAACTGCAGACTTTGCAACTGGGGAACCAGGTTGGAGTTTCTGATTCAGCTCGACCTTCTGTGATTCTGGTCAAATCACTTAGTCTCCCCATGTCTACAACCAAAATGAATTTGTTCTTGTGTGATGTAACCAATGTTCATGTAAAGCACTCCAATACCTGACAAGTCTGCACTATATAACACTGCAAAAACACAAAATAATAAGTGTTTTGCACACTTCTGTCATTGGGCTATATTTGGGCTACATCTGGGTGATTTTGGGCTACATTTGGGCTCTTTTGTCTCCGGTGGCCATCTTGGAAGATTTATTTGTTATGAAGTTTCCTAATTTCCTCATGTACTGCAGTCTCCTCAGTAGGCAATGCTTTCAGTTTTTTACTTTGATTCCATCATGAAGGTATTCAGATATGTCACACATTTGCCATAAATTCTGAAAGTTAGCACTCTAGATGCTTGTTAGATCACTGTAGTAAAACTACTGTTCACCATGGAAGTCTGCTCCTGGTATTAAAAGTGCATGTTTCAGTCTGCATGTCAGAATTTTTTAATGAAATAGAAGAGGATTTGAGAAGTCACTCAAAATGTGCCCTCAATTTGTTTCTTCAGCATTAATCATAATTTCTATGGCAAAATGAACCCCCTCATTGTGTTCCTTTTTAAATTAAATGTTTTAAGTGTTACCAGTTTATTCCAATCAAGATGGCTTCAGGTGTGCCATACTTTTGTCATAATGAAGACAGTAAGCGCTCTAGTTGTTTTTAAGAACACTCTGGGACATTCTGTCATTGGGCTATACTTGGGCTACATCTGGGTGATATTTGGGCTACATTTGGGCTCTTTTGTCTCTGGTGGCCATCTTGGGAGACTTATTTGTTATGAAGTTTCCAAATTTCCTCATTTACTGCAGTCTCCTCAGTAGGAAATACTTTCAGCTTTTTACTTTGATTCCATCAATAAGGCATTCAGATGTGTCACACATTTGCCATAAATTCAGAATGTTAGCACTCTTTTTTCTCATTAGATCACTGTAGTAAAGCTACTGCTCACCCGGGAAAACTGCTGCTGGTATTGAAAGTGCATGTTTCAGTCTGTATGTCAGAATTTTTTAATGAAATAAGAGGATTTCAGAAGTCAAAATGTGCCCTAGTTTTTCTTTCTGCAGCGCTAATCATACTTGTTATGGAAAAATGAACCCCCTCATTTTGTTCCTTTTTAAATTAAATGTTTTAAGAGTTACCACTTTAATCCAGGCAAGATGGCTTCAGGTGTGCCATACGTTTATCATAAGTAGGATTGTTAGCGCTCTAGTTGTTCTTTGGAACACTCTGGGAAGCTGCAGTAGAACACAAAGGAATCAACTGACAGTCTCTGCCCTTGTTGGATGTACATGTTTTACTGAGAATGTCAGACTTCATTCTCACATGACTGAGAAAGATAATGTGAATTTACAGAAAATAAGCTCTCAGTTTAGCTTATAGATCACCTTCCAAACCTCTGTGGGAAAAGCATGAGAAAATATTTTTCTCTCAATCATGATATCCCAGCAGAAGGCTTTTTCACATGGTGAAATCACTTTGGAACATACCACAATTCCTAAAATGAGTATGGTACCATCAACAAATGATTTATAATGTAACTAAAGTCTTAAAACCTTCTATTAACTGCAATGCTTTTTAATGAGGTGCTATCATGTATATTGGTCCCAAGATGGCTGCCAACACTTCTTGGATGAAGTGCTGACAGCCAATCAGATCACAGGATGAGATGTGTGGTTAGGCTCCGCCCACATATATATATGATTTTACTTTTGATTTTCTCAGGAACTACTGAACAGATTGACACCAGACCTGCAAAAGGCACATCCCTGAGCTGAGGACTACCTCTCTGCCAAATTTCAAGTAATTCTGTTCAGCCGTTCGGGCTGTACCGTGGACTAAAGGTCCCTATGGAAAATTGCATGGGGAAAACGCGTTTTGGGACCCCCCTTTTTTCTCAGCCCCCGCTTGACGAATCCCCCCGAGACTTTCAGGGTCGGAGCAGAGTGGAGCGCCCCACCTATTTTGAAACTTTCGCGAGGATTCGTCAACCGGCGCCAAAGTTATTCCAAATAGAATGTTGCGGATTTCCTATGGAAACACGGTCCTAACTATAACTATCTACAGTGGCCGGCCCTGGGGATTGGGGTAAAAAAATATAATTAGGAGACAGGCCCTGGGGGATGGGGTCATCAGGGCCAATAAATTAGAATAAGAAGGGGAACCACACAGCCCCCCTTCTTAAAAAATTAAAATAAATAAAAGACTGGCATCGTGCCGGAGGCCACGCCCCCTCCTTGCAGCACTCTGCAAATGCGCCCCCTGGCGAGTTGTAAGGTGGGGAATTAATTCCTTGTAACTATCTACTGCTATAGTTAGCAGGACATTTCACTCGTGAAAAACCAATGAAATTCCCACGTTATAGTTAGTGCAGGCAACTATCACTCACGCGACCACAATCCTCTGCTGATGACGTCAGATATTACATCACTGTGTTTAGACACTTATTTACCCATATCTTCTTCCATTAATTTTTAGCTATACATATATTACAAATATATTTTTTTCAGAAAAACACATATGTCATCAGTGATGTAATATCTGACGTTATCAGCAGAGGATTGCGGTCGCGTGAGTTATAGTTGCCTGCACTAACTATAACGTGGGAATTTCATTGGTTTTTCACGAGTGAAATGTCCTGCTAACTATAACATGTGTGAAACCTATGGTTTTTTCAGTGAATTTGCAAGGTTTTTTAAATGCTAATTCCTAACTATAACGTGTGTGAAACCTATGGTTTTTTCAGTGAATTTCAAAGGTTTTTTAAATGCAAATTTTTTGGGGAGATTTTTGGTAAAAAATAATATCTATATATATATATATTCACTTAAAAAACCATAGGTTTAACACACGTTATAGTTAAGAATTAGCATTTAAAAAACCTTGCAAATTCACTTAAAAAACCATAGGTTTCACACATGTTATAGTTAGCTGGACACTTCACTCGTGAAAAACCATTGAAATTCCCCCATTATAGTTAGTGCAGGCAACTATAACTCACGCGACCGCAATCCTCTGCTGATGACGTCAGATATTACATCACTGTATTTAGACACTTATTTACCCATGTCTTCTTCCATTAATTTTTAGCTATACATATATTACAAATAATTTTTCTTCAGAAAGACACATATGTCATCAGTGATGTAATATCTGACGTCATCAGCAGAGGATTGCGGTCGCGTGAGTTATAGTTGCCTGCACTAACTATAACGGGGGAATTTCAATGGTTTTTCACGAGTGAAGTGTCCAGCTAACTATAACATGTGTGAAACCTATGGTTTTTTAGGTGAATTTGCAAGGTTTTTTAAATGTTAATTCCTAACTATAACGTGTGTGAAACCTATGGTTTTTTAAGTGAATTTGTACAGTTTTTTAAATGCTAAGTTATGTATTTATTAATATTTTTATTTTTTCAGGTTTTTCACCGTGCGCGCACCGTACGCGCTCGGTGCGCTTCGCGCACTCTGCGCGCGCTGTGGGCGCATGGTGCACTTCACGCACCAAGCGCCCACGATGCGTTGTTCGTGCCGTGCGCGTACGGTGCACGCACCCCGCGATTTTTCGCAAAAAAAAATATTTTTATTTTTATCATTGGGGGTCCTTCAGTGACCCCCTGACAAAGGCTAGGGGGTCAGGCCCTGTCCATCCTGCCCCCTTCTCACGTTTAACCCCTTTGTTTTTCATTGCCTCAGACTGCGAGAGACAAATTGGCGGCCGACACTTCCTGATTTCGACCGATTCGAATGTTTACTGACATCTAACAACCAATCAGAATTGCGCTCGCGCACGTCACCGTGCGCGTACGGTATGCTTACCGTACGCGCACGGTGCCCGCTTATAGATACATATATGCTTTTAACTGCAATTTTCTCAGGAACTAATGAACAGATTTACACCAGACCTGCAAAAGGCACATCCCTGAACTGAGGAGTACCTCTCTGCCAAATTTCAAGTAATTCTGTTCAGCCGTTCGGGCTGTAGCTTGGACTAAAGGTCCTATGGAAAAATGCATGGGGAAAACGCGTTTTGGGACCCCCCTTTTTCTCAGCCCCCGCTTGACGAATCCCCCCGAGACTTTCAGGGAAGGAGCGGAGCGGAGCGCCCCACCTATTTTGAAAATTTCGCGAGGATTCGTCAATCGGCGCCAAAGTTATTCCAAATAGAATGTTGCAGATTTCCTATGGAAACACGATCCTAACTATAACTATCTACTGGCGACCGGCAGTAGATAATATATATATTATCTACTGGCGGTCGCCAGTAGATAGTTATAGTTAGGACCGTGTTTCCATAGGAAATCCGCAACATTCTATTTGGAATAACTTTGGCACGATTGACGGACCCTCGCGAAATTCTCAAAATAGGTGGGGCGCTCCGCTCCGCTCCTTCCCTGAAAGTCTCGGGGGGATTCGTCAAGCGGGGGCTGAGAAAAAGGGGGGGTTCCAAAACGCGTTTTCCCCATGCATTTTTCCATAGGACCTTTAGTCCGAGCTACAGCCCGAACGGCTGAACAGAATTACTTGAAATTTGGCAGAGAGGTAGCCCTCAGGTCAGGGATGTGCCTTTTGAAGGTCTCGTGTAAATCTGTTCAGTATTTCCTGAGAAAATAGCATTTAAATCAATATATATATCTATAGGCGCGCTCCGAGCGCGTACCGTAAGCTTAGCGTACGCGCACGGCACCGTGCACGAGCGCGATTCTGATTGATTGTTAGATCTTAGTAAACATTCGAATCGGTCGAAACCAGGAAGTGTCGGCCGCCATTTTGTCTCTCGCAGACTGAGGGGGTGAAAAACAAAGGTGGAGAACGTGAAAAGGAGGCAGGCTGGACAGTTCCTGACCCCCTAGCCTTTGTCAGGGGGTCCCAGAAGGACCCCCAAGGGCAAAAATGAATTTTAATTTTTTTTCGAAAAATCGCCGAATGCGCGTAGCGTACGCGCATGGCGTAAACGGAAAAATTCCGCAAGAAAAAATTCCGCGAACTTCGCGTAATGCTTACGCGTACCGTACGCGCACGGCAAAAAAAAAAATTCAAAAATGAAAGCTTAAAAAAAAAATACAAAAAATTGTGAGGTAAGGTTGGCTCTTAAAAGAGCCATTGGGTTAATACAGGGATAGAGGAAAGAAAGAATGGGAATATTATGAACGTCTACAAACGTGCTGGTCTATCCTATTGTTAATAAGGGAAACACTGGTCTCCCCAAAAACAATAAGACCACAACACGTTGTACACCTCATTGCAACCCTCCCAAATCGAGGGTTAATGTCCAGAGGAGCTGAAGAAGGTGATGCTCCCACCTCAGAGGAAGGGCTCAGCAGAGCTGCCGATGATGTACTCGGCTGAGCTTCTGAGGTTGGGCTCCGGTGACTTACTGAAGAGTTTTCTTCAGTATGTCGAGCATAGGTCCTGGGATGTTTATCCCTAAGGTGTCTCATCATAGAGTGATTTCCAAAGGAATACTTCTTCCTTGGATCTCCTCTAGATAAAACACGCTCACAAAGTCTGCAAGTGACCAATGGAGCATTGACCTTTTTCTGCCCCTCTGGAAAAGTAAAATACTCCCACACAAAAGAATCCTTTTGTTTCCTCCTTCTCTGTCTGATGATGGTGCTGCAAGGCTCACTCTCAGAAGAGGACTGCTGCTCTGCCATTGTATCTCAATGTCAATTCAGCTCCTTCTCCTAGGGGATCTCAAGCAGTAATGAGGGGAATGGGTGTGGTGTGGGAAGTTTCTGGAACTGAAAGTAGTTTCAACCAATGAAAAGTGTTCTTTGTGGATCACATGACCAACCGTGCGCGCTCCGTAAGCTTACGGTACGCGCTCGGAAACAAGTACGCATGCGCAAACGTGATGTAAATATGCGCTTACGGAGCTCTTACGGAGCGCGTACGTAGGACGCACTCGCGCATGCGCATTACACGCACCTGCGTAACCGCGACGTTGCTTCCACGCAACGCACATGCGTGTACGCGTACGTCACGTACGTATTACGTAAGCGCACCGTACTTATGACGTACGGAGCGCGTAGCGTCAGCTTACCGTACGCGCACGGCAAAAAATGCATAAAAAAAAAATACAAGTTTCAAGAGTTGTAGAAGATAATAACTGTGATGTACAACTGTATGTTTTTAAAAAATTAACCATTTCATAATGCAGGATATAGTACATATATTATTTTATACATAGGTTGGATATTATTTTTTACCAAAAATCTCAAAAAAACATTTGCATTTAAAAAACCTTTGAAATTCACTGAAAAAAACATAGGTTTCACACACGTTATAGTTAGGAATTAGCATTTAAAAAACCTTGCAAATTCACTGAAAAAACCATACGTTTCACACATGTTATAGTTAGCTGGACATTTCCCTCGTAAAAAACCATTGAAATTCCCCCGTTATAGTTAGCGCAGGCAACTATAACTCACGCGACCGCAATCCTCTGCTGATGACGTCAGATATTACATCACTGATAACATATGTGTCTTTCTGAAAAATAAATATTTGTAATATATGTATAGCTAAAGATTAATGGAAAAAGACATGGGTAAATAGGTGTCTAAATACAGTGATGTAATATCTGACGTCATCAGCAGAGGATTGCGGTCGCGTGAGTTATAGTTGCCTGCGCTAACTATAACGGGGGAATTTCAATGGTTTTTTACGAGGGAAATGTCCAGCTAACTATAACATGTGTGAAACCTATGGTTTTTTCAGTGAATTTGCAAGGTTTTTTAAATGCTAATTCCTAACTATAACGTGTGTGAAAACTATGGTTTTTTCAGTGAATATATATCTATATATATATATATGTATGTGAACAAGGGCGCCTAAGCCCGAAACGCGTCATCTGTTGACTGCTGCTAGGTTTTAAATAAACATCTTGCCTGAAAAAAGAAGTGGTTCGTATCTCTTTCTTCGCTGCCGAGGCTTTGGTAGAGGTGGAAGGAGTGCTGTTTGTGATTTGTATATATATATATATATATATATATATATATATATATATATATATATATATATATATTCACTGAAAAAACCATAGGTTTCACACATGTTATAGTTAGCTGGACATTTTACTGATAAAAAACCAATGAAATTCCCCCGTTATAGTTACTGTAGGCAACTATAACTCACGCGACCGCAATCCTCTGCTGATGCTAATACTGTATTTAGACACTTATTTGCCCATGTCTTCTTCCATTAAATTTTAGCTATACATATATTACAAATATTTTTTTTTCATAAAGACACATATGTCATCAGCAGAGGATTACAGTCGCGTGAGTTATAGTTGCCTACAGTAACTATAACGGGGGAATTTCATTGGTTTTTTATCAGTAAAATGTCCAGCTAACTATAACATGTGTGAAACCTATGGTTTTTTCAGTGAATTAGCAAGGTTTTTTAAATGCTAATTCCTAACTATAACGTGTGTGAAACCTATGGTTTTTTCAGTGAATTTGTACGGTTTTTTAAATGCTAATTTATTTATGTATTATTTTTTATATATTTATTTTACAATAAACTACGTATTAAAAATTATTATTATTTTTTTTTTTGGTTTTCACCCTGCGAATTATGATTTTTTTTTTGCAAAAAAAAAAAATTTTTTTTTGTGTTTTTCAGGGTGCGCGCACTGTGCGCGCACCCCCGCGATTTTTAAAAAAAAAAAATTTTTTTTTTTGCCTTCGGGGTCCTTCAGGGACCCCCTGACAAAGGCTAGGGGGTCAGGAACTCTCTACCCTGCCCCCTTTTCACGTTCGCCACCTTCCTTTTTCACTCTCGCACTGAAAACAAACAAAATGGCGGCCGACACTTCCTGATTTCGACCGATTCGAACGTTGACTAACATGTAACCACCAATCAGAATTACGCTCGCGCACGTTAGGGTGCTCGCACGGTGCTCGCACGGTGCGCGCACCCTGCGCGCATATATATATATATTTGCTTTTAAATGCTATTTTCTCCGGAAATACTGAACAGATTTACACCAGACCTACAAAAGGCACTTCCTTGACCTAGGGACTACCTCTCTGCCAAATTTTGAGTAATTCTGTTCAGCCGTTCGGGCTGTAGCTCGTTCTAAAGGTCCTATGGAAAAATGCATGGGAAAAACGCGTTTTGGGACCCCCCTTTTATCTCAGCCCCCGCTTGACGGATCCCCCCGAGACTTTCAGGGTAGGAGCGGAGCGTAGCGCCCCACCTATTTTGAGAAATTCGCGAGGATTCGTCGACCGGCGCCAAAGTTATTCAAAATAGAATGTTGAGGTTTTCCTATGGAAACGTGGTCCTAACTATAACTACCTACTGGCGACCGCCAGTAGGTAATATATATATATATATATATATATAAATCCACGAAGTTACTCCTTCCGAAGTTCCAGCCCCCGTAGGAGGGGTGGCGCGGACCGGCGGAGACAACCGGCATTACTATAATCCAGAATGGAGTCCCGAACGCGCTCTCGGAGTCAAAAATAATTACCAGGGAAACAGACGGTCACTTTGACACAGGTAGGTTTATTCACGTCATAAACCTGCTGCGACGCGTTTCACCCGCGAACGGGCTTGTTCACACAGCGTGCCAAACACAAATGCCACAATACATACTGTTCCGTATAGAATTCATTGTCATGGAAACAGGACTTAGGGATTGTCTATAGTCAACAAAAGTACATTAAACACAGCGCCATTTTGTAATATGTTTACAATACTGGTAAGTATAGATATACATGCACTAAAATCACTGTTATACTGACAGACAGTATCTTTCACTAAGGAAAAAATCATCTTTGTAAAGGTGTTAATCTTTCGTAACTTAGTATATCTGATCCACCTCAACTTCATGTTATGGTGTATCTAGTGCAAATACGATGAACAAAAATTATTTATCAAGATATACAGTATTGATCAATTGACTGTGTGTCAGTCTTGTCAACGTTATGTGTCATTTTAATTGCGGGATTTCTAATGCTGGGTGTAAACCTTTACATACTAGGGAGCCGTTTTTTTCGAAAACAACTTTATGCCAATGCATCGCTACCTCGTAGACACTGAGATCATGTCATGTTCGCCTAATAGTGCCAAGAGACAGCCTATACCCAGCTTGGTCATCAACAACTGTGCATGCATATCCTTAGAACATAAAAAGCTGGGTGTAAACCTTTACATACTAGGGAGCCGTTTTTTTCGAATATAACTTTATGCCAGTGCATCGCTACCCCGTAGACACTGAGATCATGTCATGTTCGTCTGTTAGTGGCAAGAGACAACCTGTACCCAACTTAGTCATCAACAACTGTGCATGTGTATACTTAAAACATAATAAGCTTAGTAAATGCAACTATTGTTTCACTTGTCAGACAGTTCAGACAGTGAAGCAAAAAAACCGCCCTATAGTGGCATAAATGCAAATGCAAATGTTGATTCATTTGTGGAATATTCGGATTGTTAAACCTAAAATTCGCCCTATAGTGGCAAAAGACATGTCAACTGTCTAATGTTCCTCAAACACATGTCTACGTCAGGTCAATCATGCTATATCAATTCATGAAGAGTATGGTGCAGCGTCTATTCCATGAAAGAAAAAAGTATCTACCTTGCTCTACAATTCCATGTGTAACTTCCTTCATGTATACGTGGTACTTTAAATATTACTAAAACGTCCCAAATCTCTATCGGGAGTATGAAAGTGGCATGTTGAGTTGCCCTGTTCAACCTATCTTCCTATAGAACACCCATCCGTGTAAGCAAAATTAATAATATAGGAAAAAGACATCATATAAAAGGGAGAGAAGAGAACATCTTGGTTTGCTAAATGACAAGAGGTCACATTAGAGGTTAAATCTCTAGCATGTCTATTAAGTACATCATAGAAAAAGTTCATTGTTATGTACTCGGAACCTCAACTTCTAGTAAAATACTTGATAGTTGTCAAAACCCCAGTGCCTGGAAGTTAAGCGAAGAAAAGGGTAGGGACCCCCTTGGGCCCATAGGAATGATGGTCCCTTCCTTTCCTCCTGTAAGGAGAAGAACAAGAGAAAAGAAAAGAAAAGTAAAGTGAGAGAAAGCAGACGGATAACAGAATAACATATTAACACTTTGCCTCCGTTTGTGGTTAAAATCACAAGATTATGGAACAATTAATTCAGCAACTGGATATATTTCATAATACATATCTCTGGAACATCCTGTAATAGAGTCTAAAAAAGTATCATTACAGTAGATACATAAAAAGTACGGTTGTATAAACATCCTGAAATAGATCTGGTAAGAAACATGTAAGGGGCTGCAAAGATGATAAGAGCTGTACGTAGTTTGATACTTTCGACAAATCATTCATTCAGATTGTAAATGGATCGCCATTTCCTCATCCATATTATGTCCATTGGGAAATCTGGTGCACATCCCAATGATGTGTCTCGATTCTCTTTGTCTAAGACGTAGGGTGCGATTTCCGCCTCGTTTGTTAGGTAAGATTTGGTCTATCCCATAATAGGAGAGTTTTTTACAATCTGAGAAATGGAATCTTTCAAAGTGTCGAGCGATAGGATATTGTTTGTCTTTGTTCGTAATCGCTCTCATGTGTTCCAGAATTCGTTTTTTCACCATATGTGTTGTACTGCCCACGTACCTTAACTTACATGGGCATTCTAGAACGTAAATGACGAAAGTACTGTTGCATGTTAAGAACTGGTTAATGCTAATCATTGTGTTGGTACTAGTGTTCCAGAATTCCTTCACCATGCGGCTGTTAGCACACGCCTTGCAGTGTCCGCAGGGAAAGAAGCCTTGCATGTTAATGCTTCTCGAAACTGTACCTGTTGTTAAGTCACTATGAATCAGCAAGTCTTTAAAAGTATGGCCCCTCCTATATGTGATGTTTGGTCTGTCTGGTATACTATCACCAATTATGGGGTCACTTTTCAAAAGCTTCCAGTTTTGTGCCAGGATTTTCTTTATGGGTTCAGAGTTACCATTAAACGTTAGAATCATACGTGCAATGTTGGACTCTTCGTCGTTAACTATGGGTTCTTTCGTTTTGTCCTCTAAGAGTGTATTTCTCTCAACATTGGATATTTTATCCATTGCCCTTTTGAGTACCCACTGCGGATAACCTCTTTCTCTGAATCTTTTTACCATTATTCTTTCTTCGTTTTGATAATCAATCAGATTGCTACAATTTCTTTTAGCTCTGAGAAGTTCACCGTACGGTATACTCCATTTCAAATTATCTGGGTGACTGCTCATGGCATGGAGCAGTGTATTACCTGCTGTACTTTTGCGGTAAAGGATCGTCTGTAGTTTATTCTTCACTACTCTTACTTGGGTGTCAGGATAGTTGACTTGTTTGCGACTGATGGTACTCGTAAACGTAAGATGTTTGTTGTTGTGGTTAAGGGACTCGATGAAGAATCTCAGCTCTTCTTCATCACCCTGCCAAATGAAGAAAATATCGTCTATATACCTTAACCAAAGTGTAACCTTGGCCAAGGTATCTCGAAGAGTAGAGCTCATGTGAAGGTCCTCCTCCCATGCTCCCATGAAGAGGTTGGCAAAACTAGGGGCAAAGCATGTACCCATCGCAGTCCCCAGTGTTTGCTTGTACAGATCGTTGTTGAACATAAAAAAGTTATTGCGTAAGCAAAACTTGATCATGTCGAGAATCATGGCAGTGTGACTCAAAAAGCGTATGTTCCTACGTTTTAAAAACCTAGCACATGCCTCTAGGCCTTGATCATGGTCAATCACTGTATATAAAGAGTTAACATCTAGGGTAACCAGGATGTCCTCTTTCTTCCATTCGAATTTCTCTATTTTACCTAAGAAATCCTTGGTATCTCTGACAAATGAGGGTAAGGCATGAATAAAATCCCTTAGAAAATGATCCACATATCGTGAAACGTTCTCTAATACACAGCCTCTAGAGGAAATGATGGGTCTCCCAGGTGGATTGTCCCTACTTTTGTGTATTTTCGGGAGTAGGTACATGACTGGCAATATGGGATAATCTTTTTTAAGGAAACAATATTCCTCCCATTCAATCAGTCCTTGATCTTTCCATTCAGATAACTTCTCCCAGATGTCAGTAATACTTTTATTGTAATCTGCCCTGCTAGACGGGGTATATGTGGTACTGTCACTGAGTTGTCTCGAGGCCTCTGTGATGTACATTGCTTTGGTTAAGATTACAATATTGCCCCCCTTGTCTGCGGGTCTTATTACAATGTTTTCATCTTTGGCCAAGTCCTCCATCGCTTTTTTTTGGGAATGTGACAGATTATACCCAAAGTTACGTAATTTCTTGGGCCAATTCTTTTGCCTGAATTTGAGAAGATCATTACCTACAAGATCTTGAAAGGTGTCAATGTTGTCGTGGTTCATTTTGGGCAGGAAAACAGATTTGGGCTTGAACTGACTGCATGCTGCTTTGTCATGTTTTATTTCCAACTCCTCCAATATGAGTAAAGAATCTGCACTCATTTGTGATCCATCGGGGTTACTCTGTAATTCGTGAAGAGTCACCATAGCGTCTATGTCACCAATCGTGAGATTGGATTCTTGTGAAGATCTTTCCGGTTGTTGGAAATCACGGTTCTTTACTGGCTTGAGTTTGTGCTATTTTTGCAATTTCAGCTTTCTACAAAATTTGAAAATATCAATCCTACTGTTCACATAACTCATTGGGACAGCGGGACTGAATGATAACCCCAGCCAAAGTGGCGCAGTGTTTAACGTACTTTTGTTGACTATAGACAATCCCTAAGTCCTGTTTCCATGACAATGAATTCTATACGGAACAATATGTATTGTGGCATTTGTGTTTGGCACGCTGTGTGAACAAGCCCGTTCACGGGTGAAACGCGTCGCAGCAGGTTTATGACGTGAATAAACCTACCTGTGTCAAAGTGACCGTCTGTTTCCCTGGTAATTATTTTGGACTCCGAGAGCGCGTTTGGGACTCCATTCTGGATTATATATATATATATATATATATATACATATATATTTACTTAAACAAAATAGATACACAAATAAAAAACATAAAAAATATAAACAATTCAATTGCACAATATTTTAATTAATTTAGACAATAAATAATGTATACATAATGCAAAACTCCCAAAAACACATTTATTAAAAATACTATAGCCAACAACAATTTTTTTTTAAATAAACACAAATAATATAAAATATATAAAATAAACAAATAATACTGTAAAACATACTTTACCAATATTAGAAAAGGTATTGGAGTCTGGGACTATTAGATACACTATGTTCACTCCAGTCAGTGCAACAGTATGGAAAGTGTTTGTTAGAAATTAGATTTTTGGTTGGTAGAGGTATGTAGCCTGTCCAAGCAGGCACCACAATCCTTGTAAGGGTGAGTCACAACTTACCTGTGCTCATCCTCTGGTAGCTGAGCACAGAGCAGTCAGGCTTGACTAAACAAAATCAATGAATAACAACTCTCTAAAAGTGGCATTTTCTAATCTGGAATTTAAAATCCAACTTCACCAAAAGTTGTTATTTTATATTGTGAGTTTAATGACACTAGACTTATAACATCTATATCTTTACAATTGGGAATTACACTAAAAAAAATTAAAAAGTAATCCCAATATTATCCTATCAGGGAGATAGGCCTTGCAGTAGTGAAAAATTAACTTAGTCGTTTTTCACTACCAAGACATGTAACACTTAAAGTACATGTCCTGCCTTTTAAATGCATGGCACCCAGCCCTGTGGGTTACACATGGTCTACTTTAAGGGCGACTTACAGGTATAGAAAGGGAAGGCTTAGGGTTACCCTTCAAGGTCGAAATGGCAGTTTGAGCTGCACATACAGGCCCTGCAGTGGCAGGCCTGAGTCATGGTTAGAGGGCTGTCGTAAATTGGCTGCGACTAAATTAGCGTTAGCAGAATCCATCTGGTATTTAGAGGCTATCTTGTACATTTTGTGGAATCCATTTTGTATTTCTGGCAGCCATTTTGTTTATCCTTGTGCTCTGTTTAAAGGACTGGTTATACTTAGACTCTGCTACCCTGCACATGCGCAGGAATATCTAACTGTCCATGCATCTGTTTTTAGTTTGTAACTATCAGGTTGTTTCTACCAGAGTCAGCAACTGCTAGCTCCTCCTTTACTGTCGACTGTGCATTTCTGTATGACCATCTATGTATGTAACTCTTCTCATGTATGCTTGTACCGCCCTTTTTCTGAGCCCCTGTGTGGGTATAAAAGACCCATGGTTCTTCTACTCTGTGTGCTACCTTCATTCAGCACCACAGGGTGCTGGGTGAATGTGGTTCCACCTCATGAGGTTTATTAAACTCTGTATTTTCTATTCCAGTTTCTGTGCCAACTTCTTTCTACTAGTCTGAGGACTCTGTGCAGAGAAGGCTCAGCTAGGCACTGGTAGGCCTAGCTGAGGCCTATTTTCCACAATTGGCGCCTCAACGTGGGACTCATCGGTGACTCGGATGCCCAAAGGATTGGTCGCGACGAAGGATTGGAATCTCGCTCTGGACGTGATCACTGCCCAATAAGACCCGAGTCTTGGCATCCACGGCGGCTTTTCCTTTCTTTCTGATCTGACCATCCAGGTGGCGCCGGTCCTCGACTGAGATCTCTTCTGTTGATTCGCCGTGCAGTGACCATTTGGTCGATTTTAGAACTTGGCAGGATGAATCTGGACACCAAGTGATTGTTAAGTGTCCTTCTGCGGCGCTTGCTGTTGGTTTTTATGCCTGTGATTGGTAAGGTAGTTTAGTAACGCTTACTGTGGCTTTGAGATTGTATATTTGTGTTGGCCAACTTGGTTTGTTTTGACATATGTGACTTGCAATTCACATAGGCAGGTAATGAGGAGAATTTTCTATAAATGAATCGATTTGAACGGCACATCGTACTAAAGGTACCTTAAGTGCTACTTTGATTATAATATTGCATATTCTGCACTATTTTTGGCATGCCTGTCTTTAGCACACTTCAAAGGATGTGTTGCTTTTGGAATGTTACCTTGAGACTTGATGAAGCACAACCGCCCCCCCCCCCAGAGGGGATGCCTAAGAGGGATATGTATATTAAGTATGGTCTTTCTTCTATAATGTACAGCGCATTATGGAATAAATACACTTGCAAGGATCCTGAGCTGCGTTGGCCTATGTATGGGTCATTTGATTTTCGGAAAATTGAGTATGTGGAACAATGTATGTTTAAGCAAAAGACTAGGCAAGAGATGTTTGATTGTGTACGAATGTGGGAGAAAAAGTACATGAATGAATGAATGTGTTGCTTTCTTGGATGTACCATTTCTTTTGTATATAATTAGCCGGCTCCCCTAGAGGGGATACTTAACTAGGTTTAGGTATATAGGAGTTTTTCTTCTTTGGTGACTAGTACCCCGAGGAACTAAATATGTACATAAAAGGATCCTGGTCTGTGCACTTAGTAACATTCATAAGTGATGAGATGCAGAGCGTTTTTCCTGGTGTTCTGCCAGCCAAATCTGGTGAATATGACTTGCAACTAGTATTTACAAATGGTTTGGTTTAAGTACAGTCTGTGGCCTGTCTTTTGTTTCTGTCTTAAGTGTTGATCTGTGGGTCAAATGTGTGTTTAAATGTTGTGGTGTGGTAAATTGTGTTTTGGATGTTGCTAGCACTGGAAAAAGCGTGTGATTGAATGACTGTGAATATGTGAAAGAATTCTGAGAAGTGAAATTGTTAAGGAGTAAATTGAATTTGGTCTCATCACCATCAATAAGTCGCAAAAGGAAATTGAGAGGGGTGTAGCTAGAGAAAAAGCAACCCCTGTGATTTGATGACACCCTTAATGTACAAAAGTATTAATGAAGAGTAATTAGGGACCAGTTCAAAGTTTAGCTTGAGAAAATTGTGGGTATTTCGAATTTTCAAATTGTCCCCATGCAGCTTTGTGTTCTTGGTGGTTCAGTGAGCCAATGTGCTGGGTCCACAGGGTTGTAGGTTCTAATTTAAGCTGAACCTGCTAATCTGAGAATTGAAAATAAACTTATGACCCCTGAAAAGAAATTGTATATCAAAATAAGTTTTTCCATAGGGCAAATTATTGCAGTTTAGATGAAATTAGGAAGGCTTTTTGTCTTTGACAGCTTCAGGGCTGTGCGAGGCAGATTTTGACCTTGCAGCCTGTAAGGTGGGGGCTAGAAATAGGAGCGACTGAACCAGGAGGTGAAATCACTGCTTAGAAAGCTTCTCTGACATGAAAATGTGTAATGCTTGCAGCAGGAGAGCCTTGGAGAGAGGTGGGGGCCAGGAGCACTCGATGTGGCCCGGTTCTGCGCTGAGGGGCTATTTTTAGCTTCTCTGATAAGACAGGGCAGCTGAGGAACGAAACTCAAGGAGCCTTCCTTGGCCCTATTTTGTGCAAGACTAGTTAGACTTTCCATAGAAAACTGTTTTTATTTTTTTTAAAACTGTTGCATTTATCCTAGACAAAAAGTAAAATGATGCTCTTGCTTGAAATTTTAAGGGCTATATGCCTATATAAAAACGATTTTCCAATTGAGAATTAATTTTCTCAGTGGAAATTGTGGCGCAAAGCTAACATGGGATATTAGATAAGTAATCTTACCTTTAGAAAGTTCAAATTAAGATGATCTGTGTGTCAGAAGCGACACAGTCAGTTCAGCTGACAGCTGGTCATCATAAAGATGACCTACTGTCAGATGGGGGTGAGTAAGGCAAGGAAATCAGTTATTGATTTTAAGCCTGACAAATTAAGCAGGCCAGAATATTCGACTCTGAGCTGTAGGTTCAGTAATTGCACATCACTGCTCATTTATATATGTTATTGTAATGTGTCTATGCTTTCTGTGCTTGGTATACTGATGGCTTGGCATATGTATTTTTATTTTATATATGTTTTGTTTTTGTCGTATTGACAATTCTATTTTAATACTAGTACAAGTTCTCCTGTGAGGTAAGGAGATGGTCGTGACGACGCCTATCTTTGCGTAGCAGTTGGCTGGTACTTGTTCAAAATTACTAAATTCCACAGACATGATATTATCATTATCATGCTGTCAAAATAGCAGACAACACGTTATCAGTGTATGTCTAATTGGTATTGGAGATGAATAAAACAAAAAAGGTTATGCAAGACTAAAATATGTGTACTGCCCTTCTCTTATAGACAGGCAGCCGTCGGTCATATGTTTCCAGATTGGATATAATGGAACCATTATGATTTGTAGCCCCTGCAAAAAGGTGACCTGAATTTTTCTAAAATATCGCACTAGCTAATTCCTGTTCTGTTTCTTTGAAAGTGTATAAGTATGCCTTTGATCCCTTAAAGGAAATCAGGTTTCCTTTTTCATATTCTTTATATGGGGATAAAAGGCCAAAAAAAAACCGAAAAAAAAAACCGAAATTGTGTGTTTTACAATAAGATTAAATTTAGATACAAAATGTCACAGCATTCATTCTTTTGTATAGGGTATTCAAAGTCATTCACATTATACAGAACGACAGAGTTGTGTTGACTTGAAAGGCGTGTGAATTCGACGCCTTTACGTGTCACGCAGCTGTGTCAACATGAATTCTTCTATTTCTGACTCCGGCCAAAAAACAGCTGAATTACTACCCTTTAAAAAAAAAAAAAAAACTCGGAGTAAACATCATGCATCTCAGACTGCTGTTTTAAAGGTTAGAAATGTAGTTTCATTATTTTTGATAAACAGAGAACAGATTGACAGTAGGGATTTCTTTTGTTAATGCCTTTTTAAATAAGGATAAGAGTGGTTTTTTGATGTTACATAATAAAAGTGGTGCAGACTTAAAATGATTATATTAAAAATCTTATCTAACATAGGTGCATTAAATTCGTTTTTTTACTATTCATAATGCCTGAATCATGATGCTGTGACCTCCTAGCATCCAAATTGAATTTAAGCCGTGCTATACAGCAATAGGGGGTCAATTACATGTGAAAATGTCACTTTATCCAGGCTACAAAAACTTATTTTTATGAAGGTATACATTATACATTTCTGATGCCGCATCTCTGGGATATGTAGAGGACATTCTGGGGATGACTATTATGCAAAAACATTGTAGGATATTTATTTTTAAGTGCCCTACACATCAAAGTCGAAATTGAGTGAACTTCATTATTTAAATGAGATTTCTCCAATCAGAGCACCTTTTAAACTGCCTTAGGCTCCAGTAAATGCACATATGTAAGTATAGACTTCATAGCTGACATCTATATTGCTCAAGCACTCAGCACACTGATTCTAAATATACCTAGTTACAAAAACTGGCAGAAGTTATTAAGCTTACCTCTGAAATTGCTGGTAGACACACGATTAGAGTGAGTTTTGCTGTTTCCCCTTCGGTCTCTAGGGTCACTTTGACTTGGGAGCACCGCATGACAACCTTGCATACAAGATGGAACAGCTGCATAGGTTAAAGGCCGAACTCCTACATTTAGAAGCCTGGCAGGGCTCGGCTTCACATGAGCTTTGACATTTCGACATTTGAAAGACGAAATGGCAGGGGAAGAAAGAGGTTTTGGCTTACCTTTTTTTGGCAAAAGTAAGTTTTTGTGTGCACTCAATGAACATAGTATATGTGACCTCTCTTTAAAAGACAATGGCTCTGCCATATATATATATAGTCCAACTGCTTTTACGGCTGAATTCAGGACGCAATGGGATTTAGTTTGAATTCATGCGGCCTCATGTTGCACTAGTACATTTGCTAAAGGAATATGTTCTTTGGCTAGCTGAAATGTGCTATTTAGCTCCTCAGAGTTTGTTTATGCCCAGTTGCTACAAATTGGGGTTGATAGTGTTGACAGAATGAAACCTGGTACAGGTTTCTTACTGTCAAAACTGGGGAGAGGAGGCTAGCTCCTCTACAAATTAAGGGTAGGCAAATTTATGTGTTCTCTCTCTTTTTCTTAATTTCTCATGAGACATTTAATTGGCTATTCAGTAATACTGTTTTAAACATTATTGGCATTAATAAAATGAATAAATATATGTTGCTATGTTACTACCCATCCTCTCTGATGGAATTATGAGAGGATGAGTAGTCTAGATTGCTGCTTCCTTATTTGATCTTTAAGGGGAACTAGCTGTGGGTAGTTTTTGTTTGAAAATTCTCAGGTGATAACACCACTATTGTTTGTTATTCTCATGCTACATACAGTTTTGCAAGGGCATTGCTAGTTTTTATTAGCTAGTCTGTGTAAATAAACTGACAGTCCTTACTAGAACTAATGTTGCATAGTTTGGATTGTGAAAAAGTAGAATGCAGGGAAGAGGTCTATGCGATTCTTAGCAAACATTTTTGAGGAAAATATTGTTTTATAGGAGTCTGTTAGTCACAGGATGTTCCACTGGAGAACGTGTACCCATTATGTTGAAGTTTTTTAGTTCTTTATGTAATAGGAATCCTTGTTAAATTAGCAGTGTTAGATTTTCCTGTTGCTCCTATAACATGAGAGCATGGTCCTGAGTATACAATGTAGGTGCTTTTATGAAGAAAAATCATTTTAGAAGTGTCTGCAGTCCTGTACAAGTAATGCAAAGTTTATGAGTATAACATTTCCTTTTTCTTGAGGGTCTTTAGAAATGAACACAGACTTCCTTGACTGCTTGCGATTGGGTGACGTATTACTCTTGTCAGTTCACTAAAGAGTTCCTTTTATACTTGCTAATAGGTTCAGGCTGTTGTTTTATTTACTCTCACATATATGAAAGTGGTTCTAGGGTGCCTTGTTAATATATGGGGCGTCCCTAGACTAGGAAGTATTCTGAGACTATCCTCTCTGTTGATAGATTATTTCAGTGCCTTGTCTAAAGACCTTTTGTTCTGTCCACCAATAGATATTTGCTGCTTTACAACCATTGCCAGAGGGACGCGGACATCAGATCCAGCTTGAGGAGTCAGCACCAGTCCAGCTTGAAGTCAAAGTGAAGGTAACCAGCACAGGCATTGCTGGCAACCAGGACCTCAGTGAAGGTAGAAGGCCGGAAGCACTGGGATGAATGTACCCCTGCTACTATCTTGGGCGAAAGACGGGGTCACAAATCAGAAAGGAGAAATCGTGGATCAAGCTTTTGATGCCCAGCCGAGAGTCACAGACCGACCAGGAAGGTGAGAAAGTTTTTGCTTGAGGTAACCCCCTTTGAAACAAGGGTTGCTTCAGAGATCCTAGCATCAGGCCTCTGAATCCTGGTCCTAAAGTGGCTGTAAAGTTTTCACCTTTGTTGGCCAAAAGATATGGCCCCAACGAAAGAGCAGTGTGCCAGCAGAGCAATACAGGAGTTAGGGAAGGACTGGAGTTCAGGGTACAGGTGCTGTGTCTCTGGTGCCTGTTAGGTTGAAATGAAGAAAACTGGTGCACTGCCTGAGACACTGGACAGGATCGCTGAGGGCATTTGCCCTGGTGGGTGATTGCCCTATTCTGAAAGAAGAAACTTTTCCCTTGAAACTAGGCCATGATTCCTGAGTTGCGAGTTGTGCAGCTCCACCGTGGGAACAACAAGAGCCTGCCTGTGAGGCTCAAATGGACACAGGGAGAAGACTCCCCTCTGGTTGGTTGTACAGCGGCTTTAATTTCCCAAGGACTTCTTTTTCTTTTTGTTGAAAATGTACCCCATTGATCGTCCCATTTTTGAGGAGGAGCAACCCTTTGCAGCTCTTCGTCCTAATTCTCATGGTTCTGTGTAGTCCTCCTCGTCCTCTGGATCCAGGATCATTTTTGTAAATTATATGTCTGACTGCTTTAATGTTTGTATTGGGTATAATGATAGATACTCTAGCCCTCATAAAGGAAACACTGGAAAAGTCTAGCGAAAATGTTTTTGAAGTTAAAATTGATGGTAACTGAAATGCATAGGAGCCTTGAAAATGTTTTTACTGGATGGTTCTAGGATTTGCTTAGGACTAGAAAGCTAATAATTCTGTTTCTGATAATAGTAATTACTCTCTCCTGCTATCTGTATGACCCAATTCTCTGTTCCCTTTGTACTTCTGTTTATACCTCATACATACCCGCTTAACAATATTTAGAATGAGAAATGCCCAGCTAGCAATGAATTAGGATATTTATGAAAAAAAAAAAAAATTTTAAATTAATATGCATATTTTTCATTTTCCTACTGGATTATGGGAGATGCCTTCAGCTAACGCTAAAAGGGTCGTCTGTCGTAAATTGGCTGCGACTAAATTAGCGTTAGCAGAATCCATCTGGTATTTAGAGGCTATCTTGTACATTTTGTGGAATCCATTTTGTATTTCTGGCAGCCATTTTGTTTATCCTTGTGCTCTGTTTAAAGGACTGGTTATACTTAGACTCTGCTACCCTGCACATGCGCAGGAATATCTAACTGTCCATACATCTGTTTTTAGTCTGTAACTATCAGGTTGTTTCTACCAGAGTCAGCAACTGCTAGCTCCTCCTTTACTGTCGACTGTGCATTTCTGTATGACCATCTATGTATGTAACTCTTCTCATGTATGCCTGGACCACCCTTTTTCTGAGCCCCTGTGTGGGTATAAAAGACCCATGGTTCTTCTACTCTGTGTGCTACCTTCATTCAGCACCACAGGGTGCTGGGTGAATGTGGTTCCACCTCATGAGGTTTATTAAACTCTGTATTTTCTATTCCAGTTTCTGTGCCAACTTCTTTCTAATAGTCTGAGGACTCTGTGCAGAGAAGGGCGAACCCCTTGCACTGGTAGGCCTAGTTGAGGCCTATTTTCCACAGGGCTACTTAAGTGGGAGGCACAATGAGTGCATCAGGCTCACTAGCAGCAATGAATGTACAGGCCAGGCACTTGTAGTATACTTTACTAGGGACTTGTGACTAAATTAAATATGCCAATTAGGTATGATGCAATGTTACCATGTTTCGGGGAGAGAGCACATGAACTTTAGCACTGGTTAGCAGTGGTAAGGTACTCAGAGTCCTAAAGCCAACAAAAACAAGGTCAGAAAAAGAGGAGGAGGAAGGAAAAACGTTTGGGGTGACCCTTTAGAGAGTACCATTTTCCAAAAGTGTTGGACATCGGGGTAGTTAGAGTTGCCATACCCCTCGAAACAGAACAACAGTAGGGAAAGAGCTGGACTTCAGAGGGGTTATATTTACTATCCCTACTACAGATAGTGCACTGGTGGGGAAAGCATTGGACTTTGGAGAACTTAGATTTACTATTCATTCTCCAACATTCAGTGCAGCAGTACAGAGAATGTTGAACTTTGAAGGAATTAAATTTACTATTTCAGCTCCAGTTCAAGCAGCAGTAGGGAAAGCGTTAGACTTCAGAGGGGTTACAGTCACTGTTCCCACTCCAGTCAGTGCAACAGTAAGGAAAGTGTTGGACTTTAAAGAGGTTAAATGTACTATTCCAATACAAGTCTGAGCAACAGTAGGGAAAGTACTTCACTTCAAGCGTATTATATATAAATACCTGTATTAATAAACCCCTAATATAAGCATTATTAATATTAATAAATAAATTTATTTGTAATAAAAAATAGAAACAATTAAATATATAAACAAACTAAGAAAGTAAAGAAAAAATCTAATTTCATATAATAAATTTAACTTTCCTAACTACTAAAAAGAAGATAGAATCATTAGAAATAGATCTAATTTTAAAGTAATACATAATAAACTATTCAAATAACAAATATTGCACAAACAAACTTTCACAAACAAAATAAAATAAATTAGAATTGCTAAATCGTTTGTAAATTAAAACAAATCAATGAATATTAATTAATAAATGTAATATAAATATTAATTATTATTAAATATATACATTTGTTTTCTTCCCAACTAACTCATCCAAGAAAAGTAAAATACAGCACTAAAAATACATGTGTAATAGACATATAAATACTAAAATCCATAGAAAAATAAATTCAACAGTAGAACAATTTTACAATTAATAATAACTGAATTGATTTGCATAGTAATCAAATTACAAATAATGTATCAGAAGAACAGTAAATAAAATTACATTTAATTTGATATCATTTTCCACCCTACACCCCTATAAATCCAGTAACCCACAACAAAAATATAACTAAATCAGTGATAAACAATTTACATGATAATCAATTACATAATTAATTTATGATTAATAAATAATTGTTAGTTAATTATAACTTAGTTAACCTTCCACTCTACACGCCTACAAACCCAGCAACCTGCACCTAAACTATAACTAAAATAAATTTTAATTAAACAATTTACAAAACTAATATGCAATTACTTAATAAATTAAGAAATAATTAATAATTGTTAATTAACTATTACTCAAATTATGTCCCACGCCATGCCTCCACAAAGCCAACAGTCCACTACAACACCATAAATTACTATTAACAATGAAATAAAAAATTATAAATCACTTAAACTTACAAACTATATTTAAAACAAATGAATAACAATTAGACAAACAATAGTCATACATAAAATTAATATATGAACTAAAACACATTAAACTGATTTAACCATATGCTTACAAATATATTACTGAAAACAATATTAAAACACATTACTTAACCATAAAAATGATATTCTTTGCAATATTTGTGCATCACAATTTTTTTGAATCAAGATATTTTATTCTGATATTTCTGTCTCCTGATATTTTGAACTCAATATTTGGTCTAAATACTGGTCTGGCGACGTGGACCCATTCTTTGCACTGAGAGAGAATTAGTTCTCCAAGGGACAGCGGTGCACATGCTACTGAGCCGAGACGTAGAACGGCCTCTGAGGCACCCATGGATGCCCGCTCCGCTACAACCTCTATGACCTCCTGTGGGCCGAGACCTGTGGGCCCTGCTTCTCTGCCCGCTTCTTGATAGCACAATGATGTCACAACAGTCTCTCATTGTTACCTTCTCCTCCCTCGGTCAGCAGCCTTCTACTCCCCAGATGCTGGCTCCTTCTGTGGATCTGTCCTACTGTTTTTGGTGCTTGTTTTGAGACACGTTCTTGCACCAGAATGGGAAGCTACTCCTAGACCAAGCTGTACCAAGACTCCATCTGCCACTCAGCTTACAAAAGCTACTCCTACGTGCTGCAGTTAGGAAAATAGAGTCAAACAATTAACTCTTCCTCTTGCTGAGTTTGCATGTATATGCCTGTTGATGTAGGAGATAGCATGTCTTTGATCAGGGTATTACTCAGCTTCAATTATACTTGCCTACATCTTTATCATGTGGGACACACACTGGAAGAATTGGTTGGAATTCTCCCTCTTCCTTTGCAGGCTTCGAGACGTTTAACAACCCTTTTAAGCGCAACATACTAGAAACCATTCATCTTGCAATGACTGACCAGGGATTCATTTGGGGCACCATGGCGTAAGAGTATCCCGGTTTTCTGTTGGGCATAGTCAGTGTGATTCAACAGTGAAGAAGATTCCTTTTGATCAACCCCCATTTCATTCTCAAACGGATCATGCATATTACCTTTGTGGGTCACAAGCCTCCCTTGGCTGCCTTTGGACAGGATGGGAACTTCTCATCCAGGATACACTGCACTTGCTATAAGACATGTTGTTGATCACTCGCTAGAATGGATAATTAGGAGTTTATGCCATTGTAAACAGATCTGCCCAATACTTCTCTCATCTTACATGAACAGATGAACCATACTGAAGAAAGAGTTAAGAAATTCAATAAATGCCATCAGGTCCCAGCTTGAGTCCAACCAGCATCTGGACATGGCTGGTGGGGAGGGGGAATATTTGGCTCTCTGGGAATATGTATGTTTGATTACAATGTTGGCATTATCTTGACTGTAATTGCTCTGAATGTTACTATAAGTGTTGTGCATCATCCAACACTCATGCAAATACAAAAGTGCTGCCAATCCTTTTACGCTTGTTACTACTCAGGATGATGAAGGAGAGGCTAGTGATGAAATAAGTAAAGAAATGCTGAGGTTGTATTGTATTGAATACCCATAGATTGAAGTCCTTTCTCATGGACGAAAGGTGGGGCTGACAAAACATATTGTATGCTATATTCAGGGCCACTGGAATTATGCGATTGTGCGGCCGCTGCAATGTTTGCATAATTATAGATTTGTCACATTTGCCACAGAATCCATCACCAGCTTCATAATCTGCAGATGTTAACAAAAATAAATTGTTTCTTGCTCAAACGGTTCAAAGGTTGCTAAAAATACAGTGCCACGTTTTGGCGTGCAGTAGAAGACCCTTTGCAAAGGTGGACTGGTAACCTTTCTGTTGCGTATTTGCAGGGTTTAAGAGCAAATTAGTGGATCCTGATTGGGTAACTTTTGTTGATGTCCATGATATATGTCTACTTCAGGAGACATGGGCATTGGACTAAGTAAATAGGTGTGGTTACAAAAGCTATAGCAACCCAGCTATCAAAACTAGTGCTGGGCGCCCTTCTGGTGCATTATTAGTATTTCTCCATTCCACCATAGCCCACTCTGTCACACCCCTTTATGTGGGATCCTCAGAAGTCGACAGGATAATTCTTTCCCGGCCCAACTTCCAGGCCCTCATGATAATAAATGTCTACAATCAGAGTAGTAGTTACAATCAGGAATCAAAAACTTTGCAGCTATTGGATACGATGCTAGGTGACCACTATCATACCCATCATGTACTCATCGCAGGGGATTTCAATCGCACATTTGAACCAAATAATCTGGCATGTGAATTGTTTAGAGATGAAAACTGTACCTGGGGTATCCCGCACCTTGTCTGCCCTGCAAAAATAAACCTTTCTTGAGCTGCACTCCAGGTTGTGGATCCTACCCTTCCGAGAAACCGCTTGCGCCGATATTCAGATGAGGTTCTTACTTTAGTATAATCGACTTGGAGCAAGCTAAATGACATGATGGTGTTGGAGCAAGAGGAGAGCGACCACAAACCCTTGGTATTAAGTAACCCAGGGCGTAGTTTGCGAAGTAGCACTTCGCGAAGCTACGCAAAGTGCAACTCGCACTACGTGAGCTACGCGTAGCACTTCGCGAACTGCGTAGTACCTTGTTCGCACTGTGCCAGAGGTCGTTTTCAATGATTGCACAGTGCGGACAAGCAACCGGCACTGTGCAATCATTGAAAATGGCATCTTGCACAGTGCGAGCTGTAGTTTTCTGCTGCTCGAGTAGATTTTTACTCGAGCGGCAGCTTTCTCAACGCGAGCTGGTAGTTTCTCATCGCGAGCGGTCGCGAGCATACGCGACCACTCGCAATGAGAAACCTGACCTCCTCACGTTGGGAGTCTCGCCAGGAGGTTTATTTTCCATGCTCGCGATCGCCAACTTGATGTTGCTGATCGCGAACAAGGAAAAAGTCTCGCTGGGATGTCATTTTGCTTGCTCGCGGTCGCTAACTTGACGTTGCAAAGTGTGCATAGAGACCACGCCTCTCTGTGGACAAGCTTTATGTACAAGTCAAACCTTTTGAGCTGATCTATGCTTGTTGCCAAAAACGTTGATAGAGAAGACATAATACAACAACTGCTGAGTAACGTGTGATAAAAGTCAGCATTTGGCATGCATTCAGGGTTTATTTACTTATTCATGTATTTATTTGAGGGGTTAATCAAGCTCTGCAAATCATCTTGCAGTCACCTCAGAGCCTTTCAAATGAATGCACAGATGGGGGACGGTGATTGAATCCAGGGTGATTGACCAGGAATTGGTCTGCAGCTGTTTTTAATCAGCTAGTAATCACCTCTAATCACCTGTGCTGATGACAGGATGGTGAATTCTCATAAGTGAAGTCAGAAGAGTCTGAGAAACCCCTAAAGATGGGCAGGAGCTACTTTCAGGCATTGAACCAGCAGTCCAGGGTCGTAGTAGGTGCATGAGAAGGTGGGATACTGCTATAGGTGAACCCTACACCTGCTGCAACAGATAAGTTTTTTTAACATCCTCCTTATTTTGAGAGCATGAGTTCTAGTCTTAAGGCCTGACTTAGACTATGGAGGCAGAGGGGGTACAGTCTATTGAGGTGGGGGAGAAGATTAAATCCACCACCCTAATGGACTACCACTCACCAAATGTGCATATCTCTACCGGCCAAGCAGTGATCTATGTTTCTTAACAGAAACCACTGTCATGGCAGCTCTTGTCAAGGTACAAAGGTTTGGTAGATGGCCACCTTCGGTTTGGACAATCATTCACCAAATTTCACCAAAGTTTTTGCTTTTCAAAAAATAACCTCCAAATAAGGAGTTTGTTATTGAAAAACAAATAACGAATGACTCTACAATCAGGGAGTCTCGTCCCTGTGCATGGGGATCATTATTTGTGTTTTTTCTGTACCTCATCACAAGGTTTTGTCTGGGCAGACACAAAAAGACATCACATTGCTCACCCTACATAGGGCAGATGGTGGAATGCCCTTCCTTCTACAACTCCTACTAAACTCTAAGGGTCTCTAGCACCGACTTGTGCAGCTGTTGCGTCACGTTTTATGATGCAACGGTCGCGCTTCATTAACTACACCTTACCTTAATCACTTTTTGTCTGGCTGTGTCAGTCTTTCCAGCATTGAATTTGGCTGTGTCGCGTTCGGTAAAACTGCCACAGTGGCGTTCATCTCATTCTTTAAAAGTGACACATTGTTGGGAAGCGGGCAATGCATCAAAATCGCTACGCCTGTAAAACCCAGGCATAGGATGACGCAGTGGCTGTTGAAGAGGAATTTGACCAGCTGAAGTGACTTGAAACAGTGTAAAGTGCAATCAAGTCACATGCCCTCAACAGGTAAGTGCACACATAGGGTAGGTAACATAGTACATCACATGTTGCACACCATTATTAACTCATTTCACATGTACATAGGCATTGTGGCACATATAAGTACATTATGACCACTTATATATGTCACATCCAGAACCAATTTAATAGCGTGCAAGGTGAGTTTTTCACTTTTTAACACTCTATTACATTGGTACCCATATGGGAGGCTACTTGTATCCATCTAAACCGCTGCATCGCCTCCTTTTTGATGCGTTGCTGGTAGTTGGGTACATTTTTTAACCCACTACAGCAATGCACCACATTTACCCCAAATGCCTTGCGGCCTCCTTCTCACTGATATGTCAGAATTTCTGATGTATCCTTTGGACCTTGTGCCAAGGAGCCCCATATGGTAACCAATTTTGACACTGGTGCAAGTAAAACAAAGCAGCGATGCGTCAGTTCTTGTAAATGATGCCCTGAATCGAGTCGTTAGGTTAAGTGGTTGAGTCTCAGGGATTACCCTTACACTGAACGTCTAACGGAGCCCTCAGCTGTCGCTGTGCACGGTCTTTCAATCTAAAGCTCAGGGATCAGTGAATTTGTAAATTAGATAAGCAGTCTGATTGAGACGGCTCCCTGCAGGCCTGATCCAGGACCTCCCGCCTGGCGCCTGATTCCCCGCAGGCACCGGTCGCTCGTTAGGAATAGAAGTCTCTGGAGCTCTATCAAGAGCAGATATAAACAGGACAGGCTGGGAAGCCTCGCTTCAGCAATTGAGGATCTGATGGTGAGCTGAGCGCCCACCCAGAGTAACTGTGGGCACTGGAAGTGCGTGGCTTGTGCCCCCCGGCCTGCTCTAGAGTCACCTCAATGCAGCTGGTGCCCCAGGACCACTCACAGTAAGTGCCAGAAGTGCTTGCATCTGTCTATGGCTTCCATGGTTTGACTGCACGGGGGAGGGGGGTACACATGACTGATCTTCCAGCAATAGACCTCTAGTACATAGATGCTGAGTTCTTAAGTAAGGAGGAGCTTTCATGGTTTAGAAACAAAATATAAATATTTCTAAGCAAAAGGAGGAAACATTTTATAGACATGCTGAAAAATAGAAACAGCCTCAGATTAACTTTAAGTTTTAAAGAAAATTTTATTGAAATGTAAATACAACAGAATTATAATAAAACAGCATGGCTAAATTCAACTAAAAAGGGGTATTGTCCTACAGGAGGGGAGGAAAGGAAGAAATAAGGGAGGGGAATAAAAAGGAAAAAGAGACTGTCAAATAGTAGAACAAAATAGATACGCAAAAAGCATAATTATTACTGTATAAAACGCATGCATAGGAAGTATAAAGGTACAATTGGGTATAGAAAGACTTCTCCAATAACAATGTATGAAATATTTAGAAATACAAAACATTTTATATGTATAGATGCTTAAATTCAACAGAAATATGTTCAAGGAGGGTTGGGAACTTCTTCCATACGAGGATTGTGTAAGGGTAGAGAACGTGCAACTTCATTTAAAAAGTTTGTGATTGGTACCCATAATATATCACGTTTAATAGCAAGTGTAATGGGATATACATAGGCCCTCAGATTAACTTTAAATGTGAGATTTTACTGCACGTGTTTCATTATAGGGGACTGTTGTGAGATGCGCCCTAAAACTCCCACGAGCATTAATCGATTGACTGAATTTTAAAATTCAAAAACCTGAAATTTAAATCTCCCTGTCATGGCTAAAGAACAAGTTTTGGTCTGTCGTGTTCCACATCCATGTTATTCATTGCAATGATACCAGAATCTTATGGTGTGGGGGGGCCCTGATAAATGTATGGTGGGGCAGTTGCACAATGACTAATAGGGAAGTAGCTGATTTTAAAGAGGCCAATTCACCTAAACTAGAAAATGCAGATTCAACTGCTCATTCAACTTCACAGGCACAGCAAAAGGTTGCCAATCACCTGCTGATCAGTCAATCAGTAGATTTGTAGAGCGCTACTTGTCACCCGCGATGGTATCCAGGCGCAAATGACAAACAACCTCCCTGATGAGCCATGCTAACTAAAAACATGCCAACCAGACAGTGGTTGGAAGGTAATAACGAGCTGAAAACACATCATGACAATAAACTGCAGCCACCAGCACATAGTCAGAAGGCGTTATAGTCGCAGAGAGCCTAGAAGGGAACGGCACCACAGGAAAAGTGACGATGTGCAGGATTGTAAAGCTATAAGCGTATGTATTCTGAAGATGTGTGCATGAAAATAAGGGTCTTTCCTGCATTTCAGGGCACTTTCATCTTGAGAACACTTCCCTATTCATGTGTGGTATTTATTTTGAGGTTTCCAAAGTGATACAAGACTAGAGCAAAGTATGACAGTGGGAAGCATATGGTGAAGCCTTAGAATCAGTGCTTAATTTGAGCTGGTGGATTCCGGTGCTCGGCACCGGCACTTATTAGTCAACACCAGCACTTATGACAGATGCCACATGATGGCGCTGTTTGTGTAATTTAGAGATGAGTAGAACAACAGTTGCTTATTAATTCAATTTACATCAAAATCAACTAACTCCTGGGAACAAAGCCATTTTTATAGCTTTGGTGCATCAATTATACTGAATTGTCCCACTTGTAGCAGTGTGATGATTCAAAGTTGTCCAGGTACTATCTTTGCCAGGGTGGCACATCCAGTGGTAGTGCAAGCTGCAGTGGCCTCCCCACGAGGGCCCTGGGACTTACTTTTTACAAATTAAGTGCTGGTAAGAATGGGAAGTCAGTAATTGAGCCTTTAAGTGACGGGCTGGTCATCTGTCCGGTGTCGTGGCGATAGCAGGGTGGGTGGGCGCTAATATATGATTGTGGCACTAGGTACGCTGTTAGAAGTCTTCTGAATCTGCTGAATTCAGGTTCAAGTTTTAGATGCTGTGGGAGGCAGCACACCAGGGACGCTCCAGAGGAGCACAGAGTCCTACCGCCAAATGTCTTCCACTGATTCTGTCTAGTGGACATTAAGTTGGCAGGTCTAATCTTTCTGGATTGTAGGTGTGGGAGAAACAACTTAGACAACTAGTCTAGCGATCAGCCATTCAGTGCTCAGGTCGGATTGGCAAAGCAGGCAGTCGGCCATCGGCTGATGGACCGGTGCCAGCTGTCATCGGCTGATGGACCGGTGCCAGCTGTGGGTTGTTTTTTTGGAAGGCTGCCGTTGACTGCCCGCAGTCACTTTTAATTTTTTTTGTATAGGGTGAACTCCCCGAAGGTATTGCAGAACCTTACATGAGCGCAGGTTATGTTACACAAGGACACATTCATTAGGTTTCACCTGCACAGCGCTTGCACTGTGCTTGCGAAATCTCTTGTATTTTATATATCTTAAAAGGGGGCTCTTGTCAGTTCCCATAGCCGAATTACTGTGTTCATTCGCTTTTGTGTGGAACTTTTTGTTGTTAACTTTCCCTGGCTGCACACATTTATGATACTTCTACTAATGCTGTTTACACTGTTTAAGCCATATTCACTGTCAAGATAAGACCTCTTCCCAAAAAAAAGGCAGACAGTTTCGAACAGAATGCTGGAAGGCTTGCTTTTTATTACTTGGTTGTGTACAGCAGATGATTTAGCCTTAGAAAGTTTGTGGCATTTCCTATTCATGCCTCAGTACCTTTCCTTGCACTTTGAAAGCATTATCAGATTGATTTATTCAGCTTAATCTGTTTGGTCATTAAAATCAAACTCTAAATGTTGTAATAAACACTGCACGTCAAAAAAAGTTAATATACAGAGCCAGACTATATTTCACTACTAAGGAGGAAGCCACAAGTGCAGTTCACATTGCAGACAACAGGGTCATGATTTGAATGGTGCAGCAGGTGCAGTGGCACTGGGCCCAAAGATGGCCAGAACTCCTCTGATTACATTATACTTCTGTATTTGACTACTAAACAGGCAGTCCAACTGCAGTTAAAAGAGACTTGATTTGAATGGTGCAGCAGGTGCAGTGGGACTGAGGACAAAAGCTCTGGGGACCCCCCTAAACAACTAATATTGCTATAGTTTGCTACTAAACAGGCAGTTACAAGTGAACTTATATTGTAGAAAACAGGGTCCTATTTGAATGGTGCAGCAGGTGCACTGGCACCAGTGGCGTAGCTAGAGCTTGTGGCGCCCGGGGCTATCCCTCAGATTGCCGCCCCCCCCGGGGGGGGGGGGGGCATGCACTTCAAAGAGGTCCGAGAGACACGTAGTATCGCCGCTAATAGTTACCTTGATCATGCAAGTTACATGCACATACATGACACGGTCCAAGGCTTCACAGTTGAATACACCGGTGACTGGCAGTACAAAAGAGAACACACAGACTGCATGATCTATCTGGGGACTCAGAAAAACCGCATGTGACATCCATCAGAGAGCTGCGTGAACAATAACCTGGTAATCCCCTCAACACAATGCAAACATGCACATACATGACACTGTTTATGTAACCTTCATCTACAGCTGACATTAAATGACCATACATCATGGCCCCCCCCCCCATTAAAGCAGTGGGGACCTGCACAAACGTGATGTGCTCTGTGGACCCAAAACCAACTTAACAGTGTCGAAGCCTGTGACTCTTTATCTTTCAAAAACAGCAAATTAATTATTCACAGGGAATGACTCACTGTGTGCCCTTAAAACTAAACACAGCATAAAGGGGTCAGTCAGCTCCACCTTGCCAACACAGACCGGATACAAAGCCCACTCTGGTGGCCCAAAGGCAACAACCAGGGGTCGCTCCCTGTCATTACTTCCAAGCAGCAGCAACCAACTCCCTGGGAATGAAAAGACGTGTGCTCTTGGTACCCAAAACCAGCTTGTAATAGTGCTTCTCTCCTTCACAGCAGCCTCAGCACACACATGGTGCAGAGCCTGCCTGGGGGCCCAAAGCTAAAATACAGGGAGGGGCGACACATTATGATCACAATCCTTAAACACAGTTGTGAGGGCCATGGGAACTTGTTCAATTCTATCCAAGACCCGGGACAAACTGTTCCGGCGCTGCGGCACTCCTTGAATATTCAGAAGAAACCAGAAAAATAGGACCAGTAAAACTCACTGTTTTCCAAATCTCTTTCTAAATATTATTACTTTCCATGTAATGTTCCTTTGATGGGAAGAGGAGGTTTCTGAGGTGGGAGTATCAGGCAAGTGATACTACTCAGGCTCCATCTGTTCGAGCCCTCATGGAGGATCCCTCTTCATTACTACCTCCACCTGACCCCGGACTCTGCAACGCACTCCCTTACGGGCTCCCTCTGTGCGAGCCTTCAGGGAGAATCCCTCTTCATTACTACCTCCATCTGACCCCGGACTCTGCAACGCACTCCCTTACAGGCTCCCTCTGTGCGAGCCTTCATGGAGGATCCCTCTTCATTACTACCTCCATCTGACCCCGGACTCTGCAAGTACTCCCTTACAGGCTTGATTATCCACTACTCCTCTCTCCAGTGCACCTTATCTCACAGCTGACCTTGGGCCCCAGCCCCATATCAGGCACTATCGGGCTCCACTTTGCTTTTTCCCGGTAAAAACATTAGTAAAATCACCTTCAAACTTAAAACATTGAATATAGCAGTAAATATAATTAGCATGCACTTTAAAATATGTTCCACAGTAGCCCTTATGACCCGACTGCTAATTAAATAAACAAAAACAGAAAGGCCATGACAGGGCCGGCTTTAGCGCTGATGCGAAAGTCTTTTTTGGCGCCACACTAATAACCTCTTTCTCCGTAAATACCTTTACTATCACCTTCCAACAGTGCCCCTCATCCCTCCATGGCCCCCCTAGTGACCTCCTCCTCAGATTCCCTCACTGCCTCACGCCACAAGTGCCCCTCATCTCCCCATAGCCCCTCCCCCTCATGACCTCCTCCTTGGACTCCCTCACTGCCACCATCCACCAGTGCCCCTTATCTTTCTGCAGCCTCTCCCCCTCATGACATCCTCCTCAGACTCCCTCACTACCACCCTCCACCAGTGCTCCTCATCTCACCCTAACTCCCCCTCCACACCATGACCTCTTCCTCGGATTCCCTCACTGTCACCCAGGGCACAAGTCCTAAAAAAAGAAGTGGGGGGACGCTGACGTCACAACAGGAAGTAATGTCACGAAAGTGGCTTGCACCATCAGACTCATTGCCTCCCCTCGCTCACCCCTTAGATGCCATTGCATCAGAGAAGCCAGCGCGTGAGCAGCGTTCTGAATGAGCTCCGATCTCGCCCCCGAGAGGCCAAAGAGTAAATGTGTGGCTCCATTTGCTCCAGTAATCGAGCTCCCGTTAAAATAAGTGAGGGGACACCGTCCACCCGCCTGGTACCCCGACTCGAGCCCTGCAGTCACCTTCCACCAGTGCCCCTCATCGCTCCACAGCCCCTCCAACTACCTCCTTCTCAGATTCCCTCACTGCCACCCTCCACCAGTGCCCCTCATCGCTCCGTAGCCCCTCTCTCATATGCATTTGTTGTTTAGCGCTACTCATATCAGTGTAGTGTGTCAGCACTTTACACCACAAACACATTATACAGGGACAATGAATCATACAAGTATGTAAATCAGTCTACAGGGAATGTCACATAAGCCAATGAGGATTACAAGGTGTAGGAATCACGTGTCATCCATACTGGTGGGCAGTATATTTTGAGAGGGTTTGGTCGGGGGAAACACAACCTTAGGATTTAAAAGAGAATTCCATGGGGGTCAGCTTTACTGATAAAAATTTATCTCTGCTCAAACATACTCATTTTAACAACATTAGAATGATGAAAGACTGAGGAAGTTCTAACTATATCACAAAACAAAAAAACTATACCATTCATGTTTGTATGCAGCTCTTTGATGACAGTTCATTGGTCATTGTCCTATGTTAGGATTGTAACTTCTGAACTGCAAGTAACACAAGGATCTCTGTGACAAAGGCAGTAACCCACTGAGCTATCCACATAAAATACAGTTCATCTGCACTTAAAAACTACCAACAGACAAACGATTGCTCTCCAGCAGGATCATTAATCACCAGCGTTATCTGGGCATTCTGAATTGCGTTGTCATATTGTGTCCTGCATCGGCCATGAGAAGGATAAAAACTGTTTAAATGAAGCGCACACGAAGTATGTGTCCTGCTGGGCCTGCACATATTTTTAAAAGAAAAAAAAATAGTAACACATTCTCTTACCTACTACTCCATTAGTCGAACTTTGTGTCACAGCCTGATGTGATAAGCAGCTGCAGGGGTCAGGAAAGGTGATTAGGAATAAACAAACTTATTTTCTCTGACCTGTGCTGCACAGAAAACGAATTATCCACGCAGCAGAGCGACTGCCCCAGGCCACAATTGGGTCCTCGACTCCTCACGAGAGTGCGTAGTGGTGAAGCGCGTGACGCGTCACCGCTACGTTCTCATCGCGAGGGCCGGGCAAAAATGTAGCCCAGGGCCGTCATTGGTAGCGCTGGCGCGCGCTCTCCAAGATTGACGGCCCTGGAGCAGGCTGGGATCATGATGGGACCAACAATATGATTTAGTCTTAGCTCTAGTCTTTCCGAACCGACGACGTCATGATGGCAAGGCGGCAGCACTGCAGCAGGCGCTGACGCACTGGCGCACTACAAACAAGTAGGTGGTCAGCTGGTCAGGTGCGCGCTGCTTGAACTTTTTAACTGGGCCGCCCGGCCGCGCGCGCCGTTGCGGCCGCGGCGGACATTATAATTTATTTAGTGACAGTCACTGTCCCTAAATAAATTATAAAGGCCGCCGCAACCGCAACGGGCCACGGCCGCCCTAAAAATAGTGCCGCCTGGGGCGGTCCGCCCCCACCGCCCCCCCCTAGCTACGCGCCTGACTGGCACCAGGTCCAACATTTGTCATGACCTCCTCGAAACACCTAATATTGCTATATTTTACTACTATACAGGCAGACACAATTGCAGATATCTTGCAGTTTAAAGGGGCTTGATTTGAATGATGCAGTAGGTGCATTGGCACTGGGGCCAAAATCTCCAGGGACAAAGGTTAACGCAGAATATTGCTAAACTTTATTACTTAACAGGCAGTCACAAGCGTAGTTATCTAACAGGTACTAGGGCCATGATTTCAGTGGTGTAGAAGGTACAGTGAAATCTGGGCCAAAAGCTCTCTGAACCCCTCTAAACAACCTATATTGCAATATTTTACTACTAAACAGGCAGTCACCTTCAGTTACCTTTCAGGCAATATGGTCATGATTTGAAAGGTGCAGTAGGTGCAGTGGCACCGTGGCCAAAAGTTGTCTTAACTCCTCTAAACACCAAATATTGCTATATTTTACTACTAAACAGATAGTCACAAATGCAGTTATCTTGCAGGCACCAGGGGCATGATTTAAATGGTACAGCAGGTGCAGTGGCACCGGGTCCAATAGTTGTCAGAACTCCTCTAAAAAAATATTATTGCTATTACATCAATTAATTATATTATTTCCATTTTTATTTTTAAAACTTTTGCTATTACTTACACACACTATACCACTAGTAACAGCACAATATATTGCCTGTTTGTACATAAACAAATCATAACACTTTAACAGACATCCTGTAACTTATATTGTACAACTACTCAGCAAGCTTCAACTTACAACAAAAAACATCTTATTATTAATCACACAGGTGAAACCTAATGCATTTACCAATGATTGTTTTTATTAGGAATGGGCAGATTAAGTGGTTTGCCCAGAATCACAGGATGGTGAGCTGACCCCGAGACTTGAATGTGGTTTCTCAGTTTCACAGTCGGCACCTCTGGCTGTAACGCCACATTGACTCCGTGTCGCACTGTCCTTCCCAGCCTCGCTGAGATGCGAGGTGCTGCTCTGTTGCTGTGGCCACTCTCACCTTGGTCCCCATGGGCCCCCAACACTGAAGCCCTCTTCTCCGCCAGACCTTGACACTCAGCATGGTGGATGGAAGAGGGGGAAGCGTGCAGTGGGCGAGAGGCCTCAACTGGAAGGCCAGGTCAGGTGGTGTGGGCATTGGGCCATTTTCACCTCAGCCTGTAAGACCCAAATTTCACTAACTTAGCTCCACATGTTCAGTTTTTCAAAGAGGAGCTATGTACTTACTTTAGAGATATCCGTTTGGTCTAGTCACAGTTTTACCTCATCATCAGTTAGCACGGAGGGTTAGTGTGCCTGGTGCAAAGCACATATTTCAATGTATGTAGACAGGTCAGTGGCTCCTGTTTTCGTCACTGAGGTCGTTGCAGTTCATGAGCATTAATCTCCCTGCGGCAGGTCAGTGAGCTATGAACTAGCATCAAACTCACTGGAAAACATGGGTTTAGAAACGTATGGCTCTGTTATCACTCTGTCTTTATTAGGAGATTGCTAAAAAGGGTTCTTTGGGAAGTGATAAAGTATTATTAGACCAAAGACCTTCAACCACTACATTCCATCTTCAATCATGGCCTTGTTTCTACAGACTGAGAGCTCTTACACTCAATCAATCAATCAGGGTTTTATAAAGCACACTACTCACCATGAGGGTCTCAAGGCGCTAGGGGTGGGGGGGGACAGCTCCAGATTAGTTGAAGAGCCAGGTCTTGAGGTCCTTCCTCTTAGTCATGACAATATGAAACCTTAGCCGCTGCTGCTCCCAATGGTAGGCAGACAGCATGCAGGCACTGCTGAATGTGTGCTGGTGTCAGCGCATAGTACATTCAGCACATTTCACTGAGGCTGGCCCGGAACCCAAATCTCTTTCAATAGCAGCTGCCGGACCCGTGATCCAGCGGGAGCCCCCCTCATTCTCCGCATTTTGCCCAACTCAAGGGTGCTCATTGCATCAACACCGGTGCCATGCAGGGACCAGGAGGCGGCACACAGATCCCTGCAGGGGTGCCTTCTCCAATGCACCTCCAGACCCGCCTCTCATCATGGGACTCTGCTCGGGCTGTGATGAGGCTTCTCTGCGCTTTAAGTGGGGGGGGGAGAGCTGATGCGGGTCCAACCAAGAGAGAGCCTACGCCTGTCTGCCACTCGCCCCTTGTTGCCTGGAGGCGGACTTACCTGGCCAATCCACTGCCTCAGTGATCTACTGGAGTCCAGGCCTGCCTCCCACCCAGTGCCTTGACTCCGCACCCGGGGGGGGGGGGGCATCTCTCACACTGCCAGCTCACACTTTGTAGCTGAACTGGGGCTTGCCAAAGCCATTTTTGGAAACCTTACCTAGCATTTCCTGTCCTGCCCAGCCTGCTGCGGTGCCACCTTTCCCAGCCAGGTAGGACCAGGGGCAGGAAAGACAGCTGTTGACCTTTTCTCAAGCATGGCCAGTGCGTCCTCATCTTGCGGTGTGTGAGTGAAGCAGCCAGGAGTGCCCTCAGGCCTCCAGGCCTGAAGCAGAGGCATCAGGCATTCTTTCATCACAGCGCCTGCCCCTCTCTGTGGTGCCTGCCGCCAGGTGCCCTGTCTCCAAGCCAGCCCCACCAGCTTCCTCTGTTCTTGTTGTCCCTGGATGGTGATTTCCCCCAACACACAGCCCCTTCCTGCTCCAGAGGATTCATAAAAGCTCGGACTGTTGCCACCACTAGGCTGCTCTGGCTTCTCCCTAGAAGTAAAACATTATTCTACCTTGGGAAGGCTTGAAAGGTGGTTGATTTTGGTGAGCACTCTGGAAATGGGGCATAACATTTTTTATGTGGAGCAATTGGGGGTGTTTGCATTTCTGAGCTAGAGTTCATTTATCTGTGACGTAAAACAAATGTTCTTTTTAAATTAAAGAGTTTTTTCTTGGCAATCCACAGGACATAATTTGAAAAGCCTGTCCACGGGCACGAGTTTAGAAATGATATATTTTAATGGATGATTTTTAAACTCTTAGATTGAGCCCGTAGTATGCAAAGAACTCCAAATAATGTCTCCTACTCCCAATTCGAGCTCACTTTTAAACAACATTAGGGGTTTTGAATATGCAGCAGCTGCTGGTGGTTTCTGAAGGGCTGTAATACATGCTCTGAAGTCCAGTGAGCGAGCAAAGCTCCTCCAACTTCTAGGAAGGTTCTAGGTGGGGGAGCTTCACCCCTCAACAACTATCTGAAAGAAAATGAGGTCAAAATAGTATTTTGAAGCCCAATTCTCAGACAGTGTTGCTCAACAACCAGGCTTTGAAAAGACACATTAAATGCGGAAGTGTTTTAATGGTGTGTCAAGTCAGTGAAGAGGACACGCCCCAGGAGTGGACCCCATTTAATTGAAACTCTGCAGTGAGTGCTTCAGCTCATCTATAATTCCCTCAAATGTGTCACAAATGTGTGTATCGATGGCTCACATATGTCGCAGGCACACTGTTAATGCAAAGAATGACTTAGAACTTTGCAGTTGACTCAATCATATATCACCGGTGACCTATATGTCAAAATTACCACTAGTCTGTTAAGGCCAGAATGTTGCCATGGCTGTCCCATTCCCACCCAAAAGGCCATGATTGTCCTCCCTAATGCCAACAACTGTCTCCAGTATGGCAGCAGCAGCATTTTGCTGCAGGTGCCCCATGTGCCAAGAAGGACCTCCAATACACCAGTGCCTGCATGTTTCTATGAATGTCCCATATGTCTAAACTTACATCTAGTGTGCCCACACCACTATTGTGTCCCAAGTGCCTCACCCTGCATGCCAAGATTGACCATCAGAATGCCAGGTCTAGCATTTAGCCTTGGGTCCCCCTTCTACTAAGAATTATGCCCAGTATGCCAGCACCAGCCGTCCACGGCATCCACGGAGCCTGATGTGAGTAAGCATTGGGGTACCTGCAGGTAACTGAATGAAGGGGAGATTTAAACACACCATGATCCACCGGAACGTAGGAACGGGCGTCTCTAGAGGTCCATCGAAGGGCGGTGTACCAGACGGCGTTTTAAACTTTGGATATCGCGGCACTGGTTCTCCTTTGAGTCGCGCATGAACTAAACTTGAAGATCTGGTACGCAAACTAGTAGACACCATTGCAATGGTCTCTTTTATCTGGGTGAAGGGGTCCTTTATGATGTTTTGCATCCAGCGCCTTGACGCCCTTGGGCTAAGTTCGCGCTTTTACAAGTCTAAATTCATTCATTCTTTATAATATCTTGTATTTTAGTTACCCTCGAGGAAGGGAATTATCCCGCAATGCATTGAGTACATTTTAAAAACATCATGGCATTAGGAATTTTGAGCTGCCATATTTTTTATAATATCCATATTAAATAATAACCTATAATTAACCAGTGCCATAATAAAATATATGCCCACCCTTGCTACAAACTGCTGCTGTGAAAAGCCTGGAAAGACAATTTGGAAATCTATGTG
The DNA here is from genome assembly GCF_964204655.1 of Triturus cristatus. Taxonomy (NCBI): domain Eukaryota; kingdom Metazoa; phylum Chordata; class Amphibia; order Caudata; family Salamandridae; genus Triturus; species Triturus cristatus. The sequence continues at coordinate 850,459,267 of NC_140595.1, read as the reverse complement.
TAAGATAAATTTAAGAATCATGAAAACTTTGAGATTAATAAATAGAGAAAAGTTTGATAAAAGGATTAAAATGTGATCAATGGGTCAAAGACTATAGATTCCTTGGTTCATCTGCCTGTACATTTTGTCTGGGCCCTGACGATGCTCCATTTCTTTCAAGTTTGGAAAACGCGCACGGATGGAGCGTGCACCCAGATTGCTCGCCTTAACGCCGTTGAGATTTTTAAAAGCTGGAGTAAATTTGTGTGCATTTTATCATTTCTGGTCAGCACCAGCATTTTGCAAGAGGTGTCCCATATGACAACAATTACATCTTATGTGCAAGCATTTTCTTCAGGTACCCCATAGGGAAAATATTCCTTGCTCATCCTTTTTCATTCTCACTCACACATTAGCTAACTCACTCACTCACTCACTCAATCACTCACTCACTCACTCACTCACTCACTCACTCACTCACTCACTCACTCACTCACTCACCATAGCTCACTCTCAGTATAACTCACACTCTAACTTAGTCTCACTTATTCTTATTTGCTCTGACTTGCTCATTCTCACTTAGTTACACTGTCCCTCATGCACACATGCAACATTTTACAGGGTTTTATTCTAGTTTCTTACCTTCAGGTAGCTGAGCTCTTGAGCTCTTGAGCTTTAGCTGATAGTACTGGGTAGACTCTCAGGGCAGGAACAGGAACACAGCTTCTTCCAGCCTCAAGAACTGAAACAGAAAGCTGGAGTCGGAGTGTAGACTCCACCTGTCAGTTTCTTGCCTTCTGTCAGAAGATGGGGTGCATTCAGTGAGACTCCTGACACCCCACTCCCCCATAACGAGATAGTAGAGGTTGTGGTGACGGCATAATTGATGGGTGGCACTGGGCCCTGTAGGGATTAAGTTAGAAGCGTCCAGAGCTATGTTTACCAGTGACACCGACGCATGTCACTAATGTGGACATCCCTGATGCCAAAGCTTGGACTTAGCCAATTGTGGTCAATCTCTCTGATGGCTGGTGCTTATGTGTCACAATGCCAGCAATCAGCCAGATTTACTGCCTCAGGTTGTAGCATTGTACAACCTGTAGTATTGTAATATACCACTAGTGAAATATAGGTTATTATTCACTATGGGTATTATAAAATAATGGCAGCTTTTATTCTCGGTATCCCCTCTGTAGGGAATTATAAAGAAGAGGCATTATGGACCTGCTTTTTCTGTTTTAGTTGTGATTGTAGGATCTTTTCCCAGAAATCTCCGCATGACCTCCTTGTGCAAGGCGTTGAGACTGGAAGTAAGTATTCAGTTTTTACAGCTGCAGAGTATCAAGTCTTGGCCAATGTTACCAACCCTACAAGCTTTAAGATTCTTAATGTCCAAGACATTTCTCCAAGAACTCTCCCCCTGATACTAACCAAGCAATGTTTTGTGAAAGATTGCTCTTCTCTAATGTGGGCCACTGTTTTGATTTGCCTGGGACTATTTTTAGTCCAATCCTACCTTGAAGCTTAGGGATTTCACGTAAATCCTTCCTTCACTGGGAGCCGTGGAGGGACTGTAGTGAGGGTGAAATGTGATCACAACTATGCAGGCCAAAGAGGAGATGTTAGCATGATTCTGGACCAGTTTGAACTTAGCCATAGATTTCTTATCAAGGCTGGTTTAGAGCCCGCTACAATAGTACCTAAAGTATATCTCCATTGTAAGTTAAAAAAAAAAATTATTGCTTCAATTAATAAAAATTGTTACAAAAGCCCATGCGTTGGGTGTACTTCCAAGGTCCTTCTTCGACCATTAATAAAAACAATATTGTTTCAGCTCATTTGATACGTTTCAGAATGATTTAGAACGCATAAAATATACAACCATAGGTACTTAATATGTGCTCACGGCTTTAGGCTTAAAGTCTTGCATTGAGCCGAGGCTCGATCTTTACTTAAGAGTTCTTTAAGTTTTCGTGCAAATTTCGCTAGTCTAGCCAGTTCCAATGGGGTCTCTAAATTAAAAAGAAGCTTCATTACGTCCATACAGGTGCAGATGACGTATTTTAGAAACAAGGGTTTTAATAAAGTGCACCGTGCGAGACTCAGTTCAGGGCGGATGCGGAGTAGGTGGGCCAGGGACTCCTCTGCCTGATGGCAGAGTCTGCAGGAGGTGACCACCTCTAGTGATTTCCAGCGAGTATTAATATCTTTTATTGGCATGGCCGTGAGTCTAACCGGGAGGATTTGCTTTAGTATTGGTTTATTCAAAGCTGAATCGAGGTAAGGCTGCCTCGGTTTGTCCTTATAAGAACTAACTAGTATCCCAATATTGCTGCTAGAGGACTCTATAGTCCCTGTGTCATCCTGATTTGATAATATTCTAACTTGTTTCCTTAAAATTGCTTTAAACGGGCCCAGTTGATAAGTAAAGTAGCCCCAGTCAGACAAATCAAGGTGCAGCTCTGTAAGGGCAGTTGATAAGGCGTTCGCCCATGCGTTTTTGCCTTTCATACAACATTCTTTCAGGGTACCTTTCCTTGTGTGTGGGGGGGGGGGCAGCACATATCCCTCAATAATAAAGGAGGACTGAGGCCCAATATTCATAAGATTGTTCACTCAATCCAAATTCCAGCCTTACTAGCACGTTTCTGGCATAGGCCGGTAACTGGAAAATTTGTGTAAATGCGCGACAGTGGGCAGACTCCATGACGTTAAAATAAGGCCCTGGAAATACTAGTTGGCCATTGGAGATTGAAGGAATTAGCTTGGCTCTTATGAGCTTTCGAATGGGCTCAGTTGTTGCACTGCATAATTTTGAAATGAGTTTGCAAAGGGCGTACTTCACCGCCTTAGCTTTGGCTTCTATAGATGCAATGTGAGCTGTCGGCTTACCATTACTCATGATCCATACCCCCAGGTAGTTATATTTGGTTGTTGTTAATATTTTCAGGTTTCCCATTTTCCATAGACGTTGAAGTTTGTTGGGGTGTTTTCCAAAGGTGACTTCCTTTGTTTTTCTGGCATTTGCCGTCAATTTGTTTTCTTCATTGTAAATACTTAGTGCATCCAGTGCTCTTTACAGGCCCATTTTTGTGTGGTTAATTAAGATCAAGTCGTCAGCGTATTGCATTAAGAGCAGTCTGGTCGACCCAATTTTGGGTGCTAACAGCTTGGCTTTTGATATTGTTTTGCCAAGTTCTGCAGTGTATAAGTTAAAGAGCAGCGGTGCCAATCTGCAGCCTTGTTTCAACACTGTGAACACTGTAAGCAAAATGGTAGTTTTTTGCATTAAGGTACAATTGAGAAAAGATACCTATGAGTAGGAGAAGATGGTGAAAAGCAGCCTTGTTATCAGCGTTTATCTAAGGAATGATCGAGAGGCTGCTGTCACATGCAATAACACACACAGGTTTCAAGCTGTTTCCACTGGTTGAGGGCGGGTACCCAATAAATCAGGCCAGACAAAGGGGCAATAGGCTGAAGAGACAGATTCCAATAGCTGACTATCAGTTTTCCACTATCAACGCACAGCTGTTTTCTCTGTATCCCTCAGTGAAGCTGAGACGGGCAGTTTCCAGAATTGTCATCAAGCTTTATGTCTACTTTGGGATCATCAGCGTGCATCCTAGGGTTTAGGAGTAAAGTAGTTTGCTGAGAGGGATTATGTAGATGTTGAACAGCATGAGTGATAGAGATGAGCCTTGTGTGACTGAAAAGAAGACCAACATCCAGGGAAGTTTACCAGTCTTCTTTATTCCAGTCCGCTCGCCCAGCTCCCCCGACAGCAACTGACGAAACCCCTGCATTCCAAGTTCCACGGAGGGAACACACAGAAGGAATGCACATGATGACCACACGAGATCCCAACACACCCCCCTTCCTTCACATGGAAAAAAAACAACAAAGTAACTAGCATAGCCAACATAAATGGAAAACAGAAAACCAACAGGAGTAGATATAAATTGCAAAGTAAACCAGGTAGATAAAACATGGCAAACAAAACTTAATACCTAAAGTAGTCTTGGAATCTGGGGGGAGCAGCCCTTGATCTAGAGGAACATTCCCGTGGAATAATCTCCCAGGAATCAATGGGTATCCTCTAACTCCCACCCACAGGAGGCACAGCAGTGCAAGGTGTATGGACCCCAAATTTACCTCTCACATACTCAGTTTTCGAATCCGGCACCACAGAGACAGCACATCGGTTCCAGATCTTACCAATCTCCAACACAATCTCGTGGTCTCTCACCTCCCTTACTCTAGCCGTAGGGGAAAACCGAGAGAATCCCTTGCGAACAAGGACAGGTTTCTTCAACCTCATCCAGTCACCAACGCACACCAGGCATACCCTAACACAATCCGATGCATACTTGGACTGAGCAGCGGCCCTGACATCAGCCACACTGATCAACTTCCTTTGTTGACATTCAGTCTTTATTCAGCTTAGAATCAGCCACCCTACCCCTTAAGAAGGTCAAAGGAGACATACCTGTACTTGCGTGGGGAGTGGTTCTCATTGCTCACAACATGTCTGAGATCACCCTTTTCCAGTCCAAACCATTGATAAAAGCCAACTGTAGTTGATCCTTATTAACAGGCGTTGCTGCAGGGATGATAAAGGGAGGTAAGGATATGCTTGATGCCATGCTCCTTCAAAAATTCCTGCATCTCCACAGACACCAACTGGGTGCCATTGTCAGACACCAATTCTTCCGAGAACCCTTCCCGAAGAAAGACTTCCTTGAAAAAATTATGATGGTTGCAGAATTGATCCCATCCACAAACTTCACCTCAGGCCACTTAGACATACAGTCAATCAACACCAAAGCATATTTAAGAGAGTTTCCCAGACCACCAAAAGGGACAGCCACATCAAAAGCCAACTTGCACCAAGGTGAGTCCCTTACCACAATGAGATTGATGGGAGAAGGATAGGTTACTTAGGCATTTGTCACTCAAAACACACGCACCACAAACACAATGTTCAATGGACCTGTCCACACCCGGCCACCAGAAGTCTTCTCTAACCCTGCACTTCATGGCACGAATGCCCAGGTGACCCTTATCAGCCAGATCCAAAACCTTCTAACGCATGGACAAAGGCACAACCAATAACCCCCCCCTCTGCAGAATCCCATCCACAAGAGACAACTCATCACACACTCTCTTGTGGGGAATCAATTCAGGAAGTAGATTCATATTGTTAGGCCATCCATGAACCACAAAGTCCATCACCTTAGTGATCTCAACATCCTCAGACAAAGCTAATTTCCAATCGACTTTAGAAAGAGCAATTCCAACAGAGTCAGCTACCGCACCAACAGCGCATACCATTTCCAAGTCCTCACCCAACAGCAAGCTCAATGAGGGGTAATCTGGACAGGCAATCAGCCACATGATTCTTCACACCAGCCACATATTCCATACGATAGTTAAATGTATTCAGTCTGTTCTGCCATTTGGCTATGCGTGGAGTGGCCCTACCACCCCCTTTGGTGGTAAAAAGATCTACCGAAGGTTTATGGTCGGTTCTCAGAATAAATTCATTTCCCGACAAAAAGTTCTTGAAATACTGTACACCCCACCATAAGGCCAGAGCCTCCTTCTCGATCATAGAGTAGGTGTTTTCTGCTCCCAGATGTGCTCTTGAGGCAAAAGTGATGGTCTCCTCCTTATTATCACTTCTCTTCTGCAAAAGGAAAGCCCCTAAGCCTACATTGCTGCCATCAGTAGTAACAATACAGAGATCATTGATATTAAACAGTTTCAGAGGGCGTGCTTGTACAATTGCCTCCTTAAGGACCACACTCATCTGACCTCACATTCTTTTTCAGGAACTCATGCAAATGCTCTGTTCTGTCTGAGAAGTTGGCCACAAATTTTGCATAGTATTCAACCAGCCCTAAAAAAGAACAAAGCTGGTCCTTGTTATGTGGTTCAGGTGCATTTTGGATGGCATCTTAAAGTTTTACCCTAGGTTCATCCCCGCTTCCAGAAATATGGTGCCCCAAATAGTCTACACCATCTTGAAGAAATTTGCACGTGTCTTTCCTTAGCGTTAGTCCACTAGACCTGACTATCTCCAACACTTGCTTGACTTCAGTATTGTGCTCTAACTCGGTTTTGCCATGAATAAGGATGTCGCCATAGAAAAACATGACTCTTGCAGTGCTCTTAAATACATTTTCCATAAGACGCTGGAACACTGCAGTAGCCGATGCCATACCAAACGGCATGTGTATATAGCGAAATGCACCATCGGGTGTCACAAAGGACATGAGGTGTTTTGAATCCTTATACAATTCCACCCAATGATAAGCGGAGGAGATGTCGAGTGAGGAGAAGTACCTTGCACCCTCCATGGTTTCCAGCATCTCGTTGATGTTTGGCAGAGGCTGGTGGTCCACCCAAATGCAAGCGTTAAGGATGAGCAAGTCCACACACATTCTGAGAGACTTATCCGCCTTCCGTGCTAAAACGATGGGAGACAACCATTCGGACCCCTCAATGGGCTCAACTACACAGATGGTGCACAAGCGCTCGAGTTCTTGCCTGAGTTCACCACGCAAACTCAATGGTCCCTTGCGCACCTTGTGTGCAATAGCCTTTGCACCTTCCTTAAGAACAATGCAGTGTTGAAAGCCCTTAAGTTCTCCCAACTCACCACTAAAAATATCAGGATACTTTTGGATCCAGTCATCACAAGATTACCGTGCCCCGGTAATAGTATGTACAGGAGTGGCAGGAGAAGAATCACAGTAAAACTGTTTAGCTTCATGTTCAGACAGAACCATATCCAGATCGTTGGGATCTAGAATAATCCCCAGCTCACCTTGTTCCTCCTATCCCAACAAATTCACACCATCCCTCAGAATGTACACAGTCCCTTGTGCAAAATCCCCTTTGAACTCCAGATTTCCCTCAAACTTACCAAGGACCTCCACTTTTTTTCCACCATAGGCAAAAATGCTTATGCTAGACTGATCTCCTGGAATGTCAGCCAAGCTTTCAAAGTCCTTGCTATTGATGAGGGTAAATGGAGAACCAGAATCAGCAAGAAATCTTACATTTGTGCCATTCAAGCTTATTGCATACGCATGGGATTTCCTTTTACAATGTTGTGCAATTGAAGCTATTTCTAGAACACCATCTGACTGTATGGAGGAAGAGGACAACATTAATAACATTCCATCATTGTTTTCCTCCCCAGAATCAGCATAGTTCTCCTCAATATTTTTCAGTTTGCGATGGTCCCTTGTGAGCCACAGTAGCCTTACATACGTGTGCAAAATGTCCTTTCTTGCCACATTTAAAGCAAGTTTGGGTTACAGCAAAATAAAACTTAAAATTGGGTTTGGACAGACCAGGTGCAGGTTCAGGAATGCGAGGCACATCTGTGTTGGTTCCTTTAACGGATTTGCTGAAGGGTTTAGTGCTAACTAACTTAACTTCGTTTGAAGGTGCGGCTCCACTCATCTCCTTCATACAAAACTGAGAATGTTCGATGCTTCTAGCTAAAGTAAGAGCGGTTTCCAAATCAGGATCCTCAGACGATAAACGTTTTTGCTGGATCTTCTTATTGCACGTGCGTTTAATTAGCTGATCATGAATTATCTCATCTCTGAACTCTCTATAATTGCATGTGATGGCTAGAGTTCTGAGAGCAGCTAAAAAATCATCAATTGATTCACCAGGAAGCTGAGCACGTTGTAGGAATTTGTGTTGCTCAAGTACTGTATTTCTCTCGGGATTGAATCTCTTGTCTAAGGTTTTGATAAGTGAAGCATAATCGTCTATGATTAAAGAATCGCCATCATCACCTCCACTAACACACGTGCTCACAACTTCCTGGGGTACAGTCTTTAAAATACTTCTACCTTTAGAACCCAAATTGTACACTAGTACACTAGTAAGGCTTTCTTCTTCTATGAGGTGAAAGTGTCCCATCTTTTGCCTCTAGATAGGCATCAATTGTCTCCTTCCACTGCTGCCAATTAATAGGAGGAGTACCGGGTGATTGCAAAAAGGGAGGTGGTGCGAGCACAGCATCCATCGGATGGCCTTGCGTGGGTGAGTTACTGCCCCAGAAATCACTGCCAACGATGGTCAGCTTGCACATGGAAATTGTAAGAACGTAAATCTACTGCAAGCTGTGTTGAAGATGAAGCCAACATTTTGTTAAAAACAAGGTGTGCACATCATCAACGTGCAAATGATGAGGTCTTCGCTAATAATACATAACACACTGACAAGCAAGTGTGTGTGTAACTGTTGCAATTAAATGCGTGCTCAATTATAGTGAGTGTACATAAGGATAATGCAAAGGTGTGTGTGTCACTGTAATGACAAACACTTAGGTAACTCTTTGACATGCTTGGTGTGCGTGTCACCGTAGCAAATAAACTCTGGTAAAACTCATTGACATGCTTGGTGTGCGTGTCACCGTAAAAACAACTTGCGTGTATAGTGTAGAAAAGCTTTGTTGACATGCTAGGTCTGCGTGTCACTGTTAAATTCGCCACTTTGTAGCACTTCAGGAGTATACTCTAACTCAGGAGACGACTTGACAGCTGTAGTGAGGCTGTCGGTTAAACAACGCAAAAGAATGCTTTAAAAATGGCGCCTACGTTGTGCGCTTTGCGTGATGCGCGTAAACTTCCCAACTCGTAGATCAGGCAGCACACTAGTCTTTGTTGATGATGTGTGCATGCGTGGGAAGCGTCAAGGATTCGTTAGAGAGTTCAGGCTTAAGGCGCGAGAGGCAGAGACAGTGCTTATGGATACTAAGTGCTAAGCGGTAAAGTGTGCAAAAGGAGACAGGGTCTCACCACAGCTTCGACAAGAGTGAGATTGTCAGGATGCTGGATGATCCATGTCGGAGTCTTCACTAGGCAGAACTGGAAGACGCTCAACAGGTTCTCTTGACCAGGTTCTCAGGACGTGGAATCATAACGTCGCCTCGAAGCGGCAGGACAACCACAACATTCGGCAACACACGTTGGGGAAGACTGGGGACCAGACAACTCGTCGCCACTAAAAAGAAGACCAACATCCAGGTAAATTTACTAGTCTTCTTTATTCCAGTCCGGTCACCCGGCTCCCCCGGCAGCAACTGCCGAAACCCCCGCATTCCAAGTCCACGCAGGTAACACACAGAAGGAATGCACATGATGACAGAGCACAAGATCCCAACAGTGACCCCACAGGTGATTGTGGAAGATCTTGAAAAGAAAGGTTCCACTTCGAACTGTTGAGTGCAATTTAGGAGTTAGCAGTAAAATCAGGTTAGCGCTGTTCCATCCATGCTGGCTGAGAGTTTGAAACCATCAAAGAGTACCTGCTGATGATCAGTAGTGCTGAACACCACAGATAGGTCCAGAAGGACTAAGGCACATGGTATACCTCGGTTCTTGTGAAAACAAAGAGATATGCAGTTCCTAAAAGTGATGCAGGGTGTAGTAGTATAACTCAAAGGTGCCAAAGTGACAAAGTGCGGGTGCTGGTAAAAGCAGGAGAGAAGATCACTCCTTCTGGAAAAGAAGACCTTCACACACCCAACAAGCGGGTGTCTTGCTTCATCATCAGGTCCTGCTCCTTATCGGGCCGGCGGTGCAATGCCCGATCAGGCACCCAAATGGGGCCTTCCTGACGGAGATCTTTATTTCCAATGCCGATGAGTAAGGTGTGTAAGGGGTTACTTCTACTAACTGGTGTAGGTGCATGTGAAGTGTGAAGTGAGTGAACTAAAACAGGGATAGGTGATCCACTTCAAACTATTTTAATAAAGCATGGTCACCATCCTGATTAAAACCAAAGTGAGCCGCACATATCTCACCTTTAGGTATGTGAGTCAATGTGCTAAGGGGTCAACATGTTTCTTGCCTGATAATTTATTAATTGGCAATTCTTCAGGACCAAAGGTAAGGCTACCTACACTTTTTTGGTGGTGGTCACAACCTCTAAGAGGTATCAATGGTGGCCACACGTACAGCACCCTCAAAATGTGTGGTACCCAAAGTTAAATAACATAACCTGCGAAAAAAGAAAAAGAATAAAAGTATTGCAATTGATGATGGCATTACAATAATGATAATACGAGATATCAGGGTTATGAAGACAAGTGGTAATGTCAATGTAACCGTGACATGCATTGATCGTGAGCAAACATGTGCAGGACATACTTGAAGAGAGCAGCAGTAAAATTACAGATTATTGCAAAATTCAACAATTTGTTAGCTGAGTACAATGGACAGGAGTAATGTCAGAACACTCACCCTTATAAGCTGTGTTGAAATCAAGACCAGGATGGGAGAGCACTAAATTTATAGTGTCCTAGGATACAAAAAACAGATAAACACACAAGAAGGGTGAATAAGGCTACATAACAGCCAAATCATAAGTCTGCGTCGCTTGGACCCACTGGGTATAATGAAGCCCTCGTGGCTACCATGAAAAATAAATATAGATGCAGCTGAGGGTGCACATCGTTGAGACCAGGCGGCGTGGTAAATGACACAATTGTGGTCAGGGGTCATGTACACACCACTGAATTGAGCGCTAGTTCCCCCTAAAAAACCTATAGAAGCTGTATATTATATCGAAAAAATCCCCATAAGTAGACAACCAGGTAGACAAGCCTGGGAGCATATAGCTTCATGCACGGTCCCGGAGGCACTGATGTATGTCCGTTAATCATGGGAACACTAAAGTTTCGAAGCAGCTGAGGGTGAACATCGTGGGGATCAAGTAGCGTGACAAGTGACACATTTAAGGCCAGAGGTCATGTAAATGCCACTGTGTGAGTCGCTGCATCCCCCTCTAAGATCTGTACAAGCTGTATATTGTCGAAAATATCCCCATAAGTGGGAACCAGGTTGTGTTGACAAAGCACTATCTAGGGCAGACAAGCGTGGGAGCATTTAGTTTCATACGCGGGCCGGGAGGCACTGATGTTTGTTCGGAGTCATGGGAACAATAAAGTTAAGAGGCCGGGAAGTTCAAACTTGGATAAAGAAACACAAGCCCTAGAAATGAGAGAGGCTTGTACTCACGATTCTGTATCGAGAAAAGCTCCGCAAACCTAAGGCCTCGCCATCCATCGATGTATGGATCACGAGCAACCGGCTGGCGTCGGGTTAAGAATACCCGTCGGCGAGCCGTGAGGGAGAATGGGGCGGGACTTCCGGTAGTGGAAGACGTGCTGCGTGCGTAGGAAAGCTATACCGCTAACCTCACAAAGTGATGTAAGTGAGCGTGGTCATCGTTACCTTAGTAACCTACGAAGGAGGAAACACACTCGCAGTCACGATGGAAATGAGAGGGGAAAAGCATGCAGGTCATCATTTTGGGTGCGGAGTGAAGGGAAAACGTCGGAGAAGTGCCATCTTTGTTAGAGGAAGCGTAAAAATAAATTAAAATACCTCTGCAAATTAAAAATCCTGCATAGTAAACAGAGTCCACCTCTGAAATAGATAAAGGTGTTTTGATATAAGAAGGTTGAAAAATGGACAACAGTTAAGGTAATATCTTTAGAATGCAGATATACAGATAGGGTCTCAATAGCAGAACTCGAGATGAACTGAGAGAGGTTGAAAAGGAACACTGAGGAAATTGAAGTACGTGGGCATTTTTAAGTGAGCATACTCCAAGGGATATCTTCGTTGAGACCAATAGTGTCCGCAGCCAAACGTAGGACCCAGCGTTGTTCAAGTCTAAAAAGTGCTTCCTTAGACATGTATGGATGGGATTCTAAAACCACCCATTGAAAAGAAGTAGGAGCGTGTCCTTCCAAGTGATAGTGAGTCGTCATCTTGGTGTGTGTCTTGGCGCATCTGAAATTGCTTTTATGTTCCAGCATGCGAGTTTTGACTGGATGTGTTGTCATACCTATGTATGGGAGACCACACGGACATGACATCATGTAGATGCAATTAGATGAGTTGCAATTCGCGTGTTTGCTGAGGGTCCAGGTAGTCCCATTGTGGAAAATCCTTGAGATTACTGGTGCGTTTAAATGCAAACCTAGGTGGTTCTAAATCCAAATCACCAGTATTGAGAATGCCCCAATGTTTTCGTATGATGTTCCTAATCCTATTGGAATCAGGGGTAAAAGTAGTAACACAGGTAATGCACTGTTCAGGTTCTTTGATATTAGTTTCCAATAGGCTCTCTCTATCGTTATGTCTTGCTCGTTTGCGTGCCCGTGAGACTATTTGTCTGGGATATTCTCTCTTAATCAGGTCATTCATCAGGGTGGCAGACTCACTCAGATAGTCCGTCAGAGACCTACAGTTCCTTCTGATGCGCAAGAATTGTCCAAAGGGCAAATTCTCTCTCAATGACTTAGGGTGATGGCTGCTGAAGAGGAGGAGGCTGTTCCTATCTGTAGGTTTGCGATACAGACTGGTGGTGATCTGTTCTCCTTCTAGACGGACACGTAGATCAAGGAAGGGAACCCCCGTGTCAGAGATAGTGTGTGTAAATCTTAGATAGGGATTGAGGGTGTTGATCCAGGTACAAAATTCTGTACATCTGGCGTAATCTCCTTTCCAAAGGATCAAAATGTCATCGATGAATCTTTTCCAGAGCAGCAAATTCGCCGAGTAAGGATTGGTGGTGTTGTGAATTTCTCTAGCTTCAAAGGCTGACATATACATGCATGCTAGACTCGGTGCGAATGTGCTGCCCATGGAAGTACCTTGGTTCTTCCCTAGTGTTTGGAAGTATGGATTCCTCGCCTGCTCCAGTCTAAAGTCTGAATAAAAGTCACAGAAGCTGTGGGAGTTGGTTTGAGACTATTCTTTCAAGGACCTTGACAACTATTGATAGTTGTGTAGACTTTAGGGTTTAATGAAGATTATTTCAGGATGGGTGTAGATGGAATGCTCAGTGGAGAGGGTGGCATTGATTAGTATGATGAGCAGGAGATATCCTGGAAGCCCAAATGATGACCTTGGCATTGTAGACGTCTCAGAGTGGAGCGGACTTCTTAAAGGATTTAAGGATTTACAGCCTTCATCCTCAGAGTATGTGTGAACTCTGTGAGAGTTATGGGGATTCAGGTTCTCGGCATCCCACGACAACACCACATCAACCGACACCTACAAGAACACCAATGGCTCCCCGTTGAAAAGAGAGTGTCCTTCAAGCTCCTCACTCATGCCTACAAAACCCTCCACAACTTTGGACCCCAATACCTCAACAAAAGAATCTCCTTCTACTCACCCAAGAGAAGCCTCCGATCTGCGGATCTTGCCCTAGCTGAAGTCCCACGCACCCGCAGAACCAGAGCGAGAGGGAGATCCTTGTCCTACATCACAGCCAAGACCTGGAACAAACTCCATCTCAGCATCAGACATTCCCCCAGTCTGCAAGTCTTCAGGAAGAGCCTCAAGACCTGGCTTTTTTCGGGTGAGACAAAGTTGCACGAACCCCCCTGCCCAGCGCCTTGAGCCCCACACGGGTGAGTAGTGCGCTTCACAAATCCCTGATTGATGGATTGAGGTGAAGAAACTCCTAATGTTTCAAGGAGATGCTTCCATGAAAAGTATTGATTTTTGCAAAAAGAAGGACAGAAGGTTATTTTATGAACCTTTTGAAGGCTTGAGAGAGTTGACTTTTGGTTGGGAGACACCAGTTCCTGTTAGGCATGGAAACATTCTTAATTGGAGTTGTCAATCTCTGAGATGTGACCTAGCAAGAGCTCCTTTTGTGTTCATGAACAAGTGGATGTATAGCCTCTAGAATGTCCTTTGCAAGCAGTCAGATCATCATGTGGTTTAGATTTGGTTCACCATTGTCCGAGAGCTCTGCCATGGCATCCTAGGAAGTGTGAGTCATCACTGAGCCATTTTATAGTCTTCTGAGGGTTCAGCTGAGAGGGGTGGAACAGGGATATTTAGGAGTGATCGTGTGAACTCCTCAGGGAAGGCTGTTTAGAGTCCTACAGGAGGTTATGGAGTCTGAGAGAGAGCTGTGGGATCTTTAAATGTGGCAGGTGGGCACCCACCCGAGTAGGAGAGGCCAGTGCCTGCTTGACCTGCTGGCCTGCCCGACAAATGATAAATGACCCCTAGTATTTTTCAGTCTCTTAAATGTTCACCTTCCTAAAATACTCATTCTTTGACTTGGCCTGAGTAAAAATTCTGGGTACCCACCAGTGCTTAGTGGTGTTATACCCTTCTATAAACATCTATCTCTTTCTAATCTGTGTGTTAGACTTGGCATCTTTTGGCGTGTTTCCCCTGAGTTTTTGCTTTCTGACCTCCCGGGTTTGACTCTGTTTTTGCTGGCTTAGTGTTTCTGTGCACTTTTCTCACTGCTGATCTGTGGTAAAGTGTAGGCCTGGGCGGTCAATTCCGTTCCTCTCACGGAATTTGGGTAATTTCACGTTCCGGGGAGAATGAGGAATTGCCAAAAATTCCACGATCTGCGGCTTCGCGGAATTTTTTGCTTGTTCGCACTTTCAAAATACGCGTTCACGAGATATTTCCCCCGAGCACGAAAAAATCGTTCGCGAACAGGAAAAAAGCATCGCGAACGAACGGAAGAGTCAATTCCACGTGTTCGCGGAATTTCTGCGTGCTCGCTGAGATTTTTTACCGTTTCGCTGAGCTTTGCATAGCGAGACTACGCAAATTCCGCCCACCCGTACTAAAATGCAAGTGCTCCTGTGGTAGAATGTGTTATGGATTGGTGTTTCCATGATTGGCCTATTTTGATTTATGTGTCAGTCCCTAGAAAAGAGCACTAAATGTGGCAGGGCCTGTAAATCAAATACTGTTAGTGGGCTGCAGCACTGGATTGTGCCACCCACACAAACAGCCTCTAAATGTCAATCTGGCCTGCCATTGTAGAGACTGTGTGCAGTCTGGGACTGCCATGTCAATTTGGCAAGTGTACCTACCTACCAGGCCCTAACCTTAATTTGTATTACATGGCAGTCACCCCTATGGTACGCCCAAGGTACCCCTGTGGGCAGGGTGCAGTGTATGTGAAAGGTAGGACATGTCCTGGTGTGTGTGGCATGTCCTGATAGTGAATTACTGCCAATTTTGTTTTTTCACTATTGCAAGGCTACCTGTCCCGATAGGACAGAATGGGGGGTTTGTTTTTTACATCTTATAAACATAACTGGCCCTGGGAACTAGGGAGGAAAATAAAGTTTAGTATGCCTGAACTCAGAATTTAAAGATGCTTCTTTTACTGAAGATGATATTTACATTCTGTGTTTGAAAATGGCACTTTTAGAAAGTATGATTATATAAAACCGCAGCGGTAATGCACTCAGTTTTTAAATATTAAACTTTGATTTCAACTCAATATAAATGGTTATCTAGATCGGTGTGCGCCTGCTGTGGTGATTCCACCGTGCCACCAAATCAACAAAGACAAAAAAATCAAGACAAAAGTCTTAAACAGAAAGCGCACTACCTTAATTAACTCAAAATTAGTGGGTTTGGTTCAAGTTAAAACATATTTAAACATTGACAATAAATGAACTTGACATTGTTAAACCATTATACACAATGAATATATTCAAATATCAACTCAAAATCATAACTATGAAGATTGTCTCCGAGTGCTTATCTTCAAAATGCTTTATTCAGCAAATTCAACTTTGTCGTGTTGATGCTTAAACCATAAACTATTTCCATACAAGGAGATTCATCGCTCCCAATGCATTTCGGGTGAGCATTCACCCTTCGTCAGGGGAAATCTACAAACAAATGTATATGTGTCAAATGACAATTCTAATTATTTTATGCAAAGTCATCTTAAATTATGGCAGAAACATCCAGGATAATCATAGTCTTTACGAGATTACAAAGACAACATAGCAATACTGAGATCATTTTAACTGTCTATGAACATAGCCTTAATTACACACAACGTAGTATGGAACAAGATGTAGTGTGATATGAGACGCCAAACCACCATTTAGTGTCGAGAATCTAAAAAAGCGAAAAAAAATTACTGGTGTGAATCACCCATGTTAGTAGCTCTATATGATAATAAAAGTCGAAAATATCGAAAAAATACCTCCAGTTTCATGCAAGAATGAAATGGCAAGCATATAACCGTCAGGGCCGTAATGCGCGTTCTGTTTTGATGCAGTGTGCCTATAATATACCAAGTTACGAGAATATATGTCAAATCTCCGTCTAGTATTAATAGCAGGACCCGAGTAACCCGTGTTTAGAATCGCCAGCGCTTACCACTCCAATATCCATCGTGACGGCGTCACTCACGTACGCTCCCACTAAGAGTGAATAATCTCTGCTTCAGCTTTGCCGCGTAACACTATCACAGTGAGACACAACTATATCATTCCCTTTCTATGAGAGGTGCGCAGAAACCATAAGCCTGCGAATTAAACCAAGTTCAAGACTCACCACATACTAGTGGCCGTATCAGGACTCGGTGCTGTTATATAATGATGAAAATTACTTGGACCCGTTTTTCATGTTACACGCGTCTCGCTGCAAGTAATGAAAATGGAAACACTTTTTAAAAAGTGCAGCCCGAAATTTTTGTGCCCCTGATTCTCTGACCCCTATAAGAAGAAAACTCACACTCAGCTCAAAACGCTGTGCGCTTATTCAGAAACTCCAATCCTCCGAACGGAGACGACCCACCATCAATTTAAAGAAGGGGAGTTTGCCATCCTGTACGCGCCGTGCGAAAGTGATAGAGGTAACAAGCATTGGCATAGCCAATAGGTCTCGCTTTCGGGACCTTATAAGTATTTCGTTATGCAGCACAATATCCTTAGTGCTACAATGTTTACTGTTGCATGGTTAAACACTTATAAGGTCCCAAAGGCGAGACCTATTGGCTATGCCAATGGTTGTTTTGTTAATGCCATTCATCAACTCCCTGGAGCAAGATGTCCCCAGGACCCTGGGGAGCTGCCCAGCTGGCAGGGATGCCGAATGGCGCCATTCCAGAGGCACTTTCCAGTCCAGGGCTCTCCTTCCAAAAATCTTTGATTCCAAGTGAGTTATTCCGATGGGATTAAATTTCGCCAAACCAAGCCTTCAACTCCCACAATGCAGTGCACCAGACTCTCAAATGATACCATCAGGCTGAAAAATGTATAAACCTGTGCAGACCTGCTTTAGAAAATGTAACTAACATGAAGATTTATCTAAAATCCCATACTACCGGTCACAGAAACCCAAGGTGAAATTGGGGTTTAATGGTCAAATGAAAACGTTTTTTAAAAAACAATTTGCTAACTAATTGTTTTACCGTGAACATCCAGAACGCATACAGCCACACAGGCAGCAGCAGTGCAAGTTCCCTCCCACAAACGAGGCAAAACACGAATACAGATTAAGGGCCATATTTACAAGCCCCTTGCGCCACTTTTGCGTCATTTTTAACATGGAAAAAGTGAGGCAAACGTGGCGCAAGGGACTTGTAAATAAGCCCCTAAGTATTTGTTTTTTAATGTTTTTATAACGCTACACTACATTGCGCCCTTCGAGAGTAGGCTGAGAGAGGAGGGTGGAACATCCGCGCAAGCTCCCCTCGCGTCCTGAAAGGCACAGAGGAGGCAGGCGGAAGTGTAACCCCACAGAGAAGGTCACAGCACAGGCAGCAGCAGTGCAGAACTCCCTGCGCACTGAACAGGTACAGCGGCCGCAGCAGCACCACACGCCCTTGGCTCTCACAGCCGCACATGGAACAAAAGCTACCCCCAGGCACGCCGAACAACCATTCCTCATGTAAACAGAACATATACACTATTGATAACGGAAGGACAGATCCCCTGATCCTCAAAACTACAGCCCTCGCACACAAACCGTGCACCAAAGGCAGCAGTTATGGAAGCGTGCAAAGACAAAGCACTACAAACGCAATTCTGCAAAATGTGAATGAAGCCGGCGGCTCATCTATATATTCTGAAAGTATATGGTAAATACTGAAGTTAATAATTTACCAAGTATTGGAGCTAATATTTTTGTAAAAAAAAAACAAATATATATATATATATATACAGGAAACAAACAGTTTTTGCAATGTGTGCAGACGAGGAAATGCGTGCAGACAGGAGCAGATAAACTACCCCAAAAAGTACATTTGAAATGCGTGGAGACAGGAGGAGCCGAAGAACTTACAATAAATGGTGGTTAACAAGGAGGCCCTAAATGCTGAGCGATAGTGATCAGGGGAATGAGGCTACAACCAGATCAGGCTTCCCCAGGGACGGGAGACTCTTGGGGGCCCACAGCCAGGCGTCCTGTATGCATGGCCTGAGGTGCGAGGGGGCGGGGGTAGAGATGCGTTGGAGTGATTTCTGATAAACGTGTTTGTGAGGCTTCTGCAGCCAAAGCAATAATTAACATAAGGGAGACGCGCGAGCGCGCAAAACAAGATGGCCGCCGTGTAGTGAGCTCCGGCGTTTTATCGTCCGTTTTTCGTTTAATAACGACGATTCCTGTCAGTTTTATAGCGCAAATGAGGTCGCTTGACTGCTGAACATCTTACCTGTTGATTGCTGTGATTTTCTTTGAATTTGGACGGTGTTTGAGGCGTTTTCCAGTGTCCAGCCTCTGCTTCCAGCTCTGCCTTCAGGTATTCCCAGCTTTGTCTGTCAGGGGGCGGAGCAAGCATTCAGGAAAGGGCCTGGCTTGGGCCTAGCCACTCCCATAGCCTGTTATAGCTGCTGCACCAGCTTTAATAAGGATTTTCTTACTGCTGCATTATTTTTTTCCTTCATTTTCTTGCGTTGTTGCTGTTATTTTTGCAATTTTTAAATTTTATTTTATTTTTATTATTATTATCCTACTTTCGCTACTAAATCAACATAGATAATAAAAATATTCATCCTAAAAGGAAGCAGCAGGTTTCACCTCCGCCAATTAAATCAAAGGCGGTAGAGTCAGCAGAACCTTCATTATCCTTAATTTTGGAGGAAATTCAAGCACTTCGTGTTAACACAGATTCTATTGCCTCAGAGATTAAAAATGTTCGAAAGGAAATGGCGAGTATGTCAATGAAAATCTCTGATAACGCAATTAAAATACACGATAATAAGGCTAAGCTTGAGACTTTCACTCCTCTTGTAGCTAAAATATCTCCTTTGTCTACCCGACTCCTAGAGATGGAAAATCGTAACAGACAATACAATTTACGCATTTTTAATTTACCAGAGGATGTGGAGAGTGGCAACTGTAGACTGTATTTGGAAAATTTGATTCCTGGGCTTCTACAAATTAAATTTCCAGAAAAATTTGAGATTGACAAGGCCCATAGAATGCCTTCACATCGCAATCCTCAACATACCAAACCTCGTCAAATGATTTTCAAAGTCCTCAGGCATCATCATTTGGTTTTGATTCGAAAGGCAGCACGAGAGATTCCTTCCTTGATGGTCAATGGGAATAAAATTTTTATTCATCAAGACTTTGCCAAGGAAACAGTCTCAATCTGCAAGGAATTTTCTGCTCTTCGGCCTCAACTGCGAAGTCTTGGGTTCAAATATGGTCTTTTTGACCCTTCAACAATGCGTATCTGGAAAGACAATCTGTCAAAATCTTTTCAACGTCCTGATGACTTGCGTCAGTTTTTGGATCAACGTTCACAGCACTCCATGGATACTCATGACTCTAATACTTGATTATAGCTAATTTACGTTTTTTTTTTTTCTGACAGGTTAATGGGTCATTACTACATTGGGCTCCAACGGTTCGGTCATGCTTGTTAAGCGTATGTGCGTCTCATCTTTGATATTTTTGTACCCTGTTTGTCGTTTTCTCCTTTTTCAAATTTTTTCACCTCCTTTTACTTGTTCTGGAGCTACTATTTTCTCTCATTATTGTTCTCCTTCTTTTCTTTTTCTCCTCTTCTTGATCTTTTTCTTTTATTCTTTCTCTCTTCATTATGGCTGATATTCACAATACTAAAGTTGTTTCATTAAATGTCAAAGGTTTACGTCATCCAGTTAAGCGTACAAAAATCTTAGATTATTTAGGTAGTTGTAAGGCAGATATTTGTTTTCTTCAAGAGACTCATATAGATGACAAAATCTTAAATTATATGAAAAAGAAATGGGTAGATACTATTGTTTCATCACCTGCTATTGGTAAAAAAAATGGTGTGGCTATTTTTGTTGCGAAAAAATTGCATTGCCAAGTCTTAAGCAAAATTTCGGATGCAGATGGAAGATATATTATAGCTAAAATTAAAATTCATGATTCAGTCATATTTTTACTCAATGTTTATGGTCCTACTGCGGATGACCCTCTTTTTTGGTCTAATATTACCACTGAGGTTCTAAAGTTGGGTAAAGTTCCTTTAATTGTTGGAGGTGATTTTAATGTTATTGCTGACCCATTATTGGATAGAATATCCAGTACTAAATTTCGCCCTCCTAAGGTTTTTCATGCTTTTAAATCATTTATTCATAGCACCAAGTTAGTTGACATTTGGCGTTTGCACATTCCTACAGAAAAATGTTTTACATTTTTCTCTAATCCACATAATTCGCATTCTAGAATTGATTATTTTTTAATTTCCACACAACTAGTCCAATCTGTTAAGACTCCTAAGATTGGTAATATTGACATCTCAGATCATGCCTTGATTTCTTTTGTTCTGAATTTAACTTCAACTTTTGCAAACCAAACTAGATGGCGTATGAATACTGGAATTGTTCTTAATGAACATAATAAGCCTAAAATCTTAAATGCTATTCGAGACTATTTTTTACTCACTCCTGAAGGTTCCACTTCTATGGTCAATAGATGGGACGCCTTTAAAGCTTACATTAGGGGTGTAACTATTTCAATTATGGCCTATGAAAATAAAACATTCAACGCACGTATCAGATGTTTGGAAAAACAAATTGCGAAATTTGAAAGGCTTTTTATTTCATCAAATGATCCTCAATTTAAAGTCAAGCTACAAAAGCTTCGATATGAATTTAACTCAATCCTTAGTACAAGAGCTGGCATCCAAATTTCTAATTCTAAGGCTAAATTCCGTTTTAATGCCAACAGATCTGGGAAGCTTTTAGCTAATTATTTACGTATAAAAAAAGATAGAACGCAAATTACCTCAATTCATGGCCCTAATGGTAAAATTGCAATATCTCATAATGATATTGTTAAGGAATTTTTGGATTTTTACTCTACTTTATATAATAAGCCTGATCCTCATGATCCCTCCATACTGGACTCTTTTTTAAATACGTGTGATTTGCCCAAAATTTCACACTCGGACAGGCTTGGGCTAGATTTACCCATTACTACTGAGGAAATTTTAGCTGCTATTAAATCCATTAAAAAAAATAAATCCCCTGGCCCAGATGGTATCCCAGCTGAGTTTTATAAAGAGTTCCAGTCCCAACTTTTGCCTTATTTATTTCAACTTTTTACTTTTTTTGGTTCTTCAGGAACGATCTCAGGTTCCTTTACTGATGCTTTAATTATTGTACTTCCTAAGCCAGATAAAGACCCCACTCTTGTTTCAAATTATCGCCCTATTTCCTTAATTAATCAAGATTGTAAATTGTATGCTAAAATACTTGCTTCTAGACTGGCCCCTATATTGGATTCTATTATACATCTTGATCAATCCGGTTTTATGAAGAATAGATATTCTACAAATAACACAAGAACCTTATTACACGTTATTAAACAGAGTTCCACTTTAAGTTCCCCCGCAGGAATTTTGGCTTTGGATGCAGAGAAAGCTTTCGACAAAATCCATTGGCAATTTTTATTTCAAACCTTATTATCATTTAATTTTGGTACTTCGTTTATACGCATGATTTCTGCTCTGTATTATGCCCCTACTGCTCGTTTATTTATTAATGGCCAAGTATCTAGTCAGTTTTCTCTTTTTAGAGGCACAAGACAAGGTTGTCCCCTCTCTCCACTTTTATTTCTCATTGGAATTGAACCTTCCTTACTCATATAAGAAATTGTGTTAATATCAAAGGTATTAAGATTAAGGACATTAATATCAAAACCTTAGCCTATGCTGATGATGTGCTGTTATTTATTAGCGAACCTATATCCTCAATGCCTGCCCTATTAGAAATTATTGCAAAATATTCCATGGTTTCTGGCTACAAACTTAATATTAATAAAACTGAATTCTTCCCTTTAAACATTTTTTGTACTCCTGATATGTTACCCTTGGCTGATATTGTGTGGCAAAAAGATAGATTAAAATATCTTGGGATTCTATTTGCGTCCTCCATAAAAGCAACATTAACATTAAATAGTAACTTTATTCTGAATTATATCAAAGATAAAACATCTAAATGGTCTTCACTTCACCTCTCTTGGTGGGGTAGAATGGACTCCATTGAAATGACTATTGCTCCTAAAAAATTTTATACACTTGCTATGATTACTTTTCAATTTCCATTACAATTCTATAAAAACATTGATAGACTTCTCTCTAAATTTCTCTGGAATAATAAATCAACTCGTATTGGTTATAAAAAATTAAAAGTACCTAAATGCAATGCTGGATTTGGCTTGCCTGACTTTTTTCTATATCACAAGGCATTTATACTGAAACAAAGTTCTATATGGTTTCCTCCTTCCTCTTTAAAGAACCAACCTACATGGTTTCATATAGAGCAGTCTCTTGTGGATCCTTTTCCATTGACCACCTTGCTAGCAATGTCCAATAGGTCAACATATGTGCATAAATCGGTTGTTATTAAATCCACTAAACTCATTTTTAATGACCTGGATTCAATTTTTTTGACCCCTATGATTCATACTGAAGATATGTCATTGTGGCATAGTAATGTGATTAAATTGAATAGAAATGTTAATTTTTGGAATGCTTGGATTAAAGCTGGTATCTTTTATCTTAAAGATATCTATTTTGACAATGTTTTTGTTTCTTTTGAAGCTTTACAAATGAAATTTAGTTTACCTCAATCTGATTTTATTAAATATGAGTCTTTATGTAATTCAATTTTAGACTTCTTCCCTCATGGTATTCCGTTTAATGTTAAAGCAGATTTAGCACTATATATTCGAACTATCTCTACGTCATCACATACTGTCTCTATTTTATATAAAAAATTATCTAATTCTATAGGAAACAATTTAAGTATTATTTCAACATTTTGGAATGATGAGCTTTTCCTTTCTTTGTCCAACGATACTTGGATGACTGTTTGGCTTAATAGTATTTCAGGATGGCTGCCTGTTTCACTTTACCAAACCGATTCTTATATTTTATTTAATTGTTTATGGACCCCAGTACGTTTATTTCGTGCTAAACTGATGCAAGACGACATTTGTTGGCATTGTAAATTACTTCCTGGATCACTACGACATATGCTTTTTGAATGTCCATTAATTTTTAAATTTTGGTCTGATGTTTGGGATATTATTCAACAAATATTTCATATTCATGATGTTATTTCTTACAAAATATTAATATGTAAATCTGTTGGTCTTACGCATAACTTAACTGAATTAGAAGGTAAACTGTTTAATTTCCTAATGTCAGCTGCTTTAAAGTCCATTACATTTTACTGGAAGGATATTTCGTCTTTATCGGTTCATGCTTGGTGGTCATGGGTCATTTTTACAAGAAGAGGTGCTCAATTATCCCTGAAAGGGATCAATCATAATTCTAATTTGTTTCACTCTTTTTGGTTACCTATGGATGTATACTTATCTTTATAATTGTATATTTATACTTGATTCACCGTTTTACAGTCATTCTACTTAAAGCCTTATATGATGAATGTAGCTCCTTTTTCTAATAAGTTGACATTGCAATTTTTCATGGCTCCCTCCCTTCCCTTCTTTTTAGTTTATCTTCCCTCCTTTAATTGATTATTTATACTTCTTTAACTATTGTATTTAGAATTGCTTTAAGAAATTTTTCATTTTATATAGGTATTTTTGCTTATGATAAATTTTTTCTGTATAGTCTGTATTTGTTCATTATTATGGAAAAATGTAATAAAACATTTTGAACTAAAAAAAAAAAAAAAAACTAAATAATTAACATAAGGGTAAATGCAGGAACGCTGGGAAAGTGAAGAATAGCACCAAAATAAAAGTACAAAGCTTCGTATGCTTAAAAACTGCCATTGAAATGTGCAGAAAGCGTTAATAAAAATCATATAATTTCCCCTTGTAAATAAAGCTAGCCCATGCGTATGGAGTCCGGAGTTCCTGGCAGCCACACCACACAACTCGTCCTGCTGTTATCTTTAGTGGCAGCTGCCGTATTCATAATACATTTCTGTTGATCCTCCATGCCCCGCAGGAGAACAATAGGGAATGGTTGTTTTAATTTTTTTATTCAAATACTAGCGCATTGAAGAGCAGCGTGCATGCTCAGCACAGCCATACTCTTCCATATAAAATAACACCATCTCACGCAGCGCTGCTACAGTAAACTGCTTTTTTGTGGATAGAGAAGTGTTTACCCAATGCGAGGGCTCAGCACAGCTGTGCTGATAACGTCAAACATACCGCGTCCTCGCCACACTACTGCATCTGACTGAGCGCATGAAAATACAGAAGCTAAGCTCGTTGCCTCTCCTCAGTTGCACTATAACGGCATACATTTTCAAAAGCAGTAACTCGCATGCATCGGGGTCCTGGCAGCTGCACAACTCGTTCTGGTGTTGTGGATATTTGTTGTGGGCTACTGATCAGCTGCTGCAGGGGAGGAGGGGAGGCGGGCTGATCACCATGGCCAGAAGAGGGTGTTGTTTATAGCGAGGAACATGGCAGATAAACTAATTATCGGAAGCTGTTTTAGAATGCATTGTACGTTATTTCATTCTTAAATCAGTGCTAGAAAATGCTTTTATATTTTATTACAATCCTGCCCGCTGCTGCAGGGGAGGAGGGGAGGCGGGCTGATCACCATGGCCAGAAGAGGGCGTTGTTTATAGCGAGGAACATGGCAGATAAACTAATTATCGGACAAGACAAGCAGGAAGTGGGATAAGGGAGGGGGTGGCAAATGGCGTGTACATTTCGCGGGCGCTTTGATGTTCACAGTGGCCGCGCGGCTCACTGAACATCAAAGCGCCCGCGAAATGTACACGCAGGCTGCCAAATGGTGCGTGCGCCCGGCGCACATGCACTGTGTGAAAGTGATCACGATCACATCAAAGCGCCCGTGCGGCCCGCGAAAGTGAAAGCAAACGGTGTGCAGGCTGCCAAATGGTGCGCGCGCCCGGCGCACATGCACTGTATTTGGAGGCCTGAAAGCACTCGTTTGCACTTCCAGATATCCCATTTACAAAAGCTCTTGCGAGAGCAGCGCTAAAGCGCTGTCTCAGGCGAGACCTAAAAATGAATGTGTCCTTGTGTAACGAAACTGGTGCTCATGTAAAGCACTCTGATACCTGATATCTTCGGGTCTTGTTCGGGCAAAATAAAACTCTTAAAATAAAAAAAAGTGTAAAAGGCATCTCCACATCAGGCACTCTGGAACACAGCTTTTGGTCCCTTCTCCTTAGACACTGCCCCCTGTGGTGCGTTAAGGTATTATCCATTTTGGCCACTCCGGCCTCCCTTGGTGGTGAGAGGCCAGAGGAAAGGGATTTATCCATAGATAGGATTTCAAATTCTCTCTGATCCCTTGAGGTTGATTAAACACGGGCAGGGAAAAAAGCTTTCCGTGGAAAGTCCGAGCTTGAGACGTCCACTAGAAGTGATCACAGCTCCCAGGGACCTCCATGTGGTACGTGATGCCGCCATCAAGCGGTTTAGCCGACATAATATTGCATTATGGGACATGTAATTTTGCTTTCAACACCGCAGCTCGTGAACTCCTGCGATCACAGTGCTGTTGATTAAAAGGCTAGGACGCGTTGAGGGACTTACGCGTGAGTTTTCCTGCTCTCAGATTTGGCTGGTCAAACACACACCCTTTGCACTGCCAGGAAGAACTGAAGCAAAGAGAAGAAGCTGCTGGGAAGGATTCCCCGTGGCTCGGCTCGAGCACAGGCTCTTAGAGCCAAGCCAGACCTTGGGCCGATCACTGGCTCGGCTCTCTCCGCTAATTTGTTGGCTCTCACTTCTCGGGCCGTGATGTGTTCAGCAGTCCCGTATAAACTTACACCAGAGGAAAACTGGGTTTATCAGCCAACCTCTGAACTAACCAAAAAAACACACAAGCAGGAAAATGTGACTGCTCTGTTCCTGACCGGCGGCATAAAACAAAATGACGCCCCCATCAGACTATCTCACTTACATTCATTTGCCTTGAACTGAAGGGAGTTGAACGCGCCCCTGGTTTTGACTGATTTAGTGTGTCAGCACCAGCAGCACAACTGCCCCCCACGCGTGATATGCTGATCCAGTCAAGGTGTTCCCTTTATTCAATTATAAAACAGGACAACAGGTCCCAGAATTCACGTTTTTAAAAACCTGGCCTGGAGTATCACATCACGCATGACCTGGGAAGCTTTGTTGCTATTGCCCCTCCCTGCACAACTGTTTTGCCACAACAGCGTCCGGGCCAAGCAGCTCTCAGCAGACCTAGCTACAGCATGAGGAGTAAAACTGAACTCAGCATCAATTCTGGGCTCATCCGATCCTGCCCGAATTCCAACAGTGAGGACTAAACCAGCTGGACGAGCCCCCTCCTGTCTACCGACGCACGAGGGTACATGGGGAGTGGCGCGTGCTGGCTGGACTGGCCAAATGAGCGGGTAAGTGGACGCACAAGTGCATCTCTGAATTAGCCACGAAAGTTTGACTCAGCGTCTCCTTGCTGAAATAACCAAAGCAGCATTTAGTAAAAGAAAACGGCTCAGCAATTCTCCAAGCCGGTGGAAAACGCGCTCAGCCGCCCCCTCTGACTCACCCACGCGAGCAGTGAAATTGGCCATAGGGGCTCCAGACTGGACTGGCCACACTGACACGAACACTGATTTCCCAACTTCCTATAATGCAAGCATGCACGGGGCTGGACTGGGCACACGTGACACTAGGGAAACCTCCGGTAAGCTGGGGTGCTGTCTGCGATAGAGTCTGGCAAACAACTTTTAGGGAATGACTACACATTCATTTTTGGCAAACACATATAACATTTCAACCCCTTGCCCAGTGAAATCCTCACGGAAATGTTCGCACTCGGGGCCTTTCGGGAATGGGACGAAGCCTTTTACCACAGGTGCTTATAGCGCCACTGAGCATGCGTGTAAGGAAACGTGATTAAAAAAACACATCTCCAATTAGCACCACCTGAGGACAAGCCCGGCGGAGCGTGGCGCGCGCGCGCGCTTGGGGGCGGGGGAGCGGACCCTTTGAAGTGCTCCCAAAAGGCGGATTGCATGGCGGCACGATGCGCGTGATTGTGCGCGTGCTAGCCATGCAATCCGCTTTTTGGGAGCACTTTTGAAACCCGTAATCTATAGTCTCGCTTTGCAATCGCTTACGCGATAGCAAGGCGAGACCTAAAAATAGGACTACGAGAGAAACCAAAAGGAAACTCCGTCTGTGGTGGTGCGCCATGTTAGTAAAGAACGTGATGGTTTGTAAATCTGATTAGTCACAACGTTATGAAACAGGTCATGATATCCTGACTTTACAAAATCAGTTCCATTGTTATGGTTGTTACTTCTGGCTTGTGCTGTGTACATCGCATTGAATATCGTGTTTATACATATATTGATCCATTCAAATGACGCTAGAATAACAATACATTCTCATTAACATTCAATGATTACGCGATTAACATAAATATAATGACCCACGAATGAATAAATCTGGAAATTAATAATTACTGCAACATGAGCAAACATAAATTTAAAATTATAAAGTTCTTAATGCTTGTCCCATCTGACATTGTGTGTTTAAAGGGCTGTGGTACATATGCTGACTTATTTATCATGAAGATAATGAAAGTCATAATCAGATTACAGGAAACAAGAGAGTTCCATTTTATCGGATTAAGCGTGTCCAAAAATCTTATCCAAAACGTCTCTCTTTGGGTGATCAGTTTTGACATGTCCCTATCATTATGGTGCTTAACTACCTCTAGCACTGTGAATCTTAGTTGTGCTATGGTATGCTTGAACTCGATCCAATGACTTGCTAAGGGAGACGTCATCACTCTAGTTCTAATACGGCTTTTATGTTCAGTTACACGTACTCGTAGAGACCTCTCTGTCTTGCCAACATAAAGTAGGCCACATGGACATCGTATTGCGTAAATTACATTCTGTGTGTTGCAATTGGCCATGAATGACAGTTTAATCGGTGTGCCCGACCATGGGTGTGAAATAGTCGCCCCTATTAAAACATTATTACAATGTGAACAATTGTAACATTTTTGCATACCTTTCTGTTCTTCCAGTCTGACTTCCTCTTTCTTTTTAAGCAATTCCCTAATGTTATTGGATCTCTTAAAGGCAAAAATGGGAGGATCTTGAAAAAGATAATTAAAATCAGGTTCCGTTTGCAGTAACTCCCAACGTTTAAGAATTATTTTCTTAATGGCTTTGGCCTGAGTTGAAAAGGTGGATACAAAGACTTCACGTCTATCCTTGACTCTCTTTTTTTTGGTTAACAGCTCTACTCTGGAGATCTCATCTGCCCGTTTGGCTGCTGCCTCCACTACCCCCTCCCATTAGCCCCTTTCTGAAAAGTACTTAGATGCAGGGTGGTTTGATATTCTCTGTTGTCTGAAATGATATGTTTAATCCGTAGAAATTGGGTAAATGGAAGGTGCTTCTTTAAAGACAAAGGGTGGAAGCTCGTATACAGTAGGGTGTTATTGCGATCTGTTGGTTTTGTAAACACCTTCGTAGTTATATCATTCCCCGACAGTGTAACCTGTACATCTAGATACGGAATGGTTTGTCTGCTCATAGTATGTGTGAACTGGATCCTCGGGTTCCTGTCATTCAATTGGTGTAATCTGTGTCCCAGGTCATGTGATGTGCCTTGCCATATGATAAATATATTGTCTATGTACCGGCGATACAGAATCAGGTGTGCTGTCCAATCAGTGATTGATCATGATTTACCACTGGGATATTTTTACTACTGGGATATTCTGTGATTTGTGCACACAGTGGATGATCCCACAGAGGTGCTGCACCATTAATTAGTGTTCATCTGATGGTAAAGAGTCAGTTGCTTGTCCTTCGTTCTGAAGTTTAAATGACCTGAGAGAGACTCTGCACACCAGTAAGTCACACAAACCTAAAACAATGTGTCTCTCCTTTCTGATGTTTCATTTTAGCAATCAGTTTTTGAAATCATACTTTTTATTAGCTAGCGCACTCTCATTTCATAATCACAAGTTCAAACTTTTATTATAAATGTATAGCAGCACAACTTCAAGTAAAGATAGTACCCTAATAAAGTTATATGAACTAAAACATATCGATAGCAACACACTGGGGAGGTGTGAAGGTTTCAGAGGTGGCAGGTGGAAGGCTGCCTTGTGCTCAGCATCCCGCCACAAGGACCTGCATCATCCCACGTAGTCCTCTTGTTGAAGATACTGTGAGGGACATTATACAAGAGTGCCACTCAGCATAGACTTTATGCTGCAGGTCTCTGCCCAGGGAGGGCTTTGGTCATGAGGAATATGAGGATGGTAGGTCGGTCCATGGTAGGATAGTCTTTCTTGAAGACAGGGAACAAGGAGGTTAAAAGGTCACTAGGAGACAAGGAGTTCCAGATTGTTGCTTAACAGAGCTCAGAGAGGGCACCTATTTCTATTATTTTTTAGAGAAAGCTGAATAAATTACATACAGATGCAATGACGTTCCGGCCAGCAATGAATAAATACATGTACTTAAGGTTAGCTTTAATGGCATCCCATTGTTTGATGTGGTGCAATCCTGCAAACTTTTCAGTCACCTTCACTTCTGAATCCAGAGAGACAAGGCCCCACATCACAGTCTGATAATCTCCCCTTGTCGAGAATTCTATCCAACCATTCCCTTCATATCCCTGTATCCGTTCCAACTAAAGCCTATGAACAGATCCCTTGAATACATTGGTTCCAGTTTAAAGTCATCCATGGGTGCATATAACTATTGACTTAAGCAAGGAGAAGTCCTTATCTAAACTGTGCTCAGCTAAACTTAGTTATGTAATCACTACAGCCACCAATGCATGTACCCTCAGGCTCCCTTTCCACGACCTCCTCGGACCTTAGAGCAATGAACTTCACAGACAGTATAATCTACCTCCCATCCCCCTGAAGAGCCCTCAGCTTTTTAAAATTTTAAAACAACTTCTCAAAATCCCACCAAGTCCTGAAGTGCGCAATGCATTCAAAATATCTGCATAAGGCACCCTGCTTGAGGACTCCCCACATCCTTCCTACACCCCACTTGTGTAACGTCTCAGGTGCATCGTGTGAGCAGTGGCATTTTAAACTGGAAGAGGCACCTGACTACAATGGAGATCCAACTCTCATCAATCTGAACTGGGCACCAAGCAGTTTTTCATCAGGAACAGACCCCAGGATAGGAGATTATCTACAATGATGGGAGAAATGCCAACAATAGACGGTTGTGGGAGAGAAATGAATTGGATTGCTAGATATGGCAGAGGAGAACAGGAGATTGAGGAAGTGTTCTGACATCCAAGCTTGAATTCTGTCTAAGATGTGGTAAGAACTAAATCTTCATTTCCAAGGTCACCTTTAATGGTGATGGTGTGCCATCAGACATTTAATATCTAACTCCAGGGGCACATTTAAGGATAAATCTGTGTAATCAGTATATTGGTGGTAGTCTGTTGTTCTGTTTATACTTGGGATCTGAAGATATTAAGAACATCTTAGTCAACACGGACGAAAGGTCTCAAACAAGTTAAGAACTATTGATAGACACAGAAAAGGGACAAGAAGAGTTTAGTCAATGACTTGCACATTAACACTGTTAGAAATTATCACCTGTGTACTCCCCAAGATTTCTGCCTTCTTTGACTGAGCCAGTTTTTATTGGCCATCGGACTCTGCATATTTAATGTTTTGAATGCCCTAGTAGTGAAAAACCACAAAACTTGTTTTTCATTATAGCAGGCCTGTCACTCCTATAAGAAGACACTATAATACGTTATTAAAACTAATGATGCTTAATTTCAGTTTGGGAGCAGCTAGAAAAAATGATTCAATGACTCATTTCACACTTTTAGATAGTTTACATTTTCCTAGCTAAGGCAAATGCGACATTCCGCCAGTATCCTGTGTCTCCTAATAATTGAATGACTTCTCTGTGGTGAGATGTGGATTGCTTCTAGACAATTGATCAAAGGCCTGGTTATGAAGAGGAGTTTTTCTTTTTTGAGTAGGATGCCCAGGAGTGCTCTTCCTGAGCTTCAAAGGGTCCGCACCCTGTATATGATAGATATAGCTCACACCCAGGCCTGCCTCCCATTGTCTTCCTAGTTGCCTTGGCCCCAAACCCAGTGGAAGGTGTAACCTTCAATTGCCACACCTCTGGTTGGGTACAGGGAGCTCTGACCAGGGGAAGAAAGGTGCTGTCATGTTGGTTTTAGGAAAGGATTGTTACTGTAGGATAGTGGGTAGGGTCACCCCTGGGAACTTTTACCCCATTGGTTAATAGGTAGTCTGGAGCTTCCCCCACCCAGAGGCTTGTACGGGCATCAATGTGGTAACTCCAGTACCATCGTCAGAACACTCCTGGACTTGTGTAGACTCTAAAGAAGGACCGTCCTGCTGTGTGAAGAACCTGAAGAAAGACTAAAGCTCCTAGCTTTGAACCTAGGATCCCAAAAGTGACTCCAAGGGTCAGAAGGGTGACCTCCTGTTTGAGATACAGGGACACAAGCTGCAAGAATCCTTTCCTGAACTTGCCCAGCTGACCAGTTCCAGCTGAAAATGCCCAGAACCCTGCTGCTGGCGTCTGCTGGGGTGTGTCATGACACCCAGGTGCTGACCCCAAGGTCTTAAACACTTGGCTGGTATCAAAATCTACTCCTCCTAAAGTTTCCTGAAACTGGGACTTCAGAACTTTATGCTTTGAGAACCACCGGAAGATGGGGACCAACCTACCAAGCCAATCCGCTGAAGGTGCATTGCCGCTAGGCCAAAGATTCAGGTTGCTCCCGCTGTGTTCTTCTCCGCATGTGCAATTTCGATCCAAGGGAACTTCACCCAAAGGGTGACTGAGGCTTCATGGAGTCCTCTTCAGCCACCTGCAACCTTGCTCTGATGAAACAATGCAAGCTCCGAAAAATTAACTAAGTCTGCAGGTAGACATCTCTTCCAGGCCAAGGCATGTAAAGAATCCGCATGGCATGGGGCCTTTCATGGGCACAAAATTTACATTTCAGAGCTTTCCCGCCAAAATTCAACAGCTCCACAGAGACCTTGTCCCACAGCTATCTGACGATGTGGAGCCCTCTTTGGCCACAGCCTGCTGCCTTGCCCGTCTGAGAATTTTTAACTTCTATGCCAGAGACTAAGGGCCTGATAACCACTTTGGAGGTGTGGGAGTAGGCCGCCTTGCCACTTCCCACTCCCACACCACAAAAGTCATCCGCACACCGCCTGCTAGATTAGGAGCACCTCAAAGGGAATGCCAAAGCAAGTTCCTGCACAACATTGACTGGTAAGTCCATGCCGTGCAGGACCTGGGGGTGCATAAATATAGGGGGCACACCATGACCCACCCTGAATATATCCCCATGGCCCTGAGGCACGAGGGGGCCCTGAAGGGTCCTCTTTGTTTCCTCAACACCACTGTTTTCATGACAGGCTCACCCCCATGAAAACTGTGGCTGTGAGGACACTTAGAATATGCTTGTCAATGTCGCAGCGGCATTGCCAGCATATTGCTGGACCCAATCCTCTGTGGTTTCGGCGGTCCTTCGGCTGTGGGACCGCCGCACCATATGCAGTGGTCAGACCTCCAGTACGGTGGTTCACGCCACTGCCAGCTTGGCGGTCCTATGACACCAAACTCATAATCAGCCCCTAAGTCCAAAGAAAAAAGGTTCACCGGGACGAATCTGGTCCCTGTATCCCACCCACACTCTATCAAGCCTTACCCTTCTCCAAGTCAATGGCAACCATAAGACCATGGTTATCGCTTAACTCTTTTTGGTGCTATTTTGATCTTTAAACTTTAAGAATTCATAACTTGGGTTTTACTCCTTGGATTTTTGTCTTTATGGTGTCATTTCATTTATTAAAATATTCTCTATTTTTCAAAATTGGCTTAGGAATTTTCTTATCCTGTGTTTTCACTTTATTACTGATTAAGTACTGCATAAACACTTTGCACATTGCCTCTCAATTAAGTCTGACTACTTTTGTGCCAAACTACCAGAGGGCTAAGCACAGATTTATTTACGGGGTGGGTGTAACTTGTGCAAGTTGCAGTAACTTTATTACGCAAAATGAAAACAAAATTAAACGAAAAGAGCGTAACCCAGCATTTAGCGCTAATATTTAGCACTAATGTGTCCGAAATGGGCCTGAGGATGCATTTTGCACTGAGAAAATTTGCTGAATGCAACAGAATATGAACAGCAGCAGCTAGCAGCCACTCACACTCATTAAGTTTGTTGTTCCTGTGCAGCTGCGGTAGGATTTTTGTGCTAAATTACTCATAATTACGCAAACAGACATAATCACAAAATCTTCAGTAAAATTTCATCCAGGCCTACTTTATTTAGTGAGTTTCGTGGTTCACACTGACAAGGACTGAGATTATTATTTGAGGTGGGTTTTCCCCCTCCTGAACTAATAGTCAGATTTCTTAAATATATCAGATTCCTAATGACTGAACACGCAAAACACACTGACCAGGATCTATGATTCAGCCTCACACCACTGTAGTAATTTCACAAGTTTATATAGTTCAATCACTAGTGGAGTTTGGGAAGGAATCTATTTACCATGGAAGATGAAGGCTGATAGGACAGTGAGTGTAAGAAACAGATCATCTTATGATGCGAAATTTAATTAAGAAATTGCTCTTCCACAACCAAACCTGAGTAGGCTATCCAGTTAGCTAGCCAAAGTGCTGCAGGCATTCATTTTAGTGTTGTGACCTATGACCTTTCCCCCTAGCCATCAGCAGGGTAAATTAATATGCCTTCTACTGGGGAAAATTGTTCATGTTATGAACTCTTTAAGTTAATGATGTTTCTCTTGCACATTCATAATGTTTTAATTATGCTTGCAAATATGGTTTTATATGGATGCTTCTATTCTGCAATACCGTGGTCTGCATGGTAAACACAATCTTTATTGCTTTCAATTTATCTTATTTGTCTACAATTCTCATGCCTTATTCTTATCACACTGTATTTTGTATATATGCTATCCGCACACTGCATGATCAATGTTGGTCCAGACTCTGCCCTTAGCAGGTCAGTACCCCAGGGGCTTTGAATGAAGCAATATACTATCCAAGGTATCTTCCATTGGTGGTCGTGCAGGCTCAATAGGGAGTCCTACTCAATTTCTAAATAAAGGCTTCTCTATTGCCTCAATCTTTTATAATGCAGTATGAATTCCATAAAGTGTAGGTTACAGACTTCCTTTAAGGTAGTATATTTTTATTAAAGTTGTAGACGTGTTTCAAGCATTCTACTCTTCTTCAGGAGTACACACTCAATTATTAACCTAAAATCAAAACATGAATTACATTTACTTTTGGATTGAAGCATACTCAAAGCAGTCCAAAGCATACATCATAACTCATCCATTAAACATCTAAAATAAAACAAGTGCTACCCACCCCCCTCATTGGCACATTGGTGAAAAGATATTCTTTTTTCTGAAATTTAGTAATATATCTAAAAGGAATCTTTAAAATGCTAAAAAATATATGTAAAGACTGAAATACATCATTAAGTATTGGTTTCTATGCACATTTCATAACTTCAATTTACGTCTTTTACAGATCATATGACACAATTTGGGCTTGTATATTTTCTCTGTTCCAGGTCTGTACCAAAATCCTTCCTCATTCCTATTGGAATTCGCTTTTGGCGTGTGCAACCATACTTCACATCTACTCTGCAGACAGGCTGCAGAGTATCTGTTCATCGTGCGAACCACACTTGTGAGATGTTTAAAGGATCCCTCTGAACGGAGACAGGTGAAAGGCTGCCTGACAGTTTGGGGGCACTCTTAAACTTCCTTTGATAATTTATTGAAGCTTCTTCTTATAGAATATATATGAACCCCCAAACAAAAGAAATACTCTTCTGTGAGAAGCAGCAAATACAGATAAGCATGCATGAGATTTTTAGCATTAACTGGTAATCTATCAGATATTACAAAATGTACGCAAGTAATAATCAATTAAATAATTAATAATACATTAATAATTAGTTGTTTAAGTCAATATTATTTAATTGCCCTCCCATCCTATACCCCAGCAAACCCTGCAGCCTGCACCTAATATAAATAACTATAAATATTATACAATATGAATAATTAATAATTAATTAAAAATTATTAAATTAATAATTACTGTTTAATTAATTACACTCCCTAATCTATATCCCAACAAACCTAGAAACCTTCTACAGCATTTTAAATTACTGTTAGCTCCTACATTTAAGTTAATAAATCACTTAACATTGCATACTATAATAAAAAATATTATTAACAATTATACAAACAAAAATAACACATATAATTAATATATGAACTAAAACACATAAAGATAATTAAAAAACAATATTTTTTACAGCTATACTATTGAAAACGATATTAACACCAACGATATTCTTGACAGAGATATTACATCCCTGAAAACAATTGATATTCTTAACAACCATATTTCTGCATCACAATATTTTTGGATCACAATATTTATTTTACAATATTTCTGTAAATCAATATTTAAATCTCAATATTTTTCCAAACACTGGCCAATCTAATTGGCAAACACAAGTTAGGGATTTCAGGGGTGGCTTCAGGGGGAATAGCGGTAGAGTTCAGGAACGGGGGCTCCTAAATGCAGAATTATATATATAAAGGGGACTTGCAAGAAAACAGAGGGGTTGAAAGGACTGACAACTGATATCAGATAGAGGCAGGGATGGGAAGTCTTGGAGTGAGTGAGGAGTAGTCAACATCATCAGAGATGAGAGAACTGAAAGTGGCACCTTGGGTGGTGAAAGGTGAGAAAAGGCCAAGAAATTAAGATGAAGTTAATGATAGAAGATACATAGTAATTAGGTTAAAATTTGGCACTAGCAAACACGATTACAATAAAAGAAAAGTATTGAACAAGCACTGGGAAATATAGCGCAAACCACATTGGAGAAATATACAGTAAACAAGAGAAAAATTAAGGTACACATGAATATCAAGAAAATGAGAGTTTCCCTTCCAGAGAGCAGCAAAAAAGATGTGGCTTCCATGGCGTGGAGACATTTTATTATCAGGACACCACAGATGCTCTGTCTGTCATGCCCTGCTGCTGAGATTAGGTAATAGACTGGTATCACATATGAAGTGCACCGCCTTGCCAAGCCACAGGTTCGCATGACAACTGTTTCCTCTTGTGTTAAAACTCTACACGCTATAACTTACTATGTGTTGTCTGTAAATCTCTTTGCAGATGATGAATCCAGCAGACATGGAGTGCTTTGGGAACAGCAGCAGTGCAGTAGGATTCGTCCTACTCGGATTTCAGGCTGGGCCAGCTTTAGAGCCCCTCCTCTTCCTCATCTTTCTCTCCATCTACCTCTTAACGGTAGCTGGAAACCTCCTAATTGTGGTCACTGTGACCCTGGAGAGCCACCTGCACTCACCCATGTACTTCTTTCTGGGAAACCTGTCATTCTTGGAAATCTGGTACCCTACAACCACTGTGCCCACCATGCTGGCTGGCATATTGACAGGCAGAAGGCTCATCTCCTATACCGGTTGCATCTCACAGTTTTATTTTTTTGTCTCCTTTGCCGGCACAGAGTGCATCCTTTTGACCGTGATGGCTTATGACAGGTATGTGGCCATCTGTTTTCCCTTGCGCTATGCAGTCCTGATGGAAAAGGGGCTTTGCCTGAAGTTTGCAGTGATTGCCTGGATGTCTGGGTTTTCTCCGCCGGTGATCACAGTCAGCTTCCTCTGTAGACTGCAGTTCTTTGGATACAAGGAGATTAACCATTTCTTCTGTGAGTTTGCACCCATGGTAAAAGCTGCCTGCTCTGACACCTCTGTGATAGAGATGACTGTCTTTCTCCTAGCTGTCAGCATGTTGTCCATCCCATTCGTCCTAGTCTTAGTGTCTTACACGTACATCATGTCAGCCATCTTGAGAATTCCTTCTGCGCTAGGCAGAGAGCGAGCCTTCTCCACCTGCAGCTCACACCTCACTGTGGTTATCGTATACTTCGGGACACTGATATCAATATACCTGACACCAACGTCTGCCCACTACCTCCATCTCAACAAAGCCCTATCCCTGGTCTATACTGTGGCGACCCCACTACTGAACCCCATCATATACACTCTGAGGAATAAGGAGATACAGAGAACCTTCAGGAAAGTTTTCAGGAAGGCTGGACTCCTCAAAATCTGAAAGCAAAGAAAAGAACCTATTCTAATGCACAAAACATTTGAAATAAAATGTATCATTAGGAAATACAGGTGTCCACTCAGAGCCAAGGCATTACAACTAACTGGTCTTTCGCACCCTAAGTATTAAACGGTTTTGGAGCACTGCAGGCACAATGACCACCGAATGGTGAAATTAATGGTTGAAGACTAAAGAGCTTGTCAGATGTCCCACATGTGTCTTCACAGTGAGCATCCCAATGAGTTGATATAAAATAATGCCCATGATTGGAATACAGTGCAAGAACTACATGTGACGTATCTAACCCTTTTATTGTTGTGTCTTGTTGCAAAATGTTTTTTTGAAATAAAGGATAACATTCTTGACAAATTGATATCTGATCTCATATTTTATAAAAACTCAATTTTATATATTAAGGATTTTCTTAACACTGAAAATGGCAAAAGAAAAGGTCTAATGTAGCAAAAACAGTCTAAGGCTAGAAGTAAACAGGCGGAGTGTAAGATAATGATCCTTCCTGCTCTTGGCATGAAAGAGATCAGATTTTATGAAATGGACTTAGACCCCCCCCAAGGACATGCCTGAGCACTAAGCAGGGGTAACCATTACAACCAGGGAGTAACGTCTGCCAGCAATACTCTAAAAAGGCATATGGAGTAGGATTATGCTTGTTAATGAATTTGCACTGGTCCATCATTCCACTGATCTATGTTTGAGCACGATAGGTGATCCGAAACCACATAAGGACAAGTCGCCTCCTCTCCTCTCCTTCAAATGATCAAACACTTTGAATAGTGTTACACTGAAGGTGTGACATCACTGTTAATACTAAGCACATTAACCACTAGTAGATATATATCATTGTGATTTACAATAGATATACACTGATATGTAAGACACATTTGTTGCGGTGTTTCTATGCATTCAAATTTCAATGTTTACCTCTTTTATTTTGTTGTGCAGCAAAAAATACTATATAACATTTTACTACTGCATCTCTCATACACAAAGATGTCATAGTGGAGGCGTGCCCCAAAGAAGTTCTTCTGAATGTAGGGATTGGGACGAGTGCAGGTTCAATGCATTTGGGGGTCCCCATAAACAACGCACATGAGGAAACATAACAGGACCATACAACTTCTGAGTCTGCACATTATATGAATTCTGTTAGTCCAGCCAAGCCTTCCTTTTGATACATGACAATTATGGGTAGCTCAAAAACATCAACTATATTTACATTTCTGCAAAATGTTCCAAATCATAACAGTTTGTCACAGACTTTCTCATCATGGTGCATATCTTTGGTGAAGGGGGTCCTACATATGTATTGGCCTGAAACTATTTAGTATTTTTAAAAGTTTTGCCATCCACCGAAGCAAAAAACACAAACAAGCAATGTTTACTGACGTGTCTTTTTCTGGCAACTCTTTCTTAACGACATCTATCAACCCAATAACCATTGTAAAATCATGCACAATGTGTATAAAATAATGAATAATTTATTCCATTCCTGTATGTCAGAATACTGTCTACAGAAATGTCACCGTAAATATTGTTTTCTGCATATCATTCACAATACATATTGTGTAGATTTTACATTATTAATTCCACTTATTAATACCTGACGCCATATTGGAATTCCCTCCGGGAAACATCGCGCAGAGCGCTCTAGTGCTCAGCCGGAGGGAGGGGAGTGACTACTTAAAGCTCACGTCGGACCGCGCAGCGGTGACGCGCGGCGGTAGTGCCTGACTCGGGCCAGAGTCTTGCCCGTCTGCGCCCGTCAGCGCAACGGAGGCGTAGAGGCGGGAGACTCTCCGTTCTGAGCATTATCTATACTACTTCACTGCAGGTAGGGCATCCCTGATCGTATCATTTGGCACGAGTCCATCAGTTGACTGTCATAGGTGGTAGACCTTGTCTCTGCTGCGTGTGAACAAATATATTGGCATGCCACTGTCTGTATTGTCCCCGGAAATGTCGCCTACCTCCCCCACACTACGAGGTGGTCTTATTAATGCCCGTTCGTTGTGTAAAAATGCGCAAAATATACAGGAGCTCATTTCCGACAATGACCTCGATTGGCTTCTGATTACCGAGACCTGGCTTAAGCCTTGGTGTAATCCTGACTTGGCTATCGCTCTCCCGGAGAATTTTTCTATTCAGCGTCTAGATAGAAAGGAAAAACGGGGAGGCGGCCTGGCCATTATATATCGCAGCTCACTAAAATGCTCCTCCCATGAACTCGCCGAGATAAAAGGAGCAGAAGCGTTAGCATTCTCTTTGGGTATACATGATTCACTCACATTTTCTGGTGTACTCATTTATCGCCCCCCAGGCCCCCCTAAGGAATTCCTGGAAAGTGTGGGAGATGCACTCAGTAACTTGGTACTTAGATTCTCGAATTTTACCATACTGGGTGATTTAAATTTGCACCTTGACTCTCCAAAAGCCTCTGGAGTGGACTGCTTTATGGACATTATTAATATTCTAGGACTCACTCTTCTGACTCATCAATATACGCATTCGGGTGGCCACCTATTAGACTGTATTTGCTCTAATTCCAGCAATCTGATAGTCAATCCGCCCTGTCCCCAGATTTGGTCTGACCATTTCTTTATCCCGTTCTCTATTCCATTTTTGCATAAAAGGTCGGATAGAATTAGAAATAACACCACCACTCCTAACATGATTCATAAACCTAACTGGAAACAACTATCCAGTAGACTTGATGCGTTGGATGCGCCTGGAATTGGCACCCTGGCGCCAACAGGTAACACCTCTGTTGATAACCAAAAGCTGCGGGATTGGATAACTATGATAGGCAATCAACTAAGTCCTTCCAACATCAGAAATTCCACTAAAAAGAAAATGAAGGCTCCTTGGTTTACATTACCCCTGAGAGTTAAACTGGGGGAAATAAAAACATTAGAACGCCGGTGGCGCAGGCATTATGAGACCACTGCCCGTGACATTTATAAACAGGCCAGAAGACAGTACCATGCAGATATAAAATCAGCCAAAAAAGCCTACTATCTTCAGGCAATTGAAACGGCAGCTCAAGGACAAAAGGAAATCTTTAATATAGTCAAGGACTTTATGAATCCCTCTGTCCTGTCGCAGGAGATTCCACCTTCTCAAATCCTATGTAATGAGATCTCGGATTACTTCGAGAATAAAATTCTTAAAATTGTGAGAACCTTTCCTCTAGTTCCCTCCATTTTAGAAGCAGATGAAAGAGGGGAGAGGGTGAAGGCCCCAATTAGTTTGGACACTTTCGCCCCTGTCTCCCTTGAAGACTCCCTTAAAGCCATTTTTGCGAGCAAATCCGGATCCCCCTTTGATCCTTGCCCTCCTTTGGCTTTACAATCTCTGGCAGAAACTATCAACCCCATTGTAAACAGTATTATTAATTCATCTTTAGCGACGGCAGATGTCCCTAGCGATTGGAAGCTTGCTGCGGTCAAACCACTTCAAAAAAAAAACCTTGCCGACCCTACCACTCTCTCCAACCTACGCCCAATCTCCCTGCTTCCAGTGATGTCTAAATTAACGGAAAAATTTGTGAACATCCAACTCACAAATTTCCTGGAAACTAATGATATTTTACATCATAATCAGTCAGGGTTCCGGTCAAAACACTCTACCGAGTCTGCCTTATTGTTTACAACTGAGACTCTCCGTTTGGCCATTGACCAGGGAAAGAAGGCGGTCCTAATTCTACTTGACCTGTCGGCAGCGTTTGATACGGTCTCGCATAACATCTTGGCGGACCGTTTAGCTGCCGCGGGGGTAGAGGGGACAGCTCTGACCTGGCTGAGAAACTTTCTCAGAGATAGACACCAAATCACAGTATTGGGCCAGTATCAATCTGAAGCTAAGGCCCTTACCTCGGGAGTCCCCCAGGGTTCAAGTTTGAGTCCC
The DNA here is from genome assembly GCF_964204655.1 of Triturus cristatus. NCBI lineage: Eukaryota > Metazoa > Chordata > Amphibia > Caudata > Salamandridae > Triturus > Triturus cristatus. Next base: position 850,417,863 of record NC_140595.1, on the reverse strand, counting down.
ATACTTTTTAATCTGTACCTGGTTCCCCTGATTAATCTGATTACTTCTTTCCAGATCAGTACTATCTCGTATGCTGACGACACCCAGCTTATCCTAGTACTAGACAGGGATCGAGCAGGTGCCGACGAAGAAAATCTTAAAGAGTGCCTAGCCGCAACATTTAAATGGATGACAGATAATCATCTTAAATGCAATGCCGAGAAGACGGAAATCCTTCCGGTCGGAAAAGAAAATCTGTTTTCCCCGATAAGTTGTTGGCCGGATGGTGAGGTACCTCCTCCTAATACCATCACATCAGTCCGGAACTTAGGCATTAAATTTGACAATCAGCTGTCCTTCAAACAACAAGCTGTTGCAGTAGCTGGCACATGCTTTCACATAACCAAAGCCTTGAGAAAGTTCTTTGATCTTCTGCCGCTGTCAGCCAGGAAAACTGTTGCAGTGGCCTTGATCACTTCTAGGCTGGACTACTGCAACAGTCTATATGCAGGAGCCAACAGATCGGTACTTCACAGACTACAAATGGTCCAACATGCAGCTGCCCGCCTAGTATTAGGCTGGCCCCGTAGATCATCAGCTTCTGCAGCAATGGATGCATTACACTGGCTACCAATCGCAAAGAGAATACTTTTTAAGGTCCTCTTGATTACCTTTAGGGCTTTTCACCATCGAGGCCCTAAATATCTAACTGAGGGTTTTAAGCGATACAAGCCGGTACGTTGTCTAAGATCTGCGGGCCAAAACCTGCTGACTATCCCTAAATTTAAGCTGACAACTAAAGGTGGCAAATCTGTCTTCGTGTTGGGTGCTAAAGCATGGAACAAGCTACCCTTTTCCTTACGCTCCTTGTCGGATGAAACCCAATACAGGAAAGCATTAAAAACTTGGGTATACTCTATGTCCAATTCAGCTTGTATAGCAATGGTCTGAGATGTAGTGTGCCGCATGTAATCTGTGTCTACTCCCCCCCCCTTCTCGTACTTCTGAGTTGGGTGAGCGCCAAGATACTCCCTGGAGTGGTAGCAGCGCTATAGAAGTAACTTTTACATTACATTACATTACATTACATTACATTACATTACATTACACTAACGCAATATTTTTGTCAACTATATGTAGGGCTGTGCACCGCTGAGAAAATTTTTGCTGTATGTATGTATGCTTTTGATGCTCTAGCGGCCGGCCGGGTGGTTGTAGGCCCATACCTGTAACTTCTATAAACTGCAATAAACGGTTTCAAAAAAAAAAAAAAAAAAAAAAAAAAAAACTATATGTAGGGCACAATGTTAATGTCGGACTATGTTCTGGGATACCTTACCATTCTGTTGATGGGCAGCAGTCTCTGCCCCCACCCTTATTGTCTGTCTTGAAGACTATGCAGAGTAGCAATTGTGTCTGCCTTGTAAGGAGAGAATCTTCTTGCCAACCTAGACATGCCTGAACTAAAGCATTCAAGAGATCTCACTGAATTAGGTCTGCTTCCACAATGTTCGCAAAATATTCCATAATATTCCAAACAATGACATTAATCCTGGTAATGATGAGAGTTGCATTGAAAATAAAGAATCTATGCCCTTAATCCCAGGGCAGGTGCAGGTCCAAGGAGAGTGAGAAGGGGTGTACAGACAAATCTCACAATGTGTACAAATATCTGCTAGAAAATAACCATGTATTCTTTCATTCAATCAGCCTATATCTTCTTAAATTCTGGTCCATCACTACATACTTAACATGATGCAAAAGAAGGAAAGATTTTGTGAACTCATGTTATATATGTGATCAGCAGAGGGTTCAATATCCGACCCCTCTGATGCAGTCAAGGTTGACAACTCTTTTTATTACCTGATAGGAAGAGTGTCTGATGCACTCAAGGTTGAGCGCCCAGCCCCCTTTACGTCACCTGGTAGGAGGCATGTCTGGTGTACGTAAGGATGTTCACCCCATCTTTTCTTACCTTGTAGGAGTGGTGTCTGATACATTCAAGGTTAACCCCCCTTTTCATTACCTGGTAGGAAGGGTGTCTCATGCACTCCTATTGCATTGCTCATTTTTTGGGGACCGCCATGGGACCGCAAAAAAAAAAGAAAGCAGTGTGACTACCGGTTTGGCGGTCCCTCTCACACTGCCTAACCCTTAATAAGGCCCCTAGAATAATAGCAAATCTCTACTATAAAATGGAAATCTACCTAGACACTAGCAAACAAAGGTACACACCACCATAACTTAAATATTTTAACTAAATAATAGACAATTTACTCTGTCAAAAACATATTTATAACTTAGAAATAAGACTGAACAATAAAAACATTATGTTTATTAATTAATAAAAAATCAGCAGATCAACAATCACAAAGCACAAGTTTAGAAATAAACACAAAAAAGTAAATATAACACATAGAAATGTAATAAAAAACATTACAATTACAGCAAATACACATACATAATAAAATACAACTCCTCCGACTCATAAATAAATAATGACATTTACAGTTCTGTAGCTGTAGGTCTTCATCCAAATCCATGTTGTCAAAATATAATCAATCAAAAGGTAAAAGTGAAGTCCAAAAAGGCCCCAGAAACATGAAAAACTCCATCAATCAGATAAAAAATGACAGGAATATATTTCAAAAGAACACCTAGCATTAAATGAAATGAACCTAAAATGAAAACAAAAAAGACTATCTCCCTATAGAAAACAATGAGACTTTAGATAAAAATTGATTTAAAAAAAGTTATAAAAATGTGTAACAATGTTATAATAAAATGTGAAAAGATGTCAATACATGTATTAAAAAAATATAAATTGTAATATACAAACAACCTTTAACATAATATAGTGCTGTGTATAATCGAATTAAAAGATATATAAAACCTCTTACAAAAGCATGTATGTAAAACAAATGTATATGGTTAAAAGAGATTGTACCATATTTGCAAAAATTTTGAAAATGCAAATCTACCAAACAATGGTAAAAAAAATATATGAAATGCTGTAATAAATAACAATCAAACTTTTTATTTTATGTTTTAAACTATATGAGCTAAAAATGTAGCATATACGTTAAATAAAATATAAAAAGTAAATACAGAAAAAGATAAAAATCATAAATGGTGTTAATCACTGTCCTTTTAAAAAATGTCAATATTAACGATGAATGTGAAAAATGCAATACTTTTACATCTAATGCTCACACTGTAATGTAACATATTACAATAAACATGTTATACACTAAAGCAGATACATTTACCACGCCCGCTTCTATTAAAACCACTTTCATTTCAAATATTTGTATTAATCGTTTTCAAAGCAGAATAGAAAAAGAAACAGTAATGACATACGATGTACAGCATGATAGCATTGTCTTAATATATCGATTGAGGAAGTACATGGCTTTTTTTAGCTTTCCCAATAACAATAATTATTAAGCATTAACTATTAGAACCATTTTGTGAATTATGTTATACACTAAAGGGATCACAAACCCGTTTCCAATCCAAGCCATTTTGGGGATGGTGTTGGACACTAAAGTGGTCACATTTACTATTCCACCGCCAATCTAAGCTATTATGGGGAAGGTTTGGGGAACTAAATGGGTGATATCTACTATTCCCAGTGCAATCTAAGCCATTTAGGGGAAGGTATTGTTCAATAAAGCGTTCATGCTTATTATTCCCATTTCAAGCTAAGTAATTTAGGGGAAGGCATTGGACACCTAAGGGGGGAAAGTTACTATTGCCACACCAATCTAGGCTATTTATTGTTGCAGTGGGGCTCTACAAGTCCTAGGATCACTAGGGCAGGAGGAGGCTCTTTTACCGCACCTGCGCTTTATTGGCCAGCGCTATCCAGTGCACAAACTCTTCCTGTGGCGAAGGATTCTTGTTGCAGCAGGGACTTTGAGTAGTAGGATCACCAGGGGTAGCAGTGTGAAATTCAAGAAAGGAGGTAGACTGAGATATAGTTGTATCCAAATGGAAGATTTATTCGTTATTTCAATCAGGACAGGAACATTACAGGATAAGATGGTTATAGTAGTATTGAAAGTAGTATCAGGAGAATAAGCCCCACCGGGAGCAGCATCCCTGCTGCTCAGCCCACATACAGCAACTGACACTTCTATACACACAGGGAACATTCTGTGACATCACTTACACTGGCTGAGCAGCAGAGTACAGAACACAGAGAAAGAACTAGACAGAGAAGAGAGCAGGACACCACACACCTCCCTCCCTAACAGAAACAATGACAAATAAAGAGGCAAGACGTATGGAAATTAGAACAAGTAAATAATGAGAAAGGAAAAACAGGTCGAAAGACACAAAACACACACACACCCACCCTTTCAACAGAAGAGATATGTGTGCAATAAAGAAAGCAACACAATAAATATAAAAGCAAGTGGGTTTGAGCCCTCAGAAGCATCCCAACACCCGGAACAATGCAATGCGCACAACAGTAAAACCTCGCTTAATGTGGTTTGAGTATAAGTATAAAAAAAAAACACCACCACTAAGAATTGCACATCAAACATGCAAGCATGGAGCGAAAGTGCCCACCAGATGCAGTTTGAGTAACAGCATCAGAAGTACCCATCACTACCCAGAAGAAATTTTAAAACAGAAAATATGCACCACCAGACAACAATAAATACAAAAAATGGAGCGAAAATGCCCCGTAACAGTGATTTGGGAATCCATCCACAGAAGAACCCACCACCACACAGAAAAGGTTTGGACATAACAATTAAGCTCACCACCTTATGACACAAGCAAAATTGGGAACGTAATATGCTCCATCATAAGTAGTATGAGCTTAAGCATTATGCTCACCACCAGTCAACCCAAGTATAGTTTCAGCACAACAATAGTTTAGGATGCAAGCAAACAGCAATCCTGCACTAGTAAGTGTAAAAAGATTTGAGCACATCAATAGCCCATAAATAACTTGCTCACAACCAGAAAAATACACGCAAAGAAACGACGTAAAACACGGCCTCAAAATGGTATGCGAACATAAAATGCCAAGACCATCAGCACACTAAGCAAGAATGACCTGCGGAACAAATAAATGCAGTACCATTCCAGCAGCACATGAGATCAACAGCAGAAGTACACAGAAGAAAAATGTGTAACAATCAAGTAAGAAAGAATAAGAAATTAAAAGAATGTATGCACATCATGTCATGACAAAAATTCATAAATGCACAATATAAATCCAGATTAGCAATATTGGGCATATGTGAAAATATCCTATTATCAAAACCTTCTAATATGCAGACGCAGCAAAGATCATTATTATTTCAATTAAAACAGTTTCGGCGGCCACAATTCATTCATTGTTTGTCCACTGCTAAAAACTCTGGTGTGTCATCTGATAATTCTGTCACTAACCCTTGTGCATCCCCCATGCAAGTGGTCACCGACCGCCCCAACTAAGGGAGGGGGAGCAGGGGTCAAGGTGTGGTTGAAGAACTAGAACCAATTGGACCTGGCGGCGCAGGGTACGCCTTAATCTCCTGGGTTCTCCTGCTTAGCTACACAGAGATACGGGAACACTCTGTCGGCGTAAAAGATCAGATTTTATTAGCTGCAGCTAGTACAGTTGTCCTAGAAGTACACACGGTATGTTCTCATGAGACTGCCACTTCACTCTGTGGCGCACAATCTTATATAGTACATATGTGAAATATACATTAACCAAAAACACACCCGAAACATACAAGAAAGAGCCAATAAGAAAAGTTGGAAAACAGAACAGAACCAATAGGAAAGGTTTGAAAATAAATTATCAGGTAACTCGAAGAAGCCTCTCCTCCGACTGTGTTTGTCACCCCTCCCACGAACTAATTCATTAACAGTTCTGTAACCAACTTGCAGGTGGCGAGATACGTTTGTGTGTTTTGGAGGACAGTTGTGAAACGAGAGAATGCTAGCAGAGGACAGCGAAGGCCAGACGATAAGATAAAGTCAGAAGAGAATAGTGTGAACCAACAGATAGTTGAGACGAGGATTAGGGAAACCAGACAGGGATTAGTGTACTCGGCCAGTCCTAACACCAGCTTTGTAAATAGAGGCAGAAGGCTTATTTCGACACGAAGCTGCAGGAAAAGCAGAAAAGACTTCGATCATCGTACTGCCTGAGTGAGGGCAATACAAAATGGCGGCGGAGCACAAAATGGCGGGTCGATACGATCATGATCGAAAATCGAATTTTCTCAGACCCTCCTTTTGACAGAACTCAGGCAAGATACACAGACTCACGTTAATCTGAGTCAATGTCGATGGCCATGAGTTCATTGAGCTGTTGTTGTAGCATCATTCTGATATTCTCTGTTCTTTGTGATTTGGGTTTAGGGATGCACATAGGAGCACAAAGATCGCAGATAGCGGGACCACAGTGCATACAAAGGCAACAAGAGAAAATGATGGCTAAAACTATTCCAAGGAACGTCAATATCTTCCAACCCCATTTGGACAGTAGTCCCCAAAACCACTCCAATAATGACCAATCTCCTTCGACCTGATGAATCGACTCAGAGATTATATGTAATTTAGAGATGGCTTGGTATACTGTCGGAGCGTCATTAAGTATGAAAATACAACAACTTGACCCGATCAATTTGCACACTCCACCACGGTCCGCAAGAACTAAGTCTAAGGCAACTCGGTTTTGTAAGGTCATAAGACGATCCGCCTGTAGTTCTGCCGTGATATTACTTAACATTGAAAAAAGGTGCCGCTTTTAGCGGCCCCATCTGCTGCACTGCTTTAAGAGGAAATTTTCCATGTACACCAAGTCTTCACTGTGAACCAAGTAATCCTTGTTAAACCATTCAATTTATCATATTAGTTATCGTAGTCTCTGTGTTTATGCAGAATCAATCCGGAGACAGATAGATGACACTAAATCCTTTATTCGTGCATTTTCAAAAACGCTTTCTGTTGCCAATCCAAGCTTTAACATGAGCGCGTGCACACAATCGTATTTCACAGTAGGACTTCAAATATCACACAATGCATTTCGAACCAATCTGGTTCTTCGTCAGGGGTCGCTGTGAAAAATAGAAGGATGCGCTTAGTCAACCACTTTGAAACATAACCTACCCAGTACCTGAAAATACGAAAAAATAATAATAATAAGTCTTAACCCAACAAACAGTCACCTCCCTTAACCACCCTCACTCTCACCCCACCAACTAAACAGCGGTGAAACCCATCTAAAAACGAAATTAAGAAACAAAGCTTACTCTTGTGACCTGCATCTAATTCGTGCCTAAAACCTTGTGCTTCCCCTTAAACTACCCCTTATCCATTCACAACTGAAATTAAAACCCTAATCCATAACAAGAACCACCTTAACCCCTATTCACCTTGTGAATGCCAAAACCGGCATTACGATCTTTTCATGCCTCCGTTCGTGCTCAGAAGAATCAATCTCAAAACTCACTCCCTCCCAGCTCTTAAACCGCTGACACAGGTGTGCTGAATGAAACCATGTGACTACCTCAATTAAAGGAGAACGAACTCTATACTGATATTGGCAATACTACAATACCCATAATGCATTGTTCTTACTATGCATAAACAGAACCTGGTTCACCCACAATAGTAAAAAAGCAAGAATGAAAATGAAATGACGGTGTGCTTTCAAAAATAATAAACCTCAATATTCAACAATGCATCAAAATTGTACTTTTGAACCATGACATTGCCTATGAATTAATAAAAACAATGTGATCCTCTGTAATAGTCCAAGAAATGGTGACGTTCCGTAGTGCTCAAATCCACCATCCTTCCTAATCAGAGAAATGTCCTATTCGTTCATCCAGTCCGTGTCAGATCTTCTGAATGTTCCGCTGTCTCCAGAATGAGGCTCATTTTCATACTTAAACTTTTACTTTCTTCCGTGAAACCAATGGGGTGCAGACACAAGTTTGGACGATAATTGCAAAGCAAATAAGACTAAAGTAGCGAATGCACTCCTTCCCTTATTTTCATATTATAATTTGTGCTGAAACTGCAAGTGCGTGTGCGTGCAAGCAGCGCTGTGAATCGTCCCAACACAGCTTGTAAATGACATTGAAAAAAATTGCCACTTTTAGCGGCCCCATCTGCTGCACTGCTTTAAGAGGAAATTTTCCATGTACACCAAGTCTTCACTGTGAACCAAGTAATCCTTGTTAAACCATTCAATTTATCATATTAGTTATCGTAGTCTCTGTGTTTATGCAGAATCAATCCGGAGACAGATAGATGACACTAAATCCTTTATTCGTGCATTTTCAAAAACGCTTTCTGTTGCCAATCCAAGCTTTAACATGAGCGCGTGCACACAATCGTATTTCACAGTAGGACTTCAAATATCACCCAATGCATTTCGAACCAATCTGGTTCTTCGTCAGGGGTCGCTGTGAAAAATAGAAGGATGCGCTTAGTCAACCACTTTGAAACATAACCTACCCAGTACCTGAAAATACGAAAAAATAATAATAATAAGTCTTAACCCAACAAACAGTCACCTCCCTTAACCACCCTCACTCTCACCCCACCAACTAAACAGCGGTGAAACCCATCTAAAAACGAAATTAAGAAACAAAGCTTACTCTTGTGACCTGCATCTAATTCGTGCCTAAAACCTTGTGCTTCCCCTTAAACTACCCCTTATCCATTCACAACTGAAATTAAAACCCTAATCCATAACAAGAACCACCTTAACCCCTATTCACCTTGTGAATGCCAAAACCGGCATTACGATCTTTTCATGCCTCCGTTCGTGCTCAGAAGAATCAATCTCAAAACTCACTCCCTCCCAGCTCTTAAACCGCTGACACAGGTGTGCTGAATGAAACCATGTGACTACCTCAATTAAAGGAGAACGAACTCTATACTGATATTGGCAATACTACAATACCCATAATGCATTGTTCTTACTATGCATAAACAGAACCTGGTTCACCCACAATAGTAAAAAAGCAAGAATGAAAATGAAATGACGGTGTGCTTTCAAAAATAATAAACCTCAATATTCAACAATGCATCAAAATTGTACTTTTGAACCATGACATTGCCTATGAATTAATAAAAACAATGTGATCGTCTGTAATAGTCCAAGAAATGGTGACGTTCCGTAGTGCTCAAATCCACCATCCTTCCTAATCAGAGAAATGTCCTATTCGTTCATCCAGTCCGTGTCAGATCTTCTGAATGTTCCGCTGTCTCCAGAATGAGGCTCATTTTCATACTTAAACTTTTACTTTCTTCCGTGAAACCAATGGGGTGCAGACACAAGTTTGGACGATAATTGCAAAGCAAATAAGACTAAAGTAGCGAATGCACTCCTTCCCTTATTTTCATATTATAATTTGTGCTGAAACTGCAAGTGCGTGTGCGTGCAAGCAGCGCTGTGAATCGTCCCAACACAGCTTGTAAATGACATTGAAAAAAGGTGCCGCTTTTAGCGGCCCCATCTGCTGCACTGCTTTAAGAGGAAATTTTCCATGTACACCAAGTCTTCACTGTGAACCAAGTAATCCTTGTTAAACCATTCAATTTATCATATTAGTTATCGTAGTCTCTGTGTTTATGCAGAATCAATCCGGAGACAGATAGATGACACTAAATCCTTTATTCGTGCATTTTCAAAAACGCTTTCTGTTGCCAATCCAAGCTTTAACATGAGCGCGTGCACACAATCGTATTTCTTAAGGCTCCTACAGTGATGTCTATAGTGGTTTCTACAACACAAACCAGTTGCCTTAAATTTCTGCTGTTGGCCATTGGACCCCAAAAAGGAAGAAATCCTTTGAGGAAATCTCCTCCCTCTTGTCCTGCTGTGTCTTTGGAATTAATAATCCCTCTGCCATATCTGTTTCGATGATGATTTGCAGAAGCGGTGTATGTAGGGGAAAGAAGGAAAGCTATATAACAGATACCAGAAAAACTAGTTGGCAACCACGTGTAAGCCCTATCGTGGCAGATAAAATATGTGCCCTGAGATGGTACTAGAGGCGGCGAGTTCTGAGAGGAGTAGACATATGTGTGGGAAACAGTTGTTTCTTTGTACGATGTCAGAGGACTGACCATTTATTTGCAGACAGAAATTTCCCTGATGAGGTATAGTCCAAATTGGTGGAGATTGTCCTTGTCTAACCTTATCACTAAGGCTAGCAATATAATGGGTGACCTTCCAGTTAGTATACGCTTTCCTTTCGTTAACGGAAATCTTACTATTTTCCATGATTTTAGCCATAGCTACCATTCCCTTTATCAATGAGCTGTGACTAAAATCTGGACCACCAATATATGAACTAAGGGGTCGTCTGAATTTGCTTTGATAGGCATTGGAAAAGATAACAAAATAAGCCCAAGCAGAACCCTCATAAGAAAACGGAAGAACTAAATATGGCATTCCTTTTTCTGTGGTATGTGGCATAAGTCCACACACCCAACAGTCAGTTGTATTGATCACTAATTGGTGTTGATGTAATAACTTGATAAAGGAATTGTTGTAATATTCAGTTCTTCTTATGAGTTCATGTTGAGGAAGTGTATGAAATAGATGTGGAGAGACAGTAGAAGAAGACGAAGAGGTGGAAGGAGAGACAACTTTTTGCTGCAGAGCAATAACAATCCAATTTATACACGGCAAAAGAATACACAATAATATAATAAAACATAAAGCTATACTAAAATGACTGTACATTAATCTACAGGGTTCTTCTTTCATTTTATCATTTCTCTCTCTTTTGCCTAATGTAGTTTCCATCTTTCTAATGGATGCTCACGGCAATCTTCCTCAATCACTTGATTATGATTATCTGCCGTCCTATGACACTGCAAGTCCTGCAGGCCTATTGCCACTACTCAGGTCACAACCAAGACTCCTACCGTGACCCTGCAACCGGGATAGAATACTACATAGAAGAGAGAAAAATCTTAAGTGTTCTTTAGTCTAGGTCTTAGGTTATAGTGTTCTTTATCAGGTGTAGTTTGGTCTCGGAACAATGTTCGCGGATTTGTCGTATTCAAGCGACGATGTGGTGGTATTGCTTCTTGAAGAATGTTGTCGTTCTCTTTCTCAGACAATGTTCCATTCAGGCGTGCATCACTAAAAGGTACAAATCGTGGAATCTTCTCACTCTCAGAGTCTCTAATACCTCTACGGACCCACTGATCGAAGGGCAAAGGCAAAGGAACCTTTTTGCAGTGCACGCCGTGAACCCAGTTCTTCTTTCCTTCGACTTTTACCGCTGTTCTCGTCGTAAGCAGAACCATTCGGGGCTCCCTCCACCTGGGCTCTAAGTTCTTTGTTCTTTGGAAATACTTCACGCATACCCAGTCACCTGGCTGGATGGAATGACCTGGGTCTCTGGAAGCCTTCGGCAAAGCACTCTGAACCTGTTGATGGAGAACACGCAATTTAGTTGTAAGTTCATGCAAGTAATCAATCAACATTGGATATGGCAAGTCTGAATATTTCTTAGGGCGAGGGACTCCCCATATATTAGCTGGGCGCCCAAAGACCACTTTGTAAGGGCTAAGTCCCAAACGAGAGTGTACTGCTGTTCTGGTGGAGAGAAGAGCCAATGGTAAAGCATCGGTCCAATTAAGTCCTGTACTAGCCTGTACTTTCGCTAGTTTGAGTTTCAAAGTTCCGTTGTAGCATTCCACTAAACCCGCTGACTGTGGATGATTTGCCGCATGGAACTTTTGCTTGATGCCAGCACCCGCACAAACTTTTTGCATGACTTGGCCCATAAATTCGCTCCCATTGTCACTCCAGACAATGCGCGGCAAACCAAACCTGGGGAAAAATTCTTTCAGTCGAATTTTGGCTGTAGATAAGGCTGTATTGTCTTTTAGAGGGTATGCTTCTATCCACCTAGAAAAGGCGCATACTACCACCAGAACATATTTGAGGTTATTGCATCGTTCCATATAAATGTAATCGATCTGCAACACCTCAAATGGATATGTCGGAGGAGCAAAGTGACCCGCTGGAGTTGGGGTTCCCTTTCCTGGATTGTACATCAGACAAACAATACAATGTTTCACTACATTGTCTGCACACTTTGGGATTCCTTCATTTTGCCATCCTGGAGCCAGAAGCTTGCATATACCTTTCGCACTTAAGTGGGCTGGACCATGCGCCATAGTAACTACTGGGAGTACATAGGCATCTGGTAACAGCCAACGTTGGTGCTCAGACAATTCCACCCAACATCCCATCTCATCCAACATTCCTGTACCTTCTTTCCACCTACTCAATTCTTTCTCAGTAGCCTCTTTCTGAATCGACTTTACACTTTCTACTGTATCTTCATACATTCCTCTCTCTCTAACCCAATTCGCAGGACCCGCAACATACATTCGACTTGTTATGTTATGTTATGTTATTTATTCTTTTGTATAGCGCAACGGTTACTCAAAAAGAGTGTCCCGGCGCTTTTAGGTAAGGGGAACAGACTTCAGACTAACACAACACAACTAAAAACAAGTTGAAAGATAAAAGAAAACAAAACTACTGGCAGACCTATTGGGAAAACAGCCAGGTTTTGAGACCTCTTCTAAAATCAAGGAGAGTAGACGCCCCCCGCAAAGGGAGCGGTAGTGCATTCCACATCTGTGGGGCCACCAGACTAAAAGAGCGGCCCCCAAGGCGGGCCCTCTTCACACGCGGAACAGCCGCCAAGAGTAGAGATTCTGACCTCAACGAGCGAGTCGGATGGTAAAAGGTCAGTCTCTTTTGCAGATGTTTAGCTCCCACAGCATGGAGCGCTTTGTAGGCCAAGGTCAGAGCCTTAAAGGCAACCCGTTTGCGAATGGGTAGCCAGTGTAACGTCACCAACAACCCAGAGGCGCTGGCCCGTCTACTTAGGCCAAAGATGGCCCTGGCCGCCGCGTTCTGTACAACTTGAAGCCTTTGTAGCAGATACTCTGGCAGGCCCAGGTAAAGAATGTTGGCATAATCCAACCTGGAGCCTATCAGGGCCTGCACCGTCAGCCTCCTGTGCTCCTGGGACAAGAGAGGCAAGAAGACTTGTAGCATCTCTCGCTGTCTTTTCCGCTACTTCATCTGCAAATGCATTTCCTCGACCAACATCATCTGTAATCTTTTTGTGTGCACTACACTTCACAATTGCTATTTGAGCTGGTAAAGAAAGTGACTCAAGAAGATCAGTCACCAATTGACCATGTAGTATTTTAGTGCCATGTGAAGTAAGGAATCCCCTTTCCTTCCATAAACGCCCAAAATTGAACGCTACACCAAACGCGTATTGACTGTCGGTGTACACATTCACCCTTTTTCCTTTTGACAACACACATGCTCTGGTTAAAGCTATCAGTTCTGCTGCTTGAGCTCAATTGTGTCTGATACGTGCTGTTTCCACAACTGTATGTAAAGTAGTTACAGCATAGGCTGAAACTGTATCTCCATTAGGCATTTTAAAACAAGAACCGTCTACCCATAGAGTTCCATCCGGATTTTCTAGCGGTGTATCTTTCAAGTCAATTCTTCCTTTTGTCTCTTCCTCAGTACGGAGGAAACAATCATGTTGTTCTTGGTCATCTTTGTCTACTGGAAGAGGCAACAAAGTAGCTGGATTCAAAGTGTTACATCTTTTGATGTGCACGTGACTAGCCAAAAGCGTCAACTCATATCCAGACAAACGAGCACTTGTAAGATGCTGTGTTTTTGTTCGGTTTAGTAAGGTATCCACTGCATGTGGTACCATAACAATAAGTGTGTTATCTAGTACTACTCCAGCAGACTGTCGAATAGAAATTGCTGCTGCTGCTGTCGCTTTGAGACAACTAGGCAATGCTTTGGCTACTGGATCTAACGTAGCCAAAAAATATGCACATGGTCGCTGTTTGTCTCCAAATCGCTGTGTTAATACCGACAACGCACAAACCTCTCTCTCATGGACATAGAGCGTAAAAGGCTTATTGTAATCAGGAGTACCTAGTACAGGAGCTGAACACAGAGCAGCACGTAAATCAGTAAAACTCTTCTGACATTCGTCAGTCCACGGAAGGGGCTGAGGCGTATCTTTCAAAGTGAGTGCCAACAGAGGTTTGGCCACCAAAGAAAAGCTCGGAATCCACTGCCTACAATAAGAAGTAATACCCAGAAAAGCACGTACCTCCCTTTGTGTGGATGGCACAGACATTTTCGCAATCGTCTGAATTCGTTCTGGGGTTAATCGTCGTCCCTCCTTTGATAGGAGATGACCCAAGTAGGTAACCTCTCGACGAACATATTGTAGCTTAGAAGGTGAAACCTTGTGATTCAGATCAAACAAATGACGTAACAATGCAACAGTCACATTTTTGCAAATATCCTCTGAATCAGCAGCGATTAACAAGTCATCCATGTATTGTATAAGAGCAGCACCAGACGGCAAATGAAAAGTATCAAGATGACATTTTAAAGCTTGGCTGTAAATAGAGGGACTTTCACAATAGCCTTGGGGTGCGCGCTTGAACCGGAAGCTTCGGCCTCCAAGAGAGAAACCAAAAATATCCCTACTCTCTTCTGCAATGGGAATACTAAAGAAGGCATTCTTTAGATCGATAACAGAAAACCAAGTCGCTGTGGAAGGTATCATTGTCAACAGAGCAGTGATATCTGGGACAACAGGAAACTGTGGTACAACAATTTTGTTTACCTCCTGGAGATCAATTACGAAACGATATACAGGAGGCTGAGAAGGATCAGTGCGTTTAAGAACAGGAAGAACAGGACTATTGCATATGTTTCCTCTCGTTTCCTCAACCATACCCTTCTGAATCAAATCATGAATGATTTCCAAAAGCGCTTTTTCACCTTCAGTAGAAATTCTATATTGCGAAATACGAGGCAATTCAACATTAGGCTTAAGAGTGATAACATAAGGTGGAATCTCAAGGCAGCCTACATCGTTCGGACCCGTTGCTGGAAGAGAAAGCAATTCAGGTGGAAACTGATCTTTGGACAAATACATTGGAGAAGTCAGTTTCTGTCCTAAAGTGAGATATACACCAGAAGGAGAACAATATATCGTAGCATGCATTCTTTTTAATAGATCCAATCTGTCAAGGCTCACCTTCAGCTTCTCGCTGGTTACCGTTGTCTTGCACAGGAACAGAAGCTCCTAGCTTCCCGACTCCCACTACTAATCACTCAGCCCCAAGATATATCTTTGGCTCTAACTGATCAGCAAGGGGGAAGGGGGAAATTGGATAAAATAACAAACGAGAGAAGAGACTGGTTCTGGACCTTCTGGTTTTCCTATCTGGAATTCTTCTTCAGCTATCTCTCTGCTACTGAAGATTTCCTGAGGTACCTAAACACACAACATTATATTATTATTCCTCCTCTACTCTACTCTGTCTCTTTTCTTCTCTTTTGTAATGGTGTTTCCTACCTACCCAGTATCCTGAACTCTGTGCCTCTCTTCTTGTTCAATTCTGCCTTTTTCTTCTTTCTTGTTATTGATGTCACTATTTCTCTGTAAAACATATATTCTTTTTTAATTATACCTATTTATCTTGTAGTCTTAATATCTTTTAACTCCTCTTTTGACCTACCATCAATCTTTCTTCTCGCGGTTTCTCTTCTTTCTTTATTGCTTCTAGCTATACTAATAACTGTTGTCTTCTAGATGATTCTTTTGTGCTTAAAACTTCTCCAGTTGCTTCCTCTCCTATGGTTACTGTGAATTGTTATGGCTCAGGTAAGTCTTACTCCTTACTTTCTTTGTTAACAGTTCTTATTGTCTTTAATTATTTTTCCCTTAGTAACCTCTTCAGTAAATACTATAATGTTCTTCTTTTCTTTTTAGGACTCGGTATGCTGTTCTCTGCTGTCCCTGGTAAGTCTTTACTTATCGCGTCACCAAACACTACTTATCATTTTTATGTGACCTTAGATAATCTATCAATAATTCACTTAGCTTTCTTCTGTCTTCTCTTCAGGTGCTGCAGAATTCGTGTCTTGTTTCCTGTAGCGACGAGGAAAACTCCGAACTCTACTCTCAGTAAGTAGCCTCTATGGACTCTGCGGCTTTTTCTGTTCTTCTTCGGTAAGTATCGACACAACTCTCTTGTGTCACTCTGGAAAACTTCTTTGACAAGGTATTCTCTTCAGAACTGGGAACTCTCTAGAACACGTCTTCTCTGAGGAAAAATCTTGGTGAAGTGCGCACTACCTCAGGCGCGCGCGTCACATCGTCTCTCTCTAGATCTGTTAGCAACTAGACCGCCGACCCCAGCGTCTGCGCGGCCATCTTGGAAATGCGGGCATGCCACAAACTCGACCATTGAAACCCATTCAAGACTGACGCGCCCATTGAACTTAATTCCTTGCGCTTCGTTTTGGAACTCACATTTGGGATCCTGACAGTACCCCCCACCAAGGATGGTCCTTCCACTCTGGGCTTGGTTGGATTGCGCTGATAAAAAAGTCTTATTAGCCTAGGAGCATGAACATCTGAATCTGATTCCCAAGACCGCTCCTCTGGACCATAGCCTTTCCAATCTACCAAATAGTACAGTTTACCTCTGACTAATTTTGAGTCCAGAATTTCTTTCACCTCAAACTCTACTCCTGTATCTAGCTGAATTGGCTTTGGAATTGGTTCTTTTCTCAAATCAGAAACTGCCTTCTTCAGAAGGGAAACATGAAATACTGGATGAATTTTGAATTGGGAGGGTAAGGTCAATTTATAGGTCACTGGACTGATCTGCTCTGCAATTGGGTAAGGGCCGATAAATCGTGGCTGAAATTTTCGGTTCCCTTTTAACCTTAAATTTTTTGTATTCAACCAGACTTTATCACCTATTCCTAGTGGAGGGGGTTTCTTTCTTTTCTTATACTTTTCCTTAGCCTGTACTAGATTCTTTGATGCTTCTTCATGCACTGACTTTAAATGAGCTACCAAATCCTTGGCTGCTGGGACTGTGAGCTCCACATCTTGTACTGCGGAATTTGGATGTCTACCATAGTTAAAGTAGAACGGGGAATATCCAGTGGACACATTCTTCGCGTTATTATGAGCGAATTCTGCTGTCCACAAGTAGTCCGGCCATTCTCCCTCCTGTTTCAGCAAGAACAATCGTAAATATTGCTCCAATTCCTGGTTCACCCTTTCCGTTTGTCCATCCGTCTCCGGATGGAAACTGGTGGAAAAACGAGTTTCTACTCCTAACCCTTTCATAAAAGCCTTCCAGAAATGTGAAACAAATTGGGTTCCCCGGTCTGATATTACGATCTTGGGTATTCCATGTAATCTGACAATCTGTGTACTAAAGTGTCTTGCTAACTGTTTTGCGGTAGGGATTCCCTTTAAGGCCAAGAAGTGTGTCATTTTCGTGTATGCATCTACTATTACTAGTATTGTATTGGTCCCTTGACAGGATGGTAAGTCTGTAATTAAGTCTAGGGTGATTGTATGCCAAGGATGAGGAGGAATGGGAAGGGGTTGCAACAGCCCTTGTGGAGCGTGCCGTTCTGATTTTCCCTGAGCGCATATCTCACAAGTCTTTACATATTGTTCTATGTCTTTACTCATTTGTGGCCACCAATATTTTCTTTTGATTAGATCGGCTGTCTTGAACTCTCCCTTGTGGCCAGCCAACAGATGATCATGGAATTCCTGCAAGACTTGCTTCTGCAATGCTGTAGTCGGCAAATACAATGCACCTTCTTTGAATGGTAGTTCATCGCGAACTTCTCTTCCAGGTTCTAGCTGCGCCCATCTCTGCATTTCTTCTGGGGTTAGAGCTTGGATTACCTTTTCCTTAAAGTTCAAAATATCAGTGGCGCCTATAATCTTGGTATCTGGTATGATCACTTGAGCGCCTATTGGACTTCTTTCTTCTCCGGTTCCCAACCTAGACAAAGCATCCGCCTTTCCATTCTGTGCCCCCGGCCGATATGTTATCACAAAATCGTAATCGGCAAAGTACAGAGACCAACGGAGTTGGCGAGGTGTCAAGGTTCTGGCTGACTTCAGGAATTTTAAGTTCCGATGGTCCGTGTAGACTGTTACTACGTGGTGGGCCCCCATTAGATAATGTCTCCACTCCTTGAAGGCGTCTTTTATCGCCAGCAACTCTTTTTCCGTAATCGTATAATTGATTTCTGCTGGTGTCAATTTCCTGGACCGATAAGCCACCAGGTGTAACTGGCCCGTTTCCTTATTCCTTTGAGATAAAACTCCACCAATCGCAAGGTACGAAGCATCTGTCTCGACATAAAAGGCCTCCATCGGATCGGCATGAAGGAGGATTGGCGCAGTGGTGAACTCTTTCTTCAAATCTTTAAAGGCTTGCTCTGCTTCCTCCGACCATTCGAATCGTGTTCCCTTCTTCAGTAGTCGCGTCAAAGGTAGTATTCGTCGGGAAAAGTCTCCAATAAATCTCCGATAGAAATTTGCGAACCCAATAAACGCTTGGACTTCTTTCACACAAGTGGGCGACTTCCATTCTTGTACGGCCTGAATCTTTGGTTTATCCATATGAATGCCTGCTGGCGAGATTACAAAGCCCAAGAACTCTACCTGTGGAACTCCAAAAGCACATTTCTCCAACTTGACAAATAGTTTGTTCTCTCGCAGTTTCTGCAAAACTCCTCGAACCTGTGTTTGATGCTCCTGCGTATTCGTTGAGTAGATTAGTATATCGTCAATATACACAATTACACATCGATCAATGAATTCACTGAGCACATCATTTATGAAGTGTTGGAACGCTGCAGGCGCATTGCACAACCCATAGGGCATCACCTGGTATTCAAATAGCCCCAAGCGTGTTCTGAAGGCCGTCTTCCACTCGTCTCCCTCTCTAACTCGAATAAGGTGATAAGCTCCCCTTAAATCCAACTTCGTGAACATCTGTGCTCCTTTGATCTGGTCCAACAAGACAGAGATAAGGGGAAGAGGATACCTGTTCTTCTTTGTTATTCGATTTATGGCTCTGTAATCAATGCACATTCTCAACTCGCCCTGCCCCTTCTTAGGCACAAAAAATAGTGGCGAGGACACCGGCGATTGGGAGGGACGTATAAATCCATTGGCCAGATACTTGTCGATATACTCCTTTAAGTGATGATTCTCTTGTTCCGTCAAGGCGTACACTCGACTGCAAGGCAAATTTGCCCCTGGCTCCAAGTCTATTTTGCAGTCGTAAACGCGATGAGGCGGCAGTTGTTCTGCTTCCTGTTCGTTGAAAACGTCCTCAAAATCTTGATATTCTTGTGGAATTGTTTGAGTATTTATTACGCACAAAGAGACTTCCGCTGAACATAATGCATGAGCCGGGTTCTGTTTAGTCGTTGCCTCGTAGGCCCCAAAACAGTTCTCTCTACAATATGCCGAGTTCATTTCAATTGTTCTGTTGCTCCAATTGATTGAAGGATTGTGCTCTGTGAGCCAAGGAAGCCCCAATATAAGCTGAAATTGGGGGGCATCAATTAAGTTAAAGTGCATAGCTTCTCTATGCCCATCTTCTTGAATCAGCTCTATCAACTCTGTGTGACTCGTGATTGGCCCTGAGGATAGATTGGTACCATCGATTGCTCGAACTGGTTCACTTTTAGCCTTGGCAATTGCTTGCAGCCCAATCTTAGTCGCGAATTTCTGATCGCAGAAATTACCTGTGGCTCCTGAGTCCACCATCACAGTCACTCTTTTCATTATTTTTTCACGAAAACGGATTGTCAAAGATAAAATCAAATGAGGCAAAGACAACTGTAATGTATTCGCCAGCCGATGTTCCTGAGGAGTTGATTTCTGATTCGCATCCACCTGCACAACTCCTTCTACAGGTGGTGCTGTGAGTTTTCCTTCGGCTTAAATGAACCCTTTGGCTTTTTTGGACAATTTCGCACAAAATGTCCACTAGATCCACAATACATGCATAAGTTGTTGGCTCGTCTCTTCTCCTTCTCCTCTTTTGTGAGCGGTCCTCGAATCGTTCCTATTTGCATAGGTTCAGATCCTGAGGTTCCTTCTGTACTTCTTCCTGTTTCAGCCTTAGCTCGGTCGAATCGCGGAACCGTACTTCTGTACTCTCGTCTTCTCTCTCCTCTTCTCTCTCCCTGCCGGAAATCCAGTTCTAGCACTAGGTCTATCAGGGCAGAAATTTCAGTTGGACGATTCGGTATTTGAGCCAAGCCATCTTTTAATTCATCTCGCAGCCCTCGATAAAATATTGCTGTCCTCTTGTTCTCCGGCCAATCAGTCTCCATTACAAGTTTGTTGAATTGAGCTAGATAAGCCACTAAGTCTCTATTTCCCTGCTTCAATTCCAAGAGCTCGTTATCCACTGCTTGAGAGATCCGTCTTCGGTCAAAGATTCTCAAAAATTCTTTCTTGAACTCATCAAAATTCTGCAATAATGGGTCATCTCGTGAAACTATCGGCATCGACCATGCTGCTGCATCTCCACTTAAATATGACAAAATGAAGGCTACTTTCGACTGCGCATCAGGGAAGATAGAAGGGCGACACAAGAAAGGTAGTGAACATTGTGTAATAAACACCTGCGCTTTTTGTGGATCCCCACTAAATCTCTCTGGCGCTGCCAACGGTATTACTGGCGACAAGGAATGTATTACTTGCGTTGTTAGCTTATTTGTCTCTCCCATTGAAGTGGTGGGACCCTCCCTTCCAGTTGAATACGGTTGTCTTATCCTCTGTGCTAATTCTGCTGTCTCTTTCCTAGAATTCATGACCTCCTGCCTTAGACTTTGATTCTCTTCCTTAACTCCTACCAATTCCTTTTGTATCGCCTCTAGGACTGACCCTAAAGTCTGTAAATTTATTCCCTCAACCATTTCTTTTCTGTTCGGGTGCAAGATTAATACGTGGGCACTTCACTCTGTCAAGGCTCACCTTCAGCTTCCCGCTGGTTGCCGCTGTCTTGCACAGGAACAGAAGCTGCTAGCTTCCCGACTCCCACTACTAATCACTCAGCCCCAAGATATATCTTTGGCTCTAACTGATCAGCAAGGGGGAAGGGAGAAATTGGATAAAATAACAAACGAGAGAAGAGACTGGTTCTGGACCTTCTGGTTTTCCTATCTGGAATTCTTCTTCAGCTATCTCTCTGCTACTGAAGATTTCCTGAGGTAACTAAACACACAACATTATATTATTATTCCTCCTCTACTCTACTCTGTCTCTTTTCTTCTCTTTTGTAATGGTGTTTCCTACCTACCCAGTATCCTGAACTCTGTGCCTCTCTTCTTGTTCAATTCTGCCTTTTTCTTCTTTCTTGTTATTGATGTCACTATTTCTCTGTAAAACATATATTCTTTTTTAATTATACCTATTTATCTTGTAGTCTTAATATCTTTTAACTCCTCTTTTGACCTACCATCAATCTTTCTTCTCGCGGTTTCTCTTCTTTCTTTATTGCTTCTAGCTATACTAATAACTGTTGTCTTCTAGATGATTCTTTTGTGCTTAAAACTTCTCCAGTTGCTTCCTCTCCTATGGTTACTGTGAATTGTTATGGCTCAGGTAAGTCTTACTCCTTACTTTCTTTGTTAACAGTTCTTATTGTCTTTAATTATTTTTTCCCTTAGTAACCTCTTCAGTAAATACTATAATTTTCTTCTTTTCTTTTTAGGACTCGGTATGCTGATCTCTGCTGTCCCTGGTAAGTCTTTACTTATCGCGTCACCAAACACTACTTATCATTTTTATGTGACCTTAGATAATCTATCAATAATTAGGCCTGGGTGGTAAATTCCGTTCCGTTCGCGGAATTTGCGGAATTTGCGGAATTTGGGTAATTTCGCGTTCTGCGGAGAACGCGGAATCGCTCAAATTCTGCATTCCGCGGTTTCGCAGAATTTTTTGCTTGTTCGCGTTCTCAAAATGCGTGTTTGTGAGATATTTCCCCCCGAGCACGCATATGGTGTTCGCGAACAGGAAAAAAGCATCGCGAACACGCAATTCCGCGTGTTCGCGGAATTTCAGCATGCTCGCGGAGATTTTTTACCATTTCGCGGAGTTTTGCGTAGCGCGGCTTCGCGAATTCCGCCCACCCCTATCAATAATTCACTTAGCTTTCTTCTGTCTTCTCTTCAGGTGCTGCAGAATTCGTGTCTTGTTTCCTGTAGCGACGAGGAAAACTCCGAACTCTACTCTCAGTAAGTAGCCTCTACGGACTCTGCGGCTTTTTCTGTTCTTCTTCGGTAAGTATCGACACAACTCTCTTGTGTCACTCTGGAAAACTTCTTTGACAAGGTATTCTCTTCAGAACTGGGAACTCTCTAGAACACGTCTTCTCTAAGGAAAAATCTTGGTGAAGTGCGGACTGCCTCAGGCGCGCGCGCGTCACATCGTCTCTCTCTAGATCTGTTAGCAACTAGACCGCCGACCCCAGCCTCTGCGCGGCCATCTTGGAAATGCGGGCATGCCACAAACTCGACCATTGAAACCCATTCAAGACTGAAGCGCCCATTGAACTTAATTCCTTGCGCTTCGTTTTGGAACTCACATTTGGGATCCTGACAGTACCCCCCACCAAGGATGGTCCTTCCACTCTGGGCTTGGTTGGATTGCGCTGATAAAAAAGTCTTATTAGCCTAGGAGCATGAACATCTGAATCTGATTCCCAAGACCGCTCCTCTGGACCATAGCCTTTCCAATCTACCAAATAGTACAGTTTACCTCTGACTAATTTTGAGTCCAGAATTTCTTTCACCTCAAACTCTACTCCTGTATCTAGCTGAATTGGCTTTGGAATTGGTTCTTTACTCAAATCAGAAACTGCCTTCTTCAGAAGGGAAACATGAAATACTGGGTGAATTTTGAATTGGGAGGGTAAGGTCAATTTATAGGTCACTGGACTGATCTGCTCTGCAATTGGGTAAGGGCCGATAAATCGTGGCTGAAATTTTCGGTTCCCTTTTAACCTTAAATTTTTTGTATTCAACCAGACTTTATCACCTATTCCTAGTGGAGGGGGTTTCTTTCTTTTCTTATCTGCGTATTTCTTATACTTTTCCTTAGCCTGTACTAGATTCTTTGATGCTTCTTCATGCACTGACTTTAAATGAGCTACCAAATCCTTGGCTGCTGGGACTGTGAGCTCCACATCTTGTACTGCGGAATTTGGATGTCTACCATAGTTTAAGTAGAACGGGGAATATCCAGTGGACACATTCTTCGCGTTATTATGAGCGAATTCTGCTGTCCACAAGTAGTCCGGCCATTCTCCCTCCTGTTTCAGCAAGAACAATCGTAAATATTGCTCCAATTCCTGGTTCACCCTTTCCGTTTGTCCATCCGTCTCCGGATGGAAACTGGTTCGAAAAACGAGTTTCTACTCCTAACCCTTTCATAAAAGCCTTCCAGAAATGTGAAACAAATTGGGTTCCCCGGTCTGATATTACGATCTTGGGTATTCCATGTAATCTGGCAATCTGTGTACTAAAGTGTCTTGCTATCTGTTTTGCGGTAGGGATTCCCTTTAAGGCCAAGAAGTGTGTCATTTTCGTGTATGCATCTACTATTACTAGTATTGTATTGGTCCCTTGACAGGATGGTAAGTCGGTAATTAAGTCTAGGGTGATTGTATGCCAAGGATGAGGAGGAATGGGAAGGGGTTGCAACAGCCCTTGTGGAGCGTGCCGTTCTGATTTTCCCTGAGCGCATATCTCACAAGTCTTTACATATTGTTCTATGTCTTTACTCATTTGTGGCCACCAATATTTTCTTTTGATTAGATCGGCTGTCTTGAACTCTCCCTTGTGGCCAGCCAACAGATGATCATGGCATTCCTGCAAGACTTGCTTCTGCAATGCTGTAGTCGGCAAATACAATGCACCTTCTTTGAATGGTAGTTCATCGCGAACTTCTCTTCCAGGTTCTAGTTGCGCCCATCTCTGCATTTCTTCTGGGGTTAGAGCTTGGATTACCTTTTCCTTAAAGTTCAAAATATCAGTGGCGCCTATAATCTTGGTATCTGGTATGATCACTTGAGCGCCTAGTGGACTTCTTTCTTCTCCGGTTCCCAAACTAGACAAAGCATCCGCCTTTCCATTCTGTGCCCCCGGCCGATAAGTTATCACAAAATCGTAATCGGCAAAGTACAGAGACCAACGGAATTGGCGAGGTGTCAAGGTTCTGGCTGACTTCAGGAATTTTAAGTTCCGATGGTCCGTGTAGACTGTTACTACGTGGTGGGCCCCCATTAGATAATGTCTCCACTCCTTGAAGGCGTCTTTTATCGCCAGCAACTCTTTTTCCGTAATCGTATAATTGATTTCTGCTGGTGTCAATTTCCTGGACCGATAAGCCACCAGGTGTAACTGGCCCGTTTCCTTATTCCTTTGAGATAGAACTCCACCAATCGCAAGGTCCGAAGCATCTGTCTTGACATAAAAGGGCTCCATCGGCTCGGCATGAAGGAGGATTGGCGCAGTGGTGAACTCTTTCTTCAAATCTTTAAAGGCTTGCTCTGCTTCCTCCGACCATTCGAATCGTGTTCCCTTCTTCAGTAGTCGCGTCAAAGGTAGTATTCGTCGGGAAAAGTCTCCAATAAATCTCCGATAGAAATTTGCGAACCCAATAAACGCTTGGACTTCTTTCACACAAGTGGGCGACTTCCATTCTTGTACGGCCTGAATCTTTCGTTTATCCATATGAATGCCTGCTGGCGAGATTACAAAGCCCAAGAACTCTACCTGTGGAACTCCAAAAGCACATTTCTCCAACTTGACAAATAGTTTGTTCTCTCGCAGTTTCTGCAAAACTCCTCGAACCTGTGTTTGATGCTCCTGCGTATTCGTTGAGTAGATTAGTATATCGTCAATATACACAATTACACATCGATCAATGAATTCACTGAGCACATCATTTATGAAGTGTTGGAACGCTGCAGGCGCATTGCACAACCCATAGGGCATCACCTGGTATTCAAATAGCCCCAAGCGTGTTCTCAAGGCCGTCTTCCACTCGTCTCCCTCTCTAACTCGAATAAGGTGATAAGCTCCCCTTAAATCCAACTTCGTGAACATCTGTGCTCCTTTGATCTGGTTCAACAAGACGGAGATAAGGGGAAGAGGATACCTGTTCTTCTTTGTTATTCGATTTATGGCTCTGTAATCAATGCACGTTCTCAACTCGCCCTGCTCCTTCTTAGGCACAAAAAATAGTGGCGAGGACACCGGCGATTGGGAAGGACGTATAAATCCATTGGCCAGATACTTGTCGATATACTCCTTTAAGTGATGATTCTCTTGTTCCGTCAAGGCGTACACTCGACTGCAAGGCAAATTTGCCCCTGGCTCCAAGTCTATTTTGCAGTCGTAAACGCGATGAGGCGGCAGTTGTTCTGCTTCCTGTTCGTTGAAAACGTCCTCGAAATCTTGATATTCTTGTGGAATTGTTTGAGTATTTATTACGCACACAGAGACTTCTGCTGAACATAATGCATGAGCCGGGTTCTGTTTACTCGTTGCCTCGTAGGCCCCAAAACAGTTCTCTCCACAATATGCCGAGTTCAGTTCAATTGTTCTGTTGCTCCAATTGATTGAAGGATTGTGCTCTGTGAGCCAAGGAAGCCCCAATATAAGCTGAAATTGGGGGGCATCAATTAAGTTAAAGTGCATAGCTTCTCTATGCCCATCTTCTTGAATCAGCTCTATCAACTCTGTGTGACTCGTGATTGGCCCTGAGGATAGATTGGTACCATCGATTGCTCGAACTGGTTCACTTTTAGCCTTGGCAATTGCTTGCAGACCAATCTTAGTCGCGAATTTCTGATCACAGAAATTACCTGTGGCTCCTGAGTCCACCATCACAGTCACTCTTTTCATTATTTTTTCACGAAAACGGATTGTCAAAGATAAAATCAAATGAGGCGAAGACGACTGTAATGTATTTGCCAGCCGATGTTCCTGAGGAGTTGATTTCTGATTCGCATCCACCTGCACAACTCCTTCTACAGGTGGTGCTGCGAGTTTTCCTTCGGCTTAAATGAACCCTTTGGCTTTTTTGGACAATTTCGCACAAAATGTCCACTAGATCCACAATACATGCATAAGTTGTTGGCTCGTCTCTTCTCCTTCTCCTCTTTTGTGAGCGGTCCTCGAATCGTTCCTATTTGCATAGGTTCAGATCCTGAGGTTCCTTCTGTACTTCTTCCTGTTTCAGCCTTAGCTCGGTCGAATCGCGGAACCGTACTTCTGTACTCTCGTCTTCTCTCTCCTCTTCTCTCTCCCTGCCGGAAATCCAGTTGTAGCACTAGGTCTATCAGGGCGGAAATTTCAGTTGGACGATTCGGTATTTGAGCCAAGCCATCTTTTAATTCATCTCGCAGCCCTCGATAAAATATTGCTGTCCTCTTGTTCTCCGGCCAATCAGTCTCCATTACAAGTTTGTTGAATTGAGCTAGATAAGCCACTAAGTCTCTATTTCCCTGCTTCAATTCCAAGAGCTCGTTATCCACTGCTTGAGAGATCCGTCTTCGGTCAAAGATTCTCAAAAATTCTTTCTTGAACTCATCAAAATTCTGCAATAATGGGTCATCTCGTGAAACTATCGGCATCGACCATGCTGCTGCATCTCCACTTAAATATGACAAACTGAAGGCTACTTTCGACTGCGCATCAGGGAAGATAGAAGGGCGACACAAGAAATGTAGTGAACATTGTGTAATAAACACCTGCGCTTTTTGTGGATCCCCACTAAATCTCTCTGGCGCTGCCAACGGTATTACTGGCGACAAGGAATGTATTACTTGCGTTGTTAGCTTATTTGTCTCTCCCATTGAAGTGGTGGGACCCTCCCTTCCAGTTGAATACGGTTGTCTTATCCTCTGTGCTAATTCTGCCGTCTCTTTCCTAGAATTCATGACCTCCTGCCTTAGACTATGATTCTTTTCCTTAACTCCTACCAATTCCTTTTGTATCGCCTCTAGGACTGACCCTAAAGTCTGTAAATTTATTCCCTCAACCATTTCTTTTCTGTTCGGGTGCAAGATTAATACGTGGGCACTTCACTCTGTCAAGGCTCACCTTCAGCTTCCCGCTGGTTGCCGCTGTCTTGCACAGGAACAGAAGCTGCTAGCTTCCCGACTCCCACTACTAATCACTCAGCCCCAAGATATATCTTTGGCTCTAACTGATCAGCAAGGGGGAAGGGGAAAATTGGATAAAATAACAAACGAGAGAAGAGACTGGTTCTGGACCTTCTGGTTTTCCTATCTGGAATTCTTCTTCAGCTATCTCTCTGCTACTGAAGATTTCCTGAGGTAACTAAACACACAACATTATATTATTATTCCTCCTCTACTCTACTCTGTCTCTTTTCTTCTCTTTTGTAATGGTGTTTCCTACCTACCCAGTATCCTGAACTCTGTGCCTCTCTTCTTGTTCAATTCTGCCTTTTTCTTCTTTCTTGTTATTGATGTCACTATTTCTCTGTAAAACATATATTCTTTTTTAATTATACCTATTTATCTTGTAGTCTTAATATCTTTTAACTCCTCTTTTGACCTACCATCAATCTTTCTTCTCGCGGTTTCTCTTCTTTCTTTATTGCTTCTAGCTATACTAATAACTGTTGTCTTCTAGATGATTCTTTTGTGCTTAAAACTTCTCCAGTTGCTTCCTCTCCTATGGTTACTGTGAATTGTTATGGCTCAGGTAAGTCTTACTCCTTACTTTCTTTGTTAACAGTTCTTATTGTCTTTAATTATTTTTTCCCTTAGTAACCTCTTCAGTAAATACTATAATTTTCTTCTTTTCTTTTTAGGACTCGGTATGCTGATCTCTGCTGTCCCTGGTAAGTCTTTACTTATCGCGTCACCAAACACTACTTATCATTTTTATGTGACCTTAGATAATCTATCAATAATTAGGCCTGGGTGGTAAATTCCGTTCCGTTCGCGGAATTTGCGGAATTTGCGGAATTTGGGTAATTTCGCGTTCTGCGGAGAACGCGGAATCGCTCAAATTCTGCATTTCGCGGTTTCGCAGAATTTTTTGCTTGTTCGCGTTCTCAAAATGCGTGTTTGTGAGATATTTCCCCCCGAGCACGCATATGGTGTTCGCGAACAGGAAAAAAGCATCGCGAACACGCAATTCCGCGTGTTCGCGGAATTTCAGCATGCTCGCGGAGATTTTTTACCATTTCGCGGAGTTTTGCGTAGCGCGACTTCGCGAATTCCGCCCACCCCTATCAATAATTCACTTAGCTTTCTTCTGTCTTCTCTTCAGGTGCTGCAGAATTCGTGTCTTGCTTCCTGTAGCGACGAGGAAAACTCCGAACTCTACTCTCAGTAAGTAGCCTCTACGGACTCTGCGGCTTTTTCTGTTCTTCTTCGGTAAGTATCGACACAACTCTCTTGTGTCACTCTGGAAAACTTCTTTGACAAGGTATTCTCTTCAGAACTGGGAACTCTCTAGAACACGTCTTCTCTGAGGAAAAATCTTGGTGAAGTGCGCACTACCTCAGGCGCGCGCGCGTCACATCGTCTCTCTCTAGATCTGTTAGCAACTAGACCGCCGACCCCAGCGTCTGCGTGGCCATCTTGGAAATGCGGGCATGCCACAAACTCGACCATTGAAACCCATTCAAGACTGAAGCGCCCATTGAACTTAATTCCTTGCGCTTCGTTTTGGAACTCACATTTGGGATCCTGACACAAACCCAACAGATTTTCACCGCAACCATTCGTTAAGAGAAGCGGAGCTTCTAAATCATAAGGGCCAATTAAAATAGGCAAAGGGCAAGAAACCGGATTACGAACAGGGGCGCCAGAAAATCCTACAGAAACATTTGTTAAGCCAGACAAAGGTGGCCCAGGGAGTTTGGAATGAATGATAGAACTTCTCATCGCACCAGTATCTAGAAGAAATGGCTCTGAAACACCCATTGTAGTGACATTAACATAAGGTCCATTCTGATCTACTGGAATCGACACAACTCCCTTACTTTGTCCATGGCTGTCCTAGTTAGCATGAAGACTTTCATTCTCGCCTTCAACATAACAATCCTCATTGTAATACTGTGTAGACCTAACATTTTGCTGATCAAAGTAATTCACGGAACTAGAAAGAGGAAGGGAACGCTGTTCTTGAGTCAACATACCTCGACCTCTACCTCTGTTTGCTGACTGGAGGCCAGCACGACCTCGTGGAGCAGATAGTGTCCCATTGTGCTGCAATAAAACCGGACAACTATTCTTAAAATGGCCTTTTTCCCTACAATAAGCACATTGATTAGGACCTAACAAAGGTCGCGGAATATATGGCTCAGGCTTTTGATACAACCTCTGAAACTGCGGAGGCTGTTGAGACTGAGGCTGACCATAGCGAGGAGGATAAGCTTGTTGCAAGAGAACCTTCGTTTTTAATTCTTTCGTCTTTTTCTCTTGCTTTTCTTTTTCTTCTTTATCTCTGTTTTCATAATATTGTGCAGTAGCCAATATCTGGGCAGAAGAAGAAACAGCCCATGAACTTTCAGAATCTTTCAATTTGTGTGACAGCTCGGGAAGCAAATTAAATACAAATTTGTCCACAAATAATCGCTGTCCACCCTCTGTAGCCATATCTTGACCACTGTGATCGATAAATGTCTCCTCAAAGCGAGTAAAGAAATTGGAGACACTTTCATCTTTCTTTTGTTTCCATGCCGCTAATTTATCCCAGTTAACTCTCAAGGCAGGCATCATCGTTTTCATTAATGTAATAATCCTACCTGGGAGTTCCGAGATCAAAGCTTCAGGTTTGGCACCACCCACTTGAGCTGCATTTGCGGCAATTATAGCAGCCCAATCACCACCTAATGCTTAAGCATGATCCTCTCTACGAATCTTAGCCCATAATGCTTGTGGAACTACATTTCCCTTTAACATGTCGATATCAGCTAGATTCATGATGCAAGCATCAACCGTCTGTGATAATTCTTTATAATAACCCACAGGGTTTTACGAGGATCTGGTAGAGTCTGTTTAAGGGCTAAAACTTCAGATCTCTTCCATGGGACATGTACCCATATACGCTGGAAGTGAGCAGGAATAGCTGGATTATTACCTTGAGCTGCAACTTCTTCCTTCCAAACTGGAGGAACCTCTCTCATGGGATAATGTTTCAGTGTCAGTCTAACCGACGGATCGGAATCAAGGCAAGTCTGGGAAGACAATAAGGTTCTAAAAGTAACAAGTGTCCCTATAGCGTTTTCAACCTTAGGACCCACAACAAGTCCTTTATCAAAGTCAGTCTGAACATCTAACAGACCCTGTGGAACCGAACTAAAATTCATATCCTCCCATTCTTTAATGAGAGTATCACACATTACATTGAAAACATATCTTTGCGTAGGCGCATTCCATTGTGAGAAGGTGGTCATAATATCGGGCACACTGTACTGTGGACCCCTCTCGATCCATTTACGTGCGAGAGAAGTCAACCTTTCTCGTTCTTCAGAATCTGGGAACTGACTACGAGATTGTCTTCGAGCAAAAGTCGGGGATACATTTAAAGCTTCAAAGAAAGGAGATAGAATACCAGTGACAGTGTCCGTGACACGCTTACGCACAGACGGAGAATTAGACATAAGAATAGGGGACAAGGTATTAGGCGAACTAGCGGAAGGAGAACCGGTAATTGCAGGAGGAGCAGAAGTCAAAGGAGATCGAAGATCAGGAGATAAGGGCAAAGAAGTTGAAGTTGAAGGAAAAACTGGTAGAGGCGGAGATACTAAAAGGGGCAAAGGCGGAAGAGCCGGAACAGGCGGAGGTACTGCTGGCAGCTGAACAGACTGTAACAACTGGGGTGCATTAGTACCTTGTGCCTAGGGCGGAGGCAACCTCAATAAATGGGACATTAGGGGATCTTCTTCTAAATCTTTTTTGTTATCGGAAGGGGAAACAGGCAACACCGGATAGCATTTATCTATCGCCATACGATGCTGTCTTTCTGAAATTTCCATCGCATTATTAATTTCATCATCTTTGAATTGTTGGGCAGCCTGTATAATTGTCATACCCTGTGCTTTCCTATCTCGTTTTGCTTGCTTAATTTCTTTCTGTTTGGCTTCCTTACGCCAAAGGCGGAAAGAGTCAAACATTGCCGGCCGGGCTTTTCTTTTGAATAGAACTGCTTCCAAATTATCTAGCACATCAGTATCGAAACTACCATTTTCTGGCCATTTTAAAACACCATCTTTCTTCGTGTATCGGGTCCATGCCTCATTAAAGGCAATGGGGCCAACACCATGTTCAGAATAGAGCTCATATGTGGGAGTTCCAACCGAAGGAATCGGACAAGAGTCCTCAAGCCGGGAATCCCTATTACAACCAAAGCAACAAAGTTTTCCAAACTTAGTCAGACCAGGCATCTCGTGATTTCACCTGACTGTTCACAAACTTCAAGGGGGTAAAACTCAGTTTACGTAGCACAAATGCACTTACACTCAGCTTCGGCTATTGCAATAGTCGAATCTAAGGACCAAAGAAACTAAGCACCAAAATTGTGGGCGCGACCCTCGAAATACTTAACTAAGGACATCTTCTTACGCCAACAGAGGCCCGTCTATCGTCTCGCCTTACCATACATCACCAAAGAAAGGGCCAAGGCAGGGCGGCAGTCAGGGCAGCAGTCGTTAGTAGCTGTCAAGAAGGAGTAACAATGCTGAAAAAGACCTTCGGACCACTTTAGACATACAGGGGTCGCTTGACGTGGCTCGCGATTCCTCCAGAATTTTCTTGCGGGGTTCCTCACGACCTTCGGGCAGAACCGGTAACACTGAAGCCGC
The DNA here is from genome assembly GCF_964204655.1 of Triturus cristatus. Lineage (NCBI taxonomy): Eukaryota > Metazoa > Chordata > Amphibia > Caudata > Salamandridae > Triturus > Triturus cristatus. The sequence goes on along the minus strand of NC_140595.1, from coordinate 850,386,100 downwards.
CCCATGTTGGGCGCCAGTTGAAGAACCAGAATGCCTCACGGGTAGAGAATATCCGATGATGATGATGGTGGTAACTCTTGATACCTGCATCGACATATCAAACACTGAATAGGGGTCTCACTCATTAAGATACTAACACAGAGATTTGGGAGTTGATATGGCAGTCCTTGATAGAATGAACATTCTTTACTGTCCCCTGCTCCCCATTCTTCCTCTTTGAAAAGGCTCTGAGGATCCCCACAGAGTTGTATATTTTGACTCCAAGATGCCCTTCACCTGGCAAAGGGAACAGTCAAAACACACAATCACATCCCCGTAAACATCCAAGCAGCTGGATAGAAGGCTGCAGTGTCTGAAGGAGACAGGAGAAGCTGTCCCCCATGGGCACTGTGCAATCAGACATAACCTGCTTCACCAGGTAATACCAGAGATCTGGTCATAGTAGGACCTGGAGGTCTTCTCTAAAATCCACTTGAGCCAGAGGGAAGGGAACGGGATTTCAAGCTACTGGATCTTGTCCCAGCGACCAGTCTACCACAAGGAGCAAACCTTCAGAAACAGTCTGGCTCAACTTCTGAAGATAGCAATCATACAAGGAGGATCAGCCACCTGTCAGCAGGTATAAGCAGCACAGCAGGTAGTACAGCTGGGCTCAGCAGGTATATCAAGTACAGCCGGCACAGCAAGCACAGCAGGCACAGCAGGTACTGCAGGTACAGCAAGCACAGAGACAATGGAGACTGAGTAGAAACAGCAGGGACAGCATGTACAGCAGACACAGCATGCACAGCAGGTATAGCAGGTACAGCAAGCACAGAGACAATGAAGACTGAGCAGAAACAGTAGGCTCAGCAGATACAGCAGGTACAGGTGGCACTGCAGGCAGACTGGAAACAAGCATCCTGGGTCCGGTTTCAGGCTAACACCCCTCATCAGCCAATCTGGCTTAAATCCAGTGGTAAAGTGAGCAAGGGACCCACGTCTGGGCATACCCTGCCAACTTAGGGCAAAGAAAGCAAACACGAGGAGATGATGGACAGAGCGCTGAAACTTTTCAGTAACCCCCAGATCTGGGTTGAATCCATCATCGTTCTTAAGCTCACATCACCACCCCAGCTCAGACAAAGCTATATGCAAATCAGTCTTGACTCTGTGCCTCATGGGAACAGTCCATCCCAAACTGCCAGGCCATGTCTTCCCTGGACCGGAAACAAGCATACTGGGACTGGTTTCGGGCTAACAGCCCTCAACAGCCAGGCTAGCTTGAATCCAGTGGCAAAGAGATCTGGTCACAGTAGGACCTGGATGTCTTCTCTAAAATCCACCAGGGCCAGAGGGAAGGGAACGGGATTTCAAGCCTCTGGATCTTGTCCCGGTGACCAGTGTCCTACAAGGTGCAAATTTTCAGGAGCAGTCTGGCTCACCTTCTGAAGAGAGCAAACATACAAAGAGGAGCAGCAACCTGTCAGCACGTACAGACAGCGCAGCAGGTAGAGCAGGTACAGCCGGGCTCAGCAGGTATATCAAGTACAGCCGACACAGCAAGCAGAGCAGGCAGAGCAGGCACAGCATGCACAGCAAGTTTAGCAGGTACAACAGGTAGAACAGGCACAGCTGGGCTCAACAGGTATATCAAGTACAGCCGGCACAGCATGCACAGCAGGTACTGTAGGTACACCAAGCACAGAGACAATGGAGACTGAGCAGAAACAGCAGGCATAGCAAGCACAGCAGACACAGCATGCACAGCAGGTACTGCAGGTACAGCAGGTAGAGCAGGCACAGCTGGGCTCAACAGGCATATCAAGTACAGTCGGCACAGCAAGCACAGCAGACACAGCATGCACAGCAGGTACTGCAGGTACACCAAGCTCAGAGACAATGGAGACTGAGCAGAAACAGTAGGCTTAGCAGATACAGCAGGTACAGGTGGCACAGTAGGCAGAGCAGGTGCTGCAAGCACTGATACAATGAAGACTGAACAGAAACAGCAGGTACAGCATGTACAGCAAACACAGCATGAACAGCAGGTAAAGCAGGTACAGCAAGCACCGAGACAATGGAGACTGAGCAGAAACAGCAGGCACATCATGCGAGCAGGTACTGCAGGTACAGCAAGCACAGAAACAATGGAGACTGAGCAGAAACATTAGGTACTGCAGGTACAGTAGACACACCCTGCACAGCAGGTACTGCAGGTACAGTAAGCACAGATACAATGGAGACTGAGTAGAAACAGCAGGCAAAGCATGTACAGGAGACACAGCAAGCACGTCAGGTACAGCAAAGCACAGAGACAATGGAGTCTGAGCAGAAACAGCAGGCAAAGCATGCACTGCAGACACAACAGGCAAAAAAGGTACAGCAAGCACAGCAGGCACAGCAGGATCATCAGGTGCCACAGGCACAGCAGAGTAAACTGGCACAGCACGTACAGCAGGTGCAGCAGGCACAACAGTTACAGCAGGTGCAGTAGGCACACAAGGCACAGCAGGTTCAGCAGGTATATCAAGTACAGCCGGCACAGCAGACACTGAATGCACAGCAGATACACCAAGCACAGCTGGGCTCAACAGGTATATCAAGTAAAGCCGGCACAGCAGGTACTGCAGGTACAGCAGACACACCATGCACAGCAGGTACTGCAGGTACAGCAAGCGCAAAGAAAATGGAAACGGAGCAGAAACAGCATGCACAGCAGGTAGAACAGGCACAGCTGGGTTCAACAGGTAAATCAAGTACAGCCGGCACAGCAGACACAGTATGCACAGCAGGTACAGCAAGCACAGCTGGGCTCAACAGGTATATCAAGTAAAACCGGCACAGCAGGTACTGCAGGTACAGCAGACACACCATGCACAGCAGGTACTGCAGGTACAGCAAGCACAAAGAAAATGGAAACTGAGCAGAAACAGCATGCACAGCAGGTACAGCAGGCACAGCTGGGCTCAGCAGGTACTGCAGGTACAGCAAGCACAGAGAAAATGGAAACTGAGTAGAAACAGCAGGCACAGCAGACACAGCAGAAACAACAGGTGCAACACGTACGGCAGAAATAGCTGAGCTCAGCAGGTATATCAAGTACAGCAGTCACGGGAGTTGCAGCAGGTGCAGCAAGTACAGCAGGCACAGTAGGAATGGCAGGCACAGCAGACACATCAGGCACTGCAGGGTTAGCAGGTACAGCAGGCACAGCTGAGTAGAAAGGCACTGAAGGCTCAGCATGTACAGAAGGCTCAGCAGGCACAGGAGGTACAGAAGGTACAGCAGACACAGCTGTGCTCAACAGGTATATCAAGTACAGCCAGCACAGCAGACACAGCAGGTAGAGCAGGTACAGCAGGAAGAGCGGGTACAGCAGGTACAGCAGGCACAGCAGGCACAGCAGAGTAAACAGGCACTCCAGGCACAGCAGGTACAGCATGAGCAGCAGGCTCAGCAGCCACAACAAGCTCAGCAGGCACTACAGGCTCAGCAGGTACAGGAGGTACTGCAGGTGCTGCATGCACAGCAGGCACAGGAAGTACTGAAGTCTCAGCAGGCCCAGCTGGTACATGAGGTAGAGGAGGTACAGCAGGTACAGCAGGCACAGAAGGTAAAGCAGGCAGAGCAGGTACAGCAGGCTCAGCATGCACAGCAGGCTCAGCAGGTACTGCAGGCACGGCAGGTACAACAGGCATCACAGGAACAGCAGGCACAGGAGGTACAGCAGGCTTAGCAGGTACAGCAGGCGCAGCAGGCACTGATCACTCCCCTGAAGTTGGGAAGCACAGAGTAAGAGCAGATCACTGAAGAAGGTATGGAGCCCCATCAAGGTCACCTTCCTCTTCACCCGCATCACAGCAGCTTCTGTAGCGCAGTCTCACCTGAGACACTCAACAGCTGCCTGTCTGTGTCTCACCTCTTTCACAAAATGTGGTTGTGTTTGTCGTGGACAAGGTGCACCCCCCAGGCTGTGCTGAGTGGCATGATAAACCAGCAAGATAGATCAAGGATGTTTGAGAAATAAGAATACATTATTTGCAACAAGCTTTATTGCACCACTGAATGATGGATGTGAAGGCACCGCTGCAAGCAGGACATGAAGGATGCTTCGTCCTGGACATACAAGGTAGGGCAGATGCTAATCCCAATAGATTCATATAAGGTCCCAACCTGTTGTTTATTGATTAGAAATTAACAAAGCCTCTAAGCAGTGAACACACACCTACAAAGCTCTCAGAAACACTAATAAAGCATCCTGCTTCTTTCACAGCATTGATATTTGAAATGAAGCTGGTCTCATGATAGATCCTTCTTGCAGATGTACTGAAATCTGTAATTATTGCTGTAGTCGTTCCAGGTGATGTGTCCTGCGAAAGCAAAAAGAAGGAAGTCAGTGCGTTCACCTCGCGGTGCAGCTCTACGTGAACATTAACCTGATCCTTGATACCAAGACCCCGCCACAATCTAAGATTGTATGCCATACATTGCAAACTGTTGGGACCAGCTGCTACGAACATGAAAACACATGCATATATTTGCATTCGAGATTTAACGTCCTGCAGTGTATACATTTGTTGTAAGTAGTTTCCGGTGTTGTATGACATAGCGCAAATACAAATTTGTATTTTAAAATTATTATGTGCTTGTAAAACATTTTGTGCAAGTCAGACCAACAAACAAAACAATTAAACACTAATTATAGAACTCAACATTCTCACAGTGAGCACCCCTCCCCCTCCCATCACTAAACAGGAGCTGAGAACTGATCTGTGATAGTCTCACAGGGATGGGACTCTACTGTCAGCGTCCAGCATGGGACGTGCTTGAAGTCTTGGAAGGGCTGTACTCAGCAACAGGTCTGAGCCAGACTGATTATCTCTCCATTGCACACACTTTGTGCATTTTTCACACATCCTGGTTCACTGGGGTTGCCATCTTTTTCAATGACATCAGAACACCATTTTTGCAGTCGTAGGTTTTTCAGTTATAAATATTTTATTTTGCAGAAGTGTTAATTCAGTTATTTCAATGGCAGAAATCCATGGCTACAGTACCCAGAATGCATTAGGTTGTCAGATAAAAGCCAGGAAGTGACAATTTAAAATAGAGCAAGGTGTCAAAGCTTAGAAAGTGGAGCCAATCCTTCTACTAAACACCAGGGGCTGTATTACAGAAAGTACCCCAGGGGTGCAACGGGCATATACGCTGCTTTGTGTGCCCCATTTGTATTACAGAAAGTGACACAGATGCTTGGGCGGCCTCTTCTGTAATACTGATAGCGCTGGCAAACATGTAGAGCCAGCGCTATTATTAGAAGGTGTTCGCTCATTTGCATGGGGGTGTGGTCCCATGCAAATGAAGGAATCACTTAGTCTCTGTGCCATATCACAGAGGCAAACATACCTTTGGGTGGTGCACTAAAAGTGTACCACAAAAAGGTGGTGCACTTTCAGTGCACCTCCTGGAGGCAGCCCTTTGGAGGGGGGAAAGGGTGGTCCCATGGACCCCCAGAAATCCCCTTGCAGCCAAATGCAGTAACTCAGTGCACCCGCCTGCAAAGGGATTTCTCTACCCTCTTGAACTTTCAGGCTGCTGCCAGCTGCCAGCTGCACTGTGAAACACGCAGTGGCTTTAAAGTAGCAGCTCTGTAATTCACACGAATGCATAGTCTTGAGGGCAGCAGAAGTTTGCAGCTGCCTTGAGGGCAGTGCATTCACCATAATAGGGCACACTTTCCCTGTTTTCCCCTGTCGCACCTGTTTTAAAGTGTGCTGTGGTGCAAACAGGGGTAGTGCGCCCTTATTGTAATACTGGCCCAGGAGAGGTCTTTAACAACACCACAAGTAAAGATGGCATCTCTAGTGGCACAGCACCCAGAGAGAGGGGAGGGCTAGTACCTTCTGACACCAAGTAGCACACACAGTAATCCAGGTAGAAGAGTGAAACATACTTGCTCCGAGACCCTTATAATCAGTGCACTTGCGCTCACGCAATGCAAAGTGTTGTTATCAAAGAAGTCATTTCAGATGTTGCAGTGATGTTATCAAGGGTGCCATAGAACATGTCATGACTGATGTAATATGTGAGGTCATAAGCAGTGCATGGCGAGGGCGCAAGTTACTGCTACTTTAGGGGCAACTTGAGATAACTATAAATGGTGAATTTCAGTGGTTTGGTTCCTTTTAACTGACATTTTCACCTAATTTTAACGTACCTTTAACCTTTGCTTTTTTGCAGTGAATATATAAGCATATGTTTTTTAGCAGTCCCCCTATATGTGACTTCTGTTGTATTAGTCTGGAAAGTGGAGTTTGCCCTCAAACTTGGGTGGTCGTCCAGAGGATAATCACTAACCACACTTGAGATCTCAGACCCATTGTCACTGTTATCCTCCATTGTTTCTGGAGCACTATATTCCTTTGGAATGAAGTGTTTGCTCATTTTAATCATCACCAGTCTGTCCACATTTCGAGGTAAGAGACTGGTCCTTCTGACTGCGCCAGCTAAACAGCTGCACAGAAAACACTCTCCGAGGAAACACTGGCTACCAGACATTCAAGATACTTAATTGCAAGCCTACTGACCTCCGCCCACTGTGCCCTGTTGCCATAGATCAATGGGTTTTGGTCCAGATACCCTGATACCCTTCTGAACTGTAATTAGGGCTGCCACTTGATGATCCTGCCACTTTACACTTGAAATCCGAGACACGTTTGTAGCATATTTTGAACAGCTGTATGCTTCCAAAGTAGAACATACTGCCGCTGATCGTGATGCCTACTTTGCTGAAATCGCGATGGCCTACATGGATAAATACATGCAAGATTTTCTAGTGGAATAATTGACGTGATTGACGCTCTGAGGGGCTCACGCGCCCGGGCCTCGACAGCTTCACCGGGGATTTCTATATACGATATAAGGATATATTGGCTCCCAAACTCCTAGAGGTATATCATGAATCCCTTGAGTGGAATCAGTTACCTCCCACCTTGAGGGAAGCAGTGATTATTTTATTGCCAAAACCTGGTAAAGATCCCCTGCAATATGAGTCGTACAGACCGCTGTCGTTGCTCAATTTTGATGATAAAATCTTAGCAAAAAGAATCTCAACTCGTCTGGCTTTATTATTAGACAACATAATCTCCCCGGTGCAGTTGGGATTTGTCCCTCACCGATCTACCTCATTAAATCTGCAAAGTCTCTTCGCAGTCTTACACCTCATAAATCCGGCTACACCGGCAGAAGCAGAGCTGCTGGATGCGGAAAAGGCATTTGACTCTTTGGAGTGGCCATTTATTTGAACGGTAATGCTTCGGTTGGGAATGCCCTTCGGATTTGTTAATCTCGCTGCGTTGCTGTACTCAACGCCCACAGCCAGACTGCGACTAAACGGCACACTCTCCCACTCCTTTACACTATCCCGAGGCACGAGGCAGGGCTGCCCGTTGTCTCCACTGCTGGTTATTCTGGCAATGGACCCGCTTATTAGACATTTTCAGGACTGCCATCTGCACAGGGGGATCCAATTTATTATGGGTCCACTATTGGTGTTCCGATATGCAGACTATGTCATATTGTATGTCATGGAACCTCCCGATAATTTAGCCCCCCTCATCAGAGAAATCATCAGGTTTGGCGGCTTCTCAGGTCTCGGTATAAATTGGCACAAATCTGTGATATTTCCTCTTACTGCCGGCACGGTCAGATGGGACTGTGAATTTCCACTTACCTGATGTACCGATTCCGTCAAATATTTGGGAATACACATACACCTAAACTCCTCTGAGATTTTGTTGCTGAACTATGGAACGGCAATACAGAACTTGGAACTCCAAGTAGACAGGTGGCTAAGGCTCCCACTCTCAATTGCAGGTCGAGTGGCATTGATCAAAATGATCGTACTACCTAAATTCTTATACTTATTTAATAATATACCGATCCCGTTGACAAATCGTTTTTTCCAATCCATTCAGACCCACCTGATCCGACTAGCATGGGGGGGCAGACGCCCAAGGATTCACTGGGAAGTAATGACCCTCCCATATCACAGAGGTGGTTTGGGAGTCCCTAATTTCCAATTATACTATTTGATCGCACAGTGCAGTTATGCTCACTCTTAGTTTCATCCGGACGCCAGAATTCCATATATTTACGGCCCGTGGCTGATCTGATCCTGCCAGATACATTGAACGTGGTGCTGCCATCGGGCTTCCCCCGTGACCCACTTGACATCCAGACGGTCTCCACTATCAGCTGGGCCTGACAAAAACTGGTCTGGGTGCTGGGTTCGCCAATTATGTACTCTCCTAGTTTGCCGCTCCCAAACCCATGCTGAATCCCAATCACAGGGGAGGGAGTGGTGCGACACATTCTTTCCTGATTTATTGTGTCAAAAATAGAGGATCAGTACACTGAAGGCCAGGCCTTCTCAAACACGGATGAGAACAAATTCCCAGAAGCCTCCTTTATGGATAAATAAGTTCTTACACGACTGCACGTCGCATTACGGGCCATGGTTCTGGGCTCCCCTATAGAACCAGACCCTTTCATCCCTTTATCCATGGTTATAGATGGCAACATGGGAGACCACCTGGTTTCGAAGTTGTATAGGGCCTGTTTGGAGATAATCCCAATCCATGACGCCAATATACGGGCTGCTTGGGAGGCAGATTTGGGGCACCCCATATCTGATGAGCAATGGGCAGCATGGTTTCTGCCGACGAAAGAGGTGTCATTAAATAGATGTCACAAGCTTATACATTTTAAATTCCTATGTAGAAATTACATTACACCAGAGAAGTCACATACAATAGATCAAGATAGACCTCACTGATGCCTTAAATGTAAGGCCCCACATGTGGATTTTGCGCATCTGGCCTGGACTTGCCCCAAGATTAGCAAATTTTGAATGGACGTCTTTCACACACTGGGGGATATGCTAGGATGCGATATAGACCCTGTTCCGGCCATAGCCCTGTTGGGATACATGACTAATATCCCCAAGAAGGTCTGGAAATTCAGGGCCTTGGGGTTACCGCTGGCAAAACGGGAGATTGCGCTTAAATGGGGGCGGAGGGTAGCACCGCAGTGTAAAGACTGGCTGCATAGCTTGGCATTTTGCAACGTCAATTATGATTTGTATGCTACGACACTGCCCAGTACTTCTCGGCCGCGAGACATTTGGGGCCCATTTAAATGCTACACGACTACATCACATCCACAATCTTCTCCACAAGCTAACTCTGGTCTAATGCCTGCTGGTATTGGTTAAAGATGGCCGATCAGGAATGTAAATTTTGCTTTTTGATTCTGCATGTTCTTTTAAATGTTTCCCGTATTACGCCTCTGTGAAGGGGAAAGGACTTATTGTGAGATAATCAGTGGGCATTAGACTGGCGAAACGCAAGATGTCAATTTTGTTATACTGAGCATGTACAGTAAAGTGGGGAAATATGACATGTTCGTCAATAACCAATTGTATTATAACAAGAGATGTTGCAAAAGAGAGTCCATTATGTCTTTTAAGAAGGTGGAGTGGTACCTAATCTCCCCAAAATAACAGTTTGGTAGTGCTCTTCGGTCTGATAACATACCCCTCTAGGCTACGGGCTGAAAACATCGAGAGAATCCGAGGGAAGAGCCCATGTTATACTAGCCTTCCGACAAAGGGGAATGGATAGACGGTCAGCACGTTATGGGTATTGGCGAATGAGGACAAAAGACAAAAAAAAAGAGCTGTTGCAAATATACTATATTGAAGCTAAAAACAGTAATGTATTAATCCAAAAATGGGTAAATAAAGTTACAGAAAAAAAATACAGCAATGCTCCACTTTTGCCCCCGAAGCCTTTTATGGATCTATCAGAATTTCTGACGTACCCTGAGAACCTTGAGCCGTGAAGCCCCGTATTGGAAATACAGAGTATCCACCGCGTCATAACCTATTTTGACGGAGACGCAAGTAAAACTGAGGCTTCGCTGCTTCACTGCAGGGATGCGTCAGTTCTTGTAAATGATGCCCTGCATCGAGTTCTTAAGTTGAGTGGTTGAGTCTCGGGGATTACCCTTACACTGAACGTCTAACGGAGCCCTCAGCTGTCGCTGTGCACGGTCTTTCAATCTAAAGCTCAGGGAGCAGTGAATTTGTAAATTAGATAAGCAGCCTGATTGAGACGGCTCCCTGCAGGCCTGATCCAGGACCTCCCGCCTGGCGCCTGATTCCCCGCAGGCACCGGTCGCTCGTTAGGAATAGAAGTCTCTGGAGCTCTATCAAGAGCAGATATAAACAGGACAGGCTGGGAAGCCTCGCTTCAGCAATAGAGGATCTGATGGTGAGCTGAGCGGCCACCCAGAGTCACTGTGGGCGCTGGAAGTGCGTGGCTTGTGCCCCCCGGCCTGCTCTAGAGTCACCTCAATGCAGCTGGTGCCCCAGGACCACTCACAGTAAGTGCCAGAAGTGCTTGCATCTGTCTATGGCTTCCATGGTTTGACTGCACGGGGGTGAGGGGGGTACACATGACTGCTCTTCCAGCAATAGACCTCTCGAACTTAGATGTTGAGGGGCAGACTTACAAGCCCCTTGCACTGCCAGTGCGTCGCTTTTTATGAAAATAAATATATGGCCCCTTTGCACGCAACACTTTGTGTGAAAGGGGCGTTCCATGGGTGTTGCTGTGGGTTTCCCACTCAACACCCATGGAACAAGACACATTTCCAGATTTTTGAGTAATCGTGAATCTGCAAATGTGTCTGAATGTAGGCGCAACAAGGAGAAATGTATTTATTTCTCCTCGTTTTTTTCTCTTTCTATGCGTGGTGCATCCTGTAGCACGCATAGAAAGAGGAAATCACCTTTGGTCATTGTTTATGTACAGGAAGGTGCCCCTTCCTGCGTGTAAACAATCAGTAAAACAATGACGTTCTGCAAGGTCTATGTGTGCTAATGCAGCACACTTAGAAGTAGGAGACCACCATTTCTGATTGTTTATGTGCCGGAAGGTGCCCCTTCCTAAACAAAAACAATCTCCCACGACGCAGGCATCCTTGCACCATGTGGGCCTGCGTCGGCGCATGGCTGCAGATTGTGCACCAGCCCAAGGGGCAGCACAGAGATGCGACATATTGTTGTAAATATGTCGCAGCCCTGTGGTTTGAAAGTGACTCGGTGCGGCAGAGCCAAATGGCTTGTGGCACTTTCCTAGTAAATCTGCCGATGAGATATTAAGTAAGGAGGAGCTTTCAGGGTTTCGAAACAAAATCAAAAATATTTCAAAGCAAAAGGAGGAAACAATTTAGAAACATGAACTGAAAAATAGAAACATTCTCTGGATTAAATGCAAGATTTTTATACACGTATTTCATCATAGTTGACTTTTGCGACATGCCCCCCCCCCTCGAGCATTAATCAAGGGTAGACTGAATTTTAAAATTCAAACACCTGAAATTTAAATCTCCCTTTTATGGCTGAAGTATAAGATTTGGTCTGTCGTGTTCCACATCCATGTTATTCAGTGCAATGATGCCGGAATCTTGGGGTGCGGTGGGGGGGGGGGTAAATATATGGTGGGGGCCAGTTGCTTAATGACTAAGGGTCACGGAGCCTGTTTTAAAGAGGCCACTTCACCTTAACTAGACACAGCAGAGGGTTACTGATCACTTGCGGATCAATCAATCAGTAGATTTGTAGAGCGCTACTTGTCAACCTTGAGGGTATCCAGGCGCTAATAACAAACAACCTCTCCGATGAGCGACACCAACTAAAAACATAAAAGCAAACAGTGGTGGAAATTAATAACGAGCAGAAAACACAGAATGACAATAAACTGCAGGAACCAGCACATGCTCAGAAGGAGTTATAGCCCGAGAGAGCCTAGAAGGTGCTTGCAACGTAGGAGGCGCTAGTCCGTGGAAGGAAAGGGCACTCGAGGAAAAGTGAGGTGCAGCAAAGCAATCCACGGATGTATTCTGAGGATGTGAGCAGGGAGTTAAGGGTCTTTTCTGCATTTCAGGCCGCTTTCGTCTTGAGGACTTTCTCTGTTCATGTGTGGCATTTATTTTGGGATGGGGGGGAGGGGGCGGTTTAAAGCGATACATGACCAGAGCACTATATGACAATGGCAGGTAGATGGTAAAGCCTTAGAAATTGAATGTTAGTTAGTAGATCTTTTAAGTGACGGACTGCTTTTAGGCATCTCACCATCCGGTCAGGTGGCGAAGGCTGGGTGGGTGGGTGGGGCTAACTCATGATTGTGTCACTATGCGCGTTATTAGAAGCCTTTTGAGTCTGATGGAGTCGGGTTCCATTCTGAGATGCTGTGGGAGGCAGCCCAGCAGGGACTCTCCAGAGGAGCGCAGAGTCAATCCCCAAATGTCTTCCATTGGTTCTGTCCAGTGTAGGGTGACCAACTGACACTGGTGCAAATTCAGGACGGTGAGTGTAAAAATTCAGGATAAAGGGTCAAAATTCAGGACACAAATTCAGGACAGGAGGTCAAAATTCAGGACAAAACTTCAGGACAATAGGTACGTTTTACAGTTACATCAGAGGAGGTCGCGCAATAGTATATAAGTAAGCCCAGCCATATCCAAACATATTCAACCATTTGCAAACCTATCCATCATGTATCCTTCCATCTATCATTTCACTCACCCATCCCTTCATCCATCCTTTCACTCATTTATCCATCCATCCATCAATCCATCCATCCACCATTTCACCCTATCCATCTGTACACTCATCCATCCGCTCTTCTACCCATCCATCCATTCACTCATCCATCCAGCCATTCACCCTTTCACCCTTCCAACCATCCTTTCACTTACTCATCCATCCATCCACCCAGTCACTCATCCTTCCACCCATCCACCCTTTCAGTCATCCAGCCATCCTCCCTTTCTCTCTCTATCGACCCTTTCACTTAGCCATCCTTCCTTCCATCCACCCACCCATCCATCTTATCCACTCATGAATGCATCCATTGACCCTATCACTCATCCATCCTTTCTCTCATCCATTTATCCTTTCACTCCTTCACTCATCTATTCATCCTTTTGTCCATCTACCCTCCCTTTCACTCACTCATCCATCCTTACATCCACCCTTTCACTCATCCGTCCATCCATTCACCCTTGCACTTATCAATTCATCAATCCATCCATCATTTCACTCATCCATCCACCCACTCACTCCCTCATCATCCACCTTTTCAATCATCCATCCTTTCACTCATCAAGCCACCCTTTTATCCATCCAGCTACCCTTCCACCCATACATTCAGCTATTTACCTTTTCTCTCATCCATCCTTCCACTCACTCATCAATCCATCCATCTCATTATCCATCTATTCAATGTTTCATTCATCCATTCACCCTTTCACTAATTCATCCAGCCATCCACCCATCCCTTCACTTACTCACTCGCCCACCTTTTCATATTAATTTTAGAGCCTTTTTGAGAAGAGGCCAATCAAGAATTTCACCATCTCTGCAGGAGCCATTCCAGGACTGAGACAGAAGCCACCCAGGGCGGAGACAGGATCCACCACAGGGGGGACAGGAGCCATCACAGGGGGGACAGGAGCCATCACAAGCGGGGGGGACAGGAGCCACCACATGGGGGACAGGAGCCATCACTGGGGGTGGGGGGCAGGAGCCATCACAGGAGGGGGAACAGGATCAACCAGGGTGGGCACAGGGATGGGCATGCAGTATTCTAGTATCATCTTGGTCTCTTCCAGGGTGGGGTAGGGCTCCTCACCCCCTCCTGGACAAGACAACGAGAAGACAGGCTCTCTTTCCAAAATGTTAGTTTTGCCACCCCCACTGTAATGTACAGTACTTAAAGGAGATACTCCAAGAGAACTGATTTAACTGACTGTCCTCCCTACTTTGTTAATCAGTGTGGGTGCGATTGTGCCATTTCTTTATTTTATTACATTCTAGACTACATGTTTGAAGAACCAAGGTTTGCTTACCATTTAGTGACAGTTATTAAGCTCCGTGAAGAGAACCACGTGCTGCCTCGGGATAATCAGGGCCGGTTCTAGGATGTTTGGGGCCCTGGACAGAAAGGGAATGTGTGAGGCCCCTCTAAATTGCAGAGACATGGCATTCAGGGCTGTTTGCATCTGAATAGAAGCCCCTGCTCCTGAAGCTGCAGCCCCTCCCTCTCAGCCACCTTCAAGCCCCTCTTAACAGCTCATCAACGGCTGAAGGTGTGAGGGTTGCCATCCCGCTGTGCCTCTCCAGTGCTGCTGGGTATCTGAGCTTTGGTACTGCATCGGAGTCTGTTACACCCGACCTCAACAGCATCGGAGTCAAGAAGGGAGGTGGGTGGAAGCTGTGCCGGCTTAGGGTGGTTCGATCGGTGCCCGGTTAAAATTACGGACAAATGGCGTCCGTTAAAGAATCCTTCACGGACAACGGACAGACGGCCGAAATTACGGACTGTCCGTGAAATTTACGGACGGTTGGTCACCCTAGTCCAGTGGGCAGTGAGCTGGCAGGTCTAAGGTTTCTGCATCGGACGTGGAGGAGACACAACTTAGACAAGTAGTCCGGTGATCAGCCTTTCAGAGCTCAGGTCAGATTGGCAAAGCGGGCAGTCAGCCATCAGATGATGGACCGGTGCCAGCGTGCCAACTCTGGGTCGTTTTTTTGGAAGGCCTCTGTTGGCTGCCCACAGTTGCTTTTTTTTTTTTTTTTCTATAGGGCGAACTCGATCGGAAGGTATTGGAGAACATTACATTAGCGCCATTTACATTACACAACGACACGTTCATTACGTTTCGCCTGCACAGCGCTTGCACTGTGCTTGAGAAATCTCTTGTATTTATTATATCTTAACCTGTTTACCGCGGCCAAAAATCCGCCATAGTGCGGTGGCTTTGAAGAATGGGCGGGGCCGCGTCGGCCAACAGACGTGTGCAGCACTACGGACGTAGTGCTCGCGGCGGCCGTTGGCCGATAGAAGCAACGAACGGGTAAAAAGGGGGCACTTGTCAGTTCCCATAGCCAAAATACTGTGTTCTTTCGTTTTTGTGTGGAACTTTTTTTTTGTTAACTTTCCCTGTCTGCGCGCATTTACGCTACTTTTACTAAAGCTGTTCACACTGTTTGAGCCCAATTAACTGTCAAGATAAGATCTCTTTACAACTAAACAGGCAGTCACAAGTGCAGTTACCTTGTAGACAACAGGAGCATGATTGGAATGGTGAAGCAGGTGCAGTGGCACATGCTCTAACATTTGTCATGACCTCCTCAAAACACCTAATATTGCTATATTTTACTACTATACAGGCAGACACAATTGCAGTTATCTTGCAGTTAAAAGGGGCTTGATTTGAATGGTGCTCCAGGTGCAGTAGCACCAAGGCCAACAACTCTAGGGACCCCACTAAACGCAGAATATTGCTAAACTTTACTACTAAACAGGCAGTCACAAGCGTAGTTATCTAGCAGGCACTTGGACCATGATTTCAATGGTGCTGCAGGTGCAGTGGCACTGGGGCCAAAAGTTGTCAGAACTTCTCCAAACACCAACTATTACTATATTTAACTGCTAAATAAGCAGTCCCAAGCGTAGTTATCTCGCAGGCACTAGGGTGATTTCACTGGTGCAGAAGGTGCAGTGACATCGGGCCCAAAGCTTTCGCAACCTTTCTACACACCAAATATTGCAATATTTTGCTACTGAACAGGCAGTCACAAGTGCAGTTACCTTACAGGCAATATGGTCATGATTTGAATGGTGCAGCACATGCAGTGGCACCAGGCCCAAAAGTCCTCTAAAGAGATAATATTGCTATTACATCAGTCAATTCTATTATTTCCCTCTTTCATTTCATTTTACAACATTTTGCTATTACTAGCTCACACTCTACCACTAGTAGCAGCACAATGTATTTCCTTTTTGTACATAAACAAATCATACCACTTAAACAAACTTTCTGTAACGTATATTGTTCAAATACTCAGCAAGCTACAACTTACAACAAAAAAACAGCTCATTATTAACCACACAGGTGGAGCCTAATGCATTTACCAATGCTTGTTTTTGGTCGGCATGGGCAGATTGAGTGATTTGCCCGAAATCACAGGGTGGTGAGCGGATGCTGAGACTCGGACCCGGGTCTTCAGTTTCACAGCTGGCACCTCTGGCTGTAGCTCCGTGTCCCACTGCCTCAAAGAATACAGAAGCCTCGCTGAGAGGACAGGTGTTGCTTTGTTGCTATGTCCAATCTCACCTCGGCCCCCATGGGCTCCTAACACTGAAGCCCCCTTTCCTGCCAGACCTTTGCACTCAGCATGTGTAGCAATCAGGGACAACGCTGGAGATATTAAGTCAACGTAGGTTTATTCAGGTAGCAGGTAGGCAGGCAAACAGGTAGAACAAATGCAGGTATATTGCCACAGCAACCCCACCGGGAGCAGCCTGGTGGCTGCTCAGCCCCTCTCACCACCTGTCACTCCTCATCCAGGCACCCAAGCATTCCACACATGGCCCACACACCACACCTTCCACTCAGAACACTCTCACCACCTGTCACTCCTCATCCAGGCACCCACGCATTCCACACATGGCCCACACACCAAACCTTCCACTCAGAACACTCTCACCACCTGTCACTCCTCATCCAGGCACCCACACATTCCACACACGGCCCACACACCAAACCTTCCACTCAGAACACTCTCACCACCTGTTACTCCTCATCCAGGCGCCCAAGCATTCCACACATGGCCCACACACCAAACCTTCCACTCAGAACACTCTCACCACCTGTCACTCCTCAGCCAGGCACCCACGCATTCCACACACGGCCCACACACCAAACCTTCCACTCAGAACACTCTCACCACCTGTCACTCCTCATCCAGGCAGCCACGCATTCCACACATGGCCCACACACCAAACCTTCCACTCAGAACACTCTCACCACCTGTCACTCCTCATCCAGGCACCCACGCATTCCACACATGGCCCGCACACCAAACCTTCCACTCAGAACACTCTCACCACCTGTCACTCCTCATCCAGGCACCCACGCTTTCCACACATGGCCCACACACCAAACCTTCCACTCAGAACACTCTCACCACCTGTCACTCCTCATCCAGGCACCCACACATTCCACACACGGCCCACACACCAAACCTTCCACTCAGAACACTCTCACCACCTGTCACTCCTCATCCAGGTGCCCAAGCATTCCACACATGGCCCACACACCAAACCTTCCACTCAGAACAAACGCAGGTATATTGCCACAGCAACCCCACCGGGAGCAGCCTGGTGGCTGCTCAGCCCCTCTCACCACCTGTCACTCCTCATCCAGGCACCCAAGCATTCCACACATGGCCCACACACCAAACCTTCCACTCAGAACACTCTCACCACCTGTCAATCCTCATCCAGGCGCCTACGCATTCCACACACGGCCCACACACCAAACCTTCCACTCAGAACACTCTCACCACCTGTCACTCCTCATCCAGGCACCCACGCATTCCACACACGGCCCACACACCAAACCTTCCACTCAGAACACTCTCACCACCTGTCACTCCTCATCCAGGCACCCACGCATTCCACACACGGCCCACACACCAAACCTTCCACTCAGAACACTCTCACCACCTGTCACTCCTCAGCCAGGCACCCACGCATTCCACACACGGCCCACACACCAAACCTTCCACTCAGAACACTCTCACCACCTGTCACTCTTCATCCAGGCACCCACACATTCCACACATGGTCGCACACCAAACCTTCCACTCAGAACACTCTCACCACCTGTCACTCCTCATCCAGGCAGCCACGCATTCCACACACGGCCCACACACACAACCTTCCACTCAGAACACTCTCACCACCTGTCACTCCTCATCCAGGCACCCACGCATTCCACACATGGCCCGCACATCAAACCTTCCACTCAGAACACTCTCACAACCTGTCACTCCTCATCCAGGCACCCACGCATTACACACACGACCCACACACCAAACCTTCCACTCAGAACACTCTCACCACCTGTCACTCCTCATCCAGGCACCCACGCATTCCACACATGGCCCACACACCAAACCTTCCACTCAGAACACTCTCACCACCTGTCACTCCTCATCCAGGCACCCACGCATTCCACACACGGCCCACACACCAAACCTTCCACTCAGAACACTCTCACCACCTGTCACTCTTCATCCAGGCACCCACACATTCCACACATGGCCGCACACCAAACCTTCCACTCAGAACACTCTCACCACCTGTCACTCCTCATCCAGGCAGCCACGCATTCCACACACGGCCCACACACCAAACCTTCCACTCAGAACACTCTCACCACCTGTCACTCTTCATCCAGGCACCCACACATTCCACACATGGTCGCACACCAAACCTTCCACTCAGAACACTCTCACCACCTGTCACTCCTCATCCAGGCAGCCACGCATTCCACACACGGCCCACACACCAAACCTTCCACTCAGAACACTCTCACCACCTGTCACTCCTCATCCAGGCACCCACGCATTCCACACATGGCCCGCACATCAAACCTTCCACTCAGAACACTCTCACAACCTGTCACTCCTCATCCAGGCACCCACGCATTACACACACGACCCACACACCAAACCTTCCACTCAGAACACTCTCACCACCTGTCACTCCTCATCCAGGCACCCACGCATTCCACACATGGCCCACACACCAAACCTTCCACTCAGAACACTCTCACCACCTGTCACTCCTCATCCAGGCACCCACGCATTCCACACACGGCCCACACACCAAACCTTCCACTCAGAACACTCTCACCACCTGTCACTCTTCATCCAGGCACCCACACATTCCACACATGGCCGCACACCAAACCTTCCACTCAGAACACTCTCACCACCTGTCACTCCTCATCCAGGCAGCCACGCATTCCACACACGGCCCACACACCAAACCTTCCACTCAGAACACTCTCACCACCTTTCACTCCTCATCCAGGCACCCACGCATTCCACACACGGCCCACACACCAAACCTTCCACTCAGAACATTCTCACCACCTGTCACTCCTCATACAGGCACCCACGCATTCCACACATGGCCCGCACACCAAACCTTCCACTCAGAACACTCTCATAACCTGTCACTCCTCATCCAGGCACCCACGCATTCCACACATGGCCCGCACACCAAACCTTCCACTCAGAACACTCTCATAACCTGTCACTCCTCATCCAGGCACCCATGCATTCCACACATGGCCCACACTCCAAACCTTCCACTCAAAACACTCTCACCAACTGTCACTCCTCATCCAGGCACCCACGCATTCCAAACACGGCCCACGCACCAAACCTTCCACTCAGAACACTCTCACCACCTGTCACTCCTCAGCCAGGCACCCACGCATTCCACACACGGCCCACACACCAAACCTTCCACTCAGAACACTCTCACCACCTGTCACTCCTCATCCAGGCACCCACGTATTCCACACATGGCCCGAACACCAAACCTTCCACTCAGAACACTCTCACAACCTGTCACTCCTCATCCAGGCACCCACGCATTCCACGCACGACCCGCAAACAAACCTTCCACTCAGAACACTCTCACCACCTGTCACTCCTCATCCAGGCACCCACGCATTCCACACACGGCCCGCACACCAAACCTTCCACTCAGAACACTCTCACCACCTGTCACTCCTCAGCCAGGCATCCACGCATTCCACACACGGCCCGCACACCAAACCTTCCACTCAGAACACTCTCACCACCTGTCACTCCTCATCCAGGTACCCACGCATTCCACACATGGCCCGCACACCAAACCTTCCACTCAGAACACTCTCACCACCTGTCACTCCTCATCCAGGCACCCACGCATTCCACACATGGCCCGCACATCAAACCTTCCACTCAGAACACTCTCACAACCTGTCACTCCTCATCCAGGCACCCACGCATTACACACACGACCCACACACCAAACCTTCCACTCAGAACACTCTCACCACCTGTCACTCCTCATCCAGGCACCCACGCATTCCACACATGGCCCACACACCAAACCTTCCACTCAGAACACTCTCACCACCTGTCACTCCTCATCCAGGCACCCACGCATTCCACACACGGCCCACACACCAAACCTTCCACTCAGAACACTCTCACCACCTGTCACTCCTCATCCAGGCACCCACGCATTCCACACATGGCCCGCACACCAAACCTTCCACTCAGAACACTCTCATAACCTGTCACTCCTCATCCAGGCACCCATGCATTCCACACATGGCCCACACTCCAAACCTTCCACTCAAAACACTATCACCACCTGTCACTCCTCATCCAGGCACCCACGCATTCCAAACACGGCCCACGCACCAAACCTTCCACTCAGAACACTCTCACCACCTGTCACTCCTCATCCAGGCACCCATGCATTCTACACATGGCCCGAACACCAAACCTTCCTCTCAGAACACTCTCACCACCTGTCACTCCTCATCCAGGCACCCACGCATTCCACACACGGCCCGCACACCAAACCTTCCACTCAGAACACTCTCACCACCTGTCACTCCTCATCCAGGCACCCACGCATTCCACACACGGCCCGCACACCAAACCTTCCACTCAGAACACTCTCACCACCTATCACTCCTCATCCAGGCACCCACGCATTCCACACACGGCCCGCACACCAAACCTTCCACTCAGAACACTCTCACCACCTGTCACTCCTCATCCAGGCACCCACGCATTCCACACATGGCCCGCACACCAAACCTTCCACTCAGAACACTCTCACCACCTGTCACTCCTCATCCAGGCACCCACGCATTCCACACATGGCCCGCACATCAAACCTTCCACTCAGAACACTCTCACAACCTGTCACTCCTCATCCAGGCACCCACGCATTACACACACGACCCACACACCAAACCTTCCACTCAGAACACTCTCACCACCTGTCACTCCTCATCCAGGCACCCACGCATTCCACACATGGCCCACACACCAAACCTTCCACTCAGAACACTCTCACCACCTGTCACTCCTCATCCAGGCACCCACGCATTCCACACACGGCCCACACACCAAACCTTCCTCTCAGAACACTCTCACCACCTGTCACTCCTCATCCAGGCACCCACGCATTCCACACACGGCCCGCACACCAAACCTTCCACTCAGAACACTCTCAGCACCTGTCACTCCTCAGCCAGGCACCCACGCATTCCACACACGGCCCGCACACCAAACCTTCTACTCAGAACACTCTCACCACCTGTCACTCCTCATCCAGGCACCCACGCATTCCACACATGGCCCGCACACCAAACCTTCCACTCAGAACACTCTCACCACCTGTCACTCCTCATCCAGGCACCCACGCATTCCACACACGGCCCGCACACCAAACCTTCCACTCAGAACACTCTCACCACCTGTCACTCCTCAGCCAGGCACCCACGCATTCCACACACGGCCCGCACACCAAACCTTCCACTCAGAACACTCTCACCACCTGTCACTCCTCATCCAGGCACCCATGCATTCCACACATGGCCCGCACACCAAACCTTCCACTCAGAACACTCTCACCACCTGTCACTCCTCATCCAGGCACCCACGCATTCCACACATGGCCCACACACCAAACCTTCCACTCAGAACACTCTCACCACCTGTCACTCCTCATCCAGGCGCCCAAGCATTCCACACATGGACCACACACCAAACCTTCCACTCAGAACACTCTCACCACCTGTCACTCCTCATCCAGGCGCCCATGCATTCCACACACGGCCCACACACCAAACCTTCCACTCAGAACACTCTCACCACCTGTCACTCCTCATCCAGGCACCCACGCATTCCACACACGGCCCACACACCAAACCTTCCACTCAGAACACTCTCACCACCTGTCACTCCTCATCCAGGCACCCACACATTCCACACACGGCCCACACACCAAACCTTCCACTCAGAACACTCTCACCACCTGTCACTCCTCAGCTAGGCACCCACACATTCCACACACGGCCCACACACCAAACCTTCCACTCAGAACACTCTCACCACCTGTCACTCCTCATCCAGGCACCCACACATTCCACACATGTCCCGCACACCAAACCTTCCACTCAGAACACTCTCACCACCTGTCACTCCTCATCCAGGCACCCACGCATTCCACACACGGCCCACACACCAAACCTTCCACTCAGAACACTCTCACCACCTGTCACTCCTCATCCAGGCACCCACACATTCCACACACGGCCCACACACCAAACCTTCCACTCAGAACATTCTCACCACCTGTCACTCCTCATCCAGGCACCCACGCATTCCACACATGGCCCGCACACCAAACCTTCCACTCAGAACACTCTCATAACCTGTCACTCCTCATCCAGGCACCCATGCATTCCACACATGGTCCACACTCCAAACCTTCCACTCAGAACACTCTCACCACCTGTCACTCCTTATCCAGGCACCCACGCATTCCACACACGGCCCACGCACCAAACCTTCCACTCAGAACACTCTCACCACCTGTCACTCCTCAGCCAGGCACCCACGCATTCCACACATGGCCCACACACCAAACCTTCCACTCAGAACACTCTCACCACCTGTCACTCCTCATCCAGGCACCCATGCATTCCACACATGGCCCACACACCAAACCTTCCACTCAGAACACTCTCACCACCTGTCACTCCTCATCCAGGCACCCACGCATTCCACACACGGCCCGCACACCAAACCTTCCACTCAGAACACTCTCACCACCTGTCACTCCTCATACAGGCACCCACGCATTCCACACACGGCCCGCACACCAAACCTTCCACTCAGAACACTCTCACCACCTGTCACTCCTCAGCCAGGCACCCACGCATTCCACACACGGCCCGCACACCAAACCTTCCACTCAGAACACTCTCACCACCTGTCACTCCTCATCCAGGCACCCATGCATTCCACACATGGCCCACACACCAAACCTATCACTCAGAACACTCTCACCACCTGTCACTCCTCATCCAGGCACCCACGCATTCCACACACGGCCCGCACACCAAACCTTCCACTCAGAACACTCTCACCACCTGTCACTCCTCAGCCAGGCACCCACGCATTCCACACACAGCCCGAACACCAAACCTTCACTCAGAACACTCTCACCACCTGTCACTCCTCATCCAGGCACCCACACATTCCACACACGGCCCACACACCAAACCTTCCACTCAGAACACTCTCACCACCTGTCACTACTCATCCAGGCACCCACACATTCCACACATGGCCCACACACCAAACCTTCCACTCAGAACACTCTCACCACCTGTCACTCCTCATCCAGGCACCCACGCATTCCACACACGACCCGCACACCAAACCTTCCACTCAGAACACTCACCCAGGGTGAGCAGCCAGGGACAGGGAAACATGGGGGAGGCAATCCATAACATCACGATACTACATACCTCTTCCTAACGAACAGAAGAATGATGTAACGTAAACAAAGCATAAAAGATAAAAACAGCATTTAACTATAAACACATAATTTCAGCAACAGTAAATAGGGAAAAACAACATCGCAAGGGGAATATAACTAATCAACATGGGTTTAGAAACGTATGGCGTTTTTATCAATCTGTCTTTATCAGGAGATTGCTAAAAATGGTTCTTTGGCTGGTAATGAAGTATTATTAGACCCATCATACCTCAAGCAATACATTCTATTTTAAATCATGGCCTAGTTTCTCCAGACCAAGAGCTCTTACTACATAATGCCAACCAATGTGGAAGACATATTGCTCCTACACCTGGTAACACTGATTGTCTTATGTAACATTTAATACATATTGCACTGCATACTTGCATGATTTATTCTCAGTGTGCACTCTGTGATTGTGATGCAAATCCCTCTGACACACTACACAGAGATAAATAGGTCTATTAGACTATTTAAATTAAAATAAATGCACGTCTCTTCCATACAGGAGTTGAACAAACTCAAAAACCATTCTCCAAGTCATAGCTCCTCGTGAGCATGTGTGAAGTGAGAGCAGAGGGACTCTGTTTCCCTTCATTGCATTGGCAGGCAAGTGTTAGGCCCCAGACGGCTCTCAACCAGGATGAAACTCCAACAAAAAGAGAGCTGATGTCCCTTAGGTGAGGCCTTTGTGTTGGGACCTCTTACAATCAATCAATCAATCAATCAATCAGGGTTTTATAAAGCGCACTACTCACCCGTGAGGGTCTCAAGGCACTAGGGGGTGACGGGGAGGGGGGGGAGTAGCTCCAGATTAGTTGAAGAGCCAGGTCTTGAGGTCCTTCCTCTTAGACATGACAATATGAATCCTTAGCCGCTGCTGCCCCCAAGGAAAGCAGACAACATGTAGGCACTGCTGAATGTGTGCTGGTGTCAGCGAATAGTACATTCAGCACATTTCTCTTCCAATAGCAGCTGCCGGACCCGTGACCCAGCGGAAGCCCCCCTCAGTCTCTGCATTGCACCCTCCCCAGTGGTGCTCATTGCATCAACACCGGTGCCATGCAGGGACCAGGAGGCGGCACACAGATCCCTGCAGGGGTTCATTCTCCACTGCACCTCCAGACCATGCCTCTCATCATGGGACTCTGCTCGGGCTGTGATGAGGCTTCTCTGCGCTTTAAGGGGGGGTAGGGAGCTGATGCGGGTCCAACCAAGACAGAGCCTACGCCTGTCTGCCACTCGCCCCTTGTTGCCTGGAGGCGGACTTACCTGGCCCACCCATTGCCTCAGTGATCTACTGGAGTCCAGGCCTGCCTCCCACCCAGTGCCTTGACTCCTCACAGGGGGGGGGTGCTTTCCTCACACTGCCAGCTCACAATTTGTAGCTGAACTGGGACTTGCCAAAGCCATTTTTGGAAACCTTACCAAGCATTTCCTGTCCTGCCCAGCCTGCTGCGGTGCCACCTTTCCCAGCCAGGTAGGACCAGGGGCAGGAAAGACAGCTGTTGACCTTTTCTCAAGCATGGCCAGTGCGTCCTCATTTTGCGGTGTGTGAGTGAAGCAGCCAGGAGTCACCTCAGGCCTCCAGGCGTGAAGCAGAGGCATCAGGCATTCTTTCTTCACAAGGCCTGCCCCTCCCTGTGGTGCCTGCTGCCAGGTGCCCTGTCTCCAAGCCAGCCCCACCAGCTTCCTCTGTTCTTGTTTTCCCTGGATCGTGATGTTACCATTTCCACCAACAAACAGCCCCTTCCTGCTCCAGGGCATTCATAAAAAGCTAGGACTGTTGCCACCACCAGGCTGCTCTGGTTTCTGCCTAAAAGTAAAACATTATTCTACCTTGGGAAGGCTTGAAAGATGTTTCATTTTTGGTGAGCACTCTGGAAATGGGGCATAACATTTTATGGGGAGCAATTCGGGGTGTTTGCATTTCTGTGCTAGAGTTAATCTATCTGTGAAGCGAAACAAATGTTTACCATATTTAGAAGAGAATGTCCCACAGGCAAGAGTTTAGAAATTATTTATTTTAATGGATGATTTGTAAACTCTTGTATTCAGCATGTAGTATGCAACGATCTCCAAATAATTTCTCCTACTCCCAATTTGAAATCAGTTTTAGTCAATATTAGAGGTGTTTAAATATGCAGCAGCTGCCGGGGGTTTTTGAAAGTGGGGGGCTGTAATACTTGCTCTGAATCCCAGATAGAGATCTAACTTCTAGGAAGGGAGGGATGGGGGGCTTCTCCCCTCAAACATTCCTATAAAAAGAAATGACGTAAAAAATGTATTTTGAAGCATAATTTTCACAATAATATGCTCAAAAGCCAGGCTTTGAAAGGACACATGCTGAAGTACTTTAATGGTGTGTCAAGTCAATGAAGGGGACACGCCCCAGAAGTTGACCCCATTTAATTGAAAATATGCAGAGTGCTTCAATGCATCTGTAATTCCCTCCAAAGTGCTAGGGCCAGAATTGTGGTATGGATGGCTCCCATATGTCACAGGCACCCTGTTAATACCAAGAATTACATAAAATATGCCAGTGCCAGAAGTTTGCAGTTGACTCACCATATACGATTGGTGACCCATGTGTCCAAATTACCGCTAGTCTGTTAAGGCCAGTATCTTGTCATGGTGGCCTCCTTCCCCCCCACCCATACACGCCCTCCCTAATGCCAACAATGGCCCTCAGTGTTCCTGCACCAGTGTTTGGCCCATGTGTCCTATAGACTAAGAATTG
Organism: Triturus cristatus; assembly: GCF_964204655.1. Taxonomy (NCBI): domain Eukaryota; kingdom Metazoa; phylum Chordata; class Amphibia; order Caudata; family Salamandridae; genus Triturus; species Triturus cristatus. Next base: position 850,359,829 of record NC_140595.1, on the reverse strand, counting down.
CATTTTATCTGCAAGCAGTTTTTTCGAGAACCCCATAGGGCAGGAATTACCTTGCTCACCCTTATTTATTCTCACTCACTCACTCCAGCTCTCACTCAGTATAACTCACTCTCTAACTTAGTCTCACTTATTCTGACTCACTCAACCTCACTTAGTTACACTGTCCTTCATGCACACACGAAACATTTTTTTGTGATTGTAGGATCTTTTCCAGAGATCTCCACATGACCTCCTTTTCCCCTTGTCTCATTTCTGATTCCTGTGATAATCAGGGTCTAGGGCACCGTTGGTTGGGAATGGGATTCCCACTACCTTGTGCAAGGCGTTAGGACTGAAAGTGAGTCTTCAGTGTTTGCAGCTGCAGTGTTTTCAGTCTTGCCAATGTTACCGACCCTACAAGCTTTACAAAAACTTAGGGCCTGATGAGGATGGCGGGTGGACGCACCCTAATGGAGATGGTGACCGCCCGACATAGTGTTGGGGATCCCACATGCCCAAATACAATGTGACCGCCACTGTGGTGGTCGCATTGTGCATTTTTCCATCGCGGAGGGGCCTGCTGGCTGCAGCACCCACCGCAATGGAAAAAGGCAGGTTTTGCATTTCCCTGCACTACGGAGCAGGCACCATGCGGTGCCTGTCACATGGTGCAGGGAAATGTAGGGGGGCACCATAGGTGCCTCCCAAGTGCAAAACGAAAGTGCACCTGCCTGCAACGGGCACCCAAAGTCGATCCCCGCTAGCCTTTCCATGGCGGGGATCCAGCATCCAAATCTGGCGGACGTTGCCTGCTAGGCCCCGCCACCATTCTGTGGAAGTGGGCAGGTCCTCTGTTGGACCCGTGGCGGATGGGCTTTCCATACACCAGGCACACCACCCGCCATCCTGATGTGGTAGGTGGAAAAAGGCCTTATGATGGTGGTGAACCCGCCACCGGCATCTTGCCAGTGGCGGTTTACCGCCATCGTAATCAGGCCCATAATGTCCAATCCATTTCTCCCAAAACAAGCCCCCTGATACTAACCAAGCAATGTTTTGTGAAAGGTCACTCTTCTCCAATGTGGGCCACTTTGTTTGAGTTGCCTGGGCCTATTTTGAGTCCCAATCCAACCTTGAAGCATAGGGATTTGAAGTAAATCCTTCCTTCACTGGGAGCCGGTGGAGGGACTGTAGTGAGGGTGAAATGTGATCACAACTATGCAGGCCAAAGAGGAGATGGCAGCATGGTTCTGGACCCGTTCGAGCTTAGCCATAGACTTCTTACGGAGACTGGTGTAGAGGCTGCTACAATAGTCCCCTAAGTAGATCTCCACTGCAAGTAAAATGGCAGTTTTCTGCATTAGTGTAGAATGAAGAAAAGACACCTAGGAGTAGGAGAAGATGGTGAAAGCCAAGCAGCCCTGCTATCAGCAGTTATCTGAGGAATGACCAAGAGGCTGCTGTCACACACGGTAAAGCTGTTTCCACTGGTTGACGGCGGGTACCCAACGAATCAGGCCAGGGAAAGGGCGATAGGCTGAAGAGACAGGTTCCAATAGCTGACTATCAGTTTTCCACTATTCACGCACAGCTGTTTTCTCTGTATCCCTCAGTGAAGCTGAAACAGGCACTTTAAGAATTTCCAAGAGTTTCCAGAACTGTCATCAAGCCTTATGTGAACTTTGGCATCATCAGCGTACATCCTAGGGTGAAGGAGTAAAGTGGTCTGTTGAGAGGGATCATGTTGATATTGAACAGCCTGAGTGATAGAGCTGAGCCTTGTGTGACCCCACAGGTGATTGTTGAAGATCTGAAGAATAAAGGTTACACTTCGAACGGTTGAGTGTGTGTATAAGTTAAGAGTAAAATCAGGTTAGCGCTGTTCCATGGATACTGGCGGAGAGTTTGAAGCCATCAAAGAGTAACTGGTGATGATCAGTAGCACTGAACACCACAGATAGGTCTAGAAGGATTAAGGCACTTGGTACACCTCGGTCTACCAAATTGAGTAGTTCTTCCCTAGTGTTTAGAAGTGTGGATTCCATTCCTGCCCAAGTCTGAAGTCTGAGTAAAAGTCACTGAAGCCGTGGGAGTTGGTGTGAGACCATTCTCTCAAGGGCCTTGATGACTATTGATAGTCGGATAGACTTTGGGCCTGATGAAGGTTTCTTCAGGATGGGTGTAGCAGGAATGCTCAGTGGAGTGGAGAGGGAGGCATTGATTAGTATGATGAGCAGGAGGTATCCTGGAAGCCCAAATGATGACCTTGGCTTTGCAGATGTCCCAGAGTGGAGAGGACTTCTTGAAGGATTTAAGGCTTTACAGACTTCGGGGCATATGTACAAGCTGGCGATAAAAAATTATTGTCGCTTTTGCGGCAGTTTTCGGCCGGAAAGCGGCGATAATTTTGTCGCCTAATTAGCAAAGCCACGCTAACGCGTGAAACCTTGCTTTAGCGTGGGGATTCCTAACGCCCAGCTTTGCATCTCTAATGAGATGCAAAGTGGGCGTTCCTGACCTAACATGACAGGAGAAATGTCGCTAAGCAACATTTCTCCTATCATCAAGCCCCACGCTATGAAGCATAGCAGCAGGAAATGTAGCGATAACCCCTGTTATCTCTACTTTCCTTACGCCTGCTTCAGGACTAACTTAGCCATGATATCCTATGGAAGGTGGATATCATGGCTAAGTTCGTGAGTCCCTATCAGCAAGCTAATGCCACACTACGTGAGATTATCGCTGGGTTTCCAGCGATAATCTCACGTTAGGCAGTTAGCGTGAGGATTTTTATCGCTGAGGAGATAAGCGTTGCTAATAGCACGCTATCTCAGTGATAAAAATACACGTTACCCAGCGATAATTATCCTCACGCTAAGAGCGCTGAGCGATAATTATCGCCGGGTGTTGCTGATATGCCCCTTCATCCTCTGAGTAGGTGTGAACTCCATGAGAGTGATGGGGAGATGAGGTGGAGAAACTCATGTTTCAGGGAGGAGCAGATGCTTCCCCAAAAAGTATTGGTTGTGTTAACGAAGAAGGACAGACGATTATTTCAGAACCTTTTAAATGCTTGAGAGAGTTGACTTTGGTACGGAGACACCAGTTCCCATTAGATGCAGAAAAGTTCTTAAGTGGAGTTGTCAGTCTCTGTGATGCAAGCTAGCAAGAGCTCCAAGAACAAGTGGATGTATACCTGTTGGAAGGCGGACCCCGAGGAGTCGGTGAGACCACCAAGGGGGGGGCCCTCGCACTGCACGAAGTAGCCGAGCGCTGCCGAGAAGTCTCCTGAGAGATCCTTCTCCTATCACGTACTAGCACAGTAACACCACCACACCGGACTCAAGGAGGTTGTCTCAAGACAAGCAATTCTTTATCATCAATAAAAGGTTACGAGTTCAATATTTACACGAAGGGATCGAGGGATCCACCAAAAGTCTCAATGTCTCTTTAGAAGGGTAGGGGTAGCGGGACAGTCTTTGGCAGGAATGTGGTACGAGGGTACCTGGGGCCCAGTTCGTATCCTCAAGCTGGAGGACCTCCGATCTCGGAGGGGTCGAGCCGCGACGGCGTCAGCAGGGCTCTGGCGTACAGTTCGTGGAGAGCCGCGATTCAATCAGCAGGGCTCTCCAGATGGTTTCTGCTCAGCTCGAGCCGCGACGTCGTCAGCAGGGCTCCGAGGAAGGTCTCAGCGAGGTGGGGCCGCGACGGCATCTGCAGGGCTCCGATGTTCCAGGTGGTTCAGGAAAGGTTCACAAGAGGGAGCCGCGACGCAGTCAGCAGGGCTCGTGATGGTTCCGACAAGAGTTCTTCTCCGTAGGGTCAGCCGCGATTCGATCAGCAGGGCTCTCGACTCCGGGATACAACTGCCGAGCTGTGGCGGGGTCGCCCCAGATATAGGTCTGGAGCCCTTTGATGTCCGGACCCTTGCGCCCGAGGGGGCGGAGTGGCCGGGTGGAGGTGGCCAGACGCCCAGCAGGAGAGGCGCCAGGCCCATGGGAGTTTGCAGGGCGATCACACCTCGAGAGGGGAGGACAGTTGGGGGTCCCAACGAGACCGTCCTCCGCCGGGGGCGATGAATGGTTCCTGCGGCACCCCCTGGCCAGTCCGTGGTGCCTCGATGTCGGGGCTTCGCTGGGGTCGAGGCCGGGTTGAGCGGGGTCGCGCCGGCTGGTGTACGGGGTGACGTAGATGCCAACAAGATGGCGGAGCCATGAGGAGCATGCGACCACGTGCAGTTCCAGGTGAAGGGCCTTGGAGCAGTTCAGACGGGTGGCCCGTGAAGGCCGGGGCGGGGAACGGCCACAGTCCAGGGGGGTTAAGGACCACGCCACGAGGCCGGGTCCAACAGGCGTCCCCCCCAGCCGAAGGCATGGAGAGTCACCCATCTCCTTGGGGATTCTCCTCGTCAAGGCGGAAGAAGCGGGACAGGCCGTCGGCGTTGGCGTGGTCATTGCCGGGCCGGTGTTCGACGTCAAAGTCCATCCCTTGTAGCGAGATGGACCATCGCAGCAGTTTGGGGTTCTCGCCCCGCATTCGCATTAACCATTGCAAGGGCCGGTGGTCGGTCTGGACCCGGAAGTGGGCGCCAAAGAGGTAGGGCCGGAGCTTCTTGAGGGCCCACACCACAGCGAAGGCCTCGCGCTCAATAGTGCTCCAGCGTTGCTCCCGGGGCAGTAGTCGCCGGCTGATGAAGGACACTGGTCGGTCGAGCCCCTTTTCGTCAGTTTGGGAGAGAACGGCCCCGATCCCATACTCGGAGGCGTCCGTCTGTACCACGAACTCCTTCTGGTAGTCCGGGGCCTGCAGCACCGGAGCAGTACACATGGCTGTTTTGAGGGTGTCGAAGGCTGTTTGGCAGCGGGGTGTCCAGTGTACCTTCTTGGGCTGCTTTTTGGACGTTAACTCTGTGAGGGGGCCGACAATGCTCCCATAGTCCCGGATAAACCGTCGGTAGTATCCGGTGAGGCCCAGGAAGGCCCGGACAGCGGTCTGGGTAGTGGGGGGTTCCCAGGTCTGGATGGCATCTATCTTTGCTTGGAGGGGGGCCACCTGCCCGCTCCCCACTTGATGGCCCAGGTAGGTCACGGATCCGTGGCCGATTTGGCATTTGCTGGCCTTGATTGTGAGCCCGGCCCGCTGGAGGGCGGCCAGGACGGCCTTTAGGTGGAGGAGGTGCTCGGCCCAGTGGTTGCTGTACACGGCAATGTCATCTAAGTAGGCCGCGCTGAAGGCCTCAAGCCCGGCCAAACCTTTGTTCACCAGTCGCTGGAAGGTGGCCGGGGCGTTCTTCATTCCGAAGGGCATCACCCGAAAGTGGTAATGCCCATCCGGAGTCGAAAAGGCGGATCTTTCTTGGGCGCCGGGGGTAAGCTGGATTTGCCAGTACCCGGCGGTGAGGTCCAGCGTGCTCAGGTAGCGAGCGGCCCCTAGGCGGTCGACGAGTTCGTCGGCCCGGGGTATTGGGTGTGCGTCCGTCTTGGTTACTACATTCAGCGCTCGGTAGTCCACGCAGAATCGCAACTCCGGGGGGTGGCCGGGAGCTGCGGCCTTGGGCACCAGGACGACAGGGCTGGCCCACGGGCTGTCGGAAGGCTCGATGACCCCCAGGGCCAGCATCTTCGCTACTTCGGCCTGGATGCAGGCCCGCACTCGGTCAGGCACCCGGTAGGCTCTGTGTCGTATGGGGGGGTTCTCCCCGGTGTCGACGTCGTGGACGCACCAGTGGGTCACCCCCGGGGTGAGAGAGAAGAGGGCTGCGTAGTCCCGCAGTAATCGCTGGCAGTCGTTGCGCTGTTCCGGGGTCAGGGACGAGGCGAGTTGGACCCCTTCGATCGATCCATCGTGAATGTCGGATTGCAAGAGGTCGGGCAGGGGCTCGGAGTCGTCCTCGCCCCCCTCGTCGGTCGCCAGCAGCAGGCTCAGTTCGGTCCGGGCGAAGTGGGGTTTTAGCCTGTTAGCATGTAGGACCCGGAGGGGGTTCCGGGGGGACTCCAGATCGACCAAGTAGGTGACGGGACTTTTCTTCTCCACCACCTTGAAGGGCCCGGTCCACTTGTCCTGGAGGGCGCCGGGTTCGACCGGGGCCATGACCCATACTTTCTGACCTGGCTTGAATTCTACAGTAGAAGTGTTGCGATCGTACCACCGCTTCATGTCCTCCTGGCTGGCCTCGAGGTTGGCTTCGGCGAGGGCTCGGAACTTGCGGGTCTGGTTTCGGAGGGTCAGGAGGTATCGGTAGACGTCAGGAGGGGCGCCTCGGGGCTTCATCTCCCAGCCCTCCTTGACCAGACTGAGCGGTCCGCGGACCGGGTGTCCATACAATAGTTCAAACGGGCTGAACCCCAGGGACTTCTGCGGGACCTCCCGATAGGCGAACAGGAGGCAGGGCAGCAGGACATCCCATTTCCTCCTGAGTGGTTCTTCCAGGCCCTGGATCATCCCTTTCAATGTTCGGTTGAATCGCTCAACCAGTCCGTTCCCCTGAGGGTGATATGGGGTCGTGAACTTGTATGTGACCCCGCACTGTTGCCACAGGGACCGCATGTACCTGGAGATAAAGTTCGTGCCGCGGTCGCTCACCACTTCGCTGGGGAATCCCACTCGGGAGAAGATCCCCATCAAGGCCCGGCCTACCACAGGGGCCGTTATGGTTCTGAGCGGGACCGCCTCCGGGTACCTGGTGGCGTGGTCCACGAGGACCAGGATGAAGCGGTGGCCCAGGGCGGTTTGGGTGTCCAGGGGTCCCACAATGTCGATTCCGACCCGTTCAAACGGGGTGCTGACGGCGGGAAAGGGCTGGAGGGGGGCCTTGACCCGACCCCCCGTCTTTCCGCTGGCTTGGCAGGTCTGGCAGGACCGGCAGTGGTTGTCCACATCTCTCCGCATCCGGGGCCAGTAGAAGTGGGTCACCAGACGACTGTACGTTTTGTCTTGCCCCAAGTGTCCGGCGAGGGGCACATCATGGGCCAGGTTGAGAAGAAACTCCCGGAAGTGGAGGGGGACCACCAACACGCGGCTGGCCCCGAGTTCTGCTACTTTCTGTTCGCTGTACAACAGGCCCTCGGCCCAGTAGATCCAGTGGGTGCCGGTCTGGTCACCGTTGGCTTGCGCGGTCGCCTGCTGCCGGACCCCTTCGAGAGAGGGACAGGACTGTTGCTCTTGCTGGAACTGCTCTCGGGTGGGGCCCCCTTCGTGTTGCCATTGCGTCAGCCCTGGTAGGGCGCTCGGAGAAGTCATCTCTTCGGGGGAGGATTCGCTGGACCCAGGGTCGGTGTCCGCCTCCTCCTCGCTGCTGGCGGGAGGGGGTGTGAGCCCCTCGGGTCGGGCGGTCCCGGAGGTCGAGGATGAGCGGGGGGCCTGGGCGGTCATGGACCGGGTGATGGCGCAGGCCCAATCAGCCAGTCCCAACATTCGGAGGTGCTCTCGTCGTTCTACTTGAGCCCAGGGGGAACTCTCCAAGTCGTTCCCCAGGAGGCAGTCGACCGGGGCGTCGTCGCGCACTGTCACCTTCAGCAGGCCCGTCACCCCTCCCCACTCGAAGGGGACCAGGGCCATCTGGCATAGGCTTTCACTGTTGTCGGCCGTCCGGACAGGGCACAGCACATTCGGTAGAATCTGTTCAGGGGTCACCAGGTGGCAGCGGACAGCGGTGATACTGGCGCCGGTGTCGCGAAGGGCTTCGGCCCGTTGTCCGTTGACCGTGACCTGCTGCCGGTACTTCTGGGTGTTGGTTGGGATGGGGGTGCAGGGTACCATCTCCCGGCTACCCAGGCAGACCAGGGACATGGCTGCCGGCTCCCACTCAGTGTTTTCTTGGTCGAGGGCCTCTTCTTCCTCTTCTCCTCCCCCCAAGGCGGCGGCTGTCAGCTGCCGGGGCGGGGGCCCGCCGGCCCCGTTTCTTCGGTTCAGAGGGCAGGCCGGGTCGCTGGCAAAGTGTCCGGTTTGTTGGCAGCCATAGCAGGTCACTGGTGGCCGTGGTCCGGGTCGGGCCGGGCCCACCCTTCGTGCTAGGCTCGGGGAGAGATGTGGCTGCGGTGGCCCTCGAGGGGGGCCCCTGGGGGCCCCAGCGGGAGGGTCTCGGTTCCTGTTCGGCCCTCCCCCCCCACCGCGCTGGCGTGGGGGTCCGTTGGGGTTCCTCTGGTACTCCCCCATTGAGCTCCGGGGGACCCGGGAGTTGACCCATCGATCGGCCTCGACGGCCAGTTTCCGCGGGTCGGTCATTTTGCTGTCGAGGAGGTGCTGTCTCAGCTCCACGAAGCAATTGTTGGAAAGATGTTCCCACACGATGAGGTCGACCAGCTGCCCGTAGGTGGTTACTTTGCTGCCTTTGATCCACCCTTCTAGGGCCCGACTAAAAAAGTCCACATATTCCACCCATGTGGTACCCGGGATTTTCTTGCAGTCTCGGAACCGCTGGCGGTACATCTCCGCTGTTAGCCCGTAGCGGGTGAGCAGGGCCTCCTTCATGTGGTCGTAGGAGGTCATCACCTCCTCCGGTAGCTGGAGCAGCGTGTCCCGCCCTTCACTCAGGAATCGCCCCCACAGGCCTGCGCCCCAGTCTTTTCGGGGCACTCGATGGGAGGTCATGGTCACCTCATAGGCCTTGAACCATTGTTGGATATCGTCATTCTTGTAATACTCCTTGACGACCTCCTTCGGGATATGTACTTTGGCCTCGGCAGGCGGTAGAGTGTCTCTCGTACTGGGGGTGTTGGTCCCTCCGTTCTTGGCCTTGATCTCGAGCTCCTTGAGGCTGCGCTCGTGCTCAAGGGTGAGCTTCTTTTCCTCCAACTCCCGGTGTCGTCTCTTCTCCTCTATCTCTTCTTGAAGGCGTAGCTGCTCGAGGGCCAGTTTCTTTTCTGCCAGCTGGAGTTCGCCGTCCAGTCGCAGTCGGGCGAGCTCTAGCTCGTGGCTCCGGACCTTTTCCCGCTCTCGTATTTCTTCTTCGGAGAGGCCGGTTTCTAGGCTCTTTCGTCCTCCGGTTGCCGGGGTCAGTGCGGTTGCTGTGGTCTCCGTCAGGGGCAAGGGCCCTTCTTCCTGGGAGGGGCCTGCCCCGGCCTCCAGCCATGTCCTCAGAGCTTTCTGCATCTCTTCCTTGGTACCGAGGCTGGTGGTTGCAATGCCTTTGTCTCTGCAGAACTGTTTTAATTCTTTGTGCGTATATTCTTCCAGTCGTTCGGGCTGGAACTCCATTGTCGCGTTGTTTTCCTGGCTGCTCATGATGCTATTCGTTTGGATAGGTAGCTAGTGGGTACTGGCTGGTACGTACTGCGTTCGGCTCGGATCCCGTCGCTGGCCACCAAATGTTGGAAGGCGGACCCCGAGGAGTCGGTGAGACCACCAAGGGGGGGGCCCTCGCACTGCACGAAGTAGCCGAGCGCTGCCGAGAAGTCTCCTGAGAGATCCTTCTCCTATCATGTACTAGCACAGTAACACCACCACACCGGACTCAAGGAGGTTGTCTCAAGACAAGCAATTCTTTATCATCAATAAAAGGTTACGAGTTCAATATTTACACGAAGGGATCGAGGGATCCACCAAAAGTCTCAATGTCTCTTTAGAAGGGTAGGGGTAGCGGGACAGTCTTTGACAGGAATGTGGTACGAGGGTACCTGGGGCCCAGTTCGTATCCTCAAGCTGGAGGACCTCCGATCTCGGAGGGGTCGAGCCGCGACGGCGTCAGCAGGGCTCTGGCGTACAGTTCGTGGAGAGCCGCGATTCAATCAGCAGGGCTCTCCAGATGGTTTCTGCTCAGCTCGAGCCGCGACGTCGTCAGCAGGGCTCCGAGGAAGGTCTCAGCGAGGTGGGGCCGCGACGGCGTCTGCAGGGCTCCGATGTTCCAGGTGGTTCAGGAAAGGTTCACAAGAGGGAGCCGCGACGCAGTCAGCAGGGCTCGTGATGGTTCCGACAAGAGTTCTTCTCCGTAGGGTCAGCCGCGATTCGATCAGCAGGGCTCTCGACTCCGGGATACAACTGCCGAGCTGTGGCGGGGTCGCCCCAGATATAGGTCTGGAGCCCTTTGATGTCCGGACCCTTGCGCCCGAGGGGGCGGAGTGGCCGGGTGGAGGTGGCCAGACGCCCAGCAGGAGAGGCGCCAGGCCCATGGGAGTTTGCAGGGCGATCACACCTCGAGAGGGGAGGACAGTTGGGGGTCCCAACGAGACCGTCCTCCGCCGGGGGCGATGAATGGTTCCTGCGGCACCCCCTGGCCAGTCCGTGGTGCCTCGATGTCGGGGCTTCGCTGGGGTCGAGGCCGGGTTGAGCGGGGTCGCGCCGGCTGGTGTACGGGGTGACGTAGATGCCAACAAGATGGCGGAGCCATGAGGAGCATGCGACCACGTGCAGTTCCAGGTGAAGGGCCTTGGAGCAGTTCAGACGGGTGGCCCGTGAAGGCCGGGGCGGGGAACGGCCACAGTCCAGGGGGGTTAAGGACCACGCCACGAGGCCGGGTCCAACAATACCCTTATGGAATGTCCTTTGCAAGCAGTCAGATCATCACATGTTTTAGATTTGATCCACCATCGTCCGAGAGCTCTGCCATGGCATCTTAGGAAGTGTAAGTCATCAATGAGCCATTTTTTAGTCTTCAACAGAGAGGGATGGATCAGGGATATTTAGGAGTGATCTTGGGAACTCCTCAGAGCTGGCTATTTAGAGTTCTTCAGGAGGTTCTGGAGTCTGAGAGAGAGCTGTGGGATCTTTAAGAAGGGAGCACCCACTGAGGGAGGAGAGGCCTGGGCCTGCCCGACAATCGATAAATGACCCCTGGTATTCTTCAGTCTCTTAAATGTTCACCTTCCTAAAATAGTCACTCTTTGACTTGGTCTGAGTACGCACCAGTGATTAGGGGTGTTATATCCTTCTATAAACACCTATCTCTTTCTAATCTGTGTCTTTGCTTCAGTCATTAGAGCACTGTACTCCTGCGGCCTGGCACAATGAGAGTATAAACGCTGAAGGACTGGAGTCCATAAAGGGTATCATTTGATTACCAGTTCTACCTCTCCCTCCCTCCATCCATGATCTGCACCTGGACACAATAGCGACCTGCTGCCTTGTTCTGCTGGTTTCACACACACTCTGGGATATCGTAAGGACTTTGGGGGCTCAGGGACAAACGAATGTTGTGGGCCCTCATTCAGAACAGCTGTGAATGTATGATCCGGTTTCTTCTCTTTCATGCCTTCTTTGGCCAGGTCACTGACACACAGGTCCAGATTCGAAATGTGTTTACATCTAATATACAGGGATAGTGACGTGTGTTTTTAATATTGTAACAAAGCAGCAGCTCACCAATATTACTGCAACTAATCCCTGTGAAATCCTCTCATTTCTCATATGTCAGGTCCTGGCTTGATCTTAAAGAAATGTTGTTATGGATGTTGCATGACATATAAACACAATATTGCCCTGCAAAATATCTGTAATAGACTCTCACACAATAAATGAAAGGAAAAAGGTATTTAATACAATCTGCTCAACAATTGTTCAAGGTCATCAAGTCAAGATCCTCTGCTGAACAGAGCTGACTCTGTCAGGGGTCCTCTGAAAGGCTGGGGTCCTGGGGCAGAGCCAACTTTGCCCATGCCTTAAAAGGTCTCTGCCCTCTGTCTTGTATGAGAGGCCTAGGGAATGACAGCAAATCAGTACAAACCTGTCACACCGACCCATGGCAAGCAGGGAGCACAGGGCTCCCTCTCCTTCATGTCTGCACTGCAGAAGCCGCTTTTCATACAGCCGCAGTGTTTCTACTGGTTCTCAGGACTGTCCAGGAAAATATCTAAGAAATAGGTGCTTTTTTTCTCAACTTGCTTCTATATTCTCAGCTATCTCTTTATAGCGTCTGAGCCCTTGCTGCTTATAGAGTGTTAACATCATCCTCACTACATCTTTGTTTGCTTTTCTAAATTGGTTTGGGAATTTTATTGCTCTGTTTTCTTTTCATTCACATTTTTGGTTCTTTATGAAGTGAGAAAGCATTTCAGTGGAGGTTGAACCTTTGAGTTTAGAAGTAAAATCAAGTGTGTTATGCAATGCAAGCAGTGGCACTGTAAGACTGAACAACGAAAAGCCATCTCTCATCACCAGCAGCAAAACTGGCAATAAGTGCAGGCGTACAAATGTTAGATATGATGATATAAATGTGTTGTGACACGTTATGCTTTATCTTTATCCAACAAAACTCTGTGTGAGGATGTACGTCCCATCAAAAGAATGTTTAGAGTAGTGGGTGTAGGAGAGTAGGATCTGCTTCACATGGGTACCTCCACTTTTTGCTGGTGTTTCACTGTTTTTCGACCTTAGTCTGGCTGTGGCCCTGTTAATCAGGACCACAGCCTAGCTGCTTCCTCTCTAAAATGTTTGCATGTACTTTAGGTACATATCTAATTGGATTCTGGAGTGCCTTATAAGCCCCTAGTATATGGTATACTATGTACCTAGGGCATAGGTACGTCAGAGACCTACCAGGGGCTGAAGCATGTATTATGCCACCCCTGGGAAGAACTCCAAAATGACACCACAGGTCTGCTACTGCAGCCTGGGTAAGGGTGTGCTTGCACCCCTTACTGTGGTATAGGCTACCTATATCACTACCATTGCACACACATATAAAACCTATAAGTCACTCATATGGCAGGCCTTAACAATCCTGAAGGCTACCTGCCCCTGCTCTGGTGCAAAACTGGACAAAGGAAATGGGTGTAACCACCCCTCTTTCCAAACCCTCCCATAGGTGGGTCCCTATAGTATGTCCAACCCCCAAACTTTGTATAGGTATGGGAACCCAGTCCTTGCGACTTTAGATTACCCTGGGCGAAACTGTACAACATATATCCTGGACCTTTGACGTTCTACTTTGACAAGAAGACTGAAGAAATCTCCCTTGGGGTCAAGGAGTGATTCCCCTGCTTGGCAGGCACCAAAGAAGCAACTGACCGGTCTGCATCGCTGAAGCTCCCGCCGGACGCCGAAGTCGTTGCATCAGCAGAGGTGGATTTCCAGACTTCAACAAGGCTACCCTGAGTCCACAGCAAAGTTGAGGCCCATGGCTATCATGGATGACATGGAACCGTGACCCCTGGACACCATGAACTTTTGCAGCAACACCATCTTCCTGGTCTTCCTCGAAGTTGTGCTTTGGGCTTCGTGTATCCCCAGCCTTGAGTACCTCCTGCACCAAAGATTGCTGGCCTCCACTCCACGAGTGACGCGTGGGCCAGTTTCAAGTGCGACCACTCGAGGCTCCTTCGTGATCACTAGCCCATTGGCTAGCAGGTCCCCACAAAGGCAACTTCTCTTCTACTTGGGCTTTCCTGGTTGCTCCAGATGTGCCCTGATTTACCCTCGCTGGTTGAGTCCCTCAGATCTTGCTGGTCTGCACCGCAGTCCTTTCTCTGATTCCAAGTGACTTGCCGTTGCCAAGGCTTGTTGGGTCCAATCTGGTTGCTGACACCGCAGTACTCGACAGACTTTGTGGGACAGCTCGAATCCAGCTCCTGGTCATCATTGGCACCTCCTGGACCTCGCGGCTGAAGAGTCAAGACACCCATCAACTCACCCGACATCTGTGGGCATTGGTCCATCGTGCCCCTGGTCACTGGCAAGTGACCCAGACTCTGTCCCCTCTGCTTTCAGGTTCCTTCCATCCTAGATCCAGGCTTGGATCACTTCGGACACTTCTCCTCTTCACGGCAGCAGCACTTCTTTGCCAGCTTCCATTGAAATCGACGACGCGACCCGACACCAAAAGACACCTATGCACCCGGCTTCTCTGGGTGAGGTAACACAAGTACTCTGGTGCTCCCGTGGGTGCTAGCCCTCGAACTTCCTAAGTTCAAAAGGGTTTGGTCCTGACTCATTTCTAAGTGTCCCTAATCTTTAAATTTCCAACCGCGACATTGCCCATAGAAGCTAACGGGAACCCGCGGCTGTGTTCACACACTGCACACGGCCCCCGTGGGTCCCCTGTGTCACTACCTTGGGTGGTTCCTTGGGGTCCCAGCGATTCTACAGGCTCTAGGCCTTGTGTCTAGTTCAGTCGTGGTTCTTATACCACTTTATTGGTATATGGTTTGGTATGTCCCTAGGGCCCAAACGTGTATTTGTGCTATTACTGTTGATTGCTAACTTGTAAATTAATACTTCGAACTCCAGCCTCATAAAGAGACTAGAGGGGTGTGTTTTATCTTAAATACATATATTTTAAATATATACCTGGTGTGGTTGTCTTTTCATTTGATCATTCAAGAGATTATAGACTGGTAAAACAAGCTGCTTTACATTCCTTCAAGACTTAGCCTGAAGGCTGCTCTCCATAGCTAACACTAGGATAGCTTTCAATAAAGGTTGTCTTTAACCATTCACCATAAGGGGTTGTTTGGACTGATACAGGGTGCCCACTATAAATAGTGGACAGCATATATCAGGCCAACTTCTCACAGTGGGCATTACCTCTCAGATGCACTGGTGAGCACCAATATATTTGTTTTTGACGCAGCACTTGGGCACTTCACATTATTTCAGTGCACAACAGTCCATGCTGACTTTTAACCTGTGGAGTTCATGGTTTACCACTGGAATATTTTTAGCACTGGGATATTCTGTGATTTGTACATTGAGTGGATGATCCCACAGACGTTCAGCATCATTTGTTAGTGTTCAGCTGATGGTAAAGAGTCAGTTGCTTGTCCTTCGTTCTGAAGTTTAAATGACCTGAGAGACTCTGCACACCAGAAAGTCACACAAACCTAAAACAATGTGTCTCTCCTTTCTGATATTTCATTTTAGCAATCGGTTTTTGAAATCATACTTTTTATTAGCTGCGCACTCTCATTACAAGTTCAAACTTTTATTATAAATATATAGTAGCACAACTTCAAGTAAAGATAGTACCCTAATAAAGTCATATGAACTAAAACATATCGATAGCAACACACTGGGGAGGTGTGAAGGCTCCAGAAGTGGCAGGTGGAAGGGTGACTTGCGCTCAGCATCCCGCCACAAGGACCTGCTTCATCTCACGTAGTCCTCTTGTTGAAGATACTGTGAGGGACATTATGCAAGAGTGCCGCTCAGCATAGACATTATGCTGCAGGTCGCTGCCCAGGGAGGGCTTTGGTCATGAGGAATATGAGGATGGTAGGTCGGTCCATGGTAGGATAGTCTTTCTTGAAGACAAGGAACAAAGAGGAAGAATGGACACCAGGAGACAAGGAGTTCCAGATTGTTGCTTAACAGAGCTCAGAGAGGGCACCTATTTTTATTATTTTGGGGAGAAAGCTGAATAAAATAGATACAGATGCAATGACGTTCCGGTCAGCAATGAACAAATAAATGTACTTAAGGTTAGCTTTAATGGCATCCCATCGTTTGAGGTGGTGCAATCCTGCCAACTTTTCAGTCACCTTTACTTCTAAATCCAGAGAGACAAGGCCCCACATCGTGGTCTGATAATCTCCCTTTGTCGAGAATCCTATCCAATCGTTCCCTTCATATCCCGTATCCTGTCCAACTGAAGCCTATGAACAGATCGCTTGAATACAGCGGTTTCAGTTTAAAGTCATCCATAAATGGTTATCACTATTGATTTAAGCAAAGGGGGGGGTCCTTATCCAAACCGTGCTCAGCTAAACTTAGTCATGTAATCACTACGGCCACCAATGCCATGTACCCTCAGGCTACCTTTCCACGACCTCCTCGGACCTTAGAGTAATGAACTTCATGGACAGTATCATCTACCTCCCATCCCCAACAGCTTCTCAGAATCCCACCAAGTCCTGAAGTGCGCAATGCATGCAAAATATCAGCATAAGGCACCCCGCTTGAGGACACCCCACATCCTTCCTGCACCCCACTTGTGTAACTTCCCAGGTGCATGGTGTGAGCAGTGGCATTTTAAACTGGAAGAGGGATCTGACTACAATGGAGATCCAACTCTCATCAATCTGAACTGGGCACCAAGCAGTTTTTCATCAGGAACAGACCCCAGGATAGGAGATTATCTACAATATTGGGAGAAATGCCAACAATAGACGGTTGTGGGAGATAAATGAATTGGATTGCTTGATATGACAGAGGAGAACAGGAGATTGAGGAAGTGTTCTGACATCCAAGCTTGAATTCTGTCTAAGACGTGGTAAGAACTAAATCTTCATTTCCAAGGTCACTTTTAATGGTGATGGTGTGCCATCAGACATTGAATATCTAACTACAGGGTCGCCTTTAATGGTCATGGTGTGCCATCAGACATTGAATATCTTGCTCCAGGGTCGCCTTTAATGGTGATGGTGTGCCACCAGACATTGAATATCTAACTGCAGGGTCGCCTTTAATGGTGATGGTGTGCCATCAGACATTGAATATCTAACTGCAGGGTCACCTTTAATGGTGATGTGTGCCATCAGACATTGAATATCTAGCTCCAGGGTCGCCTTTAATGGTGATGTGTGCCATCAGACATTGAATATCTTGCTCCAGGGTCGCCTTTAATGGTGATGGTGTGCCACCAGACATTGAATATCTAACTGCAGGGTCGCCTTTAATGGTGATGGTGTGCCATCAGACATTGAATATCTAATTGCAGGGTCGCCTTTAAGGATAATTGTGTATCATCAGTATATTGGTGGTAGTCTGTTGTTCAATTTATACTTGGGATCTGAAGATTTTAAGAACCTCTTAGTCAACAAGGACGAAAGGTCTCAAACAAGTTAAGAACTATCTATAGACACAGAAAAAGGACAAAAAGATTGTAGTCGATGACTTTCACCGTAACTCTGTTGGAAATCATCACCTGTAGTATTCCCCAAGATTTTTGCCTTCTTTAACTGAGCCAGTTTTTATTGGCCATTCGACTCCGCATATTTAATGTTGTGAATGCCCTAGTAGTGAAAAACCACAAAACTTGTTTTTCAATATAGCAGGGCTGTCACTCCCATAAGAAAACACTGGAATACGTTATTAAAAGTTATGATGCTTAATTTCAGTTTAGGAGCAGCTAGAAAGCATGATTCAAGGACTCATTTTAATAGTAATTTAAAATTCAACTTCATGATAAAGTTGGGTTTTATAATATTATTTTGAGAATGACAGTTATAGAAAGTTGCCATTTTCCTAGCTAAGGCAAATGTGACTTTCTGGCAGTATCGTGTGTCTCCTGATCTTTGAATGACTCCCCTGTGGTGAGATGTGGATTGCTTCTAGACAATGGACAAAAGGCCTGCGTGTGAGGAAGAGTCTTTCTTCTTTATGTTTAACTTTGTTTTTATTGACATTCTGCAGGAAGGAGACCGCATTTGCATCAAATAAACCCATGCCCTATTTCTTTACACAACAATGTCAGAAGAATAAAAAGGAAAACAGCAACCCCCCTCCCCTTTCCCACCCACAAACTGGTGTGCTTAGGACCTTTCTCAGTTTTGGCGAGCTGGAATACCTCCTCCTGAGATCCACTCAGGGACCCCTGTGTGGCTTGTCTGTTTCTGTCAGTCTGAGAAGCCGAAGGTACTTTGGGCAAGTAATTTTGTTCATTTCGGTAGCCCGTAAAGACAGTAGCGGCTGCAAAGTTTCTCTGAATCCCCCTGCAGAGTTACTGAGGGATGCTTGAATAAGCTCCACCCCCAAGATGTACCACAACCAATATAACCATCCTGTGTATGTCGGTCGCGTCTGCGTCCCCCACTGTGTTAAGATGTTTTGAGTTGCCCCTCCCCAGCGCTAGCCCCATCTGTTTCCCCTTTTTAGATTTCAAAGGATATGTCAACGGGTTAGGCAAACCCAACACCACTTAGGCTGGGAACCGCGGTATTTCCGTCTCAAATTGTTGGTCCACGTCATCTAGTATCTTGGTCCAGCAGCCTGTCAGCTCTGGGCAGTCCAATAACAAGTGCACTAACGTCCCTTCCTCCCCGCAACCCCGCCAACATGTCAGGCTACTGTCCGGGTTCCCTTTGTTTAAGCGTACTTGCTTCAAGTACCTGTACATAGCTATCTTGACGGCAGATTCCCTGCTAGCGGTGTTGCGTGCTGTGTGATTGGCCCTATAATATATGTCTCTCCACTCCTTCTCCTTGAGCTCCCGTCCCAACTCCCTCCCCCAGCTTTTCTGCCCGGCAGTGGGCTGTAAAGTGGCTGGCGGATGCAACATATCATACAATTCAGAGATCATTTTCTTATCAGTATACTTCATCAACAACAACCTTTCGTATTTTGTCAATGTCCTACTCACTTTTGCCTGTACCTCCAGTTGAAGAAGCCAGTGTCGAATTTAGAGATTTTGGTACCGTTCCGAATCCAAAAGTTCATAAACTTGGTGCACCTCCCGAAATGGAAGTATCCCCTCCAGGTCAAATAAGTGCCCTGACGCTTTGCAGTCTGTCTCTCTCCAGGCCTCGAACGCCCTTCCATCCATCCCTGGTGTAAACTTCTGATTATCAAATAAAGGAGTCATGGGGGGAGGGAAAGAATGTCAACCACCGTCTAGTGTCCATCCCATCCCAAGCTCCAAATAAGATCTTCGTTATAGGGGATCCCGGAAGATTCTGTAACCTATCTGTCCTCTTCAAGAAGGGGACTTTCCATAGAGAAAGTTTCTCTAGCGCCGTAATTGCGCCGCACGAAAGTATTCCAGCATATTCGGAATCCCCAGGCCTCCCTCGTCTCGCTGCCTATAGCTTAGGTCCCTTCAAAGATGGGGGCGCGCCCCCGCCCATACAAACTGCTGTATCGCCTGTTGTAGGCTGTGGATAGTACCCATTGATGGCCAAATCGGCAACTTCTGGAATAAGTACAGCGCTTTGGAAAGAATGGACATCGCTGCAACCCTTGGTGGTGTCTCTATTGCCGGAGTTCCTGAGTGACTTGGGCAATTTGCTTGGAGTAATCTAGCGTGACCATCTGGGGTACGATCCAGATATGGGATTGTTTCCATTACCTGTATCCCAGTTTAGGAGTACCTTCCGGCCCCCGACGGCCGCCCGCTTTAATTCAATCGAAGAATCATTGACTTTCCAACGTTCCTCCGGAAACAAGAGACCTGCCCAATGGATTCCAGCTCATACAAGAATGCCGGCATTGATTGCTCTGGCGTCTCCAGGGACGCAATGATATCATCCGCATAGAGGCTCATGGTACGTCTTTCCTCGCCAAAAGGTATGCCCAGAATATCGTGATTGTCCCGTATCTTCTGTGCCAATGGCTCAAAATAGAGCACGAAGAGAAGGGGCGATAACGGGCACCCTTGCATCGTTCTTCGCTGAATCTCAAAGGACTTGGACGATATCCCATTCACCCTGATTGTCGCCATAGGCAGGATATAACAGCTCATCACCCAGGCTCTTTAGCGGTCTCTTAGCTAACTTTTTGTCTAAAAAATCACAGTCCACCCGGTTAAATGCCTTTTCGGCATCCACCGACAGCAGCAGGGCGTCCATGTTTGTGCGGTGGGCTTTGTCAACAAGATGTAGGATACGTTTGGTATTATCACCACTCTGCCAGTTATGAATGAATCCGGACTGATCCGATTCAGTAATTCCCAGCATCAGCAGGCCCAACCTGGCCGCCAAAACCCCTGTGAACAACTTTAAGGCCACATTGAGAAGGGACACTGGGCGATAGGAGCCACAAAGGGTTTTATCCTTCCCGGGATTGGGGAGCACCACTATAGAAGCCGCCAGCATACCCTGAGGGATTGTCTCAGGACCAGTGAAGGAATTGAAAAGCCACATCAGGACCAGGGCTAGAAGTTGGCAAAAAGACTTTAAAAATCCAGCCGAGAACCCATCTGGAACCGGCGATTTCTGAAGCTTGAGGCGGGAAATCACCCCTATGACTCCTTCTATCAAAATCGGTGCCTCCCGGGCTTACGCACCTTCCTTAGCGCTGTCTTCTTCGCACCGTGTAAGTATGTATCTATGTGGGGGCCTGAGTGTGTGTCCCTCTGATACAGGGCTGAATAGAATTCCTGAAAAGCCCTTGCAATCTCGGCATCCCCTTCCACCACTTCCCCCTCAGTCTTCTGGAGAGACTGAACCTTTGTTTGCTGGGTACGGGCCCTGAGTTTACTCGCCAGCATACGCCCCGTCTTGCCCCTTCCGATATAGTAGGAGTAGGAGTGTCTGAGTCGAAGGGCCACTGACCTCTGTGTTTGGTGGGGGGCCCTCAGCGCTCCAGCCAGAGCCGCAGCCTCTCCTCCGGCCGTTACCATTGTCAGCGCTCTCGTCTGGGTCGAGGCGCCATGTTCCCTCTGGTTTCGCTTCGTGGCTGGTCTCGTTTGCACCACCAAATGGGACACCCAGCCCTCTGCTGCTCGCCTCCAGCGATGCCCCAGGTATGAAGACCGTCTTTCTTTGCCTAACGTGGGCATGTATGGGGTCAAATTCTTTAGTTTGGCCGAGCTTAGGCCGCCGGGGACAGGGAGACGTGAGCAGACACGTCCTGCCAGTCCGCCATCTTGGCCACCTCCCCGAGTTTTTCTTCTTTGAGTAGGATGGCCTGGCTGGCCCTTCCTGAGCTTCAAAGGGTCTTCACCCTGTATATGATAGATATAGCTCACACCTAGGCCTGCCTCCCATTGTCTTCCTAGTTGCCTTGGCCCCAAACCCAGTGGAAGGTGTAATCTTCCATTGCCACACCTCTGGGTGGGTACAGGGAGCTCTGCCAGGGGAAGAAAGGTGCTGTCATGTTGGTTTTAGGAAAAAAGGGTTGCTGTGGGATAGTGAGTAGGGTCACTCCCGGGAACCTTTACCCCATTGGTTAAGAGGTAGTGTCAAGCTTCCCCCACCCAGAGGCTTGTACAGGCATAAATGTGGTAACTCTAGTACCATCATCAGAACACTCCTGGACCTGTGTAAACTCTAAAGAAGGCCCGTCCTGCTGTGTGAAGTATCTGAAGGAAGACTAAAGCTCCTAGCTTTGAACCCAGGATCCCAAAAGTGACTCCAAGGGTCAGAAGGATGACCTCATGTCTGAGATACAGGGACACAAGCTTCTAGAAGCCTTTCCTGAACCTGCCCAACTGACCAGTTTCAGCTGAACATGCCCAGAGCCCTGCTGCTGGCCTCTGCTAGGGTGTGTCATGACACCCAGATGCTGACCCCAAGACCTTAAACACTTGGCTGGTGTCAAAGTCCACTCCTCCTAAAGTTTTCTGAAACTGGGACTTCGGAAATGTATGCTCTTAGAACCACCGGGAGACGGGGACCAACCTACCAAGCCAATCCACTGAAGGTGAATCGCCGCTAGGTCAAAGATTCAGGTTGCTTCTGCTGTGTTCTTTTTAAGCATGAACAATTCCGATCCAAGGGGACTTCACCCAAAATGTGACTGTGGCTTCATGAAGTCCTCTTCAGCTACCTGCAACCTTGCTCTGCAGAAACAATGCGAGCCCCAAAAAATTAGCTAAGTCTGAAGGTAGACATCTCTACCACGTGAAGGCATGTAAAGTATCCGCCTGGCATGGGGCCTTTTATGGGCACAAAATTTAAATTTCAGAGCTTTCCTGCCAAAAGTCAACAGCTCCACAGAGACCTTGTCCCACGCTATCTGACGAAGTGGAGCTCTCTTTGGCCACAGCCTGCTGCCTTGCCCCTCTGAGAATTGTTTACTTCTATGCCAGAGACTAAGGGCCTGATTACCACTTTGGTGGTGTGGGAGTAGGCCACCTTGCCACTCCCACACCACCAAAGTCGTCCACTCACCGCTCACTAGATTAGGAACACCTCAAAGGGAATGCCAAAGCAAGTTCCTGATCAGCATGGACCGCTAAGTCCATGCTGCGCAGGAACTGGGTGTGCATAAATATAGGGGGCACACCATGGCCCCCCCGCATGCATCCCCATGGCACTGAGGCACCAGGGGGCCCTGTAGGTTCCCTTTAGTTTCCTCAACACCACAGTTTTCATGGCGGGCTCACCCCTATGAAAACTGTGGCTGTGAGGAAAGTCAGAATATGCTTGTCAATGTCGCGGCGGCATTGCCAGTATATTGCTGGACCCGGTCCTCTCTGGTTTCGGCAGTCCTACGGCAGTGGGACCGCCGCACTCATATGCAGTGGTCAGACTGCCAGTACGGTGGTTCATGCCACTGCCAGCTTGGGAGTCCGATGACGCCAAACTCGTAATCAGCCCCTAAGTCCAATGAAAGAAAGGTTCACGGGGACAAATCTGGTCCCTGCATCCCACCCACACTCTATCAAGCCTTACCCTTCTCCCAGTTAACGGAAACCATAAGACCATGGTTATCGCTTAACTCTTTTTGGTGCTATTTTGATCTTTAAACTATAAGAATTCATAACTTGTGTTCTACTACTTTTTTGCCTTTATGGTGTCATTTTATTTATTAAAATATTCTCTATTCTTCAAAATTGGCTTAGGATTTTTCTTATGCTGTGCTTATGCTGTGCTTTCACTTTATTACTGTTTAAGTACCTCATAAATATTTTGCACATTGCCTCTCAATTAGGTCTGACTACTTTTGTGCCAAACTACCAGAGGGCTAAGCACAGGCTTATTTTAGGGGTGGGTGTAACTTGTGCAATTTGCAGTACCTTTAGTACGCAAAATGAAAACAAAATGACACGAGATTACGCAGAGTTACGAAAGTAGCATAACCCAGCACTTAACGCTAATTTTTAGCGCAAATGAACTCATGTGTCAAAAATGGGCCAGAGGATGCATTTTGCACTGAGAAAATCATGCTGAATGCAACAGAATATGAACAGCAGCAGCTAGCAGCCACTCACACTCATTTAGTTTGTTGTTCCTGTGCACCTGCGGTAGGATTGTTGTGCTAAATTACTCATAATTACGCAAGCAGACGTAATCACGAAATCTTCAGTAAAATGCCATCCAGGCCTACTTTATTTAGTGAGTTTCATGGTTCACACTGACAAGGACTGTGATTAATATATGAGGTGGGTTCTCACCCTCCTCAACTAATATTCAGATTTCCTAAATCCACAGATTCCTAATGACTGAACATGCAGAGCAATCTGACCAGGATCTATGATTCAGCCTCACACCACCGTGTTCATTTCACAAGTTTATATAGTTCAATCACTAGTGGATTTTGGGACAGTATCTATTTACCAAGGAAGATGAAGGTTGATAGGACAGTGATAATTCCTGGAGTACTCTAGGTCTGTGTAAGAAACAGATCATCTTATGATGCGAAAATAAAGAAAGAAATTGCTCATCCACAAACAAATCTGAGTAGGCTGTCCAGTTGGTTAGCCAAAGTGCTGCAGACATTTATTTTAGCGTTGTGACCTATGACCTTTGCCCTTAGTTATCAGCAGGGTAAAATTATATGCCTTCTATTGGGGAAAATTGTTCATGTTATGAACTCTTTAAGTTAATGATGTTTCTCTCGCACATTCATAATGTTTTAATTATGCTTGCATAGGTTGTTTAAAATGGATGCTTTCATTCTGCAATTGCAATGGTCTGAATGGGAAACATCATCTTTATTGCTACCGTTGTATCTTATTTATCTACAATTCTCATGCCTCATTCTTATCACACTCTATTTTGTATGTATGCTATCTGCACACTGCATCATCAATGCTGGTCCGGATCCCGCCCTTAGCGGCCCAGTACCCCAGGGGCTTTGAATGAAGCAATATACTATCTAAGGTATCTTCCCTTGGTGGTCCTGCAGGCTCAATAGGGAGTTCAACTCTAAATAAATGCTTCTCCATTGCCTCAATCTTTGATAATGCAGTATGAATTCCATAAAGTCTAGGTTAAAGACTTCCTTTAAGGTAATACATGTTTATGAAAATTGTAGACGTGTTTCAAGCATTCTACTCTTCTTCAGGAGCACACACTCAATTATTAACCTAAACTCAAAATATGAATCACATTTACTTTTGGATTGAAGCATACTCAAAGCAGTCCAAAGCGTACATCATAACTCGTCCATTAAACGTCTAAAACAAAACAAGTGATACCCACCCCCCTCATTGGCACATTGGTGAAAAGACACTCTTTTTTCTAAATTTTAGTAATATATCTAAAAGAAATCTTAAAAATGCTAAAACATATATGTAAAGACTGAGATACATCATGAAGTATTGGTTTCTATGCACATTTCATAACTTCAGTTCACCTCTTTTACAGATCATATGACACAATTTCCTTTGCAAGGGCTTGTACATTTTCTCTGTTCCAACCCTGTACCTAAATCCTTCCTCATTCCTACTGGAATTCGCTTTTGGCGTGTGCAACCATACTTCACATCTACTCTGCAGACAGGCTGCACGGTAACTGTTCAGTGTGCGAACCACACTTGTGAGATGTTTAAAGGGATCCTTCTGAACGGAGGCAGGTGAAAGGCGGCCTGACAGTTTGGGGGCACTTTTAAACTTCCTTTGATATTTTATTGAAGCTTCTTCTTATAGAATATATATGAACCCCCAAACAAAAGAAATACTCTTCTGTGAGAAACAGCAAATACAGATAAGCATGCATGAGATTTCCAGCATTGACTGGTAATCTATCAGATATTACAAAATGTACACAAGTAATAATGAATTAAATAATTAATAATACATTAATAATTAGTTGCTTAGGTCATTATTATTAAATTACCCTCCCACCCTATACCCCAACAAACCCAGCAGCATGCACCTAATATAAATAACTATAAATATTACACAATTTACATAATTAATAATCAATTAAATAATTGATATTACATTAATATTCAGTAACCCTTGGCGTAGTTCGCTTAGTCGCACTACGCGAAGCTACGCGAAGATGTTCTTGCACTACGCGAGCTACGCGTAGCTTCGTGAGCGTGCGTAGGTGCTTGGGGCGCCCGTTCGCGATGCCTTTTTCTTGTTCGGGTGCGTGTTGTACGTGTTCGGGGAGCTGTTTGCATGCTCGGGGGATAATATCTCGCACTCTTACCCATGCGGTTGCCAATGGGCGCGGCCATCCTGTTTTTCAATTGTCCCGCCCGCTCGCGATGCCTTATTTCCTGTTCCGGGTCTCGTATAGCGTGTTCGCGATGCGCATGTCGTGTTTAGGAGCGCATTTTACTTGTTCACGACGATTATTGCATGTTCGCGAGAAATATCGCGCAAACTTACCCACGCGGTCGCGAATGGGCGCGGCCATCTTGTTTTTCACTCTATGCTATGGTTCTGGGCCTACTTTTCTATCCTCCCTTAATCTTTGTACTTAGTATTTAAAACATTTTTTCTGACTGTTTTTAGTTACCATCTATCTCTCTCTTTCCGTAAGCTTATATTTTGCATTTTATTTCTACTTTTACTGTGTTTTTTTGACTTTTATTACTTCTTTCTTACTTCTTCCCCCTAACTTTTTTTTCCCTTCAAACTTTTCTTTTCTGCCTCCCACCCACCCCAGAACAATAGCCAAGGGCACGTCTAGCTCTAGCGCATCAAAGGGCAAGGGGCCTGCGCCCAAGAGCTGCCTGCCTTGCGGCAGAATGCGTCCTGCAGGGGTGCAGGCCCGGCAACTTTTTGGTGAGGCGGAGCTGGCTGCCCTTGTTCTTTTCATCCAGCGCCACCTCCCCTTGACCCAGCAGGCGGCAGGCCCGGCTCCGGGTACGCTACCCAAGAGCATCACCGTCGGTGGGCGAAGGTGCGCCGGGCAGTGTTCTGGTGCTCAGGGGTCCGGCGCACCCATAATCATCTGGCCCACCGGTGGTCTGACATCCTGGACCGACAGCAGGACCTGTTGGACCTGCTAGGTGTCGAGGTCGTTGGGCTTGGTGAGTAACTTATTGTGTATAAATTTAATTTTTGAGGAATAACAAGATTACGTTGTTGGTAAATTACGTTTCAAAATCTTCAGTGATTGTAGGACCCAGGTGCTCGGTGCTACTCTTACTTGTTTGCAACTTTGCACTAGCTTGGGCTGATTAATGTAAGAGTTTATTTTAGAGAACTGAAGTTAGGTAATGCTATTGCTAGAGAGACTTAAGTCCTTCCATTGTCCTCCTGTGAAATAGTGGTGGATGGATATTGGATACTAGGTTTAGTTAGTATTAGTTAATAATTGTTTTACGGTTTGCGTGACGCCTCCTCTGTCACTGAGTGCTGCTTACCCCAGTCCTCCGTAGAACCTTTTGTAGTTTGTTTAGTGAGTGGTAGGCTTAGCAGGGTCAGTCAGTAGCAGAACAGGATCAGATGCAACCAACCCACAATTTGGTGTATGCACAAATTTATGCATGTGTCCTCCATCTCATCTATGCATTTGATGGCTAAAAAAAATGGAAGTGCAGACTTAGTGAACAATTGGCCTGTCTGGAATAGGTGGTCTAGGTCAGGTGGTACTTACTAGGCTTCGTTAGTATTTGTAATCAGAATGATTATGGAACACTTGAGTGTTCATAAATAAGTAGACGATCCGTGAATCCAGCAAGCAGCCCAGTAGTCGATCCATCTGATTAGATAGGTCAATTTTATCGCAATTGTTGTTTCCTAAAATGTTTTTTGACTCATTTTTCCAAATCATTTATTTGTTTCACAGCACTCCTTAATGTTTGTCTCTTTCTTTATTATATCTTACATGAACATCAGCACCACCCAGGGGCAAGAAGACAGGGTCCGAGTCGGCGGGGCAACTTCAACCAGGAGAGGACCGCTCCTCTACAGAGGCTCCTGCTGCTGGCCCCAGTAAGTCCTCCAGTGGTTAATATTAACAATTATATTTCCCTAACTTTTACTGCATCTTTTTTTTCCGAACTATAAATTATGGTTCCAGTTTCTAATTCTATTTTTTACAAAAGCTTCCTTGACCTTGACTATCTGTTTCCAAATTCTGGTTATCCCTGCCTCTAACTAAGTTCCTTTTAACTGCCTCTGCTATGACTTTCTGTACTACTACTACTACTATTATTCTGTCTGTAGTGAAGCTTGCACAGTTGGCCACTCTTTATTGAAGGTTTTCTTTGGAATACTAAAACTCAGATTGCCTAATAGCTCTAGCCACTGTGTCCTGTCCTTTGGGTTGTCCTCTTCTAGTCTTCTTAATGTTGAGGCTTTGACAATTCCCACAAACAAAATGCCCAACCAGATAGATTAGAATTTTGGATCGGATAGTACATACTACTACTGTTGTAGTGATTCTGCAGAGCCACATACAGAACTATGCACAACAAAATAGGATGTTGGTAATGGGAGGTTGGACCTTACTCATCACACCTCAGTCAGAAGAACCCACGATCCCCTGACCGACTAGCTATAGTGTCTCACATTAGGTCCCACTCCCGACCCCCCCACACGAAGAAGATACACAATGATGATGACTGAGACAGACAACCCAGAACATAATAACACCCTTTTGCTCTCTCACTTGTGTAAGTCCACCCCACCACACCAATACCACAGAGTCTATGTGTAAGTTCGAAAAGGTTTATTTGAAATAAGTAACAAGCTCTGTACGTCATTATATGAAATTTTACTACAGCCATCGTCAACAGCAAAAAGCATAAGATTAAAACAGTAAACATTTACAAGTGCAGGACAACAAGAACAAGACAAAAGATCTGTGTGAATTCTGGAAGACCCCTCACCGTAGAACGTAGAAATACTGGTTACATCATGCATCATAAACTCTGCAAAACTCTGGTTTGTAGAAGGGAATCACCCGCCTATTATATGAGAAAAATGCTGCGCGTTAGATAGTATACTGCAATAATGCAAGCATTTCGCAGTCATGGCAGAAAGTGTAACATGTACATGTGATGGCTAAGCAATACGGACTAACCAAACTCCATAACAAAGTGGCTTGTTTTTCGACCTCTTCACTTGTACGCAACCGTCATGTGGCCTCAAAGGCGTCTATTGCACATGTCAATAAGCTGCGAGGTATAATTAAATATGCGCAAAAAGAGTAGTCGACATGATGAATCTAAAAGGGTTACACATGGCTCAGGCGGATGTATGACGTTACAACGCACACTTTTACAACGCATGCACTTACAACGCATTTTTTACAACGCATAATCCATTACAACGCATGACATTACAACGCATGACACTACAACGCATTTTTAAAAAATACCTTTACAACGCATGACCATTACAACGCATACTACCTTTACAACGCATACCATTACAACGCATAATATTAAATTACATTTAAGGTAAGTATTAGATAGTATAGGGGTAAAAATTACTATTCTAACTCCAGGGGGTGCAACAGTAGGGTAAGTGTTGGATAGTGTAGGGGTAAAAATTACTATTCTAACTCCAGGGGGTGCAACAGTAGGGTAAGTGTTGGATAGTGTAGGGGTAAAAATTACTATTCTAACTCCAGGGGGTGCAACAGTAGGGTAAGTGTTGGATAGTATAGGGGTAAAAATTACTATTCTAACTCCAGGGGGTGCAACAGTAGGGTAAGTGTTGGATAGTATAGGGGTAAAAATTACTATTCTAACTCCAGGGGGTGCAACAGTAGGGTAAGTGTTGGATAGTATAAGGGTAAAAATTACTATTCTAACTCCAGGGGGTGCATCAGTAGGGTAAGTGTTGGATAGTATAGGGGTAAAAATTACTATTCTAACTCCAGGGGGTGCAACAGTAGGGTAAGTGTTGGATAGTATAGGGGTAAAAATTACTATTCTAACTCCAGGGGGTGCATCAGTAGGGTAAGTATTGGATAGTATAGGGGTAAAAATTACTATTCTAACTCCAGGGGGTGCATCAGTAGGGTAAGTGTTGGATAGTATAGGGGTAAAAATTACTATTCTAACTCCAGGGGGTGCATCAGTAGGGTAAGTGTTGGATAGTATAGGGGTAAAAATTACTATTCTAACTCCAGGGGGTGCATCAGTAGGGTAAGTGTTGGATAGTATAGGGGTAAAAATTACTATTCTAACTCCAGGGGGTGCATCAGTAGGGTAACTGTTGGATAGTATAGGGGTAAAAATTACTATTCTAACTCCAGGGGGTGCATCAGTAGGGTAAGTGTTGGATAGTATAGGGGTAAAAATTACTATTCTAACTCCAGGGGGTGCATCAGTAGGGTAAGTGTTGGATAGTATAGTGTAATATTATGCGTTGTAATGGTATGCGTTGTAATGGTAGTATGCGTTGTAATGGAATGCGTTGTAAAGGTAGTTTTTAAAAATGCGTTGTAGTGTCATGCGTTGTAATGTCATGCGTTGTAATGGATTATGCGTTGTAAAAAATGCGTTGTAATGGTAGTGCGTTGTAAAAGTTGCGTTGTAAAGGTTGTTCCCCGGCTCAGGCTAACTTTCAAAAGAGTAGAGTAGGACTAGATGACCCTAGGAACCATATCACTACTAGTGTCTGTCTACTGACTGTACTACTCTAGTGCTGATGTATGTTGTATTAACTTTTTTTTCAATCTTCCAAGTGAACACTAATAAAATAGGGGAAGGTTTCCAGGCATCTAAAAATGTGTAATGTTTTTTCTAGGCATACTACCAACCACCAGTGCCGGCGGGGCCAGCGGCGATGGCGATGCGGCCATTCCGGAGGGGGTGGGAGAACAGGCGGCACCTGCAGGAGCTACAGGGGGGGAGCCAGCAGCAGTGGCGGGCGGTGATAAGTTATATTCATTACTTCTTGACATTACTACTCGATGGAAGTGTGTTCACTACTTCACTCACTGTACTGTGCGACTTATTAAGTTGTAGTGAACATTATACAACGGTTGAAGAAGACACCCTTTACTTAGCATTAGCAGCGTGAGTTGAGTAACCAATGGCCTCTTCTATCTGACTCCAACTCAGCTAAGAAGGTTTTATGGAGAATTTATTTATTTATTTATTTTTGAAATTTGTAAAGCGCAACATTTACCCGTGGGCGTCTTGGCGCTATAACTCGGCTTAAGTCTCTTTAGGAAGCAAGTAAAACATGCAACAGATGAGGCACAAAATAGGGAACTATTGGTCAAAAAGCCAGGTCTTCAGCAGTTTCCTAAATTGGACAAGTGTGGGTGTGGATCTCATAACCAGTGGGAGAGTATTCCACAGTCTTGCTGCGGTGGTAATGAAACGTCTGTCTCCCCAAGAAACGGTCTTAGTCCGTGGCACCACTAGTTGGTATGAATGTTTGGATCTTAGCTGACGGGTAGGGTGGTAGAAAGAGAGATTCTGTTTAAGGAACTCTGGCCCTAGCTGATGGAGGGCTTTAAACGTGAGACATAGTGTCTTAAATTTAATCCGGTTTTTGATCGTCAGCCAATGATAATTCTTTATTACTTGCGTGATCGGTTTGAATTTGGGGGTCCCAGATAGCAGTCTTGCAGCCGCATTCTGGACCAGTTGCAGCTTGGCTAGTACCCGACATTGGGCATTTGCAAATAGACCGTTGCAATAGTCGAGCGATGATAGTATCAGTGAAGTCACTACAGTTTTCCTAGCACTTTCTGGGAGAAAAGGAATTATTTTTTTTAAAAGTTTAAGTTTATGAAATGCTGAGGAAGCTGTTTGGTTGGCATGGTTAACAAAATTTAGTTTCTCATCGAAGATGATACCTAAATTCCTAACCTTCTGGACTGGCGTTGGAATGGCTCCGAGTAATGGAGGCCACCAGATAGATGACCACATGGGCGATAGATTACCAAAAATGATCACCTCAGTCTTCTCGGAGTTCAGCCTTAGACAGTTACAGGCCATCCACTCCTTTATTGCCAACATGCCTTCCTGAAACTGGGCCGCCACTCTTTCTCCATCATTATTGATGGATAGCACCAACTGGGTATCGTCGGCATATGTTGTTAGGCTCATCCGATAGGTCTTAATGACCCTGGCTAAGTCCGACACATAGATGTTGAAAAGTGTCGGACTTAGGGATGAGCCCTGAGGAACCCCACAAGGTAGAACCAAACCGGCCGATTTGAAAGGGCCTAATGTTACGGCCTGAGTTCTACCGGCCAAAAAAGAGGCAAGCAATGCTCCTGCCTTTGTGTGAATGCCCAACTTTCTGACAAGGTCATTCAAAATGGAGTGGTTGACCGTGTCGAAAGCCGCAGACAGATCAAGCAAGACCAATACCGCCGTGCCCCCCTGGTCTCTAATAGTTCTAATGTCATCTGCAGCTTTGATTAAGGCGGTCTCAGTGCTATGCAATTTCCGGAATCCGAACTGAGAGTCATCCAGCAATGCGTTGTGTTCAATGTATTCTGAAAGTTGCTTGTTCATTACTTTCTCAGCTACCTTAGCCAGAAACGGCAGGCTAGCAATAGGCCTATAGTTTTTCAACAGATCTTTATCTAGACCGGGTTTCTTGAGAAGTGGTTTTAATAACGTGTTCTTGAGACTATCTGGAAAAATCCCGGAATTGAACATTGCGTTGCATATTTGCATGATGGTTTCACTGATCAAATCAACTACTGGATGAAGAAACATTGGGGGACAGGGATCAATGGCCGAATCTGTTTTGACGGATTTGATAATGTCGACTATTTGGTCTTCTTTTATGTCTTTAAATTGGTTTAATGATCATTCAAGGTGTTTACTTTGAGAGCTGGGAACCGGAGTCATAAGTGAGTCATCCGTTGCGAACTCAGAGTAAATATCGTTTACTTTTGAGAAAAAGAAATTTGCCAATGCGTCACAAAGCTCTTGAGAAGGGGGGGGAGCCAGGTCGGGTAATTTCCCAGCCAAAGATTTTACCACCTCATACAGTTGTCTGCTTGAGTTTTTAGCTTTTTCTATTTGATCCCCATAAAAGTTTTTTTTGGCTTCATTGATCATTGTTTTATAGGTAAGCAATGTGTTTTTGTATAGTATTTTACTTTCGCTATCGTAATACCTTCGCCAAATTCTTTCATGGCTCCTACAAATTTGTTTTTGTTTTCTTAACGATTCCGAAAACCAGGGTGCAGACGGCGTTTTCCTGTTTCTAGAAATCGATTTGAGAGGAACTAATGTCTCCACAGCGTTACTTAGCCAATCTGAGTATTGTTGCACAGCTATATTGGCATCTGTGGAAATGGTTGGACGGGAATTGTTTAAGGATGCCCTTAGGGTCACATCATCGACATCCTTCCAAACTCTAAAATATTCTTGGGTTTGAGGAAGCTGATTAGGTGTATGAGTCGGGATGATGGAGATGTTACTCAGAATGGCGAAATGATCGGACCATGTAAGAGGCAGTATATCACTTACTATTATATCTTTAGTATTGGAGAAGATACCGTCTAATGTATGACCCGCCTCGTGTGTGGGTACAGTTATTAGCTGAGATAATCCTAAAGTACTGAGATCAGCCATAAGGGACTGGGTCTCCGTATCTTCCGTTTTTTCCAAATGGAAGTTAAGGTCTCCAAGTACCACAAAGGTATCGTCAATGGCAAGGGGTTCCATAAGTGACATAAATGTGGCCAAAAATTCGGAGCGAGGACCTGGTGGTCTGTAGAGAAGCGCTCCTTTAAGGTTATATAAGGGGGTAAATTTAATATTAAAGTGTAGAGCTTCACAAGTGTTGGAGAGAATGGGGGAGATTCTGACCTGGAAGTTGCTGCGGATAATAAATGCCAGACCCCCACCTTTCTTCCCCTGTCTATCGTGACGATATACAGTGAAGCCCTGAGGCACTGCTACCACTAAATCAGGATCGGATGCCTCATTCATCCATGTCTCCGTGACAAAGAGTAGATCAATTTTTTTGTCCTGAATAAAATCGACAATCTCCTGCCTGTGTCTGCCTAGGGATCGCGCATTAATAAGTGAAAATAGGATGTTCTTAGTTTTAGACTTATGAACTTGAGATGAAACGGCTATGGAGGTACAGAGTGGTATAAAGGACTTACATTTAAGGCAGTGAGTGATGACTGTTCTAGTGATGGTGCTCGGATCATACTGTGAGCACACAGTCTCACTAGAAGGTCTCAGCTGGGATAACTGCGCCGTAGAGTATCTAATCCGTTCTTTAGTTAGTGGACAAGGGGTTATGGCGCTGGGCGCTGGTCCGGCGCGGACGGGCGCAGACGGGCACGCCTTTGGCGCGCCGCCGGCGCGCCCGCTGCGCCCGCCCGCTGCGCGGACGGGATAACATACTCTTTTTATCCAGTGAGGAAGAGTGGAAGAGGGCGGGAATCAGCCAACTACTGGCGCGGCACCCTTTGTTCCCCCAATATGGCGGCTGGTCACACTTTCCTCCCAGCGTCAGCACGTCATCGGCTGCGCTGGAGCAGCGTGATGAATCAAGTGAGATGCAGTCCACTCGCAATTTTTTAAAAGCAGACAAAAATGTGAGTAAAACTAATACAAACTAAGCAGTACAAATGCACGCAATTTAAAAAACCTTGCTGAGCCCCCGGCTTCCGCCTCAGGGGTGAGACTAGTTTTGGAGTCGGCGCAGTCACACTACAAGTCTGTAATTTGTAACCTTAGAGGGCGGGAATCAGCCAACTACTGGCGCGGCACCCTTTGTTCCCCCAATATGGCGGCTGGTCACACTTTCCTCCCAGCGTCAGCACGTCATCGGCTGCGCTGGAGCAGCGTGATGAATCAAGTGAGATGCAGTCCACTCGCAATTTTTAGAAAGCAGACAAAAATGTGAGTAAAACTAATACAAACTAAGCAGTACAAATGCACGCAATTTAAAAAACCTTGCTGAGCCCCCGGCTTCCGCCTCAGGGGTGAGACTAGTTTTGGAGTCAAACTCAGATCAGATGAGCTTGATGGATGTGTTGAACAAAGAGGGAAAGAAGGGTGGAAGGACGGGTGAGATAATATGACTGACTGGCAGAGAAGGATATGTTGGAAGCATGCATAGGTGGCTGATAGTAATCAGATCAGATGCATGGGTTCTTGAAGGATGGGTGGAAGGTGAAAGAGGATGCCTGCCTGGGTGGGCGACACAGTGTGGGTGGATAGTACTAGATAGCAAGAATCAGCGGTGTTTGGTTCAAACTCAAAGCCAAGGCAAGCAAGGAAGGAGCGGACGCATGGGTGGGTGTTGGTGAAACCAACTAAGGTTTGTTAAGAGATATATAAAAAAGAAGGATAGACATTTACTTTAATGGATGTATGCCTAGATGTACTATCATCAATAGACAGCTAGGTGGAGACTGTCACTGGAGAGTCTTACTTTGAAGAAAATGTAAAAGAAACTGCGCCAGAGTAGCAAAGCGGAGGGGAATATAAGTAGTATTTTCAGAATACAGTTGACTCGCAGTAGTTTGCAAGTACATCTTATATATATATATTATCAAGCCGAAGCGCCTTCCTCCGACTCCGAGGACCACTCCCTACCTATGTTAATGTATATTCAATTGTGTCAGCCAGCCTGCAGAGGGTGGCCTATCTGTTGGTTGCACAATCAATGAAAGCAAAGTACCCTATGCAGTAGCGGTCGGTGGTGGGAGTGCTGATGGGCGCTGACATGGGGAGGGGCAGTGTGGGTAGGAAGTAAACTATGTATTACGGCCAAATACAGGTAAGTAAACATAAAAATAAATAAAATGATTTTCATTGTGCGCACTGCACCGCCAAATGCGATGCAGTGCGTGCAACAACATTTTTTAATTTTATTTATATGTATTGTTTAATTACCGGTGATTGGCCGAAATCCATAGTTTACTACCCCCACCCTGCACCTTCCCACGTCACCGCCCGGCAGCACTCCCACCACCGACCGCTACTGACCTGATGTCGTATTACCATCTATAATATAAGCAATGATCATTGAATCCGATAAATAATCAGCCTATTTGTAGTACCCAGGGCAGGGTGAAAGTGAAATTGAGCAATTGCCCTCAAGTAACAGACAGAGTATGGCCAGTGCCACCCGTAATACAAAAATATGAGCTTCCCACCTGCAGACAGTAGTAGTAATTAAAACTAACGTGTGTCTGCATCATGTAACTCATATCTGTTTCTCTTGGGTGCAAGCTTAGCTGACTGAGCTGGCATGCCGGCTACAACAAGGTTATGTAATTTCGCTAAACTAGAGATAAGAACAAGACGACTGTTGTGTACTGGAGTACATAGTGCTAGTATAATGTCGGAAACTCCCACAAATGTTAGAGTCCGAGAAAGTAGGAGTATAGATACTAAGGGTGGGCGTCAAATTCCGTTCCGCTCGCGGAATTGCGATATTTTGACATTTTCGCATTCCGCGGAGAGCGCGAAAATGCCAAAACTTTCGCAATCTGCCGCAAAACAAGTATTTTTCTTGTTCGCGCTTTACAAATGCATTCTCGCGCGCGATCGCCTTACCGGGATCCCTGCGTTCGCCGACGAGTTTTCCAATCCGTTCGCGTGCGCCACGAGATGTTGATAGCCAGTCACGCTATCCCGTGAGAGTTCGCGATCACGTCATTCTCCTCGCCATCAGACACCACGAGAGTCTGCGATCGCCAACACGTCATTTTCCAGCGCGAGAGAGAGCGTGAGGTCGCAAACACGTCAATCTCTTCCGCGACAAAGACCATGAGATCGCGAACACGTCATTTTGGACGCGCCATCGACATCCGGCGGAAGTGTGGTGAAAGTTGCGATCACGAGCACGCCAAATTTTAGATTTGGAGAAGAATATTAACTCTAGCTGCATAAAACCTTCTCTAAATTATGATTTGGATGGAAAAAACTCCTCTGGTTGACATTTTACTGTCCTTTTTTGTGCAAGGAGTTCTTTTAAAAAAAAAAACTCTTGGGGGGAGAGGGAGGAAGTGCCACAGAGTCTCAAACTTCCTGTTCCTGTCCATCAGGCTCCTCCCAGTGCTTTGTCCATCTCCTGTTCATTCTGCCTTTGGATTTCAGCTGGGAAGGATCACTCTTTGTGTCTGCTGCATCATTATCATTGGATTTGAGGACTTTTGAATTTGATATTTTACAAGTAAGTTGGTGTTGTGTCTGTTTGATTGGGGGCATTGCAGTTGCTGCAACTACAATTTTGGTACTTATCATTCTTTTTTTTTAATTGTTGGGGGTAGCCAGTAGGCCCAGAGCTAGTCATGGGTGGGTCCATGATGAAGCAACTGTTCTTTTGGTGTGTGTTGAATGTTTTTCAAATATCATTTAGGGCATGGATGGCATTGGATTGAGTTGGAAAATGTGTTTTGTGGGGGGATTTCTGTTTTTGGGGGTGTGTTAAAGAAATGCCTTTGTTGTGTGTGTGCCTGGTGTGTTGGTGTGCACCCTGCAGACCTTGTTTGCTCTGTGGATTTTTGTTTTTGCATGTTATTGCATTAAAAAGGCACAGCAGTGTGGTTTAGCATGCATGTTTTGCCTGGCTTCTTTATAGGCCTTTTGGCAGTTCATTGATTGCCAGGCCTCCAGCTTGTTGCTTGTGATTTGCGAGTGTGCATGTGGCTGTGGGCCTTTTCTGGTGGGAGTTATTAGTGTGCAGCTTTTGCCATATATATAGGCCTGCATGGTATTCCTTTGTGGCCTAGGCTGCTTGTTGTGGGCCTGGCCATGAGGCTGGCAGCCATTTTGAAGGCAGGCAGTGTGTTTTTTGCAACAGATCTGCATTGTCTGTCTTCTCTTTCTTGTAGTTGGGTGGGCCTGGCCATGTGGCTGGCGGCCATTTTGAAGCCTAGGCCTGCAAGCTTGTGTGGCCTTGTCTGCCCACGGGCCTGTCTTCATCCAGTAGGCTCAGAGCAGGTAGGCACAAGTGCATTAAACAAGTGTTTATCTGTGTGTCCTGTTGAATTTAAACATCATTTAGGGCACGGATGGCATTGGATTGAGTTGGAAAATGTGTTTTTTGGGGGGGATTTCTGTTTTTGGGGGAGTGTTAAAGAAATGCCTTTGTTGTGTGTGCCTGGTGTGTTGGTGTGCACCCTGCAGACCTTGTTTTGCCCTGTGGATTTTCATTTTTGCATTTTATTGCATTAAAAAGGCACAGCAGTGTGGTTTAGCATGCATCTTTTGCCTGGCTTCTTTATAGGCCTTTTGGCAGTTCATTGATTGCCAGGCCTCCAGCTTGTTGCTTGTGATTTGCGACTGTGCATGTGGCTGTGGGCCTTTTCTGGTGGGAGTTATTAGTGTGCAGCTTTTGCCATATATATAGGCCTGCGTAGTATTCCTTTGTGGCCTAGGCTTCTTGTTGTGGGCCTGGCCATGAGGCTGGCGGCCATTTTGAATGCAGGCAGTGTGTTTTTTGCAACAGGCCTACATTATCTGTCTTCTCTTTCTTGTAGTTGGGTGGGCCTGGCCATGTGGCTGGCGGCCATTTTGAAGCCTAGGCCTGAAAGCTTGTGAGGCCTTGTTTGCCCACGGGCCTGCCTTCATCCAGTAGGCTCAGAGCAGGTAGCCACAAGTGCATTAAACAAGTGTTTATCTGTGTGTCCTGTTGAATTTAAACATCATTTAGGGCATGGATGGCATTGGATTGAGTTGGAAAATGTGTTTTTTTGGGGGTGTTCGGTTTTTGGGGGTGTGTTAAAGAAATGCCTTTGTTGTGTGTGCCTGGTGTGTTGGTGTGCACCCTGTAGACCTTGTTTTGCCCTGTGGATTTTCGGTTTTGCATTTTATTGCATTAAAAAGGCACCGCAGTGTGGTTTAGCATGCATCTTTTGCCTGGCTTCTTTATGGGCCTTTTGGCAGTTCATTGATTGCCAGGCCTCCAGCTTGTTGCTTGTGATTTGCGAGTGTGCATGTGACTGTGGGCCTTTTCTGGTGGAAGTTATTAGTGTGCAGCTTTTGCCATATATATATAGGCCTGCATGGTATTCCTTTGTGGCCTAGGCTGCTTGTTGTGGGCCTGGTCATGAGACTGGTGGCCATTTTGAAGGCAGGCCGTGTGTTTTTTGCAACAGGCCTGCATTGTCTGTCTGCTCTTTCTTGTAGTTGGGTGGGCCTGGCCATGTGGCTGGCGGCCATTTTGAAGCCTAGGCCTGCAAGCTTGAGTGGCCTTATCTGCCCACGGGCCTGCCTTCATCCAGTAGGCTCAGAGCAGGTAGCCACATGTGCATTAAACAAGTGTTTATCTGTGTGTCCTGTTGAATTTAAACATCATTTAGGGCATGGATGGCATTGGATTGAGTTGGAAAATGTGTTTTTGGGGGGGGATTTCTGTTTTTGGGGGGGTGTTACAGAAATGCCTTTGTTGTGTGTGCCTGGCGTGTTGGTGTGCACCCTGCAGACCTTGTTTTGCCCTGTGGATTTTCATTTTTGCATTTTATTGCATTAAAAAGGCACAGCAGTGTGGTTTAGCCTGCATTATTTTGCCTGGCTTCTTTATAGGCCTTTTGGCAGTTCATTGATTGCCAGGCCTCCAGCTTGTTGCTTGTGAGTGTCCATGTGGCTTGTGGCCTTTTCTGGTGGGAGTTAATATGGGCCTGCATGGTTTTCCTATTGGCTTACTGCTTCCATCCATCCCCTCTGCCAGCAGCAGCTCCCTTCCATTACATTTGTATTTTTGTGGTTGTTCTTATTCTTTCCTATCCTTCCTGAGATTGTAGTGTGTGTGCGTGTATACTGTACACAGTAAGTAGTATACCATAGCCCTTGTTGCCAAAGTCTCACAAATGGCTACACTATATATTTTATTTTTTTGTTTGTACTAGTAGGAATTGAACCACAACAACAAATGCAACATTTCACTGATGTTCTTCTCCTGGCTTATTTGCTTTTAGGTGCACAAAAAGACACAGGAGGAGGTAACTATCAACATCATTCATTGTACTGCCAGACAGAAGTCCTGCTGCAGACCACATGACTTCCAACTGTGACCACAGACATCTCTGCAACTTGTGCACCTGCGTCCTGTCTGACCTCTGAAGAAAATGAGCCCAAAGAAAGGTACCAGTTCCTCCAGTACCAAGAAAGTTGCCGGTGAGAAGAAGGAACAGAAAAAGCAAGAGACACTAGCCACGACTGGTGTGCCGGCAAATGTGTTTTTTGGGACCAAAAAACACACGCCTGCAGCATCGTTGTCGGGTGGGAACGAAGCTGGGAGCAGCACATGCGCACCAGCGGGCCAACCCCACCAACCTAGGCCCAAGCCCATGAGTGTCGCAGAGGTAGCCAATCTACTAATGAGCAGCGATGTTGAAATGTCAGTATCGCAAAGTAGTACACAATCAACGCATGCGGCAACTCAGCAGATAAGTCTCCAGCAGCAGGCGCAGCTGCAAGAACAGCAGCAGCAGGCACAGCCGCAAGAACAGCAGCAGCAGGCGCAGCTGCAAGAACAGCAGCAGCAGGCGCAGCCGCAAGAACCACAGCAGCCGCAAGAACCACAGCAGCCGCAAGAACCGCAGCAGCCGCAAGAACCGCAGCCGCAAGAACTGCAGCAGCCGCAAGAACCGCAGCAGCCGCAAGAACCGCCACAACAACAGCCCACAATAGAAGTTGGACCTCCTGAAGTAGGGGCATTTCAGGAAATCGAGCTTCCTGCAGACAAAGAGGGTCAAGCCACTGTTTCAGAAGATCCCTTGCCTTCCAGACCCCCAGCAAGGAAAAGGAGGGTTATTCCATCATCTTCTTCTTCAAGCCCCGCTTCTGATGATCTTGATGCCACTTGGAAGCCACCAGCTCAGTCTGAGAGTGATGCACGCCACAAGACAAGGCTAGTGAAAAGGAAGGTTCCAGAAAGCCTTAGAGTTATGGAGGTAGATGTACAAGAGGGAGAAGATGATGATGACGAGCCAATCATCACGGACATCACTCCCGGCCCAAAGGATATGGAGACCAACATTATTACCCTATCCAAAATTGCTGCAAGGGATGTAGCACGGATACCACCAACACAGGTAACACCACCACGCCCTCCAGCTTCCATATTTTCATTTGCGAAGGAAAGGCAGGGACCTGCATCCAGCTCAACCACCACCTCAGTAGGTAGTGGTAGAAGTCGCAGTGTAGCTGCTCAGAGTCACATTCCAAGCACACCCTCCAGTTCATCTGGTATTGAAAGTGGCACCTCCAGCAGCACCAGAAAGTTCTCCTCCCCAGTTTGGGACTTCTTTTCGGTTAGCAGTAAGGAGGAGAACATTGCTATATGCTCAATTTGTCGCCATGCTGTTCGGCGGGGTAA
The DNA here is from genome assembly GCF_964204655.1 of Triturus cristatus. Lineage (NCBI taxonomy): Eukaryota > Metazoa > Chordata > Amphibia > Caudata > Salamandridae > Triturus > Triturus cristatus. Next base: position 850,319,913 of record NC_140595.1, on the reverse strand, counting down.
GCTTGGTACAAACTATGGTACCGGAGGCCAAACAAGTCATCTCAAAATACACCACACTATCGTGTGGCAGGCTCATCTACTTCGCTTAGAACAAAGTAAAACTCAACCCAAGGTTGTTGGGCATGAAGAATCAGGGGACGATATTATCGTGGTGGAAGGTGAACAAGAGGGAGACAATTCTAGCCCTGTCCCCAGTAGTGTAGTCGTACCACCCACATCCTCCTCAGCAACATCTCAGTGGCACCGCAGTATGAGTCTGAGTCAGGCTGAGACACCAAGGCGACCAAGTAGTACTGCAATGATTATGAAACAAAGTGCGTTGTTGAGCCTAACTGGGTTGAAGAAAACTGCACCACGAAGGAAAATAATTCAGACTACCATTGACAGCATGCTTAGGTTGGAGGGGCAGTACCAACGCAACCACCCAACGGCACGGTTGTACAATGCGAAGCTGGCTAAAATGTTAGCGCTGGACCTTCTCCCTTTTTCATTTGTGGAAGGGGTGGGCTTCCTTGAATTTATGTCAACCATCTGCCCTAAATGGAAGGTTCCCAGCCGGTCCTATTTTGCAAGAGTTGCTGTTACCGCACTACATCATGATGTGCTGGAATTGGTTGGAAAAGCTTTGCAGCAGAGTGCTTTTCACAATATCCACCTAACAACATACATGTGGACCAGTTGCCAAGCCACTGATTACATGTGCATCACTGCACACAGGGTCTCATTTGTGGGGGTTAGAGATAAGCTATCCGAAGGTGCTGTTGACGCTGCTGAGATTTTTAAAGCTACTCGGAAACATGCAACTGTATCCATGTTCGCCATGGAGAAATCTGATACTGCTGTAAACATATTGGAAGAGTTGCAGAGCAAGGTTTTTGAATGGCTGCGCCCCAAGAGGGGTTAAGATTGGTTTTGTTTCCACGGATAATGGCAGTAATGTACTTAAGGCCATGGAGCTTAGTTCCTATTTCAGGGTTCCGTGTTTGGCGCACTGCATTAACATTATTGTTCAAGACTTTCTGAAAAAAGAAGCCATAGTCAGCAACTTATTGACTATCTGCAGAAGAATATGCACTCATTTCAGCCATTCTTTTAAAGCTCGGAAGCAGCTGAGGATCATTCAACGTGACTATAGAATGCCAGTCAAAGCACTCATCCAGGATGTGGCAACATGTTGGAACTCAACTTATTACATGCTTGACCGTCTGTTTGAGCAGTACAGGCCAATCAGTGAATATGTCATGCGAAGAGGGGATGCTACTGTGAAAAGCATGAGCCTTCAGATGGACCAATGGGACTGAGATGCTTCTTCCTTTCGAGGTCTTCACACGTGAAGTCAGCAAGGAGGACTGTACTATGGGCCAAGCTATCCCATTGTTGCAAATGCTAGAGCATCACCTGAAGGAGGTGTCAGAAGCATACAAAGATGTAGAGGGAAAAAAAAGCCTATGAGTTGGTGGAGAGCTTAGCTCGTCGCTTAGCTGACAATACAAGGGTGCAAAATAAGATTTTGTCACAAAAACATTGCATTTGTGCCACAATTCTGTATCCACGGACAAAATGGGCACTGAAGACATTAATTCCTTTTTCAGAAATGGATGTTGCCCGGTACAAAACGTGGATAGCTGAGTCAGCGAGTAAGTTGGAAAATGAACGGCTGCTAATTAAAAGCCCGCTAGATAAACCCACAAGTATTGCAGCAGGGCATCCGGCGTCAAGTTCAACTTGGCAGCCTGAGCGCAGTGCGTTTGGCTCAGAACACTCACCAACACTGTCTACAACAGCAAATGCTGTATCTTCAGGCCCAGTAAAATCGTTACAGGATTGGTATTTACAGCAAGGCATTGGTAAGTCCAGTGCTGATGCAACAAGAAAAGAGCCCAAAAAAAGTTTTGCACCCCTGAACATTGAGCGGATGGTTCAGGCCTATTTGGACGACCCAACAGAGGTGTACATTGATCAAAACCCATTGAGGTATTGGTATGGGAAAAGGGTCCAATGGCAAGTGCTCAGCAGGATGGCGATAAACTATCTGGATTGCCCCGTCGCAAGTGTCTCTTCAGAACGTGTTTTCAGTGCTGCTGGTTCCATTGTAACAGTGAGAAAGACCAGTCTCTCACCCAAAAACGTGGAGAGGTTAACAATGATCAAAATGAATCAGCACTTTATACCACCGAATTACACAACACATGAATCAAGGGAGGAAGATGAGGACAGCGGCTCAGGTGACTGAACTGGTGTGTTAGATGATGATTACCTACTTCTGGTTGAACCCCCAGAGTTTGAGGACAAGCTATACTTCCCTGACAATTAGGCTTGCACTTCCAGTTCTTATTGTCTTCCTCACTTATTTTCTTTTATTGGTGTATCTGTCTTTCTGTTTAGAAACTTTGAATCACAACAAATCCATCACCACGTCTTCTAATTGTTTTATTGCCATGTACAAGTTTCGGCTGTCTGCGCTGCATATCACAGTACACTCCTCAAAATCCTGCTCCTCCATCCTCCTGAATCTCCCTAAATCCATTGCCCTCAAGAAGTCAGATGATGATGATTGGATTATGCAAAATAGAATAAAAAAGAAAAAATATTTCCAAGTCCCTCCAAAATAAGTGGAACATGATTGATGATGACTACTATAGCTATCCTCCTTTGTGATCCGAGAGAGACTGCCCATTAACTGAAGATGAGAAGGAACAGGTACTGAATGATGCCATGCATTGGAAGCTGACTGAGTGATTTTGTTGTTGTTTGTTGTGCATGAAGTTACTTCATTGTGTACTTTATGTAATAATCTACACACTAAAAGTAACTCAAGTCCCTTTTCCCTTCTTGTTTTTTTAATACCAAATTTGTATTTCTACTGCAGGCCGATACATTGCATTTTGAATATAGGAAGGGGACTCACTCGGTACACCCAGACTGAGTAGAACAACACCATCATGATGACCACAGTGACATAGTATTTTCACAGTCACTCAGTACACAGATCGGAGATGATTGATGGAATAAGTCAAGCCGTTTCATGAGTGGCATATAAGGTGAACAAGTAAAGAACAACCACAGCAGACCTAAATGTCTGTGTAGCAGTGGAGTCAAGTGTAACGGTGGTATGAGTGCGGTAAATTGTAAAATGCTATGTTGCTTTGTCCAACTCTTTCAAAAAATGTACGCTAAATGGAGGATGTGCAAATGGTGCCGTCACCGTGGGCCTGCTCTGTCCTGTTGGTATTGTAGGTTAATGCTGGAAACAGACTAGAGTTGAGATGATGCATCCATGCCACCTCGGAAAGTGTTCTTGTTGCACTACAACATTAACTTGTCTATTTTTTTCAACTTGGTTTCAATCTCAATATCCCTTTTGTTTTTGCATCTACAATTACAGGCCGGGCCTTACCCTGTGCTATACTTGGGAAAACAACAATGCACACTTACCTTACCAATGTATCTACATCTGCCAGGCAGGCAGTGGCGTCACCCAAGATTGATGGACGGAGCATCCATGGAAGGGAGGACCAAGAGGAATGCCGAGATTCAACTCACCATTTGACCCGCATAACACAGTAACAGTATCAATTTTCATCTTTTAAATAATTTGATTCATTTTTTTGTCTACAATCATTGCAACAGTGTGTTATTGTTGTTATTACTGTTATTATTAGTTTTGCTCTCTGTCTATAATTCATCCCTACAGATATTTTAACATTTTCTTTGCTGTCTGTAAAAGTAAGCCCGGTAACACTGAACACAAACTGTATGTAATCCGGGTCTCTCCTTATCATCATACATCATGCATGTCTTATTTCCTTTTTCTCCCTTAACATATTGATATGGATATGGTAGTCTACAAAGATTCTGTTGTTTGATGTTTGTCCATGCATACTGTTTTTCTTTCTCAAACCTTTCCCCAAAACCCCCTTCCCAACCATTCAACAAACCCTAACCCTCTTCCTCCGGGCTGTGTGACTTATTGAGGTATGACTACATTAAATGTAGATCAATAATTTATCACACGCTTGCTGGGGCGGATGTGGCAAAAGCAACAGTACTTTAATTTCAAGGCAGGGCAGGGATCTTCTTCTGCTTGCCCACCTGAGCAGTATATTTGTGAGGTAATTTTTTTACCAAAGGGACCGGCTAATACATCAGCATTAATTCACGGCATTGATTGGATTAATGGATTTCATTTGTTGTCATCCTCCTACACAGCACTAACAGTTACGCTTGTGTCAGAGTGCTGTGGGCCTAGTCAAGTGACTCGACACAACTAGAGTTGCTGTGTACTACTAGGCTATTTCCACCACCATTATGTTTTGTTGTATTTGGGCATATTATTGTTTGGCAGTAAGTTCTGTTCTGTACTGTACTTCATTCTACTACTCCTCGAAGACTCTCTCTCAGGCTACTGACTGTCTCATTTTCTATTTTGGCAAATGCTGCTGCCAGTGTCTACTACTACCACCACCACAACCATGGCATGTTAGGAAAGAAAACCATCCTCACCATGCAGCCATCGCTGTGCCTAAGTTCAACATCAAGCAAAGGTAAGAGAAGTTTGGGGAAGGCATAATTATTAATGGACATGTTTTCATTAATTCAATTTCACACACCCCTTTGAGTCCAGTTGCAGAGTGCCTAGAGTAGAAGAGACTGACAGTACTAGTATTAGGACAAGTCACTCAGTTTCTGTCTTACAAATTCATCCAATTATTAAAATCAAACACTGGCTGTGTGCGGCCCTGCACCAGCAAGGAAAGACGGATACAGTGTGATGTAAAACAGTAACCCCACCCAGAAAACATTAACAACAATGTATGTAAACTTAAGTAGGAATATATTATTTATTACCCTAACAAAAATAAACTATGTAAAAAACAATCCCACACCTGACCCACCCCTCTACCTAATCCCAACCAATGTCCGTAAAGAAAATGTCAAATTGTCCAAAAGAGGAAACCCAATGCCAGGATCCCACCCACCCCAAGAATAATTTAAAAAGGGGCAATAAGAACAGGGTCTAAGTTCGGCGGGCTTTTTTCAGGAGGACACGAACTTGCTCCTCCAGGTGGGCAACACGGCGCTTCAATGCGCGGCAGTTGCATCTACAGGGGGGGGCAGCACTGATGGAGGGGAAGCGGCGGGCGGCTGCCAGATGGTGGTGCTGTACCACTGGAGGGCGGTGGCTGGGGCCCGGGGCATTGGAGGAGGCTGCAGCTGATGCCGCCTCCTCCTCCTCCTCTTCCAGGACCACCAGCCGTCGATATTCGTTCTGTATTTCCTCCAGTTTCCGACGCCGGGCCTTGGCTGCCAACTCCTTCCGGTCAGGTTTCCCCTTGAAAGGAGTAGCAATATATGAAGAAGAAAAAACAAGACTATTGTAAAATATATTCTTAGCAAAGCAGTAAGACAAATATTTCTACACATAGTGTCACAGTAGCACTAGCAAGCACATAACATTTGTGGTATTGTGGTAAATAAAATTCCTTTACCGGGACTTAATTTGATACAGAAACATAATAAAATAGCTCAGTAAAATGAGAGGCAGAATCCGTGATATTAGAGGTTCGGAATGGGCTTTATTCCAATGATCGATTATAATCGGTTGCTCCAAGTTCCATCACCACGGGGGTTCAGGAAGTGAAGTACATACTTTATTGACAAGAAGTAACTTTTATAGTACATACATTACAATGAAGCGAATGCAGTAGGCGTAACAATTGATAAGGAAATTGACGATTCATATGCGTAACCGAAAATGGGTGTAATAAGGAGTAAAAAGGAACATAATTGGTTATGATGTCACATATAGGTGGATCTATAAGATAATACTTGGCATAGATGCGCGCGCAGCAGCATGACGTGTAATTGACGTGCAACTAGGGGGTGAAGGGGACTTGACATTTAGCTTTACATGTGGAGACAAAAAGTCTGGGGGGTCAAGTCAACCTAATCCCAAATCATATCTAACATCCTATGTTTAAAGAACTATGTTATCCACAAAAGAAGGACTCTCGGACAGAATCTATTCTATACTGACTGTGCGTGCGTGTACAAGCGTCTAAGTGTCTACACTGAATGCGAGGGGGTAGGAATATTCCATGGTAACAGGGCTATGAATTACTTGCATGAGGACAGAGAAGCCGAGCCTTTGCTCAGTAGCTGGACGAATGTTTACTTAAGCTGCTAGACAGGAATGCATCGGCTAAGGAGTGAAGCAGATAATTCGAAGGTGAAATACAGTTCTTGGCAGAGAATAGGCTGATGTCAGGCTTCGTGAGCCGCGCAGAGAATGAGACAAAGTTCATGGTCACAGATGCAGGCTCAGACTCGAGTTTTCAGAGGCAGAAAGCAAGAGGAGTTTGATGACAGAATCAGGGCCTACTTGCCTGGACTGTAAAATGGCATAAGTGAACCATATAAAGCCGGTGGCCTTTCATATTTAGGAATGGAATATCCGGCCTATTCATGGCGGATCTGACAGAGGACATGTTGACGGTGGACGCACATGTATTTGCGTCTTCATAACTGGAACTGGAGGGAACATACATGTACTTGTGACATGCACATAGAACCGTTGGGGTCCAAGATAGGGGACATAACTGACCAGAAAAATCCATATTTCCACATTCCCTCCTTGTCCCCTACTTGCCCGTTAAGAGATATCAATCTTCATCAATCCATTGATCTGTTCATATAGCATCATTTGTTCTTCTTTCTTCTTCCGTGACGAATGAAATCTTGGTGGTGGAATACACGATGTGGTACACAGACCACAAATCGCTGGTCCACATTGTAGACATAGACAGCAACTGAATAGTATGAGAAGGCCAATACCTAGGAAGGATAAAACTCTCCATCCCCAGGCTGATATCACATTCCAAAACCAACTGGACCAAGTCCAAGTGCCTGGGTTCTGGTGTATCTGGTTTACAATCTTATGAAGGCGAGTGATGGCTTTATATACAGATGGCGAATTTTCTGGTATGAATACGCAGCAGCTTGATCCGATGACCCTACAAGCTCCGCCCCTATCAGCCAGGATGACGTCAAGGACAAGACGATTTTGAAGCACAACAATCCGCATAGCAGACTGCTCTTCTGTTAAATTGCCTAAGGCGGAAATAGTCTCATTCACTACTGCTTCAAGGGTTCTAGTTAATCTACGTATCAGCTTACTATTTGTAACAGTACCTATATAGGGAAAGATGCCTTTATTAAAATCTACATACTTGTCCCATGCCGTCTCAGTGTAATCGACAATGGGGAGATCTCTCCGCTCTCTGTTGTGTACTAAATGAATATTTCTGTAATAATCAGGAGGAGCTAGGAAAACAGGTGGCAAAAGGAATGCAATGTAGCAGGTACCATCCCAATCTAGAGGTAGACGCATATATGCAGTCTGACCACATATAAAGTAGGAGTGGCGATAAGCTCTAAATGAAGATTTGCCTTGATCACTGAATTCTACTATAGTAGTGCATTTACTATAGCCCATATGTATGGAACCAACCTTTCTTACACACAATTCACCCTTCGCTGGGAATACTGACATGGTGGGTAAGACTAGTTCAACTTCGGATTCGACATTTAGAATCATGAGATTAGGTATGAAATTACCTAATCCATATACTTCATTTTCTAGATCAGTTCCTGTTCTTTTGGGGCGACCCTCCTTGTCAGGGTAGCAGACCTTGAGTAAAACTAGGTTCAGGTTTCCCCATACCCAATGATCTTGGTAAACTGCTGTGTCTGAGTCTATGGAATTGATTAAACTAAACCATGCTCCACAGGAGCCATTATGGGTAAATGGGTGTGGAAAGAAAGGCAGGACTCCTTCATAATTCTGATAGGGAGGGAGCCGGCCACACACCCAACAATTAGTAGCATTACTAGTCTGATGGGAATGATGTAACATACTAATGAAAGTGTTATTGCGCAGCGCAAGTCTATAAGACAATTCATGCGGAGGTAAGTCACTAAAAGAATGTTCAGCAGTAACATTATAAACATGTCTAGAAATAGGGTAATATATGTGCAACAATATACTTGCAGTAATTATTAAAAGACTCAAGAAAAACAAAATTAATAATGTCACTATGCAGTGGCTACGCAGTGATTTACAATACGCCTGTCGTTTCAACATTTTCCGGGTATTTTCTCTACTCAGGTCCAAGGGATACATGTCAGAGACAATTCAACCGCTTCACCTTGGAGAGGACTTAAACAATCAAATTGCTCGACTTGTTGGGCCTAAGCTTTAGTTTATAGTGTTCAGAGTTATTCTGTTCAACAAAAGGAAGTTTTGAGTCAATGGGTGAAGACACACGAGGTGGGCTGTTTACATCTGCAGGAAGTCCATGAAATTTCTTGATATGACTTGAATGAATCCAGCCTTTCCTGCCCTCGATCTTCACGGCTGTTCTTGTGGTCAGCAGGACCAACTTGGGCGACTTCCACCTGGGCTCCAGCTGAGTCTTTCGGTCGAAATTCCTCACAAGTATGAGGTCCCCCGGAACTACGTCATGGGGTTTCACCTCAGTGTTGTCGGGAAAGGCTGCAGCAACCTGTGAACGACAAGATTGTAGTGCAGACATCAAGGAAGCCAAGTAATCTGTCAGCATATTACAGTCAATATCAGTTATTTTGCGTGGTATAGGCGTCCCCCACATATTTGGTGGTCTGCCGAAGATCACCTCATACGGGGATAGCCCTGTTCGAGAGTGTGCTACCATTCTCATGTAAAAGAGTGCAACTGGTAACGCTACTACCCAGTCGACACCTTTCTCTCTGCATATTTTGGACAATCTGATTTTCAGTATCTGATTATGTCTTTCTACGAGACCTGCTGCCTCGGGGTGTCGGACACAGTGGAATTTCCACTGATATCCTAACAGAAGTGAAACGTGTTTCATTAATTCGGATGAGAACGGCTGGCCGTTATCTGAGTGAACAACACGTGGTAAACCGTATCGTGGGAAGAATTCTCGAACCAACTGTTTGGCAGTAGTCGGGGCAGTGTAATCTGAAACCGGGTATGCCTCTGTCCAACGGGACAGAGCGCAGACAACTACGAGAACATATTTGAATCCTCGACATCGTTCCATCTGGATATAATCCATCTGGAGGGCTTCAAAAGGGTGATTAGGAGGATGAAATCCACCCTGTTCTACGGGAACGCTTTTTCCTGGGTTAAACTGACAACAGATCATACAGGTACGGACCTTTTGTTTGGCTGCTGCTCGTAAATGTTTATTGAACCAAATGTGTTGAATGCTGTCTAGCATAGCTTTTTCTCCTAGATGTGCTGGACTATGTATAGTGTTAATTATAACTTGGACCATTGAATCAGGAAGGAACCATACAGACTTTTCCTTCATCATCCATCCTTGGTCCGTTTGGATCCCTCCTAATTCAGTCCATTTCTTTATTTCGTCTGGTGTAGCATGTGTCTGTATGTCAATTACGTCAAGAGTAGGATCTTTAACTGTCATACAATGTGTCGGTGTCGGGACTATTGTCTTTATCATGTCGGGGGTTTGAGTTTGAGCAGTCTGTTTAGCTGTTCTGTCGGCTAGATCATTGCCTTGGGAAATGATATCAGTAACCTTCGTATGAGCCTTACATTTCATAATTGATATTGCAGTGGGTAGATGTATTGCATCTAATAAGGCATGAATGAGGGGTCCGTGCTGAATGTGGGCACCGTGGGAAGTTAAATAACCTCTCTCTCGCCACAGCACGCCGAAGTCATGTACAACTCCGAATGCATAACGTGAATCAGTGTATATGTTGACTTTTTTATTCGTGGCTTGAATACAGGCTTGTGTCAGAGCGATAAGCTCTGCGGCTTGAGCTGACAAAGTATTTATACGATTAGTTTCAATGACTTCAGTATCTGTTGTGACTGCGTAAGCGGCCACTAACTCTCCTGTACTTGTTCTCATACATGAACCATCTACATACAATGTCAGGTCTGGATCTGACAATGGGACATCGGTTAAGTCTTGTCTGGGTTTTGTCGTTATTGTAATAACTTCAATACAGTCATGGGCTAGTGGGTCTGTTCCGGTTACTGGCAAAAGTGTGGCAGGATTCAATGTGTTACAGCGTCTGATTTCTATATGTGGCTGAAACAATGTAAGTTCGTATCCTGTAAGTCGCGCTATAGTCAAGAGTTGTGTTTGCGTTCTATTTACAAGAACCTCTACTGCGTGTGGTACTTGAACTGTCAATGGATGTCCTAACACTATGGCATCGCTTTGTCTGATTGCTAAAGCTGTCGCTGCTACTGATTTTAGGCATGCAGGCAAAGCCTGAGCTACGGGATCTAATGTACTAGAAAAATAAGCACATGGTTTGTGTGCTCCTGCTTGTTCCTGTGTGAGTACTGACAAGGCAGTACCTTCGCGTTCTGTAACAAAGAGTGTAAACTGTTTTCTGTAACATGGCGTTGCTAAAACAGGTGCTTGACATAAAGCTTTCTTTAGGCTTTCAAAAGCTTGTGTATGTTCCTGAGTCCAAGGGAGAACAGTCGATGTGGCTGCCTCCTGTGTTGTTAACTGAATGAGTGGTTTTGCTAGAAATGCATACTGAGGGATCCACTGCCTACAATATGAAGTGAGGCCTATGAAAGCCCGTACCTCCTTTTGTGTCTTGGGTATTGGCATGTTAGCTATTAACTTAATACGGTCGGGTGTAAGCTGCCTTCCCTCCTTGGACAGCGAGTGTCCAAGATAAACAACTCGCTGGACACAGAATTGCAGCTTAGAAGGGGACACCTTGTGCCCCTTTTCGGCTAGAAATTGTAAAACTGTCAGTGATGCTTTTTCACATTCCGGTTCGCTTCTCGCGGTGATCAGCAGATCATCGACGTATTGGAGCAGAGCAGTGTTAACTGGCATGTGGATACTGTCAAGTTCTCGTTTCAGTGCTTGGCTATAGATGCTGGGGCTTTCTGTAAATCCTTGAGGTGCGCGTGAGAATTTAAAGCTACGCCCATTTAAACTAAATCCGAACAAATATTGGCTTTCCGGATCTATTGGGACGCTGAAAAAGGCATTCTTGAGATCAATTACAGTAAAGAATGTTGCTTCGGAATCAATAGCTGTCAGTAATGACGAGATATCTGGGACCACAGGAAATTGTGGCACAATGCATTTGTTTAACTCGCGCAGATCAATAACCAATCGATATACTGGTGGGGCCTTAGGATCTGTTCGTTTAAGAATCGGAATTATCGGTGAATTACATACATTGGAGTCTGTTTCCACAACTACTCCTTGGGCAATGAGCTCGTCAATGATTTGTAGTAAAGCCACTACAGCATCTGGTGGTAACTTGTATTGTCACATTCGTGGTAGCACCACTCCTGCCTTTAATGTGACTCGATATGGTGTAATATTCATGCAACCAACATCAGTAGGGCCTTGTGCCCATAGATGTGTAGGTAAAGTCTGCAGTCGGGGATCCATGTCTCTAGACACATAGTGACCTTTAAAATCACGTAAAAACAACCTTACTCCTTCCGGAGAACAACATATTATGGCTCCTAGAGCTTTCAGTGTTTTTATTCCTAACAAGTTTTCTGGACATGATTTAGTAAGCAATAAATCTGTAGTTCGGGTCAGAGGTCCTATCGTAAGTGGAAGAGGCTGTGATACTTCATTAACAATAGGTTTTCCTGAAAAACCAAGGGAAATATTCTGAGAGCCTGAGAGGGGTGCCCCTGGAACTTCACTACGTTTTATAGTTGTTCGACTTGCCCCTGTATCGAGTAAAAATTTTCTATCTTGGCCTAATAATTCACTATGTACATAAGGTCCTTCTTGATCTACAGGAATCTCGATAAGGGGTAAGTCAACTTCCATCTCTAGGCTAGTTCATGCGTAACGCTGATACTCAGGATATTCATACTGTGCGGTCTGATACATTTGTCGTGTTGTTGTCTGTGTGGCAGCAACAGGCAACGGTGGTGCAGCTGGCACAAACTGTATTGGCTGTTGTGCGGCTGGCATGGCCTGTGCATGCTGCAGAGCTCCTTGTTCATTCTGATCTTGTCTGAGTGGCCGTGATCTTTCTTGTGTTTTACCTATGGCGATATTATGTTTTAAAACTGGACAATCGTGTACGTAATGACCTGGCTTTTTACAATAATTGCATGTCCCTTTTACAGGTCCTGCTGAATCGGAATGTGTCATACCCTTTTTATGTCCTTCAGCTGGGACTGTCTGGGAAACTAGCATTTTCATTTTCGTGTCTTTCATGCGTCTGTGTTCATGTTCTTGTTCCTCTCTAATTCTATTGTGATGGTACTGTAACATTTGTAACATTTGTGATGGAGTGTTACCTTGCCAGGTACTCTCGAATTTTAATACTCTATTCTTTACTGGGGGCAGGGCATTTTCTACTAATTTTGTTACAAACAGATGCGGGTATGATTCGCTACTTGCTTTTATGCCACTATTTATACCAAAACATTTTTCGAATCGGGCATAGTAATCACTAGTGTCTTCATCTTGCTTCTGTTTACAGGCTGAAATTGTACCCCAATCTTCCTTTTTCGTAGTTAATAAACGTGGCAGTACCTGTACTAATAAACCTGGTAATGCTTTAGTTTTATCCCCAAGTCCTGCTCCTGCAGTTCGGGCCTTTTCTTCCGCTTCTAACACTGACCATTCTATCTTTTGGTCTCCTACCTCCCACTCTTTTTCCTTGAGTTTCTCATAAATGCCAGCAGGCATCAATACCTTTAATATTGTCATAATGTCGGGATAGGTATACTCTCCCATGAGTAACATGTCTTTAATTTCTCGGTGAAAACCCGCTGGATCTTTGTCATGACTGGGTACCACTTTCTTCATTTGTAACAATTCTATTTTTGATATGGGCGTATATACAAATACGCGCTTAAACTCGTTGTCCTCGCCTTTTATTGGGTGCACTTCTCGTAAGGGATTCTGTCTATCCATGTGATACGTGGTTCTTTCCTTGACGGGCAATGAGACATGCTCTGCGCATACAGAAAGAATATACTGCTTTCTTGATTCTAGAATTTCTTTAATTAATTTAGTACCTGCACCTCTCCATTTATTCATAAGCAATTCAGTCAATATGTCAGGTAAGGGACCAGGGTCCGAATGCTGACTCCGATATAGTATAATGAGTTGTTGAATCATATAAATCCCAGCTAACCTCTGTTCATCTGGGGTGAGATTCAAAAATGTGCGTGCTACTGTATCATCACTATATTTTCCGGGACTGTCCACCCAATGGACAGCTGCCCTGGCTAAATCTTGTTCATCCATAGAATCGAGAAAATGATAACCCCTTCGTTCTCGGAGTAGTTTGTCGGCGGTTTGGAACGAATGCTCGTTAGACCTTATATTAATTATAGGTATTTGGAAATTCCTGTTATTATCTGGACATATCGGACGTATCGAGTCAGTAAGACATCTATTACTATTACAAGATCTTCCTCTACCTACATAGGCTATGGTGTCCGACTGTCCCGCGGGCAGTCCTGACCCTTCTTCCTCGCTTTGTTCAAACTCGTCTACCTCTAATCTTTCTTCGTGTAGGCGTTCTATTTCTTTACGGATCTTTCGGCACATGGCTATTATACAATTTTGCTTATCATGTCTCCCTTCTGATATATTCTGGCTCCATCTGGTAAGAACTTGCATTGCTTCCGGGTCTACCCCCGGTCGGTCTTGATTTCTGATCACACAATTTATGAGGAAACGTAACAGTTCCCCCTGTATCTCTACTTTCTGGTATTCCATAGCTCTGTTAATACATTCTGGATCTCGTCCTGTTTGGACAAAATGATATATTTTTTCTAGATGCGCAGTCATTCCTGGTAACTTCCCTAAATACACTGCGGCTCGTCTGATACGCAATGATGCCAGGGTCATTTCGTCCTCTTTACCGGGCACCGGGTCATATCTGCAATCTATAAGAAGTTCCTTAAGCGTACGGGCACTTATGAGTTTGGGTGTACGTGAATGTGCTGACTCTTGAAAAGTAAGTTTATTTATTCTGGGTGGCGTAGAAAAAATATTGGTAGCACCTCCCGTGGCCCCATCTGGGGTGTCGGGTGTGAAAGGATTCGTCGAACGTGACACAGCAACTACAGGTGTGGACACAGCTATAGAAGTAGCTGTAGGGACGGATGCAGAAACAGATGTGCTTGTCGAAACTTGTGACTCGATCTGTTGCTGTAGGGATACGGGTACTGGGTCTTGGCGTTGGATCTCCCTGGTATGCGGTCTATGTGGGGCGGAATTAGCATACTCGGGAGCTGCGTCATCTAAATATGAGGAAAGAAAAACATCTTCTGCGGTTCTAGGATGCCCCTTAGGATGTACCTTTATTGGGAATAATGGGGGTGGCAAGTCTTTCGGTATCTCTGGAGTAGCCTTAGGTAATCCTTCGGCTAGAAGGGGATACATACCATTCATAAGGGCATTTCTTTGCCTATCTACTTGTTCTGATTTCACTCGGATACCTTCCTCAATTAATAGATTTTCTCGAACTTTATTTGAACTTTCTTTATTCTTTTCTTCCTGTCGGAGTGCCTTTTCTGTGCGTCTATGAGATTCTTTACGCCATAACTCAACGGCGTCTTTCTGTGACTGTCTGACTTTCCTTTTCCATAACTCTTCCTCGACTTTCATGATGCACTCTGCATCCCAGGTCCCCGCTGCGGGCCACCTCTGACTTTCTGGTAATCCCTTGGTGTAGTCTACCCATAAATCAAGAAATAATATAGCGTCTAAGCCATGTTTGTGATACATGAAGTGCCCTGGAGTATCCCTAGGAGGAATAGGGACGGCTTCTTCGAGTACCCCTTTTCTAGTAGTGATCTGTCTTAATTTCGAAAAGAGCGGCATATTGACAACTGATCCGATACTTAATCTTGAACACACTTAATACAAAAGCACAATAATGAACAACCATTCATACCACAATATGCAGGACGTTTAACACATTAAACATTAAACATTAAACACATTTTTAACCTTTATAATAAACAACAATGGTGATCGTCTGCATAACTAATCACCAAGATAATTCTTGACAATAACTAGATACTTCGGAATACTTGATATACTGCTAAACAGTACAGATACACTGCTAAAACAGTGCAGACCGGATTTGTGTACCCAAACCCGTCTTGACCGGCACAACCTATGTGCACGTCAGAAATGCCTCCCCAGTAATGGTACTCACCGGGTAGCTTCGGAAACGGAAGGCCTCGGTAACTTGAACTTGGACCGGACTGGACTCGACTCGACTCGTCGGACACTGGACTCGACTTCGAACTGGTGGGTCTCTGTATACCTCGGATCTTGCTCTCTCAGCTAGGCTCTGGTCGGGATACTTCGCACTTCTCACCGCCTCGTCTGGGTGTTGATCGCAGCCTCAGTCGCCCCCGCTTGACCGGAGGGAGATACAGGAAATCCTGCTGGTACGCGTTATTGTCCGTCCAGCTGTGGCAGGAGACCGGGCCTGCAACTCACCGCCGGCGCGTGAGATGAGAAAGTGTCCCTGTTCGGGCGCCATTCATGTGGTAAATAAAATTCCTTTACCGGGACTTAATTTGATACAGAAACATAATAAAATAGCTCAGTAAAATGAGAGGCAGAATCCGTGATATTAGAGGTTCGGAATGGGCTTTATTCCAATGATCGATTATAATCGGTTGCTCCAAGTTCCATCACCACGGGGGTTCAGGAAGTGAAGTACATACTTTATTGACAAGAAGTAACTTTTATAGTACATACATTACAAAGAAGCGAATGCAGTAGGCGTAACAATTGATAAGGAAATTGACGATTCATATGCGTAACCGAAAATGGGTGTAATAAGGAGTAAAAAGGAACATAATTGGTTATGATGTCACATATAGGTGGATCTATAAGATAATACTTGGCATAGATGCGCGCGCAGCAGCATGACGTGTAATTGACGTGCAACTAGGGGGTGAAGGGGACTTGACATTTAGCTTTACATGTGGAGACAAAAAGTCTGGGGGGTCAAGTCAACCTAATCCCAAATCATATCTAACATCCTATGTTTAAAGAACTATGTTATCCACAAAAGAAGGACTCTCGGACAGAATCTATTCTATACTGACTGTGCGTGCGTGTACAAGCGTCTAAGGTGCCAATTCCGATCCGGTAAAAAAATTCCCCGTCCGACTCGTATCCGGATTTTTTTCCGTCCGAATCGTCAAAGTAGCGTACAAACTGCCAAGTACGATTCGAACGGAAAAAAGTCCATACGAATCGCATTGGGAAGATTTCCCCACACGTCCTCGGGTCGGGAAAAGTCACCGACACGTCCCCGGGCGAGAAACCCACCGTGCGGAAAAATAAAGTCCGACTGCGCAAGTACGATCCCTCCCGTCCTCCCCATTTCACAACCGTACGCAAAAAACACCGTCCGAACCGAACTCCCATAGCAACCATGGAGACATGTGCCCGCATACGCGCCGAACACCCCACCACCCCCCGCCCGCGTATGTACGCCCCGAACCCCCACCCGTGTATGTACGCACCGAACCACCAGCCGTGTATGTACGCACCAAACCCCCCCCCCAGCCCTGTATGTACGCACCGAACCACCAGCCGTGTATGTACGCCCCCGAACCCCCCCCAGCCGTGTATGTACGGACCGAACCACCAGCCGTGTATGTACGCACCAAACACCCACCCGTGTATGTACGCCCCCGAACCCCCCCCAGCCGTGTATGTACGCACCGAACCACCAGCCGTGTATGTACGCACCGAACCACCAGCCGTGTATGTACGCCCCCGAACCCCCCCCAGCCGTGTATGTACGGACCGAACCACCAGCCGTGTATGTACGCACCAAACACCCACCCGTGTATGTACGCCCCCGAACCCCCCCCAGCCGTGTATGTACGCACCGAACCACCAGCCGTGTATGTACGCACCAAACACCCACCCGTGTATGTACGCCCCCGAACCCCCCCCCAGCCGTGTATGTACGCACCGAACCACCAGCCGTGTATGTACGCCCCCGAACCCCCCCCCAGCCGTGTATGTACGCACCGAACCACCAGCCGTGTATGTACGCACCAAACACCCACCCCAGCCGTGTATGTACGCACCGAACCACCAGCCGTGTATGTACGCACCAAACACCCACCCATGTATGTACGCCCCCGAACCCCCCCCCCAGCCGTGTATGTACGCACCGAACCACCAGCCGTGTATGTACGCCCCCGAACCCCCCCCCAGCCGTGTATGTACGCACCGAACCACCAGCCGTGTATGTACGCACCAAACACCCACCCGTGTATGTACGCCCCCGAACCCCCCCCCAGCCGTGTATGTACGCACCGAACCACCAGCCGTGTATGTACGCACCAAACACCCACCCGTGTATGTACGCCCCCGAACCCCCCCCCAGCCGTGTATGTACGCACCGAACCACCAGCCGTGTATGTACGCACCGAACCACCAGCCGTGTATGTACGCCCCCGAACCCCCCCCAGCCGTGTATGTACGCACCGAACCACCAGCCGTGTATGTACGCACCAAACACCCACCCGTGTATGTACGCCCCCGAACCCCCCCCCAGCCGTGTATGTACGCACCGAACCACCAGCCGTGTATGTACGCACCAAACACCCACCCGTGTATGTACGCCCCCGAACCCCCCCCCAGCCGTGTATGTACGCACCGAACCACCAGCCGTGTATGTACGCACCGAACCACCAGCCGTGTATGTACGCCCCCGAACCCCCCCCAGCCGTGTATGTACGCACCGAACCACCAGCCGTGTATGTACGCACCAAACCCCCACCCCAGCCGTGTATGTACGCACCGAACCACCAGCCGTGTATGTACGCACCAAACACCCACCCATGTATGTACGCCCCCGAACCCCCCCCCCAGCCGTGTATGTACGCACCGAACCACCAGCCGTGTATGTACGCCCCCGAACCCCCCCCCAGCCGTGTATGTACGCACCGAACCACCAGCCGTGTATGTACGCACCAAACACCCACCCGTGTATGTACGCCCCCGAACCCCCCCCCAGCCGTGTATGTACGCACCGAACCACCAGCCGTGTATGTACGCCCCCGAACCCCCCCCAGCCGTGTATGTACGCACCGAACCACCAGCCGTGTATGTACGCACCAAACCCCCACCCCAGCCGTGTATGTACGCACCGAACCACCAGCCGTGTATGTACGCACCAAACACCCACCCGTGTATGTACGCCCCCGAACCCCCCCCAGCCGTGTATGTACGCACCGAACCACCAGCCGTGTATGTACGCCCCCGAACCCCCCCCCAGCCGTGTATGTACGCACCAAACACCCACCCATGTATGTACGCCCCCGAACCCCCCCCCCAGCCGTGTATGTACGCACCGAACCACCAGCCGTGTATGTACGCCCCCGAACCCCCCCCCAGCCGTGTATGTACGCACCGAACCACCAGCCGTGTATGTACGCACCAAACACCCACCCGTGTATGTACGCCCCCGAACCCCCCCCCAGCCGTGTATGTACGCACCGAACCACCAGCCGTGTATGTACGCACCAAACACCCACCCGTGTATGTACGCCCCCGAACCCCCCCCCAGCCGTGTATGTACGCACCGAACCACCAGCCGTGTATGTACGCACCGAACCACCAGCCGTGTATGTACGCCCCCGAACCCCCCCCAGCCGTGTATGTACGCACCGAACCACCAGCCGTGTATGTACGCCCCCGAACCCCCCCCAGCCGTGTATGTACGCACCGAACCACCAGCCGTGTATGTACGCACCAAACCCCCACCCCAGCCGTGTATGTACGCACCGAACCACCACCCCACCAGGGAATGTACGGACCGCACCCCCACCAGTGCATGTACGGACCGTACTGACGCCAAAAAAACACGTACTGAACCCGGACAAACCATATTTACACAAGGAGAGTCAAGTAGAGTTTCCCCACACCACCAAACAGGCCCAACAACCCCACAAACATCACATACACTCACCTGCAACTGCCAAACTGCCAAACAGAGGCCCAAAACTCAATCACTCCTCATAACACACCCACACAAATTTCAAACACAGCCACACCCACAAATGGACCAATAAAAATGGACCACACACACAAACCATGAGCCTTTGCAACAGACCCACTGCTGCCAGAGCCCACAGACGACCCACACCACCATACTTGAACCTCACACTTGCATACCTTCACACAACCACCTACACAAACACCCCCTCATCACATTCACACACACACCTCCACTACCACACCCACACACCCACAGCCATCCACACCCACACCCCCACAACCACACCCCACGCCATGTCCACCACCAAGAATCCAAAGTTCACAAAGGAGGAGCTGGAGATCCTTGTCGACGAAATCCTCAGAGTCGAGCCACAGCTCTTTGGGACATTGGTCAGACAGACCAGCATATCCGAAAAAACCGCCATGTGGCAGAGGATCGTCGATTCTGTGAATGCTGTTGGGACAACCAGAAGGACCAGGCACGAGTGCCAATCCAGGTGGTACGATCTGCGGAGGACGGTCAAGAGGAAGATGACTGACAATCACAACCAGGGGAACATCACTGGAGGAGGGCCGCCCCCCAGACCGGTACAATACCATCCCTGGGAGGAGAAGGTGATGTCCACGCTGGCGGTGGAGGGACTACACGGACTGCCAGGACTCCCAGACCCTGGTGAGTACACAAACAACTCACCTCACATGGGGGGGATGCCATACACAATCAATCATGCATGCCACCCCCCCCAAGCCACCACCGGACACAACAACACTCCACAAACACACACATGCCACTGGCACCTCCATGCCCCATGCATCAATCAGGGCCATGCCAAGTCACAGGCCACACAATACACCAACACAACACAGGATGTGGTCGATGCTGGGAGTGGGGGCAGCAAAACTAACATTGAGCAACTCACAAGCACACAACAATGCCCTCAGCCCATATGGCCCAGGGCACAGCCATACAAACTGTGTGTACCCACACAGTACTGTCTTGCCTGCAAATGATGGCTGCCATGCAGGATGCCATGGGTCTGAAGGCACAATTTGCACATAACAGCAGACAATGAAGATGCATCGCTCTGATAGAGTCTCAGCACACACCGCCACAGCAGCAGCCTACACTCAGACACACTGCCCAATGGGTGCCCGGAGAACAGGGACTAACTCACATGAACAAGCCAATGGCCATTCAAAGACCGGCTAACTGTGTGTGCCCAGGAAGCTGGCCTGAGGTGACAGAGAGTGACAAAGAGAGGGAGGGAGAGGGGGAATGAGAGGGAAGGAGACAGAGGGGGGACACAGGGAGACAGACAGAGGGAGGGAGTAGGGTGACAGAGGGAGACCGACAGAGGGAGGGAGGAGGGTGACAGAGGGAGGGAGGAAGGGAGACACAGGGAGACTAAATCACCCTTGGGTGGTGTGGCCATGTCCACTCGTCAGCCGGTGGACTGTGTGCATGCAGACCAGGTCTGGCAGTGCCTCAACCCCCCCTTCCGTAGATGAAGACCGGTCCATGTGTCAATCTGTGCACGAGTCCATCCGTGCTGCAGGCACAGACCTAACCACACACCCAGTATACCCACCCACCGTGTCGGTAAGAACCCTGTCACAAATGCTTCAGTCCCCTACCTGCAACATCAAATTGCCTTGCCAAAACACCATTTGGCCACGTACAGTGCAACACGTAAGGCGCCTCTGCATGGCTCGCTACGCCCGCACACCACACTGCTGACTGTGTACCCAAATAGATGCATCAACTAAGATTGTGTCTCACACATGCGTAAAGCCCTGACAGCTGTGGCCAAGGGACATAGCCATGCACAAGTGCACTGTGAGAGGAATGCAGGACAGATCCAACTACCCAGAGGAAGAGTGCCAAATCAGAAATGCATGCAACATGGATGCCACATGTGACACTGTCAACATTGTCTCTCTCACACACAGGTCAACGTCGACGAACACCCCCCAACACTGGGGGGGAAGTCACACAGGACCAGGCTCCGCGGGATGATGACCCCACCGCCAGCGATGACTCTCACCACTCCGTGGATGACCCAGACCAACCTGGCCCCTCTGGTGTCCAACCACCTGCAGCACCTGCGTCAGGTACAACTGTGCCAACCACCACCCCCATTCCTGCCACATCCCAGGAGACGTCCAGGAGCCCTGCCCGCACACGACCACCCAGCCAGTCTGCCCAGGAGGGACACGGTCCTCCGGGCACCCAGGAGGAGGCAGGCGGCAACGCAGATGCCATCCCTCAGGGGTCCCGGAGACCCGATGCACCCACAACGGCAGGCCAGGTGCACGTGGGCAGGGGTGGCGGGAGTGGAGGACGGCGGAGGCGCGAACCTGACCAGGCAGCTCAGGACCCGGTAGTGTCCCAGGTCAGCAACATCCTGGATACATACCGGCGTGACACCAGGGGCATGGACCAGATTGCGTCCACCCTCAATGACATCAAGGGGACCCTCCAGGAGATGAAGACCCTGCAGTCCCAGCAACATGCCTGTCAACTGCAACACCAAGGAAGGATGGAGGATAGACAGGCTGAGCTCGTGGCGGTGCAAACCCAAATGACCGGTGTACTCCGTCGGATTGCCGACAACATGGGCAACCCTCCCTGTGGCACCAGGCGAAGGCCATTACCAGACACAGGGAGGGATCAGGAGGAGGAGGATTCATCCGACGGAGCGTCACAGACATCGTCACGGACTGCTTCCGAGGGTCCCCGCAGGAAGGTGGGTCGTCCACGAAAAAGACTGTGAGAGTCAGCAGAACATCACCATCTCCCAGGTCACCTGGCCTGGCACCTGGCCCTCTGGCCCAATAGCAGCACATGACATTGTCTGCCACATGGACTTGCTGGTCACTGTCTGACCTATGTTGACGAAGACTGTGGCATGGACTCTGACATTTTGCTACGACAAGGATACCAACTCCCCCAGTGAACTTTGGATTCTACACTCCCGCTGTGCACCTCTTGTCATCCCCACAAACCCGTACCCCACCACAAATAAATTAATCACACTTACAAGATGATGCCGTGATTCTACATTATTACAATACATGTGTGTGTCGTACAGTCAAAGCATGCCTGATCTCAGAATTAACTCCAACCATCCAAACCGTGGGGTCGCAGTCTTGCCCAGGACACACATGGGTCCCAATGTCTCATCTGATACAGACATGGAGTACCAAACTCACCTGTGCTGGGCCCAACCAGCTGAGTGGTTCCCGCACAACTGTGGCTACAGACACATTCAGGGGAGCAACAGTCATGCGCAGAGGTCAGGGATCATGTGGAGTGACCTGGCTTGCCGCTCCCAGGTATGTCTAGACATGTGTCCCTACAATGTGCAGCATGCTTGCGTCAGGCGGATGTTGAGAATGGTGGCTAGGCCAAGGTTGGATGCATGGAGATGCCAGAATGCAGTTTAGGATCACTGTGCCACATGGTTGTGTTGGGGTTGTGGGCTGCATCATGAGTGTGGGCGTGGATCTAGAAGGTCATCCTGCAGCTGGCTGTGAAACATTCCCCCCATCCCGTTAGGACGTTGATGTGGCCTGGTTGCCCGACGCAGTAGCAGAGCTGTGCAGATGCACTCCGGATATGGACAAGTACCATGGGAGTCGTGAGGCACATGTCCGTAGACTGCAGGGTAGGATTCTACACAGATGTTGTAGTTTCCCTGGGGGATGGTCTCTCTTGCCTTGAGGTGGATGGAACTGTGCATCTTGTGCATAATACAGTTCCCACTCCCTGACAAACCCCTAGCATCTTGTCACTCTACACATAGACACATATGCACCACCTATGAAAACTATGCCAGACCTGCGGCACGCACAGTGGCAACAGGGCACCATTGACAGGGAAGAGGCACCTTGGAGACAGAGGGACAAATTTATTAGTCATGTGTGTTGGAATGACAATGATACTCTGTCAACACATACACAGGTCATGTGGATGTACATGTGGGAGCAACACTGGCACCCCCCATTGCAACACAGATGCTGGCATCCCATTGACCTGGCACACAAGTGACGGATAACAGCTAAACACCCCCTGCTGCCACGGAGAGGCCGCTATACACCATTGAGGCCCTGATGGGGCAATCACACACCATGTCAACCCGGTGCAACCTGTATGTTTCCGAGGCCAGTGTTACACACAATGATGGCCTCATCACAATCCCCAATCCCCTGCCACATGACAGTCACCAAGTCTGAGCATGGCTCCAGGTGAAGCCTGCCCCATGTCATGTTCCCCATGTAGGATCACCATGTATGCAAATGGAACACACATGAACCGGAGAAGTGCACACAGACTACAAACAATTCACACACCCAAAACGACGTGAGGCATCCCTTACCCTGAGGAGATTTCAACACTTGCCCGTGCATGTGACGCTGAATCAGCACATGTCGCTGTGTTCATGAGGAGTAGCAGGAGCACAACAATGCCACCAGCAGACAGCATGCACATGGACCTGTGGAAGAGAGACACACAAGGATTCAGCACAAAGGAGCACATCCGCAAGCATGTACTTAACACGTATCATGTTGTTAACATGACAGGTGACAATGATGACCCTCAGACAACATCCTTCCATTGCGCCATCACTTGAGTGACACTTCAATACACACCACTGACTCACTTGGCAGACATGCAGATGGACACACACATTGCAACACATGCCACACACGGCCCAATGCGTGCACACTCAGACACTGGAACTCACCACTAAGCAAAGAAGTTGCGTATGAGCCGACTCCGCATGTCCTCCACAGCCTCCTCCTCCTCCACATCACTTGCCCCGTCACCAAGCCCTTCATCCTCCACGGGTGGATGGTCCTGGTCATCTTGATCCAGTATGAGTGGAACAGCTTCCTCCACTGCCATGTTGTGCAGCATGCAGCAGACGATGATGATCTTGCACACCTTCACCGGGGCATATGGGAGTGCTCCGCCGGTCTTGTGGAGGCACCGGAATCGGCTCTTCAGAAGTCCAAACGTCCTCTCAATGACTCTCCTGGTCCGCCCATGTGCGTTGTTGTAGAGGTGCTCGGCAGCCGTGCTGGGGTTGCGGACAGGCGTCA
Organism: Triturus cristatus; assembly: GCF_964204655.1. Lineage (NCBI taxonomy): Eukaryota > Metazoa > Chordata > Amphibia > Caudata > Salamandridae > Triturus > Triturus cristatus. The sequence goes on along the minus strand of NC_140595.1, from coordinate 850,295,752 downwards.
TCAGCCATGGCATGTTGGGATAGCCAGCGTCCCCTACAAGGAAACATCATGGACAGAAGTGTGTCAGCACAGGCAGTGAGATTGGAAGATGACGCCAAACACAGAACTGCCAGAGTCTACCCACCAACAATACATGCTCGCTCGTTCCGCAGCTGCAGCATCATTTCTGGCACCCTGCTACGCCTCATGATGAAGGCATCGTGTGCTGATCCTGGAAAGCGAACACAGACATGTGAAATCACCATGTTGGACAGACACACCACAAGGGCATTAATGGAGTGATAATGTTTGCGATTCCTATACACCACCTCCTGTGCCTGTGGTGGTACCAACGCAACATGTGTCCCATCTATGGACCCAATGACATGGGGCATCCCTCCCAGGGCATAGAACTCACGCTTGACATCTGTCAACTGCTCACGATTTGGGAATTTAATGTACTCATCCAGGTGAACCAACATGGCCTCTAAGAAATCATGCAGAACACGGCTGAACATCGTCTGGGACATGCCCCCGACATCAGCAATGGTATGTTGGAACGTACCCGTGGCAAGGAAATGTAGGGCTGCCATCACCTTCAACTTGGGTGTCAGTGCACTTGGATACCTGTGGCGCGGGAGGAGTTGTGCTTCCAGCCGGCCAGTCAACTCATCAATCAACCGTTGGCTGAATCTGTAGCGGCGTATACAGTCCCGTTCATGCAGGGCAGCAATGTCTGGCATACGTCGAGGGAGAGGCGGAGCCCTGCAGTGAAATGGAAGGAACACCTAAGAGTGAGCACTGTACAACAACATCGTCAATGCACTGAGCACATGTTACACAGCCAATACACATATGCCACGTTGTGAGTCAGGTCTGTGCCACAGTTCCTGGACACGAACGCCAGTCAGGTTACACTCCTACCAAGGGACAGCCACTAACGGAGGGGGGCAAGATCACGATGACATGGCATGAGACTAGCTGTGGGCCAGTGTAAGTGAACATGCACACGCATCACAGGATTCACAGACATCCACACATGTGCAGAGGTAGTATGCGTATGGTACAGACAGGTAGTTGGATGCGATATGCACTGGTCACATGTCATAGGAATAGGACAGGCCACACACATTGCCTTTGAGGAGTACATGTCGAGACAGAACATACATAGGGAGCATGTGGATATGTACTTGTGTTGATACTCCGTGTAGTTGGATACATACACACCTCATGGCAAATCACATATGTGGGCTGGTGTGCGGAACAGTGTGCCATGCCCATCGACACACAGACACATGTTGGCAGCAGCAACTGCTGACACATTGAATCACACACCTACAGCAAAATCATGGAAAGACATGCCACACACATGACATGGTTGCAGCATGCAACGCAGCCATACACGTGTCATATGTAATATTCCGTGTACCTGGCATCAGGGGACAGGTGCGGGTGTCCGTGACTGGGACATGCAAGTGACTCATGGCTCCACTAGTGTGTACGACATGCACACATGTCAAAGGAGTGCAGGGGATGTGTGGTACAATGCGCACCATCACACACGACATGTGTACACAGCTCATCGTACATGTGCTTTGCCCACACCTCAGGGGTAAAGTGCCACATCACATCCTGACACACCTGTGTCACACACAGGTGGTATTGCACAGACAATGCATTGGTGTCCACCCTTGGCAATACCTGTCCGCTCCATTCCTGTCTGTGTGCCGCCTGTCACCACTGACAGTTGTTATACGCACCGTACATACGCTCGGAGCGCGTGTATAGGGTCCCTGGGCCAATATTGCCGCTGGCGTATGCGTACGCCACAGTAGTACGGACTGTACACGCGCTTGTACGGTCCGGATCACAATATGGGCGCTGGCGTATGCGTACGCCACAGTAGTACGGACTGTACACGCGCTTGTACGGTCCGTACTACTGTGGCGTACGCATACGCCAGCGCCCATATTGTGATCCGGACCGTACAAGCGCGTGTACAGTCCGTACTACTGTGGCGTACGCATACGCCAGCGCCCATATTGTGATCCGGACCGTACAAGCGCGTGTACAGTCCGTACTACTGTGGCGTACGCATACGCCAGCGCCCATATTGTGATCCGGACCGTACAAGCGCGTGTACAGTCCGTACTACTGTGGCGTACGCATACGCCAGCGCCCATATTGTGATCCGGACCGTACAAGCGCGTGTACAGTCCGTACTACTGTGGCGTACGCATACGCCAGCGCCCATATTGTGATCCGGACCGTACAAGCGCGTGTACAGTCCGTACTACTGTGGCGTACGCATACGCCAGCGCCCATATTGTGATCCGGACCGTACAAGCGCATGTACGGTCGGTATCACTGCTTGTGGGGTGCCCTAGGGCGTGGAACGCACCGTACCTGTGTGTAAATGTATGAAAACACATAGGGGACACATGAGGGACAAGTATAAGGGCCTAAATGCCTGATGGTTGCCATGGAGACTGAGTTAAATTTTTGAATTTGAGCACCAGGTGCACAGCAGAAGTCAGTTTGAAAGAATCTACATTGTTGCAATGTGGATGTTGACTTGACATCATTATCAAAACTGAAACCATGCAAAGCCACACACTGGGGTAGGTTTGAAGGGATTGGATGAAACGTAGGATGCTAATGTGACTGACCAATCAATCTGTACTCCTATACATGAACAGGCCAGCCAGGCATATATAAGGCAGCCAGGTCCCATGAGAGAGCACTTGCCTGCACATCCATTCATCCCTGACCACTGCTGCTGATAGTGATTCCTCTGGCACCATGTCCAGGACTGTGGAGAGGTCACAGCCATTCACCCAGGAGGAGAACCTTGCCCTGATAGATGTGATCCTCCCACAGTTCCAGAGCCTGTATGGTCGACCAGGGGTTCAGGTGAGTGCAGACTCCACTAGCTTAGACTGTGCCCCTTTTGTGTGACAGTGACTTCTGGCATTGTGTCCATGTGTGACAGACATGCACTGTTGTTTGGAGTGGGTCCCAGGGTGTGGAAGGCCTCATGTCACCCATGCAGAGCATGCTGTGTTTCCTGTGTGCACTCCTCACTTGCATAGTGCCTACTGTGACAATGAATGCAAGGTGCATGCCACATTCTGCCTGCATACTCCTCCTGGGGATGTTGTTTCCACAGTCCTGATGTGATCCTGTGTTCCCCCCAGTGTGACAGGTGTCAGTACCCATGGATGTGTGTTTGTTCAGTGTACCTGTGCTGTGAGTGTCCAAAGGCCGTGTTCGTCCCCTGCACATTGGTGTGTGTGTTAGTCCCCTGTCATGTGGGTGAGTGCATATGGGGAGTGTTGCACACAAGCAGCATGAGGGATGGATATGGCCTGGCCATCGGATGTGAGCAGGGAGCAGTGCTGTGTGCATGCCGTGCTGAGCCAGCCCCACACCTGTGACACCCCCGTCTACTGGCACATGGGCAGAGTGAGGTGTGTACCCGCAGTTGGCAATGCCATGTGATTGTCCTGTACCTGTGTGTGTCTGTGTACTCTGCTGAGGTAGCATCAGTGTGCTGGGGCAGGTGACTGCTGTGAGGTGCTGTACATAATCCTGGTGTAGCCTGTGAGGCACAGTGTGATCCCTGGTCAGTGAGTGTGTGGTACCCCTCATGCCACCCGTGTGCTTCCACTGGCACGTAGTGCATTTGGCCTTCCACAGTGGATAATGTCCCTATGACAAAGGTGCAATTAGTTGCATGCATACCATGGCCTGTTCATAATGAGGATTGTTCTATATGTGTGTCTCTGTGTCTTTGCTCATGTGGATTAATGTATTCTCTCTTTTGCATCCTCACAGGTAGGCGCCATTGCCAAGGGGGAGATCTGGAGGGAAGCCGTCAGTGCCGTGAGGGGTACAGAGGGTCGGAGGCGGAGCCTGTCTCAGGTGAGGAAACGCTGGCAGGACATCCGGTGCTGGACGAGGAGGATTGCACGGCTCCTGCTGGGGGACTCACCTGAGAGCCGTAAGAACCGTGGCCGCCGTCGTCTGACCCACATCCAGAAGCGTGTGCTGGCGGTGGTCTTCCCCGATATGGACAGGCGCCTACAGGAGAGGCAGCAGCAGGAAGGGGGTAGGTACATGTGTGTCAGTTGTGTGTCCCCAGCCAATGTAAGTGTGCAGTTGCATGGATACACTGCCAGGGTTTGATTGTGCAGTGCGTCAACTTCTCCACAAAGTAGCACAGTGCTGTTCTCACTCCCTCCCTTCCCCTCCTTGCAATGTGTTCCCTGGTCTGTCGCCACTCTTGCACAAGGTTATTTATGCAGGCAGTTCATGCAGGTGCCCTATGCTATCAGCATCATGTGTGGGGGTGATGTGCCACAGGTATGGGGACCTTGCGTGTGCCATGGCCAATTTCAGTCATTGTGGTGTCCATGTCACTTGGCACTGATTGTGAATCACGACATAGGGGTGTGTCTCCAAAATGTACAGCCTTCCAGCATGCATGTCCAATTGTGTGCCCTCTGACATGATGTGCCTGAGTGGGAGGCCTGCTAAGTGCAGGGACGGTTGCTTAATTTGCAGTCATGTCCATCCTGGACCATGGAGGAGTGTGGGCACTACTGTGCCCTGGGGCACCTCTTCCTAGGTATCATGTGCGTCATCCAACAATATGGCCATTCACTGTGTCTTTGCCATGGGTTGCGTAGGGTGGCATTGTACCCTGGGCTCAACTGTTAGGACCTACAGGTTGCTACATGTGTCCACTGTACAGGGGGACCCATTTTGCTTGTGCATACTCACAGTGGGCATTACCTGTGTGTGTTGTTGAGACAATCTGATGATGTTTGCCTGTCAATGATGTGTGGACATGGCCACCAGGGGCTGTGTGTTTACAGTCATGAATTAGTGGAGGCCATGTGTTTCCATCCCAGAGTAAGAGGTGTACATACTTTCTCCGTCTCAATGAGATTGTCTCAGGTGTGGGTGGTTTGTGCGTACAAGGCCTACATGTCAGAAGCTTCATCCTCCTTGCTGGGTTTAGCCTGTGTGTGATGTTTGACTGGACATACGCTCAAGGTGCAGTGACCCTGTCATGTGTGGCCTGGTTTCATGTATTGCCTTTGCAGCATGCGGCAAGAGTAAATGGATATGATTCATGCTCATCCCTTTTTGACGACGCAGTGTGGTGCAGGTGCTGTGCACATTTGTCCCCAGAGGCTGACTCCTCTCTAAAATTTCAGGTGCAGTGATTTGCTGTTGTGTCATGATCTCCATTGTGTCTCAGTGGCATGGTGGGTAGAAAAACTGTGTGTTCCATGGCCTACATGTGTACATTGTTTTGTAGGTGTTACTCCTGTTGCTTTTCAGGCTATGCAATGTGACCTATGTATATTTGACTCATGTGACATAAGTGTACAGGTGTCTGATTTTCTCCTGTCTCTTCACCTTGCCCACAGCATCGCCGGGGGACACGGAAGGAGACACTAGCACGGACCGGGAGGAGAGATTGAGCACCAGTACCAGCAGTGCTGTCCTGTCTGGCACATGGAGTGGCACGGAGGCCGAAGGGAGTGAGGCGGAGGACCTGTTGACTGCCAACACAGACTATGACGCAGACGGGTCCGAGGCTGAGCTCCCAGAGGTGGCGGAGTCTGCCCCCCCAGCTGATGGCAGCCCTCCACATCCCCCCGCCACCTCAGGTTCCATCACCGGCCTCCCACATGCTCGTGGCCCTTCCCTCCGTGCTCGGTCCCCACATGTCTCCTTCCTGCCAGGCACCGCACCCCCTGCCCCTGTCACCACTGCTGCGGTGAGTGCGGAGTCTGTGGACATCCTGAGGCAGTTGCAGGTTGGTCAGACTGCGATGCTAAATGTCCTCCATGCCCACACCCAGGTGCTGACCCAGATGGAGGCATACATGGAGGGCATGTCGGCTGCGCAGTCTGACCAACGGCAGTTGCTGAGGTCCATAGACTCCACACTGACTGCAGCACTGGATCTCCTGCAGCGCTGCGTAACACCCCCTACCCCTGCCCCATCCACAATTCCCACTCCCGTGCCTGTCCCACGCACATCCAGACGTCAGCGTGCACGCACCCCAACAGACACAGGCACCACACCACCAGGGAAGTCGAAGCGCACACCTCCTGTCACGCACACACAGGGTGAGGAAGGCACACCCACTGGGTCGGGGGGGAAACGTAGAACACGCAGCCACAGTGGGAGTCCGCATTCCACACAACCCACTCCCTCCAAATCCACTCCCCTTAGCTCTCCTGGCCAACAGTCAGTGACAGCATCATCCACTGCGAGTGTGCCCCCCAGCCCCAGGATGACACCACCCCGCAAGCGGTGGAGGCGGGACCCGGCCAGGGGAGTTGAGTCCCCCACCCTGTCCACACCCTCCCCCAGTGGCGCTGCGACCCATCCCTTTGCCCCCCCCCCCTCCTTGGGGCCTGTGGTTGGATTGGGTACGGGGGAGTCGCTGGGGGAACTTGCCGACGTGTGCAGCGCCATTCTGTCCTCCACCTTTGGCGCTGGCACCCCCCCTGTGGCAGATTCATCCCTCCCTGCACCCACAACACCTACCCTTTCCCCTCCTGTCCCTGCGGTGCCTGTTTCCACCCTCCCCCCTGATGCCCCCTCTTCTGTGGATGAAATGGACTTGTGAACTGTGCAGGCAAGCTAGGGGACACACGTCCCGATGTGTACCCCCCCCCCGGACATTGCTGCTGGGCTGGCCCATGGCCCTTGTACATAGTGGACATTTTCTCTGATATATTTTCCTGCTGAATAAAGCCTTTTCTTTTTGTTTTGCACACTGATGCTTTCCTGGACTTGCTGTTGGTGCTGGTGCTCCCTGCGTTGGGGTGGTGATAATGTGTTAGGGGTCTGTGAAATGTTGGAGTGTGCTGCTCATGGGGTGTACCCTGCCATCTGCGTGCCATCACAAAGGTCTCTGCAAATGGTATTTGGTCATGTTTGCTCTCACTGTATGGTGACATTGTCCCAAGGTGTGTTCCGTCCTCTGTGGCCCAGGCCATTTTTCCTGCAGGGTGTCTCCCAAATGCTGTGCTGTGCTGTGTCTACATTTCCTGGATGTGTGAGGGTTGCCTTTCAATATAGCCATGCTGGCTCAGCGATGGCTCCGCCTGCATCTGGGGTATCACCCTTGTAGGTCACTGAACTTGTTGATGGGGTATATTGTCCGATGTCTGGGCACTGCTGGGAGTGATAGGTACACACCCCTCCTGTGTCTGGGCACTGCTGGGAGTGATAGGCACACACCCCTCCTGTGTCTGGGCACTGCTGGGAGGACCCTGCACCCACCCCTCCTGTGTCTGGGCACTGCTGGGAGGACCCTGCACCCACCCCTCCTGTGTCTGGGCACTGCTGGGAGTGATAGGTACACACCCCTCCTGTGTCTGGGCACTGCTGGGAGGACCCTGCACCCACCCCTCCTGTGTCTGGGCACTGCTGGGAGGACCCTGCACCCACCCCTCCTGTGTCTGGGCACTGCTGGGGGTGTTTTGCACACCCCATTCTTATAGCAGGTTCGGTGCGTACATGCACGGGTGGGGGTTTGGTGCGTACATACACGGGTGGGGGTTCGGTCCGTACATACACGGGTGGGGGTTCGGGGCGTACATACTCTGCTGGGGTGGGGGTTCGGTGCGTACATACACGGGTGGTGGTTCGGTGCGTACATACACGGCTGGGGTGGGGGTTTGGTGCGTACATACACGGCTGGTGTGGTGGTTTGGTGCGTACATACACGGGTGGGCGTTTGGTGCGTACATACACGGGTGGTGGTTTGGTGCGTACATACACGGCTGGGGTGGTGGTTTGGTGCGTACATACACGGGTGGTGGTTTGGTGCGTACATACACGGCTGGGGTGGGGGTTCGGTCCGTACATACACGGGTGGGGGTTCGGGGCGTACATACTCTGCTGGGGTGGGGGTTCGGTCCGTACATACACGGGTGGTGGTTCGGTGCGTACATACACGGCTGGGGGGGGGTTCGGTGCGTACATACACGGGTGGTGGTTCGGTGCGTACATACACGGCTGGGGTGGGGGTTTGGTGCGTACATACACGGCTGGTGTGGTGGTTTGGTGCGTACATACACGGGTGGGCGTTTGGTGCGTACATACACGGGTGGTGGTTTGGTGCGTACATACACGGCTGGGGTGGTGGTTTGGTGCGTACATACACGGGTGGTGGTTTGGTGCGTACATACACGGCTGGGGTGGGGTTTCGGTCCGTACATACACGGGTGGGGGTTTGGTGCGTACATACACGGCTGGTGGTTCGGTGCGTACATACACGGCTGGGGGGGGTTAGGGGGCGTACATACACGGGTGGTGGTTTGGTGCGTACATACACGGCTGGGGTGGGGGTTCGGTCCGTACATACACGGGTGGGGGTTCGGGGCGTACATACTCTGCTGGGGTGGGGGTTCGGGGGCGTACATACACGGGTGGTGGTTCGGTGCGTACATACACGGGTGGTGGTTCGGTGCGTACATACACGGCTGGGGTGGGGGTTTGGTGCGTACATACACGGCTGGTGTGGTGGTTTGGTGCGTACATACACGGGTGGGGGTTTGGTGCGTACATACACGGCTGGGGGTTCGGGGCGTACATACCAGGGTGGGGTGGGGGTTCGGGGCGTACATGCACGGGTGGCGCTTGGGTGCGTACATACACGGGTGGGGGTTCGGGGCGTACATACCAGGGTGGGGTGGGGGTTCGGGGCGTACATACACGGGTGGCGCTTGGGTGCGTACATACACGGGTGGCGGTTCGGGGCGTACATACACGGGTGGGGGTTCGGGGCGTACATACCAGGGTGGGGTGGGGGTTCGGGGCGTACATACACGGGTGGCGCTTGGGTGCGTACATACACGGGTGGCGGTTCGGGGCGTACATACACGGGTGGGGGTTCGGGGCGTACATACACGAGTGGGGTGGGGTTTCGGTCCGTACATACACGGGTGGGGGTTCGGGGCGTACATACTCTGCTGGGGTGGGGGTTCGGTCCGTACATACACGGGTGGTGGTTCGGTGCGTACATACACGGCTGGGGTGGGGGTTTGGTGCGTACATACACGGCTGGTGGTTCGGTGCGTACATACACGGCTGGGGTGGGGGTTTGGTGCGTACATACACGGCTGGTGGTTCGGTGCGTACATACACGGCTGGGGGGGGGTTCGGGGGCGTACATACACGGGTGGTGGTTTGGTGCGTACATACACGGCTGGGGTGGGGGTTCGGTCCGTACATACACGGGTGGGGGTTCGGGGCGTACATACTCTGCTGGGGTGGGGGTTCGGTCCGTACATACACGGGTGGGGGTTCGGGGCGTACATACTCTGCTGGGGTGTGTGTTAGGTGCGTACATACACGGGTGGGGGTTTGGTGCGTACATACACGGCTGGTGGTTCGGTGCGTACATACACGGCTGGGGGGGGTTAGGGGGCGTACATACACGGGTGGTGGTTTGGTGCGTACATACACGGCTGGGGTGGGGGTTCGGTCCGTACATACACGGGTGGGGGTTCGGGGCGTACATACTCTGCTGGGGTGGGGGTTCGGGGGCGTACATACACGGGTGGTGGTTCGGTGCGTACATACACGGGTGGTGGTTCGGTGCGTACATACACGGCTGGGGTGGGGGTTTGGTGCGTACATACACGGCTGGTGTGGTGGTTTGGTGCGTACATACACGGGTGGGGGTTTGGTGCGTACATACACGGCTGGGGGTTCGGGGCGTACATACCAGGGTGGGGTGGGGGTTCGGGGCGTACATGCACGGGTGGCGCTTGGGTGCGTACATACACGGGTGGGGGTTCGGGGCGTACATACCAGGGTGGGGTGGGGGTTCGGGGCGTACATACACGGGTGGCGCTTGGGTGCGTACATACACGGGTGGCGGTTCGGGGCGTACATACACGGGTGGGGGTTCGGGGCGTACATACACGAGTGGGGGTTCGGGGCGTACATGCACGGGTGGGGGTACGGGCCGTACTTCCACGGGTGGGGGTACGGTCCGTACATACCCCTGCCCACGCTCTGCGTGCCTGGGTACGGGCCGTACCCATGCCTTTGGTGTGTGGGTACGGTGCGTCCCACCATTGTTGCGGGCCGTGGGGTCCGCACCGTACACAGGCCTTGGGGGCGTGGCTACGGGTCGTACCACGCGTACCCCTACATGACCCCAGCAATGCTGGTACGAGCTGTACCAAGGCCTTTCTGACGTGGGTACGGGCCGTACCGCTATTGTTGGAGTGACGTAGGGGGACGCGTGGTACGTTCCGTACCCACGCTCTTGCGGCCTGGGTAGGGTACGTACCGGTTCGCGTGACCATCCACTTCCGTTGTGGCGGACGCTTGCGTTGCTGGCCTTGCCCCCACCCCCTGGAAGTGACCAGGCCCTGATGGTCAGGTATGTCCAGGCCATGTGTGATTTGGTACCATGTGTTGGTGTTGTGTGTCCTGCCCCTGCCCCCCCCTTTGCCCCTGGTTGTTGTGCTGACCTTCTGCGGCGTCTGCGTCGGTTCCTGTACGCCAGGTGGACTGCTAGGAGGGCAGGGATGGCACGTAGGTTCGGGTCCATGTCTGTTCGTCGCGTCCAGCTGCTCCTTGCGTGTGTCGTCCTGATTTCCCGGCAGTTTTTGGCAGCCGGTAAATATTTTCCGTGCGGGATGACGTCGGTTCGAATCGTACTTCCTGGTTCGTGAAACGTAGGCTGGATGCGTACCGACGTCACGTCGGCTCCTTTCAGGATCGGAATTGTGTTTAGTTTCTGTTCGGTCGGTGTTTTGTTCGAATCGTACGGAAATGGTGTTTCCGTATGAATCGTACTTGCATTTTCGGATGGATTTCGCACCGGGTACGAGTCGGACGGAGAAAAGGCTCCGTCCGACGGTTCGTACCCGGTTTTTACCGGATCGGAATTGGCACCTTAGTGTCTACACTGAATGCGAGGGGGTAGGAATATTCCATGGTAACAGGGCTATGAATTACTTGCATGAGGACAGAGAAGCCGAGCCTTTGCTCAGTAGCTGGACGAATGTTTACTTAAGCTGCTAGACAGGAATGCATCGGCTAAGGAGTGAAGCAGATAATTCGAAGGTGAAATACAGTTCTTGGCAGAGAATAGGCTGATGTCAGGCTTCGTGAGCCGCGCAGAGAATGAGACAAAGTTCATGGTCACAGATGCAGGCTCAGACTCGAGTTTTCAGAGGCAGAAAGCAAGAGGAGTTTGATGACAGAATCAGGGCCTACTTGCCTGGACTGTAAAATGGCATAAGTGAACCATATAAAGCCGGTGGCCTTTCATATTTAGGAATGGAATATCCGGCCTATTCATGGCGGATCTGACAGAGGACATGTTGACGGTGGACGCACATGTATTTGCGTCTTCATAACTGGAACTGGAGGGAACATACATGTACTTGTGACATGCACATAGAACCGTTGGGGTCCAAGATAGGGGACATAACTGACCAGAAAAATCCATATTTCCACAGTATGTATGTACTATCCTCCCACTTTCTAGGACTTTAACATTTGTGGGAGTTTCAGGCATTCAACCAACCATGCATCTGATTCCTATCAGCCACCAGTATGCATGCTGCATGCATCCCACGAATCCTTCTCTGCCAGTCATAAATCTTAAATCTCGCCCGTCCTTCTTCCTTCCACTCTTCTTTCCCTTTTCGGTCAACCCATCTATCAAGGTCATCTGATCTGACTTTTAGTCTTCTCCATAAAACTTTCACAACTGAGTTGAAATCATCAGATAGAAGAGGCCATTGGTTACTCAACAACACTCCTGCCACTAATGCTTTTACTAATGCTAAGTAAAGGGTGTCTTCAACCGTTCACAACAACCTCTTACTTAGAAAGTCAACTGTACAGTATCATACAGTACACCCTTGCAGTGAGTGTAATGTCAATAAGTAAGGATTAGGTATCTAGCTTACCACCGTCCACCACTGCTGCTGGCTCACCCCCTGCAGCTCCTCCTGCAACTGCTGCCTCCTCCTCTCCTCCGTCAGCAGCCGCGTCGCTGCTGGCCCTGGCACTGGTGGTTGGTTGTGCGCCTTGAAAAAACATTACACATTTTTTAGGTGTCATATCCACCTCCCCCTATTTTTCACTAGCAAGATTGAAAAATTAGTTAATAGTAATACATACATATACAACATACATCACTAGTACAAATCAGGTAGTAGTAGAGTAGACACTAGTAGTTATATGGTCCCTAGAGTCATTCTAGTCTTTGCTTAGTTAGCCCGAGCCATGCTACCATTTTAACTTTGTGTCTTTTATTTTAGCACACGCGTCGTTACCTCGCAGCTTGTTGTATAAAGAGTGATGCCTTTGAGCCCACTTGAGCTCATACTGCTACTGTCTAAGCGCTGCGTACAAGGTCAATCAAAACAAGCCACTTTGTTATGGAGTTCTGGTGTTAGTCCATATTGCTTATCCAAAATGCTACACTTTTTGCCACGACTGAGAAATGCTTGCAATATACTAACGCGCACCATTTTTCTCCTAACAGACGGAAGATTTCATTCTAAGAACCAGAGCTTTGCAGAGCTTATGATGTAACCAGTACTAGCTTCTTCTAAGGTGAGGGGTCCACATAATTCGCTTAGATCTTCATTTATAATTTTTTATAAACTATATTCCTATTCCTACAACTGTTCAATTATTTATTAATCCTGATTTCGCCTTTTTTTTCTTCATTCTATGGACTTATACGTTGTAAGTGTAACTAAGTGCAACAATGTTTATAGTTTTAATCTTATGCATTTTGCTGTTGATTATAGAACAACGTACATAGCTTGTCAGTTGCAAATAAAATAATTTTTGAACTTACATAGACTCGGTGGTATTTGGTGTGGATGGACTTACACAAGTGAGCGAGCGAAAGGAAGGGTGTGCAAACTGTGCTTGTGCATTGCTTCCACGACTGAGAGGTCGGGAGTGTTATGTTCTGGGTTGTCTACTCATTGGGTATTAGGGGGGGTTCGGAGAGCTAATAGTAATAAAACGCTATTATAACTAGTCGGGCAGGGGATTGTGGTGGGTTCTGTTCTGACTGAGGTGTGAGTGTGAGGAAGGTCCAACCTCCCATCACCAACATCCTATTTTCTTGTGCAACTGCAATGTTCTGTATGTGGAAAATCCCTACAACAGTAGTAGTATGTCCTATCCTATCAAAATAGTAAAATCTGGTTGGGCATTTTGTTGGTGGGAATTGTCAATAAAAATCAAGATTAGTAAAGCCTCAAAGATTAAGAAGAATAGAAGGAGTACAAGAGGACAACCCAAATGACTGGCTAGAGATACTGGTGAATCTGATTTTTATTTAAAACCTTTTATATAAAGAGTGGCCAACTGGGCATGCTTAGCTACAGGCAGACTAATAGTAGTAGTACAGAGAGTCATTGCAGAGGCAGTTAGAGGCAGGGATAACAAGAATCTGAAAACAGATAGTCCAGATTGAAGGGTAATTGTTGGTAAAAAATAGCATTAGGAAACGGAAACAATAGTTCGGGAAAAAAAATACGGTGCAGTAAAAGTTAGTGAATAAGAATTAATATAAAAACAGGAAGACTTACTGGGGCCAGCAGAAGAGCCCTCGTTCTGGTCCTCCTGGACTGGAACTGCTCCCGCCAACTCTGCCCCCGTCTTCTTGCCCCTGGGTGCTGATCATGAAAGATATCAGAAAGGAAGAGACAAATATTGATGATTGGTGTGAAACAAATAAAATATTTTTATAAGACTGTCAAAAAAACATTTGTGTAAACAACAATTGCAATAAAATTGACCTATATAATCTGGTCGACAAGTAGTATCTGGGGATTCACGGACCGACTAGTTATTATTTATCTACACTAATCCAGTGTTCCATTGTGATTACAGAATACTAACTAAGCCTAAGTAGTACGTACCACCTGACTGAGCCCACCTATTCCAGGCGTGCCAATTGTACATTAAGTAAGCATTTCCACTTCTTTTAGTCCTCAAAAATGCATAAATGGAGGACATATGCCTGTATTTTTGCATATACAAAATTGTTGGTTCGTTGATGCAGATGTTCTGCTAGTGCTAAGCCTATTAGCACTTACTGAACAAACTACAAAAGGTTCTACTAAGGACTGGGGTAAGCAGTAGCAGCACTCAGTAGCACGTGACGTAATAGAGGGGGCATCGCAGACCACTAAAAAATTACAAACTTATAATAAGTAACTAAACCTAAGTATCAATCCACCCCTATCTCTTAGTGACAGGACAAAGGAAGGACTGGAGTCACTCTAGCATTACCTAACTTAAGTTTTCTCAAATAAACTCTTACATAATCATGCAAAACGAGCGCAAGCGCAGAAGTCTTTTAAACATTCTAGCTGGTCGGAAAAAATATATATATATATATATATTCGCAATATATAACACAGCAGAAGAACAGACACAAAGTAGTAATAATTAAATAGCTACTTGCCAAGACCCGGGAACTCCACTCCTAGCAGGTCCAGCAGGTCCTGCTCCCGGTCCAGGATAGCGGAACACCTGTGCGTCAGTTGTTTCTGGCTGGGCCGGACACTCAAGCAGCGAAACACTGCCAGGCGCACCTTCCCCCACCACTGCCGATGCTCCCGGACCCTGTACCGGGACCCAGGCCTGCCGCCTGCTGCCAGGGTTAAGGGGCAGTGGCGCTGCACAAAAAAAACCAGTGTAGCCAACTCCACCTCTCCAAATAAAGCCCGTGCCTGCACCCCTTGTGGGTGCCGCCTTCCGCAAGGAAGGCGGTCGCGGCTCAGGCTGCGATGCCCCCTGTGGCCCTTTGCCATGGTTCTGGGGTAGGCGGGGGCGGAAAAGAAAAGGTAAAAATTAAAAAAGTAAGTAAAAGAAATTAAAAAAGCAGGTAATAGAAAAAGAGTGAAAAAGTAGTTAAAACACAAAAAAAGTAGACAAAAACAAAATATATAGAGTCAGGAAAATAGAGAGATAATAAATAAAAAAGATCCAAAAAAAAATTTCAGTAGCAAAGGATTGAAAAGATATAGGGAGGATTGAAAAGCAGTGAAAAACAAGATGGCTGCGCCCATTGCGACCGCATGGGCAAGTTCGGAAGATATTTTCCCCCCGAGCACGCAAAACGCATCGCGAACACGCAATACGCGTTCCCGAACAGGAAATACCTAACGCGAACAAGCACGAGCATGCATTGCTCGACCCGGAACAGGAAATAGCATCGCGAGTGGGCGGGACAAGTGAAAACAAGATGGCTGCGCCCATTAGCGACCGCATGGGCAAGTTGACGACACATTTCCAACACGATCACACAAAAAACATTCGAACGGGTGGGACAAAAACCTCCGCATCTTCGCGATATTACTGCGCATTTGCGAGAATTTTTAGCGTTTTCACAAAGATTTGCGTAACACGATTACACAATTTCCACCCACCCTTAATAGATACTTACCACAAAATCACAAATATTATGTACTGTGCTTGCTAGTTATACTGTGCCACTATGTGTTGAATGAATTTTGTGTTTCTGTTTTGCTAAGAGTATTGGTTACAACATGTTCTTTTTCTTTCTTGATATAGATACTCCTTCCCAAACCAAAGCCTACGAGGAAGGAGTTGGCAGCCAGGGCCCGGCGCCGTAAACTGGAGGCCATTTGTGAGGAATATTGGCGGCTGGTGGCTCAGGCGGAGGAGGAGGAGGAGGCGGCTGCAGCTGCAGCCTCCTCCAATGCCCCGGGCCCCAGTCAGGCCCTGCCTCCAGTTTTACGGCACCGTGGTCTGGCAGCCACCCACCGCCGTGCCTCTATATCTAACACTGCTGCCCCCCACCCTGTATGTAACTGCAGGACATTTCGCCGCCAGATGCTCCACCGGATGGCTTGCTTGGAGGAGCACCTAGAGGAGCGTGTCAAAATCCTTGTGGACAAACACCTGAAAGCCCGCCGATTTAGGACCATGTCAATTTGTCCCTTTTTTAATTCCTTTTGTTGGTGGGTGAGTTTTGGGCATTGGGGTTTAACTTTTTTACGGACATTTTGGACTTTGACTTTTGGACATTGGTTGGGGTTAGGGAGGGGGGTGGGTCAGGTCAGAGTGGGATAGTTTATTTTTGTTAGGGCATATTAAATTATATATTATTTACTTAAACATACGATGTTAATGTTTTGTGGTGGGTTACTGTTTTATGAATTCAATTTACGTCACATGGTTTGTTACTTTGTTTCCTTGCTGCTGCATGCCCTCAGCCAGTGTTTGGTTTAAAAGATCTGCCGATTTTGTAACACACAAACAGATAGATGCGGTACCCCTCACTGAGTTATTTTATTTGTCATAATAGTACTGTCAGTCTCTCCTCCTAGTCCATTATACCTCCCACCAAACGTATCTTACCTGTGATTGATGATGATGAAGTTTGGCACAGTGATGGCTGCATGGTTGGTTTCCCAAATGAATGGAGAAGATGCCATTATTGCTGTGGTAGTAGTAGACACTGTCAATAGCATTTGAAAAAAGAAAGAGAAAGTCACTTGACTGAGAGAGAGTGTAGGAGGAGTAGTAGAACAAAGTAAAGTACAGCATGAGTGGGCAAGCAGAAGAAGATCCTTGCCCTGCCTTAGTTGAAATTCAATTCGTGTTGCTTTCACCACATCTGCCCCAGCAAGCGTGTGATCAATTGTTGGTGTACATTTAATGTAGTCACATCACACCTCAATATAAATCACACAGCCCGGGGGAAGAGGGTTAGGGATTGAGGAATGGATGGGAAGGGGGGTTTGGGGAAAGGTTTGACTAAGAAAAACAGACAGTATGCATGGACACAACAAAAGTAAAACACAAACTTGGAAGACGACCATGATCCATTATCAAAGAAATCTATAAAGTGAGAAAAAGGAAATGCATGCATTATGATGAAGAGAACTTGATGGTTAATGAGTTGTACTTACTAACTACACAATTAGACTGTACAGGGCAGAAATTATTAATATGAAATTTGCCTTGCCTGTCTGCCCCCAGAGAGAACCAAATTACATGCTGTACCGGGCTTACTTTTATTTTTCAAGCTAGCAAAGGAAATGAAAAAATAGTTGTAGTGATCAATTACCAAACAAACCACAACACACAGTCGTAATGATTGAAGAGAAAAAAGGAATCAAATAAATTTAAAGACGAATGATGAATGATACTAAAGTTACTGTATTATCCTGGTCCAAATGTGGAGTTGCATCATTCTCGTCATTCATCTTGGTCCTCCCTTCCATGGACACTCCGCACATCAATCTTGGGTCCCACTGTCTGCCTGATGCGGATTGGTAAGGTAAGTGTGAGTTGTTTCTCCCACTATAGCACATGGTAAAGGCCGGCCTGTAAGTGTAGATGGAAAAACAAAAGGGGTATTGAAAAATAACTGAATTAAAAAAAATAAACTCAATTACAGTGGAGTGAAAGAAGAGAAGACAAGACTCTTGAGAGAACACTTTCAGACTGAGGCAGCTTGGATACGTAGTGTCCACTCTACAGCATTAAGCTACAACAACAACGGGACAGGAGCCAGCACAGAACAGGCCAACCACGGCACAGGCCAGGCACCCTCCCCCATTTACCTTACATTTTGACAGAGCCAGACAAAAGGCATATGCACTGCAGCAACCTAGCATTTTCCAAATGAAGTGACTAAATCAATGCGCCACTGTCCCTCATACCACTACACTCTACTCCAGTCCACCCCACTACATGGACATGTAGCCTAGGTCTGCTGTGGTTCTTGTTGAAACTGTTTACCTTTTAAGGCAGTCCATGAAATGCAGTAATTCCATCAATTATCTCCGATCCAACTGCCTGACTGTGTGCAAAGATAGTATGGTCAGCATCGTGACCATGTGGTACGTGTTCTCTAACACCAACTCAGTTCGTAGTGACTGATTAAGTTTATAATATTTTCCATATTACCAAATTGCAATAGATATTGGCCGGCACCTGCAGTAGTAGGAGTACAATGTGGTTATTAAACAACAAGGAAACATTGACTGTCACCTGAGTCACTTTTACTTTGTAGATAAACTAGTATAGTGCACATTCACTCGTAGTCAGCAAGCATCCAATGCAATGCATGCCAGCATTCATAATAATCATTACCTGTCTTGCTCTTCTCTTTGGCTGTCAGATCAGATGCCTAGCCTTCTGACAGTGATGAGTTTCGGCTTGGAAACAAAACGGAAGATAGCTGTAATCACGTTTCACTTCTTATGGAGGGACTGTTAGAGGCAACATGTATTGTACTATTCTCCATCTCCATCCAATGTCTGGCTTGCTTGAAATGTATTTAGGGAGAGTAAGGAAGATGGAGCAGGACTCTGAGGAGTGGAGTGGACAGTTATGCACAGACGTGCAACTCCAATAGGGAAATAAAAAGGAGACGGTGTTGATGGATTTGTTGTGATTAGATTTGAACCAGAAAAACAGATACACACACAAATAAAGGAAGGAAGAACAATTTGAAAGCCTAGTTGTCAGGGAAGAGGAGCTCGCCCTCAAACTCTGGTGGTTCGGACAGAAGTACGTCATGTAACCCACTACTTATGTCATTGAAGTCGCTCTCCTCTTCCTGCTGTGATTCACGTATTTTGTACTCCGGTGGTATCAAGTGCTGATTCATTTTGATCATGGTTAACCTCTCCACGCTTTTGGGCGAGAGTCTAGTCCTTTTCACAGTAACAATGTCACCAGCAGCACTGAAAACACGCTCTGAAGAGACACTTGCAACAGGGCAAGCCACACACTTTATCGCCAGCCTGCTGAGCACTGGCCATTGGCTTCTTTTCCCATACCAATACACCAATGGGGTTTGCTCCATGAAGACCTCTGTTGTGTCATCCAGATAGGCCTGAACCATCCGCTCAATGTTCAGGGGTGCTCCGAGTTGCTTGGCCTCTTTTGCCTTTGCATCAGTAATGGTCATACAAAACCCTTTCCGTAGAAACCAATCACCTGCCGTTTTTTTAAATGTGGCTGATGATCCTGTTGGCGCTGTTGTTGATGTTATTGCTGGTAGTGTTGATGACTGCTGGGAGGCAAACGCACTGCTCTTGGGCTCTGAAGTAGAACTTGACTCTGGGTGCCCTGTAGTACTTTTTCTGGCCTGGGGTGGCGGGCCTCTAATTAAGATCCATTCGTTTTCAAAGTCAGTGGCTTCTTCAGCTATCCAAGTTTTGTACTTGCCAACATCCACTTCTGAAAAAAGAATTACTTCATTACTGCTCAGCAATAAATTGTAACGTGGATCCAAAATTGAGGCAGTAATGTAATGTCGATGTGACACAATGTTATTTTGAATCCTTGTATTGTCAGATAAGCGAATGGCTAAGGTGTTCGCCAAATAATATGCGTCTACTTTGTCATCCACACCTGCGTATGTTTCTGACACTTCCTTCAGCTCTTGCTCTAGCATGTACAACAATGGGATAGCTTGGCCCATAGTACAGTCCTCCCTGCTGACTTCACGTGTGAAGACCTCAAAAGGAAGTAGCATCTCTGTCAGGCATTTAACGAGGTCCCATTGGGCCATCTCAACGGTCATGCCTTTCACAGTAGGATCTCCTGACCTTTTCATGACATAAGCATTGAGTGGTATGTACTGCTCAAACAGACGCTCAAGCATGTATTAAGTTGAGTTCCAATGTGTTGGCACCTCCTGGATGAGTGCTTTGACTGGCATTTTATGCTCACGTTGAATGACCCACAGCTGCTTCCGGGCTTTAAAAGAATGGTAGAAATGTGTGCATAGTCTTCTGCAGGTGGTCAGTAAGTTGCTGACTTTGCTTTCATTTTTCAGAAAGTCTTCAACAACAATGTTAATGCAGTGTGCTAAACACGGGACCCCGAAATAGCCACCATCTTTCATGGCCCTAACTACATTACTGCCTTTGTCCGTGGCAACAAAACCAATGTTGAGCCCTCTTGGTCGCAGCAACTCAAACACCTTGCTGTTAAACTCATCCAAAATGTTTGCAGCAGTATGAGATTTCTCCATAGCAAACATAGCTACAGTTGCATGCTTGCGAGTGTCTTTAAAAATCTCAGCAGTGTCAACAACACCTCCAGATATCTTATCTTTAACACCCGAAAAAGAGACCCAGTGTGCAGTGATGCACATGTAATCAGTGGCTTGGCAACTGGTCCACATGTCTGTTTTCAGGTGGATACTCTGAACAGCACTCTGTTTTAAGGCTTTTCCAAGCAATTCCAGCACGTTGTGATTTAGTGCTGGAACAGCAACTCTGGCGAAATAGTAGCTGCTGGTATCCTTCCATTTTGGGCAGATGGTTGTCACAAATTCCAGAAAACCCACCCCTTCAACAAAAGAAAAAGGGAGAAGGTTCAGTGCTAACATTTTAGCCAGCTTCGCATTGTACAAACATGCTATTGGGTGGTGGTGTTCATACTGCCCCTACGGCCTAGTAAACATGCTAAGAATGGTAGGCTGCGTGCTATTCCTTTCTGTGCTCAACATCACACTTTTTTTTAAAAGCAGTACTCCTTGGTGTCTCAGGCTGACTCTTACTCTTGTGCCACTGAGATGTTGCTGAGGATGTGGGCGTTACCACTGCAGTGCTGGGGACAGGGCTACTTTGTGTACCACTACCACAGAGAATGTCTCCCTCTTCTTCTTCTTCCTGTTCCACCGTGAGTGGACCTTCTACTCATTTATCCCCACCAACAGCAACGGTTCCAGTTTTTATGCGACAAAGGTGCTCCTCCCACTGGATTGCGTGGTGTTTTTTCAGATCGGTCTTTTTGCCTCTGGTACCATAGTTTGTACCAAGCTTACCACGACTAACAGAGGTATGACAAATGGAGCATGTAGCAATGTTCTCCTCCTTTTCGCTAACCGTAAAGAAGTCCCACACTGGGGAGCTTAACTTTTGTCTCCTGCTGGAGGTGCCACTTCCAATGCCGGATGAACTGGAGGGTGTGCGTTGAATTTGACTCTGTGCAGTACCACTACCTACTTCTGCTGAGGTGATGCTTGTGCTGGATGTAGGACGCTGCTGGCCCTTTGCAAATGTAAATATGGTAGCTGGAGGTCGTGTTGGTGTTACCTGTGTTGGAGGTATGCGTGCTACATCCCTCGCAGCCAGTTTGGATAGGGTAAAAATGTTGGTCTCCATCTCCTCTGGGCCGGGAGTGATGTTCGTGATGACTGGCTCATCATCATCATCATCATCATCCTGCTCTTCTGCATCAACCTCCATAAGTGTAAGGCTTTCTGGAACCTTCCTTTTCCCATGCCTGCACTTGTGACGTGTCTCCCTCTCAGACTCAGTTTGTGTTTTCCAAGTGGCATCTAGATCATCAGAAGGGGGGGGCTTGGTGAAGAACTTGATGTACTAACCCTCCTTTTCCTTGCTGGGGATTTGGAAGACAATGGAACTTCTGAATGAGTGGCTTCCTCTTCTTCCGCTGCATGAGGTTCAATTTCCTGAACTGCCCCTACTTCGGGAGGAACAACAGCTACTATTGTGGGCGGTGGTTGCGGCTGTTGTTGTTGACCACTTATCTGCTGTGTTCCCTCCTGCGTTGATTGTGTACTGCTTTGAGATAGCGATAAGTTTAGTTCAGGCTCAGCATCACTGCTTTCCACCATTAGGCTGGCTTCCTCTTCCACACTCATCTGCTTTGGCCTGGGTTGGTGGGTTGAGCCCACTGATGCGGAGGTGCTGCCCCCAGCTTGGTCCCCAGACACCGCTGCTGCAGGCGTCATTTTTGGTGTCCCAAAAAAGGTTTTGTGCGGCACACCAGACTTAAGTGACACTTCTTCTTCTGTTCCTTCTTCTCCATAGCAACTTTCTTGGTACTGGAGGACCTGCTACCTGCTTTCTTTGGGGGCATCTTCTTCAGATGTCAACAGCACTCAGTTGCACAAGTTGCAGAGATGGCTGGTCAGGTCCCTCACACGTCACGTCGTGTACAGCAGCAGGACGTCGGTCTGGCACCACAACGGGTGATGATGACACGCCTCCTCCGTCTTTTGTGCACCCTAAAGCAAAGAATCCAGAAGGACATCCGTCAAAAGATAGTACAATCAAACTAATATAATATATAACTTCTTAGTGTGTGGTGGGTGGTCACAATTATTAAATTTTATTAAGTCAGTGAACAACAACAGTGTAGCCATTTATGAGACTGACAACAAGGCCAGGGCTCCTGGTGTACTACTGTACTTTGTACACTCAGGAAGAATAAGAATAGCAAAGAACAAAAACATAAATGTAGTGTAGCCTGTTTGCCCTAAATAAAAATTTGCGCATCACATGGGATGGATGCAGCATCAGGGAGCAACAACAACGAACATATACACATAAAAAGGCATTTATTTACAACACCCAAAAAGTGAAATATACCCCAGAAAAAAAGTAAAGCCCACATTTTGCAATTCAATCCAAAGCCATACATGATCTTGAAATTCAACGC
This sequence comes from Triturus cristatus, assembly GCF_964204655.1. Lineage (NCBI taxonomy): Eukaryota > Metazoa > Chordata > Amphibia > Caudata > Salamandridae > Triturus > Triturus cristatus. The sequence goes on along the minus strand of NC_140595.1, from coordinate 850,273,270 downwards.
ACAACACAAAAACAGTTGTTTAACTTTTGAAAAAAGAAAAGTGACTCCATGCTCCAAAACTACAGCAAAATGACAACCTGAGGAGTTTTTTTAGCAAAATGCACAAAATCAGCGTTTTCGAGAAGGTTTTATATTGCTCGCGAGATATTGTTTGCCAGATTGCAAATTCTGCAAGTTCGGCATCGCGAACTGTACAAAAAGTCGTTATCGCGTGCGCGAACACGCATATTGAAAGCGTAAAAATGACAAAAACTGTAAGTCCGCATTGTCGCGCTGTGCAGAGTTGCTAAAAGTACGCAAGCTGAATTCCTAGGGTTACCTACTGGCTGAAAAGCCCTATTTATTTAACACACACCCAAAAACTGCAATTCCACCACAAAAACCACCTTTTGCAATTCAATCCAAAGCCATCCATGGTGTTAAAATTCAACAGACAACACAAACAGTTTTTATGCACCCATGATTTGATGATGACTACCTCTGGGACTACTGGCAGACTAGGCCACAAGCTTGGAACAGAATGGCAAAAGCAAGCACACTGCTTGGATGGCTCCACAAAATGGTCACTACCCACCCATAAAAACAAGAAATGGAAGACAGAGAATGTAAGCCCATGCCAAAAGCACACTGCCTGTCTTCACAAAATGGTACAAAAGGGGGTGGTGATGGACGGAGCATCAGAACCAATCAAACACTCACACCCAGCCAACAGATCTGGGTTTGATCCATCACCGTTCTTTAGCCCACTCTGCCACCCCAGTTCAGACATGGCCATATGCAAATCAGTCTGACCCTGTGCCTCATGGGAACAGTCCAGCCCGAACTGCCAAGCAATGCCTTCCCTGGACTGGAAACAAGCTTCCTAGGACCGGTTTCTGGCATTTCAGCCATCTTCAGCCAGGCTTGCTTGAATCCAGTGGCAAAGTGAGCAAGGGACTCACGTCTGAGCATACCCTGCCAACTTATGGCGAACAAAGCGGTACAAAAGGGGGTGGTGATGGACGGAGCATCAGAACCAATCAAACACTCACACCCAGCCAACAGATCTGGGTTTGATCCATCACCGTTCTTTAGCCCACTCTGCCACCCCAGTTCAGACATGGCCATATGCAAATCAGTCTGACCCTGTGCCTCATGGGAACAGTCCAGCCCGAACTGCCAAGCCATGCCTTCCCTGGACTGGAAACAAGCTTCCTAGGACCGGTTTCTGGCATTTCAGCCGTCTTCAGCAATGTCTAAACTGGGGTGGCGTAGTGGGCAAAAGAACGATGGATTTAACCCAGATCTCTTGACTGGGGGAGAATGTCTGCATTGTCAGCATTCCGTCCATCATTTGTTTGTTGTAATGTCTTCACAAAATGGCCACCACACACATGGCCAGGACACAACAACAACAAGCATAAGCCAAGGGAAACAAAGAAAAGACATGCAGGCATTTATGGAAAAAGAAGCACACACTACTAAACTACCACCACAAAATTGCCACAAGCCACATGGACACTCACAGTCACAACAGGCCATGGAAAACAATGAACTGAAGCAGGCCTATATATGACCGGACAAAGGAGGCCTGCTAAACAACACAGCTTTAATACAAAAATGAAAATCAAAAGGGCTACGAAAGGATTGGAAAGAAGTTACACATCAAGCACACACACACATCCAACAAAGGTATTTAACACACACACACAAACAGTGAAATACACCACAGCCACATTTAGCATTTCAATCCTATGCCATCCATGCCCTACATGATGTTTAAATTCAACAGACACCACATAAACATGGACCCATGGGTACCCTACTGGCTGAAATTGCAAAGAAAAACAACTAGGCCCCTATTGAAAGTAAAGGCCACCCACAACAATAATTTTAAAAAACAATGAAAATCCCAGAAAAATGTAGGTACAAACAAGCCCCAATGAAACAAACATGTACACCAATTCTCCAACTTACTTGTAAAATTAAATCTCAAATCAAAAAGTCCTCAAATAAATCCAATCCAATGATATGATGCAGCAGACAGACACAAAAAGTGATCCTTCCAGCTCCAAATCCAAATGAAAGTGAACAGCACATGACAAAGCACTGGGAGGAGCCTGCTGGACAGGAACAGGAAGTTGGAGACTCAGGGGCACTTCCTTCCTCTTGAAAAAAAAAGTTTTAAAAAAAGGACTCTTTGCACAAAAGACTGCAGCCAAATCACAATCTGAGGAGTTTTTCTGAGCAAAATGATCATTTTCGAGAAGGTTTTATGATGCTCGAGAGATTTTCTTCGCCAGGTTGTAGTTTTTGCATTTTCGGGATCGCGATTTTACCAAGACAGCCGCCGGAAGTCAGCTTGCGTGTCCGAATGACGTGTTCGCTTTCGCACACTCTTGCGGGATCGGGCGGCCATATTACAAATCTCGTGGTGCACGCGAACGGACAGAAAAGCGAGTTGGCAAACGCAGAATCACGGTAAGACGTTACAGCGCGCGCGAGAATGAATATTGAGCCCGCGAGGAAGCAAAACAACTACGCTACGCGGTAGATTGCGTAGCAATCTGCAACTTCGCGCTCTACGCGAATCGCAAAGTTACCTAAACTTCGCAAGCTCCGCGAGCGGAGCGTAGTTCACCGCCCAGGCTTAATAATCAGTTGTTTAGGTCACTAATATTTAATTACCCTCCCACCCTTTACCCCAGCAAACCCTGCAGCCTGCACCTAATATAAATAACTATACATATTATACACTTTGCATAAATAATAATCAATTAAATAATTATTAATAATTACTTGTTAATTAATTATACTCCCTACCTTATATCCATACAAACCTAGAAACCTACTACAGCATTATAAATTACTGTTAGTACATACATTTAAGTTCACTTAAAATGCAAGCTATATATAAACATATTGTTAATTATACAAACAAAAATAACACATACATTTAATATATGAACTAAAACACATAAAGATAATTAAAAAACAAGATATTTGACAACTACATTATTGAAAACACTATTAAAACCAACGATATTCTTGACAATGATATTATATACCTGTAAACAATTGATATTCTTAACAACAATATTTCTTCATCACAATATTTTTGTATCACAATATTTATTTTACAATATTTCTGTAACTCAATATTTAAAACTCAATATTTTTCCAAACACTGGCCAACCTAAGTGTTCTAAACTAGGCAAACACCAGTGAGGGGTTTCAGGGGTGGCTTCAGGGGGGATAGCGGTAGAGTTCAGGAGTGGGGGATCCCAAATGCCGAATTATCTATATATAGGGGACTAATAAGAAAACAGAGGGGTTGGAAAGGGCTGATATCTGATATTAGATAGAAGCAGGGATGGGAAGCCTTGGAGGCGAGTGAGGAGTAGTCAATATGATCAGGGATGAGGGAACTAAAAGTGGCACCTTGGGTAGTGAAAGGTAAGAAAAGGCCAAGAAATTAAGTTGAAGTCAGAGACAGAAGATACATGGTAATTAGGTTAAAATTTGACACTAGCAAACACCATTTCAGTAAAAGAACAGTAATGAACAAGCATTGGGAAACAGACCACAAACCACATTATAGAAATATACTGTAAACAAGGGAAACATTAGGTACACATGAATATCAAGAAAAGGAGAGTTTCCCTTGCAGAGAGCAGCAAAAAAGATGTTGCTTCTATGGGGTGAAGACATTTTATTATCAAGACACCACAGATGCTCTGTCTGTCATTCACTGCTGCTGAGATTAGGTAATAGACTGGTATTACATTTGATGTGCACCACCTTGCCAAGCCACAGGTTCGCATGACAACTGTTTTCTCTTGTGTTAAAACTCTACACGCTATAACTTACAATGTGCTGTCTGTAAATCTCTTTGCAGATGATGAATCCAGCAGACATGGAGTGCTTTGGGAACAGCAGCAGTGCAGTAGGATTCATCCTACTCGGATTTCAGGCAGGGCCAGCTTTAGAGCCCCTCCTCTTCCTCATCTTTCTCTCCATCTACCTCTTAACGGTAGCTGGAAACCTCCTAATTGTGGTCACTGTGACCCTGGAGAGCCACCTGCACTCACCCATGTACTTCTTTCTGGGAAACCTGTCATTCTTGGAAATCTGGTACCCTACAACCACTGTGCCCACCATGCTGGCTGGCATATTGACAGGCAGAAGGCTCATCTCCTATACCGGTTGCATCTCACAGTTTTATTTTTTTGTCTCCTTTGCCGGCACAGAATGCATCCTTTTGACTGTGATGGCTTATGACAGGTATGTGGCCATCTGTTTTCCCTTGCGCTATGCAGTCCTGATGGAAAGGGGGCTTTGCCTGAAGCTTGCAGTGATTGCCTGGATGTCTGGGTTTTCTCCGTCAGTGATCGCAGTCAGCTTCCTCTGTAGACTGCAGTTCTTTGGATACAAGGAGATTAACCATTTCTTCTGTGAGTTTGCACCCGTGGTAAAAGCTGCCTGCTCTGACACCTCTGTGATAGAGATGACTGTCTTTCTCCTAGCTGTCAGCATGTTGTCCATCCCATTCGTCCTAGTCTTAGTGTCTTACACGTACATCATGTCAGCCATCTTGAGAATTCCTTCTGCGCTAGGCAGAGAGCGAGCCTTCTCCACCTGCAGCTCACACCTCACTGTGGTTATCGTATACTTCGGGACACTGATATCAATATACCTGACACCAACATCTGGCCACCACCTCCATCTCAACAAAGCCCTATCCCTGGTCTATACTGTGGCGACCCCACTGCTGAACCCCATCATATACACTCTGAGGAATAAGGAGATACAGAGGACCTTCAGGAAAGTTTTCAGGAAGGCTGGATTTCTCAAAATCTGAAAGCAAAGAAAAGAACCTATTCTAATGCAAAAACATTTTAAATAAAATGTATCATTAGGAAATACAGGTGTCCACTCATTACAACTAACTGGTCTTTGGCACCCTAAGTATTAAACGGTTTTGAAGCACTGCAGGCACAATGTCCACCGAATGGTGAAATTAATGGTTGAAGACTAAAAAGCTTGTCAGACTTCCCACATGTGTCTTCACAGTGAGCATCCCAATGAGTTGATATAAAATAATGCCCATGTTTGGATACAGTGCAAGAACTACATGTAACGTATCTAGCCCTTTCATTGTTGTGCCATGTATCAGATTGGTTTTCTTGCAAATAAAGAATAACATTCTTAACACATTGATATTTGATCTCATATTTTATAATAACTAATTATTATATTTTAAGGAGTTTCTCAACACTGAAAATCGCAAAAGAGAAGGTCTAATTTAGCAAAAACAGTCTAAGGCTAAAAGTAAACAGGCTGATTGTAAGATGACGATCCTTCCTGCTCTTGGCATGAAAGAGATCAGATTTTATGAAATGGACTTTGACCCCCTCCAGGACATGCCTGAGCACTAAGCAGGGGTAACCATTACAACCAGGGAGTAACGTATGCGAACAATACTCTAAAAAGGCAAATGGAGTAGGATTATGCTTTTTTTTTCTGTTCAAAACTCTTTTTATTATAATAAATTTGACAACAAGGCATAGTTTCATAAAATCATAACATAGGTGATGGCAAACACAAGGCTGTATCAATACACAATATACTTTTGCCGTTGGAGCTACGGGGACGGGGAGACATCCAAATTGCTTAATCTGGGGGGGGGGGCACATATTTCACCTCGGTATAAATTCCAAGGGGTCCAAATCTTAGACCACTTCCGGGGAGGATTATGCTTGTTAATGAATTTACACTGGTCCATCATTCCACTGATCTATGTTTAAGCATGATATGCAGAGAAGCACTGTTATTTGCATAGATTTTATATCATGTGTAACAGATATGGCAGTAAGTGTTAAAGGTCTGTTCCTGAAAGAAAGGCATTTTGTATCAGCAAACTTGACACCCTTACACCTGATGGACTCAATGAAGATAATAAAATAGACTATTGATGAAGTTTTTATTTTCATATTTCCTACTCCTCTTTGGAACTCTGATGTGCAGACAAAATCCTTCCTGCAGTACTCTTGGCTTGTTGAAATGCTATTCCTGAACACAAAAATGGTCTATGTCACTTTGTGGTTTCGGTTGATTCTCCCTGTTGAACGCATCACTTCTGGTCAGAAATATTGATGCTACCCTGGCATACCCTAAGCAATGCTTACTGACATGCCTGTTTCTGGCCACTCTTTCTTAACGACATCTATCAACCCAATAACCGTTGTAAAATCATGCACAAAGTGTATAAAATCATGCATAATTTAATTAGTCCATCTATATGAGGCATGCCTTGTGGACACTCTTTAAACACAAGCATTGTTGTGCTAAAGATATGACTCACTCCACATTAATATTATGCTCGACAGATGAATATATGAATGTGGGTCGTACAGCACCATTGATGGTACATCAGCCTCCACTGTTGCTATGAGATCCATGAAACATGTAATATTTGCATTACTCTAACTGTTTGATGTCTTTTGTACTCTAGGTATGGTAAATACAAATCTTTTCACATTGTTCTGCCTGGATTTACAATAGATATACACTGATATTTAAGACACATTTGTTGTGGTGTTTCTATGCATGTACATTTCAATGTTTACCTCTTTTATTTTGTTGTGCAGCAAATAAGAGTATAAAACATGTTTCTACTGCCTCTCATATACACAACAATGTCATAGTGGATGCGTGCCCCAAAGAAGTTCTTCTGAATGTAGGGATTGGGACGAGTGTAGGTGCAATGCATTTGGGGGTCTCCATAAACAACGCCCATGAGGAAACATAACAGGACCATACAAATTCTGAGTCTGCACATTATATGAGCTCTGTTAGTCCAGCCAAGAGAAGAGGCAGAAACTTCCTCAAAGATTTCAAAGTGCCGAAACAGGACCCCGGCAATTTCTTAATCTGGGTAGCAAAGGTTAAGTTCTCCTCAGTTTTTTTTATGATGGGCAGCAGTCTCTGCCCCCACCCTTATTGTCTGTCTTGAAGACTATGCAGAGTAGCAATTGTGTCTGCCTTGTAAGGGGAGAAGCTTCTTGCCAACCTAAACATGCCTGAACTACCACATTCAAGAGATCTCACTGAATTAGGTCTGCTTCCACAATGTTCGCAAAATATTCCAAACAATGACATTAATCCTGGTAATGATGAGAGTTGCATTGAAAATGAAGAATCAATGCCCTTAATCCCAGGGCAGATGCAGGTCCAAGGAGAGTGAGAAGGGGTGTACAGACAAATCTCACAATGTGTACAAATAACTGCTAGAAAATAACCATTTATTCTTTCATTCAATCAGCCTTTATCCTCTTAAATTCAGGTCCATCACTACATACTTAACATGATGCAAAAGAAGGAAAGATTTTGTGAATTCATGTTATATATGTGATCAGCTGAGGGTTCAATATCCGACCCCTCTGATGCAGTCAAGGTTGAGTGCCCCGCCCCCTTTACGTCACCTGGTAGGAGGCATGTCAGGTGTACTCAAGGTTGATCACCCCATCTTTTCTTACCTTGTAGGAGTGGTGTCTGATACATTCAAGGTTGACCCCCCTTTTCATTACCTGGTAGGAAGGGTATCTGATGCCTTCCTATTGCGTTGCCCATTTTTAGGGGGACCACCATGGGACTGCAAAAAAAAAAGACAGCAGTGTGACTACTGGTTTGGTGGTCCGCTCCCACAGTGCCTAACCCTTAATCAGGCCCCTCAAATCAATAGCAAATCTCTACTATAAAATGCCAAGCTACCTAGACACCAGCAAGCAAAGGTGCACACCACCATAACTTAAATATTTTAACTAAATAATAGAGAATTTACTCTGTCAAAAACATATTTATAACATAGAAATAAGACTGAACAATAAAAATATTATGTTTGATAATTAATTAAAAATCAGCAAATCAACAATTACAAAGCACAAGTTTAGAAATAAACACGAAAAAGTAAATATAACACATAGAAATGTAATGAAAAACATTACAATTACAGAAAATACACATACATAATAAAATACAACTCCTCCGACTCATAAATAAATAATTAAATTTACAGTTCTGTAGCTGTAGGTCTTCATCCAAATCCATGTTGTCAAAATATAATCAATCAAAAGGTAAAAGTGAAGTCCAAAAAGCCCCCAAAAATATGAAAAACTCCATCAATCAGATAAAAAATGACAGGTATATATTTCAAAAGTACACTTAGCAGTAAATGAAATGGCTGTCAAATGAAAACAAAAAAGACTATCTCCCTATAGAAAACAATGAGACTTTAGACAAAGATTGAATAAAAAAAGTTCTAAAAATATGTAACAATGTTATAAAAAATGTGAAAAAATGTCAATAGATGTATTAAAAAATATAAATAATTATGTAAGGTATAGAATAAATCGTAATGTACAAACAACACATAATATAATATCGAAATAAAAAATATATAAAACCTCCTACAAAAGCATGTATGTAACACAAATGTATATGGTTAAAATAAATTGTACCATATTTGCAAAAATGTTGAAAATACAAATCTATCAAACAATGGTAAAAAAATATATAACATTTTTGCATTAAAAAAAATATATGAAATGCTGTAATAAATAACAATCCAAACTTTTTATTTTATGTTTTAAACTATATGAGCTAAAAATGAAACATATACGTTAAATAAAATATAAAAAGTAAATACAGAAAAAGATAAAAATCATAAATGGTGTTAATCACTGTCCTTTTACAAAATGTCAATATTAATGATGAATGTGAAAAATGCAATACTTTTTCATCTAATGCTCACACTGTAATGTAACATATTACAATAAACATGTTATACACTAAAGCAGTAAATGTACAGATTATTATTATTTTCTACTATTGTCCATCAGACATATAGTATATCTTTATTCAAATCACAAGAGGACATTGCTTTCTACATTCCACTTGTATTACCAGCGTTCCATCGTCATGTGCTTTTGAGATCATTTTTGATATATCGCACTGCCTTCATTGTTCATCATTATAGGTCTACTATCCATATTAAGAATTCATCAATTGTCTTTATTGTGGCCCTCTTCCTGACGAAGGCACCTTGGGTGTGCCGAAATGCGCATAGAATTCCACCAGTCATTTGAATTTGTGCCACTCTAGTCTCAATTGACAAGGTTCTTTATGCATTGTGTTGACTTACCACTCATTGTCAATGTGTTACCATTTCAACAATGTTTTTAATTAATTATTGGTATGGTTGTGAGTCTGTTTGATGGATATGAAAGTGAATGAGTGATTTTCAATCTTTTCCATTGTCTAAAAATTTAATAAATGTTAATCTTTGTATTTTTGATACATTTATTGTTGTCCCTTGGCTCTTTCTGAGAATTGTTATATATGTAAGAGCATTAATTATGGTCTACATTTTGGTTGCCTTAAATCTGCACATTTATTGAAGTATATAAAGTGAAAGGAAAAACAGGTTGAAAGTCACAAAACACACACACACAAACTTTCAACAGAAGAAATATGTGTGCAATAAAGAAAGCAACACAATACACATAAAAGCAAGTGGGTTTGAGCCCTCAGAAGCATCCCAACACCCGGAACAATGCAATGCACACAACAGTAAAACCTCACTTAATGTGGTTTGAGTATAAGTATAAGAAAAACCCACCACCACTAAGAATTGCACATCAAACATGCAAGCATGGAGCAAAAGTGCCCACCAAACGCAGTTTGAGTAACAGCATCAGAAGTACCCATCACTACAAAGAAGAAATTTGAAAACAGCAAATGTCTACCACCACCAGAAAACAATAAATAAAAAAAATATAGCGAAAGTTCCCTGTTAAAGTGCTTTGGGAATCCATCCACAGAAGAACCCACCACCACACAGAAAAGGTTTGGACATAACAATAAAGTCCACCACCTGAAAACACAAGCAAAATTGGGAACGTAATATGCTCCATCATTAATAGTATGAGCTTAAACATTATGCTCACTGTAGGAAGGTGGAATCTGACTGCATGGTTACCCGCACTTTTTGCCTGGTGTTTTGCTGGTTTTCGACTTAGTTTGACTGGGATCCTCCTAATCAGGACCCCAGTCTATCGCTTTCTCCCTAAATTGGTTGTTCCTGTACTTTAGGTACACTCCAGATTGGATTTTGGGGTACACTTATAAGGCCCTAGTATATGGTATACTATATACCCAGGGCATAGGTACCCCAGAGGCCTCTCAGGGGCTGCAGCATGTATTATGCCACCCTTGGGAGACCATTCAAAATGACACAACAGGTCTGCTACAGCAGCCTGTGTAAGGTGGTGTCTGCGCCCCTACTATATCTATCCATATCACTGCACATATAAACCTATCAGTCACCCCTATGACAGGCCTTATCAATCCTGAAGGCAGGGTGCTGGGTTTTATGTGAGAGGGTGCCCATGCATGAACAGATCCCCTCTGCAGCCTTCGGAACCTCTATAACAGGGTTGTTTGTGATGCAGCCAACCATATACTCCTAAGTGCATTATAACCTTGCGGTAATTGCTAACTTTAAAATGGCTGCATGAAATCATGTTGTGTTTGGTGTCAAACACCTTGGAATCATACCTCCCACACCAGTAACTGGTGTGGGAGGTATGATTCCATCCTACTAGAGGGAGAAATGTGACAGCAGCGGTACACCCGGTACCAACTTCACAGACCCTGGTATCACAAAATGGATGCTGCCAGCCACAGTCACAAGTCTGCCCTCCTGGTGCTGGAGGAAACTCCTGCAGGAGAAGGCTGGACTATAGGTTTCCTGTCACAGGGAGGTGTGACCACCTCCCAGACAGGTTTTAGTGTATTGGGGCTGGGTGTGTGCACTCTGAGAGTGTGTTGATGTCTGCACTGGGGGCACATTTGGTGTCCTTATGCATAGTCCAGCTCAAACCGGTTGCAGGGGCTATCAGCCCCTGCTCTGGCATGAAACTGGACAAAGGACATGGGTGTAGCCACCCCTCTGTCCTGACCCTCCCATAGGTGGGTCCCAAGAGTTTGTCCCACCCCTTCCTTGGGTATAAAGTAGGAACCCCTGGCTACAGGACTTTAGATTTACCTGGACGAAACTCTGCTACAGAAACCAAGTACTTCAACTATCTACACTATTTTGGATGACCAAAGAATCTCCCTTGGAGTAAAGGAGTTACTCCCCTGCAAGGCAGGCACCTGAAACGCATCTGACCAGTTTGCATCTATGCAGCTCCTGATGGACTCCGAAGATTTTGCAACACAGGAGGTGGGTTCCCAAGCTTTCCCGAGGTCGACTAGAGCTCTCAGCAAACCTGTGATCCGAAGCCCTCGTGGGACCGTGCAACCCGAGCCCCTGGACACCTTGCACATTTAAGGCAGCATATGCTTTTTCGCAATCCCTGAGGCTGTGCTTTGGGCTACTTGTAGTCCAGACCCCGAGAAGTGATTCCGCTGAAAAGTACTGGCCTACACTCCACGAGTGTTCCGTGGGCTGGTATTTTGTGATTCCTCTCAAGGTCCCTTCACGATCCCTGGTCCATTGACCTGTGGGTCCCTGAGAAGGGAACTTTAACTTTCAGTGGGCTTACCTGGTTCCTACAGACGTGCCCTGACTCTCTATTGCTTGGGGAGTCCCCAGGACCTTGCTGGTCCTCACCGAAGCATCTTTTCTCTAACCGCATGGGTTGCAGTTGCCAAGGCTTGTTGGTCTCCAATCCGGACACTGACCCCCCAGCACTCGACATCCTTCGTGGGACAGCTCGCCTGCGGACTTTGGTCATCCTTGACGTCTCCTGGTCCCCGTTGCTGCAGAGTCAAGCTTCAAGCCATCTATCCTGAAGCACCCGACATCGGTGGGCATTTATATACCGAGCCCCTGGTCACCCTGAAGTGACCCAGACTCTGTCCACTCAATCATAAAGAGGTTAGTAAAGAGCGTTTACTAATAAATACATATATTTTATGTATATACCTTGTGTGGTTCTCCTTTCATTTGGTCATTCAGGAGGTTATAATCTGGTAAACCAAGCTGCTTTACATTCCTTCGAGACTTAGCCTGAAGGCTGCTTTCCATAGCTACCACTAGGATAGCTTTCAATAAAGGTTGTCTTTAACCTCTCACCGTAAGGGGTTGTTTGGACTGATACAGGGTGCCCACTAGAACTAGTGGACAGCATATACCAGGCCAACTTCTCACACTGCTGTGACCTGTCAAATCAAAGCACAGTATAAAAGTACATTGGCCACAATAACAGGGAAACATCCACATGCAGCAGCGTTTTAAATATTTATTTTTCCTAACTGTGCCGCACCGGTGAAATAGGTGCGGAAAACTGCAGAAAGGCAAAAAAATATATAGGAACGTCTCATGTTCTCCAGCAGACCAGGCTGGAAGATGTATAAGTTCTTTTACAACCCCCGGTACCTCTGGATGACGAAGATGACAAGACTCACGGGTGCTGAGAGGGAATTTAGATCCCAGTAAGACTCTGTAACATTCATAACATGGCGTTGTCAAGGAAACTCAACATTTAGAAGCTGCCAAACCTGCGAGCGCACGTGAACCAGGAGGTCAGGAGACCCAAGAAGGCACTGAAGACGCGCCGCGTTGCGCAAGTCTCTTCAGGTGATGGAAGTAGTTGGGAAAGCACTTCCATGCCATCCTCCTCGCGTCTGAAAGGGTGAGCACTCAGCAGACTCTGAGAGACAACCATGACTTTAAAAGATGCACTCCACAGACAACGGTCGAGGTTCGGGCTTACAAACACACGCTGCAGCAGATCATGACGTTTCAAGCGCTCGCTTCCCTGCTCTCCCAGGCGCTCGTTAATGATGAGAAAAGTACCCACGGTCCAAGTAAAAATAAAGACACACGTGCACCAGTTTCTTTTAGGTCAGCAGCTTGGAAGCAGCTCGAATTGTCCTCAGCCATTTTCAAATGCACACTCATGCCACATGAGTTTATAATTTCAGTAATAAAAGTGCTCGTGTGAACTCACCGCTCATACTGCAGGTATTGATATAAAATTCAAAACAACTATTTGCTGGTAATGAAAAAACAGCAGCTGCAGTTTCAATTTCTAGGTTCCATTAATTATCGCGACTGCCAGTGCCCGTTCCAGTTAACCCTGGGCGTAGTTTGCGTAGTAGCGCTACGCACAGCTATGCGAAGTGCACTTTGCACTACGCATGCTATACATAGCTACGCAAACTGGGTAGTGCCGGATGCTTGTCTGCACTGTGCAATCATTGCAAACGGCATCTTGCACAGTGCAAGCGGTCGTTTTCTGAAGCTCGAGTAGATTTGTACTCGAGCGGCAGCTTTCTCAACGCGGACTGGTAGTTTCTCATCGCGAGCGGTCGCGAGCATACGCAACCACTCACAATGAGAAACCTGACCTCCCCGTGTTGAGAATCTCGCCGGGAGTTTTATTTTCCACGCTTGCGATCGGCAACTTGATGTTGTTGATCGCGAATGAGGAAAAAGTCTCGCCGGGATGTTGATTTTGCTCACTCGTGGTCGCCAACTTGACATGAGGACCGCGAGCAAGCAAAAAATGCCCGCTACGCTACACTATGCGTTTTTGCACTGTGCTACGTGAAATTCGCGTAGTAGCGCAAACTACGCACGCTCCACAAGCATAGTGTAGTACTACATCCAGGGTTAGTTCCAGTAAGCTCGAATGCAATTATGGCTCACAACGCTTGTTGAAATGCCTTAAAGATTTACTGTGTTCCCATGCGGATGTAATCCAAGAAAGTGCCAAAATACATCAGCAGGGCCTGACACCATGCCCTTGGCTGAGGCTGTCTGATGGAAACAGACAGCGGTGGGTCTCTTGGCTTTTCTAACACCAGCGCTATATAGCACACAGACTCTCTGCCCAGCTCCCGATACAGGAGGGGCGGTGCATGGGCAAAGCCCAGAAAAAGGGCATGCCCGTCCTGCACCCGTCAGCGCCAGGTATAGCCAGGGCAGGGCCAGTCCCCTTTGCTCTGTGTTACGGTGCTGTCATTTCTTTTTGATAAGACTTTCTTGGACATTCAGGCACGCCATTCTTATTCTTGCTCCCGCCTGACTGCCACTTTACATTGACTCTTTGCCGGGGTGGGATTACATCTCCCAGCTTCTTGGACTTGAACCTCGGTCTGTAACAGGACTGTGGGGAGAGTCAGGCACCCGGATCCTTGGGGCTGACCTGTTTCTTTTGAGTTTCTTTATTTGCAGCGGTTGAGAACCCTCAAGATTTGATCTCGGGTTAGGGCTGTTGGGCTTGTGCTGTTTTCAATCATAGCAGCATGGGGAAGAGGAAGGCGGTTCCTTTGAATGCCCGAGGACTTGCAAATCCAGCAGCGGGAGCCCTCACGGAGAGGATTACCTGTGTGGAGGATGATCTGGCCATGATCCAGGGGGAAGTGAATTCAGTTCTGGGGCTTCTGTGGTCCCTATAAATAGACCCTCTGTTAGCAATAGCATTCAGCCCCAGACCTTGACTAAGAGAGGAATCCTTCTAGGATCTGTCTAAATAACAGCGCACAAGATTTGGCCCTTGTTATATATACCAAACCTTGCCAAATGTATGAGGGAAGGGCCAGACACAAAAAAAGAATTGGGAGCAGCTAACCAAGTTAAAGTTGGCACTGAAGCACGCAGGGGTAACAAAAAGGGGTCATCACCCCCAAGTCAGCTGCGGCTGCAGAACCCTGTGCTCACCTTGAATCCTTTTTGAAACTAGAACGGCTCATTATGATTTGTTGACTCGGAAACTCGCAGTTCCAAGGTGGAGCAATGTATGAGTAATTTGGGAGTTTTGGTGGCCACAATTCATTCATTGTTTGTCCGCTGCTAAAAACTCTAGTGTGTCATATGATAATTCTGTCACTAACCCTTGTGCATCCCCCATGCAAGTGGTCACCGACCGCCCCAACTAAGGGAGGGGGAGCAGGGGTCAAGGTGTGGTGTCCCCCCACTAATATGATTCCCCACCCTTCCCCCACCCTTCCACAGCTTATTTCTTAGTAATGATGGGTGTCCAACCTTATTGATCGCTATACCCCCCTCAAACATAAGACATCTGTAGGTCACCAGCAGACAGGGAGGGGATTTCCAAACCTGCAGAGCCCTAGGGGGACTTTTCCATGTGACATAATGATTCAGCGTCCTCTGTCTGCCACTCCTTATGCCTCAGTCATGGCTAAAGTTCCTCCTCTTCAACCAGAGATCATCTGAGAGTTACCAGCAACTTAAAGATAGAGTAACTCATTGGCTGTCCAGGAGAGTCAACGTAGACCATTCCTTCGTTAACGAGATGACCATGGCCGAAGAGTGGGTTGGACCGGCCATTCTGATACTTTGGCTGGCGATTGTACCATTATTCATTTCTGCAATGCTTGGTGGGAGGGTGACAATTTAAACAGCTTCACTCAGGGCTTTGTCCTCAGCAGTAATATGGTTCTGCTCCCCTTGGGTGTCTTCTATAAACCCTCTGGCTCAGATTTTGAGAGAAGGAGTGGGACGAGAGCTCCATCTGTCATCCAGAAGCTGGACACTCATCCTCCCTGCAGCAGGTTCAGGCCCCTAGCCTACCATTCAGGAATCACTTTGAGGCAAGTTAGGATTGCCTTGCTCCCAGACTGGACCATGCCATCACGCACATTCAGCCATGCACAATTAGTACCCTGAGGGTCTTGAGTTGGAATATTGCTGGGGTTAAAGAAAAATGAACAGATGAAGAGCATTTTAATTTATTCAGCCTTTCTGATATAATTTGTTTACCAGAGACCTGGGATGTTGGACATACCCTCTTTTTAGCTAGCTATGACATGTTTGTTTCCCCCCCTTGCCCTCCACTCATGGCAGAGTCAAAGGGGGGTAAGCCGCTTTCATAAAATTGATCGTCAGCTGTAAAACGGAGGGGGTCCTTACAATTTGGGTACTCTCCTCATCTTCTCAAATTTGAGTAGAGTTCTGATTGGGAACGTCTATCATCAAACACTAGCTAGGGTGGTGAATTATATTTTTAGCAACCTAGGAAACATTTTAGATGATTTTGTAGAAAGTTCACCCAGATTTTGGGGCGTAGCTTGAGCGCACGGCAAGATGGCCGCTCGCTCACTAGAGAGGTTCTGCCCGGCTGAGCCTACAATCCGACTATAATCCGCCTTTAGCACTGCCAGTAAATACTGTAAACAGAGCGACTCCTACCTCTGCTGTGTCCTGCCCGGATCGCAGCCGAAACTGAAGCCCGGGACCGCTGTAGAAGCATCAGGCCCGGAGGAATTCTTTCCAGATACCATCCCCCAAAATGGCGGCGCGGCCCGGAGACTGTTGTGTGGCGGCCTAGCTTGTGGCCCACAGCGGTGGCTGAGTGGTCCGGGAGAGCTGCGCACACTGAGTGCTTGCAGAAGACCCCTGCATCGAGCCGCTATACTGGGCTGGCGAGCCGACACCGGCTTCTGAGGAAACGAGAACATCGGCCTGAGGATCCTGCCTGAGTGGCCTAGAGCTGCACCGGGAGCGGCGGCCCTCAGCGTACTCAACAACGGTTGCGGTGAGTGGGGAGCGGCTTATCCTCTGGCCGGTGTCTGTGGAGGTGGCGCTGGTGGGGGGGGCTGCGGCCTGCGATCTGCAGCTGGGAGTCTGGGTGCGTGTATAGTGGCTGGCTGCGTGGGTGGCATCCCCACGAGGAGACATCGGGGCCCGGTCTGAGCCCCCAGCTGGCCTGATCTGATTGAAAACGGAGCCCGAATAGACTATCACTGCTGAACATCGAAGCGTCTTGGGCACTGTCTGGGGGTAACACAAGGCTGGTTGCACTGGCGGGTGGAAACACCGAGTTCGGGCCAGACCCTGCTACTTGGGAAGCTGCGCCTCACCCGGCCTCAAGAGGTCCACAGGGGCCCGTATAATACCGGCGCCACTTGAGCTGATGGGGCACTTACACCCTGAGGCCCGTTACCCCTCTGAACAGTGGGATTCATACCCCCTGCTTAGGTGCACTACAATCAGCGGGGCTGTAACACGAGGGCCATATTTGCAAAAGCTGATGACTCACCTGGCCCTACAATAGGGCGCTCTGATCTGCCTGAAACCGGCCTGTATCCAGCCATGGGGCGAATGGATAAATCACAACCTCGCCTCACATTTGAGGCACGCAAAACAACCAATACCACGCAAAGGGTGGCATCAGACTCGGAGGGTGATGCCCCGGATACTGGGGCCCCCACACTTGAAACAACTCTGCTGGCTATGCAGCGCAGCTTGCAATCTATAGAGGGGACAATGGCCGCAGTCAATCACCGACTGGACCACATGTCGGCACAGCTGAAGAAACACAGTGCTCGTATGGGTGAAATGGAGCAACGCATGTTAGCGACGGAGGACAGACTGGGCGAGGTAGCGGGGAAGGCATTGAACATGGAGAAGGTGTTATCCCTGATTTAGGCGAAGAACAAGGATTTGAACTTTTGGAGGCCCATTCTCGGCATAATAACATTCGCATTACGAGCCTTCCTGAATCCACATATGTAGGCAAGATGGAACTATTCGTTGAAAACTTGCTTAAAGAAATTTTCGGGGATGAGCAGCTCTCTCCCATGTTTATAGTTGAGCGGGCACACAGGTCCCTTGCAGTGCGGCCTGTGCCAGGCGCCCCACCCCGCCCAGTTATAGCGCAACTATTAAATTACAGGGATCAGGATGTGATTCTCCAAATGGCCCGCGACAAGGGTAATATTGTGCACCAGGGCAATACTATTTCCTGCACACCTGATTTTACGGTTGAGGTGCAGGCCGCAAGGCGGGAGTTTGGTGCTGTAAAAAGGTTTCTGCACTCTGAAGGGATCACATACGCAATGTTATACCCTGCTCACCTGCGTGTTGGTTCCGATGGTGATTTCAAAATCTTCACAAACCCCAAGGCCGCTCTTGAACATGCTAAGAACTTGAAGAGGATGAGACGAGAATCACAGGTGGCCTCTGACACTGAGGAGTGATGGGGACCCTTCCGCTAATTTCTACATTGTATTCCGAGTGTTTTTATTGTTTACAAGGAGTAGTATGACCACTCACCGCTGTTCTTCTCCTCAGGTTGCTTTAGCTGTGAGCTGCTGATGATATAGGCCATCCTTTGATTAGAGGTAGGGTAGGATGATATACTAAAAGGTGCAAGGCATAGTTACCATTGTTGTTCAGCCACCTCCTAATAGTTGGGAGGCTAGACGCGCGCTGATGCCCCCTACATGGGAGTACCCCACTTGTACTGGTTTTCTTGTTCTTTGGGTTGGGTGGGGCGGGTCGATTCTGGATTGGTTGCTTTTGGGGGGTTGTTTCTTCTTTGGGATGGCTTTGGCTTGTTGGGGTGGCCGAAGTGGGTGGGGGGTCGGCTGTGTGGAGAGGGGGTTTGGACCTAAATGGCTCAAGTTTACCATCTGGCACGAGATCCCGAGGGTTGTGGTTTGTAAATCGATGCAGGAATGTGCTGTGGTTATTTGATTTCCAGCTTTTGGCATACATATGACACTCAATGTCTCCTGAGGTTTTGCGCTATTGTAATCTGTTGCAATGTTCACCATAATGTACCCATAATGTTTAGGTAATTCCACTGTGTATAGGCCCTATGAGTGGTAACTTTAGATTTCTAACATGGAATGTAGGAGGTCTCATCTGCCCAAAAAAGATACGAACAGTGATAGCGTGCTTAGATAGGCTGAATGTGCACGTGGCCATGCTCCAAGAGACTCATCTTGCTCCCCGCTCTGAACGGAACGTGGGATCAAGGTGGGCGGGGGTTCGGATTGCCTACTCCTCAAATTCCGGGGGGGATGATTCTGGTCAAGAAAGGGTCCCATTTCGGGTTCATGGCACAGATACAGATGATCAGGGTCGACTGGCAGTAGTGCACGGGATGCTTGGGGGCACGAGTGTGATTTTGGCGAATGTCTATGGCCCCAATGTGGACGATCCCCCATTTTTGTGGATGTATGGTGTTGAATCTCTACTTTCCCCATAGTGGAAATTGTTTGGAGAGGGGAGTTTAATACTTGCTTGGATGTTAACGCAGATAGAATTGGTGTGGGGACCACACGACATAGACTATCCACTGCCTTGCTTTTGGGCATACTGGAGGCTGGGGAGTTGCAAGATGTATGGTGAATGAGGCATCCGGAGGTTAGGGAGAGCACATTCATTTCAGCTGTGCCTGGTACTTGGTCCAGGCTGGACTATTGGCTGTTGTCTGAGGCTGCATGTACCTGGGTTTTGGATGTGAAACACCTAGCGAAAACACTGTCCGATCATTCTCCTGTACTCCTGGAACTGAAGGTCCCGGGTTATGTACAGCCCCCATTCACTTGGAGACTGCTACCGTCATCCCTGACAGATCAGGTTTTCCGACATACAGTCGGTGAGGCCATCCACAACTTTTTCCGGGAAAACGAGGGGACTGTTGACAAACAAGGGGTTCTGTGGGAAGCCTTTAAGGTAACCATTCGGGGAGTGTGTATTGGCGCCCAAGCGGGGGTCCTTAAGGACCTATGCCACAGGAGCCAGAAGCTGGCAGGTGAAATTGCAATGCTGGAGCGAGCCTATGCCTCTGCTCCTGATACATTGGCTGCGATCCGTGATCTTGTGACGGAACACAATGAGACTGTAGATCAGGAAATGGCGCACAGATCCCGGAGGTGCATCGCTCGTTATTACGGGGAGGGAGGACACCCTAGTCGCTCCTTGGCACAAAAATTACAGCGCCGCGGAACCAGACCCACATTACCAAAATACTGGACAGGGAGGGCGTAAGGCATTTTGGCACAACTGAAATTAGCAATGTGGTGCGGAACTATTATTTGGAGCTATACGGAGAGTTGGAACTGACAGGGGCGGATGAAATTAACACCTATTTGAATGATGTGGCACTAGGCTGGCTTCCTCCTACCTATAGAGAATATCTTACGCTGTCGTTCGGCGTGGAAGATGTGAAGCAGGCCATAATTTCCCTCCCGACTTGCAAGGCAGCTGGCCTGGACGGGCTCCCTAGTGAATTTTACAAGGCATATGCGGATGCTTTGGTGCCACACCTCTTAGAAGTATTTGCTGAAGCGTATGAATCGGGTGACCTTCCTCCCTCCCTGCGGGAAGCTTTGCTTGTCATGCTTCTGAAGCCTGAGAAGGAAGCTAATGTCTGCGATTCCTACAGGCCCCTATCCATTATAAATATTGATGCCAAAATATTGGTTAAAATGATCGCAACCAGGCTCCAGCCACTGGTCCCCAAGCTGGTCCTGCCAGACCACTCGGGGTTTGTGCCCTCGCGCTCCACAATGCACAATCTCCGCACCACAATTTTCTCGACCCTACATTACTTTGAACAGGATTTCCAAGCAGCAGTCATGCTATTAGACGCGGCTAAAGCTTTTGACTCCCTTAAATGGGAGTTCATGTTCACAGTACTGCTGCGGATGGGCCTACCACCATTCTTTAAAAAATGGATACATCTCCTGTATACAGCACCAGTGGCACGGGTCTGCGTAAATGGCTGGGTTTCCGATCCCTTCTTTATCAAACGCATCACGCGGCAGGGTTGCCCCCTGTTGCCTATGCTATTTGCATTAGCATTGGAGCCCTTGACGTGCACGCGAAAGGCAGCTACATGTCCAGGCGTTGCTGAGGTTTAGACAGAGACCTTTGGTAGTGTCATTATATGCCGACGACATGATGCTATATGTCTGAGAACCAGCCACCTACTTGCCTGCGCTTCTCCGCGAATATGTTAAATTGGAGAGGTACTCTGGATTAGGCATCAATTGGAGGAAGTCCACTCTATTTCCGTTGACGGCAGGCATCGTGGAATTCGACTTGGACTATCCCCTGACATGGTCAGTTGACCCAGTAAAATATTTGGGCATATGGCTGCATAGAGACCCTGATGTAGTGATAACGACTAATTATGGCCGCGCCATTGACAAGATTACAGACCAAGCTGCGCGCTGGGCCAAACTCCCACTTTTACTTGCAGACCGCATCGCTGTTATTAAAATGTCTTTCTTACCTAAGCTACTTTACTTATTTGTTAACATTCCTATTCGTCTGAATAAAGCTCCGTTCACTACACTGCAATCGGCTCTTTTAGCGTTTGTTTGTGGGGGTGGAAAGCCCTGCTGCAGTGGGAATGTACTGACGCAGCCCTTTGACCATGGTGGCTTCGAGGCCCCAGACTTGCGCTTATATTATCTATGCGCCCAGGTGCAGTTCGCGCACTTCTGTTTTTTTCCACAGAAGTTTCAACCGCATGTTGCGATAGAGGCGGACTTTGTTCTCCCTATGCCTCTGAGGGTGGCGACATTAATGGGCGGGGGTGGGGGACCATGCTCGGAAAATAGCCCGATTCACTGTACTGCCTGGGCGTGGAAAACTTTTGCGAATAGGGCACAGTCAGATTATTTGTACGCACCAAATCTACCGCTTGCTGCACACCCTGATATATCGGCCGCTAGGGATCCGGCAGCCTTGAAAACATTGAATAAGGTGGGAATTATAAATATTGGCGATTTATATAAACAAGGTCGGTTCCGCACCCTAGATGACCTGCAGGCGGGCCAGGCAACTGGAATGATGTTGGGATTCACATATGTAAGAGTGTGACAGGCGATATGGGATGTCTATCCAGAGTTCCCTACCGAATCGCGAAAGTTACTAGCCTTTGCGTGAAGTTTTAGGAGAGGAGCACAGACAAGGTCTCATTACCAAATTATACAATGCATCTCTCTGGGAACAAGAGCTGAGTGACTCCCCCTCTTATTGGAGGTGGAATGGTCTCCTGTCCTGTCCACTGACGTTGGAGGCTTGGAAGGC
Source organism: Triturus cristatus (assembly GCF_964204655.1). Classification (NCBI taxonomy): domain Eukaryota; kingdom Metazoa; phylum Chordata; class Amphibia; order Caudata; family Salamandridae; genus Triturus; species Triturus cristatus. The sequence goes on along the minus strand of NC_140595.1, from coordinate 850,251,423 downwards.
TTGCTGTGTCTTAACGGGGCGCCTGACAGCGAATTGCAATCTCCGCATCATCCATTTTAAATATGTGCACCAACTTTATTACACACCGACTCAGTTGCACAGATTTGGTTTGCTTGAAAATGCATGCTGCGTGCACTACGGCCATGCTGGTGTGGATTTTATACATTTAGCGTGGTCTGTTGCTGGCATCTTACAATTTTAGACACGTGTCACCCGGGTGTTAACTGATATCATTATGGAGCCTGTTAGATGTGTACCTGAGGTATGGCTGCTGGGATGGGTGCAGCAACTTAAGCCTTGTAATAGGCGACTAGTGGCCATAGCAACTCTATTCGCAAAAAGAGCCTTGGCACTGTGCTGGGGGGCACGGGCTGTACCCACGGTCAGAAGGTGGCTCCAAGATCAAACATATTGTAAGGATCAATTGGAAATATACGCAGATGAACTGCCCAAGGCTTCTCGCCTAAAGGACTTCTGGGCACCTCTCACTGGATATCTCCTCACCCATCCGGATCTGACATAATTTGCCATACAAGTGAACACTGAATACCAGCCGAGTGCCGTGGGGCTACTATTTGGAATGTCATATACCACAAATATTGCTACCAGAACCATGAATGTACATACGAGTGCCGGGGTGGAGGGAAGTTTGGGGGGAATAGGTTTGTTTTAATCATACTATTGTATTTTATTGACAAATGGCTTGTTCAAGATGCACTGTCATAGAAAGATCTGCTACCCCCGTTGCAGAGGGATATGATTGTAATATTCACAAGCTGCTCAATAAACAAATTAAAAAAAAAAAAGTTCACCGAGATTTGCTGTGTTTATGTTGATGGGTGATTTTAACTTGCATTCCGGTACCAGTTGTTTGTTATATGGTGATAAAGACTTTGACCCGGATGGTGTGGAGCAGGCACATTTGATACACTCTCTAAAGGGGGATTTGGTTAACATCTTGATTCTGGAACAATTACTTGTGAATTTATTTAACAAGGTGGATGTTAACAGTGCAGCAAGAACCCCAACCTTCAAGGGGGCAGGCTCCAGCTCTATAATTGACTGGCATACCCAGAGGGATCATAACCCATCCCCTTTGGCCACCTTCCAGTGGTTGCAGACTTTAGTTAAGGATGACAGCCTCTATCAGGAACCAGTCAATCTTAAAGCTCAGGGGAGAAGATTAAAATGGGCCAAGGGGGCCCCAGCCAATTTTAACTGTTTTTTTGTAATTGTCTTGTGAATCAGATTTTTACCCCTGTCTCTATGAAGGAGCCTCTGACATCAACATGTTGGTGGCCTACTCTAATCTTGTTGGGCATATTAAGGTTGCTCTTACCCTGCCTTGTGCCACGTATCTGGCAGTCCTTTAAATGGTTTGATAAGGCATGCTCACAGGCCCGCAGAGTGCTCATGGCATCTCTGCAATCGTTAGGAGGGTCAGGGCTTCTTTTTTAGTCAGGTATTTAGTGAAAGAAAGAGGATTTTAAAAGAGGAGCTTTAGAACCGTGTATTTGGGGCATGTGCTCTGAGGGATAGCATGGGGTTCTGGAGGGCAGTGAGCCATCCATTGTTCTCTCCGGAGCAGGCGCCAGCACAGCTCTTTATCATCGCCCCTCAGGCTTGGCCTGATCAGTTTGGGGTCATCGATGATTCTGAGAGTGGAGAGGACCAGTATTATAGAGGTCGGGAGGCGGCAGGCCTAAGCTTTTGTTGTAGGGATTCTGTTTGGAAACAGAACTGTGCCTGGGGAGTGCAGGGCTTCAGTATGTAGGGACAGAGTGTCGCTACCACATCACTACCTGCAGGCCCCAAATGTCCGACTAGCTCACAGTGCCTCACATGAACTCCTAACTTTCCCAGTGTGACAAACAATTTGGCAAACCAGAGAATGAACCTCTTGTCTGCAAGGGAACCATGAAACAGATCATCATCTTTCATTTTTTTCACTCATGCTTTTCCATAATAAACAAAAGAAAGACAAGAGGAAAATTTACAATATTTATTGAAAATACTGTTGTCTATAATGAAGCATTTGTGCTGCAATTAAAAAACATAAACAACTAAGCCACATAATCAACATTACTAGCAAACTGTATACAATGAAAAGCCCTAACATGGTCAATGATTTATCTGACTAAGCCTACCCTCACTGCATGAGCACGTGGATATATCAGTGATCTCTGGGATTAGAACTGGACCCCACACCTGGTATTGTAGTTAGTATGGTGTCTGTAAACTCAGTTTACGGAAGGCTGGGGCACCCCTACCATGACCCGTCCCTCCCTTATTACCTATAGGAAAATATTTACATTAAATACATTATGTACATCTGCATCTGTAGAATCCTAGCTTTATCATCAAGGCACTCCACCCACTTGGTCAACGGACCAATTAGTTGGATTGCTTGATGGTGACTGTCAAGACCAGCTTAACCTCACTACAACAATATATTGAATTGCATAATTAATTGATTCTAAAAGAATCACGAACACCTGAAATCATTTAAAAGATTTTATGTAATTAATTTGCATAAAGGAAATTATCATTTATTCTCTCACTATTAATTTTCACTTGAGGATTGCCATTTATTCAGGACATAAATCAAGAAACTGTTTAATAAAATTTATGAAGAGAAAGTGTAGGTTTGCATTCATTTCATTATTCTCAAAATGGTTAAAAATCAATCCTTGGTCATGTAACTGACAGAGGGTTCCAAAATGAAGGATCAGTGAACCATAGTTAAAAACATGCATTTAATTCTAAAGATTTCCTACACTAAAACCTTCCTACCCAGCACTAAAACCCCAACTTACTTAATTAACCCTTGGCCTCCTCGACGACTTCTCTCACCCAGGCTAGTGCCCCGCAATGATCTCGGACCTACAGGGGTCATCAGTGCGCAATCTGGCATAATTCCAAGCTTCCAGCATCTCTCCAAAGCAGCTTTTCTCCTCTGACTTCTCTGACACTAAACCCCAATTTTGGTCTGATATTTATACTGTGTTTGCTGGCTCTCTACCCTCAAATGTGTCAACTCTTGTCGTTTCCCTTGCTCTGATTGGTCATGACAATGCAGTTCTCAGCTCTCAGGATGTCCGTTCATAACAATGTAGTTCTCAGCTCCCAGGATGTCCGTGAATAATAATGTAGTTCTCAGCTCCCAGGATGTCCGTGAATAACTTTATGTTTGACAAGCTGATAGATACAAATTCGACTGTCCACAGTTCATTAGCAGGCATTCAAAGGTTCATTGGCAGGGATTCAACTGTTCAGTGTCAGGGATTCAGCTGTTTCCGCGTGGTCATTCTTTGGTAGGCATTCGACTGTTTCTCTTTGACAGGCATTCAGCTGTTCTCGTGCTTTCATTCTGGCTCTCAGCCACTACCGGCATTCACACCAAATGGCCTCGAACACAGTCAGCTGGAGTTGCAAAGTTCAGTGGAGCACAGTGCATGCACGAGGTTCCTCCAGCCAGATGATGCAAGCATTCTCTACTGCGCAGTACCGGGAAAAACGAAGCCATCTTGAAACTGGCCACCAGCCAAACTACGATAAACACACACAAAGAAAATGTGAATACACAGAAAATAAGTGTTTTCTGTCCTCCCACCCGCCAGGGCTAATATTTATCCCCTAAAAACTGTTACCTAGCATTAAAGTATCAAACTGCAAGCCATTAAAATTAAGCAAAAGCAGCACGTAATGCACAATGTACACTACAACATAGACATGCACTATTACACTATTTAAATGCGCAAAATAGATTAAAAGTGCGTTTTACACCATTAATTAATATGTTAATCAAACCTGTTAATGCAGAACATTTCCCACATGTAATGTGTGTGCTTGGTTAATACACAGCAAACAAAATTAATATATTACTTTGTTATAGGGGGGTGATTGGTTTGAACGGGGTACACACAAAATATTCTGTACTCTGCTCCATCAATAGAGTTTATAGAGCCAAGCTCTGGACTCTCCTGGAGTCCATGGGGGTCAAGCCAGCTCTGGTTACCTTCTTACTACATCTAGATGCGGTCCTCACTGCCTCTCTCAGGTATGGGGCAAACAGCAAATATACTCAGCCTTTCAGTCTGAAGGGAGGGGTGCGCCCGGGGTGTATTGTTGCCCCCTTCCTCCTCATTCTCTTCTACATTAATGGTTTGGAGACAGCCTTATCTGATCATAGGTTAGATGTACTGAGCATGGGCTGCCCTTGTCTGCTCTTTTATGCTCGGACAATACTGTTTTAATTGCTTGTATAGCTAACGGCCAGCAAATTCCTTATAGATCATTTTGTTTCTTTCATGGAGGGCTTTGAATTCTCTACTAACTATTTTAAGTCCCATGTCATGGCTGTAAGCCTTAGAAATACCAGTAGAAAAGAGTTATGACAAAGGGTCATCTCATTAGCAGGGTTGAACTTTCTTCCTATTTAGGGATCCTAGTGAACTCCCATTTTACATGGCATCCCCTGCGCCATATAAATACTTTGATGTTTGAAAGAACCATTATTGGCACCAGCACCTTTTCAAGGCCTTACACACATAGAGGCATTGCTCAAAGTATATAAGGGCAAGTGTATCCTGGCATTCTGCTTTGGGCGTGATATTTGGGGTTTTGAATCCACATCCCCTTTACAGGTTGTTGAGAATACCTTTTTGAGAAGCCCTTTAAATTCCTCCAGGGCACTCCTAGCGAGATAGTCCATGAGGAAACAAGGTTAGGCTACATTTCTGATTTTATTTGCTTACGGTCCCTGCTTTTATGGTTATCTATCTTGCTGAAGGGGGAACTAACTCTGAATAGACTTATAGTGTGCGACTGTCTGGCTAACATGTCCCGTATTCCATGGCTCTCATTTATCAAAAGAAACTTTCCGCACTGTGCCACCCAGAACTTTTTCTAGAACTTGAGCGTTTCATGAAAATGGATATTGCATGGACGAAGCAGGCCTTTCTCTCCAGGGTGGCAGTGGAGTGGGAGGCCGTGGCCCTGAGTAAGCGCTTGATGCACCATTTTATTATGGTCTAATCAGTTCCTGGGACGGAACCATATTTGCACTAGGGGATGGCTAGCTATCACCGTAGGATTTAACTTACTCTAAGCTAAATTAGTTTAATCAGCCGATATTTTCCAAAGGGGGATTGTTCAAAAGTTGCAGAGCTGCAAGAGTGTATCAGCGATAAAATTTCTACCTGATACCCTACAAATTGTTATGATTTGCGCAAGATTTAACAACTTATGTTATCAGTATATTGATCCATTACTTCTCCCTATGGATTTTAGATAGGTGAGACCGGCGCTGTCTCCTAGTGTGTGTTTTTTTTGTGTCACGTTTTTCATCTGGGATACTACACTGTCACTGAGCCCATTTTTGTACAACAGATCATATTATTTGAGCACTGTACCTGTATCAGTGCATCCTAAATCTGTACAATTGTGGCAATTAATCTGTTCTGCGGACAGTTGTTTTTATTTAGAGTGTTATACTCTATGGTTTGCAATGTTTTTATTGTGTGTACATTTATGGTTTAATGATACGTAATATATAATCATTTTGCATCACACATAAAAATCGGTACATTGAAAACACAAGGAATAACTAAATATATAAACAAAATAAAAACAACTTAAATAAAACAAACAATTATCTAAAACCATGATTTGAAAAAAAACTTAATATTAAAACTAAACATTATCAAAAATTGCATAATTAATTAACTTTTCCTACAACACACTTAGTAGCAAAATCAACCAAGTAAACATATAAATGATCTTTATTTTTAATAAAATATTGAAACCTTATGATTAAAAACAATAAATACGCTATAAATTCTAAATTGTTCTAAATTGTTGCAACATAAAAATAAAACTTTGAAATTGTTGTACACCTAAAATATATCTTTCTAAATATGAATTTATTTTTCCAATTAACTTCATATACAAAATTTAAAAAAATTATAAGATTTAAAATAATATGAATTACTACTTGTACGGTTAAAATGTAACATCAAACCGTAATTTATAGATTTCTACCAAAATATACGAAAGAATGCACACTAAAAGATAATAATTTTGCAACAAAATATTTTAATAAATACAAATATCTAAAATACTGTCCACACAAATTTAAGAAATATAAATTGAATAAGTTTAATAAATTATCTAAAAACATTATTGAAACAATTAGGTAAATATTAAAAAATAAGTGAAAATTAATATTACATAAAAAAAAAGACATGTTAATATTGAAAATAAATAAAAACAATTATAACAAATATATTCTCATAAAATAAAAGTATGAAATCAATAATTACTAAAATATCATACTATTGCTCACACAACAAATGTAAGAAACAATTTAAACAAACGTATTTTAAAAATACCCCCAATCTAATTAATACATTAAAAAAGATTTATATTTGCACATTATATAAAATCAAAATAAAAATAAACACAAAAATCAACATACAACACAAATTAAATGCTACAAAACCATAATAAATAAGTCATAAAAATGATATTATATACAAGCTTTGTTATTTCTGTCCACAATATTTTTGACATCATGTGATTCTTGAGACAATACTGTTTTTCACAATATTTTTTATTTGCTATTTTCTTCAAACACCATCTCATTTATCCCTGATATAAATATTAACTATGATGAAGTAACTGGACTAAGTAATTACTCATTTTTCATGTGATGTGAAATTACCAAAATTGCACAATTACACCAGCATGATTGATAAAGAGTAGCTTGGAGCAGCAATCCTACCACAGGAGCACAGCACCAATGGACCAAGAGAGAGCAAGTGGCTACTGGTCACTGCTCTGCGTGTCCTGTAGCATTTAGTGCTAGTTTCTTTGTGCAAAATGCACCCTCAGGGCACTTTGGAGACAGTAGTGGTAAATGCGGGATTATGCTTCTCACACAATAATGTACAAATTGGGGTAATTTTGTGCAAATTACCCTAGAACAAATTAAGCCAATTACACCCAACCCTAGTCTCAGCATTAATGGACCTACAGCTGGCAGTGGTGCTGTGGAAGGGGGGAGCGGCAGGGTCCTCCATCTTTCTGCTCAAGACATCAGGCATGTGTCTCTTCTGTGCCAGGTATTTTTAGGTCTTGGCTTCAGACATCTTTAGCTGTCTGATGGTGACCTATGGTTTCCAGTGAATTTGTTCAGCCCTTTGCTCTTGATTTGATTGCTTTGATGTTGATATAACTTTGTAATTCAATGGATTTCCTCCCCATTCATGATTTTCTCATCAAGAAGCATTTCATTCTCACGGTGTTTTATTGGTTGATTTATTCTTCCACTGCTGACATCAGACCGGGATTGTGGTACATGTAAGGGGCTATTGTGACTCACTATTTCTCTCCTTCCTCACTCCTTCCCTCATATTCTCTCTTTAAATCCCATCCCTATTCCCAGCCTCTCCCTTCCAGCCTCACTCTCCGATCCTTCGGGTATTACTGAGTCAGGGATAAGGAAAGAGGACAGAGAAGAATGCTCCTACCATCTCTTCTATTTCTACCTTCCTCAACGTCAGCGATCTGAGGGACAGCGTTTTCCCTGTTTACCCACTGCTCAGATCTCCACTTCAATGTGGTGAGAGGGGGAAGCCCCTCCCATAGGCCTTCCTACCCCCACCCCGTCATCACCTACTAACCCTGTAAAGATGATTTACATCAATTGTGGCCATCATGCATATTCAGCTGTTTGGACTATCTTGAAAACAGACAATAAACTAATCTCTACATCAATATTGCTTCTGACGTACAAACAAATTTCCATCCACTGGAGAAGGTGCTGACACCGAATTGAAATATTGTTCAAATTCATGATAATGCCATATAGGAAAATAAAATTGTTTTATACTAACAGTGAGACGTTGGGAAGTGTAGTAAAGACAGTGGAGGGGTAGAGGGTGTTTAACAACCGGTAACGTCCTCAGTAGTGGGACATGATGCTATTGAATGTACTGTTGGTATTTAGGTTTTAATGTGGATATGAGCATGGAGAAGAGGCTCAGCTTCTGTACATTTCCTTCCATCGGTCCATGAAGATGCGATGCTGAGCCTGCTCCATGGTGGGTCATGTCTCACGGGTAGAGAATATCCGATGATGATGGTGGTAACGCTGGATATCTGCATCGACATATCAAACACTGAATGGGTATCACACTCATTAAGATCCTATCACAGAGATTTGGGGGTTGATATGGCATTCCTTAATAGAATTAACATTTTTTACTGCCCCCCTGCTCCCCGTTCTACCCCTTTGAAAAGGCTCCGAGGATCCCTTCACCTGGCAAACGGAGCAGTCAAAATGCACAATCACATCCCCATAAACATCCAAGCAGCTGGACAACAGGCTGCAGTGTCTGAAGGAGACAGGAGGAGCTGTCACCCATAGGCACTGTGCAATCAGACATAACCTGCTTCACCAGGCAATACCAGAGATCTGGTCACAGTAGGACCTGGAGGTCTTTTTTAAAATCCACCAGGGAAGGGAGCGGGGTTTCAAGCTTCGAGATCTTGGCTCGGTGACCAGTCTACCACAAGGAGCAAACCTTCAGAAACAGTCTGGCTCAACTTCTGAAGAGAGCAATCATACAAGGAGGAGCAGCAACCTGTCAGCAGGTACAGACAGCCCAGCAGGTAGAGCAGGCACAGCAGGTAGAGCAGGTACAACTGGGCTCAGCAGGTACATCAAGTACATCCGGAACAGCAAGCACAGCATGTACTGCAGGTACAGCAAGTACAGAGACAATGGAGACTGAGCAGAAACAGCAGGTACAGCATGTACAGCAGACACAGCATGCACAGCAGGTGCAGCAGGTACAGCAAGCATAGAGACAATGGAGAATGGGCAGAAACAGTAGGCTCAGCAGATACAGCAGGTACAGGTGGCACTGCAGGCAGACCAGAAACAAGCATCCTGGGACCGGTTTCAGGCTAGCACCCCTCATCATTCAATCTGGCTTGAATCCAGTGGCAAAGTGAGCAAGGGACCCACGTCTGGGCATACCCTGCCAACTTAGGGCAAAGAAAGCAAACACAAGGACAGAGCGCTGGAACTTTTCACTCACCCCCGTCACAGATCTGGGTTGAATCCATCATCGTTCTTTAGCTCACCTCACCTTCCCAGTTCAGACACAGCTATATGTAAATCAATCTTGACCCTGTGCCTCATGGGAACAGTCCATCCCAAACTGTCAATCCATGTCTTCCCTGGACCGTAAACAAGCATCCTGGGACCGGTTTAGGGCTAACAGCCCTCATCAGCCAGGCTAGCTTGAATCCAGTGGCAAAGAGATCTGGTCACAGCAGGACCTGGAGGTCTTCTCTAAAATCCACCAGGGCAGAGGGAAGGAAACGGGATTTCAAGCCTCGGGATCCTGTACCGGCCACCAGTGTCCTTCAAGGTGCAAATCTTCAGGAGCAGACTGGCTCACCTCCTGAAGGGAGCAATCATACAAAGAGGAGCAGCAACTTGTCAGCAGGTACAGGCAGCACAGCAGGGAGAGCAGGTACAGCTGGGCTCAGCAGGTATATCAAGTACAGCGGACACAGCAAGCAGAGCAGGCACAGCATGCACAGCAAGTTCAACAGGTACAGCAGGTACAGAAGGCACAGCTGGGCTCAACAGGTATATCAAGTACAGCCGACACAGCAAGCACAGCAGACACAGCGTGCACAGCAGGTACTGTAGGTACACCAAGCACAGAGACAATGGAGACTGAGCAGAAACAGCAGGCACAGCAAGCACAGCAGACACAGCAGGTACTGCAGGTACAGGTGGCACAGCATACAGAGCAGGTGCTGCAAGCACAGATACAATGGAGACTGAGCAGAAACAGCAGGAACAGCATGTACAGCAAACACAGCATGAACAGCAGGTACATCAGGTACAGCAAGCACAGAGACAATGGAGACTGAGCAGAAACATCAGGCACAGCATGTACAGCAGACAAAGCATGCACAGCAGGTACAGCAAGCAAAGAGACAATGGAGACTGAGCAGAAACAGAAGCTCAGCAGGTACAGCATGCACAGCAGGCACAGCATGTACAGCATGTAGAGCAGGCACAGCTGGGCTCAACAGGTATTAAAAGTACAGCCAGCACAGCAGACACAGTAAGCAGAGCATGCACAGCAGGTATTGCAGGTACAGCAGACACACCATGCACAGCAGGTACTGAAGGTGCAGCTAGCACAGATACAATGGAGACTGAGTAGAAATAGCACGCACAGCATGTACAGCAGACACAGCAAGCACAGCAGGTACAGCAAAGCACAGAGACAATGTAGGCTGATCAGAAACAGCAGGCAAAGCATGCACAGCAGACACAGCAGGCAAAAAAGGTGCAGCAATTACAGCAGGAACAGTAAGGCTCAGCAGGTATTTCAAGTGCAGCAGGCATAGCATTTGCTGCAGGTGCAACAGAGACAGCAGGCACAGTAGGTAGGACAGGCGCAGCAGACTCTGAAGGTACAGAAGGCACAGCAGACACAGCAGGCACTGCAGGTTCAGCAGGTACAGCAGGCACTGCAGGCTCAGCAGGTGCAGCAGGCACAGCAGAGTAAACTGACACTGCAGGCACAGCAGGTACAGCAGGTGCAGCAGGCACAACAGTTACAGCAGATGCAGTAGGCACACAAGGCACAGCATGCAGAGCAGGTACAGCAGGTAGAGCAGGCACAGCTGGGTTCAACAGGTATATCAAGTACAGCCAGCACAGCAGGCACAGCATGCACAGCAGGTACAGCAAGCACAGCTGGGCTCAACAGGTATATCAAGTAAAGCCGGCACAGCAGGTACTGTGGGTACAGCAGACACACCATGCACAGCAGGTACTGCAGGTACAGCAAGAACAAAGAAAATGGAAACTGAGCAGAAACAGCATGCACAGCAGGTACAGCAGGCACAGCTGGGCTCAGCAGGTATATCAAGTAAAGCCGGCACAGCTGAGCTCAGCAGGTATATCAAGTACAGCAGCTACAGGAGTAGCTGCAGGTGCATCAAATACAGCAGGCACAGTAGGTTTGGCAGGCACAGCAGACACAGCAGGAACTGCAGGGTCAGCAGGTACAGCAGGCAGAGCAGGTACAGCAGGTACAGCAGGCACAGCAGTGTAAACAGGCACTCCAAGCACAGCAGGTACAGCATGAGCAGCAGGCACAGCAGGCACAACAAGCTCAGCAGGCATAGCACGCTCAGCAGGTACAGGAGGTACAGCAGGTGCTGCATGCACAGCAGGCGCAGGAGGTACTGCAGTCTCAGCAGGTACAGCAGGCTCAGCTAGTACATGAGGTAGAGGAGGTGCAGCAGGTACAGAAGGCGCAGAAGGTACAGCAGGCAGAGCAGGTACAGCAGGCACAGCAGGTACAGCAGGCACAGCAGAGTTAATAGGCACTGCAGGCACAGCAGGCTCAGCATGTACAGCAGGCACTGCAGGTACAGCAGGCACCATATGTACAGCAGGCACAGGAGGTACAGCAGGCACTGAACACTCCCCTGAAGTTGGGAAGCACAGAGTAAGAGCAGATCACTGAAGAAGGTATGGTGCCCTGAAAAGGTCATCTTCCTCTTCACCCGCATCACAGCAGCTCCTGTAGCGCAGTCTCACCTGAGACACTCAACAGCTGCCTGTCTGTGTCTCACCTCTTTCACAAAATGTGGTTGTGTCTGTCGTGGACAAGGTGCACCCCCCAGGCTGTGCTGAGTGGCATGATAAACCAACAAGATAGATCAAGGATGTTTGAGGAATAAGAATACATCATTTGCAACAAGCTTTATTGCACCACTGAATGATGGATTTAAAGACACCACTGCAAGCAGGACATCAAGGATGCTTCGGCGTGGACATACAAGGTAGGGCAGATGCTAATTCCAATAGATTCATATAAGGTCCCAACCTGTTGATTATTGATTAGAAATGAACAAAGCCTCTAAGCAGTGAACACACACCTACAAAGCTCTCAGAAACACTAATAAAGCATCCTGCTTCTTTCACAGCACTGATATTTGAAATGAAGCTGGTCTCATGATAGATCCTTCTTGCAGATGTACTGAAATCTGTAATTATTGCTGTAGTCGTTCCAGGTGATGTGTCCTGGGAAAGAAAAAAGAAGGAATTCAGTGCGTTCACCTCGCGGTGCAGCTCTACGTGAACATTAACCTGATCCTTGATACCAAGACCCTGCCACAATCTAAGATTTTATGACATACATTGCAAACTGTTGGGACCAGCTGCTACGAACATGAAAACACATGCATATATTTGCATTCGAGATTTAACGTCCTGCAGTGTATACATTTGTTGTAAGTAGTTTCTGGTATTGTATGACATAGCGCAAATACAAATTTGTATTTTAAAATCATCATTTGCTTGTAAATCATTTTGTGCAAGTCACACCAGCAAAGAAAACAATCAAACACTAATTATAGAACTCAACATTCTTACAGTGAACACCCCTCCCCCTCCCGTCACTAAACAGGAGCTGAGAACTGATCTGTGATAGTCTCTCTGGGATGGGACCCTACTGTCAGCGTCCAGCAGGGGACGTGCTTGAAGTCTTGGAAGGGCTTTACTCAGCAACAGGTCTGAGCCAGACTGAATTATCTCTCCATTGCACACACTTTGTGCATTTTTCACACATCCTGGTTCACTGGGGTTGCCATCTTTCTAAATGACATCAGAACACCATTTTTGCAGCCGTAGGTTTTTCAGTTATAAATATTTTATTTTGCAGAAGTTTCAATTCAGTTATTTCAATGGCAGAAATCCATGGCTACAGTACCCAGAATTAGGTTGCAGATAAAAGCCAGGAAGAGAAACATAAAAATAGAGCAAGTTGTCAAAGCTTAGAAAGTGGAGCCAATCCTTCTTCTAAACACCAGGCGCTGTATTACAGAAAGTACCCCAGGGGTGCAACGGCATGTATGCAGCTTTGTATTACAGAAAGTGACGCAGATGCTTGGGCAGCCTCTTCGGTAATACTGATAGAGCTGGCAAACATGTAGCGCCAGCGCTATCATTAGAAGGTGTCCCCTCATTTGCATGGGGGTGTGGTCCCATGCAAATGAGGGAAACACTTAGTCTATGTGCCATGTCATAGATGTGGGTACAGAGGCAAACATACCTTTGGGGGGTGCACTAAAAGTGCACCACAAAAAGGTGGTGCACTTTCAGTGCACTGCCTGGAGGCAGCCCTTTGGAGGGGGGAAAGGGTGGTCCCATGGACACCCAGACATCCCCTTGCAGGCAAATGCAGTAATTCTGTGATCCCGCCTGCAAAGGGATTTCTCTACTCTCTTGAACTTTCAGGCTGCTGCCAGCTGCCAGCTACACTGTTAAACACGCAGTGGCTTTGAAGTAGTAGCTCTGTAATTCACTTGAATGCGTAGTCTTGAGGGCAGCACAAGTTTGCGGCTGCCTTGAGGGCAGTGCATTCACCATAATAGGGCACACTTTCCCTGTTTTCCCCTGTCGCACCTGTTTCAAAGTGTGCTGTGGCGCAAACAGGGGTAGTATGCCCTTATTGTAATACTGGCCCAGGAGAGGTCTTTAACAACACCACAAGTAAAGATGCCAACTCTAATGGCACAGCACCCGGAGAGAGGGGAGGACTAGTACCTTCTGCAACCAAGTAGCGCACACAGTAATCCAGGTAGAAGAGTGAAACATACTTGCTCCGAGACCCTTATAATCAGTGCACTTGCGCTCACGCAATGCAAAGTGTTGTCATCAATGAAGTCATTTCAGATGTTGCAGTGATGTTATCAAGGATGTCATAGAACATTTCATGACTGATGTAATATGTGAGGTCATTAGCAGTTCATGGCGAGGGCGCAAGTTACTGCTACTTTAGGGGCAACTTGAGATAACCATAAATGGTGAATTTCAGTGGTTTGGTTCCTTTTAACTGACATTTTCACCTAATTTTAACATACCTTTAACCTTTGCTTTTTTGCAGTGAATATATAAGCATATGTTTTTTAGCAGTCCCCCTATATGTGACTTCTGTTGTATTAGTCTGGAAAGTGGAGTTTGCCCTCAAACTTGGGTGGTCGTCCAGAGGATAATCACTAACCAAACTTGAGATCTCAGACCCATTGCCACTGTTATCCTCCATTGTTTCTGGAGCACTATATTCCTTTGGAATGAAGCGTTTGCTCATTTTAATCATCACCAGTCTGTCCACATTTTGAGGTAAGAGACTGGTCCTTCTGACTGCGCCAGCTGTCCAGCTGCACAGAAAACACGCTCCGAGGAAACACTGGCTACCAGACATTCAAGATACTTAATTGCAAGCCTACTGACCTCCGCCCACTGTGCCCTGTTGCCATAGATCAATGGGTTTTGGTCTAGGTACCCTGATACCCTTCTGAACTGTAATTAGGGCTGCCACTTGATGATCCTGCCACTTTACACTTGACTTAAGTCCTGCTGAATAAAACCAACTCCTTTCAGAGTTTGGCTGTGGACTTGAAGCAGTTGTCGCTATGGGTTTTGGAATAGCTGGTAATGATTGTTGCTGCTACTGCAGAGACTGCAAGCCAACAGCACTGCCCTGTGTACAGGTTGAAGGCTGCACTTAAGAACTTCTGCCTCTGCCTGGAATTTGCTGTTGTTTTTCAAGATCAGTCACTTTACTGACGATCCAAGGCTTGTAGACATTTGTTTCATTAAAAGGAATGAAAGTGGTCAGCTCTTTTTTGAATCATGGATCCAATGTCGTGGCACAGATGCAGTCTTTGGAAGAAACAATCCCTTTTAGTGTTCAAGTGAAGGATTAAGCTTTCTACTAAAGAAGTTGCTTCTTTATTTACACTGGGGAACATTTGTTCCACCTTTTTCAATAGATCCTGTAGCAGATACAACAATGGGATGCTTGGCTCATGGTACTATCATTCTTGCTCACTTCCCGTATGATAGTGTTGAAAGGAAGTATCATTTGCATAAGGAACCCCTTTCCACATCCATTGTCATGGCTTTGTAAGTTGCATTCCTCTACTTTGAATAAAATAATAATTGATAGACCTGTACTGCTCAAACATGCGTTTAAGTATGTAGTAGGCTTAGTTCTAATGTGCCGACATCAACTATACGAGTACTTTTACAGGGTATGTTTATACGCTGATAGATTCTCAATTGCTTTCAGGCCTTGAATAAATTACTGAAATTAGTGCATTTTCTTTGGCGGGTGACCGGTATGTTGCTGACTGTATATTCTTTTTGTAGAAAGTCCTGCACAATTAGATTGACGCAATACACCTGACACAGCACTCTGAAATATCCACAATCGACCAAGGCTTTAAATATATGACTGTCATTGAAAGTGGTACCAAATCCAATTGTGAGACCTCTGCTCTGGGTTTAAACTAAATACAGACCTTGGTATTAAACTCTATCAAGATGTTGGCAGCTGTATGGTGAACATTACAACTGTTGCATACTGTTGCATGCCCTGAAAAACATTTATTCTCACTGAGACCAAAAGCAAGCCTTTGCCCAACTCCTTGGAAAGAGACCCAGTGTAGAGTGATGCACGTGTAATTTGTTCTTTGACAACTGATCCACATGCCTGTCATAAGGTGGACGGACTGAACCCCACTCTATCGTTGTCAACCAATTGCAGCACTTCATGAAGCAGCACTGGCACAGCCACTGTGGCAAAATAGCTCCGCTTTGGCCAGAGGGCCTCCACAAGGTCTAGGAATCCCACCCAGTCCACAAAAGAAAAAGGGAGGTCAAGTGCTAATCTTGAAGCCAGCTACCAGGTGTAGAAATTGGCTTTTTCATGGTCCCAGTGGTACAGTGACAGCGTGGTAAACACAGCATTAATAGTAGGCTGTTTTTCTTGTGGTGCTACTTCCACAAGTGACCAAAAGGTATCAGCAGCATATAGGCTGCCTGGATGCTTTGGAGAGGAAGATGCAGTATCCAGCGGGTAAGGATTGTATACAATGGGAAGGCGTACAGTGCTGTTTTGTGTGATGCTCATAGTATCTTCCTTGTCTTCCTCCTCCTGATCACCTTCCTCTTTCACTTCAGCTGCTGGTTTTCGTTCAGCACCAGCAGCTATGTTTTCAACGTGCTCTTCCCACATCAATGTATCTTGTTTTTTTCAAGTGAAAAAGTTGATCTCCGGTACATTAGAACCCACCTGGCTTATCACAATGAACTTTCCTGTGCCAAACAGGGCATATTGCAATGCTATCCTTATGTGGGCTAAGCAAAAAGAAGTCCCAAACTAGGGTGGACATCTTTTTTATTATGCCAAAGCCTGAGGAACTGGAGGTAAAGCTAGCTCATTATGTTGTTGTTTGCCTTTCTGTAGGGCATGCTTTGACTGTGTTTGTGGTGTTGGTTGTGGCAGCTGCAGGTTGCTGGGATCTATTGAATAGAGGTGAACTGTACCTCCTTAGTGCCATCCTCCACACTGATGATCACTGGCTCGTCGGCATCATCACCACCTTCTTTGTTTGCAAGGCTTTCAGGGAGTTTCCTTTTGCCTTGTTTCTCAGACTCTGTAATCAATGTCTAGATCATCAGAAGGAGATCTTGGAGAAGATGGGGGAGTACTCTTTACTTTCCTTGCTAAAGACCATTAAACTGGCGGGAGCAAGAACAGTCTTCTCATCAATATCTTGCTCATGCAGAACCTCAAACTCCTATTCTGCTCCTATATCTGTAAGATCCATTGCTGACTGCCACTCGCATCCTGTGATGATTTGGTTTGTGGCTGAGACAATTCCAATTCAGATTCACTGCTTTCCATGACTGCAGTCACTTCAACGCTGAAAGAAATGGCCTTAGGTTTTGGTGGTGGTGGTGCCGTTGATGCAGGAGTCTCGGCCTCGTCTACCCAGAGGAGGCCACAGCAGGTATTTTATTTTTCCAGAAAAACTATGAGGCCTTGATGCCAGTGGTGGCTTTGACAACCTGCTACTTCACTTCTCCACAGGTCAGTTTCTTTGCTGGAACCTCCTTCTTTGGGGCTATCGTTTGAGCACTAGCAGTTAGCACTTAGCACCGGGAGCAGAAGCACTTAGCAGTGGAGGACTTGGGTGTCAGTGTCAGCTGATTCCTTCAGGGACTTCTATGCTGTAAACAATGCAGCTAAAAATCAGTTAAATTTGGGCAATAGGAAGAATCTAGAACAATGTATCACAAGTGAAGTCATCATCATCATCACAAATGCTCAACTATAGTGTGCCTAAACACATGCATGAACACACATCAACAACATTGCACAGTAAAGATAAGTGTGTGCCCCTTCAGAGCCATTGCAAGTGATGCAGGGAAAACAATTAATTAAATTATTGCTGGAGCCCAACCAGGGCCCATGAGGACTCTATGAGAGGCAGGGGGATGGTGGAAGAAATTGGAAAAAATATTTTAAATCATTACTGCTGTCCCACCAGGCCTTAGGGTGGCCCATGAAGACTCAATGGGAGACAGGGAGCAGGACAAACTTGGAAAAATAGATTAAATAATGTCTGGTGCCCCACTACGCCCTAAGGCTTATATGGATACTATAGGAGGCAAGCAAAAACATAGACTGGAAAAAATGAATACCAAACAAGAGGTCTCTACAACAATCAGCCACAAACACAAATGAATAAGTATATCATGAAAAAAGATAATAAAATTAACAAAAGAGTTATAGATATCGTCTGTCAATAATTTAAGAAATAGTTTTTAAAAGTGTTATAAGGGGATTGAAGCACACACTAGCTGCACAATATGGGGTTAGCTAGCTCATCCACCACATGGCAGATAAAAAAGGAGGCATGGAGGAAAAAGATAGAATAGCCACCAAACGCACACACACTAACTGGCGCCGCAAAATGGTGGTTTTCGCACGGCTAGCAAAGAAGGAGGCATAGACAACAAAAAGAAAATGGCCACAGTGACCACACACACACACACACACACACTCTACAAAATCGCCACTGCGGCATGGCCAGCAAAGAGAGAAGCATGACAAACAAAGAAGACGTGCCCTGACCTGCCAGGAACACCTTGCTCCCGCTCAGAAAAAAAGCATCTTTTGGCATTCCAGGGAACAGATTGCAACAAGCACATGTAGATAAAAATTAAATACTCTACTTTTTTCATGTATTCCACAGCCATACAGAACCTCCTGAATGTTTTTCAAAACTAGATAGCACAGCAGCAGTGAGAATGTGAAACATACACCAAAAATACACACATAGCCCAGTGTTGAGCTGACTTGGCCCCAAACAGTAAAACAACATCACAGTAAAATAGTCAACAATGCAGTGTCAAATTAAAAAACCCAAACAAGAAAATAAAGAAAAAGTATGTTTAACCCTATGCCTCCTCCAGCCCAATTTCCAAGCCACCCACCAACAAAGTAACAAAATAAAAAAAATAAAAAGCAACAAAAAATACTGGTGCATGCCCTCCGTCAAACAAAAAAAGCTTTCTAAAGTGATGTATGGAAATTACTTGATTCCTCCCAAAATGTCAAACTTCCATTGTATGGCTACAGCAGGAATTGAAGACAAAGAGAGCGAGTCATGCTTTCCTTCCAAAATCAAAATCAAAAGTGACCAACAGGCAGGATACAGCAGAGGGAGGAGCCTTCAGGACAGGAAGAGGAAGTTGCTACTGTATGTACATTACCCTCCAAGTCTCTAGAGCACTTCCTTCCTGTTTAAAAATAAAAAAAGGTAATTTGTGCTGAATAATACCTTGTTCCATTTCGTTAAAATATCAACTCGACAAAGGTTGATTTTGTGGCCACTTGAGTAAAAAATGTACTAGAAATGTTGATCGGCGACAGCCCACATTAAAGTACTGCTGCTCGCATTCTCGAATTGACCGCTGTGCGTTCTGATCATGTCCACCATAAGACAAGCATTCATTCTCTCACATTGTTTCAGTGCTTCATGCAGTGCACTTTTGCCCTACGGGAGAATTGTTTACGTTCTGTGACTTCATAGCATTACAATCGGTAACTCCATGTCACAAGAGTAATGCAGAACTACAGAATTACTCTAATTACTCCAGAGTAATTACACATATGGCCAGGCATACTACTCACCCCAGCTCCCCTTGTTACAAAACCCCAAATTAGCTATGAGAAGCAAGAGTGGCGTGGTGAGACAATTGTGCGCTATCGAGTTGGGGACACTGGGCTGGTTTAATTTTTAAGTGATTTCTGACTCTACCTCCATGAACATATTAACATTCCAGCATCTTTGCCACTTCTTAAAAGACATATATCAAAGCTCATGACTGCACCACCTGAGTGAAATTTGGGTGCAGATTTACAAGCCCCTTGCGACACTTTTACGCCGCTGTTGCATCACTTTTGTGACGCAGCGGCGGCGTA
Source organism: Triturus cristatus (assembly GCF_964204655.1). Taxonomy (NCBI): domain Eukaryota; kingdom Metazoa; phylum Chordata; class Amphibia; order Caudata; family Salamandridae; genus Triturus; species Triturus cristatus. The sequence goes on along the minus strand of NC_140595.1, from coordinate 850,232,032 downwards.
AACCATGCTCCATGTTGCGCCTTATTTACAACGTGACGCATCTAGGGAGATGTGCCACGTTGTAAAGCCCTGCGCTACATTAAACCTGCGTCAGGTTTAATGTATGCAGGGTGGGCGTTCCATCGGGAAAAGCCTCAGAAAAGTGATGCAGTGAAATCTACAAGATTTCACTGAGTCACTTTTCCGATGCTGTTGTGTCAAAACCCTGCGCCTGCCTGAAGCAGGCGTAAGGCATGACGCAGCATGTTAGGTATGGGCAGCCCCTGAGTATTTCTGGAGTTGTGTTGCGCTTGCGACACGACTCCAGCAATGTGCCGCCCTTTTCCCAACAGATGCATCACGCATCTGTTTATCTTTGCGCCACGATGTGCCGCATAGTAAATGCAAAAACAACAATTGATGGACAGAATGCAGAACAATGTCATACATTCACCCCAGTACAGAGATCTGGGCCTAAATCCATCGTTTTTTTGCTCACCATGCCATTCCAGTTTGAACCCAGCCATATGCAAATCAGTCTTGACCCTGTGCCCCATGGGAACAGTCCAGCCCGAATTGCCAAGCCAGGTCCTCCCTGGACTGGAAACAAGCATCCTAGGACCGGTTTCGGGCTTTCAGCCCTCGTCAGCCAGGATAGCTTGATTCCAGTGGCATGGAGAGCAAGGGACTCACGTCTGAGCATACCCTTCCCACTCGGGGTGACAAATGCAAAAACAACAATTGATGGACAGAATGCAGAACAATGTCATACATTCACCCCAGTACAGAGATCTGGGCCTAAATCCATCGTTTTTTTGCTCACCATGCCATTCCAGTTTGAACCCAGCCATATGCAAATCAGTCTTGACCCTGTGCCCCATGGGAACAGTCCAGCCCGAATTGCCAAGCCAGGTCCTCCCTGGACTGGAAACAAGCATCCTAGGACCGGTTTCGGCCTTTCAGCCCTCATCAGCCAGGATAGCTTGATTCCAGTGGCATGGAGAGCAAGGGACTCACGTCTGAGCATACCCTTCCCACTCGGGGTGACAAATGCAAAAACAACAATTGATGGACAGAATGCAGAACAATGTCATACATTCACCCCAGTACAGAGATCTGGGCCTAAATCCATCGTTTTTTTGCTCACCATGCCATTCCAGTTTGAACCCAGCCATATGCAAATCAGTCTTGACCCTGTGCCCCATGGGAACAGTCCAGCCCGAATTGCCAAGCCAGGTCCTCCCTGGACTGGAAACAAGCATCCTAGGACCGGTTTCGGGCTTTCAGCCCTCGTCAGCCAGGATAGCATGATTCAAGTGGCATGGAGAGCAAGGGAGTCACGTCTGAGCATACCCTTCCCACTCGGGGTGACAAATGCAAAAACAACAATTGATGGACAGAATGCAGAACAATGTCATACATTCACCCCAGTACAGAGATCTGGGCCTAAATCCATTGTTTTTTTGCTCACCATGCCATTCCAGTTTGAACCCAGCCATATGCAAATCAGTCTTGACCCTGTGCCCCATGGGAACAGTCCAGCCCGAATTGCCAAGCCAGGTCCTCCCTGGACTGGAAACAAGCATCCTAGGACCGGTTTCGGGCTTTCAGCCCTCGTCAGCCAGGATAGCTTGATTCCAGTGGCATGGCGAGCAAGGGACTCACGTCTGAGCATACCCTTCCCACTCGGGGTGACAAATGCAAAAACAACAATTGATGGACAGAAGGCAGAACAATGTCATACATTCACCCCAGTACAGAGATCTGGGCCTAAATCCATCAATTTTTTGCTCACCATGCCATTCCAGTTTGAATCCAGCCATATGCAAATCAGTCTTGACCCTGTGCCCCATGGGAACAGTCCAGCCCGAATTGCCAAGCCAGGTCCTCCCTGGACTGGAAACAAGCATCCTAGGACCGGTTTCGGGCTTTCAGCCCTCGTCAGCCAGGATAGCTTGATTCCAGTGGCATGGAGAGCAAGGGACTCACGTCTGAGCATACCCTTCCCACTCGGGGTGACAAATGCAAAAACAACAATTGATGGACAGAATGCAGAACAATGTCATACATTCACCCCAGTACAGAGATCTGGGCCTAAATCCATCGTTTTTTTGCTCACCATGCCATTCCAGTTTGAACGATGGATTTAACCCAGATCTCTTGACTGGGGGAGAATGTCTGCATTGTCAGCATTCCGTCCATCAATTGTTTGTTGTAACGCTTTTCGCCCTAAGTGGGATGGGTATTCCCAGACGTGGGACCCGTGCTCACTACGACACTGGAGTCAAGCTATCCTGGCTGATGACGGCTGATAGCCAGAAACCGGTCCTAGGATGCTTGATTCCGGTCCAGGGAAGACATGGCTTGGCAGTTCGGGCTGGACTGTTCCCATGAGGCACAGGGTCAAGACTGATTTGCATATGGCCATGTCTAAACTGGGGTGGTGTAGTGGGCAAAAGAACGATGGATTTAACCCAGATCTCTTGACTGGGGGAGAATGTCTGCATTGTCAGCATTCCGTCCATCAATTGTTTGTTGTAACGCTTTTCGCCCTAAGTGGGATGGGTATTCCCAGACGTGGGACCCGTGCTCACTATGCCACTGGAGTCAAGCTATCCTGGCTGATGACGGCTGATAGCCAGAAACCGGTCCTAGGATGCTTGATTCCGGTCCAGGGAAGACATGGCTTGGCAGTTCGGGCTGGACTGTTCCCATGAGGCACAGGGTCAAGACTGATTTGCATATGGCCATGTCTAAACTGGGGTGGTGTAGTGGGCAAAAGAAAGATGGATTTAACCCAGATCTCTTGACTGGGGGAGAATGTCTGCATTGTCAGCATTCCGTCCATCAATTGTTTGTTGTAACGCATAGTAAATGCGGCGCATCTGTGGTGACGCAAGGGTAAACTTGCGTGACGCATCTTACCTGGCGCATCCCTGCTGATATGCAGGGATGCACCAGTCCTTGTAAATCTGCCCCTTAGTTTCTATAGTGATAGGAAACAATAGCCCCTTTAGATAAATTTTACTTATGTACACTCATATCATAAACATGATTGATGCTACAAATTTTAATATAAATGATAAATGCGTATGTGAGCTGGGACATATCACAGATAAACAATAGCAGTACTACATTAAAGATGTTTCCTACAATGGAAAAGTCCAACTCATTCCGCTGAAGGACATCCCCCATGCATATTATACCCCAGCTGGTTTGCTCTGCTGTGGGCCTGACACTGGCTTCCTACATATGTTATGGACTTGCCTGTTGATTCACTCCACTGAGAGGATCTTCTGCAAGAGGTGTGGCATGTGGCCACCTCATTCCCACCAGGTAATGCTTTGTAATATTGCAGGCTATGGCAATGGAATACCTCAGGCATTCCGTGAAAGTACTGCTCTGGCAATACTACAGGGCGGAGACAGGGTTACCATGTGCTACGCTAGAGAGGTAGAGGCACCCCAGCTGAAAAGATTGGCTACATGATCTGGTCGACTGCTCTGGAAAGGCTGATGTATGTGTTACTTTACTCCCACACATATTATGGCCCAGAGACATATTGTCCCCATTATGAACTTATCTGGCAGGTGTGGACAGCCTAAAGTAAGACCTAACACCAAACAAGGTACAGTCTATGGTGTGAAGACCTTACCCTCTGTTACAACAACTTGATTTCATGTCTGTATAAACCAAGCAAAGTATTTGTGTATAATGAAGCTTCCACACTCAACCATGAACAACCGCGTAATGTCTGAACACAAATAGGCCCTCTTTCATAGGGAATTGGCATAGGACAGTGCAGCAAGGCTTGTAGCCATGCTGCCATACGTAAGGGTTGGGGATGCCAAATGAACCAGCAAGGATAGCTTTGAAGCAAAGGATAATAGGCCATGGCTGACAATTATTCTGCGTAAATCCAGATCTCCACACTCTGACACATTGGTGCTCATATCACCTAGATGAACAAGGTAGAGGAAATAAGGGAAAGAGGAAGAGGAAATAAGGGAAAGAGGAAATAAGGGTAGGAGGAAGTAGAAATATAGGAAAGAGGAAGAGGAAATAAGGAAAAGAGGAAAAGGAAATAAGGGAAAAGGGAGAGGAAATAAGGGAAAGAGGAACAAAAATAAGGAAAAGAGAAAGGAGGAATAATGAAAACAGGACTAGGAAATAAGGTAAAGAGGAAGGGGATATAAGGGAAAGAGGAAAGGACATAAAAAAGAGGAAGGGGAACTAAGGGAAATATGATGTTAAAATATGGGAAACGAAGAAGAAATAAGGCAATGAGAAAGGAGTGATAAGGAAAACAAGAAGGTAGAATAAGGGAAACAGGAAGAGGGAATAAGAGAACAAGGAAAAGAAAAAAGGAAAGAGGAAGTAGAAATATGGGAAAAAAGAAGTAGAAATAAGAGAAAGGGGAAATAAGGGAAACAGGAAAAGGAAAACAAGGAAAGAGAAAGGGAAAATAAGGTGAAGAGGAAATATAAATATGAGAATAAGGAAGTAGAAACATGGGAAAGAGGAAAGAAGAGCAAGAAGAAGTAGAAATAAAGAAAAGATGAAGAAATAAGCAAAAAGAGGAAAAGGAAATAAGGGAAACCAGAGGAGGGAATAAGAGGAAATAAGGGAAAATGAAATGGGAAATAAAAGAAAGAGGAAGTAGAAATATGGGTAAGATGAAGAGGAAATAATAAAAGAAAGAGGAAATAAGGGTAGGAGGAAGTAGAAATATAGGAAAGATGAAGAGGAAATAAGAGAAAGAGGAAATAGAATTAGGAAAAAGAACAAATAACGAAAAGAAGAAGTAGAAATAAGGAAAAGAGAAGGAGAAAAAAAAGAAAACAGGAAGAGGAAATAAGAGAAACAGGGAAAGTAGAAATAGGGGAAAGAAAAAAGGAAAGTAAGGGAAAGAAGAAGAGGAAATAAGGGAAATAAGAAGTAAGAATAAGGGAAAGAGAAAGAGAAAGGGGAAATAAAGGAAACAGTAAGAAGAAATAAGGGAAAGAGAAAAGGGGGAATAAGGGAAACAGGAAAATGAAATAAAAAAAGAGGGAAAAAGTAAGTAGAAATATCAGAAAGAAGAAGTAGAAATGTTGGCACGAGAAAGGGAGAATGAGGGCAAGAAGAAGTAGAAAGAAGAAGTAGAAATAAGGGAAAGAGGAAGTAGAGATAAGGGAAAATCTAAAGGGGAAATAAAGGAAATAGGAAGAGATAATAAGTGAAAGAGGTAGGGGCAATATGGGAAAGAAGAAGAGGGAAGGAAAGAGGAAATAAGAAAAAGAGGAAGGGAAAAGAAAGTAAAGAAGAAGAGGAAATAAAGTAAAGAGAAAAGGGAAAATAAGGACAAGGCGTAAGGATAACGAACGGGAAATATGGGAAAGAAGAAGAGGAAATAAGGGAAAAAGGAAGGAGGAAATAAGGAAAAGAGGAAGGAGAAATGAGGTAAAGAGGAAGTAGAAATATGAGGAAAAGAGGAAGGGGAAATAAGGGAAAGAGGAAGTAAAAATTATGGGAATGAGGAAGTAGAAAGAAGGGAAAGAAAAAGGGGGAATAGGAGAAACCGGAAGAGGAAATAAGGGAAAGAGAAAGAAGATATAAGGTAAACAGGAAGGGAGAATAAGGGAAAACAGGAAGAGGAACTAAGAGAAAGAAGAAGTAGAAATAGGGGAAAGAAAAAAGGAAATTATTGGAAACAAGAAGAGGACATAAGGTAAAGAGGAAGTAGGAATAAGGGAAAGAGAAAGGGAGAAAGGGAGAATAAGGGAAAGAAAAAAGGGGGAATAAGAGAAACAGGAAGATGAAACAAAAAAAGAAAGGGGAAATAAGGGAAAGAGGAAGTAGAAATATGGGAAAGAGAAAGTAGAAATATGGGAAAGAGATAGGGCGAATAAGGAAAAGAGGAAGAGGAAATAAAGGAAAGCGAAAGGGGAAATAAAGAAAACAGGAAAAGGGAATAAGGGAAGAGAAAGAAGAAAATCCCATTGGATTATTTGTTAATTTCTGCTCAACTTTATGGAGCAATAAAACATATGGGGAAAACCATATATTCCAATGGAACTAGGGTAATAAAGTCATTATCATATAGACTGTTCCAAAGCCAATTATTCAGAAAAAATATAGAATATGTGGAAAAAAGAATTCCTACACACACATAATTTGACCAGAAAATATGCAAGGAAATTCAAAATGTAATGATTAGATTAATCATATTCAAGACTGCGCTTATAACGATTCCAACAAGCTTCAAGGTGCTACATGTGACGGCACAGGACAAAGGTGATCAACTGAGAGGATGTGAATGAATATATATACAGTGCACAACACATAAAAAACAAAAGAAAACAGAATAATCACTTATTAGGAAATTAATTGCATACATGGGAATATAAAGTCACGTAACCACTCGCGACTTATAGTCCTCCCAATAAATGAACATTAGTTTGATATTAAGTCAATGTTTTGACCCTGCAAAATAGGAATTATGATTTGTCTTCTTCAGGACATTTGTAGCTACCTGGCCTAGCTAGAGGTGGTATCTCACAGCAGAGAAAATATGAGGAGGTGAAAAAGAGACCATCTGAATAAAGCAGTGAGCCGTTCCTGAGTTAAGCAGACAGGCAGAAAAATGTTTCTAATCTCTGGGTCTCAGTGCGCCACCATGAAAGTGTGAAAATCTGGTGGGGCTCCCAGCAATCTCAAAACTTCAGGCTTCTGCCACAAAAACCTCTGTAAGTCAAACCTTAGAGTACCTTGGGACGGAGCTTTTGTTCCTCTATTTATTTCATGTTCCAGTAAAGCCAGGGACATCATTCTTGAACTTCGGATTGGTACTAGTGCTGCTGGCTGGAGAATTTGTGGCTTCAAGTGGAGGGTGTTGGAAAATTACAGCTACTGTTCCTGCTACCTGAAAATGAAGCTTAATGTAACCCCTTTATTGCTAGATTATCCCCTCTTCTTGGCTGATGGAAAGAAGACACTACACCCTCTATTTGTGGGTTGGATCACAGAATGAAGCATCAGTCACTTTGTTTACAATGAAGCTATTTGATAGTGTTATTGCCATCGCTAGATATATGCAGCCCATTCAAAACGAGAGTTTTGATGTAACTAAGGATTTCTTAGAGTTTTATATTGAAAAATGAACTGCAAAGTGCATTGCATTAGTTATGTATAAGTTGAGCAATGATTATGACACTGCAGCTAGGGAAGCTTGAAATGTATGTTAAATTGGAATTATTTTAGTGAATGATTTTCTATATTGTATTTGAACTGTTTAAAAAAGATGCTGTAGGATGAATCTGAATGATTTGAGTATGATTTTGTATATTCTTTTGTAGGTGTTATTTTAAGATGATGTGTGTATCTTTCTACAAGATGTATGTCTTGGAACTGTGAGACAACAAGATCATTCCCAGCAGAGGAAGGTGTCAGACAGCGTTGTGTGCCGGCGCCACCATCATGTGTGCAGTGTTTTGGCATTTGTGGAGAGTTGTATTATAATATCCTCCAGCTCAAAGACACCAACTTTGTCATTTGCTGGTGATACACTTTTAGTTTCGCCCTCGCTAATGGGAATTCCAATTCCTAATACACACCTTAAAAACCATGACTATGAGGCACAACCCGCAGAACGCAGCTAAACATGAGTTGTATTCGAATAAGTGCCATTTAGAGAGGTTTCTGAAATAGACTCTCTAGGTACTAGGCTCAGATCTGATTCTAAATGGCAGAAACAAATCACCAACACAAATACAGTGCTAATAAAGCAAGCATGGGCTACAGCCTGTTTTGCATGGAGGCCAGAAGGAAAACTCATTTCCCCAGCCCTGGAGGATTACAAGAATCGAGTGAGTAGCAGCTGTTTATGGTTCAGAATTATAGGGGCACACCAACATCTTGGTGCTGAAGAAGACCGAGAATTGATTTGTAAAAGACTTGTTGTGATTACCGTCTGGAACCATTAGCCCAACCCTCTTACTAGAACTAGGTTAAGAGATGTAGAAGCAGGCATTAAACCGAGACCTCTTACCCTATGGGTAAGACAAACGAGTGTAGAGGAAATTTGATCACATTGATGGGCTCCAGACTGACAATAGGTGACACTACAGGAACCTAAGCCGACCTTTAGGAACTGGGCACATATTGATAAACTCACAATTGCCATCAAAGGAAAGTTAACAGTGGCATTTCTGTTCATAAAGTGCGCACCATAACTCAAGCCCTAGTTAGATTTTTAGCAAAGCCTTAATAGTTCAGTTTTTATATATAAAATTTTGATTTGGTATCCATCCTTTAAGTAATTTTACGTAGTCCTAGGGAGTAGCTTCCACCTAAACCCTTTTTGTCACCAGTGGTGGCTAGTGCATTTTTAAAGAGGTTGGGCAGAATGCTGTGAGTCTAATATAAAGTGTGAGCGAGCTTGAATCAGACATAGATGGGTGGTGCAGAGGGTTCTCCCCTCATAAGAGAATTTGAGAAATAATATGTGTAAACTAAGTATTTTCAGTGTATATTTCAATAAACCTTGTTGCCATTTTTTTAAAAAAATAAATAGGCAAATGGACTCACAAATAGACTTGCCACTCCCCCGGCAGACTTTACATTGCTCACCCTGCAATCATACAGGAACCAGGAGCTGCCCAAGCAGGTAAGAGTGGCGGGGTGTTGGGGGCTGGGCCAGGTTAGGGGGAGATTCAACAGACGACCATGAGGAAAATTAAATAAATACTTAATTTTCCCTCATCGACGTCTGTCAAAATCCCCCCACCCAGCCCCACTGTTCTTACTGGCACAGGCCGTGGCTGAGAGGAACACTGTTCACCCTGCACTCATACAGGAAAACCACCCACCCTGCACTCATACAGGCAAACCACCCACCCTGCACTCATACAGGCAAACTACTCACCCTGCACTCATACAGGCACACCACCCACCCTGCACTCATACAGGCAAACCACTCACTCTGCACTCATTCAGGCACATCACTCACCCTGCACTCATACAGGCACACCACCCACCCTGCGCTCATACAGGCACACCACTCACCCTGCACTCATACAGGCAAACCACTCACCCTGCACTCATACAGGCAAACCACTCACCCTGCACTCATTCAGGCACACCACTCACCCTGCACTCATGCAGGCACACCACTCACCCTGCACTCATTCAGGTGCACCACTCACCCTGCACTCATTCAGGTGCACCACTCACCCTGCACTCATACAGGCACAAAACCCACCCTGCACTCATACAGGCAAACCACTCACTCTGCACTCATTCAGGCACATCACTCACCCTGCACTCATACAGGCACACCACCCACCCTGCGCTCATACAGGCACACCACTCACCCTGCACTCATACAGGCAAACCACTCACCCTGCACTCATACAGGCAAGCCACTCACCCTGCACTCATTCAGGCACACCACTCACCCTGCACTCATGCAGGCACACCACTCACCCTGCACTCATTCAGGTGCACCACTCACCCTGCACTCATTCAGGTGCACCACTCACCCTGCACTCATACAGGCACACCACCCACCCAGTACTCATACAAGCACACCACCCACCCTGCACTCATACAGGCAAACCACTCACCCTGCACTCATACAGGTACACCACCCACCCTGCACTCATACAGTGTCCCCACTCACCCTGCACTTATACAGGCACACCACTTACCTAGCACTCATACTGTGTCCCAACTCACCCTGCACTCGGTCAAGCACACCACTCACCCTGCGCTCCTTCAGGCACTCCACCCACCCTGCACTCATACAGCATATGCACTCACCCTGCACTCATACAGGCAAACCACTCACCCTGCACTCATACAGGTACACCACCCACCCTGCACTCATACAGGCAAACCACTCACCCTGCACTCATTCAGGCACATCACTCACCCTGCACTCATACAGGCAAACCACTCACCCTGCACTCATTCAGGCACATCACTCACCCTGCACTCATACAGCATACGCACCCACCCTGCACATATACCAGCACACAACCCACCCTGCACTCACACTTGTGCAATGGAATTTAATTTACACAACAAATAACAACACAATTGCTCTGCATAGATCTATGAAAACAGCACATGATTCTGTAATTGCTACCTGCTTCTGACTTCTCTCTGAAAGTAGGCAACATTTTGACTTACAGCTGCGCCAGTATTTTTCCCTACCTAATGCAGACTTCTAGCTCTCCCATGAGGCAGCCAGCAAATCAATGGAGACATGTGGGCTGGGGCTGCAGCTTGGTTTCAATCTACAAAGGCGCTCACAGCTTCAGAAGGGAGGGCATTGGGCAGCACTGATGCCTGTGGAATCCTGCTGCTCGAGGCACGGATCATGGCAGGAGCAAAGCGCACCACGTTAAAATAAAGCTGCACTCTATGCAGAACAATATGGGCTTCACCCGTTTCTTCTACCCTCACACATATCAACTGCCAAATACACTGTTTTCACTTTTCCTCCTGTCAATAAAAAAAATGAGTTTAAGATTACTTATTGCCTTAAACAAACCACCATAAAGCCTTTTAAAGCGACTAAGGGCCGAATTAAGATGTCGGGTGAACGTGCGGTCTCGGATTGAGTGACCTCCAGTCGGTGCGAACGACACTACGATACAATGCGACTGCACATGGTGCGGTCACCTACTCCCATTTGTCTATGGGAGCTTGTGCTGCAGTTGTAAACCGGCCGTAGCAAAAGCTCCCATAGATGAATGGTAGAATCTCTTCAGCCCTGCACCGCGTGGCAGGCACCACAGGGTGCCTGCCACATGATACAGGGATTAATAGGGGATTATAGGTGCCTACTTGGCCACCAACTGGTGGCTGCACGATGAAGGGAGGCCTGATTTCCATGTCAGAAAGCCTGACATGGAAAGCCTGTCGGAAACCGACATCGTAATCCCTATGGCAGAAGTGCCGTCTTTAGGGATTACGGGCAGGCCTCTGACTGGCCAATGAGCTCCTTGAGGCCATCGGAATCCAGCGGGAATGACCGGCTGGTTTCACTTTTGACCCCCTGCATTGTAATGTGGTGGTTGAATCTGAAACCGCGATGAGACTCGAAAAGCCTCTGACCTGCGGTCGTAGTTTTTCCGACTCTTGTCGTAATCCAGCCCTATGTGTTTTTGGCTTATTGTTAGGTGCAACTCCCACTTCACACCTTAAACCCAGCTGTCCCTGTTTGTCATCACTATAGGGAAGTCACTTTCCTAATAAATATCCGCAATGTGGTGGGAAAAAGCTCCAAGAACATCAGTGACATTGATTTTTTCAAAAACATGTCCTCGCTTTGGGGTGAGAATTAGCTTTAAAAAATGTAAACAATGTCAGGATGTCATCACGAGTTAGTGGGTTAGCGAGTATTACGCAATTTCTACAAAGTGTGAATGGCGTGCGATACCTGGACCCTCCCATCATTCAAGTGGTTTCTAAACATTTATGCCCTGTGTGTGTTGTGTGTGTGTGGTGTGCAAACGATAACAATGAACTTCTGTTGGCGCTATGTACTTGCAGCTATGGACTTGCGATCGCAATATTTGTCTGGCGTCATTGTGTTTCAGTATTTGCCACACTGTGCTGTGTTGATATATGGCTCCACCCACATTGTGGCTTAGCTGGTGTTGTTGTGGATGTCCTGAAACCAGGCATGCCACATCTGCTAGCCAATGCCAATATTTGATAGTGATGCTGTAAGTGCACCAGATGACAGGGTTTAACTTTATGCCTCCAAAATGTTTGTTTTTCTATCTTCTAAACCCCTTTTTCAAAATGAATATTATATTCCACTTCAAATCAGAATTACAAGGCGGTGAGAAAGGGACATTCCCTTATACTTCCTAGTTATTATGGAATTTATCAAAGTTTTTCAACCTCTATTATGGTTGCAAACTATTGATTAGTTACCAGCACCTCAAATGATGAAGTAACTCATTTCTTGATGTATTCCAAATCGAAAATATTGGTTGTTTTTTAAGGCAACACTGGTTCCTTTAAGGAACAAGAAGTGTTTAAAAAAAGAAAAAGTTTCCCATTTGCAAATGCAAACATAGCAATAGTGGTTCACTGTTCTATCTGAGCCACATGCCTGCAAGTGTGGTCAATCACAGGGGGTTGCATCTTGACTCATTATTATTGATTAGGGAGGTTGAGGGGAGTGGCAAATAGCATCTTACCTAATTAATAATAATTAGGCAGATTGTCTTGCAACCCTTTGCAAGTGAAGATTTTGCAGCACAAACTATCAGTGCACAGGATGCTTCACAAAATCAGAGACAGGTCGCAAAAAGTTGGAGCACTCTTTGTGATCAGTTTTTGTGACCGTTCTCTATCAAGCTAAGCCTTTGCTGCCTAGACTATCTTCATAAGGAATGGGCACTTGGTTCTGCCCCTTGTTCCCTTTCCCCCCATTCCCTCCATTAGAGAAGACACATGTTCTTTGCTATGGCAGTGCTGATGGACGCAAACTGTGTGTAACTTTTGAAAATGTCCAAAATGCACAGTAAGACTGGCCGGTTAGGACAACAACCATGTGCCTCTAAAGGTTTACAAAATGACAAAACATTTTTTGGGCTGGTACAGAACCATACATCTTTTGTACCATATTTGTCTGACCATTGTCTCCCCACTCACCAGCTATCTCCTGCCATGATCCAATATAATATTCATGTGTTAAGCCATCAGGCTGCCCAGGTCCAAAGTGATCAAAGTTCCAAGCAGTTGCATCCGTCCAGCTCCCTATGTCCGGATTGTTGTTATTCTAGAAAAACAGATCAAACATGTTATAGAGGCACCAGCCTGTGAGCTCCTGTACTACTGTAAACAAGTCACAGATGCACCAACCTGTGAGCTCCTGTACTACTGTAAACAAGTCACAAAGGCACCAACCCATAAGCTCCTGTACAACTGCAAAGAATTCACAGAGGCACCAAGATGTAAGCTCCTGTACTACTGTAAAGAAGACACATAGTCACCAACCAGTGAGCTCCTGTACTACTACAAGTCACAGAGGCACCAACCTGTGAGCTCCTGTACTCCTAGAAATCACAGAAGCACCAACCTGTGAGCACTTGTACTACTGTAAACAAGTCACAGAGTGTTACACGCTCATCCACTTGTGCATTAATCACGCGTCCCTCACTCTCACTACAACTCCCATAATGCATCTCTTCAAGTATAGGGTTGTGTACCGTCCCAATTCCTCCTCGAACGAGCTCATTGGTCCAGGAGGACTTTTAAAACTAAGCCCCTCCTTGAGTTCGTTGCTTGGCTTTTCGAAGCTCTTGTGAACCTCGTTGAAACCTTGCTTTGCCCTTTACCCGGATTAGGTGTTTCCTACGGACATCGGAACTCTGCTGTACTGAAGTAGCCTCCTGCATTCATTTGCGGATACTTCCCTGCACGTCTAGCTTTCCCAGGGATTATTGTTTACCTTGAGCTGTGGATCGACAAAGAAACTTTGTATCTGCCTCCCTTGTTACGGACCCCCGAGCCAATCCTCAACGCTCGCTGGGAAAACACCAGGACTCATTTCTTCTTCCCCGCTCTGCCTACGGGGTTTTGGGATTCCCTTCACTCGTCCCACATATCGTAGGATCTCTGCACTTCGCCAGCGACGAGAGGAGTCATCGACTGCAACCGGAGTCACCAGCCGCTCCCTTAGACGATCCAGATCACGGAGTTTCTGATACGTTACACACGCGGCGCGCATGCACCTTTTTGTTTATTGATATCTTCACTGGGACATTCTAAAGCTATTAATACTGCCCTGACTGAATTCAGCATTCACTTGTACAAGACAGAAACCCACGCGAGCCTGGTGGAATATTGTTGGTTGTCTTGGCCACTATCAGAGACTTACGAACGGATTGTTGTGTTTCATTTTTTTATTTTATCAAAACTTTATTGACACGTCAATACCTTCCTTTAAAGTGCAACTCCTCATTGGATATTCTCTGAGGTGGAGAGCCACGTTCTTTCTCAGACTTACCTCCTAGCCCCTTTGGGGGGACATACCCATTGCACAGAATGTCTTCGTTGTTTGAGATAAGGATTGCGAAGGTACACAACCTTTCTTTATACGACAAACGCCATGCACAGTGGGGGAAGACTTCGGTTCCTGACTAGTGCATTACCAGAATTAATTCTTCCCTTCTCTTCTTTTATCTCCTTGTTTATTATTTTTCTTTTCTGCAGTCTTCAGTTTCCTTACCTGGCATATCACCTCTGAGACCGTCTGAGACCCTTCAGCCTCCCTGGTGGGCTAACCTGAGATCCTTTTCTGGTCCCGGCTCTTCCCCTGGGTATAACTCATTACTCAGTTTGTGGGCTCTACTGATAATGACTATACCCTAGGGGAGAGTTGTGATTCTGGTCTTCGCTCCCGTGGATGCTGGCGATCACCCTAGGCTTATCCAAGTAAGTCAAGTAACAAGAGTGACACAGAGGCACCAACCTGTGAGCGCCTGTACTACTGTAAACAAGTCACAGAGACACCTATCTGTGAGCTCCTGTACTACTGCAAACAAGTCACAGAGGCACCAAACTGTGAGCTCCTGTACTACTGTAAAGAAGTCACAGAGGCATCAACCTGTGAGCTCCTGTACTACTGCAAACAAGTCACAGTAGCACCAACCTGTGAGCTCCTGTACTACTGTAAACAAGTCACAGAGGCACCTACCTGTGAGCTCCTGTACTACTGTAAACAAGTCACAGAGACACCTACCTGTGAGCCCCTGTACTACTGTAAACAAGTCACAGAGACACCTACCTGTGAGCCCCTGTACTACTGTAAACAAGTCACAGAGACACCTACCTGTGAGCCCCTGTACTACTGCAAACAAGTCACAGTAGCACCAACCTGTGAGCTCCTGTACTACTGTAAACAAGTCACAGAGGCACCTACCTGTGAGCCCTTGTACTACTGTAAACAAGTCACAGAGACACCTATCTGTGAGCCCCTGTACTACTGTAAACAAGTCACAGAGACACCTACCTGTGAGCCCCTGTACTACTGCAAACAAGTCACAGAGGCACCAAACTGTGAGCTCCTGTACTACTGTAAACAAGTCACAGAGGCACAAATCTGTGAGCCTGCATTTACAGCGTTTTACCCGGGGGAAGGAGTGAGTGGAGACGTGCTGGGGGACCGAGGAGGACTTCATTTCCCAGCCCCCTAAGCGCCTGGAGGCGGTTGAAAAACACTCAGGCGGCCCGCAGCGAGGGACGTGCACGGGCGAAGCCCGGGCCAAGGGCGGGCCCGTCCACGCCCGTCCACGCCCAGAAGAGGCTGGGCTGGGCTACCCCTCTAATCTCCCGATCAGTTTGGTGTTCTTTGCTTTAGGTACTGTGCTATTTACTTTCCCATAACCTCAAGTAAGACTTTCTAAGTTTAAATCACTAACTGTCCCTATAGTCTAACATGAGCAATCAAAGGGGCCACCGTGAGCGTACTGGAGTGGCGGGCACACTGGACCCTTTTATTACGCGTGCCAAATCCATGCTAACCCATGAGATACACTTAACTGAGCGGCGTCTGTCACATGGCCCGCTCACTTCCCTGAAGCGTTCTTCTTTAGGGATCAATAATTCTCCCACTGTTTTACACTTACCGACTGTTTCGGCAATGACTCCTTCCCCACTTCATAACCTGTCAAGCCCCGCTGGCCTGGTCTCTTCTCCTCTTGCTAACTCAATTGGCCCTATTATAGAGGGTTCATACAGTGTTACTAAATGGCAGAACGAGGAGGCTGTGAATGAACTCCCTAGAAAACGTCGGAGGGGTGCGGGGGCTCAAAAACCTAAACCCAAACCCGTGAAAGGGGCTCGCTCAGTCAAACCCTCAAGGTCCTGTCCACTCACTGCACCCCATCGCGGGAATGGAAGAAGCCTAAAGGGCACACAGAGAAAAGAATCTTGATACTCTGGGACACAGAAATTCAAGTACTCTTGCTGCTGGGGGACCGCGGAAGACTTCATTTCCCAGACCCCTTAGCACCTGGAGGCACCTGAATAACCCTGAGGCGGCCGGCGGCGCGGTGTGCCTGCATTTACTACAGTAAACAAGTCACAGAGGCACCAACCTGTGAGCTCCTGCACTACTGTTAACCCCTGAGCTCCTGTACTACTGTAATTCACAGAGGCACCAATCTGTGAGCTCCTGTACTACTGTCAATCTGTGAGCTCCTGTACTACTCTATGTAAGGGCCAACAACAGGGAATCATGCGAACTATGTGCTTCACATTTTGAGTGACAAGTTAGAGCACATCAACACTTTCACAGGAATTATCAAGCACACCGTACAACTTGAACACATAAAATGATTTAACATCATCCTAAACGTACTATGAGTTTACTAACTAAGAAGCCCCCACCCAAAGTGGAAGAGACCAGCCTGCACTACGGGTAGTGCCAAGGAAACAAGGTTTTTAATTCAACATTGTTCTAGAGGCTGAACATGCTTGCATAAAAATGCCAGGGCCACATCAGCGGCAGTGGCCTCCACTGAACAGCAGCCCAAGGGATTCCATCTCTGATCTATCCTGCTTTTCCAAAACTACACACTTCAGGAACATCATAACTGGTTCAGTACAGTAGCCTGCATCATCAGCCCCCTTTGTACCCTCAGCCTCCTGTGAGCACTCATGGAAGATTGGTTATGAGTCTTGTAACAGCTTAGATGTCATTTATGTTTGGGCTTCCCCATCTCTTTTATCCCTTTAAACAAGTTACTTAGCTTTGATACAAGGACCCTTTACAATCTTCTCAAGACCTCAGACTACTGTTTCCAATCCATCTTGCTGCCTGATAAGAAAAGAGCTCTCTATACAGCTTGTTGACTCTAACTCCTCTCCTAATTATCTCTCCTCAATCTTGAGGAAATATGCCCCAACTTGTAAGCTGCTCTCCGATGACCTTAATCTCCGGGTCGCACCTAAACCTTTGGGCGCAGCTTCTGGATTCTGGTCCTCCAGCACCCTTGGCTCCCTGTCCAGGGATGCTCTTCCAGCTCAGGTATGTTCTACGGTCCTCCAACATCCTTCAAGAGTCCTACCTCCCAGGATCTCCTGTGTTAGAAGAATCCTTAAGGCTCACCTCACTTCCACACTTCATCTGCCACCTTGCATATATATACATGAGATATTTGTGAGCTCCATCAGGTCTGTGTCAAGCTTCCGCCACACATTCATTCCATAAGCGACTCTATAGGCTCCAATAACTGCTTATCCACCAAGGAACTGTTGTGGAGCTCTGCACCTCTCGATTAAATGTTCTTGCTGCTACCTCAAAAATAAAAATAAAAAAGAAATCAAATTCAATACCTAGATGAGAGGACTTACCAGGATCGCCTTTTCACCCAAGCAGAGGCCCTAAGTTCCTTCTCTTTTACAAAGTTCAAGTGACCCTAGAAGAGGACTGGAAGCCCTATATATTCATTTTGGCTTTGAACCAGACATGGAAAGACCTTTCCTTCCAAGACATTTACTGACTGATCCAACTCACTTATATCATGATGCCCAAAATTACCCCATGCATGGTTCCACAGCTCAGACAGACATTCACTTGCAGCTATTTACAGGTCATCATTACCTTGTTTCGGGAGAAACATCAATGGGGAAATGTTTGTACTAAAGTTCTCTTAACATCAAATTTCAACCCAATGGCTTTGGCAGATGAGAGTTTTAGGGGTCTGAGAGCACCCCCTTACTGCACCCTTCTTTAATGTCAGCTAGGTTTTGAGTGAAGCGGAGAGATCACACTGTGGCACAGAAGATAAGACCCCTGGAATAACTCTACCTAATGAGATGTTTTAGCGGAGCCAGTGAAAATATGGCTTTTTAAAACAGTTCATGGTGTGCATGATTATTAAAGCACTAAATTCCCCTTGAGAGAGCCTAGTAGGTTTCACTTAGGTAGGTGTAGTAGTCAACGACAGCGGTGTAAGACCAATTGTATCTGAAGCAGACAGCCACATCATCAGCGAATAGCATTAAAAACTAAAGTCTGGTGCTGGGCTGGACAAAGGACAAGAGACACCGAGCAAAAGGAGACAAAAAAATCTCATTTTCTGTCCTTGAAGTGAAGAGATAGGTTTTAAAGGCTCAGCGGAACAAAGGAAGCATTTGAAGATCACCAACCTGTAATGACAGTGTGCTCCAGAATTTACATTTAACAAAATAAAAGGAATGAGACACCAGTTCTCGCCTGTCTGGTGGGGGAATGGAGGGACTCAAAGAAGAGCATTGGTTGACCTGGTGAAGCAAAGGCAGAAGAACTGTTATCCATGATACTGAAGTGTCTTATAGAATAGACAAAGGGCCATATGTAGGTAGAACGTGTTTTGCGATTTTCTAATTGCAATTTTTAGGGAATCGCAATTAGAGAATTGCAAAACGGAATGTAGGTAGGATTAGCAAATCATTTTGCGAATCCTACATATTCCTTAATTGCGAATTGCAAATTGAAATTCGCAATTAAGGAATACCTCCCCATTCATTCCTATGGGCCTAGAGGCCCATAGGAATGAATGGGAAGACATTCTCAATTTGCGATTCTCAATTAGAGAATTGCAAATTGAGAATGCAATTTCAAGTGTGCCATGGTGTCAAAAGGACACCCTGTTGCACCCCTGAAATGAGCATGGGTGCACATGTGGCACACATACATGCCCTAAGGACATGTGTGTGCACCACATGCCACTTTGAAAAATGCTAAAATATGCATTTTTGAAAGAAATCGCAAATTACCACCAACCTGTAGTTGGTGGTAATTTGCGATTCCTTAAGGCCAAATTGCACTTATTTGGTGCTTCTTACATTGCATTTAAGGAATCGCAAATTTAGCGATTCCTTATTTTGCACGCAGATTTGCCTTCCTACATACCACTTAGCAAAATTGCGATCGCAAACGCCGAAATTCGGCGAATTTCGGCGTTTGCGATCGCAATTTTGCTTTATACATATGGCCCCAAGTCTCTTGCTAGTCATACCTTCTTTGGACTGTGATGTGGAGTTTCTCTTGATGTTTAGAGATTGAAGGTGATGTATCTTGCTTTATTTGTTTCGGTGGGACATTAAAGTGTAAAACCTGAGGAATTAACTCCTGGAAAGATGATGTTATTACTTATTGCAACAACTCTTTCATGTCCTCCATGTCATCTTACTGCTTAAAGGAAGTAAAAATAGTAAGCTTTGGACACCCACTAAGAGCCTGATGGTGTTAAACTAGATGTCCTATGTATATACATCAAAATGGCTTTGGTGGAATTCCAAGAAATCTTTCCGGGCGTCACACAATTGATGCTGGTGAACGAACATGTCATTTAAAACTTGCCTAAAGTGACCATAATTATCCAAGAGTGGGCTGGAGGCAGAAACTAGGAGCACATTACTTAGTAACGCACTTCCCGTCAGATTACAAATAAGAAACCCAACCTTGGCTCTTCATATAACAAACAGGCGCTGTTTGAGGGTAAACTGAACCCTGTAATTAGTCGTTTAGGGCGACCACCATCCTGGAGCCCATGCTCAGTGGTGAATCTTGAGGCGCCCTTTGGAGAGGAGTCACTGCTGTGTGCAAAGTAGAGGTTTCATCAGCCAGTGTCTCTACTGTGGGATTCACAGCATTTATGACTCTTGATACTTCCTGACATTGATCTATCAAGGGCCTATTCAGTGTGGCATCAGGAAGACAAGCTTCATTCCACTAGCCCTACTCCTGGAATAGACAGAGACACAGAAAGTGATTGAGAAGTGACTTCCTGAGAGTGAAAGAGGTAAGTAGGCACATGAAAACTCTTTCTTACTAATCAAAAAATATAGAGATGCAGGAATCCATGTCACTCAAAAGTTAGGGCAGCTGAAAAAAATCGAGGAACAGCATCTGGAACCGAGAACATCAGGACTGGAAGATGCACTGTTAAGGCAATCTAAAACTCATCTAACAACTTCCTTTCACTGAGCGGCTTCCTAAAATGACCTGAACGTGAAAAAGCTTGTTTGGCTCATAAAAGCAGTGGAGCAGCACTCAACAGAAGGGGCCGTATGATGGTGCCTGTTGTGGTGAGATGACTACCCAAAGTCACTACAACTACTCAGGCATTCCTGATAGAGTATTCTGTGCGCTAGATGTCTATAACCAGGCACATAGGAGGAGAAATAAAACTGAAAAATGGATCACTGACAGCCTCCTAACAATGATCTTGATGAAACTCAACCTTGTGATCCAAGGCTGGAGAAACAGGCCTGCCATTGTTTTTATTATGATTTAACAGACTAATTTGTCTTGAAAAAACTCCTTTTCTCTGAAATAATGTGTTTCCCTCAATTTCATGGGGAGGTGTCCTGTGCCACACACATTTACCCACTTTTCTTTGATGACAGAAACACCCTCTAACTTCTAGTTAAGAATCTAACATCCGCTTGGTGCCTTATGTAAAAACTAGGACTGCTGTTGTACTTTCAATGTTAATGTTATTTCACACGATTGTGTAAGTTTGTTTCACTTGTCATTTTTGTCTTTGAATTTTTTCGTTTTTAAGTGGAATATAACATTGTGTATAAATGTGTTTTTGTAAATGTGGTGTTCTGTAAATGGAAGGTTTCTTTTCTAAGACATGAAAAAATATTTATTTACTTCTCTAATCTAAATAATTTAAAATAAGCTAAATAAAGCAATAAGAAACCTAGAGTTGATGGTCTAGGGTATTTTCTTTAAAGTGTGCAAACTAGTCCTTCTGGACACACTCTTTTCTCTATTACGAGTTGTCTCACTGCCACCCTATACACAGTGGTGATCCCACCAATGGAAAGAGTGGCAGTGAGGCAACTCAGGGGGGCCCCTACAGGACCCACTGTCACCTCTGTGAATGAGGGTGCATGCAGGGGCACATCAGCCGCAAGGATTTCCTGGTGCTGAGGCTATTCAGATAAATTATCGAAAACAAAATATCGAGGAGCAGATATATCGAGTTTGAAATATTGTGATGCACAAATATCGTTGCACGACTAATCATGTTAATCGGGTAATTACACTTTTTGACTATGCTAATGTATCAGGGGAAGCATTATCTTTGATTTTATTAGATGCTGAGAAGGCCTTCGACCGAGTCTCATGGAGTTTTTTATGGGAAGTATTGAAGTTACGGGGCTTTGGCCAGGAGTTCATAGCCTCGTTGCAGACTTTATATCGTCAACCTGTGGCACGTATCTGTACCATGGGACTCGAGTCGGAGGCAGTTCAGATTCAACGCGGTACTGGACAGGGGTGCCCATGCTCTCCTTTACTTTTTTCATTATACATCGATCCGTTTTTAAAGATGCTTGAGTCAAGTACTAAGATACAGCCAATAAACATTCAGAACTATCAGTTTAAGGTTTTTGCGTATGCGGACGATGTAGCTATTGTTTCACCAAGACCGACGGCCGCAATGCAGGAAATAGAATATTTAGCTTCTGAATTTGGTGTAGCTTCCGGCTACAAGTTGAATGCAGCCAAGACTCAGATCTTGTGTACTAACTTACCGACCTACTCTGACCCGAGGGTTTATGAAGAGGTTACCTACTTGGGTGTGAAGATTAGAGCCTTAGCAACCGATCTTGTCAAGACAAACTGGGATGGTATTATGTCTGGTGTACAGAAAGAATTAGATCGAGCCGAATGCTTACACCTTTCTCTTGTAGGGAGATGTAATCTACTCAAAATGATGATTTTGCCTAAAATTCTGTATTTTTTTAGATGCCTGCCTTTAGAAATTTCTCATGCAAGTTTAATGCAGCTACAATCCATTTGTATGCGTTTTCTATGGTCTAGGGGAAAGGCCCGCCGTGCTATGAGATATATGGTTTTACCTCGGTTGGTAGGAGGCTGGTCGGTACCGGATTTTACCTTGTACTATTATGCATGTATGATACAAAGAATGAATATACTATTTACAGGTGTGGGACCTTTAGATATGGCGGAGTGTCCATCTATTTATGAGATGCTATTGGGTGTTAAAGCAAAGAATTGTCTGTTTTTAAATTTGGATTGGAGCTATTACAAGCGAACTAGATTCAAGGTTCTAGGGGCAGCTTATAAAGTGTGGAAAGCCGTTAGGAAAATGTATCAGTTTGGGAAAATCTCTTGGTATACACCATTAGCTGCTACATCATTTTTTCCATCGGTGTTTTGGGATCGGGTGGTTTATAATTGGAGAATTAAAGGCATACGGGTGGTGGGAGACCCATACTCGATAGAGGGTCTTAAATCATTTGATCAACTTCGTGAGTACTATCAGTTACCTAGGGAAGACTTTTATAAGTACTTACAAATCAGACAGTATTTAATGCAGGTTCATGGCAATATCTCACCTAACCCTTTGTTGGAAGCAAATCGGAAAACTGTAAGAATAGGCACCTTAAATAGTCTAATGCTTAGCACTAAGTCTGATGATTTAGAAGAGCAGAATCGAAAATGGGGGACCAGATTGGGAAGATCTGATTTAAATTTTGTGGTTTCTATTAAATTGGCAATTCAATTATTCCTATCTGCCAAACTGTCGGCTCAACATTTTAAGTCACTTTTCAATTTATACTACACTCCAGATAAGGTCTCCAATTGGAGTGGGGCTCATACAGGGGGATGCTTCCGATGTGGGCATCTCCCTGCAGATGATATACATATTTTTTTCTCTTGTTCTACTTTGGTTAGACTTTTGCACCAGGTGCAGCAGTTCTTAACAAAAATTGTTGGTGTCCCTATACAATTAACAGCTGTTCAGATTTCGTTGGGGGTGGAAATGGGAGTTATGGCAGAAGGGATACCAAAGAAGCAGATTTTTCTAATATTTCTTGCTACTGCAGTTTTCAGGCTAAGTATAGCCTCGTATTGACTCCAGAAAGAACCGCCCACATTTGAGGCTTGGCGTGCACAGTTTTATTATGTTTATAATATGGAGTATAGTCTATATTCTATTAAAGGTCATCGTAAAAAGAAGCTGGGGTGTCAATTCTGGGGCTCAGTTAGGCAATACTTGTCTTAGGATCTCTGAATATAAACCCCGTTTAGTGTCTATAATCTTGTAGAGGTTTTCTTTATTTAGGAAGTGCCGGTATTCACCTTAATTGTATATCACGCACTCATTATATACGCTATTTGCTTATTAATGATTTTTTATTTATGGTCTATATGTATAATTATGTTGTATAATTATGCTGTATATTGATTATCTGGAATCAACTGACTCATGTATTTTCAATAAAAAAATAAAAATAAAAAAATACACAGTGGTGAGCCCACCAATGGAAAGAGTGGCAGTGAGGCACTGTCACCTCTGTGAATGAGGGTGCATGCAGGGGCACATCAGCCGCAAGCATTTCCTGGTGCTGAGGCTATTCAGATAAAATATCGTAAACAAAATATCGAGGAGCAGATATATCGAGTTTGAAATATTGTGATGCAAAAATATCGTTGTTAAAAATATCTATGTTGTTAATATCATTTACAAAAATATTGTGGTTAACAATATCATTTTATAATAATTTTCATTTATTTTAGTATATATTTTAAGTGTATATGTAGAAATTGTTTGTATCATTATAGTTAATGTTTTTTAATATAGTTTGTAAAATTTTTAATGTTTTTAAGTTTAATTTAAGAGTTTCTTTGTATTTTTGTTGCTGTAGCAGGGTGGGAAGTAAATTAATTAATTAATATATTTTTTTTTTTTTTTTATTACATTACGTTTTAGGTGTGGGTAGTGGAGTACAGAAGAAAAACTAAGTGGATTCATTGAATACATGAATAACAACACTATGAACATCAAATTCACTTCTTGTGTCAGTTCGACTAATTTGGTCTTTTTAGACGTGGAACTGTTTATAGACAATGATAGAATCTGTAGCAGGATGTATCGTAAGCCTACGTCCTGCAATGCTATTTTACATGCGGGTAGTGCGCATCCCAAACATCAGATTAGGGCAATCCCCTATGGAGAAATGTTACGGGCGCGACGTAACTGTAGTGAGGACAACCAATTCAGAGAATGTATGAAGGACATGGAAAGGAGGTTCACCCAAAGGGGCTATGATAGAAGAGATCTTATGGTAGCATCACAGAGGGCTTTTAAGATAAAACGCGCATCCACCTTAACCCCGAAAAAAACTAAAAATAAGTCTACTTTGATTAGGATGATAACAGATTTTAATCCTATAAATTCAATTCTTTATAAGAGCATGCATAAGCACTGGCATATCCTGAAGGCGGATAGGACGCTACAGGAATTTCTGCCAGATAAACCACAAATTACATACCGAAGAGGGAGAACATTGGGTACAATATTGAGTCCTAGTTACCCGAGAGAGGCTGAGAAAGAACAATGGCTTACTCAAATGAGTAAAGGTTTTTTTAAATGTGGCCACTGTGGGATGTGTAAACATGCGAAAGACAAAACTAAACAATTTCAGTATAATGGTAAACAAATGTATGACATTGTGACTAACATTAATTGCAGTACTAAATATGTTGTATATGTAATTAATTGTATGTGTGAGCAAATATATGTGGGAAGCACAATAAGGGCTCTTAAAGATAGGATTGCTGAACATTGGAGAGCGGTAAAGAATAATGATCACAGGTATCCAATTGCGGAACACATACATAACTGCACTTCGCAAGGTTTACACAAATCATTTCAATTTTGTGGCATTGAGCATGTTAAGAGGGAAGCGCGTGGAGGTAACAGAGAACTCGCACTGCGGAGGCATGAGGCAAGATGGATCATGCGCTTGAGGGCTGTGGAGGATGGTCTTAACTATGACCGTGAGTTACAGTATTTCCTAGGGGAATGAGAATTTAATGGACTGGACAGGTTGAGCAAAAGAGTGATCATTAAGTAGATCTAGTGATGGCTTGTTGGAGTTGCGATGTTGCTTTTAGTTGTTAGCTATTTTCTAGCTGTATGTTTCGTGCAGTTCCTAGTATATTCTACTTAGGTACTTATTTCATGTTATATTATATCAGCAAAGAATTTAATAATTAAAGATGCGCAGGTCCTATTAACCAGTGATTACGGTGTTTGGTGACTATTTGTAATAGCTGGGTAAAATGGATTGATTTAATTGAGTACTTGGAGATTGTCTTTATCTATCTGTTGCTACAACAACAGAAATGATTTACTGCGGTAAGATGATTAGGTTGCCTTAGTATAATTGGCACTATTTCTTGGTAACTAAAATCATATGTAAGGCGAGATATAACGTATAATAATTATGTCCGCGATTACTTTCGTGGATTGCTATGCTTTTTTAATTAAGAAATCATAGGTTTGGCGGGGTATAACTCATAATAACGATGGTTGCGATTATATTCGTGGATCGCTATGCTTTCTATTTAATAAGATAGCTCAGATTCAAGGTGCATCATTTCTTAACATTTTATAAATGGCGTCCGTTATTTATGTTGGTGTTTTCTCGAAACCTATCCAAAATGGCGCTCGTCAAACGACGGCGTAGTTACCTCGTTTATGTTTACTGGATTGTTTAAGAGGGTCAATACACGCGACGCGTTCAGACACGAAGACGGTTCCGTATCTGGGGACGCTTGCGATTGCTAAAAGTGAGTAAAATGGGAGAGGGACATCTGACTATTGGGGGACGCTGTGCAGTATGTTAGGAGACATACTGAAATTTTGATGTTTACATTGATTTATAGGTCTCCGTACTTCAGAGACTTCAAATACAAACTTTGAGGATCATTGCCTTAAGAATTGTGCTAATGGTCACGTACTCTACTCATTGAAATCAGGTGAGATTGTATTTCAGTCTATTAAGACTTGAGGTATGATTGACATATTATCTTTAGTGCAGGGTTGCTTACAATTATATTTGCATTGTAGGTGTTGTTGGATAATAAAAGACCATTAGGAAGGAGGCACAGATATTATTCAACCCAAATTGTTTTAAGGTATGTGCTTCAATGAATTAAATTTTGGTATTTACCCTCGCCATCCTTGCCTCATGCATACCGCAGTGTGTCTGACTAGGTTCTATATATATTTTTCTGAATTTAGGAGGCAGTTATACAAGATCAAGGTACAATTTGGCTTTGTTTAAGGCATGATTAATTGATTGGGTTTACTGTTGGGAGAACGGTGCCATCACGAGTGTTTGGAGTGTTTCACTGCTACAATGGTGATTAATTAATTTATTTTAGATTGAATCTTTTTAGTTTGAATTGTCAAAACGATTGGTCGAATTCCTTACTGTGTTAATTAATCATGTGGATGTGATTATATTGATGATATGTCACACAGCATGCTTTTCCTTTGCACATTCAATCATGTGGGCTATGGAATATGAAACAAATGTGTTTCTATACTCCAATGTGTATTATTTATTGCTTCCAGCCCTGAGGAAGTCGCATGGGTTAATCCCTATCGACGAAACGCGTTGGGAGTGGAAGAATGTTATGAATATAAGAAGTTTGGAGATTCATATGAAAATAAAAGAAGAAGAGAAGCCCACTTTAATGTGTATCTAGTTTTGTGACATTAATAGGAAACTTTGTTGGTGAATTTGTGAGTGCTTCAACACGAGAAAATACGTGGGTAGTGGAGTTAGTAGGGGTATAGGGTGGTAAGTAATTTAATTATAAATATCTAATAAATAATTGTAAATTATTAATGATGTAATTGATAATTATGTTAATTGTGTAATTAATTTATTTTGTGTTAATATTTTTGGTGTGGTTTGTGGTTTTTGCAGTGGTAAAGGATGTGAAGGAAATTAATTATAATAATTCATCATTAACATTCATTATCAATAATAATGTAATTGATAATTACTTATGTAAATTGTGTAAATAATCTTTAAGTTATATATGAGGTATGGGTTGTTGTGATTGTAGGGGTTAGCGTTTATTAAATATACTTAATTTATTATTAGTTGATTGTTTTTTTTGTTTTGTTTTTTTAGTCCTCATACGCCATTAGATCTTTCCAGAGCTCAATTGATTACCTTCGCTGACCCCCCATCTAGTAGGCATCAGCAAGAGAAATCTGATCTAAATGGTTTGCACTTTACACAGAACCTCTCGAAATTTGTCTGTTCCATTCTTGTATCTGTGAAGCCCAGGAACTGACCCGAGTGGTGAAGTAAATCCATGTAGAGGCATAATCATTGGACATACATACCCCTGTTTGATATAGTTTAAAGACTATCCAACCAATTTATACAAGGTCCCCAATAGGCCCTTTTCTTACTATTATCTTTTCTAGTAGCTATATCACATTTCATTACAAATTTAATAGCATTGACCCAATCTAAAAAGGTCGGTGGGGTACTTTTAATCCAAGATTTACATATTTCTCTGCGAGCTAAGAGTACAAGATAAAAACACAACTTGTTAGTATCCAAAGAGAGCAATTCATAATTGGGAAAAAGACCAAAAAAAACTAGCAAGATGCTCACCTGTATATCAAACCCAAAAATTCCTTCCATACCTTTTAGAACCAGTCCCCAAAATTGCTGTATTATAGGGCAGCTTACGAACATATGCTCATCATCAGCTTTTTCTTTCCGGCACTTCGGACAGCATGGAATAGTGCCCTTTGCAAATTTGGATAGTTTTAATGGAGACCAGTATACTCTATGAAGAGAGAAGAGATGATTCCTTCTTAAGTTGGCGGCTTGAACTGTAGCATATAATAAATCAAAAGATACTTGCCATAATGTTTCCGTGTTGACATCTGGCAAGTACTCGCCCCACAGTTGTGCTGGAAGTGTAAAGTCCTCGTCTGCCCGCTCTATCAGAAGCCAGTAAAGATTAGCCAGTTCTTTTTTGTTCCGTCATCTGGCACTCAAGACAGCCTCTACATCATTCGTAAAACCAACTGGTATGCCAACCCTCTGAGACCAGCTTTTTCTTTGTAAGTACATACGGGGGGCTGGGGGTACGGCGCGTACATACGGGGCTGGGGATACGGCACGTACATACAGGGGGGGCTGGGGGTACGGCGCGTACATACGGGGGGCTGGGGGTACGGCACGTACATACGGGGGGCTGGGGTATGGCACGTACGTACGGGGGGCTGGGGGTACGGCGCGTACATACGGGGGGGTGATGGCGTGTACGGTGCGTACCGTGCCCCCTTTTCCTCGTGCATTGCGGCGTACTTAGCTTTTCCGGCACTTTTTGGCTCCCGTAAAAATATAGCCGTGCGGAGGGCTGTGGGTACAAATCGTACTTGCTGGTTCGCAAAACGCTGTCTGACTCCATGCGGACGTCGCGTACGCGCTGTCCAGGATTGGAATTGTATGTATTTTTTAGCCGTACGGAGTTTTTTACGATTCGTACGGAAATGGTCTTCTGTACGAATCGTACTTGCTGGTTTGTACGGTGGAATTCCCGGGTACGAGTCGTACGGAGAAAAAGCCCCATACGACCATTTGTACCCGGGTTTTACAGGATCGGATTCGGCACCTTAATGTTAATATATTAATGTTTACTATGTTTAACTAAGTTTATATTAAAAAACAATATTTTTGTGCTCAATATTAGTCTATAACAATATTTTTTCTCGATATTTTTGTTATTAACCTTATAAGTATAAGATAACAATAATTTTGTACTCAATATTTTTGTCACAATATTTATGTCCCACAATATTATTGGTTTCAATATTTTGTCAGTGAACCGGTGCTGAGCTTAGCTGCTGTCTTTGTAAGTATAACATGACAAGTATAACCACAGCAGTTCATTGGACACTGGCCCTGAAATTTCATTCTCACTCCTGCAGAATCTCTCACACTCGCCCCTTGGTCTTTCAGAAGTGACTGTGATGGAGCACGGTTTTACTTTAAAACCGAATACCTGTTTCATTTTCGCATGTTATAACTAAAAGTACTACTGATTAATTATTAAGTATTAAAAGTTTCTCAAATGTTGTCTAATCAACCTTATTAACAAGAGAATTACACGTGGGAATGCTATTGCATGGCTACAATAATAAGTGAACTAAGTTGGTGCGCAAACTGACAAGAAATCGATGTTGCTTATGTGATGTTATTGTGTTTGCGCTTTTAATTAATATGCATTAATAGTTTTTGATGTCGCAAATGGCTAGATAAATACACACACATAAGGGTATTAGCAGGGGAATAACACTGTTTAATCATTTCCGTGCAGTAATTCTGTTTTATGTTTATTTTTACTTAAGTTGACTGATGTGGCCTACTACAAAATGGCTACCACCCGCAGCCTGCATTCGAGTAGATGGAAATTTTACAAAAAAAAGGCTTTGCACTCCCTGTGACCTTGCACCTCCGATGAACTGAAAAGCCATGAGCATGATGACAAGTCCGGGAAATCTGCCAAGTGCCCCTGGAAGATGGAGTTGTTGCAATATTGAAATATTGACTTCATGAACTTATAATGATTCCACCATTTGATACAAATTTACCCAGTAGAGACATCCGTAGATGTATCGAAATTAGTCATGGACATTCAATTTTTCTATTCATTATTTGGGACAATCTATGTGTGAGAAAATCTCGCACAATATTGAAAATGTACCAAGATGACATTATTTCTGCCATTCATCCATTCTGAACAAAGAATTGTAACTTTATAGAATGTAAATTTTAGTATAAATATTAGCAGACTAGAGAGGTCTAGCGCCACTTCTTCCCGAGCTGATGATCCGAGGTCCCTATGCTGACGGAGAGGACGATGACTCTACATGACGGCAGGAAACTCTAATTCTTCTACAGAGGACCGGTTCTGACTTAGGATCTGACATTTAGACAGAATAGGTAAATATGAGAGAAATGATTTTGCATTTAATTGGCTTTTCTTACAATTTTAGATAAACATATAATTCTGTTTGAATCTCTGTGTCGGGTGATTATTTCTGGTCATGTTTATTAAATTTATTTGTGTATTCTTTGAAATGTTTTTCGCTAGATTTAAAAGCAACTAGCTGGTCGCATTGACCCCAAAGTACAGGCAGATCAGATAGGTATTAAAAGGTGTGTGTTTCCCCTTATACATGGCACGGATAAGAGTGGTAGGATGAATGTTGGTGTAATGGGCCCCACCAGCGTATGATGTGTGTGTGACTGTGAGACCGCTCCGTCTGTGGAAGTGGAGGGGATTCGGAAGCTCAGATCTGCACCAGTTTCTTGGTAGCAGAATGATGGTTAGCTATTGTCTTGGTCTGGCGAAATTGCGTGTATATAGGCTTGTTGATTATTGATTGATATTTGTACTAACACTATATGTTGAAGTTGTGTTGAGTTTTATGTATTGTGAACGGCTTCTGGGACGTAGGGAGTCGGTGACAGTTCCGTAGTAGAGCAGAGGGAGTGTTGCTCTCGGAAAAAGGCGGGATTTTTGGCCCTGTATGCAGACAGGGGAAAACGTGTGACAATTGAAGTTGCGTGTCGCATTGTCTGGGTTCGATGAGGTAGCATCGCCGTGTGTTGCCATTAGAAACTTATTTTCTGTGTGAGAGAAGTATGTATGACAGCAAAGGTTATCTGTGAAACTCTGGTCTTAGGTCTCAGGGATCCGTATGGCATTCCGTTAAAGCTTACCACTGGAGAGGTAATAGGTATTCTCGGAGCTTGTTAGAAGGACAGGGCAGAGGTAAGCGCTGCTTTGTTAACGTGTGATAAAATTCTGTAGTAGGACAGACTGTTCGCTGTTCTCGGGAAAGACAGAATTCTGTGTGAAAGTACTACATTTTCTGGTGTGAAAGTGCGTGAATGAGAAGGCGTTCTAGTTAATTGTGAAACTCTTAGGAGCATTCCGGAGGAAAACAGGTAATTGGTGCTTGTTAGAAGGGTAAAGTAGAGGGATGTGCTACTTTATCAACGGAAGTAACGATTCTGTAGTAGGGCAGAGGTAAGCGCTGCTCTCGGGAAAGGCAGAATTCTCGTGGGAAAGGTCTTTGCTGTTCTATGGCTAGCGAAGCAGACAATGGAGATGTTTGTATGTTGTAACTAACAGACTCGTAGAAGTTGAAACAAAGTCTACCGAGTAGTCTTGTAAAGGAGGGGTAGACGAGAAGGACAGGAGACAGGAGCAGAAGCGACTGCAGCGACTGCTGACGTCAGGGAGACCGCGCTGTGATTGGACAGTGGGTTAGAACAGTGGAAGCACGGTAATTGGTGTGCTAGTGTATGCCGCGCTAGGATTGGGAGACATACAGGGTGACGTAAACGCTCCAGGATTGGTGCGTTAGTGTGAGTCGCGCTGAGATTCGCGGACTGAGTCAGTGACGTAGACGTTTCAGGATTGGTGCGTTAGTGTGAGTCGCGCTGAGATTCGCGGACTGAGTCAGTGACGTAGACGCTCCAGGATTGGTGCGTTAGTGTGAGTCGCGCTGCAATTGGACAAGAGATCGTACAGTTGTAGAAAGAGCAAACAGCTTGTGGAAAATAAGAAAGATGTATTACCACGCTGAGGAAAAGGAGAAGAAATCCTTGCTTAGTAAAGTAAAGAACTGGTTCGACAAGGATAAAGATATAGTGACTAAAGAAGTACAGTTATTGCCCCCGATAAGAACCCCAGCATCCTTCATGGTTGCGAAGTATGGGTATCATACCTGTATTTGGTTAGATAACTGGGTGAAGTATACAAAGGATGATGGAGTGTTAGCGTTCCCGGAACATGGTTCCTTTAATCTGGCCATACTGAGGAACTTACGGGAGCAGATGATGAATCTAGAGCCTTGGGCTAGGCCAACGCAGTTTGAGGCATTGACTGAATGGGAAGATGAAATGCATGAACGAGAAAAGCAGAGGGGTGGAGGTAGCTACAGGTACATGTTTGGGCGAAAGTAGGATCGCAAAACCCATCATGACCGGATGAGAAGGTGGTGTGATGCTAGTATGACCGAGGGATTATATCCTGTGAGAACGGCAGAGGAATCAGGAGGGAGAAAGTGTACAGAGAAAGAACATAATGTAGAACCCAGGAGATATGGGGCAAATTAGTCTGATGATGATGTCCTAGAGGACATGCTCTATAAAAGACCACCCCCGTATAGACGAGAACCAGAGGTAGGAACAGCAGTAACCCCGATGAGAGACACCCTGCGGATTATTAAGACAGAAGGCACCACCCCTGGGTTGAAAAGCAGTTGTTCTCTGGCCGAAAGAGAAAGAGAGAGAGATAGAGGGAGAGAGAAGGATAGAGAGAGAGAAAGAGAGAGAGAGAGAGAGAGAAAGAGAGAGAGAGAGAGAGAGAGAGAGAGAGAGAGAGAGAGAGAGAGAGAGAGAGAGAGAGAGAGAGAGAGAGAGAGAGAGATAGAAAGAGAGAATGAACTTGAGGATGAAAAGACCAGAGAACTAGCAAGAACTACTTTGGAACTGACAGAGAAAATCAGAGAACTGACTAAAAATCTTGAGGCCGTTACAGTGCCTGTGACAATAGGCCCGGTTATGCCAATTTTTGACAAGCAGAGGACGGGCGAGAGTGGTTTGACGGTACCATATGTGGGCAATAGATTGGTTGTTCCTCCGGAGCAGGCAGAAATGAGAACAGGAGAAACACAGTGGAGAACAGGAGAAAATCAGTGGAGACATACCATATCTGGAGGAGAATTGAGTGTGCAGACTAACTCAAGTTTGAATTATGGATGTGTGGAAGGGAACAGAGGATC
Source organism: Triturus cristatus (assembly GCF_964204655.1). NCBI lineage: Eukaryota > Metazoa > Chordata > Amphibia > Caudata > Salamandridae > Triturus > Triturus cristatus. The sequence continues at coordinate 850,199,384 of NC_140595.1, read as the reverse complement.
AATTTTAGAACCACAAAGAGTGACAGAACCAGGGGGTGCAGAAAAATCTGTGATAACTGCTGAAGATTTGAATGATTGGTTGAAAACTTTACAAAGAAGAGAAAAAGAATCACAGGGAATTGATGTAGCTAGGCTACGCATGGAGATGGAAGAGATGATAGTAGGAACAATCCCTACAGAAACACTGAAGAATTATCAGGAAGGGGAGATCCTCTTCCTTTGCAAGAGTGTCACATGGAGAGCAAAGAACATACATGACAAGTTGAAAGGAATAGCCAGTGAAATGGGAATTGACATGGACAAGGTAAAAGCTTTACAAAAGCCTTACCGAGTGGATTTTACAGATAAGGACATTGAGAATCTGAACAATGCAGGCCGAACAGGACAGATTAAGGAAATGATTGCCTTGCTGAAGAAATGGGGAGATGTAGAAAGATGGAAAGACAGATGGTACCGAAAGCGAGAGGATGGGGCAGATAGAACTTACTCGGCATTCCCCCTGAAAGAAAAAGAGAAGGCAGTGACAGCTTACCCCATGAGAGAGATTCCAGGAGGTGGGTACGTACATGTCCCATGGACCAGACAGGATATTTTATCATTTACGAATGATTTCCCTCGACTAAGGGAAAAGCCCGTTGAGTGGTACAGACAGGTCGACAGATTTGTAAAGCTGTCAAAAGTACTGTGGATTGACCTGAATAGTCTGTTTGATATAATTGTACCAGCAGACCTGTGGGCAGAATGTAAAATAGTCATAGACTGGCCCACTAAGGAATACCCGAGAGATCCAAAAACAGGAGCTCCAGACCCGGAGGTAATGAAGAAGTATGAGCAGGTTATGGCTTTCTTGAAAAATAAGGTACCTCCCAAGGAAACAGACTGGGTTAAAATAGATCGAACATACCAGGAATTGAAAGAATCAGTCCATGCTTACTATGAAAGACTGATACTAGCTTTTAAGCAGTTCAGTGGAGATGAACACTTGGGTGACAAGGATCTGAGTCATTTTGTGTATAGATTTGTGTATGGTTTGCGACCGGAAATCAGTGAAATGATACGGCAGCACACCGTAGACTGGCAGAGTAAGAAAATTGATGAGATTCTGGGACATGCAAAATACTTCAGTGATGAGATTGAGGCAAAACAGAGGAAGCTAAAAGAAAAGGCGATGTGGGCACAGGTGAAAGTTGCAGAAAGACAGGAAGCTCAGTTGGTTGAACAGGCAAATAACCCAGGAAATAAACCCAGGTTTGGTCCAGGAAAAGGAAAGGGGAACATCGAGGAAGCCAAGAAAAAGTTTCCATGCCACAACTGTGGAAAATTAGGGCACTGGAAATCCGAGTGTAAGAATCCACCGTCTACTAATGATGTTATTCCATCATTGAATTCACAGGTGCAGAGTGAGGGGTGTGGTCAGCATCGACAACAGCAGAAGGCTGATAAGCAGCAGAATCAGGTGCCAAAACCACCCTTGCCACAGAGAAGAGGATCTCAGAAGTACAGCCAAGAGTCGGGATTCTACGATGAAGAGCAGGTAACCAAACCAAAACGCGCAAGCGCAGTTTCTCAGTACTGGCTGAAGAATGATGGAAGTGACTCTGAGGGAGACTTCTGACGTTGCCGAAGAGAGGAAGAAGAGTGCGTACTTGGCGCAACTCTAGAAATAGACCAGGCAGGGTCTTTTGTAGATGGAAAAATTAATGGCGAAAGTGTCACTTTTCTAGTTGACACAGGGGCCATGAGATCAACTGTCAGGTCAGCTGATATAAAGAATCTTCCTCTCTCGGATGAAGCTATCCAAGTAGTTGGTGTGTCCAACACACAGATTAAAACTCTACTTACTGAACCAGTAAGGGTTAGAATAGGGAAATTTTCAGACATGCACCGATTCGTGGTGTGTGACACAAGTCCTGTGAACTTGCTAGGCAGGGATCTGCTATGCAAGATGAATTGCACTATTTTCTGTACTCCAGATGGAATAACCTTTGAGACACCTGATGAGGATGTTCTATACAGAATGACCATGGATAACAGAGAATGTGTGGCTTTGGGAACATATGCAATATTTAATCCAGATGCATTGCCCCCAGAATTAAAACAGACAGTGAAAGCAGCAGTTTGGGATTTTACCGGAGAAGATGTAGGTCTGATGAGAAATGTAGATCCAGTAAAGATTACTGTAAAAGAGGGAGTGGTTTACCCAAACATACCGCAATACAGATTGACACCTGAAATAATTGAAGGAACAACACCCATAATTGAAAAAATGATCCAGCAAGGGGTGTTAAGAGAAATATTGAGCAGCCCATGTAATTCACCGATAATGGGACTGAAGAAACCTAACGGAAAGTTCAGAATAGTACAGGATTTGAGAAAAATTAAGTAGAGTGTTGTACCATGTTGTCCTATTGCACCAAATCCATCAGTGATTTTGTATCAGATTCCCCATGATGCAGAATGGTATACGGTAATTGATTTGTGTCATGCTTTCTTTTCAATCTCATTGCATCATGACAGCCAGCCAATATTTTCTTTTAGATATGAAGAACGGATTTTGGCATGGTGCCGAATTCCACAGGGGTATACAGAGAGCCCTTCAATATTTAATCAATTGCTAAAGAAATCTCTGGAAAGTCTGACAATGCCTGAAAACTCAGTCTTGGTCCAGTATATTGATGACCTACTTGTGGCATCAAAAACACGTGAAGCTTGTGAAGTTGAAGTACTGGGTATTTTAGACCCAGCGGTGCAGGGGCACACACCCTATGACTTCTGGGTTCACCCTGTTCCAGACCTACAGAAACACAGAGTCTTCTGGGTGAAGTCAAAGATTCATTTATTGGCTGCAGACCAATTACAGGTATCCTAGAAGTACAACAGCGTGTATGTTCTCAGGAGACTGCTGAAAATCATAGGAAAGGGCTTCTCCTTAAATACAAAATATCATGCTTCAGGCACACATTCCTTGGTTTACGATATGGCCATATAAAGGTATACATTACAAACGAAAAAGCAGTCATGATGACCATCCCACATTCCAGTTCGGCCAGCCCACAATGATTTACACAGTAAGGTTCAGATCCCACATTTGATGTCAATAGACCCCCCAATAAACACAAGCATCTCCTGTTTTGGGAAACAAGTCATAAAGCAGGAACAAGCAGGTGTGAAAGAGATTAGCCGGAGGATTGTGTAGAATGAAAGGGTTTTATGATGGGTCAAGCCCTGATGCTAATCACAGGTGGACGGAGGAAGGGGAGCTCGTGAGACCGGTTTGACCTGGGGCAGCAGAGCCAGCTGCCCAGGTCACAGAGAAGTCAGAGGAGAAGCCCATGTACTGTGAGGCCCGTATTTACTCCATTATAGCCTATGTGAGGGCAATGACAAGATGGCCACTGCTTCCAAAATGGAACCCGCGTAGTGAAGCAGAATAACGTGTACACAGTGCATTTATAGCTAGAACGATATATAAAGCACTCGTACATGCCGCATTTACCATTTGCGGTTTGCTAATACCAAGATAGACAGGGGTAGGGCCCTGTCCCCTACGCGGTCCCGAATATTAAAGTACGACAGACCCTCCTTTTGCCCTTACATAGGCAATCACTATACTCATCTTAATCCGAGTCTAGGTCAATGTTCACAAAGTCATGGAGATGTTGCTGTAGCATCATCCTATTACTTAGTTCGTCCCTCGATACAGGTTTCCTTACACATAAGGTAGCACAGAGGCCACATATCGCAGGAGCACACTGTATGCACAGACAGAACAGGAAAAGAATGGCTAAGATCATTCCAATGACCATCAGAACTTTCCAACCCCAGGCAGATATCAATTCCCAGAACCACCCCATCAGTGACCAGTCTCCCTTATCCACGTGTATGGATTCAGATATTTTATGGAGTTTGGAGATGGCTTGATACACTGTTGGAGCATTATCTGGTATGAAAATGCAGCAACTAGATTGGATGACCTTGCATACCCCACCGCGGTCTGCAAGAATAACGTCTAGAACCATGCGGTTCTGTAAAGTCATAAGGCGATCCGCTTGGAGCTCAGCTGTCAGATTACCAAGGGCACCAGCCGTTACATTGACAGTGGATTCAACCACACGAGTCAGCTGTCTCAGGTTCCTACTATTGACCATAGGTCCCCAACACGGCAGGAAACCCAAGAAGAAGTCTCCCGCTTCTTGACCGGCAGTGTCCTCCTTACTAATCACACCTCTCACAACTCTGGTCTTGTGATAGTCAGAGGCAGCAGTAAATGTCGGCGGTAGCAAGTTCGCAATATAACATGTGCCCGAGAAATCAGGGGGCAACCATGTATATGCTCGATCATTACAGATGAAATATGTGCCCTTGGCAGCCAAAAACGCAGGGGAAAACTGTGACGGGAAAGTGTACGTTTCAGTACAGTCACTCCTTCCCAGTTGAGCTCTAGGATTCTGACCATTACCCTGTAAGCAGAACCGACCCATGTGGGGTACGACCCAGATTGGGGATGAGATTTTTCGCTGTCTTTCACCCAGACTAATACTATACCCCGTCGCGTTCCATCCTACATAAGGTCTCAACTCTTCTTTGGGAATGGATGAGTATGCATCGATATCCCTACTCATATCGGCCACTCCTTTTATCAAAGCCTTATTATTGGTGATAGGTCTAATGGAACGCGGTTGGCGAGGGATGTATGTATCTAGAGCATAGAGAAACATGGTCTGGAATGCCCATGACGATCCATTGTAACTATACGGCAGCACCAGGTAGGGAATACCCTTGTTAATGGTATGTGGCATTAACCCACACACCCAGCAATTGGTCGTATTCATTACTAGTTGGTGCTGGTGCAAGAGCTGGATAAACGAGTTATTTACAAACTCTGATCGTCTGGTCTGTTCGTGCTCAGGCAAAGGGTGAAAAGAGTGAGAGGAGGCAGTAGAAAGAGGTATAGGCTGTTCAGTGGGTTCAATGGGCTTTTGAGCGGAGAAGAACACAAACCCTACAATAAACATCATTATGCTACACAGTGTAAAAAGGCACAAAAATACAAAACATTTACTTTTTACAATTCTACACATCCTTGCGTTAAAGTTAATTTCCTCAATCGGTCTCTCCATCTTAAAAAACTCCATCCTCTACTCGGGCCGCTCGCGGCGGATGAGTTTCTTCTGCTAAGGAGTACGCCTGTCAGTCCAGGGAAACGCCCTAGACCAACCAGAACCGTTGACCTAACGTCTTCGGCCTGTACCCCAAAGTCTTGGCACCGCGACCCTGCGGCAGAACCCGGATGGTGGTTCGAAAAACAAAAATCAAGAAAGTCCTTCAGATGGGAGAGCAAAAATGTGAAAAAGGAAATAGTAAGGAAATCTTTATTTGTCCATGGGTCTTGGTCTCAAATTATAGCGGAGACGGCCAGGTCCTGTTTGGTCTGGAAACAAAAGTTCAGGCTCAGTGGTGTCCAGTCGATTTGATGGTGGCACAGCTTCCTGCAGAATATTGTCACTCTCTTGGTCTGAAACTGTGTCTCTTATGCGTGCGTCACTGAATGGTACAAAACGAGGTACAGTGTCTGTCTCAGAGTCGGCGATACCCTCCTTGACCCACTGGTCATATGGCAGAGGCAAGGGGACTACTTTGCAGTGGGTACCATGGATCCAGTGCTTCTTCCCTTTTACTCGCACCGCTGACCTTGTCGACAGGAGCACAAGGTGAGGGCCGATCCAGCGAGGCTCGTCGTTGCTCTTACGCTGGAAATTTCGGATCAGGACCCACGAGCCAGGGTTGATAGGGTGTCCAGGAGGTTCAGAAGCTTGGGGAAGAGTATCATGTACCTGTTGGTGCAAAACACGCAATTTAACAGTCAAATCATACAGGTAATCGAGTAGTACTGGATGTTCAATCTCACTAAACTTCGTAGGCCTCGGTACGCCCCATACGTTGGCCGGGCGGCCAAAGACGACCTCGTAAGGGCTAAGTCCCACTCGTGAGTGTATGGTCATTCTGGTGGACAGGAGTGCTAAAGGCAGAGCGTCAGGCCATTTAAGACCGGTGCTCGCCTGAATTTTGGCCAGCTTGAGCTTTAAGGCTCCATTGTAGCGTTCTACTAATCCAGCTGATTGGGGGTGATTTGCAGCGTGGAACTTCTGCTTTATCCCTAGCCCTTCACATACATTCTTCATCACTTTACCCACAAACTCACTTCCATTATCACACCACACCATTCTTGGCATCCCAAACCTAGGGAAAAATTCCTTCACAAGGGCTTTGGCTGTGGATAGGGCAGTGTTATCTTTCAGAGAATAAGCCTCTATCCATTTTGAGAAAGCACAAACAACCACCAGTACATATTTCAGGTTGTTGCATCTTTCCATGTGAATAAAGTCCAGCTGCAAAACTTCAAATGGACATGATGGGGGTGCAAAGTGACCAGCTGGAGTTGGGGTTCCCCTACCAGGGTTGTACTTCAAGCATACTATGCAATTCTTGACCACATTCTCTGCACACTTGGGAATCCCAGCATTTTGCCATACTGGAGCCAACAACTTGCATATACCTTTCGTACTGATATGTGCCATTCCATGTGCCATAGTAACCACTGGAAGCACATATGCATCAGGCAATAACCATCGCCTATGTTCTGTCAGATCAATCCAACAACCATTCTCATCCAACTTACCCATACTTTCTCTCCACTTGCTTAACTCTTTCTCTGTGGCTTCAGCTTGAAAGGACTTCACACTCTCTATTGTGTTCTCACACATTCCCACATCATTAACCCATCTTGCGGGACCTGCAACATACATTCTAGTCTTCACATTCTGTGCTGTTTCTTTCGCGGTCTCATCAGCAAACGCATTCCCACGTCCAACATCATCTGTGACTTTCCTGTGCGCACTGCATTTCATGATCGCAACTTGCAAAGGTAGGGTCAGTGACTCAAGGAGATCATTCACCAACTTGCCATTCTGAATTTTAGCTCCATGCGACGTCAGGAACCCACGCTCTTTCCACAGTCGCCCAAAATTATGAGCCACGCCAAAGGCGTACTGGCTGTCTGTGTATATATTTACTCTCATTCCTTCAGATAACACACACGCTCTCGTGAGGGCGATTAATTCCGCTGCTTGGGCCGAATTATGTGGCACTCGTGCAGTTTCCACGACCGTGTGTAAAGTCGTGATAGCATATGCAGCAGTCGTGTCACCATTAGGGAGTTTGAAACATGAACCATCCACCCATAAAGTGCCATCACACTCAGTCAGGGGAGTATCTTTCAGATCTACTCTCCCTTTCGTCTCTTCTTCTGTTCTGAACAGACAGTCATGTTGCTCAATCTCATCTGAGTCTGCTGGGACTGGCAATAATGTAGCTGGATTCAGCGTATTACATCTCTTTATGTGTATGTGATTTGCTAACAGTGTAAGCTCATAGCCTGATAATCGCGCACTAGTCAAGTGTTGTGTCTTGGTCCTATTTAATAATGTGTCTACAGCGTGTGGAACCATAACAATCAATGTGTTGTCCATTACCAAACCAGCAGATTGTCGAATAGACATTGCTGCAGCAGCTGTCGCTCTCAGACAGCTTGGCAATGCCCTCGCTACAGGGTCCAAGGTTGATGAAAAATATGCGCATGGGCGCGGTCTGTCGCCAAAAGGCTGTGTTAACACTGACAACGCACAACCATCTTTCTCGTGAACATACAATGTAAAAGGCTTACTGTAGTCAGGGGTACCCAACACAGGTGCTGAACATAATGCATTACGTAATTCCACAAAACTTTTCTGGCACTCTTCAGACCATGGGATAGGATTCGGTGTGTCTTTGCATGTTAAGGCTACTAAAGGTTTTGCCAACAAAGAAAAACTAGGGATCCAATGCCTACAGTATGAAGTGATGCCCAAGAAAGCACGCACTTCTCTCTGTGTTTTCGGCACACTCAACTGTGCAATGGCTTGAATTCTTTCTGGGGTCAGTTTCCTTCCCTCCTTCGATAAGAGATGACCTAAGTAGGTCACTTCTTGTCGACAATATTGCAGCTTAGAGAGAGACACCTTGTGATGGAAAGCGGATAAATGGCGCAACAGTGACAATGTGGCTTCCTTACAGATTTTCTCAGTATCCGCGGCAATTAGTAAATCATCCACGTACTGAATCAGGATAGCGCCACTAGGTAAAACAAGTGCATCAAGCTGCGCTTTCAAAGCTTGACTGTATATTGATGGACTTTCACAGTAGCCCTGGGGAGCGCGTTTGAAGCGGAAGCTTCGGCCTCCCAGACTAAAACCAAAAATGTCTCTGCTCTCTTCTGCAATTGGGATGCTAAAGAAAGCATTCTTTAAATCAATCACTGAAAACCATGCAGCAGAGGCTGGAATCATTGTTAACAAGGCAGTTATATCAGGGACAACCGGAAACTGTGGCACAACAATCTTATTAACCTCTCTAAGATCAATCACAAATCTGTAAACAGGTGGCTGTGAAGGGTCCGTTCGTTTTAAGACAGGTAAAATCGGACTATTGCAAACGTTGCCTCTTGTCTCTTCAATCACACCCTTATTAATCAAGTCGCTGACAATGTTTAACAATGCTTTCTGGCCTTCATTAGAGATCTTGTACTGGGGAATACGTGGCAGTCTGACATTAGCCTTTAAGGTCACCACATATGGCGGTATCTCCAAGAGGCCCACATCATTGGGACCAGTAGCCCAAAGGGCATCCGGAAGGGATGATAATTCAGGTGGCATTGTATTTTTAGACAAATACATTGGGGAAATCACTTTCTTGCCTAATGTAAGTTGTACTCCTGAAGGAGAACAATACAGTGTAGCGTGCAATCTTTTCAACAAATCTAATCCCAGTAAATTCTCACCACAACCTGTTGTCAGAATCAGGGGTGCTTTCAGCTCGCAAGGTCCAACAGAAAGTGACATGGGACTAGAAATCGGGTTCCTAACCGGGGCGCCAGAAAAACCTACTGAAACATTTATATCGCCAGACAAAGGTGCGCCAGGGAGTTTTGAATGCATGATTGAACTCTTTGCAGCACCAGTGTCTAGCAGAAAAGGTTCCGTTACATTTTCTGTAGTCACCTCAACATACGGTCCACTCTGATCCACTGGCACTGAAACAACTCCCTCTCTCTGTCTATGGCTGTCCTAGTAATCATTATTTTCTGCATCACCGTCCTCTGCATAATAATCATTATTATAATACTGAGCCGTATTACTAGTCGCGTTAGCTTGCTGATCAAAGCTATTGATGGTATTTTGAGGCGGCAGAGGACGCACGTTCTGGGGAGCATTTCCACGCCCTCGGCCTCTAGGAGCTTGCTGACCACCCCTACCTCTTGCGCCATACGCATTACCGTTCCGCTGCATTAATTTAGGACAACTATATTTATAATGACCTTCCTCTTTGCAGTATGAACATTGGTTGGGACCTACAGGGACACGTGGTTGATAATACCCATTCATTTGCTGATTGTTCTGAAACTGTTGGGGTTGGTGATAGACACCTTGGGGTTGCCTATAATTATTCTGACCTCCACGTGGCGGATAGGCCTGCTGTAAAAGGACCTTTGTCTTTAATTCCTTCGTTTTCTTTTCTGTTCTATCTTTCTCATCTTTATCTCTATTTTCATAATACTGTGCAGTAGCCAGTATTTGCGCTGAAGAAGAAACAGCCCAAGAACTCTCTGAGTCTTTCAACTTTTTACACAGGTCAGGAAGTAAATTCTGCACAAACTTATCCACAAACAGCCGTTGGCCACCCTCAGTACTCATATCCTGCCCACTGTGATCAATAAACGTTTCTTCAAACCTAGTAAAGAAGTCGGACACTGTCTCATCTTTCTTCTGCTTACATGCAGATAACTTGTCCCAGTTTACGCGCATCGCAGGCATTATTGTCTTCATATACGTGATGATTCTACCAGGCAGTTCAGCTACTAAAGGTTCTGGTTTCGCGCCACCAGTTTGTCTAGCATCAGCAGCAACGATGTTAGCCCATGTATCCCCTAGTTCTGCATCGTGATCTACATTACGAATTGATCCCCATAGAGGTTGTGGAACAACATTACCAAACAACATGTCTATGTCGGCCAGATTCATAACGCATGACCCTGCCGTCTGTGACAACTCTTTATAATAACCTGCTGGGTTTTTACGGGGATCAGGTAAGGACTGCTTAAGCGCTAACACCTCTGAACGCTTCCATGGAACATGCACCTAAACACGCTGGAAATGCGCTGGCACAGCGGCGATACCGGCACCGGCATCAGCTGCAACTGCTTCCTTCCATACCGGGGGAACTTCTCTCATGGGGTATTGTCGCGCTTTTACCTTTTTCCCCACAAGGACATCTTGTTCAAACAATGACTGTTGACAATCATCATTCCTAAAGGACAATACAACCGCAACTGCTTTATCTACTTCGCGGTCCACAATTATACCAGTTCCAAAATCAAACCTCACTCTACACAATTCCTGCGGGCTTGGATTTTTACCACTATCCTCCAATTCTTCACAGAGAATTTCGCACATTTTCTCAAACACATATCTCTGTTTTGGGGCATCCCATTGATGGAAAACGTTGACAACTGATTCCACATCATACAGTGAAGGGAAAACAATCCATCTACGCGCCATGTTATCTATTACCTTTTTCTCATCGGGGTTAGGCAATTGACTGCGCAGTTGCTTACGCTGCAAACCAGGAGTCGCACCAGATGACTCAAAGAGAGGAGACATTAATGTAGTAACCACATTAGCTAAGCGCTGTCGCGCTGAAGGAGAAGCTGAGACGAAAACAGGGGGATAAACAGAGGGGAGAAAAGAGGATGTAGAAACAGGTACTGGAGTGGTGCAAGGAAGAGTGTCAGAAGAGGCAGCTGCTGTATTAGGCAAAGTCGCAGGAAGTGCGGGGGCAGTTGGAAGCACAACTGGCGGCCCTTGAGAGGGCTGCGCTACATGGATAAGAGCCGGCTGCAAAGCAGCTGGCGGTTGCGGCAAGGCTTGCAATATATTCACTGGAGGTGGCATATTCACAAGCTGGGGAGGTGCCGTGGCATTTTGAGCATACGGGGGTGGCGAACTCAACAAATGTGACATCAGGGGATCTTTCTCCTTTTCTTCTAACTCATTCTGCTTAGAATGTGGTAAAGCTGGGTAACATTTGTCAATCCCTAACTTGCGCTGCCTGTGCAATTGCTCACTCATCTGCTCCTCCTCATTGTCTTTAAATTGTACAGCTGCTTGCATTACTGTCATACCTTTCTCTCTCTTATTCTTTTTCGCTAGCTTAATTTCCTTTTGTTTGGCTTCCTTTCGCCATAAGCGGAAAGAGTCAAACATCGCCGGCCGGGCTTTCTTCTTAAACAATTTAATTTCCAAATTATCTAAAATATCGATATCAAAACTACCATTTTGGGGCCATTTTAAAACACCGTCTTTCCTAGTGTAGTGGATCCACACTTCGTTATATGCAATGGGGCCTACGCCATGTTTTACATAGAGCTCATAAGTTGGAGTTCCAACCGGAGGAACCGGACATGATTCCTCTAGCTGGAAATCTTTTCCACAACCCAAACAGAATAATCTACCAAATATTCCAGAACCAGGCATCTTCGCTCACTAGTCTAGATCCAAACGTCAAAGGATTATCGATTACGATATTCTCGTGAATACACGAGTCCTCTGGTTTTGGCGTTTGCAAACTCCAAATCACTAATTCAAATGATCCCGAAGGATACCAAAACAAATGGGAGACGCTCCACTTATACTTAACTGAATATTGCTGATCGATGGCGTCACCAGAAGACTCTCTCGATTGTTTCGCTCTCTCAGATTCGTCAAGGGTCCAAAACAGGTCGATTAATCAGGGCAGCAGTCCTTCGTAGCCGTCGGGACGCGGAGAACCTCGCAGAAAAGACTTTCGGACCACGTCGACATGCAGGGGTCGATGAAGTGGCGGCCTTCCTCCAGAATTTCCACACGAAGCTCCTCACGAACCTCTGGCTTGGACTGGTACCGCTGAAATCGTCCCGAGTTGGGCGCCAAACTGAAGTACTGGGTATTTTAGACCCAGCGGTGCAGGGGCACACACCCTATGACTTCTGGGTTCACCCTGTTCCAGACCTACAGAAACACAGAGTCTTCTGGGTGAAGTCAAAGATTCATTTATTGGCTGCAGACCAATTACAGGTATCCTAGAAGTACAACAGCGTGTATGTTCTCAGGAGACTGCTGAAAATCATAGGAACGGGCTTCTCCTTAAATACAAAATATCATGCTTCAGGCACACATTCCTTGGTTTACGATATGGCCATATAGAGGTATACATTACAAACGAAAAAGCAGAGTCATGATGACCATCCCACATTCCAGTTCGGCCAGCCCACAATGATTTACACAGTAAGGTTCAGATCCCACATTTGATGTCAATAGACCCCCCAATAAACACGAGCATCTCCTGTTTTGGGAAACAAGTCATAAAGCAGGAACAAGCAGGTGTGAAAGAGATTAGCCGGAGGATTGTGTAGAATGAAAGGGTTTTATGATGGGTCAAGCCCTGATGCTAATCACAGGTGGACGGAGGAAGGGGAGCTCGTGAGACCGGTTTGACCTGGGGCAGCAGAGCCAGCTGCCCAGGTCACAGAGAAGTCAGAGGAGAAGCCCATGTACTGTGAGGCCCGTATTTACTCCATTATAGCCTATGTGAGGGCAATGACAAGATGGCCACTGCTTCCAAAATGGAACCCGCGTAGTGAAGCAGAATAACGTGTACACAGTGCATTTATAGCTAGAACGATATATAAAGCACTCGTACATGCCGCATTTACCATTTGCGGTTTGCTAATACCAAGATAGACAGGGGTAGGGCCCTGTCCCCTACGCGGTCCCGAATATTAAAGTACGACAAAGTAGACACAATAGCATTACTGAATCACTTGGCAGATGGAGGGTTAAAGGTATCTCCAGCCAAATTGCAGTTCTGTAAGAAGGAAGTCCAGTATCTGGGACACAATATTGAGAAATGCCTGAGAAAAGTGACCATTGACAGGATCAAAATCATCAGAGGAATGAGAGCCCCAATGACACAAAGAGAGGTGAGAATGTTCCTGGGAATGGTGGGTTACTGTCGTCAGTGGATAAGTAACTTTTCCCTGATTGCCAAACCATTGATTAAATTGACCAAAAGTGAGGTGAAAGACCCATTAGAACTAAACCCAGAAGAAATGGCTGCATTCAGAGAGTTAAAAGACAGACTATGTGAAGCTCCTGCCCTAGGAATGCCTGACTACGAAAAGGAATTTGAGCTGTATTGTAGTGAGAGAAATGGATGTGCACTTTCAGTGTTAATCCAGAAACATGGACGTCTGAGGAGGCCAATTGCCTATTTCTCAGCAACTCTTGACCCAGTAGCTGTGGGTTTACCAGGTTGCCTAAAAGCAGTAGCTGCTACCTGCAAAAGTCTGGAACAAAGTGAGGGAATCATAATGGGATACCCTGTAAGGGTATTTGTACCTCATGATGTGGCAATCCTTTTAACAAGGAGCCGGACACAGTTCATGTCTCATAGTCGGCTGACTAAATATGAGAAAGTCATTCTTGGTGCAACTAATGTAAGCCTGGAGAGATGTGTGAATGTGAATCCAGCAACACTGTTGCCTGATGCCGAATGTGTGGGAGTGAGAAATGACGTTGATCATGACTGCTTGGATGTACTTGATTACTGTACAAAGCCAAGGCCAGACATAAGAGATCTGCCACTGCCTGAAAGTGATCATGTGTTGTTTGTGGATGGATCTTGTCTGAGAACAGATGAAGGAGTGTTGAGTGCTGCATATGCTGTGTGCAAAGTCTCGGAAGTTGTGGAAGCATCACCTTTGAAAGGAGTTAAATCCGCTCAGGTGGCAGAATTGGTGGCACTGACAAAAGCATGCAAGATTGGGAGAAGTGTGAGAGTGACTGTGATGACTGATAGTCAGTATGGCTTCGGAGTTGTCCATGATTTTGGCCAGCTATGGCTACAAAGAGGTTTCCTGACCTCAAGTGGAACTCCCATAAAGAATGCTGAAGTGGTTGGAAAACTTCTAGAGGCGATACAGCTGCCTAAAGAACTAGCAGTTGTAAAATGTGCTGCTCATGGTCATGGTGATGATTTTGTAACTGTGGGAAACAAGTTTGCCAATGACATAGCACAATACTGTGCAAGAAACAATCATTCGATTAACAGGAGTAAAGAGCGAGAAATGTCTTCTTGTTCCTTAATGTTTACTAATGAGGTGGGAACATGGGAGGAAGTAAAACAGCTGCAGGATGAGGCAGGAGATGAAGAAATGAGAGATTGGGTGAAAGCAGGTTGTGCACCTAGAGAGAAAGATCATGTGTGGGTCTATAGGGATGGAAGACCAGTCATGCCAAATAGCATGCTATCAACAATGGCAAGGATGTATCATGGCCAAGGACACCTGGGAAGGGATGCTATGATAAGAGCCTTTAAGCAAACCTGGTACAGTCCGAAGTTCAGACTGATAGCAGAAAGTCTCTGCCAGAGATGTCTGATATGTCAGCAATTCAATCCTGGAAAGAAAACAGTGGTGAGCCTAGGAACAATAGGCAGGGAGGGAGGACCCTTCACAAGAATGCAGATAGACTTCATTGAAATGCCCCCAGTCAACAGATTGAGGTATGTCTTGGTGGTGGTCTGTTTGTTCTCCAGGTGGGTGGAGGCATATCCAACAAGAAGAAATGATGGGATAACAGTGGCCAAATTACTGTTAAGAGAGTTCATCCCAAGGTACGGGTTCCCAGTAACCATTGAATCAGACAGAGGAGGACATTTTTATAATGAAATCATGGGTCTAATTTGTGAAGCATTGAGTGTACAGCAGAAGCTACATTGTGCTTACCGACCAGAGGCTTCTGGTGTGGTTGAACAAATGAATGGTACCATCAAAAACAGAATTGGCAAAATGTGCTTAGCCACAGGAATGAAATGGCCCGATGTCTTGCCTCTTGTCCTGATGACCATTAGGTCTACTCCAGACAGAACAACAGGTTTGAGTCCACATGAAATTATCATGGGACGTGCTATGAGACATGCATATGTACCAGTGAACAAGCTGATGACTATAACTGATTACATGATTTTGGATTACTGCAAAGGCCTGGCTGACGCAGTTCATTCTGTGTTTCACCAGGTTGGAGAAGACGCCACCACACTTGAAAAGAAACCAGCCCATGATCTGAGCCCAGGGGACTGGGTAAGGATAAAAGTCCACAGAAGAAGGAATTGCCTGGTTCCAAGGTGGGAAAGGCCAAGACAAGTCATCTTGACAACAACGTCTGCTGTGAAGTGTGCTGGAGTGAAAAATTGGATACATGCAAGTCACACACTCAGAGTTCCAAATCCAAGAGATGGTACTGGAAAAGAATACTTTGAAGAATCAGATTCCAGTGATGATGCAGACAGTGAGGCAGTAAGAAGGAAAAAGAATCCTGAAAGTGGGGAAAGTGAGTCAAGGGAAATTTTCATCCCACCTGAAGAGGTTCTGAAGAGAACAGTGCAAACTGCAGAAGCAAGTTCAGACTCAGAACAATTACCTGAGGTTCCAATTGACAGTGACCAACACAAAAAGAAAGAAAGAAAAGAAAAGAACATTCCAACAGAAGAGACACCTGAATCACATGAGGAAGTTGGACAAGTTCCACCTGAGATAAATATTGAAGAAAAAGGGACAGACAAAGACAGTGAGGGACAGATTGCGGAAAAACCCCGAGGAGGTGTAGGGAACATCAACAACAAGCTAGGTGAAGGGACAAGTAGACAGCAAGAAGATTGCGTGTCGGAGATCCGAGGAGGGACAGAAGTAGGGAAGTCTCAATTGGTGGAAAAAGAGACTGTTGGAGAAAAGGAAGTTGTTGGGGAAAAGAAAACTGTTAATGAACAAGAGGCAACTAAGACAGAGTTTGAGGAAAGTGACAATGAGACACATGGAGGACGAGTTCTGTGAAAGAGAACTTGGCTTGGAGAAAGAAACAATAAAGAGGGAAAACAAAAGAGAAATGCTAAAGGTGATCTCTGGCCAAATAAGATAAAGAGACTAAGGTATAGACTGACACGAGTTAACTCTTCGAAAGCTGAACAAGTGAACGAAGTGTCAAGTCAAAACCCAACCAAAGAAGAAGAAACAAAGATACCTGAGAGAACTAAAAGAATAAGGAAACCAAACCAGAGGTACAAGTCACCGGAATGGACGTATGTGGAACTGCCTGAACAAGGAGAAGAGGCGGACAGCCAAGGAAGTCCAGAGGAGGCTTTGCTGAAGGAGGTTGCTGAAGAAGAAGCTGTGGGAATCCTGAGAGTTATCTTGTCCGACATTGGAGAAGAGACGGATGTTCAGGACCTGATACAGTTTGATGATGATGATGAAGAGACAGTGAAAAGTGATGAAAATCCAAACTGAGTAAATCCAAGGAAAATCACTTGGAAAAGAGAAGAAAAATAATACTAAAATTACTAGATTGTAATAATCTGGTGGGTACTTGCTGCCCTTAAAAGTTCAGTAGAGGAGTAGAAGAGGCTAAGTCAAAAGACACGGTCAAATTAACAAAATGGCTAACACTAACAATAATCAAAGTAGATGTACCTTTCTGAAAAGATGGTGCAAGATGTGCTGCTGCTGTACAGGTTTATTAATGCTGCTTTGGAGCGTGCTTGCTCTACTGATTTCATTTAGAGTCACTATAGACACTTTAGAAGGTCATACTGAGAACAAAACTAATATAGGGAAAAGTTCACAGAAAATAGTACCGACTAGAACTAGCAATATACATATACATAAGGATAGGTCATTTATTGATTTTTCTAGCAATGTTTTTTCTAAATTGTTGTATGAGTACGTAAAGACAATGGAAGTAAGGGATTGCTACGTCTGCATGCAATTACCTGCCTCTGTTTCGGAAGGAGTGACATATCATCATCTTCCGTCTAGGTATAGAATTTCCTGTAGTGTGTTGATTAGTATATTTTACCAGTTAGGGAAATTAGATTATAATATGTCTAATGTAGATAATATTCTTGGGCAGTTACCTATGAATAAAGCACTGAATCCTGCAAAGGAAGCTAACACTTTAGGTGAGATTGTTTTTAGAAACCAAAAAATTAACATTAGAATATGTTTTTAGAAATAATTTAACTTGCAGTTTGAAAGGAGAAGAAAAGAATTTTCTAGACATGGTTGAGAAAGGAAGATTGAACATGCACAAGAAAGCAGAAGGGCATAAAATGAGTGACACAATGGGGGATATTGAGAAAGAAAAGGAGTTGAAAAATGGAGCCAGTCCAACTATGGCTATAGATGCCCCACAGAAAGGAAAACTGTGCATTACCAGGAAGAGATCCCAGTATGATTATTATTTCATAGGGACTAATGAGTGCCATGATACATACTTTATTGCAACCGGATGGGGATTTAGAGGAGGAGAAGATCCAGTTTTCCCGGGAGTGTATTATATTTGTGGGAACAAGGCTTATTACCGTTTGCCTGACCATTGGTTTGGTACATGTTATGTTGGCCTGGTCTTTCCAAAGATTTTTCACATGGATAGAGTAGATGATGCTGAACAAACTAATTTATTAACACGCTATAGAAGAGAAACATGGACAGAAAATGTAGGAGATATTTTTGGAGCTTTAATTCCAGCAGTGGGAATTTCTTTAAATGTATTTGGCATTCGGAAGCTGTCAACTGTGGTGGATCGCTTGTCAACAAGCACCGCCGGAGGCTTTCTTTTGGTTAATACAGAAATGGTTGCTTTGCGTGCTATGGCGATGCAAAATCGACTTGCCCTTGACATTCTTTTGGCAAAAGAGGGTTGAGTCTGTGGAATGCTGAAAGTTCAACATTGTTGCACTTACATTCCTGACGAAAGTAAAGATCTAAAAGTCTATATCAAAAATATTACTGATTTGCATGGAGAATTAGTACCACTGGAAGCTGAAAGTATCTGGACTAGAATGGCTAATAAGATGATTGCTATTAAGAATTTTATAGCTAAAATAGGTAGTACCATTTTTGGTAAGATATTATTTCCATTAACCTGTGTAATTGTTGCATTATTGATCCTTAGATTAGGGTGTATGTGTTGTAGATATAGAAGAAATAAAAAGAAAATCACAAAAGAAAATGTTAAAAGGAGACAAAAGAAACCAGAAAGAGATCCACAAGAAATAGAATTAGAAGAGCTAAGAGAAAGCATGTATATAAAAACTAAAAAGGAAGATGAGATGGAAACAAGGGTTTAAAAACATGAACAAGAAGATATTTTGAATTCTTTCAAAAGGGGAAACTAAATTGATTTTTGGGGTTTTGATTTTTGTGGTGATTAGTTATCACCAAAGGGGGGATTGATGGAGCACGGTTTTACTTTAAAACCGAATACCTGTTTCATTTTTGCATGTTATAACTAAAAGTACTACTGATTAATTATTAAGTATTAAAAGTTTGTCAAATGTTGTCTAATCAACCTTATTAACAAGAGAATTACACGTGGGAATGCTATTGCATGGCTACAATAATAAGTGAACTAAGTTGGTGAGCAAACTGACAAGAAATCGATGTTGCTTATGTGATGTTATTGTGTTTGTGCTTATAATTAATATGCATTAATAGTTTTTGATGTCGCAAATGGCTAGATAAATACACACACATAAGGGTATTAGCAGGGGAATAACACTGTTTAATCATTTCCGTGCAGTAATTCTGTTTTATGTTTATTTTTACTTAAGTTGACTGATGTGGCCTACTACAAAATGGCTACCACCCGCAGCCTGCATTCGAGTAGATGGAAATTTTACAAAAAAAAGGCTTTGCGCTGCCTGTGACCTTGCACCTCCGATGAACTGAAAAGCCATGAGCATGATGACAAGTCCGGGAAATCTGCCAAGTGCCCCTGGAAGATGGAGTTGTTGCAATATTGAAATATTGACTTCATGAACTTATAATGATCCCACCATTTGATACAAATTTACCCAGTAGAGACATCCGTAGATGTATCGAAATATTCATGGACATTCAATTTTTCGATTCATTATTTGGGACAATCTATGTGTGAGAAAATCTCGCACAATATCGAAAATGTACCAAGATGACATTATTTCTGCCATTCATCCGTTCTGAACAAAGAATTGTAACTTTATAGAATGTAAATTTTAGTATAAATATTAGCAGACTAGAGAGGTCTAGTGCCACTTCTTCCCGAGCAGATGATCTGAGGTCCCTAGGCTGACGGAGAGGACGATGACTCTACATGACGGCAGGAAACTCTAATTCTTCTACAGAGGACCGGTTCTGACTTAGGATCTGACATTTAGACAGAATAGGTAAATATGAGGGAAATGATTTTGCATTTAATTGGCTTTTCTTACAATTTTAGATAAACATATAATTCTGTTTGAATCTCTGTGTCGGGTGATTATTTCTGGTCATGTTTATTGAATTTATTTGTGTATTCTTTGAAATGTTTTTCGCTAGATTTAAAAGCAACTAGCTGGTCGCATTGACCCCAAAGTACAGGCAGATCAGATAGGTATTAAAAGGTGTGTGTTTCCCCTTATACATGGCACGGATAATAGTGGTAGGATGAATGTTGGTGTAATGGGCCCCACCAGCGTGTGATGTGTGTGTGCGTGTGTGACTGTGATACCGCTCCGTCCGTGGAAGTGGAGGGGATTCGGAAGCTCAGATCTGCACCAACTGCACAATATACCCAGAGTCTTACCTTATCATTTGACAGTGCTCCAATCCAGTAAGCTTCACTATTTGTATAGTTGTGTAATCTTCCCATCAGCAGATATATGAAGTGATTCTCTTCTTCGCTGTGGACGGATGCAAGATGAGCCCCAAAGGTTTTACAATTTTCCTTGAAGGGGAGAAAGAGATTAGTTTGGGGGCAGAGGATGAATTTACCATTCAGTTGCTATTTCACATCAAGTCTATACACGTATACATTACATGCGTCACTCTTGTGCCATTAGAGTAGTTGAACCCCTAAGCACCCTCTGCCATAGTTCCCTCAGCTCAGAGTGAGCTGCCTTCACCCCCACCTTACCTCTATAGTTCAGAGTAGGAGCATAATGTTAGTACAACGTACAGCCACCGTGCGCTTCGGGGGCACCATTCCTTTTAGAAGTGTGTTTTGCGAACTCTGAAGGACGTTTCAAAAGATAAACACTGCAATACGTTACTAAAAACTGAAATACTTGAATCTGTTTATTTTTTAAAGCTGAGCTTTTTTAATCTGCATTTGCAATTTAAACCTTGAACTTTACACAGAGGAAGGTGGTGCTTTGGGGAAAACCATGACATTGAGAGAGGGGAAAACCATGACATTGAGAGACACCTTCCTGGTCGGCGCTCTAGTTGTTCCCACCCGGCAGCATAAAATGGCGTGGCTGATTTGTTAGTGCAACGCGCTGCCACCATGCGCTTCGAGGCACAACTGTTTTTAGATGTCTGTTTTGTGAACTCTAGCATGTTTTGAAAGCTAAATACTGCAATCCAATCATAAAAACTTAAAAACTTAAATTATTATTTTTTTTTTAAATCAAAAATATTTTAATCTGTATTTGCTCTTTAAAACTTGAACTTTGCAAAGAGGAAGGCGGTGTTTCGGGCGAAAACTACGATTTTGAGAGATACCTTCCTGGTCGGCACACTAATCAATCCTAGCCAGCACCATAAAATTAAGCCCGTGGTGAGGTCATGGAGCGGACGTGTGCATCGAGCACGATGCTGGTGAACCAAAGACGCGTCAAAGGGAGCCTTTTAACAGAATGTTCAAAAAAAGAAATTTAATTGGAGTCCAAAAGAACAAACAGTTATTTAGGATATCAAAGAAATCTTGACTCATGCCCCTGCGTTAAATTAAATATGTAAGTGGTCACAACTGCAATAGAACTATAGATGCCAGCTCAGTGGACTCAGGCACAGTATTGTGTCAGAAGGCTTAAACCGCAGAAGCTATAGTAGGTTTTGCTTCAAGAGCGTTATCTTCTACTGAAAGGAAATATAGTACTATAGAAAGGGAAACACTTGCCTGTGCATGGGCTATAGAAAAATTCAAAGCCTACGTGTGGGGCACTTCTTTGACTTTGTGTATTCGTCATAAAACATTAATGTATTTATTGAGTGATAAGGGCATGTCATGTGCATCTTCAAGACATCAGAATCTTATCTAAACTGCAAGAGTATAACTTTGATGTAAGATATATACCAGGAAGCACCAACTTTAGAGCTGATTGTTTATCTAGATTACCTATAACAGAACAAGGTGAGGAAGCCACGATGGATATGTTGGGAAATGAATGTGTGGTCGCTAACACGGATTTCATATATAAGTGCAATGGTGCTGTTACTAAATCTGAATGGAATGCAGCATGTGATAATTACACTGTTCTTAAGGATGTCCAACAGGGTTGGCCCTCAGTCAGAAATTTTAAGGGTGGCTTGTATGTATTTTGCCAATTAGCTGATCAGCTAACTGTGGAAAATTATATCTTTATAAGGACTGGGAAAATTGTGGTTCCCAAATGCTTAAGGGCTAAAGTCATAGAGAGCGACATCCACCAAAACAATTAGGATGTTGTTTTTGGTGGCCTTATATGGACAGTGATGACACGTTTGTAAATAATTGTCATGAATGTATTCTATCCAACAAACATTGGAAGACTCAGGATTCCCCTTTGACTACCACACCTCTGCCTCATGGCCCATGGTGTAAAGTGGCTCTGGATATAGCAGGTCCTATTTTACCTTTACTTTTCTATGCCAAATATTTAGTATTAATGATTGACTATTACTGGAAGTGGATATATTATGATTTTGTGCAAGAAACATGAACACATGTTGTTATCGAATTTATGGACAGAGTTTTTGCCTTGGAAGGTTATCCAGAAGCATTATTTTCAGACAATGGTGTGCAACTAGTGTCAGATAATTTGAAGTCTTTTCTAAGGAACCAAGGTATTAAACACCATAATGTAGCGTTGTACTCACCTCAATCCAATGGTGCTGTGGAGAGGGCCAACAGGCTGTTAAAGGAAGGTATTCAGATGGCTCTCACATGTGGTAAAGATTTATTTAAGTTTGTTCAGGACAAAGTCTGGGCTTACGATTATACCCCTCACAGTGTGACAGGTGTATCACCATTTTTAGGGGCAGACAGTCTCAAATTGGATTATGTCCCACTTGGTTGAAAGACATATCACCTGGAACTATTGATGAAGTTGTAGATTTAAAGAAACTAGAAGAAAAAGTTCATAACACACAAAACAGAACGATTGCGTATCATGACAAGAAAAGAACTAGAGGCATGGAAGTGGTTTATGACGGGTCTTGGCTTATGTTAAAGGACATGAGATTTAGGAGGTCCAAAGTTGAATTCAACTTTTATGAATCTATTAAAGTAGTTAAAGTTGCATTTTCCTCCATTCTCTTGGAAGATAGACGTTGCTGGGCAAAGAGAAATTTGGTATTATAAAGTGGATTTCAAAGAACTGTAGTGAGAAATAAGTTACAACAACAACAGCCAATTGTCTCATTCTTCCATATTTAACTGCTACCACTATAGATATGAAAAAAAAATATTCTGACATTTAAGACAACAATTCATCTTTAATTGCGCAAAATAGTGGGCATCCGTCATTACAGGTGGGTTCAACCACCAATCGGAAAATCACCAGGATGAATTGTGATGTTATTGATGTGATTTAGGAAAATTCTTCCGTTGATAGTGATACCACTGTTGCTCTTAATAATGGAATGGGTACAAACATGAGTGGCAGGATCTCAAACAAACCAGTTTATCTGCAAGATCTTTCGGTCTGAAATTGTGTGTTTTATCTTATTTGTTTTTTTGTTTGTTTTTTTAAAGGGGGAATGATGTGTTGTATGGAATTCTTAACATATATTATATTGCAGGCGCTTGTTGCTGGGCTATGTAGACTTCCATTTTCAAATGTAAGCCTGCCTCTTCTGACAGACATTCCCCATTCTGCTGTTCGAGATACTGATCTGTCAGTTTCTTGGCTGAGTTAGTTACTGGATTGGATCACAGTAGTGGAGATCGTCAGAGGATGGGCTCTATGCAATGAACTAAGTAGAATAAAGTTTCATAGGATATTCATAAACCTATGTAATACTGTCTTCATTGCTACCTCCTGACAACTTGTTGCCAGTTGGATGAACAAATCCTGTCTCAAGCTCAACGGGGATAAGACAGAGCTGATGATACTCGGAAACAGTTTCAATTCCCACTTGAACTTGGGCTGGCCAAAATGCCTGGGTTCCCCTCCCACCCCAAGACAGCTGTAAAAAATCTGGGACTATCGCAACACATATCTTTGTCCATGGAAGCCCAGGCTGCAAAGCTCTTGGCCAGCTGTCATGGCAATCTTAGAATACATAACATCATGTACTTACTCCCCCCACTCTCCAGAAATCTTGTGGGCCAGGCATTGATTCTTTCTCAACTGGACTATGAAATCTCACTCTACCTGGGAGCTCCAAAAATTGTCACCAGAAAACTCAAAGTAGTACAGATTTCTGCAGCCCAGATTCTGTTGAATTTCCCCAGAAATACCTCAGCACAACAGGCCTTAGCATCCCTCCACTGGCTCCAAGTTGCTCAGAGGACCGGACAAGGGCCTCCTTATTTCTAGGGCTCTGATCTCTTTCTACACTCTCTGTAGAACCCTTCAATCTTCCAAAGCTTGACAGGCTGTGGTCCACATCACAACAAAATAAGATGTGGGGTAAGGTCCTTCAGCTATAATGTGGCCAAACTATGGACTGCCCTCCAGCACACTTTGTAAAAACTGACAATAATTTGTCTTTCCGGAAACTTTTAAAACCTGTCTATTTGAAAACATACCTCCCTAGAGCATGTGGTTAAGACTATGATGCACTGAGAGTACTAGTATGCCCATGGGTAGCTGCATGCTCTACAAATGTAGAATAGAATGGAATAGAATAGAATAGAATAGAATAGAATGGAATAGAATAGAATAGAATAGAATAGAATAGAATAGAATAGAATAGAATAGAATAGAATGGAATGGAATAGAATAGAATAGAATAGAATGTAATACAATGGAATGGAATAGAATAGAATAGAATGGAATAGAATAGAATAGAATAGAATAGAATAGAATAGAATAGAATAGCGCCTTGCTCATATGAAAAAAACACTAAGGATTTTTCAGTCAGCCATACACATATGTTTCTACCCAAGTGGCAGCAAAACGTCTGTGAGCATTACACTACGGCATGGAGAATCTGCTGTGTTTGTCAGTGTGGCCAGAGCAGCAGGTAATTGGGTAGCACGCGAAGTACAGAAGGTTCAATGCTGCTTGCTCGCAGGTGCCCATCAAGGTTTCTTCGGGAGTAATTTTCTAGTTGTGCCAAAAACTATATTTAATGCTTTTAAGGTGCCTGGGGGCATATGTATCAACATCACCATTTGCGATTCTCAAATAGCGATTTTTAAAGAATCGCTATTTGAGAATTGCAAAACGGGATGTATTTAAAAAATTGCAAACTTTTTGCGATTTCTTAAAATTCCTTAATTGCTATTAGCAAATTGCGAAATCGCAATTAAGGAATACCTGCCCATTCATTTCTATGGGCCAGGAGACCCATAGGAATGAATGGGAAGTAATTCTCAAATAGCGAATCGCAATTTGCTAATCGCAATTTGAGAATAATTTCAAAGGTGCAAGGGTGTCATGATGACACCCTGATGCACCCCTGAAATTAGCATGTGTGTGCATATGGCGCACATACATGCCCTAAGGGCATGTATGAGCGCCACGTGGCACTTTGTAAAATTCAAAAAAGTGCTTTTTGAAGGGAAATCGCAAATTACCACCAACTGGAAGTTGGTGGTAATTTGCGATTTCTTAAGGATAATTCGCACAACTTGGGTGCTTTTTACATATCATTTAAGAAATCGCAATTTGCGATTTCTTAAATGCTTACGCAAAATTAAGAAATCGCTAAATTAGCAATTCCTTAATTTTGCGATGGGATTTGCCTCATACATCCCGATTACCGATTTTTTAATCGCAAACGCTGTTATTTTGCGAAACGCAGCGTTTGCGATTAAAAATTCGTTTGATACATATGCCCCCTGGTGTTTTAGTATTCACAAACAGCAATTTCTCTCTATTTTTTGATATGGTAGAAATTATTTTAAATACCGTTTTCAGCTTTTGGAGGCCAGCATTGGCTTACTAGATAGTTTGTTAGATTTATGGTGGCGTAAAGATTTCCGCCCTCCTCCCAACACATACATGTAGTAAAGAATCTAGGAGTCAAATTTTACACCTCACTATCCTTTTGACAACAAGAGCTCACGGTGGCCAGCATGTGCTTCCACCTGATAAAGTCACTCAAATGGTTTTTCGACCTACTACATTGTGTGGCTAGAAAGACAGTGGCAGTGGCCCTGACAACATCTAGACTGAATTACAGTGCCAGCTTATATGCAGGGACTAATACATCTGTCCTGAAGAAACTGCAGATTGTCCAACATGCAACTGCACGCCTCGTACTATAAATGCCTTGAGGTGCCACAGCAGCCTTATAATCCCTACACTGGCTACCCATCTATAAAAGAGTCCTTTTTAAGATCCTGCTAATCACCTACAGAGCTGTAGATCATCAGG
Organism: Triturus cristatus; assembly: GCF_964204655.1. Lineage (NCBI taxonomy): Eukaryota > Metazoa > Chordata > Amphibia > Caudata > Salamandridae > Triturus > Triturus cristatus. Next base: position 850,173,647 of record NC_140595.1, on the reverse strand, counting down.
GCTGAGGTATCTTAGGGCCAGAGTCAAACCGTTTGTGATGCATCGCCTCCTCAGGTCCTCATCAGCGAACATCCTCAAGCCTCTCAGCTTTAGGTACATCTTAAAAGGTGGCAAATCAGTGGCAGCCCTAGGGACTAAAGCCTGGAACTCTTTGCCTATTAACCTCCGGTTTTCTCAGACAGAACACATTTTTAGGAAATCCCTGAAAACCTGGACCTTCGGAGCCTCAGACTCCCTAGTTCTTTCACTTATCTTATTTTGCAGGACACATGCTGAATGTTATTTATGGGCTCGCCATAGCGAATATGCGATGTTACAACGCATGCGATACATTGCATGCCATTACAACATGGCCGTTACAATGACCGCGTTGTTACATTGCATACCATTACAATACAAGTCGTTACAGCGACTTGCTGTAGGGGCACCAGGATGTTTGAATAGTATCATTTACTATTCCAACTCCTGTCTGTCCAACCGTAGGGAAGGGGTTGGATTTTAAATCCAACACCTTCTGCCCCCTACAGCAAGTCGTTGTAACAACTTGCATTGTAATGGTTTGCGATTTAACAATGCGGTTGTTGTAATGACCGCGTTGTAATGGAATGCATTGTATCGCATTCGTTGTAAACGATGTCTCCCGCAATCGCGCCATGATGCTCCTCGTAGTGACATTTGTGCTCTACAAATACCTTATAAATACATACATACATACATATATTTTTTATTGGCATGTTTCCTATTTTTTTTATTTCATAACTTTTCAACAATGGCTATTAAGTATAAAGGATTGAAATATATGCTGCATGTCATCTAAACTGAAAGTACCTTCTATTTTCTATTTTTGGGAAATAATGTGAATTGTGATTTCTGTGATTGATTATATGCTTTGTATGGGACAGGAATTGTTGAATTTTGGTAATTTTAGTAGTGGATGTCTGCCTACTAATTTATTTTTTGCTTGCATTGTAACATATATTTTTAAATTATGTTAAATATTCCATAGGGTGTAGGCAATGGTTTCTAAATGATGTAAACTCTTTATAGAGAATAGCTTACATTTGCCTGTTCTTTTTTGACTAATTAGGATAGAGATATAGTGATAGTGATTTTGTTGTAGCTCTTGAAATATTTGCCCTTTTTAAAAATGCTGTTTGGAAAAATGTCTCCCAGCTTTCAGTTGCATTGTTGTTTGTTGCTTCCTTGTTTAAGATGCTTTCACAACAGTCCTGCCGCTCACTTTGGAACCTGGGGAGTCCCCAGTATCTGCAGTGGTGTATTGACCTATGCAGGATCATTCAAAGTAATCTAATTATGGGGGTTGGAGGGTGACGTCAGTTTTACAAAAATGGATTTGTCAGTAGATAATCATGGTTTATGACTTTTTGTGGTTGGATACATATAACAAGGGAGTGGCGGCTCTTCTGCAATGGCGCAGGAGCGTCACCCCACTACGTGGCTCAGAGTCAGTAAATGACAAATAAAACAATGCCATTTTTCATTTTCCATCTCTGAACCAGCTGCGATGGGAGGGGCGGGGCATTGGGAGGAGGTGTGCGACATGCACTCCACTCCCTAAGTGTCTCAGGCACACTTAGGTTTTCTCCAGCCCAGTTGCATTGAGCAGCCGGCTGGAGAAACCTCACAGACTCCCTAGCCTGAGCAGGGCATCTTTCCTGCCTGGTCAGACCAATCCCCGCCCTGCTGTCACGTGAGAGCAGTGCAGGGATTGCAGTGAGTCCGTGACGTGGCCCCAGTGCTTGCTGGGACCAGGAAGGACTGTGCCGAGTACGACGTGGGAGGCAGCTCCAGGTACGTTTTTATTTTAAATGTATTTTTTATTATAACCCCCCCCCGCACGCTTCCCCTCCCCCGCTCCCCCGCACCTCCTCCACCCGCCGCACCATATCTTTATTGTGTCGGCTGCAACTGTAAGGAGGGTTCATTTTTTTAAATTTCAAACTGAAATTTACTGTTGGCTGAGTAATCTTGTACTGATATTTTCTTTTTTTTTCATGAAGCTTGATTAAAATGGAAATAAATCCCTGAATTTGTGTGAGTGGATAACTTTTCTATAACTGGCTAGCGATTGGCAACTCAAAATGTATTAGTGTATTTTTTGGGGCAGCATTTCTTGGCTCTGGTGTGGATGAGGGTTTGCTTGTTATTGTATTGTGTGTCTATCAGTGGTGTCAAATCAGTGGTCATGGATGGTATAAATACGAGGAAAAAGAGGAGGAAAATGATTTAAAAGTATCATTTATTACCTATATTGGCCATTTTGGATTATTTGGAAATGGAATTCAGTGGCAAAAAACAATTACCCATTTTTCATTATTTGCATTAACATAAATGAAAAATTGGTTCTTTGTTACGTACGATTGTAAATTGGGGGAATTTGAATTTGGTCTGTGCGTAATTTGTTTTATGTTGCATTTAATCATTTAATTTATGAACTTATTTACACTATTAAGTTGACTTACTTCAGTGGGGGCATTGCCAACCTATCCAAAGTGTTGGAGAAACTGGTAAACAAGCAATTAACCAACTTCCTTGAGTCTAATGACCTACTGGACCCCTCGCATACGGGTTTCAGGGCTACCAACAGCACTGAGGCCACACTACTAGCAGTATCAGACAATATTAAGTCCTGTACCGACCAAGGAGGAGCCATTGCTATGATACTTCTTGACCTGTCGGCGGCATTCGACACGGTCTCCCACAACAGACTGCTGGAAACCCTCTACAAAAAAGGAATCTACTCCACAGCGTTAAAATGGTTTGGCTCATTTCTCAAAAACCGAACACAAACAGTTCGACTAGGTCAGCTCCAATCTGAACCTAAGATCATCGGCTGTGGTGTTCCCCAGGGAGCATCGCTAAGCCCCACGTTATTTAACACCTACGTCTCATCCATGGCAGAAATTAGCAGAAAATGGGGCATTGGCATTTGCTCCTATGCTGATGACACACAGCTAATGGTAGCCCTCGAAGAAAGGCATGAAGCCACCAAAATAAAACTACATAACTGTCACTCAGAAATGGCGCAGTGGATGCAGAAGCTCTGCCTTAAATTAAATGGAGGGAAAACTGAAATCCTGCTTTTTGGAGGGGCCAAGGGGATCTGGGACGCCACATGGTGGCCACAAACACTCGGTACTGCCCCAACCCCCAAGCACTGCGCAAAAAACCTAGGTATCTTCATTGATGATACTCTATCCATGAAGGACCATGTACGGGCCCTTTGTGGCAAGGGTTTTGCCACTTTGAAACTGCTACACAGGCTTTTTCCCTGGATCCCACTAGACTGCAGAAGAGCAGTCACGCAGGGCTTGCTTATGAGTCAGCTCGACTACGGCAATGCTCTATTTGTGGGCATGAACAAGTCTCTCTTCACTCAGTTACAGGTGCTTCAAAATGCCGCTGCCAAGCTGGTATGCAACAAAAACAGATTAGGCTCAGCATCAAAGTACATGAAAGACTTGCACTGGATTCCCATGCGCCAAAGAGCAGTTTTTATACTACTCAGCCATGCCCATAGAGCACTATTCAAAAATGGCCCCAAAATACTACAGGGAAGACTCGAGTTCTATGCCCCGACTAGACACCTGCGGTCCTCATATCTGGCACTGGCCAGAACTAAACGTATAAAGAAAGTAAGATCCGGAGGGCGCTCCTTCTCGTATCTGGCATCTAGAAAATGGAACGATCTTCCCATAGACCTCCGACTCACACCCAACTATCCGGAGTTCCGGAAAAAACTGAAAACTCATCCGTTCCCAATAAACTAACATCCTCCTGCTTGCTCCAGTAGCCTAATACCCTAGTTCATGCTGTTAGCGCCGTGATCTCCCTTGGGATGAATGTCGCGCTCTACAAATAAATAAATAAATGGCAAAGTAGTCACTCATCAGAGATATTCCAGGCACCCAGCAAGGATCCTCATTGAATTGGATTTCAGTAAAACCAACTCTGAACAGGTCTCTGCTGTGCTCCACTCTAGAAGAGGTCGCGGAGCGCCATTTTGAAGCACAGTCACGAAATGGAAGAAGGAAGAGTAGAGTCAGTATGAAAGTGGAGGAGGCCAACTCAGTGGGACATGAAGGAGAATCTTCTATTTACAATGTTTAATTGCTCGTGAAGGGATTTTGTTTTGTCAAATTTTATTTCACCTCCCTTGGTTAGGCCATTCATTAATTACATTTCATCTGTCTTGTTAGCTAGATGGTAGTTTTGTATACTTTCATGTATGTGTGAATAGTATGTATTGAACTGTATGGTGTTGATATGTTTATTTTATTTTTTATATTTTACTAGACTCTTTTATAGTTCTCAATATTTGTGTTGCTTACAATATTGTAGTTCTCGATCTTGTTATGCGTCATTATATTATCCTTTCGATGTAGTAGCACATAATGTTGTTGTTGATAATTAGATTTGTTACATAATGAACATAGAAGTGGGATATTTCTGAATTCAATATTTGGAAAGAATATCATTGTATGTTGCATTTGGTGTTGATGTTGCACAAGCAATTTAGTGTATATACAGTAGAAGCTGGCATAACAAATGAAAGCCCAGCTATCCAGGTGCTCTGTTGAGATAGCTCAGCATGGCGCTGCGAGCAATTCTGCAGTGCCACGCTGCATCATTTACAAGAATACGGCACACCCCTGTGTTTTCTCTTGCACTAAAAAAAGCTGCCTAGTGCCCACACAGACACCCTAGCGTCATAGTACAAGTGTGCCTGCGTTGCAGGGATGATTTGCTGCAACAGAGGCACCCTTGTACCCTAGTGCAAGTGTGCCTGCGTTGCAGGGAATCATCCCTGCAAGGCAGGCACCCTGGCACTATGGTGCAAGTGTGCCAGCGTTGCAAGGAATCATCCCTGCAAGGCAGGCACCATGGCACTATGGTGCAAGTGTGCCAGCGTTGCAAGGAATCATCCCTTCAAGGCAGGCACCCTGGCACTATGGTGCAAGTGTGCCAGCGTTGCAGGGAATCATCCCTGCAAGGCAGGCACCCTGGCACTATGGTGCAAGTGTGCCAACGTTGCAGGGAATCATCCCTGCAAGGCAGGCTCCCTGGCACTATGGTGCAAGTGTGCCAGCGTTGCAGGGAATCATCCCTGCAGGGCAGGCACCCTGGCACTATGGTGCAAGTGTGCCAGCGTTACAGGGAATCATCCCTGCAGGGCAGGCACCCTGGCACTATGGTGCAAGTGTGCCTGCGTTGCAGGGATGATTTGCTGCAACAGAGGCACCCTTGTACCCTAGTGCAAGTGTGCCTGCGTTGCAGGGAATCATCCCTGCAAGGCAGGCACCCTGGCACTATGGTGCAAGTGTGCCAGCGTTGCAAGGAATCATCCCTGCAAGGCAGGCACCATGGCACTATGGTGCAAGTGTGCCAGCGTTGCAAGGAATCATCCCTTCAAGGCAGGCACCCTGGCACTATGGTGCAAGTGTGCCAGCGTTGCAGGGAATCATCCCTGCAAGGCAGGCACCCTGGCACTATGGTGCAAGTGTGCCAACGTTGCAGGGAATCATCCCTGCAAGGCAGGCTCCCTGGCACTATGGTGCAAGTGTGCCAGCGTTGCAGGGAATCATCCCTGCAGGGCAGGCACCCTGGCACTATGGTGCAAGTGTGCCAGCGTTACAGGGAATCATCCCTGCAGGGCAGGCACCCTGGCACTATGGTGCAAGTGTGCCAACGTTGCAGGGAATCATCCCTGCAAGGCAGGCTCCCTGGCACTATGGTGCAAGTGTGCCAGCGTTGCAGGGAATCATCCCTGCAGGGCAGGCACCCTGGCACTATGGTGCAAGTGTGCCAGCGTTACAGGGAATCATCCCTGCAGGGCAGGCACCCTGGCACTATGGTGCAAGTGTGCCAGCGTTGCAGGGAATCATCCCTGCAAGGCAGGCACCCTGGCACTATGGTGCAAGTGTGCCAGCGTTGCAGGGAATCATCCCTGCAAGGCAGGCACCCTGGCACTATGGTGCAAGTGTGCCAGCGTTGCAGGGAATCATCCCTGCAGGGCAGGCACCCTGGCACTATGGTGCAAGTGTCCCTGCGTTGCAGGGAATCATCCCTGCAGGGCAGGCACCCTGGCACTATGGTGCAAGTGTGCCAGCGTTGCAGGGAATCATCCCTGCAAGGCAGGCACCCTGGCACTATGGTGCAAGTGTGCCAGCGTTGCAGGGAATCATCCCTGCAGGGCAGGCACCCTGGCACTATGGTGCAAGTGTGCCAGCGTTGCAAGGAATCATCCCTGCAAGGCAGGCACCCTGGCACTATGGTGCAAGTGTGCCAGCGTTGCAGGGAATCATCCCTGCAGGGCAGGCACCCTGGCACTATGGTGCAAGTGTGCCAGCGTTGCAGGGAATCATCCCTGCAAGGCAGGCACCCTGGCACAATGGTGCAAGTGTGCCAGCGTTGCAGGGAATCATCCCTGCAAGGCAGGCACCCTGGCACTATGGTGCAAGTGTGCCAGCGTTGCAGGGAATCATCCCTGCAGGGCAGGCACCCTGGCACTATGGTGCAAGTGTGCCAGCGTTGCAGGGAATCATCCCTGCAAGGCAGGCACCCTGGCACTATGGTGCAAGTGTGCCAGCGTTGCAAGGAATCATCCCTGCAAGGCAGGCACCCTGGCACTATGGTGCAAGTGTCCCTGCGTGGCATGGAATCCTCCCTGCAAGGCAGGCACCCTGGCACTATGGTGCAAGTGTCCCTGCGTGGCATGGAATCCTCCCTGCAAGGCAGGCACCCTGGCACTATGGTGCAAGTGTCCCTGCGTGGCATGGAATCCTCCCTGCAAGGCAGGCACCCTGGCAATATGGTGCAAGGGTGTCCGTGTTGCAGTGAATTATTGGTTATGTGCAGGAAGCTAAACAATCTTTAAAGGTATGTGTGCTGGAGAATGCATCATACATAATCAGAGAAAAAATAAGTGTTCTAACACCTGTTTTTGAATGGTGTTAGTTTTGGTGTGCCACACATTTACACACATCCTTGTAAATCTGGTGCAGCGTCAATAAGCAATGGGTGTTACGGTGGAACGCCCACAGCAACACCCATTGCCCCCCCTTTCATGCAGATATCTGTGTGAGAGGGTAGTATATTTCCAAGGTGGCATTAAGCCATGCAAAGTGGTTTAACTTCACTTTGTAAATTTGGAGCAGGACATTTCTCCACCGGAACGTCAGTAAAAGTAAATGTGGCCCCTTAGTGTGTCTATGCTCTCTCTCAGGGTGTGTGTCCTCCCTCATGTCTCAGTCCTGCCTGTCTGTCATCTTTTCTGATTCTTCCCTCCTCTGCTTTCCTTCTTAGTTACTTTTGAATCTCACCTCACACCCTGAATGCTCTCACCACTGATTGATTCATTTGATTGACTGATAGATTAATAGATTGACTCATTGATAGTTTAATTGACCGATTAATTGCATTGATTGATTGATTGATTGACTAACTTGAGATTGATCAATTGAGGGATTCACTGATTGATTTGGTGATTGATTGAATAATTGTTTGATTGGTCTATAGATTGACTGATTCATTACTTGCATTGATTGATTGATTAACTGACTAAATGAGTGATTGGTTGACTGATCGAATTTATAAAGCACACACTGCATTTCTGTAACTCGCCACTATGGTGGCAAGGTGCCCATAATGCTGAGGAAGAGTAGAGGTGCTGCATGTGATCCCCTCAACATCATTTGAAGGTTTTTTAACTGTGGAACAAAGCCTTTTGTATGCTTTCTTCCAGCAGTGCACTTCAGGACCTGTGCTTTCCCAATGTGTCCAGTGGAAAATCCATCTTGTGTGTGTATGTCTCAGGATTTATTTTTCATTTTTGGGATCTATATTGCTAGTGTTTCTGACCACAAGGAAGTGAGTGGCTGTTCAACAGCCCTCTGCTGCTTGTGCCGTTCCCACGCATGGTAATCGATTTCATTAAACTAATTAGGAAGTTTCACTCTTCTGAAAGCCAACCATAGATGTACACCACATGCGAATGCACATAAAAGTCAAGCACCTCGCATTAACACTTACACATTTATCACCCACATGTGGAACTCCAGGCATTAGGTATGCTAGCTGTCACAAGTTGTAAAAGCAAACTCCAGGACAGAATGTTAAAAAACATAGGATCTCATTTATGAGGCCCCTTGCACTGAAGGAACATCACTTGTTGTGACGTTCTTTGGTGCATTAAGCCACTATTTTTGCCTCGTAAATATAGTTCCCTTTAACTCAGCTTTCTGCAATAAATCGGAGTGCATTGGATGTTGTTGGGTGCGATCCCAGTAACATCCAGGGCTTTTTGAAACTGCCCCAGATTTATGTGAAATCATAAATCTGAGGCAGCGTCAAAAGCTTCCGCCTCCCCAGGGGAGGCATAAGGGAGGAGCAATATCCTTATTTCTCCTTGTTTTTCTTTTTTCCATGTGTGCTGCACATATAGAAAGAGTAAAAGCATCTTGTGATTGTTTTCCCTTCCTGCACAAAAATAATCATCCCCGCAATGCAGGTGCCCTTGCGCCATGGTGCAGCGGTGCCTGCGTTGGCGCACGGCAGCCCATTGTGAACCAGCGCAGGGTTAAAGGACAGGAATGCGTTGTATCGATTCCCTTTACTTTTACCACAGGGCAGCGCAGCAGGAATGCCTGAGGCTCTGCCCTGTGGCAAATCCTCATAAATGAGGCCCCTAATCTGGACCCATTGCATGTTTGAAGGGAGAGCAGGGGCTAACTACAACGTTACAGTTTGAAACTTCAACAGCTTGGCACAGTGGTAAAGTCTGCAGAGTTTTAAATTATAATTTTTCTAAGTTTGGCTTCGAAGTGGATGACTAGTTGAAATAAAAAGCATTGGTTTTAAAGGTTTAGATAGTTTTTTATTTTTTGTGTCACAAAAATTACTATTTTTAAGGTTATTACATTACTGTTACTTAGGATCCAATGTACTCCCAGTTGTCTGTCAAATGCTGCCTGACTGACCTTCCACCAGAAAAGCCTCAATCAGTGACTCTCACACCTTTCCCTCTGAGAGAATAGATGTAAAACATCTGTGAATGGATCCCAGAGCTGAGATTTTCCCAGGACAATTGGCTTTCTTAGATTTGACAGCCTTTGCCAGAAACAGAATGGCACAAAATTTATAAAATGACTCTATAGACAATGAAGTGACCTCTGAGGTGGAACACTCATGTCGGAGGAAGTTTGATTCTGCACCCCGGCCAGAGTTCACTGGGGATCCTGTCTGTTGTGTTTGCATCTAGATGTGGAAGAGAACCTTTTTAAAGTGGGAGTGCCACACAGACACCCAGGAGATCTGGGCAGCAGTGAAGATAGCAGATGGGTATTTAATAGGGCTGCACTCAACTTTGATAGTGTAGAGGCTGGAAGAGGGCTGTGGTTGGAGCTGGGAAGCAGTGAGAGAGCATCTTAGGCAAGAATCCCATTGGTCAATCTGCAAGAGGTGAGGTGTGGCCTGGTGTGTAGGTTTCCAACCAGAAGTCATAGTAATAGCATCACACTGTTGAAAGACAGCTGAAGATGGCTTTGGAATTGTGATATAATTTGCTTAGAAAATTATTCCAAGCGAAAGTTGGAAACCCTATAAGACACATCAACCATCACTAGCAAGTTAGAGAGCTATTCGACTCTCAGAAGACAAGAAAAATTAAAACTTCTATCTGTCTTGGAAGGACTGAAGACTATTCCTGATTCCCTTTGAATCTCTGACTCTAAAGACTTCTCTCGGAACCAGAGACGCTGACCTCCTCGGAGCCCATAGGAAGACGAGAGATCCAGGAGCAGTCTAGGGGCATATTTACAAGTCCCTTTCGCCATTACAGTGTCACCTTTTCTGACGCTCTGGTGGCATAGGGCCATTTCAAATATTTACAAGGTGGCACTAAGCCACCTAATGTGGCTGAACGCCAATTTGCAAATATGTCCATTTCCACCGCAGTCCTCGGTGGCAGAGGTGCATGCAATGGGTGTTGCAGTGGGCATTCCACCTCAATACCCATTGCTTTTTGATGCTGCCACACATTTACAAGGCTGAGGACACAACAAAAACTAACGCCAGGGAATACCTGGTCGTAGTATGGCGACACGAGGAGAAATTATGAATTTCTCCTCGTATTTTGGTCGTTCCATGTGTGCTGCATTCTGCAGCACACATTAAAAGACCAAATTACCTTTCATGATAGTTTACGTGCAGGAAGGTGTCTCTTTGTGCACACAAACAATCGCCCATGCAGCACAGGCACCGTTGCAGAATGGCGGCAGGGTGTTTGTGCTGGTGCTAGGCAGCTTTTGTTAGCCCCGGCTCTAGGGGAAACGCAGGCGAGTGCCGTATTCTTATGAATATGGCGCATCCCTGCATTTAAAATAAATCGGAGCGTGGCGTTGCCAAATTTGGCGTAACACCGCGCTCTAACATTCTTTAGTAAATATGTCCCTAGGTGCGTCTTCTGCTTGTCTAACGTGGTAAGAGGAGATCTGCCACGGAGCAGAGTCCGCTACATTTGCCTGGAGAATAACCAGCAAGAACAGCAATGGCTTGATCTTTGAATGTGGTCCTGATGAGGTTCAGAAGAAGCTTTTCTCACACTTGAACCCATGGGCTGGGACTCAAGGAGCAGCCTCTTGAGATTTGGAGACATCTGAGGCAAATGAAATGCAGGTACTGACCTTTTGCTGCAGCTTCTGAAGTGCTGAGTATTTGTTTTTCCTCAGACATTTAATAAACAGGAGATTTGTTGCTGGGAGTTGGTGGAAGTGTGTATTTGAAAGGAGACATTTCCCAAAAATATTTTTTATTTGTGATTGTTGCTTTGTTTCAGGGTCCAAAACAAATGCACCACTGGCCCTTGGTGGGACATCACTGGCAGGGCAGTGAAGCGGTTACTGTTTTAATTCCAAAAAGTGTCTTTTATTAAAATAAAAAATACCAATTTTAATTGTGATTATCACTGAACCAATCATATGATATTTGTCTCATTTTTGTGTCATTTTAATCTGCAAGTTTTTTTAATAATTATGTTTTGAGAATGTTATTTTGTTTATTTCATACCTGCGATCTAGTTTTGATGTCGCTTTGCGTGTGCCATGAATACTTTTCACTGAGGAAGGCCCATTGCTGATTGTGCCTAGCTATGAAGAAAGAGTCCAGGGTTCCCCACTGAAACCTGCTTTTACTTTTAGGTACTAATTTATTTAATCTATGTGGCAGCTCAAGCATATCTCACAAGAACCCTACAGCCTCCTTCCTGGATAGTATATTACTGTGCAGTGCCCCACACTAGCTCAGTGTGGCAGAGTGGAGGGCCCTCAGGTCCAACAGCTGAAAATATACTTTCACAAGCCGAGAAGAGCATCCTTAGAAGTGGTAAAAACAGTTCTGTACTTCTCGGTGCTGTAACCCCTGTTGTGTTAAGTGTAAACCCAGCACTGCACTTGCCCGTTGGGTCATCATTGCCGTGGCGTAGCTTGATCTAGTGCCGCCTGTGGTGGTCCTTGTTTTTGCCGCGGGCCGCAGCTGTATCTATTATTTGTGGTGCAGAGGGTGGAGGGGTGCTCCAATTGCTGCGATGGACGCAGGTGAGAGGGGGGAGGCTGCCGCACCCAAAACATGTGCCACCCGGTGAGGACCATCCGCCCACTCCCCCTTGCTATGCCACCGCATCATTGTGAAAAGCTAGGACACACATCATGGACTGAATTGCCCGCCGGTCCTAAGTTTCCATTGGACCCTATATTTCTATTAAAATGCTTTGTTCATTCATGATCCCCTTTCCTTTTGCCTTTGTCGCTCTTCATTTATTACCCTGTTGCTCAGGTTTTCATTCCTTCAATGCACTCCTTATCCTTCTCTTCTAACATCCAGTGGTAAAAAGACACAGAGGAGTCTAGGAAGGGATGCTTTTTCATCACATGATGTGCTCTGAAACTGGACTGACATCCAAACGCATTTAATGTACGCGGAGCAACCAGGAGATGGAAGGTAACGCTGCACCTACATTCAGTCCACTGGTCGTTGTTGGTCATTATTGGTCATTAATGTACTCACCTCTAGTTTTCTAATTATAACCCTTCCAGTTTTCCACTAAATGATTGTGGACTGAATTACCTCGCCGTTTTTCCAGCTGACCGGGTCGATGAAAGGCCTGTAGCACGCGTCCCGATACTGAACCCAGCCGTCGTCACAGCACCCCTGGTAGCACAAGCAGTGTTCCTGAGGCAGAGCTGAAAATAATGTGGTTAAAGTAAGGCATCAGGTTAAAAATGAACTTCATTACTGATTCATTTGAAGAAAGTATTGTCTTTTCACCCATCCACCGGGTAAAAAGTAAATTGTTTCTGCTGTTGACTTAGCCACTGGCTAGATAGTCGAAATTATTTACTATTTGGACGTCAACCTTGAAAATAGCAGAGAAACTTCACTATTCATCCGGCCTCTGGCTAAATAGTAGAAGTTCTGCATGGATTGGCTGGAAGCTGTGCAAATTGTGGAAAACATCATTATTTATCCAGCTGCTGGCTAAATAGTAGAGATGCTGTACTGTTTGGCCAGCGGCCATGCAAATAGCAGAAAAGTGCTACTATTTACCCAGCCGCTGGTTAAATAGTAGAGATTCTGAACTGGTCAGCAGGCAGCTGTGGAGTCTTTTCTTCCTCATCCCTCTGGCACTGGTCCTAGTTCCTATGCTGTGGGTCACCCTGTTCATATTGTTCCTGTCACCCTGGAATGTCTGACACTCTTGAACCTTAGGATCCTGGTCCCACTTGACCTACACTTTCTCGTCCTTTGTAACCCCCTGGTTAATTTTAATCTTTGGTCAGCAGGTCCTGCTAGCCATGGTCCTTTCTGGTTGTGGTCTTCCTAGTCCTGGTCCTTCTGGTTCTGGCCTCTTTGTCCTCCTTGATCTGATGTCTGTGGTCCTGGCCCTCCTGTCACTGGTCCTTCTCTCCATTGGTCTCCTGGTATTGGTCCTCTTTGGTCTGTCTACTTGGGTCTTCTGCTCCTGCCCTGGTTATCCTTGTTTCCCTGGTCCTGGTTGGTGTGCAAACACCCTCCTAGCTCATCTTGTCATTATGGTCAGGGCCTTCTGTTCCTTCTACCTTTGGTCATTCTGTTTCTTTGGGCCCTTGTCAGCTGGGTCCAGATCCCCCTGTTCCACATTCTCCTGGCCCACATGTTTCTTCTTACCCTGGTCCCAGTTTCTCTAGTGCTGCCTTTCATTGTCCTGGTCGCCTGTGGCATTGGTACCTCTCGTCTTAATAGATTAGGTTTCCCAGGGCCTGGTTCTTTTGTCCTGGTCCTTGTGGCTCTGGTCGTCCTAGCCCTTCTAGTAGGCCATCTCTTGGCCCTTATTTTCCTACTTTTCATCCTCCTCCTCCTCCTACTTCCTTCTCCTGCAGCCCCTCCACATTGATTTTAGTCAGGTACAGCCTCAAAGCCTATCACACATTCTTTTTTTGGCTCCCAGATTTCTTTTGCTGAGACAAAAAAATCAAAACTACCATTCCCAAGATGCATTGTACAGGTGACTAAAATGGCGATGTGGAGGAAGGGGCCACTGATGACATGCAACCAATAAGCATCAATGCCCTAAACCTACTCTTCTGGGTGAATAGCATGAAAAAGTGTGTTTATTCAGCAGGCAGCTGAGTGAACTCCTCCTTTTAATTGCCCAGACACATTACTAACCTGTCTCCTAATTTCACTTCCCTATTCCACAGAAACCCTATCACATTGTTTCACTCACTTTACCTCCCACAAATTCCTCAAATCATCGCTCCCCAAAAACCAATTACCTACTGCATATGTCCCTCTTTCTAGAGCCCAGATAAAACCTATCTGTTTGCATTCCCTGTTGGTATCTGCTTGTTGACTGCTGCTGTGTGGCCAGATGTAAAATACTAAGTAAGTACAGTTCTCCTTAAACAAAATTCTAAAGCTAGCACTCGACCCTCAAAAACCGCCACGGACATTAAAAAGCAATGTATTCTCATTAGTGAATGAAACATTTATGTAAGATCCTTTAAAACCATACTCAGTATTCTTTGCTGACAGCCACTACTCCCTGACCAAAGTGCAAAATATCAGTGTGAGATACCCTGAAGCTTCTGTTTGATTTCTACATGTCTTGTTTGAATATTAACCCCTTCGCTCCAAGGCCTCCCCCCCCCCGTGCTTCGCTTTTTTGGCTATTTGGGGTAGTTTGCGCTTAGCCCCCCATAACATTTTGTCCACATAAGATATCAACATCAAATTTGCGGCCTTTTCTCCCAGCATCTTGAGGATTCTAAATGTTTTTTTTTTGTTTTTTTTTTTGAAAAACCTTTATTGACATTTCAATCAATAACAAGTATGGGCCTACAACCCCCCGGGGCCGGCCGCTAAGCAGTCAGAGCAACAGAGATCAAATGTTAACACAGGCAGCACCTCGGGGAGCAGAATCTTCATGCTAATATAGTCAGGCCAGTGAACAGCGCAGGTAGGACACCAGGATAAAAAGGGTTTTCATTTTATAATGGAAAAAGACAGAAGGATCAGGTGCCAAACAATTTCCCAACAGCGATAAGAGGCAGGCAGAATGATAAACGTAAGCAATAAACAGCAATCTATTGGATCAATGGCGCAGACACAGGAAATTCAGGATGGGGAAGAATATCATGCCCAGCTGCGCCTACAGTCCCCTGCCCTAAAGCCCAGAGAACACCCCGGAAATTGTGGCACACATGAAAAGGCAACGATTCACAACAAAGGAGGTGTACCACGCTGATCCCAGAAAAGAGAGAACAAGAAGAATCAGAGAAGAAAAAGGAGGCCATGGAAAAAAGAGATGAAAGACTAAAGAATCCCCTCCCCCAACCCCCCACCCTGCACCTCTGCAGATGAGTACGGCCCCCCCCCCCCCAGCAGTGTGCCTGTCGCCCTGGTACCAGACCCGAAATATAGAAGAAACAGAGAAAAAGGAGTAAGAAAAGAACCCCACCAGAAGGGGGGGGTAGAGAGAGTATTAATAAACTGGAGGAGGGCCTTCAGAACATGCCCCCGGCGTCTCCCTCCCGCACATTATGTTTCCCCCAAAGCAAACAGTAAGCAACACAAAATCGACCATGTCAAAGAAAGATGGGGAGCATTTTGCACCTACTATACCGACAGTTATACCATGAGAGCACGCAACCCCGAGCCCGCCCGCCTAATAGCCGACCACCTCTGAAAGATCATTCTTAGCCTTGGCCACTCTTGGCAAATCCGCCCATGCATACCCCTCGACCCGGCGCCATGTCCAATGCTACACGGTAAAGGAGCGTCCAAAAACGAACAGGAAGCGACGCACCCCGGTGGGGTGGAAGTCTCTGAGTACCAACCCAGTCAGCATTATGGAGGAACGTCTTTCCCAGTGCTGCCCCAGGATCTGCACTGCACACAAGGTCCAGGAAGGCGGAATCAGCCAGAGTAGACAACCGTTGCTTGAGTTTTCCCAGGGTCGCCGGAGGCCGCGCACCGGACAAGGCCACCCCCCCCCCACTCAGGTCCAATACCTCCGGGACAGATCAGACCCACAGCCAGCCGATCACACAATAGTAGACTGTCCGGAGTTTCCAGCTGGTCACTAGGCACAGGGGTGGCCCCGACATTGTCGTCCTGAGTGCAGTGCAGGGAGTCCCTGTGTATCGGAAGACAGGCAGGCCGCAACTGTCCCAACGCTGATGCCACACCATCAAGCCTACTCCCCAATACCCAAACGCCATGAAGCAAGGTGGAATGAAGGGCACCGAGAGCCTCGAGAAGGTCACAGTACCCCAGTACAGCTCTCTGCGATCGCTCCGCAACGCTCCCCAGAGTCGCACACTCCCGATCCTGCTGTGACCTGGTGGACAGGATGGTAGACTTCATCGTGACAAGATGGCCGCCGGGTAGGTCCAACCCGTATTGGGACTGGGACCCAGGGGCAAGCGCATCAAGGTCCATGTCGCTGGCAAATAGGGTTCCGGAGGCAGATCAAAAATGTATCCGGTATGTAGTCCCAGGCAACAGTCGTTCCCACCACGGACCAGCGCCCGCGAAATCCAGGAGCAGCCCGCAGGAATCAGGGCGAGTTACGGGCGGCGTGCGGGCAGCTCACCGTCGAAGGTAGAGGCAATCACCGGAGAGTCGTGGAACTGCCACCCCGGGCATGCACTTGTTCCGCTCCGCTTAGTGGTAGGAAGCGACCACGGCGAAATATAGGCCGATAGTCGCACCGATCCGGCAGTCCGACTCCACCCAGTCACCAAAGGCCGCTGTTGTTAAACTGCCACCCGGCCAAGGTGTCCACTCGAGGTCCCGGCTCCAGGGCCGCGCAGGCCGCAAATTGCAAATACCCGTTTCTCCGGCGGTACAGCCGCCAGAAACTTCGGAATCACTCGATCGGTTGCCGCTCTCATTCACAAACACGGGCGCATAGCTCAGGCTGAGGATCTAATGCAGGATATCCGTGCGGGATACGGAGGTTCACGGAGCCGGGAGTCTACGCTGCCGTCTCGGTCGCCATCTTGGCTCCTACCCCGAGGATTCTAAATTTAACCAAGGTTTGTGGATACCCCTTGAGGGGACCCAGAAATTAGCCAAATGACAGCAACATTTTAGGTTTTTTCAGGAAAAATGGGGAAAAAAGTGCTGCAGAAGAAAGCATCTGTTTTTTTCTGCAAATCGTAATAAAGGGTTTGTGGTGCTAAAATCACAATCTTCCCAGCTTTCAGGAACAGGCAGACTTGTCAGAAACCCACAATTTTGTAAACAGTTTTGGCATTTTACTGGGCCATAACCCATTTTCCTATTTTTTGTACTTTCAACCTCCATCCAGTTGGTGCTAGAAATGGGTGTGAAACCAATAATGAATCTCAGAAATCTATACATTTCTGACAAGTAGATGCAATTCTGAATTCAGCAAGAGGTCATTTGTGTAGAACCTTCAAGGTATTCCTATACAACCCAAAAGTTGATGTAAAAAATATTTAAATTGAGTAGAAAAAAACAGCCACTCGTGCCTTTGTTTTCACCTGTAACTTCTTTTAAGTATGGCAGATTTTTTAGAGCAAAACCAAAGGGAAAGCATCTTTCTGGGTGGGGGGATATACAGGACTTGTAGGTTCACCAAGAACCTGAGGTGTGTCTGGGTATATAGCAATTCATTTGGTAAAATATAAAGAGTGAAAAATAGGCATCAAGGAAACCTATGTATTTCAGAAATGAGACCAAAATATGGAGCTTAGAAATTGTTGATACACATACTAGCATGTGAATTAGATGGAATTTTTCAAAATGACTTCGTTTTTACAAACTGTCTTACATTTGGAAAGTAGAAATGCATAGGAAGGCAATATGTAATAAGACGTGTTCTGCTAGTCTATGTTCCCCTGAGCCTCCAGATAAAAATGAGATCATTTGTGTGGGTCGGCCTAGTGCCCGTGGCAGAAAAAACGCAGTGTGGACACATCACATTTTTCCATTGAAAACTGACCCCTTTTTGTAATGTGCCTATCTGTAGCTCTCAGCTGGCACCTAGTGAAACGTAGCAGACCTAAACATGTTTGAAAGCTAGACACCCAGGGGAATCCAGGATGGGGTGACTTGTGTGGCTCCCACCAGGTACTATTACCCAGCATCCCTTACAACTGCAAAAACAATATTTTCCTCAAATTTCTGTGATGGAAAGTTCTGCAATCTGCGGGGAGGCACAAACTTCCACCCACCCAACATTCCCCAGAGTCTCCCGATAAAAATGGTATCCCACTTGTGTAGGTAGGCCTAGTGCCTGCGACAGGAAACGGCCCCAAACGCAACGTGGACACATAACATTTTTCCAGTGAAAACGGACCCTTTTTTTGCGATGTGCTTAGCTGTGGATTTTGAACTCTAGCTCTGCCGGCACCCAGGGAAACCTAGAAAACCTGTACATTTTGTAAAACTAGACACCCAGGGAAATCCAGGATGGGGTGACTTGTGTGGCTCTCATCAGGTTACCCAGAATCCCTTGCATACCTCATACTTTGTAAAACAAAAGAACTAATTTTCCTCCCATTTCTGTGATGAAAAGTTCTGGAATCTGTGGGGATCGACAAACTTCCACCCACCCAGCAGTCCCACAAGTCTCCTGTTAACAATGATACCTCATTTGTGTGGGTAGGCCTAGTGCCTGCAACAGGAAACGGCTCAAAACGCAACATGAACACATCACAAAACGGACCCTTTTTTGTAATGTGCCTAACTGTGGATTTGTAACCCTAGCTAAGTCGTTAGCTTGGGAAACCTAGCAAACCTGTATATTTTTGAAAACTAGACACCAAGGGGAATCCAGGTTGTGGTGACTTTTGTGGCTCTCTCCAGGTTCTGTTAGCCAGAGTCCCTTAAAAACTTCATACTTTATCAAAAAAACTCATTTTCCTCACAATTCTTTGATAGAAAGTTCTGGAATCTGTGGGCAGCCACAAACTTCCACCCACCCAGCATTCCCCTAAGTCTAATGATAAGAACAGCACCTCACTTGTGTGGTTAGGCCTACTGCCCGCGGCAGGAAATAGCTCGAAACACAACGTAGACCCATCACATTTTGCCAGTGAAAACTGGCCCATTTTTGCAAGTTGCCTAGCTGTGGATTTTGGAGCCTGGCTCAGCCGGCAACTAGGGAAACCTAGCAAACCTTGGCAGTTTTAAAAACTAGACACCCAGGGGAATCTGGGATGGGCTGACTGTGTGGCACCCACCAGGTACTGTTATCCAGAATCCCTTACAAACTTCAAACTTTGTAAAAAAAAAACACATTTTCCTCACATTTCTGTGAAGGAAAGTTCTGGAATCTGCAGGGAGCCACAAACTTCCCCCCACCAAGAATTCCACCAAGACTCCAGATAAAAATAGTAGCTCACTTTTGTGGGTAGGCCCGTGACAGTAAATGGCCCTAAACGTACTGTGGGGACTTCAAAATTATTGATCACAAAAAAGACTTCGTTTTGCAAGGGAGTCATCTGTCTTTTTGATCCCAAGCTCGGTGGGGATCTAGGGAAACCTACCAAAACTAGATATTTTGGAAAGTTAGAAACCCAGGGGAGACC
This sequence comes from Triturus cristatus, assembly GCF_964204655.1. Taxonomy (NCBI): domain Eukaryota; kingdom Metazoa; phylum Chordata; class Amphibia; order Caudata; family Salamandridae; genus Triturus; species Triturus cristatus. The sequence goes on along the minus strand of NC_140595.1, from coordinate 850,154,529 downwards.
CGGGAGGTGTGGCTCGCATGAATTTCTTAACTTTTTCCTACCCAGAAATCCCTGCAAACCTCAAATCTAGCTAAAAAATGAATTCTCACATTTCTGTGTGGGAATATTGTGGGATCACCAGGCCGACACAAAGTTCCTACCACCTAGTGTTGCCCCAGGTCTCCTTAAAAAATACTACCTCACTTGTGTGGGGGGGGGCAATTAACCACGACAGGGAAGGGCCCAAAACATTTTGTGGAGACATCAGAATTATCTACCACAAAACAACCTGTTTTTGCAAAGTGGGGCACCTGCATTTTTGGTGCCGGGCTTGGCGACCATCAAGGGAAACCTACCAATCCCAAACAGTTCTGAAAACTACACACTGGGGGAGTCCAAGGAGGTATGGCTTGCATGGGTCCCTCAAAATTTTCCTACCAAAAATCCCCTGCAAACCTAACATTTTAGCTAAAAGAAAAATCACATTTTCCTCGCATTAATATGTGGGAAGGTTTTGGGATCACCAGGCTGATGCATATTTCATACCAGCCAGCTTTCCCCCAGGCTCCCCAACAAATGCTACCTCACTTGTGTGGGTGGGCCAAGTACCCGTAACAGGGAAGGGCTAAAACGTTTTGTGGAGACATCAGAATTATCTTTCACAAAAAACCTGGTTTTTCAAAAGGGTCACCTGCGTTTTTAGTCCCTGGCTCTTCGGCTAAACAGATCTGCTGACCACCCCCCCCCCCCCTCCTCAGCGCCTTGAGAACCTCACGGGGGAGTAGCGCGCTTACAATTCCCTGATTGATTGATTGATTGATTAGAGGCTATCTAGGGAAAGCTAGAAAACCCAGACAGTTCTGAAAACTAAAAGTCCAGGGAGGATTGGCTTGTGTGGATCCTCCAACGTTTTCCTACCCAGAATCCCCTGCAAACCTCAAATTTAGCAAAACAAATCATATTTTTCTCAGATTTGTGTTTGGAATCACCACACTGGCACAAATGTCTTACCACCCAGCATTCCCCTCGGTATTCTGAGTAAAATTATACATCACTTGTGTGGGGGTTCAAAGCAGAGTCAGCCATAAAAATCTAAAATGCCCATTTTAAGCAGCTTCTACTCTTACGCTTTCAATAAATAATAATCCCTGGTTCCTAGTGGGTTTTCTGCCCCCCCGGGGGCATATCAGGGGTAATAACACCCATCTGCTCCCCAGGGGGGCAGAAAGACTGTTAATATTATGGACAATGGTGGTGGGGGCATTGGCATGCCCATTGTGGGCAGCCCTCACCTCTCTGTTATGAAAAACAATAATCTGGGGGGCAGAAACACTGTCCTTTGTGTTTTTGGGGGGGTGGAGGCATTAACATGTCCATTTTGGGCAGCCCCCACCCCTACGTTTTTAAACAAAAAAATCCCTGGTGCCTAGTGTACTTTCTGCCCCCTCCCCGGGGGCAGAAAGACTGAATATGGTCAAAAATATTTGGGAGAGCTAAGGCCCATGCACCATGCAAAAGGGGTCAATGCCCCCTCCCTGGTGTCTAGTGGTGGATCCCTGCTTGGGGATCATCCTCCCGCAGTGATCCATAAGCAAGAATCCACCTGGGAAGGGTTCCATTGGAAAGGGGAGATTCAAATCAGATAATATGTCATCTACGGTGGTTGTTAAGCGATGTTTTTATTGAATAGTAGTGTTCAGTAAGTGCATATCCACGCAAAGGTGGACTGCCCCTGGCTGTATGGCCTTAGGTACTGCGGCAAGGGGGGAACCCATGGATTGTACCCCATGTCTTTCTCTGTCACATCCAATTGCTCTTCTGCTATCCTTCCTCTACCAGTGGCCTCGGTGGAAGGGGACTCGTGTGTGTCACAATGCCACGAGGCGGACCGCTTTGTCAATGTGAAGCTTGCCTTTCACACCTTTCAGGGACCCAAGGCCATGGAATTGGGTCAGAAAGTCTTTCAGGGTTGCATCCACAAGGGTGTCCTAACTGTGTCAGGCAAAGAATACGAAGCCCAGGTCTTCAGCAGTGTGGCAGCTGATGATGGTACCAGCCCTCTCTTCGGTGATATGAAACGGGGCCACACATTCTGGTAGTTTGTGAGTTACCCCTTGCTCAATGGTACCTGCTGGCGTTTGAGGCCGCATTTTCTGCAACTGGCATGGGGTGGTGCGGTTTGGGCGATGTTTTGCGGATGCCCTATTCCCTTGTAGACAGCGTCCATTCTCTCCTCTTTGAGTTTGACAATCCCTTCTTTGGAGGGGCCTGGTTGTTTCAGGCCCCTGGATAAAGCAGGCTCCATATTATCTCCCCAACTGGTCGACAGTACGTTCGAATTTAAGAATAGTGTCCAGGGTCCTGCCCAGTTAAACAGGGTCAGGTGCCTCTGACTGGGTGTCTTATTCTGAATTCTATCTCTTAGGTCACTTACAATTTTTGGCATTTCACCAGTTTTGGTTTATATATGACTAGCATTGCATGTTATCACACACTTTTTTCATCCCTCTCATAATGGAGGGCGCAGTGCCTCTGAGGGTGAAACCGTATACCTCATTGTGACTCTTCTTGAATCTCGTACGAACTTTTGTTTAAAAAAAAAAGAAACTTCAATAAATTATTTTTACATTTTACAGCACCTGGTCGATGAGTCAGCACAAGTTAACTTTGATTGTGTGTGAATCACGCTTAAAGTTCTTTCAATCACTTTGCTCACACGCGAGTCCTTTTTCACTGTTGCACTTTTTCAGAGACGTTTATATCATACCTTACCACGTTTTTAATATCGGACGTGGTACCAGGCGGGATACACGAACCGGTAAATGACTACGAACACACTTCACGGAGCACTTGCGTTTGCCAGTCAGTTTTCGCTTTGAGCATTTCGCACGCAGTATTTTTTTTGGCCCACCCTCGAGTAAACAAGCTTCGTCTCGTATCTTTCATGTTAGAGAGCACGTGGGAGCACGCTGGAGCGTCTCAGGATTAGAACGGTCCACGGAGTTGGAAGTAACAGAACGCACCTTCGTGGCTTGTTTCCGTTGCTTGGGCAAGTGACGGCTTATTTGGCGTGTCGTGTTTTTGTAGCACGTGAGCTCCGGATTACTTGAGTATTCCTTTGACACTGAAGCAATGTAAGCTTAGCTAGGTATGCATCATATTCATGAGCATGATGGTGCATGAGGAGGTCTGGTGGAGGGCAGGAGATACACGTGGCACAATGCATGATAGCTAAAAAACTGGAGGTGGCACGTTATTGCATGGGGCAACGCGGAGAGGTATGTCTTTTTCAATAAAACATCACATCACTGAAGGCCATGTTTGCAAATGAATGGATACTAGATGTTTTCAGTATGTACCTATGGTTTAGTTATTCCACACTTTGTTTTTGTTCTTGTAGGTGTACATTAAAAGTTCTACGTAACAGTATTCTCACAGTTCCCCTGACCTAGGGCCATCGTAGCTCGAAATGCATTGGGCAGCTCAAGAAACATTTAAGGATGTGTTGCTATCATGAATTATGTATGCAAACAAATGATGGAAAGATGTGATGAAACATCTTTCGGTTTATGTACAGTGTCATATACAACATTGAATGATTACAAGATTTGATTTAAGTTTAAAAATATATTTCAGTGTTTGGTTAAGATAGGCAAGTTGTAACAGACCCCCAAGGGTCTGTGAAGGTGGGAGACCCTCGCCATCGGCACAGGTAAACTCTTGAACTCCTTGCCCTTAACTTTGAGATCCCAGGCTAATCTGATGCTGTGTAGGAAACAGTTAAAAACATGGCTTTTCACTGAAAATTAGGCAAGATCAATCGATTCCATTGACGTCTGCGCTTAACTGCTAGCGCTAAGACACCTTCGGGTAATTGCGCACTTTATAGAACAAATTTAGGGGCATATCAACAACAACCGGCGATAATTATCTCTAAGCGCACTTAGCGCTAGGATAATTATCGCCGGCTAGCGTGGATTTTTATCGCGGAGATAGCGTGCTATTAGCAACGCTTATCTCAATAGCGATAAAAATCCTCACGCTAACAGGCTAACTTGAGATTATCGCTGGAAACCCAGTGATAATCTCACGTTACCTTGTTGAAAGGGACAGGCAAACTTATCCATGATATCCTCCTTCCATAGGATATCATGGCTAAGTCAGAAAAATACCAGACGTAAAAAAGCAGCGTTAACCACGGTTAGCGCTGCTTTTTTTGTCTCTAACAGGGTTAGCGACATTCTTGATAATAGGAGAAATGTCGCTTAGCCACATTTCTCCTATTATTTTACTCTGGAACACCCCCTTTGCATCTCATTAGAGATGCAACGGGAAGCGAAGAGTAAAAGGGTGCTAACATGCCAATTTGCATGTTAGCACCCTGTTGTTGATAGGGCGCTAGTTTTATCTCTCCTTTTTTGGCTTTTAAAGCCAAAAAAGCAGAGATAAAGCACTTGTTGATATGCCCCTTACTCACTTGCATGATAACGGAACGCTAAGTGGAGAGTTGGTTGAAGGACAAACAGCTGAGCGGGTTGTGCTACACGTTGATGGAATAAAGAAGATGTAAACTTCTTGTGGGATCAGAAGTACTTCTTAACATTGATAACAAGTTACCCCCCAGAAAAAGAATTTGAACCCGGCCTCTTTCAACATATCTGGTATCAACCTTGTATCATTTCCAAGAGTTCCTATTAAAGCTGTATGGGTACCATGAGTAACCTGATATTTATGCAGTTTAGGTAACTTTTTGGTGGGTTCAGTGGGATGTTAAATTAATTCAGCACGGCGAGATTTACACCGACCGTGCGCTGCTATTGCGTGCCTCAGATTCTTTAATGGGAGCAGGTCACATGCAGACTATTGTCTCCCTCTCAAGTGCATACCTGGGGGCACTTTCAAGTAATTCCTGACATGTACCTTCAGGAGGATTCCAGGTCATGTGGGAGGTGTGCTGCTGGGGATGCCCAGTAATTTAATCGCATCGATATTCTGGATGCCCTTGGCGCCATGGAGGCAGCAGCAGCACTTAGGGGAGAATGTGTGTTGTTATCCCGCAGTCATTTTCCCCGCAGGGAATCACAACGTGGTCGTTACAATGACCGCGTTGTGATTCCACATACCATTACCCCGCAAGTATTAACAACGACTTGCGGAGGGGGGGCACTGGATGTTGGAATAGTATAATTTACTATTCCAACTCCAGTCTGTGCGGACAGTAGGGAAGGTGTCGGATTTTAAATCCAACACCTTCCCCTCCTCCGCAAGCGTGGTATGCAGAATGAAAAAGCGGTCATTGTAACGACCGCGTTGTGATTCCCTGCGGGGAAAATGTTTTGTGGTAAACGTTCTTTACCCTTGGGGGGAGCTGTGAAGTTGTGCGCAGTGAAGCACTAGCGCATTCAATTTAGGGTGCTGGAATCACCTACTCTTGCCAGCTTGGGAGAACGTTTCTGATTGGTTTGTTACTCTCAGCCAAATGGGGGGCAGATTTGCCAGGCATCATCCAATCAGGGTGCAGCTTCACGTATTAACTCCACTAACAACTTCAGAATGCTAACTTGAGTGATTTTGTCAGGGAACATCACAAAATTGATGTGGAAAAAATGATTTGACACATTAGAACTCCGGGCGACCTCATAGTTGCATTTCTGGTGACTTTCAACATAGTGAAGGTCCAGTATTTTTAATTCAGATTATTATATTAGACTAGTATGTGCAAAGTTTTTATATTAGTTTGTTACTTGAGGAGTTAATATTTTAAGCAGCTATCTAAGGAGTTTTTACTTTTAGCTAATTGTTTTGATCTTTTATTTTAGTTTATTGTTTGTACTTGCTTACAGGTTAACTTGGCAGCAACAGGCATATCACAGCCTCCACAGTTTTTATCAGACTGTGGTGAACCACTTGTATCCTGGAAGAAGTGCAAAAAGGTTTTTGACTCGTATCTAAATGCCTTAGGTGATGACAAGTTTCCCATAGACCAGGAAACAGGGGATTTTATTGCAATATATACACAAGTCTGGATGAAATTGAACTTGGCAATGATGAGGGCCAACCGAGAGAGATTTATGGTATGTCCCTTAAAATGTTAAAACACCACTTTGGTCCACGCATCAATGTTGTCATAGAGTTCAAGCAAAATCTGTGAAAGTGGGAAATGATATAGCGTCCCTGAAAAGGTTAGTGAAAACATGTGAATTTGCTGACCCATCAGACTCGCTTATAAATGATCAGTTTGTGCGTTTATTTAATGACACTAGTGTTCAGGAAAAACTCTTGTCTAAGAACCATCATTGAAGGAGGCGGTAGACATAGTGGAGAGAATGGGAAGTACCTCTGGATGGATCAAGCAGATGAGGAGCACACTTCCTACAATGATGGAGAGAGTGTCCAACACCACTGCAGGGAAGTAGACAAGTGCAGACAACAAAAAAAGCATTTAAAACCCACATAAGGGGTCTGTTCAGGATAAAGATTCCAGCTTCAAATGTTTAAGTGTGGAAGCCCTAACCACTTGTTTAATAGTACTAATTGGTTTGCATGCAGTGTAGTCTATAGGAACTGTGAAAAGAGAGTCCATTATGCCCGCATGTGTAAGAACACTAGGGTGCATGATGTGTTGAAGTACAAGAAGGTTTTCAAAAGGTTATATTACAAGTGAAGAGCTCAGTGAAAGGTGTCGACAAAGTGGAAGTGGATGCTGATGTCGGACAGATCAGAGTGCCTGATTGTGAAATCACCATTGGTGGGAAGAATCTCATGGTCCTTGCCGATTCTGGTTCTCCTGACACACTCATAGATGAGAAGAATTGGGAAATGGTTTATGGGAAAGGAAATTTAGAGTTGCTACCCCCAGACATTAACCCAGAGAGTTACGGGGTGTGAGCATTGATCTGATGGATTTTACTGTCTTGGACATCGAATTTAAGGTTAGACAGACAGTACGCAAAGTTTATATGGCCAAATGTGGAGACAACCTCTGAAGGTGGCCGCACCAGAGAGGCCTGCGTAATATTCTTAATCTCAACTGTGAAGAACAGGTCCAACTAGTTGCCATGGTGGGGGAGAGTTTGGATGTTTTACAAGAATTTCAGTATGTGTTTAGAGATGAGTTGGGTTTATTAAAAGATTTCCAGTACAAAATAATTTTGAAAAACAATGCCAGGTCTGTAGTGCAAAGAATGAGAAGGGCGCCCAATTTGATGTTGAAGTCACAGCAAGAGGAGATTGATAAACTGGTGTCGCTAGGGGTGTCCGAGGAGATTGAATCATCAAAGTGGTTGGCTCCCATTGTATTTGCTCCTAAGGACAATGGGTGCAAGATCAGGATGCGTGTGGACCTGAGAAACCATAATCAATGTATTTGGGTGGATCGTCAGCCTATGCCCAACATAGCTGAGGTTTTAGCACTACTTAAGGATGCACGAGTATTTAGTGTGATAGGCCTATTGGCTGCGTACTATCAAGTGCAGTTGCATGAGGACTCCAAGGCACTGACATCCTTTGTGACACAACTAGGGGCATTCAGGTTTGTGAGATTGCCTTTTGGCTTAGCGTCAGCTGCAGTGTGTTGTCAACGTCTCATGAAAAATGTCCTTAAAGGGATTGACTCTGTGGTGTTTTACCGAAACTACATCATGGTATATGGAAGGGACACACAGATTCATGATCTTGTCCTCAGACAGGTGCTAGCAAGACTGAGGGACAGAGGCCTCACACTGAAAGGGGAGAAATGCAAATTTAGTATAAATTTGGTTTCCTACATGGGCCATAACATTTATGGGGAGGGGATAAGTCCCAAGTTGGATCTAGTCAAGTCCATTATGGAAGCACCTACTTCCACCAATAAGGACTAGACCAGGCCTTTCATGGGTCTCATGGAGTACTGTGCCAAATTCATTTCAAATTTTGCCAGTGTCATACAACCAATCACGCTACTCCTCAAGAAAAAAGTATGTTTTGATTGGTCTGAGTATTTTGGGGACGCTTTTGATTTGGTCAAGGACAGTATAGCCAAGGTGACTAGCTTGGGACATTTTGATTCAACTAAAAGAACCATCCTCAACACGAGGGCAAGTATGAAAGGATTGGGAGTGGTATTGTCCCAAATAATGGATGGAAAAGAAAGGGTGGTTGCCTTTGACTCCCTCTACCTAAATGGGGCCGATGAAAGATTTTCAGTGATAGAGTGAGAGGCATTGGTGTTTATGTGGGCAGTGCACCACTCTGTGGGGTAAACCGCTCATTTTAAGCATCAAGCATAAACCATTGATTCAACTATTAGGGTGCAGGAATATTGATAACAACACACCACGTAACAAAAGGTGGATGGAGAGTTTGATTGATAACAACTACCAGGTGGAGTACCTGCTGGGTGGGTTCTATGACATAATTTCGACAGACAGAAAATCGACCTACAAATATATCGCAACAAAAATATCGATGTCAAGAATATCGACATCCTATCTACTACATGGTAAGTACAAAAATATCGAAAATTAAATATCGATGTCAAAAATATCGTTATTAAAAATATCGTTTTTCTTTTACTTTAAAAATATATGTAAAATAAACCAAATTATACTTAGAAATTAAATAAACATAATTAAATATATTGTATAATATTTAAAATGTATAATTAATATAAATAATTTAATAAAACTTTAATTAAACATATACATATAATATACAATATATATACTTACTTAATAATTAATTTTAATAATAATTTCTGTAACGTATAAATTATTAAATGTTTTTAAAAATTACCAATACATCTATACACATAAAACAATAACATTAATAAATATTTAATAATTATATATAGCAAATAATAATCAATATTTTTTATGTGAATAATTTTTATTATTAATGATATATTACAATAGCAAAAATAATACAAAACATATTAAATATCAGACACAATAAAACTACTAGTCCAACTCCAACAAAAACAACAGTAAGGAAAATGTTGGATACCGTAGGGGTAAAAATTACTATTCCAACTCCAAAGAGTGCAACAGTAGGGAAAGTATTGGATAGCATAGGGTTAAAATTACTATTCCAACTCCAGAGAGTGCAATAGTAGGGAAAGCGTTGGATAGCGTAAAGGTAAAAATTAGTATTCCCACTCCAGAGAGTGCAACAGTAGGGAAAACGTTGGATAGCGTAGGGGTAAAAATTACTATTCCAACTCCAAAGAGTGCAACAGTAGGGAAAGCGTTGGATAGCGTAGGGGTAAAAATTACTATTCCAACTCCAGAGAGTGCAATAGTAGGGAAAGCGTTGGATAGCTTAAGGGTAAAAATTACTATTCCCATTCCAGAGAGTGCAACAGTAGGGAAAGTGTTGGATAGCGTAGGGAAAAAAATTACAATTCCAACTACAGAGAATGCAACAGTAGGGAAACCACTGGATAGCATAGTGGTAAAAATTACTATTCCCACTCCAGTGAGTCCAACAGTAGGGAAAGTGTTGGATAGCGTAGGGGTAAAAATTACTATTCCCACTCCAGAGAGTGCAACAGTAGTGAAAACGCTGGATAGCTTAGGAGTAAAAATTACTATTCCCACTCCAATGAGTGCAACAGTAGGGAAAACATTGCATAGCGTAGGGGTACAAATTACTATTCCCACTCTAGTAAGTGAAACATTAGGGAAAGCGCTGGATAGCGTAGAGGTAAAAATTACTATTCCAACTCCAGAGAGTGCAACAGTAGGAAAAGCGCTGGATAGCGTAGGGGTAAAAATTACTATTCCAACTCCAGAGAGTGCAACAGTAGGGAAAGCGTTGGATAGCGTAGGGGTACAAATTACTATTCCCACTCCAGTAAGTGAAACAGTAGGGAAAGCGCTGGATAGCGTAGGGGTAAAAATTATTATTCCAACTCCAAAGAGTGCAACAGTAGGGAAAGCGTTGGATAGCGTAGGGGTAAAAATTACTATTCCAACTCCAGAGAGTGCAATAGTAGGTAAAGCGTTGGATAGCGTAAGGGTAAAAATTACTATTCCCACTCCAGAGAGTGCAACAGTAGGGAAAGTGTTGGATAGCGTAGGGAAAAAAATTACTATTCCAACTCCAGAGAGTGCAATAGTAGGGAAAATGTTGGATAGCGTAGGAGTAAAAATTACTATTCCCACTCCAGTGAGTCCAACAGTAGGGAAAGCGTTGGATAGCGTAGGGGTAAAAATTACTATTCCCACTCCAGAGAGTGCAACAGTAGTGAAAACGCTGGATAGCATAGGGGTACAAATTACTATTCCCACTCCAGTAAGTGAAACAGTAGGGAAAGCGCTGGATAGCGTAGGGGTAAAAATTACTATTCCCACCCCAGTTAGTGAAACAGTAGGGAAAGCGCTGGATAGCGTAGGGGTAAAAATTACTATTCCAACTCCAGAGAGTGCAACAGTAGGAAAAGCGCTGGATAGCATAGGGGTACAAATTACTATTCCAACTCCAGAGAGTGCAACAGTAGGGAAAGCGTTGGATAGCGTAGGGGTACAAATTACTATTCCCACTCCAGTAAGTGAAACAGTAGGGAAAGCGCTGGATAGCGTAGGGGTAAAAATTACTATTCCAACTCCAAAGAGTGCAACAGTAGGGAAAGCGTTGGATAGCGTAGGGGTAAAAATTACTATTCCAACTCCCGAGAGTGCAATAGTAGGGAAGGCGTTGGATAGCGTAAGGGTAAAAATTACTATTCCGACTCCAGAGAGTGCAACAGTAGGGAAAGTGTTGGATAGCGTAGGGAAAAAAATTACTATTCCAACTCCAGAGAGTGCAATAGTAGGGAAAACGTTGGATAGCGTAGGGGTAAAAATTACTATTCCCACTCCAGAGAGTGCAACAGTAGTGAAAACGATGGATAGCGTAGGGGTACAAATTACTATTCCCACTCCAGTAAGTGAAACAGTAGGGAAAGCGCTGGATAGCGTAGAGGTAAAAATTACTATTCCAACTCCAGAGAGTGCAACAGTAGTGAAAACGCTGGATAGCGTTGGGGTACAAATTACTATTCCCACTCCAGTAAGTGAAACAGTAGGGAAGCGCTGGATAGCGTAGGGGTAAAAATTACTATTCCAACTCCAGAGAGTGCAACAGTAGGAAAAGCGCTGGATAGCGTAGGGGTAAAAATTACTATTCCTACTCCAGATAGTAAAACAGTTGGGAAAGCACTGGATAGCATAGGGATTCTATAAACATAATAACCAATTAAATAATTAGTTATAAAAAAATAGCATATTAATAATTAATTTACAAAATATTTATTCTTAAATACCAATTATTTAAAATAAATATTTATATAAATAACTTTAAATTACATCCCACACTATTCCCCCTTTAACACACAACACACTACACATACAAAATACACAATACATTTAAATATCAGTTTATCTATTATTTACAATTAATAATACATTCTTTATAATTAATATACTTATTATTTACTAATTTATACATATTAACTACCAAATTACAATTATTCACAAATTAATTATTAATTAACAATACATTAATTAGCAATAACAACAAATAACATGAAATAATAAATTATTTATATTTACTATATTTAACATACTAATACAAATTAATTACCAATTAATAATTATTTAACAATTAATTATTATTAATTACAAGTAAATAAAAATTATCAGTAATTATTTGAATTTAATTACATCCCACCCTATTCCCCTATAAACCCACAACCCACTGCACATAAAAATTCACATAATTAATTTAATCATCAATTAATCACTTAATAAAATTTAATCACCAATTAATTAGTAATTAACAATTAATTAATTAACAATACCAATAAATAAATATTAATATTAAACTAATTATAACTTATATAATTAACCAATTAATAAAATTAATTTACAATTAATAATTAATTAACAATTAATTAATCAATTAATATATTTAATTTACAATTAGCAATTTATTAACAATTAATTAATCATAAATACCAATTAAACAATACATATTAATTAATTAATTATAATTAAATTACTTCCCACCCTATTCCCCTATAAACCCACAACCCGCTCTGATACTAAAACGCTAAATTATATTTTAAATAATTATTAATCTCTAAACATTTATTTTTAAATGTATTAAAATACATTACAATAATCTTTAACATACAAATAAAATACATATTAAAATACATTACACTAATAAAATATCGATATTATTGACATCGAAATTTTTCATTACGATATTACTTACATCTATATTAATGACTTCGATATTATTAACTTCGATAATACTTACCTTGGGGTCGATATTCTGTCCATCAATATTTTTGACTTCGATATTCTTTACCTACGATATTAACAACTCGATATACTTGTAGGTCGACATTTAAAACTCGATATTTAGACTAACCACCGCTGGGTGCAAGGAATGTTCCTGTGGAATGCCTGTCTGGGTTACCAGTTGAGAGGGCAGTTTGTCAGGAAGTAGATCAACAGATTAGAGAGACAGCGATAAACAAGACTGAATAAGAAATAAAAGCGGAGAAGGATGAAACAAGGAAGCAGGTCATGCAGTATGTGGTGGCAGGTTGGTCTGATCTGAGAGATAATCATGACAAGCCAAAAGAATTTTGGAGTGTCAGAGGGGAGCTAAATAGCCTGGAAGGGGAGTTATACCGAGGTGAATGTATGATTTCACCAGTGGGGTTGTGGAATAAGATTGTGAATCTGGCACACAAGGGACATCTGGGCAAAATTTTGACCAAATCCAGGGTGATAAAATGTATTGTTGGCCAGATGTTGATAAATAGGTAGAGGGTGTGGTCAATGACTGTTTAAAGTGTGCTGGAAGTGATAAGGTGAAATCTGTTAAATCGCTTCCGAGTTCTCCTGTTGAAGTTCCCACCGAACCTTGGAATAAGTAAGGGTTGGGCATTGTTGGTCCTTTCAAGTTATTGCCTCCATCATAAAGATTTATTTTGATCTTGGTAGATTACACCTCAAAGTGGGTCACTGCAAGTTCAGGGGTGACTAAGTGTGTGCTAGAGTTTTTACATGAAGTGTTTGCGTGCAAGTCTGTATCCAAAACCTTCATAACAGATAATGGGGTACAATTTGCCTCAGTACAAATGAACGAGTTTCTGAATGATCTGGCCATAAAACATTATCACCCTGCTTTGTATAATCCCCAAGCAAATGGCTTAGTAGAGAGTATGAGCTAGTTAGTCAAAGAATGTGCTCAGACCAGAGTAGACAACAGGGTCTCTCTAAGTGTGGTGCTTCAGGAGAAACTTTGGGCACATAATAACACTCCAAATTTCATCACAAAACACTCTCATTTTCAGTGATTGAAGGGGAGATCGTCAGTAAGTGGAATCCTGCCTTGTTGGACCGTAAAAAAAATGTTTCAAAGGCTGTCAAACTTTAGCAGCAAAGGGAACTCCTCCAGAAACACCCATTGCACACCCCTTTAATGCAGAAAACTGTAGTAAAGGGAACAATATTTACAAGGCAGCATTAAGCCAAAAAAAGTAGCTCAGTGCTGCCTCGTAATATAGAGCAGTGGAACATAACAAAATATGACGTTTCGGCAGCGCAAGGGGCCTCATAAATGAGGCCCAAGTCTTTTGTGCATCAGATCTCAGGCCTGTACATCTCTCTGATTCCTTGGAGAGATCAGTCTCTCTGCCTATTCATCTTTCGCCTACATCTGATTGCTCAGTCCCTCTGCCTTTTCATGACTCTGCTTCTTTTGATTTCTCAGTTCGTCTGCCTGTTCATCTCTCCACTTCCTTTGATTGGTCAGTCTCTTTGCCTGTTCATCTCTCTACTTCCTTTGATTGGTCAGTCTCTCTGCCTGTTCATCTCTCCACTTCCTTTGATTGGTCAGTCTCTTTGCCTGTTCATCTGTCCGCTTCCTTTAATCAGTCAGTCACTGTCTTGCTCATCTCTCTGCTTCCTTTGATTGGTCAGTCACTGTCTTGTTCATCTCTCTGCTTCCTTTAATTGCTCAGCTCCTCTGCCGGTAAATCTCTCTGGTTTGTTAGATTGGTCCGCCCCCGTCCAGTTCATGCCTCTACTTCCTTTGATTTGTCATCCCCTGTCCTGTTCATCTCTCTGCTTCCTGTGATTGGTCACCCTCTGCCTTGTTAATTTCTTTGCTTCCTATGATTGGTCAAGCCCTGTCCTGTTCACCTCTACACTTCCTTTGATTGGTCAGCCCCTGTCCTGTTCATTTCTCTGCTTCATTTGACTGCTCAGTCACTCCGCCTGTTCATCTCTCTGCTTCCTTGATTGAACAGTCTTTCTGCCTTCTTTATGACCTTGCTCTATGCGAGATTATCTAGTCCCAAAGAAACACTTCCCCGGTGATAGAGCGCCACGTTATTCAGAAATTTGTTGGGGTGCATCATACTCACTGTTAGTCCGCACCCGCATATAACCGGAAATTGTATCAAAGTGTGACTTAGAAATGTATCACTCGAATCTGCTCAAAATAGTGTGATTGGAAATGTAACCATGCTTTTCATGAAGAGCAATGTCATAGTTTACTGCAAATGTATTCTAGCCAATGCATAATGATTGGGTTTCATGTAATGCGATGTATCAGGTTTAAACGTGCACCATATTAAAAAGTCTGCACACGTAGTTTGCTTATTCATATATAAAGTGTAACGAAGTTAAGGCTTGTAATGTGATTTCAGAAGAGTAGGTTTAAACTGTGTAAAGGCCTGATCGCATATACGTTTACAGAGAAAGGCCTGTTCATTTTCTTACGTTAGCTAAGTGCTGTAGGCCGAAAATGATTTCCCTTGGTAAGGCTTTGAGTTTCAGGATGTTAGAAAATCTTAGAGAAGTAGAAAGTTTCTCATTCTCATGTTTCTATTGCAGGTGCAACGACACTTAGCTCGTTAAGAGAGACTAGGCCTTTGTTTTAGGAGTTACGATGGCACGAGAAGCCAATATGGGAGTACACCGGAATTTAGGGATGATACTTTCGGCAGAGAAGGTGCCTGGGACCCAAGGTCGAGCTAACCGTCGTTGGATGAGATACAAGTTTCACTGGAAAAGTACTGGAAGAAGACCTGGCTGAAGAGGTGTGCCGGAGGGCGTGTTCTATGTTTTGGGGATTTTGAATTAGGGACAGTGCCCGAGGGTTGAGCAGTTGAGGTTTAGATGGGAAGCTAGAAGGGGCATCTTAGAGCGAGCTCTGACTAAGTGAATGTACTTCTAAGGAAGTCTTCACTTCTGACACCTTTTGCTCTCTTGCCTGGAAGGGAAAATGCTAAGTAGGGATGTCACCTTAGAGATAGAGTAAGGATAGACTAACTGATTTTCCTTTAATTTAATGACTTCTAATATAGAGACTGGAGTATTTATCGCATTTCTGATGTTATTGGAGTTAATTATTCTTCTTATTTTGAGTCGGATGAGACTTTTGCGTAGAATTTCTTTTGTATTAGTGCCCATTTATTTTCTTCGCCTTGTGCTGAGGTGCTTGTATGTCCGATTATTCTTGGTTGTAATACATTCCTAAAATTTGAAGATTTCCTCCCCTCTACACTATTTAGCAGATAAAAAGATCCTGGCGACCTGAGAGGATTCTTGGTGATGGTAACGTAGATAAGAATCCGGCATCATCAACGGTGTCTGACTCTTGTGCACCTACATTCAGTAGTGTTGTGATCAACTAACCGTGCACTCCTGACTTCCTTTCACTTTTCAGGTGTGGGTTTACATGCACTGATAAACAGCCTCTTGCTTAAGTTCTGGTCAGGCCTCTGGCCCAGCTAACTCCCTGCCCTCTCTCCATTCTGACAAGGCTCAGCACACAGCACACAAGTTCCTTGGTCACTTGCTTTGTCACAATAAATAAAGTATAGCCCCAGCATGTTCCTTTGTGGGGTGTTTACCAGCTTAAAATATATATATGTCTTTGTTGACCAGTTACCCATTTTTTGAGGATTTTTCTTAAAATTTCAGAAGCAAACAAACATTGGCAAAGCCAATAGACCTGCCATTTTATTTCTGTAGCAGCTTCTTCATTGACTGGTGATTTTAGTGTGTGCATAGGTGAATGTGAAAATGTGCTGATGAGTGTATGAATGCATGGGTGTGTAGTGCATTCATTTATCAACATACTGACTCACTTTTCACCTTCATCCATCCATGCACTCATTGGAATGCAGCATTCAGTACAGAAATACACTGAAGAGTTACATGAATGAATGGGTTCAACAGTGAATGAATGAGTGCAGGAAAAAAAATCAGTGAGTGAACAGTAGCGAATGCGTGCAACAAGCAATGAAAGTGGTGTTTGATTCAAGAATGAATGATTGAGTGTACATAAGTGAATCAGTGCAGCAGTGAAAAAATGCATAAAAGAATGAGTTTGTGAATGTACAGGACTGAATCAGTGGAGTAGTGAATGAGTGAATGACTACTACAATGAATGTGTGTACAAGAATGAATGAGTGCAGAGGAGTGTTCAGAAGTGAATGACTGCAGCACGAAATGAGTAAGATACAGAAAATGAATCAATAGATATACAAGAGGGAGTGAGAGTGAGAAAGATACATAATTGAATAAATAAGCATACAAGAGTGAATGGCTGTTGCAGTAGTGAGTGAATGACTGCAAAGGGTGTATGCAACAGAGAGTGGAAGGCTGAAGCACTGAGGGGCTTATTAACGAGAGTCCTGCGTCACTTTTGCAGCATGTAAAGTGGTACATGAGTGACACGGGGATCTCAATCCAATTTATGAAGCCACTCTGCGTGGCTTGGAGTAGCCTCATAAATCATATGTAAGTCGTCGCAGCACAGATTGCTGTGTCGCGTTACTCTGCACCCGGGAGGTGTTCCATGGGCGCTGCAGTGGGTTTTCCCATGCAACACCCATGGATTTTGACACTGCCCAAAATTTACAAAATCATGTAATCCTGGGGAAGCGCCAAATCCATACACCTCATGAGGTGAGGCGAATTGAGGAGAAATATGTATATTTTGCCTAGTTTGTTCCTCTTTCTACGTGGGCTGCATTTTGCAGAACACATGCAAAGGAGGAAAACACCTCTTAGGATTGTTCCTGTGCAGGAAGGTGCCTCTGCCAACAACACAGTCTCCTATGCATCATGGTGCAAGGGTACCTACGTTGGGGCTATGCATAAATATGTTGCATTCTTGCCCTTTCACTTTTGCATAGGGTAAGGAAGCAAGGTACCTTGCTGCACTATCCTACACCAAAATGCCATATACAAGGGCCTGAGTGCTGGTAGCAACAAGTGAGTACATTTGTGAGCATGTGCAAAACGAGTGAGTGACAGTAATACTTCTGACGGACCGCTGCCAGATCTATAGAATAAACGCTGGTGCTGCAAATCAACAAACAAAGAATCCAAAATGAAAGTTCCAAGGTGCAGAGGAGACCTCGTAAAGGTGAAGGGGTCACAGGGCTGTCCATGCTGGGATGACCTTGTTAAAACACGTGGAGGTGACACCTGACACAATAACACACTAGGACAAAAAAGAAGCCATTCTTTGGGTGAAAAGAGCCATTGGGGCACTGTATAGAGGGGAACTACAGCCCTAATGCATGCCTCACATGCACACATGCACACACACCTACACACACCTATGCTCACACACAGTCACTATCTCGGCCTCATTCACAATATTTTGATGCACAGCAGTGCAGCAGGCCTTCCTGATGCGCTCCCCATGCAGGAAGGGACACCTTCCTGCACAAAAACAATCACAAGAGGTGTTTTCCTCTTTCTATGGGTGCAGAAGCATGCAGCAGACAAAGAAAAGGAATAAACCAGGCATAATAATGGTATTTGTCCTTCTTGCGCCTCCCTTATGCCTCCGCGGGGAAGGCGTAGAAATTCGGCACATTCCCAGGTTTACAAAACCTTATAAGTCTGGGAATGCGTCAGTTTCCATGGATGTTGTGTGGGAACCCCCACAGCAACACCCATGGAATGCCCCTTTCACGCAGAGTAATGCATGAAAGGGGCCATATTTACAAGGCCATGAAATGCCTTATACATGTGGGCAGGCACACTGCACCACCACTGCTTCAAAAAAAAAAAAAGTGATGCCCAGGCAGTGCAATTGGCTTGTAAATAAGACCCTCAGTTCAGGAACTGATGGGCAACCAGTTGAAACATCCGAGGCCAGTGCGCAGAGGTTAAAAACAAGCCTGCGTTTACAAAGGGCCACTGGAACTATGTGACAAGAGAGGAACTGCTAACTTATGCAGCAAGAAAAAGTAAATTATGCAGATGAATGCAGCATACTTTGAGATTGTATTGCTTCATTCTTTTCTGTTCACACATCTGGGAAGGTTTGCACTTCATTAGTAACAGTTTAACAGTCAAATGCAGCAACAGGCAAATGAAAGCTGACCAGTTACCTTTGCAAGCGCCTTCCCCTGCGTGGCAACACGGGTCACCATGGTATTAGCAAGAGTTGATCCATTTGAGTTACAAACCTTTTTTTTGTTGGCAAAATATGTGAATTATGCAGCAGTTGATGCATTATGTAGCAAGAATGACAAACCCATGATTGTGCTGAAAACGCAGCGGGTATAATTCGGGCATAATTCCAGTGAAGTGTTATCTTTACCTACTAAGTTATGACTCCAGGTCCAAGCGAAGTTCACTGAATAACACGTATATTTAGTGATTTGAATTTCCTAAGTGAAAGGGACTCTTTTAAGGAAGATGTGCACATTGTGGACGAGCAGAAGTCAGTCTCTGAAATGAAAGGTCCAGGGGCTGATGTGACGTCACCCTTTTACCGTATGTTTGGTGGGTGGAGGCCAGATATGATTGACAATCTAACAAACCAAAGAATGAAAATGGTGCACCAAATCTCATGTATGTATGTTATATTATGTGTTATTTTATTTACAAAACTAATATAAGACAAAAAAGCTAGGCTGTGTCAGAGGAAAGACTTAAAAAATGAAATGAATGACACTCAAATCTGCAATCCCTTCCCTCTCCTGCAGCTGCTCAGTGCCCTGCTCACCCCAGGGACAATTCTCAGAAAAGACACACATCTCACCTGGGGTGAAGGCTGTGACGCTCAGAGCCAGGAGGAGGATTCCAAGCATGGCGGCTGCTAGGAAGCTGCTGAGAGTGAACGTGTCTGAAAAAGAAACATGGCTTTACCTTCAGCAATTAAAACACTTACAAAGCAACGTCAGTAGTGAACAGCAGACAATGGCCTTGTTTGCCTGGGTGAACCCCGAACTGTTCCCTTGCAATATTTGTGCAAAGATAGTGAGGGATGCACCCTAGGGCAGAGCTCAAAGCAGGGAAGGCATGCTATGAGGGCCACAGTGAGTCCCTTCAGTGTTCTGTCTGGGCCTCTGCCTCACTGGCGTACAAAACGTCTACACTGAGGAAACTCTGGCACCCCCCAAAGTTAGCTGCATTGGGGGTACATGTGGTTGCAATGGGGGAGGGGTGTAATCACCAGGCACCCTGGCAAATAATTAACAACCAACCCAGTTCTGCAAGTTATTTGCAGTCCACCATTCATCCACCTGGCTCGCCCTCCCTCCCCAGAACGTGGCTTTTCTCAGGGTTACTGCCTATGAGGCCGGCAGCTTTTCCTTTCTTTCTGATCTGACCATCCAGGTGGCGCCGGTCCTCGATTGAGATATCTTCTGTTGATTCGCCGTGCAGTGACCATTTGGTCGATTTTAGAACTTGGCAGGATGAATCTGGACACCAAGTGATTGGTAAGTGTCCTTCTGCGGCGCTTGCTGTTGGTTTTGATGCCTGGGATTGGTAAGGTAGTTTAGTAACGCTTACTGTGGCTTTGAGTATGGTATATTTGTGTTGGCCAACTTGGTTTGTTTTGACATATGTGACTTGCAATTCACATAGGCAGGTAATGAGGAGAATTTTCTCTAACTGAATTGATTTGAACGGCACATCGTACTAAAGGTACCTTAAGTGCTACTTTGATTATAATGCTGCATATTCTGCACTATTTTTGGCATGCCTGTCTTTAGCACACTTCGTAGGATGTGTTGCTTTTGTAATGGTACCAATTTGAGACTTGATGAAGTACAACCGGCCCTCCCGGAGGGGACGCCTAATAGGGATTTGTATATTAAGTATGGTCTTTCTTCTATAATGTACAGCGCATTATGGAATAAATACACGCGTAAGGATCCTGAGTTGCGTTGGCCCATGTATGGGTCATTTGATTTACGAAAGATTGAGTATGTGGAGCAATGTATGTTTAAACGTAAGACTAGGCATGATATGTTTGATTGTGTAGGAATGTCGGAGAAAGAAGTGCGTGAACGGCTGAAGCGTGAGCAAGCCGTGATTGAAAAAGAACAGCGAAAAAACGTTTATGTGAAAGCATTAGATTTAAAGAACAAAGAAATGAAAGAGTTGAAGGAGAGAGAAGATAGGGAGCGTGCTTTACAGGTAACTGGCCAATACCCTGTTCGGAGGCCCCTTTATCCTATACTTAATAAACCACAAGATGATTCCTTATTATTAGATCGTCCTCCACCTCTGTATACTGTTCCTTCTGCCCCCCATGAGTTAGATGGGGACTCTAGTTTGGAGGAAGATAAGACACGAGAAACTCGTTCTATGTTGACTACTGCACGCTCGTCTCAGCTCCGATCTGCTGCTCGTAAAGCAGCTCATGGAACTGCCACCGTCTCTGAAATTCTTGATAGTATGAGAGGGTGGTATGAAAGGGAGCATTTGTATTTTACTGAGGTGTTTGCCGAAGAGGTCCTTGAGTTGTTTAGGAAATATTCTGAGGAGTTAGAGCCTAAGGATATATCAGATGATTATAAGCAAATGCGTGATGGTCTTTTTGTTCTCTCCCAGGTGGCTGATACAATCAGGCGTTTGGTAAAGCTGCGTGTTGATGCAGTCCATTTGCGAGAGGAGAAAAAGGCTGCAGACGTAGCTGCACAGACATCTCAGACCAGTATGGCACAAGCTCCTGCCTCCGGAACAGGTAAGATTATGATAGTTCACGCGAAACCTATGCGGGAGGCCGCGCCCTTGTATGTTCCTCCTAAAGGACAGGGTACAAGCGACGATAAGGCCTCTATTGATGCAAAGGGTTATTTTATTTATAATTGGGTTTACACTCCTTGGAATAGGACGGATGTCATGGCACTTAAAACTGCATTGCCTGATCCGCGGAAAAATCCAGCCGCTTTTTATGAGAAAGTTGAAGGTGCTACTAGCTCTTGTACTATGACTTTGCCTGATATTGATTTATTTTTCGGATTGATATTACCGCCTGATATGTGGAGAACTGTTCGTAAAATTGATGATCATGCAGCTTTTGGGGCATTATGGAAAGATTTAAAACAAATGGATGTAGAAAGGGAACCCGCACGAAAGCCATGTCAGTTAATTTTAGATCTTCCCGCAGCTATATTAGTTAAGTTAAAAACGATTATTCCTCCTAAAAAGATAGATTGGACTGTTTTAGCATCTTGTAAGCAAAAGGCAGATGAATCGGTCTCTGATTTCTTTACACGTTTTGAAGAAGTATTCCACGATTTTAGTTGCCAGTCATTGACAGATGACACGGGCAGACATCTGTTTGTCGATAAATATGTCGCAAACCTGTTGCCAGGAATAGCTAGTCGCCTAAAGGCCAGTGAGAGTTCATGGACTACGTCTTCCCCGGTCTCCCTTTTGACTATGGCCCAGTATTATGAGCGCCAGGAATTAGAGGCAAAGGGTAATGAGGACAAAAAACTAAAGAATTGAAAACGAAGATTATGTTGGCCCAGGCTTATGGTCCGTCTTTCAGAGGTAGCGATAGAGGTGGACGTGGGTGTTATGGTTCATCTTGTACTTCTTATACTCGTTCGAATTTGTCTGCTGACCAGTGTGCATACTGTAAGAAATTTGGCCAGTGGGCTTCGGATTGCCCAGCACTACGTGCTCCGCAGTATACACGTGGTCGGGGACAAATGAGGAATCGACCAGGATATTCAGGGCCTAGAGGAAACACAGGTGATTGTGCTAGGTTTGATACTAATATACGTGGGCAGGATGGGTTTAACACTTTTGATAGAAGGAACCAATATCAAGTGTCTGATTATGTGCCGTTTGATTCTCAAGATTCTGCTCATGCATAGGATTGCCTAAGATGGGGTAAGGAATCAGTTGAAGTTCCAGTAGATCAGAGGGGTCCCTATGTTACAGCAAATGTCTTGGGCTCCACTGATCAGTTTCTGGTTGATACAGGAGCTACTCGTAGTGCCTTGTCTAAACAATTGGTCCCAAGGGCTCCCCTTTCTGGCTTAACCATTACATCGATAGGTTTCGATGGAACCCCTTCCCTTAGCCCATTGTTGCAACCACTTGCATTCCATGTGGATACATTTACTGCTCCATGTCCATTTTTGCTTTCCCCGAATACACCAGACAATATTGTGGGTCTTGATATGATTAAGTATTTCAGGGCTACGATACGCTGTTCTCCAGAAGGTGTCCGTGTTATCTTGAATGACAACCATCCTGTGGCGGAGAGAGCTTGTCTTGCTAAAGAGGATATTGCATTAGTTTCACTTCCTAGTACTTTGTGGGCTACTTCAGATACTGATGTAGGGCAAATGGTTATTCCACCAGTACATATTAGTGTCAAGGAGGGCGCTGTATTGCCACGTTTGCCTCAATACAAAATTTCACAGGAAGGTGAAGAAGCACTCACATGTATTGTCCGTGATCTTATTGCAGTGGGGGTTGTTGAGGAAGTTCCCTACAATATTTGTAACAGTCCGATTCTTCCTATTCTGAAAAAAGATACTGACACTAAGGTCTACAGATTCATTATTGATTTGCGAGAAGTTAACAAGATTGTAGTACCACAATACCCCGTGGTTTCTGATATAACCACACTTCTTACTCTGGTTCCCCCGACTGCGACTACATTTTCTGTGATAGATTTGAAGAATGCTTTCTTTTCGATCCCTATTCATCCTGACAGCCGATATTTGTTCGGTTTTACCCTGAATAATCGATCGTATAGATTCTGTAGAGTTCCTCAAGGCTATACTGAGAGTCCTAGTATTTACAGTCAAGCATTGAAAAGACAACTTGATTCTTTTGTTTTGTCTGAAGGAGTGGCTCTCATTCAATATGTCGATGACATTTTGCTGGCAGCTGACACCCCTGAACAGTGTGAAAAATGTACTTTGTCTTTGCTGTCCTTTCTTGCTTCCCATCATCACAAAGTATCACGGAAGAAATTGCAATATTGTAGACCGAAGGTAACCTACTTAGGTCACCTTCTGTCTAAGGAGGGACGTGCACTTACACCAGATCGCATTCAAGCCATTTTAGACACACCAGTGCCCCGTACTCAGAAAGATGTCCGTGCATTCATTGGCCTTACATCTTTTTGTAGGCAATAGATATTAGGATTTTCACATATTGTTAAACCCTCGCTGGCACTTTTAACCAAAGACACCCCAATGCCCCTTCCATGGACAGATGAGTGTGAGACTGCTTTCCGACAGTTACAACAAGCTCTTTGTTGAGCACCAGTGTTAGGAACTCCAGATTATACGAAGTCTTTTTCATTATATGTACATGAGAAAGATGGATGCACATTGTCGGTTTTAGTGCAGACACACGGCGACAAACAGCGTCCCTGTGCATATTTTTCAGCAGTTCTTGATCCTGTTGCTCGTGCGTTACCTGGGTGCTTCCGTTCAGTTGCAGCAACAGCTGTGTCAATACGTCAGAGTGAAGGGATAGTTTTGTCACATAAGCTGTTGGTGCTAGTACCCCATGCGGTTGATGCCCTTTTAAATCAGACGAAGACGCAACATTTAACTAGCGCTCGTCTGACAGGATACGAATTGACATTGTTGGCCCCTCACATTACACTAAAGAGATGTGCGACATTAAAACCAGCCACTTTGTTGCCATACCCGGTGACTCAGTCTCAGTCACAGGAATCTCATGATTGTATATTCCTTACTGAGGAACAGACAAAGGGTCGCGTTGATTTGCAAGACACGCCCCTTTTAAGTGTTGATGGGGCGCTATGGGTTGATGGGTCCTGTTTGAAGTTACCAGATGGTACAACGTCAGCTGCATATGCAATTACAACACTTCAGACGGTAGTTGAGACAGCTCGTATTCCACAGAAGTCAGCTCAGGCAGCTGAGCTAATAGCACTGACACGAGCGTGTGAACTCAGTACTGACTTATCTGTGAACATTTATACAGACAGTCACTATGCCTTCGGAGTGGCTCATGATTTTGGGCTACTTTGAAAGGAGAGGGGTTTTCTTACATCCCATGGGGTGCAAATAATGCATGGAGAATTAGTGCATAATCTCTTGACTGCTTTAACATACCCGAAGAGAATAGCGATTGTTAAATGTAGCGCACATAAGAAAATACTTGATAAGATAGGACGAGGCAATGCCTTTGCAGACCAAACAGCCCGTGAAACCGCCATGCAGCGAAGCATCACGTCCATGTATGTAGTGAAGTCACAGGCTGAACGCTGGCATGATACCAGGCAGGAAGTACTAGATATGCAGAGATCTGCTTCTGCAGAAGAAATTGAGCAATGGTCCAAGGAAGGAACATTGGATGATGAGGGCTGTTGGAGGAATAAAGAGATGAGTAAGTGGAGATTGCCGACAGCTTATTTACAACCTATGATTCATATGGCACATGGACCGGCACATGTTGGAGCCTCCTCGATAACGAAATTGCTTACGCAAGTTTGGGAGCATCCAGAAATTGCCGGCACAGCTAAAAAGATGGTACAGTCCTGTCTGATTTGTCTTCAGCATAACCCTGGAAAAGGGACACAAACTCCAACAGGAGGGTTTGCTACGCCAACTGCACCTTTTGAAGTTTTGCAAATGGATTACATCCAGCTTGAGCACTGTAATAACTTAAAGTATGTCCTAGTAGTGGTATGCGCCTTCAGTAAGTGGATCGAGGCATACCCTACGAAGGACAATACAGCTCTCACCACTGCAAAGGTGCTTTTGAAGGAATTTTTTCCTAGATTTGGTGTTTGTAAATTTTGATGGAGTGATAACGGTCCCCATTTCATTGGGCAAGTTGTCGAATATGTCCTGAAGGGGTTAGGAATAAAACAGAAGTTTCACGCCGCCTTTCATCCGCAATCAGCAGGGTTAGTGGAGAGGTATAACGCCACACTTAAATTAAAATTGGCGAAAATACTAGCCTCCACATTCCTGAAATGGCCAGACGCGTTACCTTTGGCACTGTTGTCCATTAGATCGGTGCCACATTCGCGGTCTGGCCTTACACCCTATGAGGTGGTGTTTGGCAGGCCTATGAACATTTGGGGAATTCCTAAGCCACGTCCCTTACACGATGTACCGTGTGTATTGATGAGTGACTATTTAGCACAACTGACTGACAGTTTGATCCCTATTCATCAACAGGTTCGAGAAGCTCTTCCGGACAGGTCTGCAGGTGAAGGCCATGGACTTCGGCCTGGAGATCAGGTGATGATCCGATCGTTCCAGAGGTCGAGCAGCTTGGAACCGAGGTGGCGCGGCCCGGAGCAGGTGCTCCTATCAACGAGAACTGCGCTTCGAGTAACGAATAGGAGGAATTGGGTGCACTCCACCCACTGCAAGAAAGTGCTGTCTACCTTGGTGGATCCTGTTGCTTTGATCGACCATCGGGACATCTTGGATACAGAGAAAGGCCAGGCCGTATCACCTGACGAACCTGAGGAAGTCTTCCCGGACCACACGATTCCTGGAGTATCCCGATACCAACTGAGACCACGGAAAGAACCTGCATCGTCGAAAAGGACTGGTTGAGCAACCTCCCTGGGTTAGTGAAACGGAATGCCGATGTGGCAAGGGGGGGGATCAGTTCTGTGTAGTGTAGCGACACCCGTCTTGACCCTCGGTGAAGAAATCAAAGGCTGCCCAGGGATAAGAGCTCCAACGGTTGCTTTGACAAATAAGCTGATCATGTCCACAATGAGATCCACTGTTTTTAAGAGGAAGATCATTTGTACTATAGGGTTTGTTGTTGCTATGGTGGCAATAGCAGTAATAACCTGGTTCGTTGAGAAGGTGGCTCCTGCTCGAGAACTTTTGATCGCCACTACTCCGTTACCAGTTGAACACCACTACTTCACGCTTCCCTATCATGAGCGGAAGCATCGACAATCCTACTTAAATAATACCTTCATTCAGATGTTGCATCACACTCACAATGCCACGAATACTGCCAACTGTTGGGTGTGTGGGATGATACCTGCACATCAGAAGAAAGGAGGAACACCTTTTATTCCTCTTCCCTTTTCTCATAATGGTTCTTGTCAAGCTTGGTATGCGCTTTTGTTTGCATCCGGGAAACGTACAGTAGGCGGGCTTCTTTTTCGCCTCAATAAAGTATGCTACCAAGACAAAGATGGCTATCCTCAAGCCAACGGGACTAAATGGGAATGGGAAGAGTATCAACCGGACAATATTTCAACGCCATATATTTTCACAAATATGAGAACTTTTCCTAGTAATAAACAATTTGTGATTTCTGTTACTAGAGCCAAAGCAGATTTATGTGTAAGCAGTATTAGAAGAATTCCAGTGGGGAAAAGTGAATGTACTGTGATTCTGCCTATTGAGGGTACAAATAATAGCACTTTCATAGCCTCACCCAATACCTACTTTATCTGTGGTAGCCACGGATATTATCACCTACCTGTTGGATGGTCAGGCGTATGCTATGTATCTTTTCTATTGCCCCCTGTGTTTCTGGCACCTGCATCCTACCACCTAGACCTTAAGTTATTTACCGATATCTCTAAGAACAGATATAAAAGGACAATAAGTGTTGACGAAGTAGACCAAACAGATACCACTCTACAACAGTATGTTGATTTTAATCTAGGTTTGTTCTTCTTTGTGGGAGCTGCATTAAACAGTAGGAAAATTAGACGATTGACTAGAGTTGTGGAAGCTGTTACCAATCAGACAGCCTTGGCGCTTGGGAATATTACAGAGGAGCTGCAAATTGCAAGGATTGTAGCTCTCCAGAATCGAATGGTTCTAGATGTTGTTCTGGCTGATCGAGGTGGTGCATGTCGCATCATCGGTAGCAGTTGTTGTGTATTTATACCGGATCACTCGCCTTCAGTGTATGACGCAATATCAAAACTGCATAAGATTGCTGCAGAAATTCACCCAGAGACTGGTACTTGGACTCTAGCTGGATGGTTCTGGACTCTCGCTTCTGCTTGGGTCTGGAAGCTACTAGCTATCTTGTGTATAATTATTACTGTTTTATTTACATGCTGCGTATGTATTCAATGTGGTCCAATGCTCTGCTCCATTTGCATTTCTGCTTGTATACCTATTAAGAGGAATATTGTAGAGACCAAGGCCCAACAAATGTTGAATAAAGAAGTGGCCAAAATAATGTTAATAGATGTACGAGATGCATATTTAGATTACCCTAGAGGAACAGATGTCTTCAGCTAATGCTAAAAGGGTTGTCTGTTGTAAATGGGCTGCGATTGGATTAGCATTAGTGGTATCCATCTGGTATTTAGAGGCTATCTTGTCCATGTTGTAGAATCCATTTTGTATTTCTAGCAGCCATTTTGTTTGCCATGTGCTCACCATGTGCTTTGTCCTCCCTTAGTGTTGACTGCTCTTGTAATCTGCCTCGAAACAAACTATATTTAGTATCTTCTACTTCCGCACATGCCCAGTTGAGTTTGCAGCTGCTAGTAGCATGTAACTGTCAGGATATGTTTACCAGTGTTAGCAAACTGTTAACTCCTCCCACTTGTCGACTGTGCAGTTTCTGTATGACCATATATGTGCATAACTCCTCTCAAGTATACTTGTACCGTCTTCTTTTAGCCCCTGTGTGGGTATAAAAGGACCATGGCCCTTCTGTTCAGTGTGCTACTTCACTCAATACCGATGGGTGCTGTTTGAATGTAGTTCCACCTCATGAGGTTTATTAAACTCTGTATTTTCTATTCCAGTTTCTGTGCCAACTTCTTTCCAATAGTCTGAGGACTCTGTGCAGAGAAGGGCGAACCCCTTGCACTGGTAGGCCTAGCTGAGGCCTATTTTCTACAATACCACTGACCCTTTTCTTCCCGAAACCCCTTCGAGAAGAAGGCAGAAAAACTAACCCTGTCTTTGTGTTGAATGTCGCCCTGATAAACTGCAACCATTAGACAGGGGTCAGGTGCAACTTCACAAAGTTCAGACTGAATCCCAATGGTTGAAATAGCCCAATCATGGCCTCCACTGCCATGAGAGACTTAGGAAGAGAGGAAACACAGATTCAACAACCGACAAGGTCAGGAAATACTGAGAAACCTTGAAGGTGTAAAACCTTGGTGAAGGCCCTTGGACCAGTTTACAGAACAAATGGCAACACTTGGAATCGAACTTTAGTCACAGCAAATCTTAGAAACCTGTGGCTTGCTGCACGGATTGGATGTGAAAATATGCGTCTTCTAAGTCCAAGGTTGCCAGAAAATCGCCCTTCTGGATAAGAGGAATGACGGCCTGCAAAATGTTCTTACGAAATGGCTCCACTTTCACCAACTTGTTGAGATTCTTTAATTCCAGTATTGGCCAGAAGCAACCATCAGGCTTGCAGACTAAGAAAAGACTGGAGTAAAACCCCAGACCATCTTCTGGAGGTTGCCCTCGGACAATCGCTATCTTGATGAAAAGTTTCTCTACCCCTAACATCATTGCTTCTTGCTTTGGAGGATTTCTTGATAATAGAGAAGCATGAAACTGACCCACTGGAGGAAGTCCTAAAAAGAGAATCCTGGATGATGATTTAGAGAACCTACTGGCCCGATAACAGCTGGAACCACTGATCCAGAAAAAAACGAAGTCTAACCCCAACTTCGGGATAGTCATTTTTGACTTGTTCCCTGGGTCTGTTTAATCTGGGGTTGGGATTTATTGGCAAACGTTGCTCCCGACCATGAGCCCGGCCACGAAAGGCATGTGAAGAGGTCAACACATTCTGTAAAATCTGTTTGTGAAATAAATACTTCTTCCTTTGGACTGACTGATAGGTTTTAATATCTTCTTTTCTCAGCCACTCTCTGAACCATAGTGTTCAAATTGTCCCCAAGTAACTTAGGACATTTAAATTAAATTGTGCCACTTTGAGATGCCATGGTGTAGTCCACAGGGACCTGTGCCCAGCCACAGCAGCCCCAGAAGAAGAGTAAAACGATCAAAGGGGTATGAAAAGTGGCATCAGATAGGAGCTGGGCTAAAACCTCTATGCGAGCCAAGGCAGGTGTTGGGTCCCCCTGTTGCTGAAGTCAATCAAATAATCTTCCAAAGTCCATAATGACAACCTGTGATGCAGAAGCTGAATATGTACTGGGCCTTATACCAAAATTAGAGGCTGCATAAGGCATCTTTAGAGCCGCCTCAACCTTTTTTTTAACTGAATCCAAAGGGGCCGCCTCGTCAGATGATAAAGAGGAGGAAGATGCCATAGATGTCCTCTAGAATCTGTGGATACTGATCCTCAGTTTGAGCCAGGAGATAAAGTTTGATTTAAAAATACAGGGATGCCTTGCTTATGGATATCCTTCCATTCCTTGGCAAGGATTTCTTTTATGATGTCATGCAGCGGCAAATAGTCCACCACAGAAGAGCTGCACTGGGAATAAAACCCATCGTCCACTAGGGTTTTCGGTTCAAACCAAAGCCCCTTGCGAATGTGTGCCAGCATAACAGACAAAAACCTTCCCCTGTACATATTTTCCCTAGGGGGAGTTGTCCATATCCTTATTCAAATCCCCTTTCTGCTTTTTGGCTGGTAAATTATTTAAAGCAGCCTGGACCACATTCTAATAAGATCCTGCAGATCAGAACGTGAGATCCGCAACACATCCTCCTCCTCCAATTCCTGTCCATGCTCCTCTGAGAAGCAGCTTTCCCAGGTGCAGCTGCAGACTCATCAGCAGGCTCAATACTGGAAAAATAACTAATAAGTAAGCCATGCTAAAAGCACCACTTTCTATTTTTACCCATTTCAAGCAACCCAGGGGCATATTTACAACAAAAGTGGAGAAGCGTGTCATTAAGCTTAGAAGGCTAACGACACGCTTCGCCACTTCCAAATCGCAGGGCTGCACCGTATTCACAAGAATATGGTGCAGCCCTGCGTTTCCCCCTGCGCTGGCGATACCTTTATCTGCCTAGCACCAACGCAGGCACCCTTGAACCATAGTGAAAGGGTGCCTGCATTGAGGGGAGTGAGTGTTTATGTGCAGGAAGGTGTCCCTTCCTGCACATAAACAATCTTTAAATGATGTTTTGTCACTTCCATGTGTGCTGCTTAATGCAGCACACGCAGAAGTTGAAAAACGTCATATAAAAAAATGATTGTTTATGTGCAGGAAGGGACACCTTCCTGCACATAAACAATCTTAGGCAATTTGTTGTTCCTATGTGTGCTGCACAAGGCAGCACACATGGAAACAGCAAAAACGAGGAGAAATAAAGCATTTCTCCTCATTTCACCTGTTTAAGACCAGATTTTCCCTGGTCTTAATTTTGACGCTGCCTCCTATTTACGCTGCCCTTCTAAATAGGAGGCAGCATCAAAATCAATGGGTGCCAAGACGCTTCGGCATTCGCGCGCTATACAAAACCATATCCTATCCTACCCTATCCTATCCTTGTGGTGGAACGCCCACCACAACACCCACTGCCCACCCCTTTCACGCTAAGCATAACATGAAAGGGAGCCTTATTTACAAGGCAGCGTTAAGCCACATTAAGTGGCTTAACGCTGCCTTGTAACTAAGGTGAGGCCCCTATCCCCATCAAAACATCACTGAAAGTGACGTTGTGAAGGCAATAGGGTCTTGTAAATATGCCCCCTAGTCTCACCTAACGAGATTTGGAATGCTAAAAAAAGGGCCGCTGCCTCCTCCACGGCTGCACACTCACCCGACACAGCCGCAAGGTCCAAGTACTACAAGCAACCACCCAGCACTCGGTGCCCACCTGCAGACCGCTTGCAATGCTCCCCCCGAGCCAAGCGCATGCATGGGGAGTGTGGCCGTGGGTGGTGCAGAAAAAACATACTCAACCATTGGTACTTGAAATGTTAAGCAGACATCAAATGTTATCATTTGAAAGCACCAAAGCACCAATAACTAGTGCGTTCTCTTACATGTCTTCGGACAGGAAAACAAGCAGGTATGGAGGTGGGTGGGAGGGCCCTTTATTTAGTTAAACTAAAAGATTATCAGTGTGTTGCCTGTTGGGAGGAGGACTGCCTCATATAGTAATGACTGGGACAAGGAGGTGCTTTGATGGGGTAATGAAGCTTGTTGCCTTTACAAAGGTGCACTAGTCCCGGCTCTTGCTTGCATACTTTGGTACTATGAACACCAACGCACAGAATCATCGGTCCACCCATACGGCAGCATACTGATCCGCTGGAACAATACTGGAGAGGTCTACCTCATCCAGGCAGACAGTAACTAGATGATTAGTGGAACAAAAATACACTGCACTCACGGTGCTGAACAAACTGTTAAGGTACACGACGGCGTGCTGGTCCACTAAGAACATTACTAAAGTTGTCGTACTCAGTCCAAGTAACAGTAACCGTGTTTGTGCGATACCCTAGAAATGGGAAAGACATCGGTGCCACGATGGCGGAGAAGCAGAAAAAGTCAAACCTCAAAAGAGTTAAATCTGATCCCCGGAACTCAGACCCAACTGTCAAAAATAAACAAGACATTAACGCAAGGATGGAAACGATACTGATGAAACTTGCAGAGGTCCATGACCTAGCAAAATCCACTAAAATGATACAGACTCTATGCAAACAAAGATCTCTGCAATTGGCAAAGACATCAAAGAAACCAACCATAGGTTGGTCGAAGCGGAAAACAGAATATGCCACCTTGAGGACGGGATGGCCTGTACCCAAAAGTCAGTATAGAAACTTGAATCCTCCGCAAACGCATTTGCCAAACAGTTATCCGAGTTGGAGGACAGAAACTGGAGTGGAAATCTGAGCATTTTTGGTATGCCAGAGGGCACTGAGGATGAGGCAGGCTCAAGTGTGACCTTTCTAGAAAAATGGCAGCCACAGGTCACCAAATTAACTTTTGAAAAACCCTTGGAATTCGACAGAGCACATAGAATTCCTGCCAAAAGAATCATGAATCAACTACATCCAAGACAGATAGTATGCAAACCACTAAGGTACCAGCATGTAGAGCTTATCTTGTCCTTTATGGGGAAACAGAATCACATCGCATGGAATTGCAACAAAACGACTGTTGAGACAAGGAAACGTTTTCTGGCCCTCCGACCCAGGCTGAAATAGCTAGGATCCCAGTTCTCCTTCGCAGGCCCAGTCAGATACTGAGTAGTTATTCAAGGTACTCCCCACCTCTCGGAGGACGAAATTGTCAGGAGATTTCTGGAAAAAGCAGAAGACCATAAGATGGACACCTCAACACCAAGTGACCCGTCAATTAGACCTAAACGCTAACTCTCTTATTTCATGTCTCTAAAAGAAGTAATTACTCAATACATTAATGATGTTGTTACCCGATCTTGAAGATACTTGACTTAGAAGAAGACCCTCGGTATGATTACCAGAAACATTCTTTCAGGAAGGACTTTTAGACTTGCATAATACTTCCTAGGACCTAGGAATTATGAACAGAAACACTCTTTTCAGGCCAAGAAAATTAGCTAGACTTGTATACTGCTCTCTAGACATTCAACCCGACGGCTAGAACAAATCATTGAAAAACTGAAGTTCTCAGTTCAGAAGATGATAGTATCCGAAGAATATGCATAATAGTTCATGCTTCATGTTTAGAAAAGAAGCGATACACGATCACGGTGGCTGACATATGTTATAGATATATACTCTTATGGAGGTCATGGTTATATAGGAAGTAACATAATGAGGTTGTAGAAGTATTAGACTACCAGTGCCAAGAAACCTGACATTCTAACAAGAGGTGACTAACGAGTGTTTTAGAGAGATAATAACTGAGAAGTAACTATTTTATAACTCAACACATTAATGGCTTAGACATTAGGTCTTGAAGATATTTGCCCTTTAAGAAGACCTAAGGTACAATGACAGAGACTCTCTTTCTAGGTCAAGCAGATTATCTAGACATTCATAAGGTCCTCTACGCATTCCTATGGTTTACTTACAGTTTTCTCGTACTCTTTTTTCTAACGTTTCAAATGCTGCACACTGCTACACTGCGAAGTAATGGTGCCAACTTAACAGGCGTCCCTAGGAGGAACACTTTCCCTTGTTGTCGCCATGCCTATTGTTCTCAAAGGGGGGAGGGAGGGTGGTTCAGGGTTGTGGGGAGGGAGGGAGAAAAGAGCTTTTGTTCTTGTGTTACTTTTTTTGCTATTTTTTCTTTGGTCCCCTGGTTTTCCCTCTTTTTGTGCCTGTATATCTCACTTTTCTCCATTGGAACACACACCAGCCAGCATCAGACTAGTATGAACCGCAGGATGGGGGCTCCCCTTTACAAGCTATCTCTAACACAAGCCTCAGGAGAAGTCTGCCCATTCTCTAGCACGCCAAAACTATCAATAGCATTCTACAGGCACCAACAGGCTCTAGATACAAAAGTTATAGAACAAATGATGATTATGAAACTCACAATATTTTATAGACACATAAATGATGTATCAGACTCAAGAAAATATTAAAATAATGTCACTTAATGTTAAGGGCCTGAATCACCCAGTTAAAAGAAGTACATCCACAAATAAAAGGCAGATATTATTCTCCTACAAGAAGCTAAACTAGATGCTGCTCCAGCGGAATCACTCCATCACGATCAATATACAGATATAGCTGACTCACCAGCAGTAGGTGAAAAAAACAGGGTACTAACGTTGGTGACAAGGAAGGCTACAACTGAAAAAAACCTCATTCTCTGCCACAAGGTAGATGTGTGATATCAAAAGTGAAAAGACAAATTTCTACACTATATATAGCAAACATATACGCCCCCACGAGTGATGACCCAGATTTCTGGGGAGACCTAGCAACGCAAATTAAATCTATCCCAGACCCCGAAACACAAATTATTGCTGGGATTTTAATCTACCCTTTGGCCCCACCCTTGATAGAAAATCCACATGTCATTTCAGACCACACAGGGCTCATAAGTCCTTAAAAAAGCTATGCGGTAAATACAAGATGATAGACGCATGGAGACCACAAAACCCAACAGAGAGGGACGACACTTTCTACTCCTTTCCACACAATTTGTACTCACCGATTAATTACTTCCTGATTTCAGGGAATGTTGCCAGTAGAATAGATCAAACTACTATAGACCCTAGGGTTATCTCTGACCACTCATGTATCACTCTAACTATTACAGATTCAACCCTCCCGCTCAAAGAACCTTTATGGAGATTCAATAATGACGCCCTTAACTCCCTGCAAACTAAAGCAATAATTGAGGAAGGGATTAAAAATTTCCTAATTGAAAACAAAGAAAATGATACCTCGCGTCTAACCAGATGGGAAGCACTGAAATCCACCATCAGAGGGGTAGCAATTAAAATCAAATCAAATATGAACAAAGAAACTAATGCCAAACTATTTAATTTAGAGAGGGACATAACTAAACTGGAACAACTACATATACTAAATAATGAGCCCCAGAATTTAAACAAAATTCTAAACAAAAATATGAATACAACAAAATTATCAGTACTAACGCAGGAATATGGATAAACAAAGAGAAAAGCCAATGATTATGGGAATCCACAAAAGCGAGGAAATCACTAGCCTCATACCTCAAATTCAAGATACAGAAATATGCTATTAACGCCATTAAGGATAACAGCGATAACATACAAACTAACCCACATATGATTGCAGACACTTTCAAAGACTTTTATCAAAAAATATACGAATCTAACCCCAATATACATCAGATGAATAACAAAAAATACCTAAAGGAACTATCACTTAATGCCTTCAGGGAGTAAGAAATGAACTCAATTAATGAGCCATTTACTTTACAAGAAATTGACAATGCAATTAAGAGCATCAAATGATGGAAGGCCCCGGGACGGACAGATTTAATGCCACCTTCTTCAAAACTTTTGCTGACCTACTAAGACAACCGCTGCTAAATCTCGATTATCAGTTTGCTTCTACTGGACAGGTATCAGGCACTCCAGCAGAAGCCATCATATCTGTAATACTTAAAGAGGGTAAAGACACTCTTCTTACAAAAAACTATAGGCCAATCTCCCTAATAAACATTGACTGTATCTATACGCTAATATACTAGCTAAGCGGATAGAGAAACATAAATGCAAACTTATCTACCCATCCCAGGTAGGGTTCCTCAAACACAGATTAACCTGTGTTCAGAAAAGAATCTTCTGCCATGCAATTGAAAAAGCAAACATATCCAAGACCGCAACGGTAGCCATCACACTCAACTCTGAAAAAGCTTTCGATAAGGTAGACTGGGTTTTCTTACATATGATGGCCGAAAAGTTCAAATTGGGAAATACCCATATAGGTATTATTATTATTAGAATTTGTGTGGCGTGATGAATCATCCCAAGGGGGATCTCTCGGCACCTTGTTAGCAGACAACATAGATGGAGAATGCTTATTAAAATAGCCAGGTTTTAAGACGCTTCTTAAATTGTGCCAGGTTGGTACATGCCCGAATGTCCTCTGGCAGACCATTCCAGTGTTTGGAGGCTAGGTGAGAGAAGGCACCGCCACCCATCTTTACTTTCCTAATTCTCCGGGTGCAAAGCAGCTTTTGACTGCTATATCTCAAATGGCGTACCGGAGTATACCATTCTAGTTTTCTTGTTAAGTACACCGAGTCTAGCCCATTGAGAGATTTGAACACCAGGCATAAGAGTTTAAAGACTGATCTTTTCCTGATGGGGAGCCAGTGCAGTTCTCGTAACAAGTGTAATGATGGAGTTCTTGCAGGTTTGTTAAGTGCCAGGCGTGCTGCTGTATGATCATGGCACTTTACATAGAGCCATCAGCGAAGGTCAGGGCAGAGGGAGCGATCTCCTCTAGCTTCTCACTCAAACAAGGAACGAGACAGGGATGTCCTCTCTCACCATCACTCTTCTTACTAGTAATTGAACCATTCTTACAACACTTAAGAGAAAATAAAGATATAACAGGCCTAGCTTTCGGCGACACGGTCTTCAAAGTAGCTGTTTACGCAGATGATGTCCTTGCCGTCTCAGAGAATGTGTATGTAGTTATCCCGGCTCTCATGAAGTCGATTCAAGAGTTTTCAGGGGTTTCAGGGTACACTCTAAACAAAGATAAAACAGAAGTTAAGCTACTTAATAATCAAGGTAACAAAGAAATAATAGGGGAGTCAGGCCTGATGTGGCAAACAGGCGCAATCAAATATTTGGGTCTGGAATTCACTAGCAACCTCGTTACAACACTAGAAAAGAATGAGAACATATTGCTGAAAAAAATCACCGAACTACTGAATGGATGGATGGTCACCAAAATTTCTTTCCTGGTGGGTTAGAATAGAAACATTTAAGATGATGATTAGCCCCTTATTAATTATTTAATCAGCATGCTTCCGATGAGACTATCCGAAGCCTTCCGTTGGAAAATAGACAAGGCTCTTAACAATTTTCTTTGGCAAGGGAAGACGCCAAGAATCTCACTAATGAAACTCTAGCAAGCTAACAACAAAGAAGCGGTGGGTCTCCCAAACTTTAGAGCGTACCAAACAGCTTTCCTATGTAAGCAGGTAGCGGCCTGGTACATCGAATACCCGGTTTATCGACCTCTATGGCTAGATGTGGAAAAAAAACTAATTATGGGCATCCTCCTACCCGCGTTCCTGACAATGAATACCTCCTTTCTTCCCCACTCCAAATAAATCATACAAAATACAAGGCAGGCATTCTTTCATTTAGAGAAGCACTCCAGCATCAAATTTAGGTCCTCTAACATGACAACATTTTTATACAATCCTAATATAAACATTGTAGGTAAGACAATATACTGGCAGGAATTGTCACAAAAGGGAATTAACTTTATAAAGGACTTGTACGATGACACCTCCCCGAAGCCCTTCTCCAAGCTGGAGATGGAAAAATAACTAAATTCAATAAACTTATATAAATCCCTGAAACTTAATGTCCAGATCGCCAAATTACCCATAATGCTGGCAGCCCCCTCACTACCCTCCAAGTCAGCCCAGGATAACAAGGTGGGACATATGGTTTCTAAACTATACAAACTACTCTTACCAGAACCCTGTAAATCCCACAAAGAAAATTAGATGAAATGGGAAGCAGAGACTAACTCTAACATGATCAAACTTGACTGGGAACGTATACATAGGACACCCTACAGAAACAAAATCTCACCCACACTCTCCCGAAGTTTATGATTATCAATCGAACCTACTGGACGCCAGGCAGACTACACAAGATTAAGCTTATTGAGTCCCCTCTTTGCTGGAACTGTAACAAGCAGGAAGGCGACCTCGCACAAATGTTATTTCACTGCCACTTGCTCCAATCATTCTGGGACCAAATCTTCAAATGTATCAGAGACACCTTTCACGTCAACCCAACCAAGGAGTTCTCTTATATGCTCCTAGGACCCCCAATTACAAAATGACAACAATCGTGACCTGCTGGACCTAATGATGACTCTGGCATGAAAAATCATTTTATGTAACTGGAAAAATTCCAAAGTCATATCATACAAGATGTGGCAGAAGTGGCTAACTTTTCTAAGAGGTGCACACAACCTAATTCTACAACTAACACCATGGCGCTCCCCCCATACTAAACTATGGAACTCTTTAGACTCTGCCACCTTCGTTTTCAAACCTCCATGAACTATGGAGAAATTTGTCATGTATAATACCCATTTTACCACCAGAGAAATCACTAAACATGTCAGGAGACTGTTGAAGGATATCCCCAAGGTGGTAACTGACCACTGTGATGTTTCAATGGCTTTGCTTCCCCTGTTTTCCCTGTTTATTTTCATTTATTCTTACTTTCTTTCTTTCCTTTACTATTTTTCAATATTGTCTTTATTCGATTTTAGACATTTTAAAATCATAAAAGCACAGACATACAATAAAAACAGTTAAAATATGTTTAAAAAAGAGTTAAAAACGTTAAATTATCTCACTGTGCAAAAAAGTGCATTCAAGTAAATCAAACTATATAAGTGTTATAGCAGCAATCACAAACAGATTTTAAACAGTTATACTTTTTCCAATTCTCATAATATTTTTCAGGAAACCAGACATAATACTTATTAAGAGCATGTTATCTAGGAATTGTAGATGTAAAAACGCTGGTCTACATTGTCTCAGGCCAACCCGTTTTAAAAAGGGAAGGATCCGTCTTGTTCTTCCTTTTCCGTAAAGTTTACAGAGCAAGATCACATGGAGGTAGCTCTCTAGACCAGTCATTTGTTTCAGGATAGCTGACCAGTCGATGAAAATTGTTAAACCTGAAGCGGGTTAAAAGGTATCTATCGTAGCCCCCCATGCAGCATACGAGATACATAAAAAGATAAAGTCATTTGATGTTGAACCACCATTTGCTTATTAGACTCTTTGAAAAATCTGAGTAGGTCCAGGTGAGCAGAACATCTTATTTTAAGATCCTTTCTAGAAATGGAATTCATTTTCTCGGGGGTGGAATAAAACTCCGGATGGCCGATATCACTCAAAAAACTTCTTACATATTGTAACCATGTGATCTTATTTACATGGTCCAGTTTCAGTGAGTCCTTAATTATTTCTTTATTCAAGGACATACTGTTTGAAGTCCATACACGATGCCAAAGCAAAATAGGTTGCATTTTTATGATGTCAGAGACATAGGGAATACCTAATTCGCTATGGCAACTAAAAACCGGGGAGCTTGCTGGTACGGCTAAAATATATCTTAAAAAAGCATTTTCTACACGTTGAATTGAGGACACATCCTAAAAGCCCCATACCCCCGCCCCAAATATTGCTATGCTTAAGCATTTGGCCTGATAAATTTTGATTAATATATTGGGGGGTCTTTTTCCCATTTTCTTTGTGAAGTTAACAAGGGCAGCAGTCGCCTTCATGAATAGCAAACTCCTACTTTTCACCGCTGGGCCCCATGATCCTTTACTATTTATTTCAGTGGGACAACTATTAACTCCCACAATAAATATATGGATGAGAATTTCAAAATCAAGCCACGTAATAGCTAAGCCACAAGGAAGGCTTGTTCCGGAAGTTACATTCGAGCATCCACCACTGTCTTGTTATTCTAACAATGTTTAGTGATCTTTTAAAAATATGTGATAAATGTACATGTCAGACCACCTGGATGATACCCATGGAGGATGTAATACCCATTTTCATTTTTGTTGTATATTCTTTTAAAAACCCTAATAAAAATTATTTGAAATTAAACAAATACCTACAGGTATACCCAAATGTTTCCTTTATGCATAGAGTACCTGGGGTATCGATAACAAGGTTTGTTGGTCTATCTTATCTAATATAATTGTTCAATTAAACCTCCTGTTTTTGTGCTAACATGTTTCGGTCTGCACTCTGAGCCCGTTTGGGTCTGTGGTCTTCATCAGGGCTTATTTAATTTATCCCTGTCTTTCTATGCATGCACACCTTGCACACTTGTGAGGCCTAAGTCTCTCACCTGCGTTGCTTTTCTGTTAAGGAGGATTTTCTGTAGGAAAGAAAGTTCTATTAAAGAGGTTAAAGGTAAACTTGAAGCATTGTGTGCTTAATAAAATACATGGTTCTAATTTTTTAATCAGGTGATTTGCCGACCATAACTCATACTCGTCTAGATCCTGAATAAGTGGCTACACCTCCCTTAAGTAGAACAAGTGATAATAGTGTTGTTGATGTAAAAAAGTCCCAACTCATTGGAGTATTTAAAGCGGAAATATGTAAAAATTATATCATTAAAATTTAACATTCTCTGTTTTTAGGGTTTAATACCATTTATCACTATGCAACCCATGTGGAAAAAAACCTTTTTGGGGTGACTAGATGTAGTGCAGGCATTTCATCCACACTCTAAGCTTACCCTCTGTTCTTGTATTCCAAGGGTCATGGGGTTCTGGAGGGTGGTGCTGTCTTTTAGTGAAACTCTTATCAAGGAAAAACTATTTATTAGACAGAAGAATACTTATTTCACATTGGAATTATTGAATATCAATGAGTACTCATCGAATAAATACATGCTTGTTGAGTTCACACACACTCAACACATCGTTCTTAGAAAGCCCCCTCCGGGGGCCTGCCTTGTTCTGGACAAGAGTCATATACTTTCAAGTCTCATTACCTGGCATAGTTATTAAATATCTGAGGAATATATTATTTTTTTCTTGTTTTTAATACAATTCTTAAAAGCTCCTACCGAAGCCATTGTCATATAGAATTCAAGCCCTGTGCTATATACCTCTTTTCTGTCATTATCTGTATCGTTATAAAACAGTGGTAGAGTAGCATTCCACAAATCGATACATTAAAACGTATGTGGCTCATATAGGTTAGGTCTGTACCGCTCCGTTCAGTGTATCGTATTGTTATAGAGATGTAGCACTTCCCTTATGTGTCGTTTTTTCTGTTCGGAGTGTGTTTTAAACGGAGGCATGTTATTAAAGCTTCCGCCTATGCCACACTGCCATGTCTGTCTCGCCAAACCACTGTGGTTGCCTAGACTCGTGTATCCATATCTCCCACCCCTTTTTTTGCAAGTTTACTTACTTCTGCCAAAGTACCTGACATCTCCTCTCAGACCGCCGCAGAGCAATGGTTCTCACTTGGCCAGAGGTATTTACAGGGGCTGTGACTTCCTGTGGATGTTCTTCGTGACATCACCATTGCGACATCTCAGGAATGATGGTCGTGGAAGTCCCAGTTACTTTAGTTGTTTCTCAATTATTATGGATGTTTTTTTCATGGAGGACAATAATGGTTACTGAGCCATTGTATGTTCGATTTTTTTAAAGTTATTACTTTGGGTGATATGATCTTTGTTAATTAATCAATTGGTTCTACTCCTTTGATGTGCATGTTTCTTTATTCATCATCACCATCAAATATCTTTATTTCGGTCGTTGAGACCATAAAAGAGTACATCATAATACAATAAACACATTACAGTATAAAAACATTACACAGTTGTAATAAAGATATTAACTCAATAAAACATCATTACTTGATATGGTTTTAAGAAAACGTAGTCGTGTAAACCACATGGAAGTTAAAAATTTGGCAACCGCAAAGGCAATTGGGGGCGAAATGTCAGACTTAAGTAATCTAAAAGCGGGGGAGTATTGTTTAAAACCCATATTTCTGAGTAATGGGCAAAGCCAGTACTTCCTTGCTCTTCTGTACACCGGGCAAAAAAATATGACATGCAAGTCAGTCTCTTGTGTCTGCTTGCAAGAGGGGCATAAGGCCGTGTGTTCTGAATGTGGCCAAAGAGCAGTAAATGCCCTCAGAGGGAGAGTATTATAGCGCCATTGCATATAGAGCTTTCTTGTGAGTGTGGGACCCATATCATTGTAAGTCGACTCTAGGTGGTAAAAGTCTTTAAAAGCCAGGAAGTGGGCAGTATGGGAGCCCTCCCTCGCATTCCTAATAGCAACTTGCAAATGATGCTCACGAAAAGCCTTCGTAATAAGTTTCTTTATTCATTTGGAGTTTTTTCCCATATATATCTTGTTTTCCTTAAGATTGCTTCATATTCACAGGAGGTAGTCCTCGTTTATAGGTTGTTTGCTCATCTTTTGTTCACGATAGTTGTGTTGAGCGGATTTCCTCATTCAATCCTTGTGTCGTCCTCAATAGTCTGTAATCTTTGTTAATTCCTTAGTAGTTGTTTCTCACTTGCTGATGGTGGCAGATTTTCAACTATGAAGCAAGTGAAATCATTCTCCGTGTGGCCTGAAGAAAGAAAGTGGCGTATCAGCTTTGTCATTGCTTTTTTACATCGGAAGGTGCTTCTGTGTTCATTGATGCGTATTCTGACTTTCCTTGTGGTCATGCCTACATAGTTCAGTCCACATTTGCATATGATTATGTAAACAACATTAGTATTGTTGCAGTTGGTAAGTATCTTGAGGAACCTGGAGCTGCGTAGACCCAAGTTTATTTCTTTCATAGCTTTTAGAAGTGTGCAGATATTGCATTGTCCAAAGGAGTGGTGACCAGTTACCTCGGGTAATCAATCAATCAATCAATCATAGAATTTGTAAAGCGCGCTACTCACCCGAAGGCTCTCAAGGCGCTGGGGGGGGGGGGACCACTACTGCTTGAAGAGCCAGGTCTTGAGTTGTTTCCTGAAGGCAAGATGGTTATGGGTCAGTCGTAGGTGGGTGGGGAGGGAGTTCCAAATCTTGGTCGCCAGGTAGGAGAAGGATCTTCCTCCGGCGGTGGTCTTGCGAATGCGTGGGATGGTGGCGAGGGCGAGGCTG
Source organism: Triturus cristatus (assembly GCF_964204655.1). Taxonomy (NCBI): domain Eukaryota; kingdom Metazoa; phylum Chordata; class Amphibia; order Caudata; family Salamandridae; genus Triturus; species Triturus cristatus. Next base: position 850,112,017 of record NC_140595.1, on the reverse strand, counting down.
GCGGAGCGGAGTTGGCGGGTGGGCGTGTGGAATGTGAGGCGGTTTTTGAGGTAAGTGGGTCCCATGTCGTGGAGAGCCTTGAGTGCGTGGGTGAGGAGTCTGAACGTGATCCGCTTGCTGATGGGGAGCCAGTGCAGGTCTTTCAGCTGGGGGCGCTGGAGTCTTTTCTGTAGCTTAGCTGTGGTTCCAGCATAGAGGGCGTTTCCATAGTCCAGACAGCTGGTGACGAGGGCCTGGGTGACCGACTTCCTGGTGTCGGTGGGGATCCACCGGAAGATCCTTCGGAGCATGCACAGGGTGTTGAAGCAGGATGACGAGATGGCGTTGACTTGCTTGGTCATCGTGAGGGAGGAGTCCAGGATGAAGCCTAGGTTGGGAGCATAGTCCGTTGGCTTGGGTGCGGAGCCCAGGGACGGGAGCCACCAGGAGTCATCCCAGGCGGAGGGGGATGATCCCAGGATGAGAACTTCCGTCTTATCTGAGTTCAGTTTCAGCCGGCTGTGCTTCATCCATTCCGCAACGTCTCTCATTCCTTCCTGGTGGTTGGCTCTGGCTGTGGCGGGGTCGTTGGTGAGGGAGAGGATCAGCTGGGTGTCGTCAGCGTAGGAGATGATGTTGAGGTTGTGTTGGCGTGCGATGGCTGCGAGGGGGCTCATGTAGACGTTGAAGAGGGAGGGGCTGAGAGAAGATCCTTGCGGGACGCCGCAGATAACTTCGGTGGCCGTGGACCGGAACGGGGGGAGGCGGACTCTCTGTGTTCTGCCGGCGAGGAACGAGATGATCCATTCCAAGGCCTTACCTTGGATTCCGATGTTGCTGAAGCGCTGTATTCCACATAGCTCCTTCTGTTTGGGCCTTGTGTGGACCAGGAAGTCTTTAGGTGCTTTTCCCGAATGAGAACATTGGCCTCTCAAAATTCAATGAGGCTGATGGTAAGGCTTTCCAGTGTCGTAAGACTATCTTTTTCATTACACTGCATGTGATGACACACACTAGTTTGTCATTCTGTAGTTTTTCATGTGTCTCCAAAACAGAGTCTCTTTGATTGTTTCTGGCTCTTTTCTTGGCTCTTTTGATCAAGTATTTTGTATATAGTATAACAGTATATCTTCTTCTGGATCCCTGCTTATCCAGTTTGATTTATTCTAAGGACTCCTATTCTATATTTGGTTGAGACTGACCTGGTGGTAGCATCCTCTCAGGGAGTGGATAGGTGTCGATGATGACGCATGCCACGATAAGTGAGTCAGGCATCTACTCCAATTTTTATTGATGACCAAGAGGTTTAAAGAGGAAACTTTTCAACAAGGTTCATAAGGATTTCATTCCCCAAATTATTAAAATATCCCAGTTGCTTTTGTGTGTAATTATTGATTGATTCTGGGATAGTGCAACTGGTTTCATTATCTCTTGCACTCTACATTGTGTTAAAAGTATGGATGGGCTTCCACAGCCCCAAGAGCTGCTAGCAAACATACATAAGGGAAAGGAAACTCAGAACCAGGTATCCAAACAGGTCTACCACCAACTAAAAGTATTAGGGATGGCGGGCGGTCTCACCTTTGATGACGACATTGTCTATTTTATCAGCACCATCCCTGATCTCAGAGACTTCCCTGTCCCTCACCAACACCTGTATCAGCAACTGGGAGTCGCTCACAGAATTGAAACGGACACAGTTAAAAACACAACTTCATGGGGCAATCATGACCTAGTACCTTCGGCAATATGGTCCCAAATGGTCTAATAGTGTCAAATGCCCCAGGTATCCTCTTAAATGACCCTGAATTTAGGCGCAGCTTGTCCCTCATAGTGAGGAAATGCATGAGGGACTAGCTAGTCTTGATTATCCAGACGGCAAAGAGGCTTTCTGAGGCACGCTTGATCAAAATTAAAACCATGGAAAACGGTCTGAAGATACAGAAGACACTGATTACATTCAAGAAAAAACTTGATGAGAACAACAAAAGTATCAATGAACACAAGGAACTCCTCACACAAGTTTCAGAAAGACTTTAAACGGTTCACCTTGGATGGCACATTTCCATAGTCCAAAACGGATTACAAACCAAGGAACTCCGATTGTGTTTTGTGTATTGTTTAATGTTGAAGGGATTTGGGGGGCACTGAGTGAACCTGGATACGATTATATTAAAGTCAGGGGGGCCACGAAGTTTGGTCAGGAGTGTTACTATGTCAATGTCAGTGGTACAAATGAGATTACCTCAAAATTGACTCTATTAAAGTCAGGGGCAACTGAGTTTACCTGGAGTGGGACTCCATTAAATGTGGTTAGCCCAGTGAGTGGATCTACAATTCTATTCTATTAATATTAATGGGACTACTGAGTCAATCTAAAGTGTGACTACTTAAATGTCAGGGGAGCACTGAGTTGACCTGGAATATTATTCCATTAATGTCAGCGGGTCCATTGAAGTGACCTGAAATGTGACTCTGTTAAAGTCGATTGCTGTTAAGATGCAACTGAACATCAGTTTAAGTCAACTCATCACCAACAAAAGCGATGTTTTGGTCATTCACACTGTATACCAGTTCCTAAGATATCCCAAGAACAGTGAAACGCAAAGTGTCCGGTCTCTAGAACAACCCATGTTATGGCCCCTTCATCGAGGAGTCGATTTATATAGCTGCAGCAGATATCACAAAAATATGAAGCCTCTTCGGCCTGCAAGGGTCGTACCCTGTAAACTAAAGCTGGCATTGTTCTGCCTTGGTGTCTGGACCGTTACGTCGTCTCCTGGTGACCGCTGCAGACCCCAACTATCAGATTGCGATTGTTTCGGTTTTGGCCTTAATTGGTATTTTTACAGAGATGCTTCATGTTGATGATGATATTGGATAATACCTAGAGAGTCGGGATGGATTTTATCTTATAATTAAAGTACTTCAATTGATTTGGTGTGCGTGGCATTCTTGATTGCGGCTTGTACGTGGCAATGAACTGTTGGAAACGACTGGACCAATACGAGTCCTAGAAACATTGAGACAAAATCTTGCCGGACGAGATAATACTCCCCATGCAAAGTCAATCACGACCTTCCAGCACAATAATACTTCATCATTGATTAGCACCCTGAAGAAGTCCTGCATCAGGACGAAACGCGTTGGCTGTTCTGTTTGTTGAGTTATAAGAACTGAACTATGTTTGTCCTACATAAAATGAAAATGGAATAAAATAAATAATTTTTGAAGAACTTTCATTGTTGGAGATGATCTGTATGATTGTCAATACCATTTCTCTCGTGTGGTGCACCTTTGTTTTGATTTTAAAGCTGGCATCATAAGTCTCCTTTCAAGACATCCCTGAGCCAGTTACAGAAATCCATCAAACTAGGGTCTGATTTCAAATCTGTCTTCTCCAACCAGGATCATGGACAGAAAGGCTGAGAGAGAACTCCAGAACTTTGTTGAGGTGCACAATGTTCTCCACAATTGAGTCTGGATTTAGAGCCTTCAGAGGACGAGATTTCAGTGAAGAGATACCGACGTCACTCAACACTGACCTATCAGTAGCACTGACACTGCTCAGTGTGGCAGCAATGCATGATGTTGGAAGCACAAAGTTGTCATCAGTGATGTGATTGGTGATGTCAAATGTGAAGCATACAATCTGTGATGTCATCGGTGACTGCGTCAGTAATGTCGAGGTTGACCTTGAATGTTCACCTTCACCGCTGGGGATGATGAAAATGTGCACATCTGCAGGTAAAATCTTGGTGAGAAGGGCCCTATGATCTGCAGATAGAGGGGATCACGGGGAGGGGGTCTGTCATCAGTAGGCTCCCAACTGTACATTTAAGAAGATCTTTTTTTAATCCTTGACACATGGCATATAATTTGTGGAAGCTTTTTATTTATACAATACAGCACAGGTAAAATTCAGGTTAAAAATTGTGCTTTACAATAAAAAAAACATACACTACAAACTGAAGTACAATTTTCAAAATCTCAGGCATGGACAGTGTGGAAGTGACATTGAGGTTAATGGTTTGCATGAAACGCGGGGCATATTTGCATGGAAAGTGGCAAAGCATGTCGTTAAGCCTAGAAGGCTAACAATGCACTCCGTCACTTTAGAAACACAGGGCTGCACCATATTTACAAGGATACTCTATTTTTCTAAATTGATGTAGGATTTTTCTTGTGTGGGGGGTTTCACGTTAATACACATTGCCCCTAAGTTAAGCCTGACTGCTTTTTCTGCCAAGCTGTCCAAGGTTAAGCATGGGTTAATCTGATGACTTTTTGTGCTTGACCAGGGCTCACACCCCATGCTGGAAAGTGGATTATTAGTAGTGATAAGTAGTGAATTACCACTAGTTATAAGACCACAAACACAATAAAAGATTCAGACAAGGTCTCAATAATATATTCCCTTGCTCAACCCTTGGTAGATGGCAACTAGCAGGCAGAAGTAACTTAGGAGACAGGCATGTAAAGCATTTAAAAACACCAATACGCTAAATAAGTAAAACAGAACACCCAATTGAAATCCAACTTTAATTTATAAAATAGGTTATATGTTATGAACAAATAGACACCAAAACAATAACCCTGGGTGTAGTTCGTGGAGTTTTGCTACGCGGAACTCCTCAAAGTGACAGAAAAACTCAGCGGAGTTCAGCAAGTGGCAGAGTGCAGGGCAAACTGCTGTTCGCGCTGGTTTTCCTGCTGCTCATGTAGAAATTCTACTTGAATGGCAGCTCGCACTCGCGAACTTACCGTATGCGAGCAGAGTGCAGAAACTCTGCAAATTCCGCAAACGGAGCAGAGTTCACCACCCAGGCCTACAAAACAACAAAAGTCCAATATAGGGAACCAGAGATATACATTTATAATGAATAAACACTTTGTAGTGCTTAAAAACATATAGCGCCACTTTGGGACATCTGGTCGCGCTTGACCAGGCAAAGTCAAAATTTGAGGCTAACCACGATGGACCCCTAGTCGGATACACTAAGTGGGACTTAGAAACTTTTCTGGATGATTTTTCTTTTCACGTCGAGCGGTCCCCTTCAGCAGGCCAATTTTGATGCGTCATCGTTGGATTGCTTCTCTGTGAGACCCCGGTCCAATCCAGGAAGTCTGGATTTCCGGAGCTTTTAGTGGGATGAACCTGAAATTCAGGCTGGGTCGCGGTTGTAGATATCCAGCTTGACTCTCGATGTCAAGTCAGTGACCTTATGGCTCCAAACCTATGGAACTTCTTCCTGAAATTCCTCTTGAGGGTTCACAGTGTCCAAACACAAATACGAGAATCTGGAATCCCCTACATGGTTCTTGGGATGTCCGAACTGCAATTCCCATAATGCACCTGGACAAATCCTTAAAAGTCCACTGGTAGAACTCCAGGATGGGGACTCTTAGTGGAGTTGATGCAGGTGGGCTCTGTTAACTTGTAGCTTGCAGAGAATCCACTCCTCAATCCTTCTTGCAAGGCCTTAGATCTGTAGTACCAGATTGTGCAGCAGGTTCAGTCCTTCAGAGTGCTGAGGAAAATAAAATATTATAAGGCCTATGTGTCCCCGTGTGTTCCCCACCACTCATGTGCACATACATGTCACCTATGTATTTCCCCTCCATGGCCTGTCTATCATGATGCTCATGCTATAACGTGGCCTGCCATCATCCAGTCTCCCATGAGAGAAACGACAAATCTGCTCTGAGGCCTACACGTTTTGCATCATGTTTTCCTGCATTTTCATGAAGCCCATGTTTATGGCTCAGCCAGAGCCGAAAAGAGGTTTCAGGCCTCAGACGCTCTGAAAGCTGCAGCTGCGTATCCTTGGCCTTGCACACTTGGGCCTCAGCCAAAGGGGCCCAGTCCGGGGTGCCGAGACAGTATTGAGCACGGTTATCTGCTTACTCCTACCGAAACCACATTCCTGCCTGGAGAAGGAGGGATAAACATGACCCATCTGCAAAGGAGAAAGCCTAGCCTTCCTGTCTCTTTTTGTGCGATTACAAAGCTCACGTCAGTGAAAAGCCCATAGCCCCCATGTAAGCCTTCAGCAGTAAACGAAGAAATAAATGCCACATTGGCTCTTGGTGATGGGCAACCTATGTCACGAATCAGTCCCTGCTCCAGACTTTAGATATCAGATAATACAAGATGTGCTGGTCGTCTTGACACTGAAGGCCTAACTTCCAGATTCCCCGGTTGCACAGCAACCCCTCCCCACGTCAGCTACACGTCATGCTCGAGTTGAGCACAAGTAAGGCAAAGTTCCAGTAAAATTCCAGCTGATCACGCAACCCCCTCCAGGTATCCACCCACCTATGACACTCACCTATGACTCATCAAGTGGACGCCCACATGGACGCCCACCTTCACGCCTACTTACACGCCCACATGCTCTTATCTCATTCTCTCTTGCTCCGCCTGAAGCACTCCTGCTTACGTATAATATAGAATGTATATATACTGTACTCTGTGAATAAAAGATTGAGAATATTTTGAGAATTCTGACCAGAAGACCCTTCCTGATCCCTTGTGGTGATGGAACTATTCTCCCTATAACTCGAGTTATTGGAATAAAGCCCTTTTGAACCTGATACCACAGACTCAGCCTCTTGCTTTATGCATGATCATATTGATAAAGAAATTCTGAGTGCATAATACTTTATTTACTACATTAATGGCGCCCGAATAGGGACGAATCTCTTTCCCCACACGCCGGAGATGAAGGTCCAGTTTTGCCCCCTTCCACAGCCGTGACGGACTTCAAGTGCGCACGTCGCGGGTTTTCCCGCCAACTCCCTCAGGCCACCGAAGGAGGAGGACTGCGACCAGGCATCCATACGAGGCGGTGAGGATTGCGGATCGTCCTAACCCAGAGCCCACCTGCGAGAGAGCTGTGTCCGAGGTTTCTAGAGATCCACCTAAGATACGCCATTCCCTGCGTAGCGTCAAGTGTCCGAGGCCTTCAAGTTCAAGTACAAGTTCTGCTTCCCGGTGAGTTTCTCATGGGGGTTGCAATAAAGACGGGTTCATTTAATGAACACGGTAAAGACGTGTCTCACTTGTGAGACCGGTATGTTCAAGAGCATGCATTCAAGAATTAATGTTTCAAGAAATAGAGTCCAAGTTTTCAGGTGCACCGATATAACTGTATGAATGTTATTGTCTTAGTCAGGTTCAGTTAGGTTTGAATGTGTCCGGTTTTTATGTAAGTTTGTTTCATTGTGATTTTTGTTTTTGGGTCATTGTGATTTTTGTTTTCGGTTACATTCCAACATGCCGTTGTTTTCAAAACTGCGTAAGCTATGTACCAGGAAAGGTGTACTAGAGGAACCAGTTAACATTCCGCCTAGAGACACACCTGGACATTTCATGTACTGTAAGAATGGTTTAGATGCCGTGTTGTTTTTAGAACTATGGGTAGATTACACGAAGGATTTAGAGACACAGTATAGATGGCCTATCACGGGAATGTGGGATGCGGAATGCATCATGAAGGTAGAGGAAGAGATATGGAAGAGAAAATCTAGACCTGCTCAGAAAGATGCCATTGAGTTTTGGCGCAAGGAGTCACATAGAAGGACAGAGTAAGTGTTTCACAAAGCAGAGAGAAGTAGACAGGAGTCTGAAAAAGCCAAAGAAAAGAAGTTACAGGAGGAAGGGGAACGGGTAAAAAGAGAGCAGACTGAAAGAGAAAAAAATACTGACGTTGCTGGTATTTATCGCGTCCTTTCAGAGGAACTAGCAAGAGTGGCCCCAGTAGAAAGACCAGTTAGAGTGCCACCGCAAGTACCCCGATACATATAATAATGATATAGTAGCCCAAAGGTTCTTGAGCCTCCCACCAAAAGAACAGCGCATAGCTGGTGTTTACATGGTCCAACATTTGATTACGTTGTCAAAAGGAAATTGAGAGGGGTGTACCTAGAGAAAGAGTAACCCCTGTGATTTGATGACACCCCTAATGTACTAAGTGTTAACGAAAAAATAATTAGTGATCGGTTAAAAGTTTAGCTTGAGAAAAATTGTGGGTATTTCGAATTTGCAAAATTGTTCCAGAATACAGGTTTGTGTTCTTGGTGGTTCAGTGAGCCAATGTGCTGGGTCCAGACAAATTGTATATAAAAACGATCTTTCAATAGGGCGAATTATTGCAGTTTATATGGAATTGAGAAGACTTTTTGTCTTTGACAGCTTCAGAGTGAGGTCCGTGCGCACCGCAGTGGCCCTCCTACTCGTCGCGGCTTAGCCCCCGCTTCAGAGTGAGGAGAGGGTGGGGGCTGAATACTGCAAAGCTATGCAGAAATCGGAGACAGATTCTGACCTTGAAGCCAAAGTGGGGGCCGGGAAAGGAGCAGAACAGAGACACTGCTTAGAAAGCTTCTCTGACATAGCATCTGTGTAATGCCTGCAGCCGGAGAGCCTTGAGGGCCAGGAGTAGATAAAAAAAACCAGATGGCTGGCAGCCCAGGCTCAAGCCGCGCTGAGGGGCTATTTTTAGCTTCTCTGATAAGACAGGGCAGCTGAGAAATGAAAGTCGAGAAACGTTTCCTTTGTTCGTTTCTGTGCAAAACAAGTACCCCGAGGAAATGTCTATGTTTTATTTTTTAGCAAATGTTACATTTCTTCTAGACAAAAAGTAAAATGATGCTCTTGCTTGAAATTTTAAGGGCTATATGCCTATATAAAAACGATTTTCAAATTCAGACAATTTTCACAGTGGAAATTGTGGCCCAAAGCTGCCACCAGTTGGATTGGCAAAATGATCCAAAGGTTACATGTATGAGAAGACACATGAGATATGCGCCTTCAAATAGGAAAGCAGGGTACATTGTGTTGAAATAAATGTGGTTTTTTTTGTCATAACACCTTTCGAAAAAGAAATTTTCGTGTGTTTTTCATTTTTGATTATTTTTGCTAGTCCTATGTGTCAGAAATAACGCAGTCAGTCCAGCTGACAGCTGCTCATCATTAGGATGAGCTTCTGTCAGATGGGGGTGAATAGGGCAGGAAAATCAGTTATTGATAATAAGCCTGACAAATTAAGCAGGCCGGAATGTTCGCCTCTGAGCTGTAGGTACAGTAATTGCGCATCACTGCTCATTTATATATGTTAGTGTAATTGTCTATGCTTTCTGTGCTTGGTATACTGATGGCTTGGCATATGTATTTTATATATGTTTTGTTTTTGTGTCGTATTGACCAGTATGTTTAGCATTAATACAAGTTCTCCTGGGCGTTACAGAGATGGTCGTGACGACGTAAATCTTTGCGCAGCGCTTGGCTGGAACTTGTTCACAATTACTAAATTTCACAGACATGATATTACCATTATCATGCTGTCAAAATAGCAGACAACACGTTATCAGTGTATGTCTAATTGGTATTGGAGATGAATAAAACAAAAGAAAAAGACTAAAATATGTATCACATGACTGCCTTTCTCTTATAGACAGGCAGCCTCGGTCATATGTTTCCAGATTGGACATTAAGGAACAATAATGATCTGTACACTGGCATCTTAACACTTGAAATGCCTGTTTTAAATAAGGACTGCCACCCCAGGATTTCCTTTTTAAAGTTTGCTTTAGTAAGCTCATTCTTGTAAATGGTGGCACCAAAAGTTGACATGTTTTTAAATTAGGCTATTGGGTTTGAGCTTCTGAAGGGAGACGTTTGAATATGAAAGACGAGGGATGCAGCTTATTGTATAGGTGGAAATTATTGCAAAATGACTGATTTCTTTAGCGGATAAATTATTAATTATGAAATTATCAACATTAATTAGTGTTCTTAAACTTGGTTTTCTAAATACTTAGGAAGCTTAGCATTCCTAGTATGGCCTCCTAGCATTAATATTGACTTCAGGTTGGTGTAGGTTCATGTAATAGGGACATTTGCATATGAGATGTCATTTGGCCAGCCTATGAGCTGACACAATGAGGTTTGTCCATTTGTTAGAAGGATTTCTCGCCATTTCAAATACGCTGTGTATCTCCTATAATTTTGCTTACGCCCAGTAGCTACACACAGGGATTAATAGTGTTGACAAGACACAGGGTTTGATAGTGTTTGACAGCAGTGAAATCTGTTTCAGATTTCCTCCTGTCAAAAAGGGGGGAAGGTGGAGAATATTGGCTTCTTGAGGAGAATATTGGCTTCCTGCTGGCCCCTGGGGAGGTTCGCTTCCCGCTAGCCCCTTAGAAATTAAGCCCCTTGGAAATTAAATTAGCCCCCTGTTGTAAAGTTTATGCTTCAGATTGTCAGCTGTCTGTCATGGCTGTGATGACATCTGAGGATTCTAGAATGGATAAGAGGGCTTGCTGTGAGAGAGAATCTTGAGGAGGAGAGTAAGAGGCAGTTGGACGGCTGAGCTGTTGTACCTTTATACTTATGAATAAAGAACCTATGGAAATCTACTTACTCTCATCTAATCTTTGATGGAAGAATCTACCATTTAACACTGGCGACGACTGGGAAAAGCAGCTCAACTCCTGCCTGGAAAATCTCCGTTTTAACCAAATCTACATTTCTTTAAAAAAAGACAAAGAGGGAAGACCGGCTTGATACTGAAGTTTTATCTGAGATGCCGTACTGTGAGGTAAACTACGGATACGATCAAGTACTCTCCGTTCCAAGAGGTTTCAAGTAAGACTTTCATTTTATTTGTAACGCGCCCTCCAAGACTCACTTCGTAATCATCTCAAACTACTCTTGTCAACTTTTGACTCGCTTTCAAGAAAGACTTTCACTTTGTTTTAAGCGCGCTCCCCAAGACTGCCAAATATCTTAGTTTTTGTTACTACCGAACTTTCTACGGTTAAAGTTGGTTACTTTGAATTACCTTCTATCTCACGCGCGTAAATGCCCTGTGAGTCTTGTGATGCGCGTGGAAGTCCCGCGAGCTCCTGATGCGCGTGGATCCCTCGTGAGTTACTGATGCGCGTTCATACTTTGGCATTCTCTTATGATGTCTCTTCATTCGATGCCCTCTAATCCTTTGAGGTTTGTGGTCTGACGACGTCTTCCCATTGTCACTGGAACGCAACGTTACGCTACCTAGGATTCCTCTATGACCTATGCGCATGCTCGCGCTCTCTTTGCAGATTGGTTGGTGTCTTCTCCGTGGTTACTTAGCAACGCAGACGCTCAGTGTTTGTGTTTCATTTGCGTGCTTTACGTAATCCTTCGCAGTGAATTCTGCGCATACTGTTGGAACACGTACTTTGAATAATGAGCCGTTTCTTACAGCGCTGATACGCACAGCTTATATATTTACTGCGTGTCTTATGTACTGCGTGGCACAGAGACCCCAACACATTCTTCAAGCAAGAGATACTTGGAATAGAAGTGTCTTCAAGTTACACATCTGTGTGTGTCAACATCACGCTGATACGCACAGCTTAATTAGCGCTGATACGCACAGCTTATATGTTTACTGCGTGTCTTATGTACTGCGTGGCACAGAGACCCTCAACACAATTTTCAAGCAAGACATACTTGGAATAGAAGTGTCTCCAAGTTACACACCTATGTGTGTGTCAACATCACGCTGATACGCACAGCTTAATTTAAGGTTGTAACTTTAAAGTGGGAAACGCGTTTCCTTGAACATTATTATTCATTCGCAGCGCTGATACACACAGCTTATATATTTACTGCCTGTCTTTTATACTGGTTGCCACAGAGACTCTCAACACAATCTTCAAACGAGAGATACTTGCAATAGGAGTTTCTCCAAGTTACACACCTGTGTGTGTCAACATCACGCTGATACGCACAGCTTAGATTAAGGTTGTAATTTTAAAGTGTGAAACGTTTCGTTGGACATTATTGTTATTTGTTTTTCTTTTTCTCACTTTTTCTTCTTTTCTTTTCTTTATTTCTCCTCTTCATTGTCTAATTATAACAGCTATATTTACCTTATTCACTCTTCTATATACATAAGCTCATACTGTCAATTTCTGATATGCAAAATGTAACTGCTGCCCCGTTTTTCTTACAGTCATCAGGGGATCCTCCCATAAAATGGTCAAAATGGAAAAAGGTTTTTGAACGGTATGCCCGTGTGTGTGGTACCTCTCTTAGCGTAGAGAGGAAAACTGCGTTACTTATGCATTGCCTGGGTTCAGAAGGTCAGGACGTTTTTGATCACCTTCCGGATGTTCCCAACAGTGCTGCAGCTAACCTAAATGAATTTGAATTATGCATTTACAAACTTGATGCCCACTATTTGCCTAAGGTCAGTACCATTTTAGAGCGTTACCATTTCGGTAGACGTATGCAGAAGGAAGGTGAGAGTATTGAGAATTATGTCACAGACCTTAGACGTTTAGCGTCAACGTGTAAGTTCGATACGTTAATTGAAGAGAGAATAAGAGACCAATTTATGTTGGGCTGTGTTTCAGAAAAGGTTCGTGACGAACTTTGGCTCAAAGATGAGCCGTCTCTAGATGAAGTTTTAGTCATAGCTAAAAGAATTGAGCACTCTCTTGAGTGTGTTAAGGAGATCAAGAAAGATCTCAGTAAAGATGTATCGGTGGTCAGTACTAACGCAACTCCTAATTTGAGATCTAAAGAGACCCAATCCAAAACGCCAGTAAAAGGGAAAAAAGAAAATAAATCTCGATTACAATTCGATAAAGGAAATAAATGTTACAGATGTAACAATGCTGGTCATTGGGCCAATGATAAATCCTGTCCCGCGTTAAATGCCATATGCACGTATTGTAAGAAAAGGGGACATTTTGTAATTGCTTGCAGAATTAAATCGTCCAAACAAGGTATTAATGAAATTGCGGTGGACAATTCGTGTGACCAACATGATTTTGAGTGTGGTCAGATTATTGTCCAGGTTGGTAGTGATGGACCTTTGGATTATATTCTTATTGAAGGTCATAAAACCAAAGTATTGTTTGACTCTGGTGCAAAAATTACCATTGTATCAAGCAAATTTTTTGATGATAATTTAAGGTCAAAAATCAATCTGTTAAAACCTGACATTCGCCCCACAGCCTATGGTGGGGACCCTATTGATTTGAGAGGTTACTTTATGGGTTTGGTTGAATATGAGGGTCGCCTTACCTCTGGGAAAGTATATGTCTCTAAGAAGGGCGACAGTATAATCAGTTGGTGGCATCAGAAAGATCTAGGCGTCATGTTGGATCCTAACAGCTCTCCTCCTATCTTACTCAAAAAGAGGGAAACTGTTGAATCTGTAGATCATCATTCCCTTCTGCAAACTCAACTGATGGAGGAATATCCACAAGTGTTTGGTGACAAACTTGGATGTTTGAAAGGGTATTGTCACAAAATAAAACTGTCTCCGGGGTCTGTCCCAGTGTCCAGTAAGGTACGCAATGTTCCTTTCACTGTTAGGGAGGAGATGTTGAAGGAGTTAGAGAAGCTCAAATCACAGGGGATTATTGAGGAGGTTGAAGGAACGTCATGGTTGGCTCCGGTTGTGGCCGCAAGGAAGGCTGATGGTTCTTTGAGATTGTGTGTGGACCTCAGACAACTCAACAAATGTGTTCTTGTTGATAAATATCCTCTTCCAAATATAACAGAGCTGTTAAGCATGGTGAGTGGTGCTAAAGTGTTTAGCACGATAGATTTAACATCTGCGTACCATCAAATTCTGCTTGATCAGTCATCCAGAGATTTAACTGCATTCGTTACCCCGTTTGGTACCTTTAGATTTGTAAGACTTCCTTTTGGTCTTGTCTCTGCCGCTTCTGTTTTCCAAAGAGTCATGGAAAGGGTGTTAGTCAACGTTTCTGGGGTTTGCGTCTATCAGGACGATATTTTAGTCTATGCATGTGATGAATTAGAACATGGGAAAAGGGTCCGACAAGTGTTGGATAGACTTTCCGCTCACAATCTCACTATTAAGCGTGAGAAGTGCAAGTTCGGCCTTGATAAAATTGATTACTTAGGTCACACGGTAACAGCTGATGGTGTTGTCCCCAAGGCCGAATTGGTAAGCACTATTAAAGATCTAATTGCCCCCTCTTCAAAGGAAGAACTCATGCGCTTCCTGGGGATGGCGGAATATTACAACAAATTTATTAAGAATTTTGCAGATGCTACTTTCAACATGAGAAATTTGCTTAAAAAAGGAGTAAAATTTGTCTGGAATGATTTGTGTGATAAGGAATTCTTTGATATAAAGTACAAGTTACAGAATGCGCCTAATCTCCGTAATTTTGATCCAGCTAAATGTTCAATTATCTCAACTGATGCTAGTCTCAAGGGTCTTGGTGCTGTCTTATATCAAGGTGGCACGAATCCTGACAACACCATTATGTTTGTGTCAAGGAGTCTGAAGGGTGCAGAATCTAGGTACTCGGTCATTGAAAGAGAAGCCCTTGCTGTCTACTGGGCTATTAAGAAGTTTAAAAAATTTCTTTGGGGAACTTCGTTTGTAGTTAGGACGGATCACAAACCATTGTGTGAGGTACTAACGAGTAAGGGTATTGACTCAATTTCTCCGAGAATCTCCAGATGGATTGTTGGATTGCAAGGGTTTAATTTCTCAGTTAGGTATGTTCCAGGTTCAGAGAACTTGGTTGCCGACACACTTTCAAGATTGGTCCCGGTTACCCAATCTAGTGACAGTTTAGATTCTGATTTTAGTCATTCCCATGATTTTGTGTGTGAAATTGATTACAAAGTGATTTCTCAAGATTCCTGGCTAAATGCTTGTCATGAAGATCAGGTTATTCAAGAGGTTTTCAAACTTATCCATGAGGGTTGGCATTGTAAGGAAGAAGGAAGTCAAGCTGTTAAAGATTTTTGGTCTGTTAAGGAACAGTTGTCCTGCTGTGAGGGAATGTTATGGAGAGGTCACCGACTAGTTCCTCCTTTGTCTCTAAGGAAATCTCTTCTAGATCTAGCTCATGAGGCTCACTTAGGGATTTCTAAAACCAAAGAATGAGTGCGTTCTACTTACTGGTGGCCTGGGATGGACATTCAAATTGAGCGTTTGGTAAGGGAGTGTGTTCAATGTTCTCTAAGTGAGAAGAGTTTAAAGATCAGGACTCAGCCCATGGAAAAAAGGTCGCGCCCCAGTGGTCCTTGGAAGGACATAGCTCTAGATATTTTGGGACCAGTCCATGGTGATGGGTCGGATACTTTTGTTATTGTTGTCATGGATCTCTACTCTAGGTGGCCTGAAATTTCTTTCACTAGAAACACTAATACTAAAAGCGTTATCGATTTTCTGAAAGTGTTAATTTCAAGGGAAGGTATACCACAGACTTTGCTGACTGACAATGGTGTCCAGCTGGTGTCAAAGGAAATGGAAGATTTTCTTATTAATTGTGGTATTGTTCACAAAAAATGTGCCTTATATCACCCTGAATCTAATGGCACTGTTGAAAGGTTTAATAGGGTCCTAAAAGACACTATTTCCCTGGCTAAACAGAATTGTCTTGACTGGAAGGAGGAGGTTTTTAGGAGAGTTGGTGTCTATCGCTTTGCGCCTCATACCATGACTGGAAGGTCTCCTTTTTCTTTGTTCAGGGGGAGGCAACCTGATACTTTTTTGGAACCACCGTGGGTTAATAAATGTATCTCGGCCAAGGGAGGTGTTCCGGATGTAAGCTCGTGGGAGGAAAGGGAGGATTATAAGTGTCTAAAAAGTAAGGAAAATTATGATGCGAGACATGCTGTTAGATCTACTAAAGTTTCTGTTGGTGATTTGGTCATGATCAAAAGACCTGGTTTCTGTGTTTCTGGTGCCAAATTCACGAAACCTTTAAAGGTAATTAAGGTCTTTGGTAATGCTGTGAGGACTGCTGACCACAGAGTGTGGAATTTAAATAGAGTCGCTGTATGTGGCAAGATGCGTCATGTGAGTGATCTTTCAAAAAATATTGATAGCAAAGATGGCTCACGAACCTTAAGGAAATCTAACAGAATTTCTCATACTCCTTCATATTTGAACGACTATGTAGTAAAATGATTTAGTCATATTTATATGTTAATTGTATTGTGTTCTTTTCTTTCTTTGACTTTTCGTCCAAATGTTAGTATGTAAAGGAGGGAGATGTGTTGTAAAGTTTATGCTTCAGATTGTCAGCTGTCTGTCATGGCTGTGATGACATCTGAGGATTCTAGAATGGATAAGAGGGCTTGCTGTGAGAGAGAATCTTGAGGAGGAGAGTAAGAGGCAGTTGGACGGCTGAGCTGTTGTACCTTTATACTTATGAATAAAGAACCTATGGAAATCTACTTACTCTCATCTAATCTTTGATGGAAGAATCTACCATTTAACACCCCCTTAGAAATTAAGCCGAGGAAATAGGTATGTTGCTCTTCCCTTTTCTCATGTTTTATTGTGATCTTTCAGGGGAATTAGTTGTGAGCAGTTTTCTTTTGTTCTACTAAGCTTAGGCGACTGACACCAGAACGTATTCAATTGATTTCTGGCCTTTCACAGCCCAAGACACAAAAGGAAGTACGTGCATTCATTGGCCTCACTTCATATTGCAGGCAGTGGATTCCCCAGTATGCTTACATAGCCAATCCCCTAATACAGTTGACAACACAGGAGACAGCTTCTACTAATGTCCTCCCTTGGACCCAAGAACACACTGTGGCATTTGAAGAATTAAAAAGAGCTTTATGTCAAGCACCAGTTTTAGCAATCCCTGATTACAACAAATCTTTTATGCTTTTTGTGACAGAGCGAGATGGAACAGCACTATCTGTCCTAACACAAGATCATGCAGGAAAACACAAGCCCTGTGCTTATTTCTCTAGTACATTGGACCCAGTAGCACAGGCTTTGCTTGCGTGCCTAAAATCTGTTGCAGCAACAGCCTTAGCCATAAGACAAAGTGACTCGATAGTGCTGGGCCACCCCCTGACAGTACAAGTACCACACGCAGTAGAGGTTCTCTTGAACCGGACACAAACACAACACCTGACTGTAGCGAGACTGACAGGTTATGAGCTGAAGTTATTTCAACCACACATAGAGATCAGACGATGCAACATATTGAATCCTGCTACTCTTTTGCCCTCCAGTACAGAAAACGTTTCCCCACATGACTGTGTTGAAGTAATACATACCGTGACTAAACCAAGACAAGACTTGACAGACGTTGCACTCCCAGACCCTGACCTAACACTCTATGTTGACGGCTCATGCATGAGGACGGGGGCGGGAGAATTAGTAGCAGCATATGCGGTGACCACTGCTACTGAAATCATAGAGACTAAAAGAATAGACATACTGTCAGCACAAGCAGCAGAGCTCATCGCTCTGACACAAGCGTGCATAAGAGCTAAGCACCTGAGAGTAAACATTTATACTGACTCACAATACGCATATGGGGTAGTTCATGACTTCGGCGTCCTATGGAGGGAAAGAGGTTTCTTGACTTCTCACGGGGCCAAGAAACAGCATGGCCCCCTTATACAAGCCCTTCTGGAAGCGATACATTTACCGACAGCCATAGCTATCCTGAAATGCAAAGCACATACTAAAGCCACAGATACCATTTCTCAAGGCAATGATCTGGCAGACCGAACTGCTAAACAGACAGCTCAGACCCCACTAGACATGACAAAGTTACAGGTTCAATAAGTGTCCAAAGCCATGACAGTTAGGGATCCTTCCAGGGATGTACAAGACATACAGACACATGCTACTCTAGACGAATTAAAGAAATGGTCAGAACAAGGAGGGGTACTGACTGATCAGGGTTGGATGACTAAGGGCAAAGAAACATGGTTTCTTCCTGATTCGATGGTACAAGTGATCATAAATACCGCACATAGTCCTGCACACTTAGGAGAGAAAGCAATGCTAGACAGCTTGCAGAATATATGGTTCAACAAGCACCTGCGTGCAGCAGCGAAACAAAAGGTCAGAACATGTATGATCTGTTGCCAATTCAATCCAGGTAAAGGCATTCCGATGGAACAAGGTGGATTCCATCCACCTGACCATCCTTTTGAAGTCCTCCAAATGGATTATATCCAAATGAACAGATGTAGAGGTTACAAATATGTCCTGAACTCATGAAACAGGTGTCCCTTCTGTTAGGGTATACCTGGAAGTTCCATTGTGTACGACATCCTGAGGCAGCAGGCCTTGTAGAAAGACATAATCAGACCTTAAAGATAAAACTAGCAAAGATTTGCGCAGACAAAGGTGTAGATTTGATGGTAGCCCTGCCGGTTGCCCTCTTTTACATGCGAATGGTAGCCCATTCTAGAACAGGCTTATCTCCCAATGAAGTGGTCTTTGGTAGACCACCGAATATGTGGGGCACTCTAATGCCTAAAAAGATTACTGATGTTGATAGTAACATGCTGACAGATTACCTGGCTTCCTTGATGTCTGCACTACTCTCTTGTCGTTCGCAGGTTGCTGCCGCCTTCCCTGACAACACCCAGGTCAGGGAACACTCCATCGCTCCTGGATGGAAGGCGCTGAAGTCAGTGCTCTGGACCACGAGGACGGCCGTTAAAGTCAAAGGGTGGAAAGGATGGTTGCACCTTCACCACTCTTTTACAAAGGAAAAGAACTTTTCAGACTTTGAGCACCATTTTCTAGAGGAGACTCCCCAGCAGAAGACAAAGCTAAACTTAGATCTAAAAAGTCAGAACCCGTTTGATCAATTAAGTCCACTAGGTGGTGAAGCGGTTGAACATGTATTCTGGCTTGCATAAGATCTTGGACAATAACATAAAAAAAAAGAGAGCAAGATAAAAAGCAAATACTGTAAAATATTACGTGGTAGATGTATAGTGACTTTGATTTTTCTATCTCTTCTGTGCATCACGATAATATGTATCAGCTTAATACTACATGCTATTTTTCCTCCTATTGCCTCACACTTACACTCCTCCACTAATGATACCATAAAGCACACATTTAGTGATCTGCCATCCCATGAGCTATCATATCGACTTGCCTTACACAACAATACCTTTATTCAGATGCTGCACCATTCACATCAGACTAGCAATGCTACAGACTGCTGGGTCTGTGGCCGACTTCCCCCGTATCAGAAGGTGAAGGGAGTGTTGCCTCTTTTCCCATTTCCATTCTCCCATAATGGTTCTTGCGGAGCATGGTTTGCCTTAATGACATCCATCAACGGTGATGCCAAAGAATGTCAAGACAAGGAGTGTAGAGGTGACTGGGTATGGGGTAACTTGAATAAAGTCATGAATGAAGTATGTTTCCCAGATGAAGAAGGTCTTCCCCAAAGGAAAAGTACAGATCTAGAAAATGAAGAGTATCTGCAAGGAAATGTGACCCTCGACTTTATAGTGTTGAATGTCAAGCCCATACACAATTTAGGTCCATCCTCAATTGCAGTCCTGCCAGTAAAAGGGAACTTGTGTGTCAGAAAAGAAGGCTCAGTACATTTGGGGCACAACGAGTGTGATACTATAATAGTGTTTAAAGACAAAGGAAAGTCCTATTTCAGAGCATCACGACACACCTACTTTATTTGTGGCCAGACAGCCTATGTACAACTGCCCTTGGACTGGGGTGGGACGTGCTACATATCATTTCTTTTACTACTAATAACGCACCGTCTGTATACAAAGCAATAACAAGGCTCCACAAGATTGCCCAAAGCATACACCAAGACCCAGGGACGTGGACTTGGTCCAGTTGGCTCTGGGGAATAATATCAGCATGGGGATGGAAAGTGTTGACCGTCTGTGGGTTAATACTACTAAATGATATTCAGTTGCTGTCTATGTCTGCAGTGTGGCCCGGCCATTGCGGCCTGTGTGCTACTGCATGTGTTCCACATCCCCATTTACAAAGCATTGAAAATGGTAAAATAATGCTGCAAGAACAGACTGACTGTCTCATGAGAATAGATATGACATGAGGGTCCACTAGGGGACAAGGAGGGAATGAGGAAAATAAAATATTATAAGGCCTATGTGTCCCCGTGTGTTCCCCACCACTCATGTGCACATACATGTCACCTATGTATTTCCCCTCCATGGCCTGTCTATCATGATGCTCATGCTATAACGTGGCCTGCCATCATCCAGTCTCCCATGAGAGAAACGACAAATCTGCTCTGAGGCCTACACGTTTTGCATCATGTTTTCCTGCATTTTCATGAAGCCCATGTTTATGGCTCAGCCAGAGCCGAAAAGAGGTTTCAGGCCTCAGACGCTCTGAAAGCTGCAGCTGCGTATCCTTGGCCTTGCACACTTGGGCCTCAGCCAAAGGGGCCCAGTCCGGGGTGCCGAGACAGTATTGAGCACGGTTATCTGCTTACTCCTACCGAAACCACATTCCTGCCTGGAGAAGGAGGGATAAACATGACCCATCTGCAAAGGAGAAAGCCTAGCCTTCCTGTCTCTTTTTGTGCGATTACAAAGCTCACGTCAGTGAAAAGCCCATAGCCCCCATGTAAGCCTTCAGCAGTAAACGAAGAAATAAATGCCACATTGGCTCTTGGTGATGGGCAACCTATGTCACGAATCAGTCCCTGCTCCAGACTTTAGATATCAGATAATACAAGATGTGCTGGTCGTCTTGACACTGAAGGCCTAACTTCCAGATTCCCCGGTTGCACAGCAACCCCTCCCCACGTCAGCTACACGTCATGCTCGAGTTGAGCATAAGTAAGGCAAAGTTCCAGTAAAATTCCAGCTGATCACGCAACCCCCTCCAGGTATCCACCCACCTATGACACTCACCTATGACTCATCAAGTGGACGCCCACATGGACGCCCACCTTCACGCCTACTTACACGCCCACATGCTCTTATCTCATTCTCTCTTGCTCCGCCTGAAGCACTCCTGCTTACGTATAATATAGAATGTATATATACTGTACTCTGTGAATAAAAGATTGAGAATATTTTGAGAATTCTGACCAGAAGACCCTTCCTGATCCCTTGTGGTGATGGAACTATTCTCCCTATAACTCGAGTTATTGGAATAAAGCCCTTTTGAACCTGATACCACAGACTCAGCCTCTTGCTTTATGCATGATCATATTGATAAAGAAATTCTGAGTGCGTAATACTTTATTTACGACAGTGCAGTCCTTTGGTTGCAGATCCAGATTCCATCAGGGCTCTCATTCTTCTCCATGCAGTTTCAGGCAGCATATGGAGCTGAGGAGCTATGCAGCTTTTCCATATGTATCCAGTGTTCCTGGGTATCAAACAGGGGGCACCCCTGACCAAGGGGATGCAGGGTGCCAATGGGATGCAGGGTGCCACCCAGGTGTATGACTATTTCCTCCAAAGTGTGGCATATTCTTGTCCCGGAAAACACTATTCTCTCAAAACCCAAAATGGAGAAATCACTCCAGTCTCCAGGGAAGCTAGATCGGGCTAGCCCAACCTACCAGTGTGGCTAACTTTTCTAAACACTCCTCTTTCAGCCCTCTTCCTAATCTAATTACAGGGGCTCCTGGGTTGTTGGTGTGACAAAATGTGGGCGTTAGCATGTGCTTTCCTAAAGTGTTCTTCTCCCTTTGAAGACCAGTTTGGCTATCCCTCACCACCGTCCGTCCATCTACTCTGCAGCTTGTACTTCTCCACCCATAGGAAACCCATCGTCTCTCTAGCAGGGCCTTTCACATCTCATTGGAGCAGCCTGGGCAGAGGCTAGCCAATCAGGAGAGAGCTGGATTTTGACTCACAGAAAAGAACGTTTAATAGCTATTTTCCTGTCATAGTTATTGTAAATCTAACAGTAGCAAGTTGTTGGATTTTGCCTAACGATTAATGTTATACCTTCACATTTATTTATACATGGCTACCATCAATATTTATACTCAAATAAAATATTACAATGTTAACCTATGGAGCCATTCTCTACAGTGGGCAAAAATGTAATTTCCAATTTTTTACCTCACCGGGTTTATAAAACAACTTGGGAAACAACCTTTACAACTCAGTCATTACATCGCACTACCTTTACAACGCAGTCATTACAATGCAACATCCTTTACATCGCATGCCATTACAACGCAACCATTACATCACATGTCATTACAACGCGTCATTACAACGCATGTCACTACAACGCAATATGAGGTAAGTAATGGGGGAATAGTAATTTTTAACCCTACACTATCCAACACTTACCCTACTGTTGCACTCACTGGAGTGGGAATAGTAATTCTTACCCCTACACTATCCAACACTTACCCTACTGTTGCCCTAAAAGTAATATGCGTTGTAATGGTATGCTTTGTAATGGTATGCGTTGTAATGGAATGCATTGTAAATGTAGTTTCAAAAAATGCATTCTGATGGCATGCGATGTAAACATGTAAACTGTAATGGATGTTGCGATGTAAAATTTGCGTTGTAAAGGCATGCGTTGTAAATGATTGCGTTGTATCGTCATACATCCAAACAACTTCTATAATGTCCCTACATATTGTTACAAAGAACTCTACCACTGGGGCACCCATGAGAGACCTCAGGGGTGACTGATATGTAAAAATCGGGTAGATTAATACTTTGGAAGTACCTTTAAATCCAAAATCAAATTTGCATATAATTTCAATTTAAAAGCAGCCTGCAAGGCAGGGCTGGCTTTTAAAACGACAGCAGGCGCCACAGTAGTGCACACACCAGTGCGGGAAATCTATTGGGCATCTAAACCTTCCTGCCCTGTTATATACTAGGGATTTATAGGTAGTTTGAATCCCGCTTGCCTTATTATATACTAGGGACTTACTGGGGTCTGTCATTGCCAATTACAATTATACCAAATTACCATGTACTTTTTACACAGAGCACAGGCCCTGCCTCACACCCCAGTCGACCATAATGGAAGCAGAAACCAGAAGGCCCTGAAATTCGGGGTACCTCAGGGCCATGCTCTGAGTCCAACACGTTTTAATGTCTATATGACCCCCTTGGCATCACTGGTGGAATCTTTCGGCGTCCAGACCATGTCATATGCTGATGATACAAGCTATTTCTGGCATTGGATAAGAACGTGGCCAATGCCTACAGTAAGTTTAAGTCCAGCCCTACAACGGTTTTTCTTTGACTACAACATAGCAATCCACAGTGTGACGCCAGCAAAACCAAAAACCTGCCTTTTGGCTCCCCTCCTCCTGTTTGGGATAGACACTGCTGGCCCTATCTTATTCCTCCCTCTCCGTCCACAGCTACGGTCTGTGCATAATCTGTAGATCAAATTTGACAATCTCATGTCCTTTGGGCCTCAGGTGTCAGTGGTGGTTGGCGCATGCTTCTGACCTCTTAAGTCCTTGAAGACATTGTTGTACCTACTTCCTGTACTGGCTCAGAAGACAGTCAGTCATGCTCTCATCACATCCCGGCTTCATTTTTTCTAATTCTCTCTATGTTGGTCTTTCGGCCTACCAGCTACGGAAGCTTCAACTGGTACAAAAGCGGCACCCGGCTACTCATAAGTGTTCCCAGAGGGACCCATATCAGTCATGTCCTGAAGAAGATGCTTTGACATTGAGGAGAGGAGTCAGGTCAAATGTTTCAATCTGGCCAATAGGGACATTTGTTGGGTTGCCTCTGGAGCAGGATAGTAGGGCTGGAGTGTGTAGTGTCAGGCAGTAAATAGCTCCCAGAGCAGGAGAGTAGGGCTGGAGTGTGTAGTGTCAGAAAAAGAGGAGGGTTGAAGTGTGTAGTGTCAGACAGCAACAAGCCCCTGGAGCAGGAGAGTAGGGATGTAGTGTATAGCGTCAGACAGTAAAGAGACCCTGGAGAAAAAGAGGAGGATTGGAGTGTGTAGTGTCAGACAGCAACAAGCCCCTGGTGCAGGAGAGTAGGGATGGAGGGTGTAGTGTCAGATAGTAAAGAGACCCTGGAGAAAAAGAGAAAGGTTGGAGTGTGTAGTGTTAGACAGCAACAAGCCCCTGGAGCAGGAGAGTAGGGATGGAGGGTGTAGTGTAAGGCAGTAAAGAACCTCTGGAGCAGAAAGTAGGGCTGGAGTGTGTAGTGTCAGACAGTAAAGAGACCCTGGAGAAGAAGAGTAGGGTTGGAGCGTGTAGTGGCAGACAGTAAAGGGTCCCTAGAGCAGGAGAGTAGGGTTGGAGTGTGTATTGTCAGACAGTAAGGAGCCCCTGGAGGAGGAGAGGGCTAGAGTGTGTAGTGTCAAACAGTAAAGAGACCCTAGAGAAGAAGAGTAGGATTGAAGTGTGTAGTGACAGACAGTAAGGAGCTCCTGGAGCAGGAGAGTAAGGTTGTAGTGTGTAGTGTCAGACAGTAAAGAGACCCCTGGTCCCTCGTTATGGCCGAGAGCAGGACCGGACTCTCCATTCTGCCCCCTGGCATTTCCCCGGCGGGTTACACACTCCTGGGCTGCTTTCAGAGGAGAAGGGGCTGCCATGACCCTGCCATGGCCCTGTAACACTGTTCTAATCATGGCCTCCTGTAAGGTGGGCGCACCTTCGGGTCTGACTAGGCATAGGCTTCCACAGGATGTTCTGACTCGACGGGAGCGCCACGCGGCGTTTCATGAAAATAGTGTTCTGAAGTGAAGAAGGTTTTTTTAAAGTAAATTAAGACATAGGGTGCCTTGCTGCAATATTAGAATCTTTTGTTAATGGATAGAAATTGTAGTAACTTGCTTGTACTGAGAATTGCAGCACAGACTGTAGAGTGAGCGTCTCTGGTATTATTATTGGTGCCCCCTGTGATGTGGTGGGCTCTAGCCCCACATACTTTGCAAATAAGCGTGACACAGAGACAGGATTGTGCTACTCAGAACTGGCCACGAGCACGTGCACTTGGGCTCCTGTTATTGGCAGGGTCACCTGACTGGTTACGCCTGTGTTGGATGGGTATGGGGTGGGTGTACAGACCCACCTTCAAGGGAGTGGCTGGCAAAACACTAGACTGTGTCCAGCAGGACACAACATACATCCCAAATTTTATTAAAACCTGTGGGAAGGAATGAGAAGACATCTAAAAATAACCGAAGTCTCGCAGTTCATAGATGCAGTCCGCAGGACAGCGCTGGACAGGTGCAGCTGGGGGCACCTGTGCTTCTTGACACATATCCATACTTTAACCAGGTACATCTGGACATCAACCAAGTGCTGATGAAATCCGGACCTCTCAACTTTGTGTCAGTTGAGAGACAGTCCACCTATGTGATGTCCGTCGGTCCAGCGTACTCTTGCTGTGAGGCAATTTGGTTGTCTTATAGTTCAAACATAAGTGCATCAGGAGTGTAGGTGGACTCCATGGTGAACACCTGACGATGATGTCGCTTGATCCCTTGACGACAGTCTTGGCATTCTGTGACCTGTTGAAGTCTCGGTTGTATGGCCTGGCTACTTCCTGGAATCCATCGGTGGGGCAAAGTAAAGTCCATAAATCATGCATGGTGGAGGCCCCTTGATGAGTTGCCACGGGACTCCATATGGGCTGCACTGGGTCTGCATGTGTCTGCATCTGGACAGGCGCAAGACCACCCCTGAGCCACCGCCTAGTCACTCGTGCAACGTCAGGGGTGGATGTGTCCTGGTCATTACATGCTCTCGCTACAGAGATCAGGATTTAAGCCAGTTAAACAAATGGTCACTGGTTCTTCAGATTGTCACTCTGCATGGCAAAGGTACAGGACTCCAGTTGTGTTACTTGATTCTCCAGGGATGGTGATGATGCACATGGCAAATGATGGAGTGGCTGCCATGAGACGACTTGTACGACAGGTGGTGATGACTTGTAAGGAGTAAGGGTGAATGGATGACCTTTGCAGTCATATAGCTCGTCGGGTAACTTGGGGCAGCTCTTCTTATTCTGCGTGTGTGTTAGCAAATAGGGATGCCATGTACTTTAAGCAGCCAGTGACAGGTGGCTGGACAATGCTTTCTTTCTTTGCCAAGGCAGCTTGCGGTGGCAGGGAATTGCCACCCTGGGAGTGTGCAATGCTCTCTTCACTCTGCTTTTGACCAGCAGGTACCGGGGTCTGATAGGGAGAACGGTGCAACCTTCTCTCTGGGCTGGTCTTGGCTGAGCTGTAAACGCTCCTATCTTTGTTGCTTCATGAGAGCAGGGGCGGCTTCTTGCATGCAGCCATAGATTGTGTCTGTTTTTGCAGTGGTGGGGCTAGTGGTGAGTCCTTATGGGTGTCATCTGCTGGTGCCCCGTCTGTTTGCTTTCTCTTTCAGTTGTGTTGTCTTGGCACCGGGGGGGGGGCGGCATAAATGCTCTTCTCCCCATTTTAGAAGAAAGTCCATAATTCTTCTCTTCACTGCCAGGATAGCTCTCTTGGCTGGGGCAGCTTTGGGCTCAGGACTTCTTCAGGGGAGTTAGCAGCCTGTGGGCAATATAAGTGAGCTCCGTCGCACTGCCTCTTTTGGAGCACTCTGGGTTCTCTCACTCTCTGGTCAAAATATGCCCTCCCCCTCCAGGGGACTCGCCATATTCTTTATCTTTCTCCTGCATGGTGCCTCTGCTCTTGGCAGAGTCGCAGTGTAGCGCTTGGTGCAATCTCTGCCAACAGTGTCCTCTGGTAGGCTTGTGTCTCAGGCAGTTCTCTCTCCACTTGCGTGGCAGCAGATGGCCACTAGGTGGCGCTGGTGTACCACAGGCCTGGTGCCATGAGTGCCCTTCAATGTCCTGGGTCAGCTTTCTGTGTGGCTCAGTGTGCGCTAATTTTGGCGCTATCAGGGCTTTCTAATTTTTTCTTTGTTTTTTTCTTTTTAGTGTCCAGTATACAGGGTGCAATGCGGTGGCCCGTGGTTTGCCCTCGAGGTTGCCCTGAGGGACTGTAGCACTTCTGGCACTTCAGCTTCGCCCAGGCCGGTAAGACCTGGCAATCCTAGAGACGCTGTCCTTGTGATGCCAGGCTGTTTTACCCTTTTAAAAGATGAGCTCCGTCAGGGCCCGGTGCGGTTCCGCAAGCGACAGCCCGGTGTCGCTGTGGAGCACACCATACCAAGAAAAGTGCAGAAGGAGGGACGAGAGGAAGCAGGCTGGCAGTGAGCGGAGGCAGTCTGGAGTTATGTCCTGCGAGACAAGTTCTAGTGTCTCGACAGGCATAGAGTTTAGAGCCACTCCCCTATGGGAGTGGGCACACTTGCACCCCCACACGCATCCCTCACAGGCGTCACGAGTGACGTGAGCCTGCGAATAAAAGGGCCCGGGTGTATGTGCTCGTGGCTAGTTCCCAGTACTATATTCAGGTGTCTGTGACTTCTTTCTTGCAGCATGTGGGCCTAGGGCCCAGGACATAACACGGGCGACGAGCGGGTGTGACCTTGCGTGTGCCATACCTTGTGCACAGTTGTTCGTCATGGTGGAAGGAGTAGCCAGTGTCTAGGGTACCCCCACCTGCTACCAGTAACCACGCTCGAGGCGTCTCTACGTTGCCCATGGATTCCGCGAGAAATGGAACCACCTCCAGCAACGCCTACGAGGGGTGAAGAGATGAAGCTGCAGACATGCCTTGAGGTGGGAAGAGTGCGGAAGGGCCCCCTGTATGAAATTGCAGCGCAGAGTATGTTGTAGGCGGTGCTTCGACTGTGATGTGAGCCAAGAGTTAGCCTGTCTCAGCGGTGAGAGGAGTCCCGCACACACACAATTACTGTCAAGGCCTGCAGTCGGAGGAGACTGTCGTGGCCTGTCTGCAGACATTTGCAGCACGGTTTCATGCCAGTAAAGCGGCCCACTGAATATATAGATAGGCTCTGCCGCACTGATACTGTGACCCTATTTGCACCTAAAGCGTCTACGGGGGCCGGAAAAAGACTTGAGCCTACAGAAGCCCTGTGGCGCACCCAGCTCACTGCCTGCCGCCCACCACACTGACCAGCTCTACAGCGAGGGTCCCTTAAGGTGGGTGTAACACGCAGCCAGCACTGCGTTCGAGACACCAGCAAGCTACCCCTGTATGCCACTGTCCATCCTGGCAGGAATGGAGAAGAGAGCCCTTCCAACGACGAGGGAGCTGCACAGGCAAACTGCAGCACAGAGCAGCTGCAATGGAACATAGATCGCCCTCGCAGACCTGTACCCTCTGCACCACGTACCTGCTGAGAACCAGAGGGGTACAGTGTCCTGCAAGGCGGTGCCGTGCAGGTCTCCTGTGGGCGGATGACTGCGGTCACTGTTTGCGAGGAAAGATGGCCGTGAACTGCCCTGCTGCATCAGTACCACGCAGCCTCTGCACCTGCATCCCCAGCTCATAGAGAGACTGTCGCGGTGGGGAAAGACCAGTGACACCTGGCGATAGCTCATCGCATCGCACCAAGGCCCAGAAAGTAGAAATATGAATAAAGAAGCCGGCACGACAAAAGAAAACTAAGGGGCATATAATCAACGAGGCATTAAAAAATTATCGCCACTTTTGCACTTATTATCACACTGCTCGCAGGAGCAACACAGCCTGCGGCACTAAGAAAGCTGCGGTGGCCGCACAGTTGAAGTGGTAACACCACGCTCAAAGGAAACAAGCATTTGCAATGCAATAGGTCTCGCATTGCTGAAAGTTTGAGCTATTGGTGTTGCATTATTATTTGCAACGCCAATAGCTCAAACTTTCAGTAATGCAAGGCCTACTGCATTGCAAATGCTTGCTTTTCAAGCTGGCCACTTAATTACCTGCACTTCCGTGAATGCAAACGGATTTGCACCTATAAACATGCATTGTGTTATCCCTTAAAATGTGTGGCTCTCTTTATTCCTACGCCCAAACTTTTGTTTGCGATTTCCACAATACTCCCTTTAAATTTGAACCACTATGAATAAGTAAAAAGCTGTTTACTTGACCACTTGCAATGTAGCGTAAATCATGAAAGAATTGAACTCTTAGCACAAACATTTTTTGCGAGTCAGATGAATCTCGAGTCAGCTCAACACTTTAACAGTGTTTGTAAAGATAAAGACAGCAGCATGAATATGTCATCAGTGACTTCTTGTACTGCAGTATTAATCAACCATTGAGCTTGGCGAAGCTAACCTCGTCATTCAACTGGTTCTCTCTCTGTTTATTTACAGAACAAATCGGGAGACACAGTTCCCATCTTTCAGTACAGAAGTCTGAAATGTGTTTTTGTTAAGAAATGTATGGTTTAAATATATAACATTCACGATTCCTATTTGAAATACGCAATTCTTCCTTAAGGCAGTGGAGAATGGCATGTACATGTGTAAAAGATCATACTATCGTTTGTATCCTTATAATGAGGCAGGTGCAATGTGAGTGGAGCAGTAATTCTTTCCTTTAAGCGTTCTACTTCCTTTTTTGACCAACCAAAATAAATATACAGAGTTCATGAGCTGTGTGAACCGCACACAGCAGAGGCACGAGTGAGTAAACACGGCACTATATCATGCAGCCACAACAGCCAACAGAAGTTGCAAAGTAAACCAACAACAACTAGCTCTGGTCAAATGGAGAGACTCTCAGTACAGTTATCCGGTGCTCCTTGAGGGAAGATAAATATCTGCTGCGGAGGAGAGCACTGGAGGCTTTTTACGATGTTTAAGTTGTCAAGCGTCATTTGTTTTTTTGTGTTAAACTAATGTTCACAGCGCATGCATGAGATCCCCTACTTCCCCCTGGCAAGGATGAGCAGTGCCCTCTTGGACGCAACGACGGTGAATGTCCCGGAGAACTTTTACCGAAGACAAACGGAGCGTGCCCGCAGCCGTTGCAGACTGCAACACAGACCAGGGAACCAAGCCAGGTGGTAATATTAAACTCACACTGCCCCTCCCCCACCACATTGATAGCTGGCCAGAGAGCTGCCCCAGCACCGAAAAAACATAGGGGCAGATTTACAAGCCCCTTGCACCACTTTTGCGTCACTTTTAACATGGGAAAAGTGACGCAAAAGTGGCACACAGAGCTTGTAAATATGCCCCGTGATATTGAAAAAATAGAGTTTGGTGAGCCTTCCCAGAGAAAAGAGGCGCAGCTCGCCAAACACTATTTTTTTAATATTGTAACTTGTTCATAAGCAGCGCAGCACGCCCGGCTGCTTACGAAAAGTGTATACAATTGAAAAAATAAGAGTTTGGCCAGTTAAGCAACAGAAAGTAAAGCATGACAGCAATGAGGGGCAAGCTCCCCAGGTGCCTTAAAACGTTGGTGGTTTAAAACGGAATGGACGGACATGCAACTGAATAGGGCTGTAGAAGAACAGGGCTGCCTGGAGAAGAAGCACGGCATGGTCTTACAAATTAGGTTGACAGCCTGTAAATACATGCACTCCCAAGGAGCGAAAGGTTAGGTGCAGGCCTGCTTAGTGGAGAAATAATGTAGATTATGAAATCGCTCAAGCTCTCCCTGCTGTTCCTGAAAGTGCGCACGCCGCTGTTGTTAACCTGGCACTCTGTATAATTTAACTAGCACTCAGCTAACAAAGTCTGACAGGAAACAAACACTTGCGCCCCTTCCCCTCCCCCTGCAAGCCCTACTCGGAACTGACGAATTGCCATTAAAACACGCCCCTGGAACAGATGAGCACAGCCCTTTGTTTCCCATTTGAAAGTCTTCAGCGCGAGCACCTATAAAAAGTTAATGGCTGAGTATAGCCATCACAGCAACCAGCCTGCGCACGTCCGGAGACCATGGCATATGTCCTGACAAGTGGCCATGTGGCCACAGTGAAGCAATCGGTTGTTCTCAGATGAAACTGTTCTGCGTGATAATCAGGAAATATTGTTCCCATTAGTTTGTCTAATCTACTGACATCTCTAGAAGCAGCCGTCTTGAAGGTGTCATTAGTTTGGTGCCGGTCTAGTCTCTGCAATAAGACAGAGCAGTTAATGCGCGTTAGTTGTGTTTTATAAAAATATTAATTTCATGTTCTGCCACGTGTAGCTCTTTAATGTCACGTGGCGGTCCCGTGGGCCTGGTAGTTTATTTCTCCTCGAAGAGTAGTATGGGAGCTTTGTTGGGACAAGAGCATGGGTGAGTGTGTTTACTTCAGGCACATGTTGTCTTTGTAGCCATTCTGCGTGCAAAATACATACAGGAGCAAAAACCATTCCGTTTCTGTTGACTTTGCTGTGATGTGCGCTGTGCGCAGCCAGAGGAACAGCAGATGCGTCAGATAACTGAGAGCTCGGGGCACTGGCCTGTGACAGAAACTCCTAATCTCGAAGGACTTTCTCAAGCAAAACAGTTCGACAAAGGAGGGCTGTAAAACGGTCAAATTAAACCAGTATACACGAAAGTGAAAGTCTTCAGTTACCAGGCTACAGCTGAAAAACAGATGGCACACTGCACTTCAATTAAAAGAAGTACAAGCAGAGCGAACTAACACTGTAGTTAGGCGCCGCTGTATCGGGACTACAAGGAAGTTAGCAAATGACCAACAGCCAACAGAAAGAGAGATAACAACAACACAACCACAACTAAGCCAATAGCAAGCGGAAAGACAGATTACATCAAGTTTACCCCAACATAGAGATTACTTTAGGTCTCGCTGAGACAGTGCATGCAGAGCATGCACTGCCAAGGCGAGACCTAAAAATGAAAGCGTACGCCACCCACTACAAACAAATTGGAAGTCAAACCAGCAGTGCAGGACCCTACCTGCTGGCCGGTCTGCTGTCTCCTCTCAGACTGCAAACCGAGGCCCTGTTTATTCTGCTCCGTGTATCCCGAGTTTTCCTGAAGCTGTCTTCCAGCCTGATGAGTACGCCAACAGTGCCATCTACTGGCTAGTGGTGATACTGCACCTAAAGAAAACGCTAAACTAGCATTTCCAACCCCACACTGGAACCTCCAAGAATGGAGTGGCCTGCAGAACCTGGAGGCTGTCACAGCTGAGACAAAGGCTTACAGCACAATCTAAGGAGAGGAACAAGTGCCCAAAAAAAAAAGAAGAGAGCAAACACTCAGGGGATAGCTTATGCCCAGGAATGTAATCCCCTGGCACAGCCAGCCAGCCTGCAGACCTGAACTGGAGTTGTAACGCTGGTGAGAGGACTGGTAGGTCTACTGCACACCCCGACTCAGGAACACAGAGACAATGCACAACTTCACCGAAGTGGGCCAAGAGGAACACTATGCCCAGCAGCACCAATGGTGCCCCTTCGTCCAGTACAAGAAAGGAAGACTTGCATGAGGCCCAGCACCTTCCATGGTGCCCATAGACTTTGCCAGGAGGGCACATAAATAATGCATGCCGAGGAAAAGTAGTGATGGCATATTCATAGTCAGAGACTGGAAGTCACAAAGGAGATTTAAGGGACTAACTAGAGCAGATGCCTGAAGCTGCAATTCAACCCCCTGCACAAGTTGTGCCACAGACCGGAGCCACTACATTAAAAGGAGAGTGGTGGAGGAGCACACGAGACAGACTGTGCGTCTACTCACTGGTGTGCACAGACAGTGAATGGCTTCAAGGAGGAATGTGTGCCAGCCAGCTGCCCCAGTACTATCTAGAAGAATGTTACAAGGAGTTACCAACCCTGCCAAACATCCGGAGAAAAAAGCACGATCCAACGTCATGAGGGCAATGCCCTCGAGCAAAGAGTAGACGGAAGGGAGATCCTCTACATCTCCCCCATGCCAATGGAGCCCAGAAGGGGCCAAACGCAGCACAGTGTCCTCCCTCACACTGCCTCAAGCAGGAGTCGTCAGTGACCCAAGGCTGACTAGAGGAGAGTCGCACACTTCGAGTGGTCAACCACTACACTAGCTCCGTACTGCTCGTGGAAGCCATTCCTGGAGAAGAACACCCGGAGTAGGAGCTTCGCTTCCTACTGCCCGTGGAAGCCATTCCCTGGAGAGGGAACACCCGGAGTAGGAGCGTCAAGAAGCTGCCTGAAGAAGGAGCACCCAAGATGAGTGGCTGCTTGCCATGCAGCCGAGAAGAGCGACCAAAGGTTCACCTGAGTGGTCCGGAGACCATTGAAGTTCAACGGCCTGTTAACCTTGTTAGAACATGGTGTATGTCATTACACCCGAAGAAGAAGAAGAGTGGGAATCGTGTCACCCAGGAGAGCTGGACAAATGCAGGTGCGTCAAAGACAACGAGAGGAGAAGCACGAGGACTTGTAGCACCACAAGCCAAGAACACCTCCAAAGACACCAGACATCCACCAAGGCGGACTGACGGCCCTGGCGACAGCACCAAGGGAGAACCACACGTAAGCCGCAGCAAGCGCAAACCGCGTTGCTCCCATCGCTTCAGAGTGGGACCGTCCAGCCCCGAGGGTCGGCAGTTGGAGTCGAGTGGCATCCCTGCTCCTGACCGCAAATGCCAGAGGTGCAAGACAAGATTCAGAAGAGGAAGTCATGTGGCTACGACGTCCATCCAGAAACTTCCTCTCCTAGTTAATCATTGCCACCTTTTGTCCAGGCCCAATGGCAGCTACGTGGTTCTAAGAATAAATACTATTTAATAGTGATGGTGTACATCGACTTGTAGCTTTTGCGCCGTTTTTTAATTCTATTAGGAATTGACCATCAGTATTGGCATCTGTTGTTGTTTTTTCTGCTAAGGGGCTCAGCCTTACTGATATCAGCCATACCCATTATTGCTTTTTTGTATTACAGATGCAGGCACAGAGGCAAAGAAGCTCTCAGGAGGCGCACTCACTCTGCGCAACCTTGTAGGTGACGCACTGTGAGTGCGCCCCCAGAGAGCAGCCCTCTGGATGGGGGCAAGGGGGTCCTATGCACCCCCAGAAATCCCGTCACATCACTTACTGCACTCGTCTACAAGGAGATCTCTGATCACCTTCAAAAGTGCCGGCGGGTGCCACCTGCAGTGTGAAAACACAGAGCGGCTTCAAGCACATGAATGCGCTGCCCCAGGGGAGCGCGAGTTCGCATCTGCCCAGGGGCAGCGCATTCATTGTAATAGGGCTCATTTCCATTCTTTGTGACTGGCACACCTTTCAAAACGTGCGCCCGGCACAAATAATGAAAATGTGTAATACGGCCCCTGTTGTTATTTTTACCAGCATAACCGGTATTTTACTGTCCAGGACGGAACGAAACTGAAGGAAATCCCCCAAAGCTGGTATTTTTTCCTCTGATCAGTGTGTACTTTGGCAAAAGTGTATTAAAATGTGTTCCAAAGCTGCCTTAATGATCTGTGACTGATAGTTAAACTAGACAAAGCCAGAAAAGACATGTCAAAAAGGAATAGGATGTTTTTATATAAAGAGTCCTCTTTATTGTGCCGGCCTTCACACAAACTGGCCGTAATGTTTTGCTATTTATTGTTTGTGTAGTTTTGTTTAGAGTGATATCAGCCCAAAGGCAATGGAGCGATTTGCATGAGCACCAGTTACTTTGTTAAAATTCATTTTTATTTTAGGCCTTGGGAGATCAAGTGATTTGCACAAAGTCACAGAATTCAGAGCCGAGGCCGCGACTCAAGCAGAGGGGCATATTTTTTCATTAAGTGCCACACAATGGGGTGCGAGGGCGACACAACTGCTAAGTAAGATCTATCAAGCCACGCAAGGGCACCTTGTGTGGTCCTGTGTGGCTTCATAAATCAATACAAATGCAACTCAGAGGAAATCACTGCACTGTTTTACTCTGTCCCAGGTAGGCGTTCCATGTGAGGAGCGTGGGTATTCTCACGCATCCTTCCATGGATTTTGGTGCATTCTTAGATTTACCAAAACTGGTAAACCTGGGAATGTGTTTTAATGCTACACCACCCCAGGTGAGGCGTAACGAGGAGAAATATCTTTATGTCTCCTCATTTTTACTCTTTCTATGTGAGCTACATTCTGCAGCACATTCAGAAAGAGGAAAATGCCCCAGAGAACTGATTTTGTGCAGGAAGGTGTCCCTGCCTGCCCATAAACAATGGTGCAGAGGTGCCTGCATTGGTAATAGCCATTGTGTGCCAATGCTAGGGAAAGACAGGAATGCACTGTATAATGTTAAGTACGGCTCATTCCTGTCCTTTCCCTGCCGTGCAGCGCAGCAAGGTGGATTGCCACTCTTTGTGATTAGTTGATAAAAGTGCTCCATACTTTACATTCTCTCTATTCTTCACTCAGGATAAAAGTGGCCTCACAGCAAGGCCGACGCAAATGCACCCCCCCTCCCCAGAGCCAAAAAGAAACCGGGCCCGGGATGACAACACCGGGTACCCAGAGAGGCCCTACCACATGCCCTCCTCCCCTGCCCACCATGGCCAGAATACGGTGGCCCAGCACAGGGCAAGTGATGAGGGTCAGCGAAAAAACACTGCTACTTGGTCGGGCAAGACACATGGGGGGCCAGGGTGAGAATGGTCCATGGGTCGGTGCAATACCTGGACACCAGCCTAGCTCTGGTAAGTGGAGGGTGTGGCTGTGGTGAAGATGGTCCTACAGCCACATCACCTGCCCCCCCCCAGGAGGCTGCTGTACTCTTCCCGTAGCAACTCAGTTTGAAAGCACACATGGGAATGGGACACTGCTTCTGGGGGTCTGTGCCATCCCTACAGTAGCCAAGCTGAAGTCTGCCAGGGCCAGATCAATACTAGTGTAGGACTACTGTAAGCCCCTGCCCACTGAGAGTTCCCCTGTGTTGGACAGGCCACACGAAGGGCTTGCTCCCTCCCCGCACGACAGGGCCCGAGCTCCGGCCCACCAGGCATAACCCACGAAAAGCACCTGTACCCCGTCTCCCGACGGATCTCCTGCCCTCGGACCTCTACTCATCACGGGGCCCAGCCCCACCGGCTCCCCCGGTCGGTTCAAGCCGCCATCTTGGGCCCTGCACCACGAGGCCGCGTGGCCTCGCCCCGACCCTAACCCCGGGCCTGGCCGGCCCCGACATCCCGGCACCACCATCCACCCAGGAGGTGAGCGGACCACTTGGCAGGTCAATGGGAGGACGAAGTGTCAAGAGCTCTTCCCCCGCCAGGTGCCGATCGCCTCCAGCTCCCCCAGGCGCTGGCTCCACCCCCTGCTGGGTGTCTGGACACCTTCATCCCGGGCCCTCCGACCTCCAAGTGCGAGGGTCCGGACATCAAAGGGCGCCTGCCCTATAACTGGGGCAACTCCGGAGCAGGAAGGCAGTTGTATCCTGGAGTCGAGAGACACCGAGAGAACTCAGCCTTGACGGACTACTGGCGCTGCCGTAGCCCGCTCTTGTGAACCATCGTCCTGCCTGCTGGCGCTGCCGCGGCCTTCTGCAACATCCATCCTCGTCGGGACCTGCTGGCGCTGCCGCGGCCCGTTGTAACGACCATCCTCACCGGGACCTGCTGGCGCTGCCGCGGACCGTACATCGACCATCTTTCCGGGACCTGCTGGCGCTGCCGCGGACCGTGTCCCGACCATCTCGACCGGGACCTGCTGGCGCTGCCACGGCCCGTACCAACTGAACCACCAAGCTCGAGGATTGTGAGCTAGTCATCATCTCATCCGAACTACCTGACTGGTAAACAGACTGTCCCGCTCCCCCTTACCCTGCATTGAGGGACTTGAATCGAGGGGACCCCTGAGTCCAGACCTCCTTGTACCATTCAACCGTACCTTAAGAAGTGCTTATAAAGAACACTGAACCTTATCCGTGTGTGGTATCTGTCTGTGGGGGGGGGAAGTTACTTGTCTGTACGATCGCTGGAGACGGCTCTCCCCGGAGACCTCTCCTCCTGACCCCGGCCGACCCTCCTGGTCCGTCTACCCTTTCTAACATTGGTGGCAGCGGCGGGATCCGAATCAACGCGTAATCGTACAGAGAGTAGCTCACCCCACGACAAAAACACGATGTCAGCCAAAGAAAGCAGCTCCACCGAGAAATTCCAAATGGATAAGTTAGAAGAATACAACCACCGCGAACTGAGACAATTCTGCATAGAACTTGGCATTGCTACCACCGGCCTGAGTACCAAGGATGATCTAAAGCACGCCCTAGAGTCGTGGACAGAAACTGGGGTCGCCGGACCCTCCGACCAAAGCAGCATCACACCAGAGGGGAACGCCACGGCTCCCGAGGAGCGGGGAACGGGCCTCTCGCAGGAGGAGATCCGAGAAAGAGAAAGAACCAGATTGCACGAGTTGGAAATGGCACGACTCAAGATGGATGGGGAACTCAAGTTAGCTGAACAGAAACTCAACCTCGAGCATATGCGGCTCCGAGAAGAACGAGAAGAGAAGCAGAGACAGAGAGAGCTGGAGGAGAAAAAAATAACGCTCGAGCACGAGCGCCAACTAGCGGAGATAGAACTTCGGAAACAGAATAAAGAACTGGGGGTGCCTGAGCGACCACACACCCCGGGGCCAATCGAGAAAAAAGTCCACATCCCCAAGGATGTTGTCCGCGAGTATGTCCGAGAAGACGACATACAACAGTGGTTTAAAGCCTACGAGATCGCCATGACCTCCCACCGGATCGACCAATCGAGTGATTGGGGAGCCGGACTTTGGGGGAGGTTTGTCAACGAGGGTCGCGATGCCCTACTGCAGCTCCCAGATCACCAAATGTCGTCCTACGACCACATGAAGGCTGCCCTCCTCACCCGCTACGGCCTCACACCCGAGATGTACCGCCAGAGGTTCAGAGATTGCACCCGGATCCCAGGTACAACTTGGGTAGAATACGTGAACTATTTCAGCCGTGCCTTCGAGGGTTGGATCAAGGGGAGCCATGTCACCACCTACGAACAACTCTTTAACCTTATGGTATGGGAGCACCTGTCGAACAACTGTTTCGTCGAGCTCAGGCAGCACCTCCTCGACAGTAAGCTGACTGACCCCCGGCAGCTCGCCGCCGAAGCTGACCGATGGGAAAGCACCCGAGTGGGCCGGAGGGGGCCACACGAACAGAACAGAAGCAACCAAGGCCAGCACCGTCCTCGGGGAGGAGGAGGGGGCCAGGGGCGAGGGAGAGACGCCTTGCCAGAAACACCCGTGGCCAGCACCCCGCCTCCGGCCGGCCGGGGCAACCCCCCGTGGCGTCCTGGGTTCCGAGCCAACGTCACGTGCCACCGATGCCAGCGAGTCGGCCACTACGCCAATGACCCGAGCTGCCCGCAGAACCAAACACCCAAGCCCCGCCAGGTAGCTGCCGCCGCCCTGGGGGAAGAGCGATTATCGGAGGAACCAGAAGAGTATGAGCCGGCCCAGCAAGAGTGGGAACCGGCCGCCATGGTCCTGGCGTGCTTAGGGGGAAGAGACATGGTCCCACGGGCTCCCCTACCCGCTAACACCAGGAAATACGGTCAGTGGGTGACCATTAATGGACAGCGAGCCGAGGCCTTGCGTGACACAGGCGCCAGTGTGACGGCCGTCCGCTGTCACCTGGTGAAGCCCGAGCAGATCCTGCCGAACATTCTCTGCCCCGTCCGCTCGGCAGACAACTCTGAGAGTATGTGTCAAATGGCCTGCGTCCCATTCGAATGGGGAGGGGTCTCCGGCCTTGAAGGACTGGGTTATTCTTAAGACCCAGCGGTGCCAGGGAACAACACCTGAAACCTTCGTGGGTTACCTGTTCTGGCGTACCAAACACAGAGACACGGGACACTTCCAGCGACGTCAGAGATCAGCGTTTATTACTGCAGGGATACAGAGGTCACAAGAAGTACACAACGTGTAGGTTCTCGGAGACTGCTTCAAATTCGTAGAAGTGGGTCGCTCCTTTTATACACGTTTTTGCCATAGCACAGTATGGCGAACAAAGGTTACAACTCGGTTCCCACAATAAACTTCAAAAGGGTCGCATTCATGTTTCAGGAGGCCGGAACATAATTACAACAGTCCTGCCAGTTCCCAACTGTAAAAACATATTCCCTCCGCCATAAAAGCATTAAGGAAGGACAAAAAACAGAATGCGGGGAAAGAACGAGGATGCACAACAGGTTAGAAAAGAGTGTTAGGGGCAATAAAGGAAACTCGATAGAGGGGTCAAAGACCTCGTGTCTAATGTATGCGTGACTGAAACAATAGACCGGAGCGGCAAGATGGGCCTTGAGCGGGGCCATCTGCCTCACTCGAGTCATTTCCCTCATCGTAAAAGTCACCTCAAAGAAACACGTGTCCTTCGTACTAGCTTGAAAGTTCCAGGGTCACGAAGCGGACAAAAAGCCCGTTCGCTGGCTACCTGAGGGCAAGAAACAAAATGGACGCTGTATCTAAAATGGAACCCGAGAGTTCGGATGAACGAACCCAAAAATGAGATGAACCATACGTGGCTGCATAGCGAAACTTCGTACACCCACTATACTCGTCATTTGCGGTTCATAGATACCAAACTCATCCATATTCGTCACCACTCAGAAAGTGCCGTCCCGTCTCACACGGAA
Organism: Triturus cristatus; assembly: GCF_964204655.1. Classification (NCBI taxonomy): domain Eukaryota; kingdom Metazoa; phylum Chordata; class Amphibia; order Caudata; family Salamandridae; genus Triturus; species Triturus cristatus. The sequence goes on along the minus strand of NC_140595.1, from coordinate 850,072,855 downwards.
CCTCAGACGCTCCTTTTGCCCTCATGTAGGCAAGCACTAGTCAAGATCGGAATCTATATCAATATTCATCAGATCGTTCAGCTGCTGCTGGAACATCATTCTATTCATCAATGTCTCCTTGGTAACAGATGGCCGCCTTATACACGTCGCAGCACATAGGCCACATAAGGCAGGACCACACTGTACACAAAGACAACACGTAAACAGAAACGCTACAACAGCCCCTACGATCATCAGAATCTTCCAACCCCAGGTTGACATCAGGCCCCAAAACCATCCTAGGAGCGTCCAATTACCTTCGTCCACGTGTATGGACTCGGAAATCTTGTGCAACTTCGAGATGGCTTGATAAACAGTTGGAGCATTGTCAGGAATAAAAATGCAACAACTCGAATGGATAATTTTACACACACCCCCTCTATCTGTAAAAACAACGTCTAGAACCATACGGTTCTGCAACGTCATGAGTCTATCCGCCTGTAGTTCAGCTGTTAGATTACCAAGGGCATTTGCAGTAATATTAGCAGTCGATTCTACCACACGGGTCAACTGTCGCAGGTTCCTACTATTAACCATAGGTCCCCAAAACGGCAAGAAACCCTTAAAGAAGTCTTCTGCTTCTTGACCAGCAGTATCCTCTTTGCTAATGACGCCTCTCACAACTCTAGTTTTGTGGTAGTCCGAAGCAACTGTGAAGGTCGGAGGTAAAAGATTCGCAATATAACAGGTACCCGAAAAATCGCGGGGTAACCATGTATATGCGCGTTCATAACACACAAAATAGGTGCCCTTAGCAGTCAGAAAAACAGGGGAGGAGAGCGTCGGTAGGACATACGTTTCAGTGCAGGCACTGTTCCCAAGTTGTGCTCTCGGATTTCGACCCAAACCCTGCAGGCAGAAATTTCCAAGGTGCGGTACAATCCATATTGGGGACGAGCTCTTAAGCTGTCTATCACCCACTGATGTACTATACTCAGTCTCACTCAGATCCTTATAAGCCTGCACTTCTTCATCTGGAATGAGTGATGCATCGAAAACATCTCTGTCCAGATCTGCTATGGCTATCGCCAAAGGCTTGTGGTACGGTCCAGGACCAAAGTTGACAGACCGTGGCTCTCGACTGGGGTAGGAATCTAGTGCACTGCGGAACATAGTTTGGAATGCTCGAGCTGAACCCTGGGAGCTGTATGGAAGGACCAGATACGGAATACCCCTATCCATGGTGTGTGGCATTAACCCACATACCCAACAATTGGTAGTATTCACCACCAACTGATGCTGATGTAGGAGTTGAACAAAGGAATTATTCATAAATTCCGCACGTCTAACCTGCTCATGTTGAGGCAAAGGATGAAAGGAATGTGGGGAGACAGTGGTGAAGGAACTTAGGTTAAGAGAAGAGGTAGGTGAAACAGAAGGCAAGAACAACGATACTCCGAAATACACTCCACCCACCAATAACATAGATACAGTTAGGAACAATAGGAACACCTGAAACAGAAAACATTTTGTTCGTACAACCCTCCATAACTCTGATCTCTGTGCCAACACCCTTTCTTCTTCCACCAGCTTAGAGAATGCCATCCTCTACAAACCGTCCGTGACGTACTTGACGCACTTCGTTCTGAGTAGCGATTATCAATCCCCAGGAGTTCCCAGGAATCGACAAAAGTAACCAACCTAACGTCAGAAACCTGCTAAACAGAAAGAAGTACCCGCACGGCCCTACGGTAACCCGGATGGCGAGGTTTCCTTGAAACGTTCAGATTTATTACAAGTCTCTTAGCAGTGGAAAGCACAAAAACTCAGAAAGAAAGGATGTAATTGTTCATAATATTCGTAACGTTAAAAACCACTATACTGTTAATTTTTATTAGTCCTTGAAGTCCTTGAACGAAGAAAGTATCGACTTCTTCCAGGTCGAGTTTGCTCTACGAACAATTGTTCAGCTGGCGCAACAGTGTTCAATGAAGTGGATGACGAGTCGGACCTTGGGTTCTCTGCTACTAATGACTCCACCTGTGGATCCGGCAAAGACGAATCCTCTTCCACAAGTTGAGCGTCGCTAAATGGCACAAAACGCGGAGGAGTCTCAGTTTCTCCGGCCGAAATCCCGGTTCTCACCCAACCGTCGGTTGGTAAGGGGATCGGTACCTTCTTTGTGTGACTGGCATGGACCCAATTTTTCCGGCCCTCCAGTCGAACCGCTGTCCTCGTCGTCAACAAGACTAGGTGGGGTCCGACGAATCTGGGCTCCAAGTTACGCTTCCGACCGAAGTTTCGGGTAACCACCCAATCTCCTGGCCGAAGCTGGTGTCCAGGACCCTCTGTCTGCGCTGGTAGAGCTTCAAAGACCTGTTGATGAATTAATCGTAGTTTAGTGGTCAAATCATACAAGTAATCAATCAACATTGGATATTCAAGACTATCAAAAGCCCTAGGTCTCGGAACTCCCCAAATATTTGCAGGGCGACCGAACACAATCTCATATGGGCTGAGCCCTACTCGAGAGTGTACGGTCGCTCTGGTCGATAGGAGAGCCAGAGGCAAGGCATCAGGCCATGACAGACCAGTCGTAGCTTGAATCTTAGCGAGTTTCAGCTTCAGGGTACCATTGTACCCTTCGACCAAACCCGCTGCCTGAGGATGGTTGGCACTGTGGAATTTCTGTCGTATCCCAAGGCCTTTACACACACTCTGCATTACACTTCCCACAAACTCACTTCCATTATCCGACCACACAATCCGCGGCATTCCATACCTAGGAAAATACTCCTTCAGCAGGATTTTTGCTGTGGACAGGGCAGTATTATCCTTAAGAGGATAGGCCTCAATCCATCTGGAGAACGCGCAAACCACAACTAAAACATACTTCAGGTTATTGCATCTCTCCATATGGATAAAGTCCAACTGGATAACCTCAAAGGGACAGGCAGGAGGAGCGAAATGACCAGGTGGAGTGGGGGTACCTTTTCCGGGATTGTGCATCAAGCACACCATACAATTTTTAACCACTCTTTCGGCACACTTAGCAATACCATCATTCCTCCATACAGGAGACAAGAACTTGCATATTCCTTTCGCACTAATATGTGACAACCCATGGGCCATCGTCACAACAGCTAATACATACGCATCCGGTAACATCCACCTCTGACATTCCGTCAGGTCAACCCAACATCCATGCATATCCAATTTCCCTGTACTTTCTTTCCACTTAGTCTTTTCAGCTTCAGTAGCTTCGTTCTGAATTTCTTTCACACTTTCAACAGTATTCTCACACATACCAGTCTCCGTCGGCCACCTTACTGAACTCGTGACATACATTCGAGTCGCAAGATTCTTAGCCGTTTCCTTAGCAATCTCATCCGCAAATGCATTACCACGACCAACATCATCCGTCACTTTCCGATGTGCACTACATTTGACGATCGCCACTTGTTTAGGCAACGTAAGTGCATCCAAAAGATCATTCACGAGATGGCCGTGCTGGATCTTTGTACCATGCGATGTCATAAATCCTCTTTCTCTCCACAATCTTCCAAAGTTATGCGCAACACCAAATGCATACTGACTGTCGGTAAACACATTCACTCGCTTTCCCTTCGACAAAACACACGCTCTTGTCAATGCAATTAATTCTGCTGCCTGTGCTGAATTCTGGTTCAATCTCGCGGTTTCCACAATCGTGCTCAACGTCACCACAGCATACGCAGTCGTCACATCGCCATTCGGCAATTTGAAGCAAGAGCCATCCACATACAAAGTACCATCAGGATCTGACAAGGGGGTGTTTTTCAGGTCCACACGACCTTTTGTTTCTTCCTCAGTCCGTAAATAACAATCATGGGGCAGGACATCATCTGATTCCATATTAATCGGCAACAATGTCGCCGGATTCAGTACATTACAACGCTTAATCTGTATATGACTTGCCAAAAGGGTCAGCTCGTACCCGGACAACCTTGCACTCGTCAGATGTTGAGTCTTTGTCCGATTCAAGAGCGTATCAACTGCATGTGGAACCATTACTATGAGCATATTGTCCATGACCAGACCTGCGGACTGCCGAATAGACGCCGCAGCTGCCGCTGTCGCTCTCAAGCAACTTGGCAACGCTCTAGCCACCGGGTCTAAGGTCGAGGAAAAATATGCACACGGACGCTGCTTATCACCAAATTGTTGCGTTAGAACACTCAACGCACAACCGTCCCTCTCATGGACGTATAATGTGAAAGGCTTGCTGTAATCAGGAGTACCTAACACAGGAGCCGAACACAGCGCATCACGTAGTTCAGAAAAACTTTTCTGGCATTCCTCCGTCCAAGGCAAAGGAGTTGAAACGTCCTTGCACGTGAGAGCTACCAATGGCTTCGCTAATAGTGAAAAGTTCGGGATCCACTGTCTACAGTATGACGTGATACCTAAAAAGGCACGCACATCTCTCTGAGTTGCTGGCACAGGCATTCGAGCAATTGCTGCAATTCGTTCAGGGGTCAACCTTCTTCCCGCCTTTGACAATAAGTGACCGAGATAGGTAACTTCTTGACAACAATATTGTAGTTTAGAAGGTGACACTTTATGATGTAAAGCACAGAGATGCTGTAACAAAGACACTGTAGCGGCTCTACAGAGCTGTTCAGTGTCAGCAGCAACCAACAGATCATCAACGTACTGAATCAAGGCTGCACCAGCCGGTAACACAAATGCATCAAGCTGACTTTTAAGAGCTTGGCTGTAGATTGATGGACTCTCACAGTAGCCCTGTGGAGCGCGTTTGAATCTGAAGCTACGACCACCTAATGAGAAACCAAACAAGTCTCTGCTTTCCTCAGCAATCGGAATGCTAAAGAACGCATTCTTCAGATCGATCACCGAGAACCATGATGCAGTGGCTGGAATCAGAGTCAGTAAAGCTGTAATGTCTGGCATCACAGGAAACTGTGGAACAACGACTTTATTTACCTCCCGTAAGTCGATAACTAGACGATACACGGGAGGCTTGGAGGGATCCGTTCGTTTCAGAATCGGCAACACAGGACTATTGCACACATTACCTCGTGTCTCCTCAATAACATCTTTGCCGATCAGATCATAAATGATCGCTAACAGTGCCCTTTCACCATCGAGGGAAATACGATACTGAGGTATACGTGGCAAACGCGCACCAACTTTTAGTTGGACAACATAAGGTGGTATATCCAACAGGCCCACGTCATTGGGACCTGTCGCCCACAAGGAGTCTGGGAGAGATCTCAATTCCGATGGGAACTTATCCATCGATAAATACATAGGGGAAATCACGCTCTTACCCAACGTAAGCTCCACACCCGTAGGAGAACAGTACAAAGTCGCATGTAACCTTTTCAACAAATCTAAACCCAAAAGATTCTCACCACAACCAGTAGTCAAAATCAAAGGAGCTTCCAGCTCATGAGACCCAATTGTAAGGGGCAAAGGGCTAGAAACTGGATTGCTAACGGGGGCGCCAGAAAATCCAACGGAAACATTCGTTAAGCCAGACAAAGGTGCGCCAGGGAGTTTTGAATGCATGATGGAACTTTTTGCTGCACCAGTGTCCAACAGAAAAGGCTCAACAACGCCCATAGTGGCTACTGCAACATAAGGCCCTCTCTGATCTACCGGAACTGATACTTCTCCCTTCCTTTGTCTATGGCTGTCCTAGTAGATACCATCCGCATCAACATCACATTCAACATAACAGTCATCCACATGATACTGTGCAGACCGACTGGACGATTGTTCGCGCCGATCGAAACAATTTTGCGAATCCGAAGACGTCGCAAAGCGTTCGGCCTGATTCTGGGTAACTCCGCGACCTCTACCACGAGAGACCTGTTGAGGACCGCTACGTCCTCCCCGAGCCGATACGCCATTGGTCCTATCACGGAGAACCGGACAATCAAACTTCAGATGGCCTTCCCCACGACAATACGCGCACTGATTGTATCCCAGCACAAAACGAGGTGCGGGCGAAGCATTGCGCGGCTGTGGTCTAGAGAACTGTGATTGCGATCTGTTTGGCTGCTGTGTATCACTGAAATTCGAACGCGGTGGATAGGCTTGCTGCAACAAAACCTTAGTTTTGAGATCCTTAGTTTTCTTTTCTGCACGCTCACTTTCCTCTTTTTCTCTACTTTCGTAATATTGGGCCGTAGCCAATATTTGGGCAGTGGTAGAGACAGCCCACGCACTCTCAGAATTCTTCAACTTGTTGCCAAGGTCGGGTGACAAATTTGATACAAATTTATCAACAAACAACCGCTGACCACCCTCGGAACCCATGTCCTGACCACTATGATCAATGAACGCTTCCTCAAATCTTGTAAAGAAATCAGAAACACTTTCATCCCTCTTTTGCCTGCACGCTGATAATTTGTCCCAGTTGACGCGCATCGCTGGCATAAGTGTTTTCATGAGGGTAATTATCCTCTGGGGCAAAGCCACAATAATCTGTTCGGGTTTAGCCCCACCAACCTGCCGGGCATCTGCCGCTGTAAGGGCGGCCCAGTCACCGCCTAACTCGGCTACGTGATTCTCGTGCCGAATTTTCGCCCAAATCGGCTGAGGCACCACATTGCCGAACAACATATCAATATCGGCTAGGTTCATAACAGTAGCATCCACCAATTGGGACAGCTCCTTATAGTAACCCGCAGGATTCTTACGGGGATCAGGTAAGGATTGCTTTACTTGTAACACTTCCGATCGTTTCCAAGGGAGGTGTATCCACACTCTCTGGAAATGGCCTGGGACAGGAGGGATAGCAGCCTGATCACCTGGCATCCATACCGGGGGAACTTCCCGCATAGGATACTGACCAGGTTGTGCCATCCATTCCGCGGTCGCGTCCTTAAACAGCGCACGTGGTTGCACTGTACATCGAAAGGATAACAAGCGTTCCAGAGCCTCTCGAACTTTGTCACCTACAATTACACCCGTGGCAAACCGAAGCTGTAGCTCGGAAACCTCAGGTGGTATATCATCCACTATATCATCGTCCCACTCCTCTTTCAATGACTTACACAATTCTTCGAACACGAATCGCTGCGTGGGCACATTAAACTGAGAAAACGTTTCGAACACTACACGTGGGGTGTATTTAACAGGGTTACGAATCCATCTACGTGCCGTTTTCACCAACGATTCACGTTCCCTACCATCAGGAAGCTGGCTGCGTCTTTGAGCAACGTCTGAAAGAGTTGAACCAAGTATCGGCCCAAAGAGCGGAGAATAAAGAGAAGCAACAGCAGTCATGAGACGACTACGAACAGAAGGAGAAGAGGAAGAAGATACAGGCGTAGCAGCCATAGGGGTGGAAACAGTAGAAGTAGACGCAGCAGCAGGAGTAGCGGGAACGACAGGCTGAGGAGGGACTTGGAAAGGCGCAGTAGGGAGAGAAGCCGGGACAAGAGGATGTACGATCTGTGGCCCCAGGGGATTCGGGAGTACGGGAGGAACGGCGGGCTGACCAGCAGCCGCCAAAACCGCGGGTTGAGGAAGAGGTGGACGAACGGGACCCATAACATCAGGAGCATAGGGAGGTGGCGATTTCATCAGATAAGACAAAAGCGAATCTTCCACCGATTCTTCTCCTGTCTTATTGATCGTAGAAGGTAGCGCCGGATAACATTTGTCCACTGCCATATAATGAAGCCGAGCACTAACTTCCTGCTCTTTCTCATCTTTGTCTAACTGATATTGTTCAGCATTTCGCATCACCGTAATAACACCTTCTCGCTTATTTTTCTTATTCTGTTTGATTTCTTTCTGTTTGGCCTCTTTCCGCCATAACCGGAAGGAATCAAACATGGCCGGCCTAGCTTTCCTTTTAAATAATTTAGCTTCCAAGTTATCTAAAATAGCAGTCTCAAAACTACCATGAGGTGGCCAACTAAGGACGCCATCCTTTTTAGTGTAACGAACCCAATATTCATTATATACGATAGGACCCACGCCATGGCGACTATAGAGCTCATAAAGCGGAGTTCCAGCAGGAGGTATCGGACATGAATCCTCCAGCCGGGAATCCATGCTGCAACATTTGAGAAACCCAAACAAAGTACTACGGCCAGGCATCGTGCACACTAACCAAGTATACAAACTTCAAGGGCTATCGAATTACGATGTCCTCGCAAAGATGCAAGACCCTCGGTTTTTGGCAATTGCAATCGTCAAATAAAACCCAACAACTAAGAACCACGAATGCTATGGAACCATGTAAACAACAAAGCAACACTGGGAGCGACCCACAAATACTTAACTGAGAGAACAATGGCGTCACCAGGAAGGCCCGTCAATCGTCTCGCCGTACAAAGGACTACGCCAGGCGCCAAAACAGGTCGACAGTCAGGGCATCGGTCCGTCGCAGCCGTCAGGAGGCGGGGATCTTCGCGGGAAAAGACGTCGGGCCACTTGTTTCGACAACTGGATCGATGAAGCGGGGTGCACCTTCCCTCGGAGATTTCACACGAAGTTCCTCACGATCGTCGGGCTTTGGACCGGTACCGTTGATGTCGCCCCACGTTGGGCGCCAACTGAAGGACTGGGTTATTCTTAAGACCCAGCGGTGCCAGGGAACAACACCTGAAACCTTCGTGGGTTACCTGTTCTGGCGTACCAAACACAGAGACACGGGACACTTCCAGCGACGTCAGAGATCAGCGTTTATTACTGCAGGGATACAGAGGTCACAAGAAGTACACAACGTGTAGGTTCTCGGAGACTGCTTCAAATTCGTAGAAGTGGGTCGCTCCTTTTATACACGTTTTTGCCATAGCACAGTATGGCGAACAAAGGTTACAACTCGGTTCCCACAATAAACTTCAAAAGGGTCGCATTCATGTTTCAGGAGGCCGGAACATAATTACAACAGTCCTGCCAGTTCCCAACTGTAAAAACATATTCCCTCCGCCATAAAAGCATTAAGGAAGGACAAAAAACAGAATGCGGGGAAAGAACGAGGATGCACAACAGGTTAGAAAAGAGTGTTAGGGGCAATAAAGGAAACTCGATAGAGGGGTCAAAGACCTCGTGTCTAATGTATGCGTGACTGAAACAATAGACCGGAGCGGCAAGATGGGCCTTGAGCGGGGCCATCTGCCTCACTCGTGTCATTTCCCTCATCGTAAAAGTCACCTCAAAGAAACACGTGTCCTTCGTACTAGCTTGAAAGTTCCAGGGTCACGAAGCGGACAAAAAGCCCGTTCGCTGGCTACCTGAGGGCAAGAAACAAAATGGACGCTGTATCTAAAATGGAACCCGAGGGTTCGGATGAACGAACCCAAAAATGAGATGAACCATACGTGGCTGCATAGCGAAACTTCGTACACCCACTATACTCGTCATTTGCGGTTCATTGATACCAAACTCATCCATATTCGTCACCACTCAGAAAGTGCCGTCCCGTCTCACACGGAACCTCAGCCTGTTGAAGGTGACGGTCCGGGACGATGCCCCCGTGGACTGCCTCCTGGGGAATGACCTCGAGAGTTCCCCGTGGGCCACCGTTGAGAGAAGAGAGCACCTGGGGATGCTGGGCCTCCCGGACTGGGCCTGCATAACCACCCGGTCCATGGCCGCCCGTGCCGTCCCCCGATCAGAAGAACCGGAATGGCCAGCACCTCCGCCCCCGGTCGCCCCAGTAGAAGACAACGACGAGGCCAGCCTCCCAGACCCGACGACCGAAGGGGACGCGCAACCCCAGGACCTTCCTGACCTGGCTCAGTGGCGTCAAGAAGGGGGGCCCACCCAAGAACAGTTCCGCCAGGAACAAAAGACCTGTCCCTCCCTCGAGGGACTCCGCCAACAAGCCAGCGCCCAGAACGCAGGGGACTCCACCGGAACTCACTGGGTCTACTGGGATAACGACCTGCTATACAGCGAGCAAAGAATCGCCGAGCTGGGGGCCGGTCGAGTACTGGTGGTACCTCTCCGCTTCAGAGACTTTCTGCTCAACCTGGCCCACGATGTCCCCCTGGCTGGACACCTGGGCCAGGACAAAACGTACAGCCGCCTAGTGACCCACTTTTTCTGGCCGAAAATGAGGAACGACGTCCTGAACCACTGCCGATCTTGCCCCACATGCCAAGCCAGCGGGAAGAGTGGTCGGAAGCTGAAAGCCCCTCTGCAACCCTTCCCTGTGGTCACCACCCCGTTCGAGAGGGTGGGGATAGACATTGTGGGGCCTCTGGACCCCCGCACGGCACAAGGACACAGGTTCATCTTAGTACTGGTGGACCATGCCACCCGCTACCCCGAGGCGGTGCCCCTACGGACCGTGACAGCTCCGGTGGTTGGCCGGGCCCTGATGGGGATCTTCTCCCGGGTAGGCTTCCCCCGAGAAGTCGTCAGCGACCGAGGCACGAACTTTATATCCAAATACATGAAGTCCCTCTGGCAACAATGCGGGGTCACCTACAGATTCACGACCCCCTATCACCCCCAAGGGAACGGACTAGTGGAGCGTTTTAACCGCACTCTCAAGGGGATGATTGGGGGATTGGAAGGGCCCCTCCGTCGCCAGTGGGATGTACTACTCCCGTGCCTCCTCTTCGCCTACCGAGAAGTTCCCCAGAAGTCCCTCGGTTTTAGCCCTTTCGAACTCCTGTACGGGCACCCTGTGCGAGGGCCCCTCAGCCTAGTAAAAGAAGGTTGGGAGATGGCCCCCCTAAAGACCCCTCCAGACGTCTTCAAATACCTCCTGGCCCTACGCAATCAGACCCGGCGCTTCAGAGAGATGGCCAAGGCGAACCTCGAGGCCAGCCAGGAGGACATGAAGAGGTGGTATGATCACAATGCCTCCTCCGTTGAGTTCGAGCCTGGACAACAAGTATGGGTGATGTCCCCCACCGAACCATGTGCCTTGCAAGATAAGTGGACGGGGCCCTTCAAAGTGGTCGAGCGCAAAAGCCCCGTCACTTACCTCATCGACCTGGGGACCTCCCGGAACCCCCTTCGGGTCCTCCACACCAACCGACTCAAACCACACTTTGTGCGCTCAGAACTCAGCCTCCTGATGGCTACGGACAGTGGGGCAGAGGAAGACTCCGAACCCCTCCCGGATCTTCTGAAGACTCAGGAGAATGACGGCTCCGTGGACGGGGTCCGGCTCTCTGACGCCCTCACTTCGGAGCAACGCCAGGGCTGCCGGAACCTCCTGCTGCAGTTCGCTACCCTGTTCTCCCTCACCCCCAGGGTCACCCCTTGGTGTTTGCACGACGTGGACACCGGGGACAGTCCCCCTGTCCGACACCGGGCCTACCGCGTACCAGATCGGGTACGGGCCTGCATACAGGAGGAAGTGGCCAAGATGCTCACAATCGGGGTCATCGAGCCCTCGGACAGTCCCTGGGCCAGCCCGGTTGTATTGGTTCCCAAAGCCGCTGCCCCCGGCACCGCACCTGAACTGAGATTCTGCATCGACTACCGGGGCTTGAACGCTGTCACCCGGACCGACGCTCATCCGATCCCCCGAGCAGACGAGCTGATCGACCGGCTGGGGGCCGCCCGCTACCTCAGTATCTTCGACCTAACAGCGGGCTACTGGCAGATCGGCCTCACACCCAGGGCTCAGGAACGGTCAGCCTTCTCTACCCCCGATGGCCACTACCAATTCAAGGTCATGCCCTTCGGCATGAAGAATGCCCCCGCCACGTTTCAACGCCTCGTGAACCAGGTCTTGGCGGGGCTCGAAGAGTTCAGCGCTGCCTACCTGGACGATATCGCTGTATACAGCCGCCACTGGGCCGACCACCTCCGTCTCCTCCAAGAGGTCCTACAGGCCCTCCAGCGGGCCGGCCTCACAATTAAGGCCGGCAAGTGCCAAATTGGCCAAGGGTCTGTGACCTACCTTGGGCACCAAGTGGGAAGCGGGCTGGTGGCCCCGCTACAACTTAAGATTGCTGCCATCCAGTCCTGGCAGCCCCCCGTCACCCAGACCGAGGTCCGAGCCTTCTTGGGGCTCACCGGCTACTACCGGCGGTTCGTGAAGGACTACGGCAGCATCGTGGGGCCCCTCACGGGTCTCACGTCCAAGAACCAACCGAAGCGGATTAACTGGACCCCCGATTGTCAAGCGGCCTTCGAGAAGCTGAAGGCCGCCCTGTGCACCGCCCCTGTGCTCCAGGCCCCCGATTACAGTCGGGAATTCGTGGTACAGACCGACGCCTCCGACCACGGCATCGGAGCCGTCCTTTCTCAGTTAAACCCCGAAGGTCATGACCAGCCGGTGGCCTTCATCAGTCGACGTCTCCTGGCCCGAGAACAGCGCTGGAGCACCATCGAGAGGGAGGCCTTCGCAGTGGTGTGGGCCCTCAAAAAGCTCCGGCCCTATCTCTTCGGTACCCACTTCCGGGTACAAACCGACCATCGACCCCTGCAGTGGCTGATGCAGATGCGGGGGGAGAACCCAAAACTCTTGCGCTGGTCCATTTCCCTGCAGGGAATGGACTTCACTGTGGAGCACCGACCAGGCCAAGACCACGCCAACGCGGATGGCCTGTCCCGCTTTTTCCACCTCGACGAAGAGAGTCCCCAAGGAGATGGGTGACTCTCCCCGCCTTCAGCTGGGGGGGACGCATGTTGGACAGGCCACACGAAGGGCTTGCTCCCTCCCCGCACGACAGGGCCCGAGCTCCGGCCCACCAGGCATAACCCACGAAAAGCACCTGTACCCCGTCTCCCGACGGATCTCCTGCCCTCGGACCTCTACTCATCACGGGGCCCAGCCCCACCGGCTCCCCCGGTCGGTTCAAGCCGCCATCTTGGGCCCTGCACCACGAGGCCGCGTGGCCTCGCCCCGACCCTAACCCCGGGCCTGGCCGGCCCCGACATCCCGGCACCACCATCCACCCAGGAGGTGAGCGGACCACTTGGCAGGTCAATGGGAGGACGAAGTGTCAAGAGCTCTTCCCCCGCCAGGTGCCGATCGCCTCCAGCTCCCCCAGGCGCTGGCTCCACCCCCTGCTGGGTGTCTGGACACCTTCATCCCGGGCCCTCCGACCTCCAAGTGCGAGGGTCCGGACATCAAAGGGCGCCTGCCCTATAACTGGGGCAACTCCGGAGCAGGAAGGCAGTTGTATCCTGGAGTCGAGAGACACCGAGAGAACTCAGCCTTGACGGACTACTGGCGCTGCCGTAGCCCGCTCTTGTGAACCATCGTCCTGCCTGCTGGCGCTGCCGCGGCCTTCTGCAACATCCATCCTCGTCGGGACCTGCTGGCGCTGCCGCGGCCCGTTGTAACGACCATCCTCACCGGGACCTGCTGGCGCTGCCGCGGACCGTACATCGACCATCTTTCCGGGACCTGCTGGCGCTGCCGCGGACCGTGTCCCGACCATCTCGACCGGGACCTGCTGGCGCTGCCGCGGCCCGTACCAACTGAACCACCAAGCTCGAGGATTGTGAGCTAGTCATCATCTCATCCGAACTACCTGACTGGTAAACAGACTGTCCCGCTCCCCCTTACCCTGCATTGAGGGACTTGAATCGAGGGGACCCCCGAGTCCAGACCTCCTTGTACCATTCAACCGTACCTTAAGAAGTGCTTATAAAGAACACTGAACCTTATCCGTGTGTGGTATCTGTCTGTGGGGGGGGGAAGTTACTTGTCTGTACGATCGCTGGAGACGGCTCTCCCCGGAGACCTCTCCTCCTGACCCCGGCCGACCCTCCCGGTCCGTCTACCCTTTCTAACACCCTGCCCATGAAGCTAGCCCCACATTACAATGGCCTGGTGGGGCCTGGAAGACAGTAAAGGTCTGTGGGCTGGTTGACTGATGCTGTAAAAAACCAGCCCACAGGTGGCCCTGAAGCACCGGTCTCTCACCCAATGCCCAACTGCCCGCCTTCCCAAGCCATCCTTGAGTGTAACCTTTGCTGAAGGATTGAAGTAGCAAGCAGGGAAGTGAATGACCCCAACTGATAGATGGTGAGGACCAGTGTGTGTGGGGTAAGGTGTTTCTTGCTGAATTATTTTGCATAAAAAAGACAAATGGCACATTTTAAATAAGGTTTATAAAGCAATTCTGATGATGTACTTTAGAAATATTTAAAAATCAGAAAGAATTGAGTCGGGTGCATCGTGCTTGCAGCTCACAATGTGGTGCATGTGCAACGCAACCCAATATGCGATTTATAAAGTCATTCAAGACCACCTTGCGTGGCCCCGAGTGGCGTCATAAATCCAGTGTAACGAAACGCAGTTCAAATTGCTGCGTTGCACCAGGGAGGCGGTCCATGGGTGTTGTGTGGGTGTTCCCACGGAACTTCCATGATTTTGACGCATTACCAAATTTACCAAAAGTGGTAGACCTGGGAATGGGCCAAAATGCTATGCCTTCCCAGACGAGGCATGACAAGGAGAAATATCTTTATTTCTCCTTGTTACTTCCTTTTTCTTTGTGTGCTGCAATCTGCAGCACCCATAGAAAGAGGAAAATGCCTCAGGGCATTGTTTTTCTGCAGGAAGGTGCCCATTCCTGCATAACACAATCCTCCTTACAACGCAGACACCCTTACACCATAGTGCAAGCATGCCTGCATTGGCACTAGGCTGCCAAAACGGCACCATCGCAGGGAAACAGCAGGAATGCAACATATTCTTTTAAGTACGGCACATTACTGCCATTTCCCTGTCACACAACGCAGCGTAGCAAGGGGACTTACTGTGCTGTGTGACTTTGCGATAAACATGGCCCTGCAAATTTAGGTGATAAACCTAAAAGACTATATGAAAAGAATATATTAAAAAGAGATGTCTTGTAGCATTAAATATTTTCACCTGTTACATGCTGCCTTGCTATGTTATGATATGTCATGGATTTGACTAGGCTGCGCTCAGATGTCACTAGCAGTCCACCTTAACCCAGACACTGATCGATGCACTACTCTCCAGGTACACCTCACTCCTCTCAAGGCTAGGGCGGGATGGACCACAGCTCTGCTACTGCTGCTAATCACTGGGTGCATCAGAGCTCCACCAGCACTGGTCTGTCAAAGAACCTTAAGAGATCTGGGGATGAAACTATTACATTGCATCACCAGTCCACCTGGGCTCACCCGGTGCCACACCCTACACACAGCTCTCACAAGGGACCTTACACCATTCAATGCTGGGACCTTCTGACTGCTCTGACAAGGAACTCCATCCATAGCTGGGACCTTCTCACTACTCTGAGAAGGAACTCCATCCATAGCTGGGACCTTCTCACTACTCTGAGAAGTCTCTCCATCCAGGACTGGGACGTTCTCACTGCTCGGACAAGGAACTCCATCCATAGCTGGGACCTTCTCACTACTCTGAAAAGGAACTCCATCCAGGGCTGGGGCCTTCTTATGGCTCAGACAAGGCACTGACAAGGTACTCCATCCAGGGCTGGGACCTTCTCACTGCTAAGACAAGGTACTCCATCCACAGGTGGGACCTTCTCACTGCTCTGAAAAGGTACTCCAATCAGGGCTGGGTCCTTCTCACTGCTCTGATAAGGTACTCCATCGAGGGCTGGGACCTTCTCACTACTAAGACAAGGTACCCCATCCAGGGCTGGAACCTTCTCACTGCTCTGAGAAGGCACTCCATCGAGGGCTGGGACCTTCTCACTGCTAAGACAAGGTACCCCATCCAGGGCTGGGACCTTCTCACTGCTCTGAGAAGGCACTCCATCCAGGACTGGGTCCTTCTCACTGCTCTGATAAGGTACTCCATCGAGGGCTGGGACCTTCTCACTACTAAGACAAGGTACCCCATCCAGGGCTGGGACCTTCTCACTGCTCTGAGAAGGCACTCCATCGAGGGCTGGGACCTTCTCACTGCTCTGATAAGGCACTCCATCGAGGGCTGGGACCTTCTCACTGCTAAGACAAGGTACCCCATCCAGGGCTGGGAACTTCTCACTGCTCTGACAAGGCACTCCAACCAGGCATATGTAACCAGGCATGGAACAAGAAATAATTAAAAGCTCGGGGAAGCCACTCTGATTTTCCAAGCAGGCCCCTGAAGTGTAGGGAGGAGCCTCAACCCTTCCGGAGGGCAACTAAAGAGCCCAATACCAATGAATACCTGTGCGATCTGGGAGAGGCCAGGATCCCTCATCACAGTCTGCGGGGGGGGGCATCAGTCTCTCAATGCACCTCACAAAACATAAGGCTGACGCCTAAATACAACTCTCTCACTGTACATACACCCATGTAGGGTTAGAATGCGACAACAGATCGAACTATGGCTCCCTCTGTCCCCGAGCCTAGGGGCCCCACAGAGTTGTGTCACCTCCGTCCAGCACTGGTGTCCGTGTGCACTTGGCCGATACGGCTCCTCAGGTAACGAAAAGCGCTAAAATGAGCAACTCGAAACAGGAGCTATGCTGCTGATCTAGAAGTTCTACTCCACACGCAGGCACCACGCTATTTACGTTATTCACATTAAGAATCATTAGGGGTAGCTTCACTATTTTCACTCGTATACAGTTTTAACTCACTACGTGATTCACCGGCATTATTCGTTACACCGTACCATGTTGGTAGCACGCTTGTCACCGAAGCATGTATTTTTTACGCGATTACTGACCGGCGCACATTGCCAATTAACACACGGCAAAGCACAAGAAACGCTAGTCATTCACCACAAAGATTTTGATTTCAACCGGACTTCTGTTCACGTACTTTGTTGTTCTGAACATTTTACCAATGACATTGACACAATTGTTTTTTTCCTAATAATATCGCTAGTTACTATACACATTACTTTTATACTTTCAGAATTTAAGTCCCCTGATGAAGGGCTCAGCCCGAAATGCATTGGGCAGAACAATACTATGAACGCAATAGTACGGCATAATTGAACTTACTTAATAAAGAAGAAAAGCATTGACAAGAAGCGTATGGAACTTTATTGAAACTTTATTGAAACTTATCCAAAGAGTGCACAGTTGGGGACGTTACTCCTAAGGGAAATAACGCTTGTTCATCATGTCATTCATTCGCCCTTGTGCTCAGAAGGGTTCACCAACACTGCACCCACCACTTTGAATAAATTGGAGTACAGGAATATACACACGGAGTGCGAAGAATCCACATTCCAATTGGATTTCACCAGCTCTCGCTTCAGCCATTAGGGCTCAGGATTTCTTGTAATAGACGCTTTTTTTCCTCAGTTTTTTATGATCATTCCGGAAAGTAGTATTTTCTTTTCTTAATTATTCACCCATTTCATTTTAGTTGATAACATTTTTTCCTGTGTTTACATGTTTCATATTGACAAACTCTATCCACTCATTGACACAAATTTAACGTGTTAGTTTGCGGGTTACCGGCATTAGATACCTTATCCAAAGGTGCTGGAAAACACTCACCGCGCTCTTTCCAGATGTCATTGCATCATCATTGGAGGAGCGAGGAGACCCCTGGAACTGGTGCAACAATTGTAGTTGGGGTCTTGCTAACCTTTGGGATAGACACCAAGGAAAGTCCGTTATTAGGACTTTATCAGGAAGAGGTCCAGAATTATGGAATATGGAAGGATAAACATATTATCAATTAGACCCAACCTTCGCCAAAATGTAGTGTTTTGGCTACTGGAAGATGTGGTTGACTATGACTGTTCAACCAGTCAAAATCATGTGACATTAGTAAATTAGGCAGTACATTAGGATTCTTCTTCTTTTTTAATGTTTATTGGTTTCAACAGGTACAGGAGAAGCCGTTAAATGCAAATTTGATACAGAATAATATAATCAAACAAGCCCACCGTAACCCCCCCCACCCCCCCAGGCACAGCGAGATCATAGTTCTAGTGCATTCGGATGATACCTGTGCAATAGTAAACTGTCATATATATATGACAATAACAATGAAGGCAATGGATAGGCGCTGACATGTAATCCGCTACTAGGAACAGGAAGAGAAGGCACAAAAGACCCATGGTGGCATGTAAGGACAACATAAATCAGGTCAGCGGGTGGACACCTCAACAAAATTTGTTGATCTTCAGATAAAAAGGGTTCAAACAATTCTAGAGATTCACAGCAGGTCTGGTCGGGACACCAGATATGCTGTAAGCAGGGCCCAGAAGTCCTTGGGGCGTGAAGCATCTGGTGACTCCTCCTCATAAATCAACAACTGGTCCCTGCAGTAGAGCAAGTCCCGAAGCCATTGCTTGACCGTAGGAGCTGTCTTAGCACCCCAGCATTGTGCAACAGCCCTCTTCACAAATAAAGTGGAAACTGCAACAATTCGCCTATTACAGGGTTTAAGGCGTGTAACATAACCCAGTAAGCATATTTCAAGAGTGCGGTGCACTGGTTCCAACACGACATCAGTAAGCATTTTCACCACAGCAGTCCAGAATGCAAATACACCCACAAACGTCCATGCCACATGTAAGAAGTCTGCATCCGCCATTCCACAGCGCACACAGTTAGCAGTCTCTCGCATACCATACCTACAGAGTTGTGAAGGGGTGTAATATGAATTTGAAGTGAATAATTCTGAGATTGCAGTTAGCCCTAAGATGACCAGTAAGTTGGCAGCACGCTGTCCAGACCTCCGGTGCAAGAGTGGTACCCAACGCTGCCTGCCAGCGTAGACAAGAAGGGTGATCGCCCTGTTCCCACTCACGTAAGGAAGCATTATAAAGTTTAGTGATTAACCCCTTATGCCCCTCTCCCGTCAGCATCGCCTGCAATGCCCGTAGAGTAGTGGGCTCTGCTGGGTATTCCGGATAAACGGCAAATAGCCTGACATATGTAAAGCCAAACATAAAGCCAAACATAAAGCCCAGATCCGTACCATTCTGCGCCTCCTGCAATGTTTTGAATTGACCATTTCTGTATTGATCACCCAACCAAGAGATACCCACTTTAGCCAACTCACGATGGCCGACGACTCTCGCACCGTAGAGATCTAACAATGGAGCGTATAAATAGGATAACTGGGCCCGTTTCTCAAGAATCTGCCATGCCGTGCACTGTACGGGGTTTATTTCAGTCCATGGGCCGCCAGAGACCCCCCGACAAGATCGCCGCCTGCAGTGACATTGGAAGAACAGCATCCGATTCAATAGCCACATGAGGCTGAAAGCCCTGGGGAAAATGTCAATAGTGCTCGAATTGCGCCTGAGCTCACAGATAGTATAATCGAAGGTCGGGGGTTTCGAATCCGCCCCGGTCAAAGGGTTGAACCAGAAGGTCCCACCTACAGCGAGGTTTCTTACCGCCCCATACAAACTTCAGCAGTGACGATTGAAGAGTTCGAAACATTGCCACATTCAATTTTATGGGAATATTAACAAAGAAGTAAAGCAGTTTGGGGAGAAAGGCCTTTTTTAGAACCGCTATCATGTCTGCCAAGGAGAGGGGCAAATGTGCCCACTGCACAGCTAATTCAGTGATGCGCGTGACCGTGCTGCCATAGTTCTCAGATATAACCGTATCCGGATCCCTGTGTAACCACACACCGAGATACTTCACGGTATCAGACGTCCAGGTTAGTGGAAATTCCATCTCCACTTCTTTCGTGTGCGCCGTAAGGAGAAACACCACAGATTTTGACCAGTTGATCCCAAGACCTGAGAATCTCTCAAACTTTATGTACTCCCTGAGGAGTGCAGGCAGGTACTCAGCAGGTTCATGGACATAAAGTAACATGTCGTCTGCATAGAGGGAGACTACAAGCGGTCTCTGCCGAAACCGCAAGGCAGCCGCTAGGGGCTCCAAGGCAAGCGAAAACAGCATAGGTTACAGGGGGCACCCCTGCCGCGTGCCTCTCCCAATAAGGGAACAACGAAGACACCCACCCATTAACCCGAACCTGGGCCATAGAGGAAACATACAGTACCCTAAGCCATTGTAAGAAGAACGGCGGGAAGCCCATCCTAGTCAATACCGTGAACAGAAAAGATCACTGTAGGGAGTCAAAAGCCTTTGCTGCATCGAGCAGCACAGCAACTGCTTGAAAGTCAGGGTCAAAGTAGTGTAAGGTGGAGAAAACAGTGCGCAAATTGTGAGCCGTGGATCGCGCTGTGACAAACCCAGACTGGTCAGGTAGAAGCAGAAGAGGGACCAGCGGTTGTATCCTAGTGGCGATCATTTTTGCCAGAATCTTTGCGTCAATATTAATGATTGAGAGAGGCCGGTAAGACTCATATTGATTAGGGACCTTGTCAGGTTTCAATAATGTAAAAAGCAGGGAAGGTGGCAACGTCCTCTTCTCATAGGCTTCCACATATACTTCCAGAAGCCTGCGGGCAAATTCCAACGCATAAGCCTTATAGAAATCGCTGGGTAGCCCGTCAATCCCCGTGGCCTTACAGGTCGGAAGGGACATTATGGCCTCTTTTACATTTTCTTCGTCAAACTTGTAATAGGGCTATTTGTACTTCCATGCGATCTAGATAAGCAAATACTGATCTTATCTTTTTAGGTGTATTGAGCCCGTGTACATTCCAAGTAAGGAACTTAACTGTACTGTTCATGGTTTAAAGCCAACATTAACTGAACACCTGAATAATAAGACATGTAATGCGTGTCCGAAGTACCACAGCCCGCCAGCTCAGCAGATGCCCAGTCCAGCTACAATACCATTCTGCCTTCCCCAAAACAACCCCCCGATCCCCCAAGAACTTCAGCATCCCCAACTTGCTAAAATGACTCTCTCCGGATTTAGCGGGAGAGGAAGGTATACTACTGCTACTAAAATCACTCTCTCCAGATACAGCTCTAGAAAAGAGCAAGTGAGGAAGGCTTACGGTTGCTACTAAAATCACTATCTCCATATTTAGCTCTAGAAGAAGGCAGGTGGGGAAAGTATACTACTGCTGCTAAAATCAGTCTCTCCAGATACAGCTCTAGAAGAGAGCAGGTGGGGAAGGTATATTACTGCTGCTAAAATCACTCTCTCCAGATACAGCTCTAGAAGAGAGCAGGTGGGGAAGGTATATTATCGCTGCTAAAATCAGTCTCTCCAGATACAGCTCTAGAAGAGAGCTGGTGGGGAAGGTATATTACCGCTGCTAAAATCACTCTCTCCAGATACAGCTCTAGAAGAGAGCGGGTAGGGAAGGTATATTACCGCTGCTAAAATCACTCTCTCCAGATACAGCTCTAGAAGAGAGCGGGTAGGGAAGGTATATTACCGCTGGTAAAATCATTCTCTCCAGATACAGCTCTAGAAGAGAGCGGGTAGGGAAGGTATATTACCGCTGCTAAAATCACTCTCTCCAGATACAGCTCTAGAAGAGAGCGGGTAGGGAAGGTATATTACCGCTGCTAAAATCACTCTCTCCAGATACAGCTCTACAAGAGAGCGGGTGAGGAAGGTATATTACCGCTGCTAAAATCACTCTCTCCAGATACAGCTCTACAAGAGAGCGGGTGAGGAAGGTATATTACCGCTGCTAAAATCACTCTCTCCAGATACAGCTCTAGAAGAGAGCGGGTAGGGAAGGTATATTACCGCTGGTAAAATCATTCTCTCCAGATACAGCTCTAGAAGAGAGCGGGTAGGGAAGGTATATTACCGCTGCTAAAATCACTCTCTCCAGATACAGCTCTAGAAGAGAGCGGGTAGGGAAGGTATATTACCGCTGGTAAAATCATTCTCTCCAGATACAGCTCTAGAAGAGAGCGGGTAGGGAAGGTATATTACCGCTGCTAAAATCACTCTCTCCAGATACAGCTCTAGAAGAGAGCGGGTAGGGAAGGTATATTACCGCTGCTAAAATCACTCTCTCCAGATACAGCTCTACAAGAGAGCGGGTGAGGAAGGTATATTACCGCTGCTAAAATCACTCTCTCCAGATGCAGCTCTACAAGAGAGCGGGTGAGGAAGGTATATTACCGCTGCTAAAATCAGTCTCTCCAGATATAGCTCTAGGAGAGAGCAGGGGAAGGTATATTACCACTGGTAAAATCATTCTCTCCAGATACAGCTCTACAAGAGAGCGGGTGTGGAAGGTATACCACTGCTGCTAAAATCACTCTCTCCAGATATAGCTCTAGAAGAGAGCGGGTAGGGAAGGTATATTACCGCTGCTAAAATCACTCTCTCCAGATACAGCTCTAGAAGAGAGCGGGTAGGGAAGGTATATTACCGCTGCTAAAATCAGTCTCTCCAGATATAGCTCTAGGAGAGAGCAGGGTAAGGTATATTACAACTGGTAAAATCATTCTCTTCAGATACCGCTCTACAAGAGAGCAAGCGGGGAAGGCCTACCACTGCTGATCACTCGCTCCAGATATACCTCGAGAAGAGATCGGACAGGGAAGGTATACTACTGCTGCTAAAATCACTCTCTCCAGGTATAGTTATAGTAGAGAGCGAGTGGGGGAGGTAAAGTACTGCTGCTAAATTCACTCTCTCCAGATACAGCTCTAGAAGAGAGTGGGTGAGGAAGGTAGACTCCTGCTGCATCATCCCTGATGCAATACTCTTGACACAACAATAGGAGGTAGTGGAAAGGAGGCTTTGCCATTCTAACCCATAATGGACTGACCATACGTGTGGTACAGTCATAGTTAGATTCCATAGGTCAATATATCTTTATAAATACACTTTATGGGCAATGTAGCACACCAGAGTATAGTCACACATTTACATAGCAATGTCACAGCGTTTACACTTGAGAGACCATGTCCATCAAACCATATAGATTACGAAAGACTACAAATCATTGTCCAATTCTTCGTTGAGATGTTATATTCGATATTTTATTCCCAATTCAAACAGCAGTAATGATGTGCTGCTCTTTTCAGCATATCCACTTATATTTCTTGTAAATATCTTTATAAATAAACAAGTCCCCAACAAACAGAAATAATAGGATGGATATCTGCCCCAATAAGAGACAAAAGTGGCTTCCTGAAACAGATACCAGATTGCTTCTCTCTATGCCACATGCTTAGACGTAAATGGATGGGATTTGGAACCCCAGACTTGAACTCTGTTTAGACAAATCGCAATATCATACAGTTCACAGCCCTAAAGACTGACACCTCCTGCAAGATTTGATGCAAGACTTCTCACTCACGGGTCCAGGGTGACTGCACCTCCCTGAAGTTACATACTATACATTTACTTCCTGTGTCCAATGCACAAATACCCGAATACATCATTATTTAGCACCACAAATCCACTTGCCCAAGACTGCCCACACTGACATTGTATCCTGTAGTGTATTTAAACATGACATGAAAACAGCATGCATTGATCTCAGGTGGCAAAACCCACCCAGAGGGAATTGGAGACCTAATGTGTCCTACTATAAGTTAAGAGAGGATAAGAAGCATCTTGCGTCTTATTAACCCTCGTACCTGACTAATAACGAAGGCACAATCTCCTCTGCACAGATGCTGTGGTGGCGGGAGAGTCTGTATTAGGAGAGAACCAATGAGAGACTCGACTCAACTTCAGAGGCAGCCACTGGCCAACAAACCCTACTAGAGGATAAAATTCAACATTGTGCTGACTAACACAAGCAAAAACCCACACATAGGATACAACAATCCCTCCTCAGAACAAAACACAATTTTTTTCCCATACTGGCCCAAACATACGATGCTACAATCCCTCCTCAAAACAAAACACAAACTGAACCCTGTACTGACCCTCACATAGAATGCTACAATCTCTCCTCAAAACAAAACACAAACTGAACCCGGTACTGACCCACACATAGAATGCTACAATCCCTTCTCAAAACAAAACACAAACTGAACCCTGTACTGACACACACATAGGATGCTACAATCCCTCCTCAAAACAAAAAACAAACTGAACCCTGTACTGACCCTCACATAGAATGCTACAATCTCTCCTCAAAACAAAACACAAACTGAACCCGGTACTGACCCACACATAGAATGCTACAATCCCTCCTCAAAACAAAACACAAACTGAACCCTGTACTGACACACACATAGAATGCTACAATCCCTCCTCAAAACAAAACACAAACTGAACCCTGTACTGACCCTCCCATAGAATGCTACAATCTCTCCTCAAAACAAAAAACAAACTGAACCCTGTACTGACACACACATAGAATGCTACAATCCCTCCTCAAAACAAAAAACAAACTGAACCCTGTACTGACCCACACATAGAATGCTACAATCCCTCCTCAAAACAAAACACAAACTGAACCCTGTACTGACCCACACATAGGATGCTACAATCCCTCCTCAAAACAAAACACAAACTCAACCCTGTACTGACACACACATAGGACGCTACAATCACTCCTCAAAACAAAACACAAACTGAACCCTGTACTGACCCACACATAGAATGCTACAATCCCTCCTCAAAACAAAACACAAACTGAACCCTGCACTGACCCACACAGGATGCTACAATCTCTACTCAAAACGAAAAACAAACTGAACCCTGTATTGACCCACACATAGGATGCTACAATCCCTCCTCAAAACAAATCACAAACTGAACCCTGTACTGACCCACACATAGAATGCTACAATCCCTCCTCAAAACAAAACACAAACTGAACCCTGTACTGACCCACACATAGGATGCTGCAATCCCTTCTCAAAACAAAACACAAACTGAACCCTGTACTGACCCACACATAGGATGCTACAATCTCTCCTCAAAACAAAACACAAACTGAACCCTGTACTGACACACACATAGAATGCTACAATCCCTCCTCAAAACAAAAACCAAACTGAACCCTGTACTGACCCACACATAGAATGCTACAATCCCTCCTCAAAACAAAAAACAAACTGAACCCTGTACTGACCCACACATAGGATGCTATAATCTCTCCTCAAAACAAAAAACAAACTGAACCCTGTACTGACCCACACATAGGATGCTACAATCCCTCCTCAAAACAGAACACAAACTGAACCCTGCACGGACCCACACATAGGATGCTACAATCCCTCCTCAAAACAAAACACAAAGTTAACCCTGCACTGACCCACACATAGAATGCTACAATCTCTCCTCAAAACAAAACACAAACTGAACCTTGTACTGACCCACACATAGAATGCTACAATCCCTCCTCAAAACAAAACACAAACTGAACCCTGTACTGACCCACATATAGGATGCTACAATCTCTCCTCAAAACAAAACACAAACTGAACCCTGTACTGACCCACACATAGGATGCTACAATCCCTCCTCAAAACAAAACACAAACTGAACCCTGTACTGACACACATAGAATGCTACAATCCCTCCTCAAAACAAAACACAAACTGAACCCTGCACTGACCCACACATAGGATGCTACAATCCCTCCTCAAAACAAAAAACAAACTGAACCCTGTACTGACCCACACATAGGATGCTACAATCTCTCCTCAAAACAAAACAAAAACTGAACCCTGCACTGACACACATTGGATGCTACAATCCCTCCTCAAAACAAAACACAAACTGAACCCTGCACTGACCCACACATAGGATGCTACAATCCCTCCTCAAAACAAATCACAAACTGAACCCTGTACTGACCCACACATAAAATGCTACAATCCCTCCTCAAAACAAAAAACAAACTGAACCCTGTACTGACCCACACATAGAATGCTACAATCCCTCCTCAAAACAAAAAACAAACTGAACCCTGTACTGACCCACACATAGAATGCTACAATCCCTCCTCAAAACAAATCACAAACTGAACCCTATACTGACCAACACATAGAATGCTACAATCCCTCCTCAAAACAAAAAACAAACTGAACCCTGTACTGACCCACACATAGGATGCTGCAATCCCTCCTCAAAACAAAAACCAAACTGAACCCTGTACTGACCCACACATAGGATGCTACAATCTCTCCTCAAAACAAAACACAAACTGTACCCTGTACTGACCCACACATAGGATGCTACAATCTCTCCTCAAAACAAAACACAAACTGAACCCTGTACTGACCCACACATAGGATGCTACAATCCCTCCTCAAAACAAAACACAAACTGAACCCTGTACTGACCCACACATAGGATGCTACAATCTCTCCTCAAAACAAAACACAAACTGAACCCTGTACTGACCCACACATAGAATGCTACAATCTCTCCTCAAAACAAAACACAAACTGAACCCTGTACTGACCCACACATAGGATGCTACAATCCCTCCTCAAAACAAAACACTAAGTTAACCCTGGGCTGTTCCCACGTAACACCCATGGATTTTGACGCCTACCTAGATTTAGGAAAACACGTAAACCTGGGGTTGCGCCAAAATCATACACCTCCCATGGGGAGGCGCAACGTCAAAACATGCACGATTGCACCATGGTGCCAGGGTGCCTGCCTTGGCGCTAAGCTGCTGAAAAGGTGCCAGTGTCGGGGGAAATGACAGAAATCCAGCATATTAGATAAATACAGTGCCTTCCTGCCCTTTCACTGTCCCATAGCAGAGCGCAGCGAGGTGACCTGCTGTGCTACCCTACACCGTATCTCCATAAATCTGCCCTTCAGGATCTGGAACCATAGGCTTTCAAGTAACAACTAGCAATCCCTTGATAACTTGAATATTAGTAAAATCTTTCAGGAAAGATCAAGGGAATAGGATACTGTTCCTAATATCACCTAGCAGTCCCTTAATAACACAAGTATTTACAAAATCAATTCACAAAATATAATCATTACATACACAAGTCAAATTGAAAATTAGTTTACATTTATTTTATAAAAACATGTAGTACATTTTGTTTAAAAACCACAATTCATAATAGTCCCTATAGTGCTCTTGTCAGCACACTTAATCTAAATTCACAGTACAAGAGATAACTTAAAATATATACCACACAATTTGAACAAAGAACATATCTCACTTTTTAAAAGAGAGGTCAAAAAATCAAATATAATGCATTATCCTATTATGACCTGCATAACAGAGAGAATACAAAAGAAAAGACACTACAATTTGTCATATAACACACATCCAATGCCGATTACTCAAGGGATTATGCACTTGTGGGATCTGACTTTGTTTATCACTACAAGTGGATACCCAGTTCTTTGGATTATGTTGCTCCTATGCGTCGACGCGTTTCGATGGGCTGTATTTATGCCGCTATCTTTATCAAGACCAGAAATAAGTGTTTCTCTCTCAATCCACGTTTTAATAAAGGTTCCAACTTGGTGTATTTTTCATTATCATATCCTTATTATTGTTGCCCACTGTAAATGGATGGACGATTCTTGTGGTGAATTCGGGATTGATAATTGCTCTTCAAAGGTCTCTGTACCCTGAGCTTCTCGTTGCTTCTAATCATATTCTACTTGTACGTCATTTCTTCAAAATGCGGACATTTTGTACTTATCTGTAGAATCGGCCTGGCTACTGTTATCATTTGTTAGTGCCTGGTAGTAGGTATCCGCGGGTGACCTGCATGTAAAATATATCCTTTTGAGTTTGTAAATTCCCGGGCTCGTCTTGAGATTGTATGCGGACCGGCAATAGATAAAGCGTCCTTGTTACATCTCAGTTCCCCTGTTCTTGAAATCTACAGGCTGTTACGTCCATGCAGGGAAGGTTCCATAATGCGGTTTCCAAATGCCTGCGTCAGATTTCACGTGGGCGTGTCGACAGAGGGGGGGGCGTTCCGTCGCAGGAACGCCCCCCCTGAAAAGTGACTCAGTAAAATCTATAAGATTTGACTGAGTCACTTTCCCAACGCTGATGCGCCAAAACCCTGCGCCTGCTTGAAGCAGGCGTAAGGCTTGACGCACCATGTTAGGGATAGGGTAGGTTGGAACAGTGCTGGAGTTGCGTCACGCTTGCGACGCAACTGAAGCACTGCGCCAACCTTACGCCATCGGATGCGTCACGCATCTGTTTATTCCTGCGCCATGATGCCCCGCATTGTAAATGCGGCGCATCATGTGTGGTGCAAGGGTAAACTTACGTGACGCATCATTCCTGGCGCATCCTTGCTGATTTGCAGGGATGCGCCAGGAAACATAAATCTGCCCCTTAGAGCCTAATTATGATGCAGTCGGACGAGCGCCTGACTGCCATCCTGTCAAAAACTGTACCGGCCATCAGGGAGTCGGGGGTCCTGCCAGACAGATTATGATCCAGCCGCTGTGGAGGCGGTCAGAAACATGCCTCTTAGCATTGAGGCTTGTGCTGCGGTCCGAAAAGGGGCTGCAGCACAAGTCTCACTGTGAAGAGGCATGTTTGTGAACATCCCTGCACCTTGTGACAGGCACAATGCCGTGTCTGCCACACGGTGCTGGGATGCTTAGGGGGGCACAGAACCCATAGCTGAGGGCCAGGATGTAAGGAGGGCCCGCTGGGGCCCCCAAAGTCCCTTTCTACCTGCTTTTTTAATTGCAGGCAGACCGCCATGAAATGGCAAATGGAAATGGAAATGTTAATCCCTACGGCGGTGCCTGAGGAGGCGCTGCCACTATTGTAGGGATTGCAGTCCATGTGACGGTCCAACGGGCCCCTTAAGCCCGTCAGATGCATGGCAGACGGTCCCTCTGCCAGCCCACCAACCGCCTGCCATCCTAATGCGGTGGGCAGTCCTGCAGGGCCAATGGAGGTGGGATCCCCATGGATGACCTGACGGTGGCAGTCCCCCCGCCATCGTAATCAGGCCCATAGACTATGTCCTCACCTTGTACAGCAGTCTGCTGATTTTTGGCTCGGTTTGCAATATGTAAATGCAAACAACACACATCACCACTTTGGTCACTATCAACAGGACACAAGATTTCACAAGCGTCAGCAGGCAAACATGCATTTGTCGATAACGTAACAAACACTCAATCCCCACCCATGTCTCTGGATATGAACATGCAATGCTGCCGAAGGACAAACAGAGAAAATAAATCACTCAGATATAAAAAGTGTTCAATCAAATACGAAAAAGTTCACTGAACCCCCAAACCCCATGCACAAAAGAAGAGATACCTGTAAGCAGATCCGGAGCTGGTTGCACAGCTCTGCTCCTGGAGGAGGACGCCACTGTGCTGAATGTGTGATAATATATGTGCACATAGCACTCTGTGCTTGTTGACCATGTGTTTGTAATAGGAGCAGTGCCTTATTTGCACAAACACTATATTTAGTGCACAAGTGTTCGCGGAAGTCATGGAGCATCAAATGCAAAGCCTGTTCAAACAGAGCTGAGGTTAGAGCTTGGAGGAGAGAAGGCCCAGGATGTGGGATGGACAAAGCCCCCTGGGCAGCTGTGTCTGCAGTAGAATGAATGCCACCTGCTGTGCTCTGAGGTTTCCATCCCTCCTTTGTGAGTGGCACGCTCTGCACAACAGAAGCCGAGCTCAATGTGGGCACCACGAGAACAAATAGCTGGGTGCCGGCTGCCTTCATCGCTAGGCAGAAACAAACATCCCGTGCCTTGCGTCATGAAGCGGCGTCCATAGCGATCACTTGATTCCACCTAAGAAGTGAACGGCTTTTATGTTATTAGAACATTGGAATGTTGAGAGCTCCATTGAAGACCATGAAGCGGCTCAGGGCTTCTAATGGCTGGTAACAGCCTCGTGCTTCAATGTCCCAAGGTTTGTCCTTCTGTTTCTCCCTTTTTAATGTACAACATTCGATCTTCACTGGGTGGAATGCGCTAATAGCCTTAGAGCCCTCCACCTCTACTGGCTGGTGAAGGCCTTCTTGCTTGTTATAGGCCTCACATGCAGCTCAAACCTACTGCTCTGGCTCAGGGCCTTTGACATCCTCAATAGCCCTCGGCAGCCAGCTATAAGGCTAGAGTAAAACACTGCGAGACAAGAGTTAATGCAAACGTGGCGCATCTTCACTTGAGGGGGCGGACCTCCAGGATGTGTGGCTCACCCCTGAAGGATGGACTGCCACACGTGACTGCAGTAAGGAGGCACACACGTGGTGAATGGAAAAACCCAACTGCAGGGAGAGTCTGCGGCTCATGGAGAAGTGATGGCCAGCCCATCTTTAGTCACCCATAGCAGGAGCTTTCCCCTTAGCTGGAGGGCCTGGCAGCAGCAAGAAGCATTTGAAAGCATGGAGTACAGAGAGAAAGACTGCCGGAGTGAAGGCTCAATATATTGAATACCAAAGTAAGACCCATCTAAAAAATGCCTGTCAACAAAAGCATCAAGCTACACCTGATTCTGTCATCTAAAACTGCCTTCAAGTGCGGTAGGTCTGTCATCAGCACAATACTTTAATTTATTCATGGAAGATGTGTCACAGGCACCCTAAGGGAAGGGTATCCTTAATGCAAAATCTTCTTTGAGGTCCCGGACATCCCATCCTTCAAGAGGGTTGGCCTTAAAGGGTTCCTGCTAAAATATATTCTGTGTTTGAACACCCTGCACTAACTACAAGTTACATCTTAGTGAATACTAAGTCAAGTTCCTGAGCAATGTACGACATACAGCGTTACCCCCTCACCAAACATCCTTCTGCAGAGCACATGGGTCAGGTCCCCCAGGGCCTGGGATGCAAGGAAGCATGGACACAGCTATCACTGGGCAGAGAATGAGCTCAGAACAAGAGACATGACCTGCCTGCCCTTCACTGTCACTGCTCCATCAGAGACTTACCAGACCACTAGTTCTTTATGTCTCAATGAGTGGGTGGGGGGGTAAGAGGTGTGGCTAAGGTTCAGGGGGCACAGTGGAGATGACCAAGACCTCTCCTAAGTGCCACCAAGCATGTTTAATAAAGAGTGTAAAAGTAGTCAGATGGCCCCCTTCCTAGAACTGTGCTTGAAGTCTGCGATGCGGCGAGCACAGGATAAGGGCCTGATTTATGAGAAGTGACGCATCGCTGTGTGAAAGCAGCGATGCCGTCACTTCTCAGTGCGGCCTCCTTGCAACATGATGCATGCGTCATATTTACAGTATGATGCATTATGTCACAAGGAGTTACAGATACGTCAGTATTTCTGATGTATCTGTAGGCGCAAACGTGTCAGAAAAGTGGCCTGCGTCAGTGGCCTGCGCATTTGCGTTCTAAAAGTGGCGCAGTGAAATCTCGTAGATTTCACTGCGTCACTTACTTACGTGGGAACGCCCCCCCCTGAATACATTATACCTGGCGCAGGTATGATGTGACGCAGGTGTTTACAAAGTGACGCATCTAGGTAGATGCGTCACTTTGTAAATATGGTGCAACAAGGCTAACTTTTTACGCCACTGGTACATCACAAAAGTGACGCACCGGTGGCGCAAAAGTAACGCAAGGGCTCATAAATAAGCCCCACGGGGTTTTAATAATTCATTTACTTCGTTTTTACATTGCCGTTGTATGCCGGATCCCACTACACCTGACCCCTGCCCTACCGCCCCACAGCATTTACCTGTGCGAGCTGCGGCTGACAGAAAGAGACTGCCACCCCCTCCAGTTTGGCACCCCAAATACAGAACACATTCATTCTCCTGGAGGCAGAAACCAAAAGTAAAGTGGTAGCTACAGATGGGAACACTTTTATGTAAGCCCAACACAGACACTTCACACCGGAGTCTCTCAGTGTAAACAATAATTAGAAGTCAGAGCTCAGCTCCACACACACCAAGACGAAAGGCTGCTCTTTAAGGATTCATTACACAGGTAGAGACCTGGGCAGTATTGCACTGCAGGGGAACAGTCTCAGTTTGTGCCACGGCGCACCTTCAGCTGGGTGTGCTATGCAAAAACAGGGACAGTGCCCCCCATGAATGATAACGCGCTGGCCTCAGGGCGCTGTATTATGGAAATATGGACTGGCTGACTGAAGCAGGCAGTCTCACTTTCACATTGTAGGCGGCCCCCAGCCTGCACTTTCAAGCGAGACAGAGACTCTCCTGCAGGTGGGTGCTGTGAGTAACAGGGCATACCTGCTTGTGATGTCTGAGGTGTCCATGGGACCCCCTTTCTCCCTTACAGTGAGTGTGCCAGATGACAACCTCTGTGCCTACGTTAATAACACAGCACAGGCCCAGAGGCAAAGTGTTTCTATAACACAAATGAGGGACC
Organism: Triturus cristatus; assembly: GCF_964204655.1. Taxonomy (NCBI): domain Eukaryota; kingdom Metazoa; phylum Chordata; class Amphibia; order Caudata; family Salamandridae; genus Triturus; species Triturus cristatus. The sequence goes on along the minus strand of NC_140595.1, from coordinate 850,040,877 downwards.
ACCAATTAGGATAGCACCAGGGCAATATGTACCTTTGATATCTGTATTACAGAAGGGGCTGCACATGTGTATGTAACACCAAAGTACCCCTGGTGGGCAGAAATCGGGTGCACACACCTATTGCACCCCATTTACATAATACAGCCCATGGACTTACCAAAGTGGACACAGTACAGAGAGTAAAGCACCTTCTGCAGAGATTAAACACATCTTCACCCTTGTGGGGTCTGACATGACAGAAGGTACTTTCAAAAAGAACCATCCGATGTTGTAGCAGAGCTTATAAATGAGGTATGAATTAGAACAGGCAGTGACCAGTGGGCAGATTGGCCCTCAGTGCTTATTTTGAGCCAGTGGCTGCCACTGGGCATCACTGGCACTCTTTTCTGCCCATCGGCACTCTTTTGTTCCCTCAAGCGAATCGGAAATTGTGATTCGCAGTCGCAAATAGTGAATGTTAACATGTCCATTTATGATGAGATCAGTAAACCAAGAAGTAAAAAGTTAGAGCGCCTGTGCTTGCAGCAGAGGAGCCTGGGATATATGTGCAGTAGGTGCGACCCCTGCCAGGGAGGTGCGCAGGGTGCCAGCAGCAAAAGGAAGCACAAGTTCAGCGAGGAGTGAGTGGCTGAAACGGAAATACTTTTTGGAAAGGCCTCATTCAATGCCCAAGAATTATATTAATGCAGCTGGAGTCACAAACCATACCTCTTAAGAAGTGAGAAAGAGGTGGTATGGCCTCTGATTGAGCGAAGGAGAGGTGAGCATCAAGGCGAAGGGACGCAACTGCGACTGGAGGTGGGCAGAGTACCTACTGCAATGGAAGAGCTAATTGCAACAGCATTTCAACTAGAAGCTTTCAGTAGAGTATCTACAATTTACATTTCAAGCCAGTAATCACTAAAAGTGGTAAGGGAAGTGTCTCAGAACTAATTTTCCCCATACAGTTTCCCATACAGGTTTCAGACACAACTACAACTCGAACCGCTGAACGGGATTTCACCAAATTTAGCAGAAAGCTAGATCTTGGTCCAGAAAGAGTGCATGTGTTATTTTGGGTGCATCTGTTAAGTACTTTTGAAGTTATTAAAGGAAAAAGATTTATGTATATCTAGAGATGCAGATTTACCGCAGATCTACCGCAGTGGATCCGCAGATCAACGCACCAACAGCAATGCCATGATTGTCAGGCCACAATCTGAGAAAAATGTTGCAGCCACCATTTTGTAAATCGGGACATGGGTCCCGGAAGGGGGTAATAAAGTAGAAATAGGATATAAGGGGTCAGAATAGAGGTATCCTGAGGGAGGTGTCGATAAGGGACCCCTCATGGGGAAGAAATTGTAAAAAATGCTTTTTTTGTGCATGCTGCTGTGTAAATCTGCAGCAGATCCAGGACCCAATTCAAAAACACATACCCCCACTCACAGACCCACTCTCACACTCTCTCAGACACCCACACAACCACTCACACATCCACTGACACATCCAAACACCCACTCAAGCCCCCACTGACATACCCATACAGTCACTCACCCACCCTCTCACACACCCCTACAGCAAATCATTCACCACTTAGAGACTCATGCTGCCACTTACACACGAGCTCACACACCCACCCATAACACGCTCACACACCCACTAACACACCCACACAATCACACAGACATCCACTCACATACCCATATAGCCACTCACAGACCCACTCAGAGACCTGAAAAACCACCCACACACCCATGTGCATACTCATTAAGCCTCTTACACACCCACTTACAGACCCAGAGAACCACTCATATACCCAGTTACAGACCCATACAGCCTCTCACATGCCCACCCAGATATTTACACAGGCACTCACATATCCACTAACACACCAACACATCCACTCACACACCCACTTAAAAACCCATAGAGTCATTCACATACCCTTATAGACTCTCACACATCCAGTCACACATCTATACAGCCACTCACACACCCTCACACCCCCATACAGTCACTTATACATCCCCTCAGATACTCAGCGAAGCACTCATAAACCTACTGACAGATCCCCACAGGCACTCACACACCCAGTCACACACTAATTTATATAATGATACAACCACTGATACACCAACTCACACTCATGCAGCCACTCGCACACCCAGTCAAAAACCCAGCAAACACATACACACCCAGTTGTATACTCATACAGCCTCTCACACACCCACTTACAGACACAGAGAACCGCTCATACATCCACCCACAGTCCCATATGGCCCCTCACACACCCAATCAGTTACTTACACACCAACATATCCACTCACACACCCACTTACAAACCCATAGGGCCACTCACACACCCATTCATAGACCCAGAAAACCACTCACATACCCATATAGCTGCTCACACACCTATAGAGTCACTTGCGTACCCAGTCACACATCTATACAGCCACTCTCACACCCATACAGTCATTGATACATCCACTCAGTGACTCAGAAAAACACTCACAGACCCATATGGCACTAACATACCCACTCACACACTCAGTCACCTACACCCCTACTCAGAGACCTATAACAACACTCAGACATCCACTCAGACACCCATACATCCACTCACACACCCAGTCAGAGACCCAAAAACCATCCACGCTAGGACATCAGCCTGTGGCCGCCCGCATTTCGCAGCGGCTCGCTGCTCGTAGTTCTAGAGCCTTCCACAAAGTCACCCCGGCCATGATCACCCAGGCTTTAGATACCCATCCTTGTGTTTTTACGGGCAGTCTGGAGGATGATGTGGTGTGTTTTCAGAATTGGCTCACTGCACGTTTGGAAGCCTTGGCACCATCTCGCCAGGTTAGATCTGAACTGGCACGAGCATCAGCCCCGTGGTTCTCTGCTGCCTTGGCGGCCAAGAGAAGGCACTGCAAGAGGCTGGAGAGAATTTGGAGGAGGCACTATGATACATCGGCTAAGCAGTCTTACAGAGCAGCAGTGAAAGAATATCACAGGGAGCTCGTTGCAGAGAAAAAATCCTATTTGGCCAGAAGGATCGAGGAAGCAGATAGCTCCTGCAAAGAGATCTTTAAGATTGTTAAAGAATTCATCTCTCCCTCCTGCTGCACTTCTGCATCTGCTTTCTCGGAACCTTGGATCATGGAGCTTGCAGTATTTTTTACTAATAAAATACGTGCTATCCAGTCAGCGTTGCAAGGAACCCAGATCATCTTGAGCAAAGGTTCAGAGGTCGATGGCCTTTCCAACCCCTGGTTATGCCCACCAGCTATGCATATGGATTCTGTGGGCCCTACCCTGCACTGTTTTCCCTCTTTAGAGCCTCAGGCCTCGCTTGACCTTTTGTCTAGCCTGAAATCTGGCTCTCCTCTGGACCCTTGCCCCGCCAAGTGTCTTGCGACCCTGGCACCTGCCCTTAATCCGATCATCAACCCTCTCATTAATGCATCTTTGAAGTCGGGCAAAGTCCCCTCCTCCTGGAAACAGGCCTTAGTTCTTCCCCTCATTAAAAAACCAAATGCAGATGCTAAACTGCATTCTAATTATAGGCCAATCTCGCTGCTTCCTGCCCTGGCCAAGATCACTGAAAAGTGTGTTCATACCACCCTTACCAACTTTGTAGAGGGCAACTCCCTCTTACATCAGTCACAGTCTGGATTTAGATCTAACCTGAGCACCGAGACCGCTCTTCTTGAGGTTACTGAGATTGTGAAGGAGACCCTCGATAGGGGTGGAAAGGCCCTGCTTATCATGCTTGGTTTGTCGGCGGCCTTCGACACCGTCCCCCACGACCTCCTCCTAATTAGACTCTGGGAGATTGGGCTGCGGGGTACGGTGTTCGCATGGTTTCAGTCTTTTTTGGCCGATCGGACACAAACGATCTGGGCTCCCCCTTTCTCCGCCCGGATGCCGCAGCTTAAGGTAGGGGTCCCGCAGGGCTCCATACTGAGTCCTTCCCTCTTTAATATCTTCCTTACACCTCTTGCGGCACGGGTGGAGGAGCTAGGGGCCCAGATCATATCCTATGCGGATGACACACAGCTCCTGTTCACTTGTGACAGGGGCTGTGACTTCGATGGAGCAGCCATTCGGAAGTGTTTGGAGTTTGTGTTTGACTGGTTTGGGAAAAATGGCCTCAAATGCAACTCCGACAAATCCGAGATATTGTTCTTTGGCTGTCCTGGAGACCCACGTTGGAAGCTATGGTGGCCTTCGGCCATGTCTCCCCCTGCCAGCGATTCGGTTACAGCGAAGAACCTGGGTATGATGGTCGATAACACTCTTTCCTTTAAAACCCAGGTTGCCGGCTTGACTGGGAAGTGCTTTGCCATCTTAAGGATGCTGCGCAAGTTTCTGCCCTATTTATCTTTGGAGCATAAGAAAATTACGGTGCAAGCATTAATTGGCTCGCGCCTAGACTACGCCAACATCCTTTACTTAGGTCTTCCTGAGTATCTGCTGACTCGTCTGCAGATAGTTCAAAATTCTGCAGCCAGGGCAATCTTCGGTTTAACTAGAAGATCTAGGGCCAGCAATCTCCTTGTCTCTCTGCATTGGTTGCCGATTCGTAAGCGTATCTTCTTCAAGACCCTAACTACAGCTTTTAGGGCGCTTCATAATTTTGGCGCTGAATATCTGCAGAGAAGGGTCAATTTCTATCTTCCATCTAGACCTCTGAGATCTGCTGCCCAGGCCAAGGCTATTGTTCCAACAGTGAAGCGTGCTCGCTGTGGAGGTCGCTCCTTTAGTTACCTTGCACCCCGCCTCTGGAACACATTGCCCTTGACGTTGCGGGTGTGCACCAATCTCTCGGTTTTTAGGAAAGGACTTAAAACCTATCTGTTTGCTTTGTAATGCTGTTATGGTTAATTCTGGTTATGTTTTCTGTTATGGCTGTTTGTTTGCTGCTGGTATTTGGTGTGATGATCTTTAGCGCCGGGACGCTCTTTGGAGCAGCTGAGCGCTCTACAAAACAAACAGTAACATAACAGTAACATTTACCCACTCATACAGCCTCTCAAATACCCACCTACAGACCCATATAACTACTCATACATCCATTCATAGACCCACACAGCCCCTCAAACATCCACACAGTTATTTACACAGATACTCACACACTAACACGGGCAGTGATACAGTTATATAAATTGTAAAAGGAAATGTTTGTATTGAATGTGTTGTTTTTAGGGGTGGGCAGAGTTTTTGGAGTTCTGCATCTGAAGGAATGCCACCCGGGCCTAAAAAAATGAGAACAAAGGTTACAGAATCAGTCTTTAGGGCAGTTTTGAAAATCATAATGACACAGACATATGTGTCAGTGCAGCTCAATGCAGCCACACAGCAGTGTGAAGATGGTGTCAGGTCTCCAAAACCTCAATAGTGGAACCTGCTCCAAACCAAACATGTTTAAATTTATAGTGGCATCAGTGACCAGTCTCCCCATACTACAAGCTCTTGTTCTTTCATTTCCTAGAAATGTAGACCTTACATGTTCTCGCTATTGACGATGCTGTTGTTAGAGCGCAGGCTGGCCGAGGCCTGCACCGGGGTCACACTGGTGAAGAAGCCCCTCTCCTTCTGGGGCCTCTGAGCTGGAGTGAGGGCTGCAGGCCCAGCAACAGCTGGTCCAGGGCAGCTCAGCTGCCCACTGAGGCAGCTCCCGTGGTACTTCCGATCCTGCACACTGTGGACACTGGCTGCGCCATCTTCTTTACTTCAGGTGGGGCCTTGGGCTACCCCACATTGTGTCACAGAGAGGGTGGGACAACCTGCTCTAGGAGGCCACAGTGGGCTGCAGGTGGCCGTGGCACAGGGGAAGGGTAGATGTCCAGCTGGGGGAGATGCTGATGGCGTGGCACAGCGGGTCCAATACTTGTGGTCCAGCAACGGAAGCTGCGTGGTGCTGGGCCTCGGTTCCTCTCCCAGACTCTCTGCTGCTGCATCAAGCATGGCTATGCTGCTGGGTCACCGCCGGCAGGGCGGCTGCAAGGAGAAGGGTTGAGCAAGATGGTGGGCACGCATTTGCTCTACTGCCACAGATCTTATCTGGTGTGAGACAGTGAGGCTGACTTGACACTGAGCAGGGGCTCAGAGCGGAAGCAGACTAGCAAAGGAGGGTGGAGCGGCTGCAGGCGCACCAGTAAACTCTGCTCTGCCAATGCATAGGCAGAGTTTTATTCCAAACTCTTCACTCGAAGTGGAGCGTGGAGTACCAAAAACTTGGAGAACTCTGCCGGCGGAGAGTGGTTCGCCACTCACCCCTGGTTGTTACGTATCAAATGTTTGCTTTTAGTTGAGACCGGAGCCACAGGATGCGTCACAAATCTGCCTGCAACATAGCCAGAGGAAATCTTGCTTGGCTCAGGATTGGTTGTGGATCCGGGGATCAGAGTGAGAAATTATAAAAAAGGATTTAAAAACAAAAAGAAGCGCTATTCGGGAAAAGGGTGGCTCTGAATAGCGCCGTCGTGTGCACAGTGTGAGGATGATAACTCCACATGGACGAGGATGCCAGTCTTTTAGGTCGTTTATGAACACCTTGTTGCCTGTGTCTGTGAAACGGACTCCGTCTTTTTGATATATATGTTTTTAACACATATTGTATTAAGTATATATGATACGTTTTACAAGTACAAGCATTTGAGCATCAGATAAGAATCTTTTCATGTGAATCGAGCAGTAATATCCATGAAACATCCGAGTGTGAAGGTGCAATAGGTAACAGTGTTTTCCGGATAAAATGACATCTTCTCTCGCGGGGTCACGCTGAGACATATCTGATTGAAATATCCTGAAGGCACGTGGACTATAAACCGTACAAAGCATTACAGTACCTCAAAGCCCCGCCTCCCCCACGCTGATGGGTTATTAGTTAAGAGGGTCTGTCTGGTGGACCAGCTCTGTAGGGGGGCTCTGTTACCCTGAGTTAGGGCGACTGTGACTCTCCGAGTGAAGTTCAGGGAGTTTGAGGCGCTGACTTGGGCGGCACAGGCCATACATGACTGTGTTGACAGTGGGATCTATGAGTGGAAACATGTATTTCTTATGGAAGAACGGCATCTGTTGTGTTATCTGGGTGAGTCTAAGGTGGTGCGAGTGTATATTATATTTTAAGACCCAATGGTCTAGTGTGCCTAAAGCTTTAACGGATGTTAATGTTAGGTCCCATTGCATTGCTATGGGCCTTTTTCGGGGTCCCATGTCTCCACCTCCTCTTTCCATACCTGTATCTTGGGGGGTTGGTGATTTTCATCTCCTTCTCATATCTCTTTTCACCAGGATAAGTGCTGAATCTGCAAATGTGTTCTTTACTTCCCGCCCCTTGTGTCGAGCGTGCAGTTCGAGTATCCATGTTTCAACGGAGTGCCAGCCCATTCCAGCCACTACTTCCATCAAGGCGGTTGTGGCTGCCTTCCAGTAGCTGCAAAGGCTGGGACAGGTCCAGATCATGTGTAGTAGGTCTGCGTCTTTGTTGGTGTGACGGGGCAGGCAGCTGAAGTGTTGTGGCAGGTTGTGGCAGGTTGTGTGGTGTTCGGTGGGCACACTATGGCAGCATATATTGTATACATTTGAAAAGGTGTTTCGGGGCACTCGCTTGGGGTATTCAAGTTCTGTCATCCATTCTTTGTGGATTGTCTTTGTATCCCTCTTTCCCACTTGCTTCACACCATTCCTGAACAAGCCGAGTGATGTGACTGAACCCCTTGGTAGAGCCATCTGACTGAGTGACGCCCAGTGCCCGCGAAGTATGTTAAGTGTACTCATCTGGTTCCAGCCCCTCAGGTGCCCAGTGTTCTTTGATGAAATGTGTCAGGCTGGCATGCACCAAAACAGGTGCCCCCGAACTTCTCTGTTCATGAATGCAATCAGTATGTGATGATAGTAACATTCCGACCCCAAACATCTCCAATGACGGGAATCCCTTCTTGCGGCCCCCGCGAGAGCCTGCGCTCTGTGAGTGCGCCTGTGCTGGCTCGTATTCCTAAAGTTGGAATATTTGGGGCATAAGTGGAGGTGTGTGCAGTGTATGTAACCGCTCGCTTCCGGTACTCTGGGGCAGTTCTGAGAAGGAGGGGTGTTGTGGCTGGGTTTGTGCTGCCTGGGCACAGATGCGCTTGCAGTGTACCTCGGTCTATCATTTGTGTTATGTGCGTCATCTCTTGCAGATTTCGGCCCGTGAACCAGTAGGAAAGACAAGGCAACTGGCGCACTAAGCATTGTGCAGACAAATCCGGCGCTCCATTCCCGCGGCCTCTGCTGGGAACGGTAGCTTTGCGAGGCTGACTCGCCAGCGGCCCGCTCCCCAGATTACATCAGTTAGCGGTGAGTTCAGTGTGTTACAGACTGATCTGGGGACGGCTCCCTGCAGGTTTGTAAAGTAATAAAGAAGGCGGGGCAGCATCGCCCTTTCAAACTCGCCAGACGGCCTGCGATTGAAATAGGCAGGGACGCCCCGAGAGTGACCTGGGAGCGCAGGGCCTTTATCGCCTTCTGTACATTACCTTCCAGGAGGTCCTGTGTATTCCGGTGTATGTGTATTCCAAGGTATCGGAAAGTGGTCGGAGCTTCTGCAATGGCTGGATCCCCAAAGGGAATCGTATACGCGTTAAGCTCCGGTTTAAAAGGTAATACGTAGGATTCTTCATGGTTTACGGCAACTCCTGATATGTGTTCAAACTGCGCACACATGCGCGCCACTGCGCAGAAGTTGTTCTGTAAGTCTTTGGAATACAAAATGATGTTGTCTTCACAAAGCGATGTCGGAGGGTCTGGTTGATTTCAATTTCCCAGTCGGTGGAGTCGGTGCGCCATGTCTGGGCTAGAGGTTTGAGTGCATGGGTGAAAGGGGGCCAGCCTGTCTCGTTCCTCGTTGTATGAAATATGCGGGTGATATGTGAGTCCCTGTGCGTCCTCGGGCAGATAGAGTATTCGAATCCAGCGTATATAGTTAAACCAGATTGGTCGCACACTGCTACACCTACCAGGCGTGTTCCCCCAATGAAAATGGTCCCTGAAGGTCAGCGTCGGCGGATACACCTATGCTCGAGTGTGAATGCAAGTATGCGTGGCGTGTGCCATCCCTGGACACGTGTTTCGAGGTAGTTGCCTCTCGTCAGCAGGGAGTAGGAAAATGTGTGGGGTTGCTGTGTAAGCTGCTAAAATCGTTATCAGGTCTAGTACCTCTCGTAGCGCGCAGGTGCGTAACCATGAGTCCGTCGACTCCACTGGCTCAAGGGAGCCTGAATATAAAGTTAAACCAGATTGGTCGCACACTGCTACACCTACCAGGCGTGTTCCCCCAATGAAAATGGTCCCTGAAGGTCAGCGTCGGCGGATACACCTATGCTCGAGTGTGAATGCAAGTATGCGTGGCGTGTGCCATCCCTGGACACGTGTTTCGAGGTAGTTGCCTCTCGTCAGCAGGGAGTAGGAAAATGTGTGGGGTTGCTGTGTAAGCTGCTAAAATCGTTATCAGGTCTAGTACCTCTCGTGGCGCGCAGGTGCGTAACCATGAGTCCGTCGACTCCACCGGCTCAAGGGAGCCTGAATATAAAGTTAAACCAGATTGGTCGCACACTGCTACACCTACCAGGCGTGTTCCCCCAATGAAAATGGTCCCTGAAGGTCAGCGTCGGCGGATACACCTATGCTCGAGTGTGAATGCAAGTATGCGTGGCGTGTGCCATCCCTGGACACGTGTTTCGAGGTAGTTGCCTCTCGTCAGCAGGGAGTAGGAAAATGTGTGGGGTTGCTGTGTAAGCTGCTAAAATCGTTATCAGGTCTAGTACCTCTCGTAGCGCGCAGGTGCGTAACCATGAGTCCGTCGACTCCACCGGCTCAAGGGAGCCTGAATATAAAGTTAAACCAGATTGGTCGCACACTGCTACACCTACCAGGCGTGTTCCCCCAATGAAAATGGTCCCTGAAGGTCAGCGTCGGCGGATACACCTATGCTCGAGTGTGAATGCAAGTATGCGTGGCGTGTGCCATCCCTGGACACGTGTTTCGAGGTAGTTGCCTCTCGTCAGCAGGGAGTAGGAAAATGTGTGGGGTTGCTGTGTAAGCTGCTAAAATCGTTATCAGGTCTAGTACCTCTCGTAGCGCGCAGGTGCGTAATGTGGAAATGTGGATTTTCCTGATCAGTTATGTCCCCTATCTTGGACCCCAACGGTTCTATGTGCATGTCACAAGTACATGTATGTTCCCTCCAGTTCCAGTTTCCAAGACGCAAACATATGTGCGTCCACCGTCAACATGTTCTCTGTCAGATCCGCCATCAATGGGCTGGATATTCGATTCCTAAGTATGAAAGGCCACCGACTTTATATGGCTAAGTTACTCCATTTTTACAGTTCAGGCAAGTAGGCCCGATTCTGTCCTCAAAGCCTTTCCCTGCTCTCTGTCTCTGACAGCTTCAGCTTGAGCTCGCATCTGTATCCATGAACTTTGTCCTACTCCCTGTGCAGCTAACAGTGCCTGCCTCGGCCAGTTTCGCCTGCCTGCCAAGAAGCTGTATTTCACCTTCGGATTATCTACTTTGCTCTTCAGCCGATGCATTCCTGTCTAGTGATTTAGGTAAACATCTCCTTTAGCTCACAAGCAAAGGACTCGGCCTTTCCGTCCTCCTGCAAGTAATTCATAGCCCTGTTGCCATGGAAAGTTTTCTGCCCCTCGCATCTCATATAGGCACTTAGACGCTTGTACACGCACACACAGTCAGTATAGAATAGATTCTGTCCGAGAGTCCTTCCTTGTGGATAACATAGTTCTCTAAACATAGGATGTTAGATATGATTTGGGATTAGGTTGACTTGACCCCCCAGACTTCTCGTCTCCACATGTAGAGCTAAATGTCAAGTCCCCTTCACCCCCTAGTTGCACGTCAATCACACGTCATGCTGCTGCGCGCGCATCTATGTTAAGTATTATCTTATAGATCCACCTATGTATGATAATCAGAGCCAATCATGTTTCTTTTTGCTCCTTATTACGCCTAGTTTCGATTACGTATTACTATGTCATTTCTCTTATCAATTGTTACGCCTTTTGCATTCGTTTCATTGTAATGTATGACCTATAAAAGTTACTTCTTGTCAATAAAGTACTGTACTTCACTTCCTGAACCCTCGTGGTGACGGAACCTGAAGGCCGCCACTCGAGTCGGCCATTTTGGAATAAAGCCCATTCAGAAAACCTCTTATACCACGGATTCTGCCTCTTATTATTCTGAGCTAATTTACTTATTTTAGATTCCGTATGAAATTCAGTCTAGGTAAAAGAATATTTACCACATAATGGCGCCCGAACAGGGACACTTTCTCATCTCACGCGCCGGCGGTGCGTTGCAGGCCCGGTCTCCTGCCACAGCTGGACGGACCATAAACGCGTACCAGCAGGATTTCCTGTAGCTCCCTCCGGTCAAGCGGGGGCGACTGAGGCTGCGATCAACCCAGACGAGGCGGTGAGAAGTGCGAAGTATCCCGACCAGAGCCTAGCTGAGAGAGCAAGATCCGAGGTATACAGAGGCCCACCAGGTTTTCGAAATCCCGATGTCCAGAGGGTCCGCTGTCCGCAGTCATCGAGTCCCGTCCATTCTCTGAGGCCTTCCGTTTCAAGGAGCTACTCGGTGAGTACCATCGCCGGGGAGGCGTGTTGACGCGCACATAGGTTGTGCCGGTCAAGACGGATTTGGGTACACAAATCCGGTCTGCACTGTTTAGCAGTGTATATGTACTGTTTAGCAGTATATCAAGTATTCCGAAGTATTCAGTTATTGTCAAGAATTCAGCTTGGTGATTAGTTATGCAGACTGTCATCATTGTCGGTCATTTTTAAAATGTTTAATGTTTAATGTTTAAAGTGTTCAAATGTCTTGCATATTGTGGTATGAATGATTGTTCATTGTTCACTGTTCATTATTGTGTTTTTTCGTATTAAGTGAGTTCAAGAGTAAGTATCAGATCAGTTGTCAAGATGCCGCTCTTCTCGAAGTTAAGACAGATTACTACCAGAAAAGGGGTGCTTGAAGAAGCAGTTCCTATTCCTCCTAGGGACACTCCAGGGCATTTTATGTATCACAAGCATGGCTTAGATGCCATATTATTTCTTGATTTATGGGTAGATTATACCAAGGGATTGCCGGAAAGTCAAAGGTGGCCCGCAGCGGGAACCTGGGATGCAGAGTGCATCATGAAAGTGGAGGAAGAGTTATGGAAAAGAAAAGTCAGACAGTCACAGAAAGACGCTGTTGAGTTATGGCGCAAAGAATCTCATAGACGTACAGAAAAAGCACATAGACAAGAAGAGAGGAGTAAAGAAAGTTCAAAGGAAGTTCAAGAAAATCTATTAATTGAGGAAGGTATCCGAGTGAAATCAGAACAAGTAGATAGACAAAGAAATGCTCTTATGAATGGTATGTATCCCCTCCTAGCCGAAGGACTACCTAAGGCTGTTCCAGAGATGCCAAAAGACTTGCCACCCCCATTATTTCCAATTAAGGTACATCCAAAAGGGCATCCCAGAACCGCAGAAGATGTTTTTCTTTCCTCATATCTAGATGACGCAGCTCCCGAGTATGCTAACCCCGCACCACATAGACCGTCTGGCGGAGGGGTTCAACGTCAGGATCAGGTATCTGTCCCCGTGCAACAGCAAGTCCCGACACAAGCTCCGGCAAGCACATCTGTTTCCGCATCTGTCCCCGCAATCGATTCTACAGTGGTATCGACACCTATAGTTGCTGTGTCACGTTCGACGAATCCATTCACACCCGACACCCCAGATGGGGCCACGGGAGGTGCTAGCAATACCTTTACACCACCTAGAATAAATAGACTTGTTTTTCAAGAGTCAGCGCATTCACGTACACCCAAATTCGTAAGTGAACGTGCGCTTAAGGAACTCCTTATAGATTGTAGATATGACCCGGTGGTCGGTAAAGAGGACGAAATGGTCCTGGCATCATTACGTATCAGACGAGCCGCAGAGTATTTAGCGAGGTTACCAGGAATGACTACGCATCTAGATAAAATATATCATTTTGTCCAAACAGGGCGAGACCCAGAATGTATTAACAGAGCTATGGAATTCCAGAAAGTAGAGATACAGGGGGAACTGTTACGTTTCCTCATAAACTGTGTGATCAGAAATCAAGACCGTCCGGGGGTAGACCCGAATGCAATGCTTATTCTTACAAGATGGAGCCAGAATATATCAGAAGGGAGACACGATAAGAAAAACTGTATAATAGCCATGTGCCGAAAAATCCGTAGAGAAATAGAACGTATTCATGAAGAAAGATTGGAAACAGACGAGTTCGAGCAAGATGAAGTGTCCGAATCAGGGAATTCCGCAAGACAGTCAGAGACCGTAGCCTACGTAGGCAGAGGAAGATCCTGTGATAATACTAGATGCTTTTCTGATCCCATACACTCTGTATGTCCAAATAATAGCAGAACGTATCCGACGCCTGTAATAAATCTGAAATCTCCTGAACATTTGTTTCAAGCCGCAGATAAAATACTACGAGAACGAAGGGGTTACCACCTCCTCGATTCCATGGATGAGCAAGAATTAGCCAGATCAGCCGTTCACTGGATTGACAGTCCTGAAAAATACGGTGATGAGACCGTAGCACACACGTTTTTTAACCTCAGTGCAGATGAACAACGTTTAGCTGGAATCTATATGATTCAGCAACTCCTTATATTATATAAGAGCCAACATGCTGACCCTGGTCCTTTACCTGATATATTAACGGAACTACTCACGAACAGATGGAGAGGTTCTAGTAACAAGTTAATTAAAGAAATATTAGTGTCACGTAAACAGTATGTCCTTTTTGTAAGTCCGGATTCTTTCTCGCTGCCCCGCAAAGAAAGAACGCCGTATTATATGGATAGACAAAATCCCTTACGAGAAGTGCACCCAATAAAAGGCGAAGACAATCAGTTTCACCGTGTATTTGTATACACACCCATATCAAAAATTGAATTGTTAGAAATGAAGAAAGTAGTACCCAGTCATGACAAAGACCCAGCGGGTTTCCACCGAGAAATTAAGGACATGTTACTGATGGGAGAGTATACCTATCCTGATATTATGACGATATTAAAGGTGCTCTTACCTGCTGGCATTTATGAAAAACTGAAAGAAAAAGAGTGGGAAGTGGGAGACCAAAAGATAGATTGGACAGCATTAGAAACGGAAGAAAAGGCCCGAACTGCAGGTTCAGGGCTCGGGGATAAAGTCAAAGCATTACCAGGTTTACTAGTACAAGTACTGCCACGTTTATTAACTACGAAAAAGGAAGATTGGGGTGCAATCACGGCCTGTAAACAAAAGCATGATGAAGACACAAGTGATTATTATGCCCGATTTGAAAAATGTTTTGGAATAAATAGTGGTATAAAAACAAGTAGTGAGTCGTATCCACATTTATTTGTGACAAAATTAGTAGAAAATGCATTACCTCCAGTAAAGAATAGAATATTGAAATTCGAGAGTACCTGGCAAAGTAACACTCCGTCACAAATGCTACAAATGTTACAGTATCATCACAATAGAATTAGAGATGAACAAGAACACGAACAAAGACGTATGAAAGATACAAAAATGAAAATGCTAGTGTCTCAGACAGTACCGGCTGAAGGACATAAAAAGGGTATGACACAGTCCGATTCAGCAGGACCGATAAAAGGGACATGCAATTATTGCAAAAAGCCAGGTCATTACGTACACGATTGTCCAGTTTTAAAACATAATATCGCCATAGGTAAAACACAAGAAAGATCACGGCCACTCAGACAAGATCAGAATGAACAAGGAGCTATGCCACATTCCCAGGCCATGCCAGCCGCACAACAGCCAATACAGTTTGTGCCAGCTGCACCACCGTTGCCTGCTACTGCCACACAAACCACAACACGACAAATGTATCAGACTGCACAGTATGAATATCCTGAGTATCAGCGTTACGCATGAACCAGCCTAGAGAGGGAAGTTGACTTACCCCTTATCGAGATTCCTGTAGATCAAGAAGGACCTTATGTACATAGTGAATTATTAGGTCAAGATAGAAAATTCTTACTCGATACAGGGGCAAGTCGAACAACTATAAAACGTAGTGAAGTTCCAGGGGCACCCCTCTCAGGCTCTCAAAATATTTCCCTTGGTTTTTCAGGAAAACCTATTGTTAATGAAGTATCACAGCCTCTTCCACTTACGATAGGACCTTTGACACGAACTACAGATTTATTGCTTACTAAATCATGCCCAGAAAATCTGTTAGGAATTAAAACTCTGAAAGCCCTAGGAGCCATAATATGTTGTTCTCCGGAAGGAGTAAGGTTGTTTTTACGTGATTTTAAAGGTCACTATGTGTCTAGAGACATGGATCCCCGACTACAGACTTTACCAGCACATCTATGGGCACAAGGCCCTACTGATGTTGGTTGCATGAACATTACACCATACCGAGTTACACTCAAGGCAGGAGTGGTATTACCACGAATGCGACAATACAAGTTACCGCAAGATGCTGTAGTGGCTTTGCTGAACTTCATTGATGAGCTAATTGCCCAAGGAGTAGTTGTAGAAACAGACTCCAATGTATGTAATTCACCGATAATTCCGATTCTTAAACGAACTGATCCTACTGCTCCGCCAGTATACCGATTGGTTATTGATTTGCGTGAACTAAACAAGTGCATTGTGCCACAATTTCCTGTGGTCCCCGATATATCATCATTATTGACAGCAATTGATTCCGAAGCAACATTCTTTACTGTAATTGATCTCAAGAATGCCTTTTTCAGCGTCCCAATAGATCCGGAAAGCCAATATTTGTTCGGATTCAGTTTAAATGGGCGCAGCTTTAAATTCTCACGCGCTCCCCAAGGATTCACAGAAAGCCCCAGCATCTACAGCCAAGCACTGAAACGAGAACTTGACAGTATCCACATGCCAGTCAATACTGCACTACTTCAATATGTCGATGATCTGCTGATCACCGCGAGAAGCGAACCCGAATGCGAAAAGGCTTCTCTGACAGTTTTACATTTTCTAGCCGACAAGGGGCACAAGGTGTCTCCTTCTAAGCTGCAATTCTGTGTCCAGCGAGTTATTTATCTTGGTCACTCGCTGTCCAAGGAGGGAAGGCAGCTTACACCAGATCGCATCCAGTTAATTGCTAACATGTCAATACCCCAGACACAAAAGGAGGTGCGGGCTTTCATAGGCCTCACTTCATATTGTAGGCAGTGGATCCCTCAGTATGCATTTCTAGCAAAACCACTCATTCAGTTAACCACACAGGAGGCAGCCACATCGACTGTTCTCCCTTGGACTCAGGAACATACACAAGCTTTTGAAAGCTTAAAGAAAGCTTTATGTCAAGCACCTGTTTTAGCAACACCATGTTATAGCAAACACTTTACACTCTTTGTTACAGAACGCGAAGGTACTGCCTTGTCAGTACTCACTCAGGAACAAGCAGGATCACGCAAGCCATGTGCTTATTTTTCCAGTACATTAGATCCCGTAGCTCAGGCTTTGCCCGCGTGCCTGAAATCAGTGGCGGCAACCGCTTTAGCAATCAGACAAAGCGATGCCATAGTGTTAGGACATCCATTGACAGTACAAGTACCACATGCAGTAGAAGTTCTTGTGAACCGAACACAAACACAACACTTGACCATAGCAAGATTTACCGGTTATGAACTGACATTGTTTCAGCCACACATAGAGATCCGACGGTGTAATACATTGAATCCTGCTACACTGTTACCTGTAATTGGAACAGACCCACTAGCTCATGATTGTGTTGAAATTATTGAGATAAAGACGAAACCTAGACAAGACTTGACAGACGTTCCATTGTTAGATCCAGACCTGACGTTGTATGTAGACGGATCGTGCATGAGAACAAGTACAGGAGATTTAGTGGCCGCGTATGCAGTCACAACAGACACTGAAGTTATTGAGACAAACTGTATAGATACTTTGTCAGCCCAAGCAGCAGAACTTATTGCTCTAACACAAACCTGTATTCAAGCCACAAATAAGAAAGTTAATGTATACACTGACTCACGTTATGCATTCGGAGTTGTACACGACTTCGGCGTGCTGTGGCGAGAGAGAGGTTATTTAACTTCCCATGGTGCCCACATTCAGCACGGACCCCTCATTCATGCCTTATTAGACGCAATACATCTACCCACTGCTATATCGATTATGAAATGTAAAGCACACACGAAGGTTACTGATATCATTTCTCAAGGCAATGATTTAGCTGACAGAACAGCTAAACAGACTGCTCAGACTCGCACGTTCGACATGACAAAGCCAATAGTTCAGACACCAACACAGTGTATGACAATTAAGGATCCCGCACTTGACGTAATTGACATACAGACACATGCTACTGCAGAAGAATTAAAGAAATGGACTGAACTAGGAGGGATCCAGACAGATCAGGGATGGATGACGAAGGAGAAATCTGTATGGTTTCTTCCTGACTCTATGGTCCAAGCCATTATAGCTACAATTCACAGCCCGGCGCATTTAGGAGAGAAAGCTATGCTAGATAGCATTCAACACATTTGGTTCAATAAACATTTACGAGCAGCAGCTAAACAAAAAGTCCGTACCTGTATGATATGTTGTCAGTTCAACCCAGGAAAAAGTGTTCCCGTAGAACAGGGTGGATTCCAGACTCCTGATCATCCTTTTGAAGTGCTCCAAATGGATTATATCCAGATGGAACGATGTCGAGGATTCAAATATGTTCTTGTAGTTGTCTGCGCTCTCTCCCGATGGACTGAGGCGTACCCAGTATCAGATTACACGGCCCCGACTACTGCCAAACAGTTAGTCCGAGAATTCTTCCCACGGTACGGTTTACCACGTGTTGTATATTCAGATAACGGCCAGCCTTTCTCATCCGAATTAATGAAACATGTCTCACTTTTGTTGGGATATCAGTGGAAATTCCACTGTGTCCGACACCCCGAGGCAGCAGGTCTCGTGGAACGACATAATCAAATTTTGAAAATCAGATTGTCTAAAATATGTAAGGAGAAAGGTGTTGACTGGATAGTAGCCTTACCAGTTGCACTATTTTACATAAGAATGGTAGCACACTCTCGAACAGGGCTATCCCCGTATGAGGTGATCTTCGGAAGACCACCAAATATGTGGGGGACGCCTATACCACGTAAAATAACTGATGTTAATTGTAATATGCTGACAGATTACTTGGCTTCCTTGATGTCTGCACTACAATCTTGTCGTTCACAGGTAGCTGCAGCTTTTCCTGACAACACTGAGGTGAAACCCCATGACGTTGCTCCGGGTGATCTGGTGTTTGTGAGGAATTTCGATCGAAAGACCCAGTTGGAGCCCAGGTGGAAAGCACCGAAGCTAGTCCTGCTGACCACAAGAACAGCCGTGAAAGTTGAGGGCCGCAAGGGCTGGATACATTCCAGCCACATTAAGAAATTTCATGGACTATCCTCGGATATATACACTGTGCCCTGCACTCCCTCACAGACTGATTCAAAACTTCCCTTTGTTGAACAGAATGACTCTCAGTACTATAAATTAAAGCTTAGGCCCAAACAGTCGAGCAATTTGATTGTTTAAGTCCTCTCCAAGGTGAAGCGGTTGAATTGTCTCTGACATGTATCCCTTGGACCTGAGTAGAGAAAATACCCGAGAAATGTTGAAACGACAGGCGTATTGTAAATCACTGCGTAGCTACTGTATGAGGACATTATTAATTCTGTTTTTATTGAGTCTTCTAATAATTATTACGAGTGTGATTTTGCACATATATCATCCTATTTCTAGACATGTTTATAATGTTGCTGCTGAACATTCTTTTAGTGACCTACCGCCACATGAATTATCTTATAGACTTGCGCTGCGCAATAACACTTTCATTAGTATGTTACATCATTCCCATCAGACTAGTAATGCCACCAATTGTTGGGTGTGTGGCCGACTCCCTCCCTATCAGAATAACAAAGGAGTTCTGCCTTTCTTTCCACATCCGTTCACACATAATGGCTCCTGTGGAGCATGGTTTAGTTTACTAAATTCCATAGACCCAGACACAGCAGTTTATCAACAACATTGGATATGGGGAAATCTGAATCTAGTTTTATTCAAAGTCTGTCACCCTAATAAGGAGGGTCACCCCAGTAGAACAGGGACTGATCTAGAAAATGAAGTGTATAAATTAGGTAATTTTACACCTAATCTTATGATTCTGAATGTCAAATCCGAAGTTGAACTAATTCTGCCCACTATGTCAGTATTTCCAGTTAAGGGTGAATTATGTGTAAGAAAAGTTGGTTCCATACATATGGGCCATAGCCAATGCGTTACTACAGTAGAATATAGTGATCAAGGTAAATCTTCATTTAGAGCTTCTCGCCATTCTTACTTTATATGTGGTCAGACGGCATATATGCGTCTGCCTCTAGATTGGGATGGTACCTGTTACATAGCATTCCTCCTACCACCTGTTTTCCTAGCTCCCCCTGATTATTATCGAAATGTTCATTTAGTACAGAATAGAGAGCGAAGAGATCTCCCAGTTGTCGATTATACTGAGACGGCATGGGACAAGTATGTAGATTTCAATAAAGGTATCTTTCCCTATATAGGTACAATATCAAATAGTAAGCTGATACGTAGACTAACCAAGACTCTTGAAGCTGTGGTAAACGAGACTATAGCCGCCCTAGGCAATCTGACAGAGGAACAATCAGTGATGAGAATTGTTGTTCTCCAGAATCGTCTTGTCCTTGACGTCATCCTGGCCGATAGGGGCGGAGCTTGCAGGGTCATCGGATCCAGCTGCTGCATATTCATACCAGAAAATTCGCCATCTGTATATAAAGCTATAACACGCCCTCATAAGATTGTGAGCCAGATACACGAGAACCCAGGCACTTGGACGTGGTCCGGGTGGTTTTGGAGTGTGATATCAGCCTGGGGATGGAGAGTTCTATCCTTCCTAGGTATTGGCCTTCTTATGCTCTTCAGTTGCTGTTTATGCCTGCAATGTGGACCAGCGATTTGTGGTCTGTGTGCCACATCGTGCATTCCATATCAAGGTTTTCGTTCAAAATGCCGGAAGAAGAAGGAAGAAGAAATGATGCTCCATGAGCAAATCGATGGAATGATGAAGATTGATATCTCTTGAAGGGCAAGTAGGGGACAAGGAGGGAATGTGGAAATGTGGATTTTCCTGATCAGTTATGTCCCCTATCTTGGACCCCAACGGTTCTATGTGCATGTCACAAGTACATGTATGTTCCCTCCAGTTCCAGTTTCCAAGACGCAAACATATGTGCGTCCACCGTCAACATGTTCTCTGTCAGATCCGCCATCAATGGGCTGGATATTCGATTCCTAAGTATGAAAGGCCACCGACTTTATATGGCTAAGTTACTCCATTTTTACAGTTCAGGCAAGTAGGCCCGATTCTGTCCTCAAAGCCTTTCCCTACTCTCTGTCTCTGACAGCTTCAGCTTGAGCTCGCATCTGTATCCATGAACTTTGTCCTACTCCCTGTGCAGCTAACAGTGCCTGCCTCGGCCAGTTTCGCCTGCCTGCCAAGAAGCTGTATTTCACCTTCGGATTATCTACTTTGCTCTTCAGCCGATGCATTCCTGTCTAGTGATTTAGGTAAACATCTCCTTTAGCTCACAAGCAAAGGACTCGGCCTTTCCGTCCTCCTGCAAGTAATTCATAGCCCTGTTGCCATGGAAAGTTTTCTGCCCCTCGCATCTCATATAGGCACTTAGACGCTTGTACACGCACACACAGTCAGTATAGAATAGATTCTGTCCGAGAGTCCTTCCTTGTGGATAACATAGTTCTCTAAACATAGGATGTTAGATATGATTTGGGATTAGGTTGACTTGACCCCCCAGACTTCTCGTCTCCACATGTAGAGCTAAATGTCAAGTCCCCTTCACCCCCTAGTTGCACGTCAATCACACGTCATGCTGCTGCGCGCGCATCTATGTTAAGTATTATCTTATAGATCCACCTATGTATGATAATCAGAGCCAATCATGTTTCTTTTTGCTCCTTATTACGCCTAGTTTCGATTACGTATTACTATGTCATTTCTCTTATCAATTGTTACGCCTTTTGCATTCGTTTCATTGTAATGTATGACCTATAAAAGTTACTTCTTGTCAATAAAGTACTGTACTTCACTTCCTGAACCCTCGTGGTGACGGAACCTGAAGGCCGCCACTCGAGTCGGCCATTTTGGAATAAAGCCCATTCAGAAAACCTCTTATACCACGGATTCTGCCTCTTATTATTCTGAGCTAATTTACTTATTTTAGATTCCGTATGAAATTCAGTCTAGGTAAAAGAATATTTACCACAGTAACCATGAGTCCGTCGACTCCACCGGCTCAAGGGAGCCTGAACATAAAGTTAAACCAGATTGGTCGCACACTGCTACACCTACCAGGCGTGTTCCCCCAATGAAAATGGTCCCTGAAGGTCAGCGTCGGCGGATACACCTATGCTCGAGTGTGAATGCAAGTATGCGTGGCGTGTGCCATCCCTGGACACGTGTTTCGAGGTAGTTGCCTCTCGTCAGCAGGGAGTAGGAAAATGTGTGGGGTTGCTGTGTAAGCTGCTAAAATCGTTATCAGGTCTAGTACCTCTCGTAGCGCGCAGGTGCGTAACCATGAGTCCGTCGACTCCACCGGCTCAAGGGAGCCTGAATATAAAGTTAAACCAGATTGGTCGCACACTGCTACACCTACCAGGCGTGTTCCCCCAATGAAAATGGTTCCTGAAGGTCAGCGTCGGCGGATACACCTATGCTCGAGTGTGAATGCAAGTATGCGTGGCGTGTGCCATCCCTGGACACGTGTTTCGAGGTAGTTGCCTCTCGTCAGCAGGGAGTAGGAAAATGTGTGGGGTTGCTGTGTAAGCTGCTAAAATCGTTATCAGGTCTAGTACCCGTCGTAGCGCGCAGGTGCGTAACCATGAGTCCGTCGACTCCACCGGCTCAAGGGAGCCTGAATATAAAGTTAAACCAGATTGGTCGCACACTGCTACACCTACCAGGCGTGTTCCCCCAATGAAAATGGTCCCTGAATGTCAGCGTCGGCGGATACACCTATGCTCGAGTGTGAATGCAAGTATGCGTGGCGTGTGCCATCCCTGGACACGTGTTTCGAGGTAGTTGCCTCTCGTCAGCAGGGAGTAGGAAAATGTGTGGGGTTGCTGTGTAAGCTGCTAAAATCGTTATCAGGTCTAGTACCTCTCGTGGCGCGCAGGTGCGTAACCATGAGTCCGTCGACTCCACCGGCTCAAGGGAGCCTGAATATAAAGTTAAACCAGATTGGTCGCACACTGCTACACCTACCAGGCGTGTTCCCCCAATGAAAATGGTCCCTGAAGGTCAGCGTCGGCGGATACACCTATGCTCGAGTGTGAATGCAAGTATGCGTGGCGTGTGCCATCCCTGGACACGTGTTTCGAGGTAGTTGCCTCTCGTCAGCAGGGAGTAGGAAAATGTGTGGGGTTGCTGTGTAAGCTGCTAAAATCGTTATCAGGTCTAGTACCTCTCGTAGCGCGCAGGTGCGTAACCATGAGTCCGTCAACTCCACCGGCTCAAGGGAGCCTGAATATAAAGTTAAACCAGATTGGTCGCACACTGCTACACCTACCAGGCGTGTTCCCCCAATGAAAATGGTCCCTGAAGGTCAGCGTCGGCGGATACACCTATGCTCGAGTGTGAATGCAAGTATGCGTGGCGTGTGCCATCCCTGGACACGTGTTTCGAGGTAGTTGCCTCTCGTCAGCAGGGAGTAGGAAAATGTGTGGGGTTGCTGTGTAAGCTGCTAAAATCGTTATCAGGTCTAGTACCTCTCGTAGCGCGCAGGTGCGTAACCATGAGTCCGTCGACTCCACCGGCTCAAGGGAGCCTGAATATAAAGTTAAACCAGATTGGTCGCACACTGCTACACCTACCAGGCGTGTTCCCCCAATGAAAATGGTCCCTGAAGGTCAGCGTCGGCGGATACACCTATGCTCGAGTGTGAATGCAAGTATGCGTGGCGTGTGCCATCCCTGGACACGTGTTTCGAGGTAGTTGCCTCTCGTCAGCAGGGAGTAGGAAAATGTGTGGGGTTGCTGTGTAAGCTGCTAAAATCGTTTATCAGGTCTAGTACCTCTCGTAGCGCGCAGGTGCGTAACCATGAGTCCGTCGACTCCACCGGCTCAAGGGAGCCTGAATATAAAGTTAAACCAGATTGGTCGCACACTGCTACACCTACCAGGCGTGTTCCCCCAATGAAAATGGTCCCTGAAGGTCAGCGTCGGCGGATACACCTATGCTCGAGTGTGAATGCAAGTATGCGTGACGTGTGCCATCCCTGGACACGTGTTTCGAGGTAGTTGCCTCTCGTCAGCAGGGAGTAGGAAAATGTGTGGGGTTGCTGTGTAAGCTGCTAAAATCGTTATCAGGTCTAGTACCTCTCGTAGCGCGCAGGTGCGTAACCATGAGTCCGTCGACTCCACCGGCTCAAGGGAGCCTGAATATAAAGTTAAACCAGATTGGTCGCACACTGCTACACCTACCAGGCGTGTTCCCCCCAATGAAAATGGTTCCTGAAGGTCAGCGTCGGCGGATACACCTATGCTCGAGTGTGAATGCAAGTATGCGTGGCGTGTGCCATCCCTGGACACGTGTTTCGAGGTAGTTGCCTCTCGTCAGCAGGGAGTAGGAAAATGTGTGGGGTTGCTGTGTAAGCTGCTAAAATCGTTATCAGGTCTAGTACCTCTCGTAGCGCGCAGGTGCGTAACCATGAGTCCGTCGACTCCACCGGCTCAAGGGAGCCTGAATATAAAGTTAAACCAGATTGGTCGCACACTGCTACACCTACCAGGCGTGTTCCCCCAATGAAAATGGTCCCTGAAGGTCAGCGTCGGCGGATACACCTATGCTCGAGTGTGAATGCAAGTATGCGTGGCGTGTGCCATCCCTGGACACGTGTTTCGAGGTAGTTGCCTCTTGTCAGCAGGGAGTAGGAAAATGTGTGGGGTTGCTGTGTAAGCTGCTAAAATCGTTATCAGGTCTAGTACCTCTCGTGGCGCGCAGGTGCGTAACCATGAGTCCGTCGACTCCACCGGCTCAAGGGAGCCTGAATATAAAGTTAAACCAGATTGGTCGCACACTGCTACACCTACCAGGCGTGTTCCCCCAATGAAAATGGTCCCTGAAGGTCAGCGTCGGCGGATACACCTATGCTCGAGTGTGAATGCAAGTATGCGTGGCGTGTGCCATCCCTGGACACGTGTTTCGAGGTAGTTGCCTCTCGTCAGCAGGGAGTAGGAAAATGTGTGGGGTTGCTGTGTAAGCTGCTAAAATCGTTATCAGGTCTAGTACCTCTCGTAGCGCGCAGGTGCGTAACCATGAGTCCGTCAACTCCACCGGCTCAAGGGAGCCTGAATATAAAGTTAAACCAGATTGGTCGCACACTGCTACACCTACCAGGCGTGTTCCCCCAATGAAAATGGTCCCTGAAGGTCAGCGTCGGCGGATACACCTATGCTCGAGTGTGAATGCAAGTATGCGTGGCGTGTGCCATCCCTGGACACGTGTTTCGAGGTAGTTGCCTCTCGTCAGCAGGGAGTAGGAAAATGTGTGGGGTTGCTGTGTAAGCTGCTAAAATCGTTATCAGGTCTAGTACCTCTCGTAGCGCGCAGGTGCGTAACCATGAGTCCGTCGACTCCACCGGCTCAAGGGAGCCTGAATATAAAGTTAAACCAGATTGGTCGCACACTGCTACACCTACCAGGCGTGTTCCCCCAATGAAAATGGTCCCTGAAGGTCAGCGTCGGCGGATACACCTATGCTCGAGTGTGAATGCAAGTATGCGTGGCGTGTGCCATCCCTGGACACGTGTTTCGAGGTAGTTGCCTCTCGTCAGCAGGGAGTAGGAAAATGTGTGGGGTTGCTGTGTAAGCTGCTAAAATCGTTATCAGGTCTAGTACCTCTCGTAGCGCGCAGGTGCGTAACCATGAGTCCGTCGACTCCACCGGCTCAAGGGAGCCTGAATATAAAGTTAAACCAGATTGGTCGCACACTGCTACACCTACCAGGCGTGTTCCCCCAATGAAAATGGTCCCTGAAGGTCAGCGTCGGCGGATACACCTATGCTCGAGTGTGAATGCAAGTATGCGTGGCGTGTGCCATCCCTGGACACGTGTTTCAAGGTAGTTGCCTCTCGTCAGCAGGGAGTAGGAAAATGTGTGGGGTTGCTGTGTAAGCTGCTAAAATCGTTATCAGGTCTAGTACCTCTCGTAGCGCGCAGGTGCGTAACCATGAGTCCGTCGACTCCACCGGCTCAAGGGAGCCTGAATATAAAGTTAAACCAGATTGGTCGCACACTGCTACACCTACCAGGCGTGTTCCCCCAATGAAAATGGTCCCTGAAGGTCAGCGTCGGCGGATACACCTATGCTCGAGTGTGAATGCAAGTATGCGTGGCGTGTGCCATCCCTGGACACGTGTTTCGAGGTAGTTGCCTCTCGTCAGCAGGGAGTAGGAAAATGTGTGGGGTTGCTGTGTAAGCTGCTAAAATCGTTATCAGGTCTAGTACCTCTCGTAGCGCGCAGGTGCGTAACCATGAGTCCGTCGACTCCACCGGCTCAAGGGAGCCTGAATATAAAGTTAAACCAGATTGGTCGCACACTGCTACACCTACCAGGCGTGTTCCCCCAATGAAAATGGTCCCTGAAGGTCAGCGTCGGCGGATACACCTATGCTCGAGTGTGAATGCAAGTATGCGTGGCGTGTGCCATCCCTGGACACGTGTTTCGAGGTAGTTGCCTCTTGTCAGCAGGGAGTAGGAAAATGTGTGGGGTTGCTGTGTAAGCTGCTAAAATCGTTATCAGGTCTAGTACCTCTCGTGGCGCGCAGGTGCGTAACCATGAGTCCGTCGACTCCACCGGCTCAAGGGAGCCTGAATATAAAGTTAAACCAGATTGGTCGCACACTGCTACACCTACCAGGCGTGTTCCCCCAATGAAAATGGTCCCTGAAGGTCAGCGTCGGCGGATACACCTATGCTCGAGTGTGAATGCA
This sequence comes from Triturus cristatus, assembly GCF_964204655.1. Classification (NCBI taxonomy): domain Eukaryota; kingdom Metazoa; phylum Chordata; class Amphibia; order Caudata; family Salamandridae; genus Triturus; species Triturus cristatus. The sequence goes on along the minus strand of NC_140595.1, from coordinate 850,014,734 downwards.
AGTATGCGTGGCGTGTGCCATCCCTGGACACGTGTTTCGAGGTAGTTGCCTCTCGTCAGCAGGGAGTAGGAAAATGTGTGGGGTTGCTGTGTAAGCTGCTAAAATCGTTATCAGGTCTAGTACCTCTCGTAGCGCGCAGGTGCGTAACCATGAGTCCGTCAACTCCACCGGCTCAAGGGAGCCTGAATATAAAGTTAAACCAGATTGGTCGCACACTGCTACACCTACCAGGCGTGTTCCCCCAATGAAAATGGTCCCTGAAGGTCAGCGTCGGCGGATACACCTATGCTCGAGTGTGAATGCAAGTATGCGTGGCGTGTGCCATCCCTGGACACGTGTTTCGAGGTAGTTGCCTCTCGTCAGCAGGGAGTAGGAAAATGTGTGGGGTTGCTGTGTAAGCTGCTAAAATCGTTATCAGGTCTAGTACCTCTCGTAGCGCGCAGGTGCGTAACCATGAGTCCGTCGACTCCACCGGCTCAAGGGAGCCTGAATATAAAGTTAAACCAGATTGGTCGCACACTGCTACACCTACCAGGCGTGTTCCCCCAATGAAAATGGTCCCTGAAGGTCAGCGTCGGCGGATACACCTATGCTCGAGTGTGAATGCAAGTATGCGTGGCGTGTGCCATCCCTGGACACGTGTTTCGAGGTAGTTGCCTCTCGTCAGCAGGGAGTAGGAAAATGTGTGGGGTTGCTGTGTAAGCTGCTAAAATCGTTATCAGGTCTAGTACCTCTCGTAGCGCGCAGGTGCGTAACCATGAGTCCGTCGACTCCACCGGCTCAAGGGAGCCTGAATATAAAGTTAAACCAGATTGGTCGCACACTGCTACACCTACCAGGCGTGTTCCCCCAATGAAAATGGTCCCTGAAGGTCAGCGTCGGCGGATACACCTATGCTCGAGTGTGAATGCAAGTATGCGTGGCGTGTGCCATCCCTGGACACGTGTTTCAAGGTAGTTGCCTCTCGTCAGCAGGGAGTAGGAAAATGTGTGGGGTTGCTGTGTAAGCTGCTAAAATCGTTATCAGGTCTAGTACCTCTCGTAGCGCGCAGGTGCGTAACCATGAGTCCGTCGACTCCACCGGCTCAAGGGAGCCTGAATATAAAGTTAAACCAGATTGGTCGCACACTGCTACACCTACCAGGCGTGTTCCCCCAATGAAAATGGTCCCTGAAGGTCAGCGTCGGCGGATACACCTATGCTCGAGTGTGAATGCAAGTATGCGTGGCGTGTGCCATCCCTGGACACGTGTTTCGAGGTAGTTGCCTCTCGTCAGCAGGGAGTAGGAAAATGTGTGGGGTTGCTGTGTAAGCTGCTAAAATCGTTATCAGGTCTAGTACCTCTCGTAGCGCGCAGGTGCGTAACCATGAGTCCGTCGACTCCACCGGCTCAAGGGAGCCTGAATATAAAGTTAAACCAGATTGGTCGCACACTGCTACACCTACCAGGCGTGTTCCCCCAATGAAAATGGTCCCTGAAGGTCAGCGTCGGCGGATACACCTATGCTCGAGTGTGAATGCAAGTATGCGTGGCGTGTGCAGTGTGCGACCAATCTGATGTAACTGAATCCAGCGTATATACTCGGGTGTGATTCCATATTTCTTAAGGGTGAATAGCATATACTCCCGGGCTTGAGTGTCAAATGCCTGACGAATGTCTAGCGAGATGCACCCCACTCTGGGGCATATTATCAAGGACGGCGTTAAAATTATCTCCGTTTTAGCTGCACGAAACTGCCGCCAAAGCGGCGATAATGGGCTTGATAATATGCCGCAGAGAATTCCAATAGAAGCCCATGTTCTGGTGTCAACATGGGCTTCTATGGGAATTCTCCAGAGCGTCTTATCAAGCCCATTATCGCCGCTTTAGCGGCAGTTTTCTGCCACTAAAGCAGCGATAATTTGAACGCCGTGCTTGATAATATGCCCCTCTGTCTTTTTGATATTTTCCTTCCATGTCGAAGCATTAGTTGTTGTGTTATATGGAGCCCATATTGTGATCTCGCATAAATGCAGCAATAGCTTTATTCACATGTTTCCTGGCTTTCTCTAACTGCGGGCAAACTTGGGTTGACCACTGCCACTTTTGTCTTTGGCAGGTGTTGGAGAACACCCAGACAGTATGTGGGAAACGTGGCATTCATTTTCCAAAGGTATCCTTCATTAGGATTTCCAGTCGTATCCCAGTAATTGTGCCTAGGTCATTGACACCACAGTGCACAATCATGAAGTCTGGATGTTGGAAATATACAATGATTTCAACCAAAGGCAGAAAATGATGCCAATTTAACCCTCTCTGACCAACCCATGTAATGTCTACTTTAGATAGGCCGAGGTCCCTGTCTAAGCCATTCTTTCCAGCACTCTCTCTGCCCAAATCACAACACTTGGTCCTAGAATCCATACTCGGACCATTTTGGAGACAAGCAGGAGTGGCACCCAGGAAAAGGCTGCAGCAGAATGAGTCCGTTTTGAATATTGAAAGCAGCCACAATGGACGACAGCAAGTAAGATATAACATAGTTGATTGGATGGCGGAGATGTGCAGGGAACTAAAATTAGGTACTAACTTTAAGAAAAAACGTAACTAACTCTCTGATTGGCTTTGGAAAAATGTATTTGTTATGTTGTTTGGGATATGCTTGGAATTGCTAACAGTCAACCACACCTGCTACAGTTAATGTGAAGTTAATATGCTGTTTAGAGAAAGTATTGTGAACTTTTGATCTACTGGTAGACACAGACTATATGAAACATGGGGGCATATCATCAAGGCGGCACTATGAAATTATCGCCGCTTTTGCATCTGTTTTCGGGCGAAAAGCGGCGATAATTTAACCGCCTTATCAGCAAAGACAAGCTATTGCGTGTTTTGCTGACTTAGCGCCTGTTACAACAACGCCCAGCTTTGCATCGCTAATGAGATGCAAAGTGGGCATAACACAGAGATATTTATAGGAAAATGTGGCTAAGCGACATTACTCCTATTATCAACCTGCACGGTAATCTGTGCAGCGATGATAAAAGGAGCGCTCATCGCAGGTTTCTTTACGCCTGCTTTTCCTTTGACTAAACAATGTTAGCCAATGGGTGGTGGATTATAGGGCTGAGACCACCCAGCCCTATCAACAAGGGAACCCCTGTCCCTGTGCGTTTATCACTGGATTTCCAGCGATAATCGCACCTTTTTGCAACTATCGCTGGTTTATTTATAGCAATTGAGATAAGCGTTGCTGATAGCACACTATCTCGGTGATATCAACCAGCGATAGCCGGCGATAATTATCCTAGCGGTAAGTGCGCTTAGCGATGATTATCACCAGCCGTTGCTGATATGCCCCATGGTTACTATGGAAACGGAGCTAAAAGAGTGTGGGGGAAGGAAACAAAAGAGACTGCAGTGTGAAACTGAAAGACTAGTGTACACAAATTGCTCAGTAGAGAATGTGTGTCTTGTAATTGACAACATTTTACAAAATAAAACAGAAATGAAAAGCATTAACAGCTGATAGTTGAATGCTTTTAAGGGCTTCCATCTGTATCCGTGGATCTGCCACAGACTCCCACAGGGGTCACTCTGAGCACTGTGGTGGGTCCTCAGAATCACAAGAAAACTACCAAATGCAGCTGCTTTACATGAAAAAGGGAAAGGGTTAAAACAATTTGACCATTTAAAAGTGGTATAACAAAAATAAAAGATGTAAAGAAGTCTGTGATTTGCTAAGTATAAGATTATGTGTGAGAACACAGTAATAAGCATAGCCATTTGTGCAGTTTCTAGACACTATAGTAAAAGGCAAAATATAGGGGAGGTTAGATGAGAACATTACCTAAAAATATAGTGAGCAGCAAAGGAGGAAAAGGAATTGCTATACTGAAAATATAGTTAATTTATAAAACCAGTATGAATGAATGCATTTGAAATTAGACGTGAGTGCTTGTTTATAGTATATAATTTAATAGTTTAGAATTTGCACACAGTCAGACAGGCACTTACACACCCAGATACATTGTCACAAAAACGGATACGTACCTACCACTCATGTAGCCAGAAAGTGACTGACAAACTCAGTCACACACCCATAAAACCATTCACATACCCATTCACTCACCTATCCATCGAATTACATAGTCATTCACATACCCATACAGGCACTGTCACACCCATTCACATACCTATACAGGCATTCATATAATTAGCACTCAGACAGTCAGATAAACATGCCCTTACACACCCATTCACTCAGCTATACACTGAGGTACCTACCCCTACAGCCACTCATATACCTGTGTATAAAACCATACAGTCAGTCACACACCCAGTCAGACAGTGACGGAGGCACTTACATATCCACTCACACACCCACACAGCACTTATGAATCCACAACTACCAGAGCCACTTGCACACACAGTTACATACCCAAACACCTACTAACACAGCCTGTTACCAATCCATACAGCAACTTATTTACCATTTAGACACCCATAAAGTTACTAACACACCCAGTCAGTCACACACCCACACAGCTACTTGCATATCCAGTGACATACCCACAGAGGTATTGATACACTCACTCACATATCTATTCAACCACTCACACACCCAGTCACCCACCCGTACATCCACTCATATACCTATTTGTACACCCTTACCCTGGCACTTACATAGCCTCTTACACGCTGACATAACCACTTGTGTTGCTAATCAAATGCTTATAGTATGTAATCTAAAAGTATGTAATGTGAAGTGAAATGTGTTCTATATTTGCTTTTCAGATATCTACTTTTGTTTAAAGAGGAATGGAAGATGGAACAGTGAGGTGAAAAAAAATTCCAAATATGCTTGTTGACAGCATCCATAAACTGAGCAACAGATGAAGGGCCAGATGTACGACCGTATTTTGCAGTCGCAAAGGGTATTCCGTCCCATTTGCGACCGCAAAATAGGTATGCCTAATGTACTAAACCTATTTTGCTAGACGCTAATCAATAAGCAATTCGCAAAATAGGTTTAGGGACTCGCTATTAGGAAGGGGCGTTCCAAGGGTGTGCCTTCCTAATAGCGACTCCTAAACCAATGCGCCTTCCTCTTTGTTAATAGGTAAAAACATTTTTTTAAGGGCAGGCAGTAGTCCGAGGGACCACTGCCTGCCCTTAAAAAATTAAACTTCGAATTTTTTTTTTTTTTAAATGCATCCCATTTTCCTTTAAGGAAAACGGACTGCATTTGGAAAAAAAAGCCTGCTTTATTTAAAAGCAGTACCAGACATGGTGGTCAGCTGAGCCCAGCAGGCCACCATCCCTGGGAGGGCCATCCATTCCCAATGGGGTTGCAAATTACGACTGCCTCATTAATATGCATGAGGCATGCAATTTGCGACACCATTGGGAATCACAAACAGTGTCTGAGACACTGTTGTACATTGGCTTTTGCGACTTGCAATTTGTCACAATTTCGCAAAAGCCAATGGTCGTACATCTGGCCCGAAATTTTTAGTGCAAATTTTATATGGTATTTGCCACAATGAGTGACCATGACTTACAGTTTTGATGAAACAGTGAGGATGGTAACCATTTGGTCAGGAGTTAAGAGTCCCGCTGATGGTTCAGCTGCAGATGCTGAAACACTACTATACTTCTCTCTTAATATGCTGTGATGCCTCTCTGTATGTATGGTTTTCAGATGTTTTATAATAGGGGACGTGTCATGTGAATATTTCTTCACTGTACCTCTTGATAGTTTTTTGCTGCATAGATTGCATTGGACAAATTGTGAAAGAACTTTGGGGCATATCAACAAGGGCTTTATCTCTGCTTTTTTTGGCTTTAAAAGCCAAAAAAGCAGAGATAAAACTAGCACCTTATCAACAACAGGGTGCTAACATCCAAATTTGCATGTTAGCACCCTTTTACTCTACGCTTCCCCTTGCATCTCTAACGAGATGCAAAGGGGGCGTTCCAGAGTAAAATAATAGGAGAAATGTCGCTAAGCGACATTTCTCCTATTATCAAGAATATCGCTAACCCTGTTAGAGACAAAAAAAGCAGCGCTAACCGTGGTTAACGCTGCTTTTTTACGTCTGGTATTTTTCTGACTTAGCCATGATATCCTATGGAGGGTGGATATCATGGCTAAGTTTGTCTGTCCCTATCAACAAGCTAACGTGAGATTATCGTTGGGTTTCCAGCGATAATCTCACGTTAGCCACTTAGCGTGAGGATTTTTATCGCTATTGAGATAAGCGTTGCTAATAGCACGCTATCTCAGCGATAAAAATCAACGCTAGCCGGCGATAATTATCCTAGCGCTAAGTGCGCTTAGCGATAATTATCGCCGGTTGTTGTTGATATGCCCCTTTGTTTTTTCCTGAAGGGATTGAGCAATATCTTTAAAGATGTGAGGAATTCTTTGGAGGTGGTTAGTCTTCTTCTCTTTGTCCTACTCTTTCCCTTCTCTTATAACTTCAACCAAAGACATCTTAACTGTGAAACTCTCTTCTTTTGAAGGAAAGCCAAAAAATGATGGAGCTGTGATTTTCAGACTGTCTCCAGAGAGATGTGAAACACAAATAACTGATTTAGGGTGTGGTTTCCAAAGTGGATAGGTGGAAACTTCTGAATCCAATGGTAAATTGTGGCTTGGGTGTGTTCCTAGATTTGCAGCAGATTTGTGGTGGGATTGCAGCGGATCTGGTGATCCGTAAAATGAATAAAAAAAGAGAAAAACTTGCATGTCTAGAAAGTTTACATAAGTTAGGTTACGTTGATTTGTTAATTGTTCCTTTGAAAATGTATAATTAGAATACATGTGTGAATAAAATGTATTTATAAACTTGTAAACATATATATATTACAAAATCGAAATTGTGGTACAATTTCTATTAACAAAAACTGTGAAACTGACTAAAATACCAAGGGGCAGATTTATGTTAACTGGCGCATCCCTGCATATCAGCAGGGATGCGCCAATTATTATGCGCCACAGCTGCGCCACCATGGATGCGCCGCATTTATAATGTGGCGCACCATGGGGCAAAAACGGCACAGATGCGTGACGTATCTGTGCCGTAAAAGTGGCACATTGCTGGAGTTGCGTCGCAAGCGCGACGCAGCTCCAGCAATGTTCTGGGGGGCCCTATCTGTACAATGCTGCGTCAATCCTTAGGCCTGCTTCAAGCAGGCGCAGGGTTTTGACGCAGCATGGGCCTAAAAGTGACTGAGTGAAATCTTGTAGATTTCACTCAGCCACTTTTAGGAGGCGTTCCTGCACCTGAACGCCCCCACCTGCCCTGGAACGCCTACATGTGGCGCAGGGCTTTACAACGTGACGCATCTCCCAGATGCGTCACGTTGTAAATACCCCGCACCATGGCGCAGGATTTGCGCCGCTGCTGCGTCACAAAAGTGACGCAACGGCAGCGCAAAAGTGGCGCAAGTGCAACATAAATCTGCCCCCAAAGGTTTTAGGGGAACTATAGTTAGAAAATAGAATTACAAAACGGTAGAAATTCACAAAAATAACAAAGGTTACAGGGATGTTATAGTTAGGAAATAGAATTTTAAAAAACCTCAGAAATTCACTGAAAAAACAAAGGTACATGGATGTTATAGTTAGGAAATAGAATTTTAAAAAACCTCTGAAATTCACTGAAAAAACAAAGGTACAGGGATGTTATAGTAAGCTTCAGAGTTTACACACACAAAACCATAGAAAAGCAGTTGTATAGTTATCTGAGCTAACTATAACTTAAGCCCATGCAATTCACTGCTTGCGACCTCACATATAATATCACTCATGGCATGGTCGGTGACATCACTGTTGACATCCCAAATGACATCACTGATGACATCACTGATGAGATCATCCTGCAAATTTAACTTCAATATACTTCATAAAATACCATTTAGATCAAGCAACACATGATCTTGCCTCATGGATCAGTGCTGCAGTGAAATCACAGTAGAAATAAGGAAAAGTGAAAGGGGGAATTAAGGGAAGAAGAAAACAGGGAAACAGCAAGAGGAAATACAGGAAACAGGAAGAGGAAATAAGGTAAAGAGGGAGTAGAAATAAGGGAAAGAGAAAGTGGGAATAAAGGAAACAGGAAGATAAAATAAGGGAAAGAAGAAGTAGAAATAAGGAAAGAGAAAAGGGGTATAACGGAAACAGCAAGAGGAAATACAGGAAACAGGAAGAGGAAATAAGGTAAAGAGGAAGTAGAAATAAGGGAAAGAGGAAGAGAAAGGGGAATAAAATAATCAGGAAGAAAAAATAAGGGGAAGTATAAATATGGGAAAGAAGAAGAGGAAATAAGGGAATGAGGAAGGGGGAATAAGGGTAAGAGAAAATAAGGAAAAGGAAGTAGAAATAAGGAGACGAGGAAGGAGAAAGAAGGAAAATAAGGAAAGAGGAAATAAGGGAAAAAGTAAGTAGAAATAAGGAGAAGAGGAAGGAGAAAGAAGAGGAGGAAATAAAGGGAAGAGAAAAAGGGAAATATGGAAAAGATAAAGAGGAAAGGGAAATAAAGGGCAGAGAAGGGGGAATAAGGGAAAGAGGAAGTAGAAATAAGGGAAAGAGGAAGTAGAAATATTGGAATGAAGAAGTAGAAACAAGGGAAAGAGAAAGGGGGCATAAGGAGAAGATGACATAAAAGAAACAGGAAGAGTGAATAAGAGAAGCAGAAAGAGGAAAGAAGGGCAAGAAGAAGTAGAAATAAGTGAAAGAGGGAATAAGAGAAACAGGAAGAGGAAATAGGAGAAACATAGAGTAAGTAGCAATAAGTAAACAAAAACAAGGGAATAAAGGAAACAGGGAGACAAAATAAGGGAAGAGGTAGTAGAAATAAGGGAAAAAGAAAGGGGAAATAGTGAATAAGAGAAACAGGAAGATGAAATATGGGAAAGAAGATATAGAATTAAGGCAAAGAGATAGGGAGGATAAGGGGGAAAGGAAGTAGAAATTAGGGAAAGAGAAAGGGGTAATATTAAGAAGAGGAAATAAGGGGAAATGAATAAGAACTAAGGAACAGAGGAAGTATAAATATGGAAAAAGGAGAAAAATAGAGGAAGGGAAAATGAAAGGGAAACGAAGGGAAAGAGGAAGTATATGGAAAAGATAAAGAGGAAATGAAGAAAAGAGAAATAAAGGGCAGAGAAGGGGGAATAAGGGAAAGAGGAAGTAGAAATAAGGAAAGAAGAAGTAGAAACAAGGGAAAGAGAAAGGGGGCATAAGGAGAAGATGAAATAAAAGAAACAGGAAGAGTGAATAAAAGAAGCAGAAAGAGGAAAGAAGGGCAAGAAGAAGTAGAAATAAGTGAAAGAGGGAATAAGAGAAACAGGAAGAGGAAATAGGAGAAACATAGAGTAAGTAGCAATAAGTAAACAAAAACGAGGGAATAAAGGAAACAGGGAGACAAAATAAGGGAAGAGGTAGTAGAAATAAGGGAAAAAGAAAGGGGAAATAGTGAATAAGAGAAACAGGAAGATGAAATATGGGAAAGAAGATATAGAATTAAGGCAAAGAGATAGGGAGGATAAGGGGGAAAGGAAGTAGAAATTAGGGAAAGAGAAAGGGGTAATATTAAGAAGAGGAAATAAGGGGAAATGAATAAGAACTAAGGAACAGAGGAAGTATAAATATGGAAAAAGGAGAAAAATAGAGGAAGGGAAAATGAAAGGGAAACTAAGGGAAAGAGGAAGTATATGGAAAAGATAAAGAGGAAATGAAGAAAAGAGAAATAAAGGGCAGAGAAGGGGGAATAAGGGAAAGAGGAAGTAGAAATAAGGAAAGAAGAAGTAGAAACAAGGGAAAGAGAAAGGGGGCATAAGGAGAAGATGAAATAAAAGAAACAGGAAGAGTGAATAAGAGAAGCAGGAAGAGGAAAGAAGGGCAAGAAGAAGTAGTAATGAGTGAAAGAGGGAATAAGAGAAACAGGAAGAGGAAATAGGAGAAACAGAGAGTAAGTAGAAATAAGTAAACAAAAATGAGGGAATAAAGGAAACAGGGAGACAAAATAAGGGAAAGAGGTAGTAGAAATAAGGGAAAAAGAAAGGGAGAATAGTGAATAAGAGAAACAGGAGGAGGAAATATGGGAAAGAATATATAGAATTAAGGCAAAGAGATAGGGAGGGTAAGGGGAAAAGGAAGTAGACATTAGGGAAAGAGAAAGGGGTAATATTAAGAAGAGGAAATAAGGGTAAATGAATAAGAACTAAGGAACAGAGGAAGTATAAATATGGAAAAAAGAGAAAAATAGAGGAAGGGAAAATGAAAGGGAAACTAAGGGAAAGAGGAAGTATAAATATGGGAATGAGGAAATAGAAACAAGGGAAAGAGAAAGGGGGAATAAGGAGAAGAGGAAATAAGGGAAACAGGAAGAAGAAATAAGAGAAACAGGAAAAGAAAATAAGGGAAAGAAGAAGTAGAAATAAGGGTAAGAGGAAGAGGGAATAAGAGAAACAGAAGGAGGAAATAAGAAAAACAGATAGGAAGGGGCCGATTCCGATGGCCGGTCAGACAGCTGTCCGTAGCCTTACCCTGCTACCGACACGTACCTGGAGCCGGTCCGTCCAGTAGAGTAAGTAAAATGCGCATAACTGCCAAAAACACGACCGACGCGTAGGCTGTGAATCAAGACCCATTCTCCGTCCGAGCCGTAACTCCCAAAGAGGAACCGTGTCGCCCGGAAGCAGTATCCATAGCAGTTTCCGGCATGGCAAGTACGATGCGTACTTCCTATATGCCGGACGGGTCGTCACATACGTCACGTCACAGTATCCGGAAAACAAGCATATCAGCTACGATTCACGCCACAAATCAATACACGGCTACGAGACGGACCACCTTGCAGCGGGTACGAGACGGAGCAACAAGCAGCGTGTACGACACGAACACATCATGAATCCCATCGCGCAGGTCAAACCAGTACTCTACATCTATGACCGGCTCAGGGACCGATGCAGACGGTAAGTCAGACATCTACAACACAAACAAATGACACGTACACGCAAATAGGGGCACACACACACAGGGGATCCATATCCTGGCCACTAACAACAGCCCACTATAGGGGTTGCATGGCCAGCACCACTGACAACCCCACCCATAGGGGGGCTGCTGCCCATCACTACTGCCACCCCCACCCATAGGGACAATGTTGCCCATCACCCCTGCCACACCCACTCACAGGGGACCTGTTGCCCATCACCCCTGCCACCCCCACTTACAGGGCTGATGTTGCCCATCACCCCTGCCACGCCCACTCACAGGGCTTATGTTGCCCATCACCCCTGCCACCCCCACTCACAGGGGACCTGTTGCACATCACCCCTGCCACCCACGCCCATAGTGCTTATGTTGCCCATCACCCCTGCCACCCACACCCCTAGTGCTTATGTTGCCCATTACCCCTGCCACCCCCACTCACAGGGCTTATGTTGCCTATCACCCCTGCCACCCCCACTCACAGGGGACCTGTTGCTCATCACTACTGCCACCCCCACCCATAGGGACCTGTTGCACATCACCCCTGCCACCCCAACTCACAGGGCTTATGTTGCCCATCACCCCTGGCACCCCCACCCATAGGGACCTGTTGCCCATCACCCCTGCCACCCCCACTCACAGGGCTTATGTTGACAATCACCCCTGCCACCCCCACCAATAGGGACATGTTGCACATCACCCTTGCCTCCCCCACTCACAGGGGACCTGTTGCTCATCACTGTTAGACGGACCGGGAGGGTCGGCCGAGGACAAGGGGAGAGGTCTCCGGGGAGAGCCGTCTCCAGCGATCGTACAGACAAATAACTTCCCCCCCACAGACAGATACCACACAAGGAGATGAGTTAGCGTTCTTTATAAGCACTTCTTAAGGTACGATGAAAAGGTACAAGGAGGTCTGGACTCAGGGGTCCCCTCGATTCAAGTCTCTCAAGATGGGAAAAGGGGGTAGCGGGACAGTCTGGTTACCAGTCTGGTAGTTGAGGTGGTGTGGTGGGTAGCTCACAATCCTCGAGCTTAGGGGGTCTAGCTGGTACGGGCCGCGGCAGCGCCAGCAGGTCCCAGTGAAGATGGTCGATACACGGGCCGCGGCAGCGCCAGCAGGTCCCAGAGAAGGTGGTCGATGTACGGTCCGCGGCAGCGCCAGCAGGTCCCGGTGAAGATGGTCGTTATAACGGGCCGCGGCAGCGCCAGCAGGTCCCGACGAGGATGGATGTTGCAGAAGGCCGCGGCAGCGCCAGCAGGCAGGACGATAGATCACAAGATAGGGCTACGGCAGCGCCAGTAGTCCGTCAAGGCTGAGTTCTCTCGGTGTCTCTCGACTCCAGGATACAACTGCCCTCCTGCTCCGCAGCTGCTCCAGTTATAGGGCAGGTGCCCTTTGATGTCCGGACCCTCGCACTTGGGGGTCGGAGGGTCCGGGATGAAGGTGTCCAGACACCCAGCGGGGGGTGGAGCCGGTGCCTGGGGGGAGCTGGAGGCGATCGTCACCTGGCGGGGGAGAGTCCTTGGCACTTCGTCCTCCCATTGACCTGCCAAGTGATCCGCTCACCTCCTGGGTGGATGGTGGTGCCGGAATGTCGGGGCCGGCCAGGCCCAGGGTTAGGGTCGGGGGGAGGCCACGTGGCCTCGTGGCGCAGGGCCCAAGATGGCGGCTTGACCCGGCCGAGGGAGCCGGTGGTAGCTTGGGCCCGTGCTACAGGGAGGTCCGAGGGCAGGAGTTCTATCGGGAGACGGGGTGCGGGTGATTCTCGTGGGCCGCGCCTGGGGGGCCGGGGCTTGGGCCCTGTCATGCGGGGAGGGCGCAAGCCCTTCGTGTGGCCTGTCCAACATGCGTCCCCCCCAGCTGAAGGCGGGGAGAGTCACCCATCTCCTTGGGGACTCTCTTCGTCGAGGCGGAAGAAGCGGGACAGGCCATCTGCGTTGGCGTGGTCTTGGCCCGGTCGGTGCTCCACGGTGAAGTCCATTCCCTGCAGGGAGATGGACCAGCTGAGTAGTTTGGGGTTTTCCCCCCGCATCTGCATCAGCCACTGCAGGGGTCTATGGTCAGTTTGTACCCGGAAGTGGGTACCGAAGAGATAGGGCCGGAGCTTTTTGAGGGCCCACACCACTGCGAAGGCCTCCCTCTCGATGGTGCTCCAGCGCTGTTCTCGGCCCAGGAGACGTCGGCTGATGAAGGCCACCGGCTGGTCATGACCCTCGGGGTTCACTTGGGAAAGAACCGCTCCGATGCCGTGGTCGGAGGCGTCTGTCTGTACTACGAATTCCCGACTGTAATCGGGGGCCTGGAGCACAGGGGCGGTGCACAGGGCGGCCTTCAGCTTTTCGAAGGCCGCTTGACAATCGGGGGTCCAGTTAATCCGCTTTGGTTGGTTCTTGGACGTGAGACCCGTGAGGGGCCCCACAATGCTGCCGTAGTCCCTCACGAACCGCCGGTAGTAGCCGGTGAGCCCCAAGAAGGCTCGGACTTCGGTCTGAGTGACGGGGGGCTGCCAGGACTGGATGGCAGCAATCTTAAGTTGCAGTAGGGCCACCAGCCCGCTCCCCACCTGGTGCCCCAGGTAGGTCACGGACCCTTGACCAATTTGGCATTTGCCGGCCTTAATCGTGAGGCCGGCCCGCTGGAGGGCCTGTAGGACCTCCTGGAGGTGGAGGAGGTGGTCGGACCAGTGGCGGCTGTATACAGCGATATCGTCCAGGTAGGCAGCGCTGAACTCTTCGAGCCCCGCCAAGACCTGGTTCACAAGACGTTGAAATGTAGCGGGGGCGTTCTTCATGCCAAAGGGCATGACCTTGAAGTGGTAGTGGCCATCGGGGGTAGAGAAGGCGGATCGTTCTTGAGCTCGGGGTGTGAGACCGATCTGCCAGTAGCCCGCTGTTAGGTCGAAGATACTGAGGTAGCGGGCGGCCCCCAGTCGGTCGATCAATTCATCCGCTCTGGGGATAGGATGAGCGTCGGTTCGGGTGACAGCGTTCAAGCCCCGGTAGTCGACGCAGAATCTCAGTTCAGGTGTGGTGCCGGGGGCAGCGGCTTTGGGGACCAATACAACTGGACTGGCCCAGGGACTGTCCGAGGGCTCGATGACCCCGATCGTGAGCATTTTGGCCACTTCCTCTTGTATGCAGGCCCGTACCCGATCTGGTACGCGGTAGGCCCGGTGCCGGACAGGGGGACTGTCCCCGGTGTCTACGTCGTGCAAGCACCAAGGGGTGACCCCGGGAGTGAGGGAGAACAGTGAAGCGAACCGCAGCAGGAGGTCCCGGCAGCCCTGGCGTTGCTCTGGGGTGAGGGCATCGGAGAGCCGGACCCCGTCCACGGAACCGTCTTTCTCCTGAGTCTTCAGGAGATCAGGGAGAGGCTCGGAGTCCTCTTCCGCCCCACTGTCTGTAGCCATCAGGAGGCTGAGTTCTGTGTGGTTTGAGTTTGTTGGTGTGGAGGACCCGAAGGGGGTTCCGGGTGGTCCCCATGTCGATGAGGTAAGTGACGGGGCTTTTGCGCTCGACCACCTTGAAGGGCCCCGTCCACTTATCTTGCAAGGCACATGGTTCGGTGGGGGACATCACCCACACTTGTTGTCCCGGTTCGAACTCGACGGAGGAGGCATTGTGATCATACCATCTCTTCATGTCTTCCTGGCTGGCCTCGAGGTTCGCCTTGGCCATCTCCCTGAAGCGCCGGGTCTGATTACGTAGGGCCAGGAGGTACTTGAAGACGTCTGGAGGGGTCTTTAGGGGGGCCATCTCCCAACCTTCTTTGACTAGGCTGAGGGGCCCTCGCACAGGGTGCCCGTACAGGAGTTCGAAGGGGCTAAAACCGAGGGACTTCTGGGGAACTTCCCGGTAGGCGAAGAGGAGGCACGGGAGTAGTACATCCCACTGGCGACGGAGGGGCTCTTCCAATCCCCCAATCATCCCCTTGAGAGTGCGGTTGAATCGCTCCACTAGTCCGTTCCCTTGGGGGTGATAGGGGGTCGTGAATCGGTAGGTGACCCCGCACTGTTGCCAGAGGGACTTCATGTATTTGGAGATGAAGTTCGTGCCTCGGTCGCTGACGACTTCTCGGGGGAAGCCCACCCGGGAGAAGATCCCCATTAGGGCCCGGCCAACCATCGGAGCTGTTACTGTTCGTAGAGGCACCGCCTCGGGGTAGCGGGTGGCGTGATCCACCAGTACTAGGATGAACCTATGTCCTTGTGCCGTGCGGGGGTCCAGGGGCCCCACAATGTCTATTCCTACCCTCTCGAACGGGGTGGTGACCACCGGGAAGGGTTGTAGAGGGGCCTTCAGCTTACGGCCACTCTTCCCGCTGGCCTGGCACGTGGGGCAGGACCGGCAGTGGTTCAGGACGTCGTTCCGCATCTTCGGCCAGAAAAAGTGGGTCACTAGGCGACTGTAAGTTTTGTCTTGGCCCAGGTGTCCAGCCAGGAGAACATCGTGGGCCAGATTGAGCAGGAAGTTTCTGAAGCGGAGAGGTACCACCAGTACTCGACCGGCCCCTAGCTCTGCGATCCTCTGTTCGCTGTATAGCAGGTCGTTCTCCCAGAAGACCCAGTGAGTTCCGGTGGGGTCCCCTGCGCTCTGGGCGCTGGCTTGTTGGCGGAGTCCCTCGAGGGAGGGGCAGGTCTGTTGCTCCTGGCGGAACTGTTCTTGGGTGGGCCCCCCTTCTTGACGCCACTGAGCCAGGCCGGGGACGCCCTGGAGGTGCGCGTCCCCTTCGGTCGTTGGCTCCGGGGGGTTGGCCTCATCGTTGTCTTCTACTGGGGCGACCGGGGGCAGAGGTGCTGGCCATTCCGGTTCTTCTCGTCGGGGAACGGCACGGGCTGCCCTGGACCGGGTGGTTATGCAGGCCCAGTCCGGGAGGCCCAGCATCCCCAGGTGCTCTCTTCTCTCGACGGTGGCCCATTGGGAACTCTCAAGGTCATTCCCCAGGAGGCAGTCCACGGGAGCATCATCCCGGACCGTCACTTTCAACAGGCCGGAGACCCCTCCCCATTCGAAGGGGACGCAGGCCATTTGACACAGACTTTCGGAATTGTCAGCTGAGCGGACGGGGCAGAGAATGTTCAGCAGGATCTGCTCGGGTTTCACCAGGTGACAGCGGACGGCCGTCACACTGGCGCCTGTGTCACGTAAGGCCTCGGCCCGATGCCCATTAATGGTTACCCACTGACCGTATTTCCTGGTGTTGGCGGGTAGGGGAGCCCGCGGGACTATGTCTCTTCCCCCTAGGCACGCTAGAACCATGGCGGCCGGTTCCCACTCTTGCTGGGCCGGCTCATACTCTTCCTGTTCCTCTGACAGTCGTTCTTCCCCCAGGGCGGCGGCAGCTACCTGGCGGGGCTTGGGTGTTTGGTTCTGCGGGCAGCTCGGGTCATTGGCGTAATGGCCGACTCGCTGGCATCGGTGGCACGTGACATTGGCTCGGAACCCTGGACGCATCGGGGGGTTTCCCCGGCCGGCCGGGGGCGGGGTGCTGGCCACGGGTGTTGCCGGGAGGGTGTCTCTCCCTCGCCCCTGGCCTCCTCCTCCTCCCCGAGGACGGTGCTGGCCTTGGTTGCTTCGGTTCTGCTCGTGCGGTCCTCTCCGGCCCACTCGGGTGCTCTCCCATCGGTCAGCTTCAGCGGCGAGCTGCCGGGGGTCAGTCAATTTACTGTCGAGGAGGTGCTGCCTGAGCTCGACGAAGCAGTTGTTCGACAGGTGTTCCCATACCATGAGGTTAAAGAGTTGTTCGTAGGTCGTTACATGGCTCCCCTTGATCCACCCCTCGAAGGCTCTGCTGAAATAGTTTACGTACTCCACCCAAGTTGTACCCGGGATCCGGGTGCAATCTCTGAACCTCTGGCGGTACATCTCGGGTGTGAGGCCGTAGCGGGTGAGGAGGGCAGCCTTCATGTGGTCGTAGGACGACATTTGGTGATCTGGGAGCTGCAACAGGGCATCGCGACCTTCGTTGACGAACCTCCCCCATAGTCCAGCTCCCCAATCACTCCGGTCGATCCGGTGGGAGGTCATGGCGATCTCGTAGGCTTTGAACCACTGCTGTATGTCGTCTTCTCGGACATACTCTCGGACAACATCCTTGGGGATGTGGACTTTTTTCTCGGTTGCCCCTGGGGTGTGCGGTCGCTCAGGCACCCCCGTCTCTTTATTCTGTTTCCGAAGTTCTATTTCCGCCAGTTTGCGTTCGTGTTCGAGTGTTATTCTTTTTTCCTCAAGCTCTCTCTGTCTCTGTTTTTCTTCTCGCTCCTCTCGGAGCCGCAGATGCTCTAGATTTAGTTTCTGCTCGGCTAACTTTAGTTCACCGTCCATCTTGAGTCGTGCCATTTCCAACTCGTGTAATCTGGTCCTTTCTCTTTCCTGGATCTCCTCCTGCGAGAGGCCCGTTCCCCTTTCCTCGGGAGCCGTGGCGTTCCCCTCTGGTGCGACACTGTTTTGGTCGGAGGATCCGGTGATCCCAGTTTCTGCCCACGACTCAAGGGCGCGCTTCAAATCCTCTTTGGTACTCAGGCCGGTGGTAGCAATGCCTAGTTCCATGCAGAATTGTTTAAGTTCGCGGTGGTTATACTCTTCCAACTTATCCATTTGGAACTTTTCAGTGGAACCGCTATCTTTAGCTGACATCGTGGTTTTGTCGTGGGGTGAGCTACTCTCTGTACGATTACGCGTTGATTCGGATCGCCCCGCTGGCCACCAATGTTAGACGGACCGGGAGGGTCGGCCGAGGACAAGGGGAGAGGTCTCCGGGGAGAGCCGTCTCCAGCGATCGTACAGACAAATAACTTCCCCCCCACAGACAGATACCACACAAGGAGATGAGTTAGCGTTCTTTATAAGCACTTCTTAAGGTACGATGAAAAGGTACAAGGAGGTCTGGACTCAGGGGTCCCCTCGATTCAAGTCTCTCAAGATGGGAAAAGGGGGTAGCGGGACAGTCTGGTTACCAGTCTGGTAGTTGAGGTGGTGTGGTGGGTAGCTCACAATCCTCGAGCTTAGGGGGTCTAGCTGGTACGGGCCGCGGCAGCGCCAGCAGGTCCCAGTGAAGATGGTCGATACACGGGCCGCGGCAGCGCCAGCAGGTCCCAGAGAAGGTGGTCGATGTACGGTCCGCGGCAGCGCCAGCAGGTCCCGGTGAAGATGGTCGTTACAACGGGCCGCGGCAGCGCCAGCAGGTCCCGACGAGGATGGATGTTGCAGAAGGCCGCGGCAGCGCCAGCAGGCAGGACGATAGATCACAAGATAGGGCTACGGCAGCGCCAGTAGTCCGTCAAGGCTGAGTTCTCTCAGTGTCTCTCGACTCCAGGATACAACTGCCCTCCTGCTCCGCAGCTGCTCCAGTTATAGGGCAGGTGCCCTTTGATGTCCGGACCCTCGCACTTGGGGGTCGGAGGGTCCGGGATGAAGGTGTCCAGACACCCAGCGGGGGGTGGAGCCGGTGCCTGGGGGGAGCTGGAGGCGATCGTCACCTGGCGGGGAGAGTCCTTGGCACTTCGTCCTCCCATTGACCTGCCAAGTGATCCGCTCACCTCCTGGGTGGATGGTGGTGCCGGAATGTCGGGGCCGGCCAGGCCCAGGGTTAGGGTCGGGGGGAGGCCACGCGGCCTCGTGGCGCAGGGCCCAAGATGGCGGCTTGACCCGGCCGAGGGAGCCGGTGGTGGCTTGGGCCCGTGCTACAGGGAGGTCCGAGGGCAGGAGTTCTATCGGGAGACGGGGTGCGGGTGATTCTCGTGGGCCGCGCCTGGGGGGCCGGGGCTTGGGCCCTGTCATGCGGGGAGGGCGCAAGCCCTTCGTGTGGCCTGTCCAACAATCACTACTGCCACCACCAACCATAGGGACCTGTTGCCTATCACCCCTGCCACCCCCACTCACAGGGGACCTGTTGCTCATCACTTTTGCCACCCCCACCCATAGGGACCTGTTGCCCATCACCCCTGCCACCCCCACTCACAGGGGACCAGTTGCTCATCACTACTGCCACCCCCACCCATAGGGACTATGTTGCCCATCACCCCTGCCACCCCCACTCACAGGGCTGATGTTGCCCATCACCCCTGCCACCCCCACCCATAGGGACTATGTTGCCCATCACCCCTGCCACCCCCACTCACAGGGGACATGTTGCACATCACCCCTGCCACCCACACCCATAGTGCTAATGTTGCCCATTACCCCTGCCACCCACACCCCTAGTGCTTATGTTGCCCATCACCCCTGCCACCCCCACTCACAGGGCTTATGTTGCCCATCACCCCTGCCACCCCCACTCACAGGGATTATGTTGCCCATCACCCCTGCCACCCATAGGGACCTGTTGCCCATCACCCCTGCCACCCCCACTCACAGGGCTTATGTTGCCCATCACCCCTGCCACCCCCACCCATAGGGACCTGTTGCACATCACCCCTGCCAACCCCACTCACAAGGGACCTGTTGCTCATCACTACTGCCACCCCCACCCATAGGGACCTGTTGCCCATCACCCCTGCCACCCCCGCTCACAGGGGACCAGTTGCTCATCACTACTGCCACCCCCACCCATAGGGACTATGTTGCCCATAACCCCTGCCACCCCACTCACAGGGCTTATGTTTCCCATCACCCCTGCCACCCCCACCCATAGGGACTATGTTGTCCATCACCCCTGCCACCCCCACTCACAGGGCTTATGTTGCCCATCACCCCTGCCACCCCCACTCACAGGGGGCCTGTTGCACATCACCCCTGCCACCCCCACTCACAGGGGACCTGTTGCTCATCACTACTGCCACCCCCACCCATAGGGACCTGTTGCACATCACCCCTGCCACCCCCACTCACAGGGCTTATGTTGCCCATCACCCCTGCCACCCCACACATAGGGTCCTGTTGCCCCTCGCCCCTGCCACCCCCACTCACAGGGCTTATGTTGCCCATCACCCCTGCCACCCCCACCCATAGGGACCTGTTGCACATCACCCCCGCCACCCCCACTCACAGGGGACCTGTTGCTCACCACTACTGCCACCCCCACCCATAGGGACCTGTTGCCCATCACCCCTGCCACCCCCACTCACAGGGGACCAGTTGCTCATCACTACTGCCACCCCCACCCATAGGGACTATGTTGCCCATAACCCCTGACGCCCCCACTCACAGGGCTTATGTTGCCCATCACCCCTGCCACTCCCACCCATAGGGACTATGTTGCCCATCACCCCTGCAACCCCCACTCACAGGGCTTCTGTTGCCCATCCCCCCTGCCACCCCCACTCACAGGGGACCTGTTGCTCATCACTACTGCCACCCCCACCCATAGGGACCTGTTGCCCATCACCCCTTCCACCCCCACTCACAGGGGACCAGTTGCTCATCACTACTGCCTCCCCCACCCATAGGGACTATGTTGCCCATCACCCCTGCCACCCCCACTCACAGGGCTTATGTTGCCCTTCACCCCTGCCACCCCCACCCATAGGGACTATGTTGCCTATCACCCCTGCCACCCCCACTCACAGGCTTATGTTGCCCATCACCCCTGCCACCCCCACCCATGGGGACTATGTTGCCCATCACCACTTCCACCCCACTCACAGGGCTTATGTTGCCCATCACCCCTGCCACCCCCACTCACAGGGGACCTGTTGCACATCACCCCTGCCACCCCCAGCCATAGGATGGGTGATGCGCAACACATCCAGCATACGCAAACATCAGGTATGTCCGCAAAATACATCCCCCATGACATCATGACAACAGTGTAGACAAATACCCACAACAGTGATTATGGCTACGAGCATACAATGTAAGTAACAGCACATGTGTGACCAACACATGAGTGTGACATACAAATGGCAAGCATCACCATAGCACTGTGGCAATGTAAAAAGAATACCCCCTCACTGTGTAGAGCAGAAGTTAAGTGGGGGCCCACAAAATCCAGCAGATGTCGAGCATTGTGGTGATGGGGACCAATCCCCCCTCAACACAGTGACCAAAAGGTAAGTGTCATCATGGTCAAAGCTGCAAATAACAAACAGCATGTATGATCCCTGCTCCCAACACATCACACACTTCTGGGGCAAACTAATGGTTGTGTCCCATACACACAGAGATGTGCTGAGGCTAACAGTGCTGTAAAAACATAACACTCTCGGCCTTGTGCAGACAAGCACCACACATGGGGGCTGACAATGCACACAGCGTACAATGACACAACAGCAGAAGTGACCATCACCAAGCATGCACACATCTCGAAAATAGACACACCAATCAAAACAACATGTGAAGACTGTAGGTGTCAGCTCACAAACTCACATTCCATGCCAGCAAAGGCACCCAACAACCCGGATGAATGTGTACAGTGATGTGAATTGACTCACAGGGACACCATGCAAAATCACAGAAACAGCATCCAGACCAAGGCCCACAACAGCAATACCAATGCACTGGTGCAGATGCACAAACAGGCAAACTCACACTGCACATCGGACACAACATGTGTGTGTGTGTGTCACAGTATCCCCAGGCAACTACACAACACATGAGGGGGGCTGAACCACAGTGACACAGATGTGGACACAGTGCCATACAAAAGTAAACCATCATTGGGACACCCTCAGTGGGCAATCAGGCGTTGGGAGATGAGAGGAAGCACAACAGACACATGTGAAACAAGCTGGAATGAACACCAACTAACACAGCAAGAGACTGACACACAACACCACTACCCTCAGGGAACAGACAGTGGGGTGACACAAGCATGCATGATACCTCCACTGTGATGACAAAGGCAGATGTCGTACAAACTGGGAAACCTAGACATGTGTCCTGTGCCACAAACATACATCACACATACACAAACACAAATCACTCAGCATTGCCCCTCATCCATGGACAAACGGGAGCTAGGGGACCATCCATGCAAACATTCACATCAGTCCACCATCAACACCACACACCTGAACTGCAACAATGTGTATCTGTGAAGTCCACATGGACAGGTGACATTGCACATGCACCCATGACAAACACAGGAATGTTGCCAGGAACTAAGGTGCACACACACATCACACAAGGACTGTTTACAACCCTGGGGAATGACAGACACACTGCACAGTATGCTGTACATGGCCATGACCTCAAAGCTCATGTGAGCTTCACAATCCCTGCCACTGTCCCAGGACTATGCAGATGCCAAGGAGGAACACAAGGCACCCATGCTGACACCTGCCAGCATCGCTGCCGTGAACCCGACAAGTGGGAGCAGTCACACACACATACTAATGTCTCAATCAATGAAAACGGCCACCTAGGGACAACTACATGATATTGCAAACAAACAAGTGCCTTGAGGAACCCTGACTGTGTCCCATCTGTGTCTGACAACATCATCACCACTCAGAACTGACAAATCACAATGATGATACACCAATTTACAGTAGTGTGTCATGCACCCACACATCTGGTAGCCCATTGGAAAAGTAGTGGGATGAACTCAGTACCACTCAGCATCAACAACAGGAACATTTCAAGGGAACCCTGTCTGTGTATGAACAGGCATGTGGACACACACACACACACATGCACATACAACACACAACATGGGCCCAGGCCATGTCACTGGACAACACACTAACTTGAGGGGACCCAACTCCTGTGGGAGCCCAGCTGTGCCAAACATATTCACCGCAAGTCCCACTCATGTCTGCAGAACACTTGGTCAGTCAGCCATCAGTTATCACACAATGAAGGCTCTGGTTACAACAGCCTGGGTATGGGAGTCTCCCCTAAGTCAGCTGCACATACCCAAAACATATGTCTAGCAAGTTGCACAGAGGACCCAGTTGCTCCTATTACGATGATGCCCACACCTGTAGGGCCTGTAGTGATGAGCACGAAATATGTGGAAGTGACAATTAGGACAATGGTAAGCACACCATATGTGCAGGGGTGCAAGCCACAGATGTGACCATGCCAATTAAATGCTCGCAGAGAGATGTACACAAATAGTTGATCCAGACACACCCAGGTAGCTGCAAAGGATGACATGGATACCCACCAGAATAGGATACATATCTCATGGACCACAGGGAGTACATCACATCAACACATCAGTATGCAACATTGTAAACCAAGCATTACAGGTGCAAGGGCATGTAAAACAACATCAACTTGATGTGCAGCTAAATCAAGTTCACAGGGACAAAGAAAAAAGCTTTATTCAGCATATTAAAAGTGAAATGTCTGTTCCAACAAAAGGCCAATGGCCAGTCCATGTCCAAATGGCAAGGAGTGAACTAGAGTGACAAATTCAGTATATGAAATGCTAAACGTCTGTGCAACCAAAAGGCCAATGGCCAGTCCATGTCCAAATGGCAAGGAGTGAACTAGAGTGACAAATTCAGTATATGAAATGCTAAACGTCTGTGCAACCAAAAGGCCAATGGCCAGTCCATGTCCAAATGGCAAGGAGTGAACTAGAGTCACAGATTCAGTATATGAAATGCTAAACGTCTGTGCAACCAAAAGGCCAATGGCCAGTCCATGTCAAAATGCCAAGGAGTGAACTAGAATGACAACTGTCACACCTTGATTGCCTGCACTGCTAAGGACCGGGGTCATCCCCTCAGAGAGGCATACATGGGGGCAGGCCAGGCACCGCAGGGACAGGATCAGGGCGCAGCAGAAGGAGGCAGTGAAGAGGTGGGGAATGCAGGCGAGACACTTGCAACTGCAGAGGAGCTGACTGAAGTGGTGGGTGCTGTCACAACTGTGGGGCACAAGTCAGATGGGGTGGGTGCTGGCACAACTCCAGTGGGCAGGTCAGATGGAGTGGATTGGATCACCACTGCAGTGCCCAAGTCAGACGGGGTGGTCGTGGACTCCAAAGCTGTGCCTACACCCATGGGAGCGGAATGGGGGACAGGTGAGGTCGGCAGGGCAGGGCGGGGGACACGGGCCCCACATCAGTGGCACCAACTGTCTGACCAGGTGTGGAGGAGCAAGTGCTAGGGGGGGATGGCCTTAGCATTTTGGGGATGGTGTATCTGTGTGTGGGGGAACTCGGGGCAGGGAATGGCAGGGATACCTCTGGAGTGGTGGCCTGGGGGATGGAGGACGGAGACTTTGCCTTGGAGCTGCATGGTGGCGGGGAGGTCTTGCTCTTCTGGTGCCAGGTGTACTTGCGGGAGGGCGTCTCGGTCTGACGGCGCCTGGGTGAGGGTGTCCGGGTGTGAGGGGTACTCCCTTCTGTGTGTGGGGACTTCCTCTTCCCCTTGTAATCAGGATCTGCTGGGTCAGTGGGGAAGAGGCCAAGGCCACAAAGGAAGAGCTTCTGGGGGGATGGGGTTGCAGGTGAGGCAAGGAAAGGGGGCTGGGAGGGAGAGGTCTCGGAGGACTGTGGAGTGGTTGTGGATGACTGTGTGTGTGTCTGCAAACCAGCCCCTGTGAGTGTGGAATCAGTCCCCTGCGCTTGCTTGTGTGCACATCTAGCCCTTGGTTTGGGGGTTTCTGTGCTTGGGACAGGTAGGGTGCTAGGAATCGTGGGTGGTGCAGGGGTAGGAGGGGTGTGGGACTGTTGGAGGAGGGACACTGCTGCCGTCAGGGAGGAGGCCACGGACTGGTTGGTCCTCTGTAGGGCAGACATGACCGAGGACATGCCCTCCATGAATGACACCAGTTGTGTCAACAGACCTGTGTGTGCATGGATGACCTTCAGCATCGATGTCTGCCCTACATGGATCTGTCGAAGTAAGTCCACAGACTCCTTACTCAGGGCAGCAGGGGACACAGGGGTAGGGGGTGCAGTGCCTGGCACAAAGGAGACATGCTCATGAACACAGGAGCCCACAGGGACCTCTGGGATGGGAGCCAATGGGATGGGGGTGGTGGTGGTGGTGGCGGTGGCAGAGACAGCCTCACTAGCTGGTGTTTGGTGGCTGCTGACACCCGCCTCCACAGGGGAGTCATCCTCAGAGCTGCTGTGGCCGTCAGCTGGGGGGGATGGTGCTGACGACTCCTCTGTGTGGCTCAACTCACCCTCCGTGCCACTGGGTCCACCTGACTCCTCTCCTTCTGTCCATGTAAGGCTCTTTGGCTCCTCCTGCTCCATGGAGCTGTCCCCTCCTGTGGCCGTGGATGCATCTGGATACAAATAGGAAGTAACAGAACAACATCAGTCACCTGCACCAACTGCACACACCACAGTGAGTACATCACATCACAGGGCAAGCCCTGGCATCATCAGCTGAACACAGCTCAAAGTGCCAACACTGTTTCAGATGAAAAAAAAGTCATTCTCAACAGCAACCATGGCACATATATCTCTCCTTGACTTTCACACATATGTCCGTTGCATGTTGGATGCTAACACACCAATGTGCCAACATGCACCACCCACACATTAGTTGTACATGCAAGTGAACATTTAGGAGTATGTCACTAGACACTCAGCACATCTCTTGCGACTGACTCAGTACAGGTGTCCGGATGAAGGGATGGGCAGAGACTCATTTCACATGCTCGGGATGCATGCCAGCAACACGCACTATGATGTACTCATGTCCTGATGGGCAAGGCCACAATGGGGTGCATGGTGCACACTTGAACACAACTCAGGCTCACTCATAGTAAGTTAAATGCCATGGCACTGGGATGCCCTGAAAGTCAGTCAACACTGTCTCCTGTCACAGGGGCAGGGCATCCAGACAACAACAATATGCACTGACTCACAATCCTAGCTCAGGGGTAAATCTGACTCTGCAGATGACCAGCGCACCTGCCCATCCCATTCAAACAACATATCCAGGACCCAGAAGACCCCATATCATGAAAATCATTCATATGAGTCTCAGCAAACACAAACCCATGTACATTAACACATCACAGTCTGCAATGCATATAAACCAGCTGCATGAGAGACACAGTTGCATACACCATTGTGCGCTGTCAGATGATCACACACCTATATGTCACACTGGTCTTGTCTCCCACAGTCACATTGCAGATGTCATGCTGACCCTCTGAATCATGGATACCCCAGTTGTACGTAGCAACAAGCCACACCCTAATGACACAGAGGCACACACCTGAGGGCACATGTCACAAAGCACAACCTGCAATTTCATACACAGGAGTGGGATTACAGAGTTTTTCTGAATGCCCTTGAGGGGGCATGACTGGCCAGGACTAAGTGAAACAGTGTTTTGCCCCGGACAGTACTCAGGTGGCTAAGCAATTGTGACATACTTGACATACATACTCCTGATGCCCAAAAATTGGAGTCCCCTGCTGCATGGTTTTGTTCTGAATACCCAAGAAACATGTTGCAAGTCAGACCAGCAATTGGTACACATCTCAAGGACACATACAGTTCACATGTCAGATCTCAGGCATTGTGTAAACAATTGACCCACACATGAAACACACAACAGAGTCACGGGAACTGATGCTGACTGGTACCTGAAACATAGCTGACTGCAGGGACACAGTGCCCTAGTGACACAAGCAACAGACTGTAGGGGCCACACCTGTGGAACAGATGAGGAGGGTGCTTCACACAGATGAGGGACCTGATTTTGGGACTACAAGAACTACGTAATGTGGAAGTGTGACCCGGACAAAAGGCTGTTATTTGCATGTCAGACATAGTACACAGGTCAGGCATGGACTCACCCCCTTCCTGCTGCTGTCTGGCGTTCAGCTGCCTATCCAGGTCTGGGAAGACCACCGCCAGTATCCGGAGCATGTGGGGGAGTCAGGGTCCGGTGTCCGCCCCTCCTGCGTGGAGGTGACAGCTTCAGCTGGACTCTAGCTATCCTCTGGGTCCAGCCCCGAAGGTCCTGCCATCTCTTCTGGCAGTTGCGGATCCGGCGCTTATAGACCCCCACAGAAAGAACAGCCCGGGCGATGGTCAGCCAGATCTCCTGCTTCTGGTGGGCATCAACCTGTGAGGATGACAAAGTGAAAAGTACATTAACACACATGCCCCAGATTTGTGCAGCACACAATTGGATATACATGTCATCATCACATAGGGAAATAAATTACACAGGTAGTGCAACCATGGGGAATTAAAACTCACATGCATGTCTGACATGTTAACAATGCCTGGATAGTTTAAGCTTGCAATAATGCACTTTAGCAGCAGGAAAACTATTCTTTACATGTACCTACACACTTTGGTGGATGAAAGTAGTCAGTGAGAATGCTTGCCACTGGTGTACACACTGCTAGTACTGCTAGTCAGACAACATGCATAATTAGGAAGGCAGTGGACAGCACACTCACCTGCTCCCCTGGTGTCCCATAGAGCTGTCTGTACTCTGGAAGGAGCTCGTCCAGCAGGGCCTGGTTCTCCTCCTCAGTGAAGGCAGGGGCCCTCTCCAGTGTACGTGCCATGGCAGGAGCCAGAGGATGCATAGACAGCAGCAGTGGTAGCAGGGATGTGGTCCAGTAGCATGTAGTGCAGGCAAGTGAGCTCCCTGGTGGCCAGCCAGCCTTATATCTGTGCTGCAGAGGCAGACTCTGTGCCATGTGTCCCAAGTGATAGGTCCAACACGGTTGCATCCTATGAATCTGGCCAATTCATTCAAAAGTACGACTCGTACACGCCTTCCGCATCGTTCAAATCTTCACCTTCATGGAACACTTGAAATTGCAACATTGTTGTAGGCATCCAACTGAATTTCCAGTGCACAACTCGTACAAGTTTTGAATCCGCATTCGTCTCCATGACAGTCCTGAGCCAATGGGTGCGCCCGGCTCGATCAACTGACTGTACAACGCGTATTTTTAATATACACATGCACCCGTCTCCATACGATTCAATGGCCAAGGCGTAAGCCTGTCTCGGACCATGCCTGTCCGACGCGTATGCATGATAGTCACCCGCGTCGGACCTCATTGCATTCCATGACAAGGCGTACGCAGGGCTCGGTCATGACCCGTGCAATCCGTACGCATTGTCACCCGCGTCGGACCTCATTGCATTCCATGACAAGGCGTACGCACGGCTCGGTCATGACCCGTGCAATGCGTACGCATTGTCACCCGCGTCGGACCTCTTTGCATTCCATGACAAGGCGTACGCACGGTTCGGTCATGACCCGTGCAATACGTACGCATTGTCACCCGTATCGGACCTCATTGCTGTGACTATTAGTCGGATGCAACACACATTTACTGGCCATGGACACCTGCACACACCTGCCACACTATAGCATTGGCCACACAGTGTCCCATTGCATGTGAGGCTGTATTCCCTGGGTGTTTGAGGGGGCCACAGCAGTTTCTTTGTGTGGCAGTTTGTGCAGCCACTCCCAGGCTGTTATCTTGTACATGGGGGGAGAGTTATTTGTGTGTTGTGCACATTAGCACTGTGATGTGCAATTGGATAGTAATGTGCATGAGTGAAGGCCAAAGTGTCAGGTTGGATATGTTTAAGACATGTCACATACACCCTGAGTCCTGGGGGTGATGGCATGTATGTCACAGTGAGACCTGTAGCCCCAATACTGATGTGCACCCACAGTCTGTGTGCATATTGTATCTCAGATGTGTCTGATCACATGTTACCAATGGGTGACAGTCTCCACATCCATGTGGTATATGCATCAACCCTGATGGGGTGTGTGTCTAAGAGACGTACATGTAGGGCTGGCATGAACAACAGTGGCCACTACCTGTGGGACTTACGCTTGCCTTGTGATGTGTATGTGCTACGCCATGTCCATTGGTGTGTTGATGTGGCAATACAGGGAGCCTGGGTTTCTGCATGGCAAAGATCTCTGATTCCTGGGAGAAATGAGTCCTCATTTGTCACTGGGGTGTTTTTTTTTAACATTGCAGCAGCACATAGGTTGGGTGACACAGCCAGATGATTAGCCCATTGCACTACATGGGACTCATGTGGACATGTGGAATTGAGATGTGAGGTGGTGTTCTTGGAGGTGACATATGTGTCCATGCCCAAGAGCACACACCTCAGTACATTGTGTATTGTCATGAACTAGCATGTGATAGTGATTGTGGTCATGGCCACATGGGTGGATGTACTAACAATCTTCCTTTGTGCATCTCTGTACTGCAGGCAACCAGCTGTCCCTTGTCTGTTCCCAGACCTTGCAACCATGTAGGAACGCGGCAGCATCAGACGGTACCGCTTCACCAGGCCACTGATTGAGGAGTTGGCGGAGCAGTTGGCGCCACATCTGCTACCTGGCCGGACATACCCTACAGCACTGACCCCAGAGGTGAAGGTATTGGCAGCCCTGCACTTCTTTGCTGCTGGTACCTTCCAGTTCACTGTGGCTACTGCTGGTGGGATGTCGCAAACAATGTTTAGTCGGGTGCTACGCGTTGTCTTGGAGGGGATGTTGCATTTCTTAGACGTGTACATCAAGTTCCTGAGCCCAGATGAACTCCCTGAAATTAAAGATGCCTTTTATACACTGGGGAGGATGCCAAACGTCATTGGATCCATTGACGGGACACATGTTGCCCTGATACTACCACAGGCACATGAGCAGGCATACAGGAACAGGAAGCACTACCATTTGATCAATGCTCTGGTGGTCTGTCTTGCTGACATGTTGATCACACATGTTTGTGCACGGTTCCCTGGTTCGGCTCACGATGCCTACATTATGAGGAGTAGTCACATTGCAACGCTGATGTCACGGATGCCAGCTCAGCGTGCCTGGCTTGTCGGTGTGTACTGACTGTTTTTCATTGTGTGTGTTTGTCAGTGTTGTATTCCGCACTCCTACAAAACTCAGTTACTTGTTCATTTTTGTGTGTGTAGGTGACTCTGGATACCCCAACATGCCGTGGTTGCTGACACCCCTCAGGAACCCTGTGACACCAGCCGAGCTGCGCTACAATGAGGCACATGGTCAGAGCAGGAGGGTGATTGAGCGGACATTCGGCCTCCTGAAGAGCCGCTTTTGCTGCCTGGACAAGACCGGAGGGGCCCTCCCATATGAGCCTGCAAAGGTGTGCAAAATAATACTGGTCTGCTGCATGCTACACAACATGGCGGTGCGGAAGGAGGTGCCTCTCATCCAGGACGAGGATGACGATGACCAACGTCCGGCACAAGATGCCAGTGATGATGAAGATGATGGTGACGTCCGCTCCCAGCTCATCAACAACTTCTTCACCTGAATGTGAGTTTCCAGTGTTGTTAAGTGAATGTATGGAGGTAGCCTGGAATGTGTTGAGCCAGCTCTGTTGCTGTCTGAGTGTGTCTGTGTGCCACTTGACTGGATGCGTGCTGTGATGTGTCCATTCAGGTGGTGTGTACTCCACAATAGGGTAGTACTGCTAACTAGTGTTTGTGTAGGTGTTTTGCAACATGTTTTGTGCATGTGTATTGCATTTCTCTCCTGTTCGTCTGTGCTTTTGACTGTATCTTGTCTGTCCTTCCCAAGGTCCTTTGCCTGTTGTGTGGTCAACACTGGCCTCCAACACCCAGAAGCCAACACCAGTGTGGAAGTTGACCATTCCCATCAACTGATGTACCACACATCCCTGGACTTCCATTCTCCAACACATTGTGAGCGTGTGTCCACTGTTACGTAGAATTACCGTGCAACTAGTGTGGAATAAACGTGTTGCTGATGTGTAATGAACCTGCGCTACGCTTTGTTATGTGCATTGTCTGTCTTCCCACATCTGAGTGACATCTGCTTACCTCACCTGTGAACTTGTTACCACTGACTGTGCTTGGTGTTGTGTCTGTGCATGCCAATGTGTTTCAGGTCAACATCATTGTGTGTGATGAGTAACATGGCCATGGGGAGTATGTTTTGTGTTGCCATAGTGGTGTGTCTCCCTCACATGTGTCACATCCCCATGACTCACCTTACGTTGGTCACATTGTTGCAGTATTTGGCATGCACTGTGTTGTGTAGCGGATCGACTTCGCCCTGAACATGACAAGTTGGAATCACAACAAAGGCAAGTATGGTGTGCTGGTGAGTTTATTTACAAATATGTGTGAGTGAAGTGCACAGGATTGTGGGTGCTGTACAGTGGTTTGGGAATCCAAAGTTCACATTCGAGTTGGAAGTGCTGGTAGATGAAATGTCCAGAGTAAAGTCCACAGTCGTCTGCTACATTGGCCCAACATGAACCCTCCATGTCATGTGGGCGAGTTGTGTGCGATTGGACAAGGTGAACGGGTTGCGCACAAAGAACATTGTCCAGAACAGGTTTCGAGGCCCTGGGGGATGTGCTGGGACATCTGCCTCTCACATGTCCTTCTTCGGACGACCCCTTTTCTTCCGGGGGGGATCCTCATGTGCAGGCCTCTGCGGTGCAGGGGACTCTCCGCCAGAGTCCTCCTCCCTCCCTGTGATGCTGGCAGATGGTTTTGCGACAGATGTTGTGGGCACACAGGGGGGTGTGGACAGGTTGGGGTTGATCTGGCGGAGGCATTGTAGTATGTCCCGATGCACCGCAGTAAGGGCATCCCACTTTGCCTCCATGCGGGCATGGTGGGCGACCTGCTCCTGTTGCATGTCCTTGAGGATCCCCACTACCTGGCCAAATCCTCCGGTGCTATCCTGGTATGCATCTAAGATGCGTGCCAGTTGGGGGTCATCATGCACTCCAGGCCCCTCTGCAAGGCGTGCCCTGTGCCTCCCACCCCTCCCAGCACCCCTCTCCACACGGGCAGGACCAGCGGCGGTACGCACAGGTGACACTGGGACCCCTTGGGTGGTGTTGCTGGTGGTGTTGGCTGTAGCTTCCGGGGGGTCCTGTGTCCCTGTGCTGTGGGTGTTGATTGTCCTTGGTCTGTCCGTGTTGGCAGGGGTGCCCTGTCGGTGTCCAGATGCTGGAGGCGTGGGTACAGGGGGGGCAGATGTTGCTGCTCCTGGTGCTGCATGATGGCTCACACCGGAGGGGCCAGGTTCGTCGTCGTCATCCGAAGAGGACAGTGAGAGAGTCAGACCAGAGAGCTCAGTGTCCGCCAGAGTCTGGGACTGGGTATCCTCGTCATTTGGCGCTGGGTGCCCAGCACGACCTGTGTTTGGAAGAGACACACAATGTGATTTATGTTTCTACATGCAGCGTTGATTCACAAACATGAGATTTTCTACTTTTCATACAGATGCCTGCCTGTACACTGCTTTTTCCCAGCTTGTCACAGACAGAGTTTGATCTTCTTGTTGGCCACTTGCCAGCATGGCCTTGTGCTCCCCACAACAGAGCCCAGTGTCAGACATCTTGTCAGTCCCTTCCCACTCCCTGTGAGGCGAGCATGTTTCAGTTTGATCTTGCTGAGCCATGTGGGTGGGTGTAGGTTGTCTTTGACTGCGAGTTCCATCATACTCTTGGCTACACCCCCCTTCCTAGCATGCCCATGCTTCCTCCGTCTTGACACTGCTTCCCTGTGAGGGGGTGTGACAGCAATGGCAAGATGGCTGACTGTGTAGCCCTGATGTATGATGTTGGCCATTTCCCAGCATGGCCTTGTGTTCCCCACAACAGAGCCCAGTGTCAGACATCTTGTCAGTCCCTTCCCACTCCCTGTGAGGCGAGTATGGTTCAGGTTGATCTTTCTGTGCCATGTGAGTGGGTGTAGGTTGTCTGTGACTGCGAGTCCCATCATACTCTTGGCTACACCCCCCTTCCCAGCATACCCATGCTTCCTCCCTCTTGACTCTGCTTCCCTGTGAGGGGGTGTGACATCACTGGCTAGATGGCTGACAGTGGAATCCTGGTGTTTGTTTGGCTACAAGTCCCAAGTGCGTCCCTGTACTTCACACAGCAGCACCCAGTACGGAGTATCTTTTGCTGATATTTTAATGAGGTGTGTGTCAATGCATTTGTAACCGGTGAGTTGTATGGAGTTTGTGTTGGGGGGGTGTCTCCCCATGCTGATTAGTATGGTCAGGGCTGTCAGTCCTCCTTCCCATCATGAAACGTACTTCCATTGTAGGGCGTGCAAGTTGTCTTTCAGGATGTCAGTCAGTGGTGTCCTGCTTCTGATTTGCACACAAGCCCTAGCAGGGCCTTGTGCTCCCCACAGCAGGAGCTAGTGTCAGCCATCTTGTCAGTCATTTTCCACTCCCTGTGATGTGGGCATGTTTTAGAGGGGTCTTGATGGGCCAATCAGGAGGGGGAGCATTATCTGTGACTACATGCTTTTGGCTACACTCACTTCACCTGCATCCCCACTATTCCTTCCTGACAGTCAGCTGCACTGTGAGGTGGTGTGTTTGTGGTGGCAAACTGTCTGGCTGGGTGTATTTGGCTTAGTGCCACTGGCTTGCTCTATTTGTTTGTAGGTTGGTGCATGTCATGACACAGTCCCCAGTCACTATGAGATGGCAGGTATTGTGTTTGTGTGACTGGCTTACACATCTTGGGTTGATTATCTATTGGTTAGTGTAGCTTTGCTTGGGGCGTATGGTTTCACTGTCCCCTTGGCACACAATCTTGGGTATGTTGTTTGTGTACTCACCAGTCTCTGGGATCTCTGTTGGAGTTGTGGGTGTGTCTTTGTCCAATACATTTTTTTAGGGTATTTATTGGCTCAGTCATTGCTTGTTTGGTCCTTTTTTTGTGTTTTTTCCTTTGTGTTTTGTAGGCATGTAGGAGACGTTCATGTGACGGAAACGGACGCTGCTGTTGTCTCGTGCGGGATTCTCCGCCTCGTTCACGCTGCCTGTCTTCTGTGTTTGGTAGGCGTCATTCGCAGCGGTGTCTATTGCTTGTGTGCCGGTTTCTCAGTGCATGTCGGTCATGCGGCTTGGTCTCCGTGCGAGTCGGTCTAGTTTTACAAGAATTGCATCATACTGTGCTAATCGTACATCGCGGGTACGGGTCGGTCGGGTTGATTCCGGGTTCGTGTCGGTCGGTGAAAATCGCGTTGGTTTTCCGGCTGGATCACTATTTTCCCTCCGGCTTGGTCGTACGGCTTGTATTCCGTACATGTCGGTTGTAATTCACTTGCGTTGCATCGTACTGCACGGGTCGTACGCCGCTGGTCCATGTCGGTCGGTATTAGGTCCGGGTTCGTGTCGGTCGGTTCATTTTGCGGCCGGAATCAGAATCAACCCCTAAGTAGAACTAAGTAAACGAAAAAGGGGGGATAAACGAAACAGCGAGTTGATATAAGGGAAAGAGGTAGTAGAAATACGGAAAAAAGAAAGGGGGAATAAAGAGAAGAGGAAATAAGGGAAAGAAGAAGGAAAAATATGGAAAAAGGGAAAAATGAAAAGAGGAAGGGGAAATAAATGAAAGAGAAAGTAGAAATATGAAAAAGAGGAATTAAGGGAAAATGAAAGGGGAACTAAGGGAAAGAGGAAGTAGAAAGAAGGGAAAGAGGAAGTAGAAATAAGGGAAGTAGAAAGGGGGAATAAGGGGAAGAGGAAATAAGGGAAGCAGGAAGAGGAAATAAGGAAAAGAATAAGGAGAAATAAGGGAAAAAGTAAGTAGAAATATTGAAAAGAGGAAGCATAAATAAGGAA
The DNA here is from genome assembly GCF_964204655.1 of Triturus cristatus. NCBI lineage: Eukaryota > Metazoa > Chordata > Amphibia > Caudata > Salamandridae > Triturus > Triturus cristatus. The sequence continues at coordinate 849,980,277 of NC_140595.1, read as the reverse complement.
AAGAGGAAGAGGAAATAACGGAAAATTAATTCAACCTAAAAATTAAACTTTGTAAGTGTTGTATACCTAAAATACATCCTTCTAAATATCAATTTATTTTTATAATTAACTTTTTATACAAAGTTTGCTAAAAATATTAAGACTTAAAATAATATCAATTACTACTTATTAAAATAAAAAATTCTACCAAAATACATGAAAGAATACACACTAAGGTGCCAATTCCGATCGGGTAAAAAAATTAACCGTATATTTTTACGTACGAATCGTACAAGTCCCGTACAACCGGTGAAGTACGATTCGTATGTGAAAAATACATACGAATCGCTTCGGGAAAAGGTGTACGAGAGGGAGCCGGACAGTTTTACGTACAAATCGTAAAACTGAAGTCTGAGCGTGCAAGTACGATCCGTACCGCCCTTCCGAATACACAATATCAATCTGTCCCCCGCAACATACCCATCCACAAGTGAACATTGAGAGGAATGCTAGGCACATCCAACTACCTGGAGGAACTGTGCCAACTTGAATATGTATGAAACATGGATGTCGCATGAAACAGCATTAACATTGTCTCTCTCTCATACACAGGGCAACGTCATGGATCTGCCCCCAAAAATGGGGGGGAAGAATCACAGTCCCAGGCTCGGCAGGAAGCTGATCCCACCGGCAGTGACGACTCTCAACACTCCGTGGATGACCCCAATCCACCCGGACCCTCTGGTGCCCAAGCCCCTGCAGCACCTGCTTCAGGTACATCTGTGCCAACCACCACCCCCATTCCTGCCACATCCCAGGAGACACCGAGAAGCCCTGCCCGCACTGAACAACTGAGCCAGTTCGACCTGGAGGGTCAAGGTTCTCCGGGCACCCAGGAGGAGGCAGACAACCCCGCAAATGCCATCCCTCAGGGGTCCCGTAGGCCCGATGTGCCCACAACGCCAGGCCAGGCTTGTGTGGGCAGGGGTGGTGGGAGTGGAGGCAGGCAGAGGCGAGAACCTGACCAGCCAGCTGAAGGGACCGGTATGTCACACATACGCCACATCCTGGACACATACCGGCGTGACACCAGGGCCATCAGCCAGGTAGTGGAGACCCTCACAGAGATTAAGAACCAGCAGGCCGAGCAACACGCCAGTCAACAACAACACCAAGAACGGATGGAGGCAAGACTGGCTGAGCTCCTGGCGGCGCAAAAGGACATAAGCCGTTCACTCTGTCGGATCGCCGACAACATGGGCAACCCTCCCTGTGCCCCCAGGCGAAGACCACCACCAGCCACAGGGAGAAGGAGGAGGAGGATTCGTCCGACAGAGCATCACAAACAACGTCAAGGCCTGCATCTGAGGGTCCCCCGAGGAAGATGGGTCGTCCACGGAAAAGACCATGAGAGGCAGCGGACCATCCACATCTCCCAGGTCACCTGGCCTGGCACCTGGCCCTCATGCGCAACAGCAGCACCTCATTCAATGACATTCTCTGCCACATGGACTTGCTGGTCACAGTCTGACCAATGATGACAAACACTGTGGTCTGGACTCTGATGACTTCAAATGACAAGGATCCCATCTCCCACTGTGAACTTTGGATTCTATGCACACTGTATAGCAACTATTTTTCCACACTAAACACGCCCCCCACTAAGAATAAAACTAAATTTCTTTAATTAGATGTTGCAGTCATTTTGCATGAGTACACAACCTACGTGTGGGGAAATGTCAAACTATGCCTGAGTGTTGAACTAACTCCAGCCATCCATACTCTGGGATCTGAGTCTGGTACAGGACACACATGGGTCTCAATGTATCATCCAATACAGACATGGAGCACAGTACTCACCCGTGATGGCCTCAAGCTGCTAAGGGGGGGCTTGCAATACTGTGCGGAGAGACCAATTTGGAAGAGTATCATTAAGGCGTAGAGGTCATGGCTCATGTGGATGTTACCGGGGAGGGAGTACCAGGTATGTTTGGCCAGGTGGGAGAACTATGTCCTGCATGCTGGAGTTCGGTGGATGTGAAGAATGGTGGCCAGGGCAAGATTGGAAGCACGGAGTTGGCCCAACGGGGTCTCGGATGACAGACGTCCAAGGTTGGTTTGGGGTCTGGGGTTGTGGACTGCCTCCTGAGTGTGGGTGAGGAGTCTGAAGGTCATCCTGCAGCAGACAGTGATCCATTGCAGCTATCTCAGGTGGACGGTGATGTGGCTGGGGCGTGGGATGTTGAAGCTGAGGTGTGCAGATGCACCCTGGATGTGGACAAGTTTCCCGGGAGTTTGGATGTACTTGCTCCATAGAGGGCGGGGCAGTAGTTGACATGGCTGTTGTCGTGGACCTGGGGGATGGTCTGTGTTTCCTTGGAGTGGATCTATCTGTGGATCATGTGCATCATGCAGAGGGTGTTGCAGCATGAGGTACAGATGCTGGTGATTTGCATGGCAAATGTGAGCGACGAATCCATGATGCACACCATCTTGTGTGCGTGGCCACTGGGTGCTTGCGCAGTGCACTGGCGGGTGGGACACAAGGAGTCGACCCAGTTGTAAGGGGACAATCCTCAGATGATTTCCTCAGTCCTGTACAAGTCCAGCCTCAGGTGGCTGATGTTCAGCCATTCATCAACGGACCTCATGCCTTCTTGAATGTTGGAACTGGCAATGGCTGCATCTTTGGTGAGGGTGAGGAGTACCTGGCTGTCAATGGCATACGAGCTGATGATGAGGTTGTGTGCGCATGTGATGGTGGAGCGGGGGGTCCTGGACACATTGAAGATTGACACGCTGAGAGATGATCCCTGGGCCATGTGCCAGATGACGCCACTATACTACATGCTGAAGGCTAGAGTCCCACTCCCATGGCCTTGCTGGTGTACGGAGCCGGTGTGGAGTAGGAGGGACATGACCTGGTTGGTGTGACAGGGCCTGGAAGGCGGGGCAGCGCTGTGTAGGCAGTTGGAGTTGCACACTCAGCATGCAAAGGTGTCGTGTGTGCATTTAGGGTATGCCTGAGAGCAGGCAGTTGATTTTCGGATGGACATTGCTTGGAGGGTGGCTGCAACATCAGACTGTAGTATGATGTGGGTCATGCAAGGACATGAGGGTCGTGCAATGTGCACGTTGCATGCGCTGATGGTCCTGCCTTTGGCACCGCGTGGCCGCAACAGTGGCACAGACAAGCTGATGACAGCCAAATGAATGGGTGGAGGGAGGAAGTGAGGAGCATCTTTGAGGCATGTGTGTTGCCGAATCTGGCAACTTTGTGGGCCCTTGCTACAGGGGCCGCAGCAGCAGGCGGCATGTCCTGGAAACTATGCCAAAAGTAGCACACAAAGACAAGGGTGTCAGAAAGGACAACTGCAACAGGCGTATGTAAAGGAAGGAGTGTCCGGTTACCCATGGCACATCCAGAGAAAATGGATGTACAATCACCAAAGATGACTGACACATGATCAGGAAACAGAAGGCCGAGCTGCGCACAGGAGACACACCCTCAGCAGGCGTTGACGGCCCGTTGTGGGGACCAACATGCCCAAATACATACACAACCATGGAATTCATGCACAATAGAGATTCTAATCCATGAAGAACTGCATGCATGTTGCAAAACTACACATAGACTCTTATGTACAATCTTTGACAACTATGCCAGAGATGCCGCATGCAAAGTGGCAAGAGACCTGCATTGACAGAGATGAGGCACCTTGGAGGGTGAGGAATACCTTTATTACTCAGGCTCACACTAAGGGAAATGCATCAATATGAACAGACTCACAGGTCATTTGGCTGAACATGTGGGACCTACACTGGACACCCCCTTCACAACACAGATGTTGAAAATCCAAATGAACTGGCACACAAGTTAAGGGGGTGAGCCAAACACCCCCTGCTGCACACGGAGAGGCTGCAATTCCCCATTAATCTTCTTATGGGGATGTCCCACACTATGTCCACCCGTAGCATCCTGTATGTTTCTGAGGGAAGTTTTACACACATTGATGCCTTCATCAGAATCCACAAACCATTACAGATGACTGTCACGAAGGGTGACTATCAATTCATGGGAGTCATGCTACATGTCATGTGCCCCATGGTGAGTCGACATGTATGCATGGTAACACAACATGCACAGGAGCATTCCCCACACATTCCAAACACGTACCACCCCCAAAATGCCTTGCTGCAATCCTTACCCAAAATGACTTTTCCCCATGTCCGTGCATGGAACGCTGATTCAGCACACGTTGCAATACTCATAAGGAATAGCAGGAGGCCAACGATGACACGAGCAGACAACATGCGCAAGAACCTGGGGATGACAGACACACAAGAAGTCAGGTAAAAGATTGTCATCTGCATGCATGGTCATTTACTCTACAGGAATAATGTTGTCACCATGCTAATTTAAAATTTTGTGTCTCAGCTAAAATGTGTGGAATGACATCATCACTCGAGTGACACATCAGAACACACATCTAAGTCACTTAGCATACAGTCAGCTGGACACACACATTGCAACACATGCCACACAAGGCTCCAAGCGTGCACACTCAGACCAAGTGACTCACCATTATGAGAAGAAGTTGCGTATGAGCTGACTCCGGATATCCTCCTCCTGCTCCTCCTCCTCCTCACTTGCCTCGTGACCAAGCCCTTCATCCTCCACGGGTGGATGTTCCTGCTCATCCTGCTCCAGAATGAGTGGCACTGCCTTCTCCACTGCCATGTTGTGCTGCATGCAGCACACGAGTAAGATTTTGCAGACCTTCGCCGGTGCATATGGGAGGGACCCGCCTGTCTTGTGAAGGCACCGGAATCGGCTTTTCAGGAGGCCAAACGTCCTCTCAATCACTCTCCTGGTATGCACGTGTGCATTGTTGTACCGGTGATCTGCAGCTGATCTTGGGTTGCAGAGAGGCGTCATCAGCCATGGCATGTTGGGATAGCCAGAGTCCCCTACATGGAAACATCATGTAAAGAAGTGGGTCAGGAGATGCCGTAAGATACAAAGATACCGCATAACACAGGACAAACAGAGTATACCCACCAACAAGACATGCTCGTTTGTTGTGCAGCCGCAGCATCATTTGTGGCACCCTGCTACGCCTTATGATGTAGGCATCATGTGCTGACCCTGGAAAACGTGCACAGACATGGGAAATCAGCATGTTAGCAAGACACACCACAAGGGCATTTATAGAGTGGTAGTGTTTACGGTTGCGATAGGCTACCTCCTGTGCCTGGGGTGGTACCAAAGCCACATGTGTCCCATCAATGGGCCCAATTACATGGGGCATCCCTCCCAGGGCATAGAAATCACCCTTGACACCTGTCAACTCCTCAGGAGTCGGAAAATGGATGAATTCATCAAGGTGCTCCAACATGGCTTCTAAAACATCATGCAGGACACGGCTGAACATCGTCTGTGACATGCCACCAACATCAGCTATGGTGAATTGAAACATACCGGTGGCAAAAAAATTTAGGGCTGCCATCACCTTCATCTTGGGGGTCAGCGCAGTAGGATACCTGTTTCGCGGTTGGAGGTGTGGTGCCAGCTTGGCGGTCAAGTCCTCAATCAACTGTTGGGTGAATCTGTAACGTCGTATGCAGTCCCGTTCCCTCATGGCACCCAAGTCTGGCATTGGTCGGGGGAGAGGCGGTGCCCTGCAGAAAATTGGAATGAATAACGAAGAGTGAGAACATAACAACATCAATGTCAATGAACTGAGCACATGCTCAACTGCTAATACACATCTGCTAAATACAGAGTCTGGTCTGTGCAATACATCCAGGACACGTATGCCAGCCAGGTGATACTCCTACGAAAAGCCAGATACACCCGTTGATTGGCAAGTCTACATGACATGCCCTGAAACGAGCTGTGGGCCAGTGTAAGTGAACAGCCAGAGACATCACAGGAGTGACATACATCCACATATCTGCATTTGAAGGATGTCATCTCATACAGACAGCTGACGGCAAGCTAGACGCACAGGTCACATGGAATGTCAAAGGTACAGGTCACACACATTGCGATGAAGGGGTACGCGTGAAAACAGAAAACACAGACATTGAGACGACGCAGATATGTCCTCATGTCAAAATATCATGTTTGATGCATATAGACGCACGTTACGTGGGAATCCACATGTGGCATGGTGTGCGTAGATGTGTGCCATGCCCATCTCCACACAGACACATGTTGGATGCAGCAACAGCAGATGCAGTTGACGGAACACCAACAGCAAGCTCATGGGAACACGTTAAATGTCAGTTGTTAGTGTCCCTGTCCCTGGCATCAGGGGACAGTTGCGGGTGGTGGTGACTGTGCCATACCAGTGATGCTGTGCTTGACACGTTTGTACTACATGCACACATGTGCAAAGTGTGAAGTGGAAGTGTGCCACATAGTGCCCCATCACACATGACATGTATACACAGGTCATCACACATCAATTGTACAAATACATGAGGAGACATGTGCAATATCGCTGCCTGACACACCTAAGCCCTGCACATGAAGGACTGCAATGACAATGACTTGATGTACATCCTTTTGCGAGTCTGAGACCTCCATTCCTTTCGTGTGCGCATCCTATCACCAGTGTAAGCGTGTGAAAATGCACCGTACACACGCTCTGAGGGTGTGTGTACGGTCCGTATCACTATAGTTGTGGTGCTGTAGGAGTACGCGTGTGTGTACGGTCCGTACACACACGCGTACTCCTACGGCACCACTACTATAGTGATGTGGACCGTACACACGCTATGAGGGCGTGTGTACGGTCCGCATCACTATAGTAGTGGTGCCGTAGGAGTACGCGTGGTACGGACCGTACACACGTACATGTACTACCTTAGTACATGTACGTGTACAAGTCCGTGTACGCACTGGTAGTACACGTACGTGTACTAAGGTAGTACACGTACGTGCATGCACTAGTTGTACATGTACGTGTACTAAGGTAGTACACGTACGTGTACTACCAGTGCGTACACGTATGTGTACACGTATGTGGACTACATTAGTACACGTACGTGTACAACCAGTGCGTACACGTACTTGTACACGTACGTGCACTAAGGTAGTACCGTACGTGTACGCACTAGTTGTACATGTACGTGTACTACCTTAGTACACGTACGTGTACAAGTCCGTGTATGCACTGGTAGTACACATACGTGTACAAGTCCGTGTATGCACTGGTAGTACACGTACTTGTACTAAGGTAGTACACGTACGTGTACTACCAGTGTGTGCACGTACTTGTACACGTACGTGTACTACCTTAGTACACGTACGTGTACGTACTAGTTGTACACATACATGTACTAAGGTAGTACATGTACGTGTACTACCAGTGCGTACACGTACTTGTACACGTACGTGTACTAAGGTAGTACACGTACGTGTACTACCAGTGCGTACACGGACTTGTACACGTACGTGTACTACCTTAGTACACGTACGCGTACAAGTCCGTGTGCGCACTGGTAGTACACATACATGTACTAAGATAGTACACGTACGTGTACAACTAGTGCATACACGTACTTGTACGTGTACTACCTTAGTACACATACGTGTACTACCAGTGCGTACACGTACGTGTCAAACGCACTGTGCACCTGGTGCCGTAGGGGTACGTGTGAAACGCACCGTACCTGTGTGTGGATTTGAAAATTGCATAGGGGACACATAAGGGACAAGTATTAGGCCCTAAATGCATGCTGGTTGTCATGGATACCGAGTTTTCAGTAGAAATGTCACCATCAGGTGTCCTGGAAAAGTCAGTTGGCCACAAAATACAATGTTGAAAAGTGGTTGTATATTTGACATGATGCTCAAAATTTGAACGATGCAAATGCTGTCTCTGGTGTATGTTTAAAGGGATTGGAGTAAACGTAAGATGCAAATGAATCTGACCAATCACTATGTACTCCTCCAAATGAATGCCCCTCAGCAAGACAGATATAAGTCAGCCAGAACCCATGAGAGGGCACTTGCCTGCACAACTTTCCTGTGGACAACACTGCTGCTGTCTGTGCTTCCTCTGGCACCATGTCAAGGTCTGTGGAGAGGGCCCAGCCATTCACCCAGGAGGAGAATGAGGCATTCCTGGATGTCATCCTCCCACAGTACCCCAGCCTCTATGGGAGACCAGGAGAGCAGGTGAGTGCTGACTCCACTACCTTTGACTGTGCACCTTTTTTGTGACTGTCACTTCTGGCATTGTGTCCAGGTGTGACAGACATGCAATGTTGGTTCGAGTGGGTCCCAGGGGGGGAATGGCTTATGTCTCTCATGCAGAGCATGATGTAGTTCATGTGTGCACTCCTCACTTGCATTGTGCTTACTGTGACATTCACTGCATAGTGCATGACACATTCAGCCTGGGTAATCCTTTATGGCATTTTTGGTCTATAGTCCTGAAGTGATTCAGTGGTCCCCCCGGTGTGACAGGTGACTGTACCCACAGATGTGTGTGAGTTGATTGGAGCTGTGGTGAGAGTGTCCAAGTGATGTGTACGACCCCTGGACATTGATGTGTGTGAATGTTCCTTGTCATGTGGGTGAGTGTCTATGTGAAGTGTTGCACCACAGCTGCATGGAGGAGGCAACAGCTCTACCCATCAGATGTGAGAAGTAAGCTGTGCTGTGTGTCTGACTTGCTGAGCTAGCCCTACACCTGTGACACCCCACAGGCAAGTGGCACATGTGCAGAGTGAGATTTGTATCCGCTGCTGCCAATGGCAGGTGATTGATCTGTGCCTGTGTGTGTCTGTGTACTCTGCTGAGATTGCGTCAGTGGCCTGGGGCATGTAACTGCTTTGAGGTGCTGTCCATCAGCCTGGTGTTGCTTGTGATGCACAGTGTGTGCCATGATCAGGGAGTGTGTCGCACCCCTCATGCCGCCTGTGTACTTTCAATGCCATGTAGTGCATTGGGGCTTCCATAGAGGCCAATGTCCATATGACAAAGATGCTATTCCTTGGCAGCATCCTATGCCCTGTTCAACATATCAAAGACGTTCAAATATGTGTCTCTGTGACATGGAGCAGGTGTAGTGATGTTGTCTCACTTTGTCATCCCCACAGGTAACTGCCTACCAGAAGGGGGAGATCTGGAAGCGGGCCGTCAGGGCCGCGAGATCGGCAGAGGGTCGCAGTCGGCGCCTAGCCCAAGTCTGAAAACGGTGGCAGGACATCCGGTGCTGGACCCGGAGGATCGCCCGGGTCCAGCTGGGGCTCTCACCTCCACGCCCCCACGGCGTGCGCCGACGCCTGACCCACCAGATGAGGCGTGTCCTGGCGGTGGTCTTCCCTGACATGGATAGGCAGATCCAGGAGAGACAGCAGCAAGGAGGGGGTAGGTACAGGTGTGTTTGTTGTGTGTCACCAGCTTTTGGAAGTGCTCTGTCGCCTGGATACACTGCCAGGGTTTACATGTGCAGTGCATATTCTGTTCCCCCAAGTCAACCGGTGCTCGTATTCCTCTCTTTCCCTCCTTGACATGTGTTCCCTGGTCTGAGTGTAATCACTATTGCACATGGTCATCTAGGCTGCCAGTTATTCCAAGTGCACATTGCTTTCAGGGTGGTCTGTGACATATGTTGGTACCTTGCCTGTGCCCTGTCCTGTTCAGTCAGTTGGGGGTCCATATTTGTTGCCACTGATGCTGAGTCTCAACATAGGAGTTTGAGATTTCAAATGAACACACTTGCAGCATGCATGACCGATGTTGAGGCCTCAGACATGATGTGCATGAGTGGGAGATATGCATAGTGCCAGATCATTCCAGGACCTTGGAGCAGTGTGCCCACTACAGTCCCCTGAGACACGCTTGCCTCGTAATCATGTGTGTCATCCAACACTGTGCCCATTCTCTGTGTGTTCATCATAGGTTGGCGTCTGTGGCATTGTTCCCTGCCCTCATTTGTATTTATCGAATGTGTGCTACATGTGTCCACTGGACAGGGAGACCCCATTTGGCTTGTGCATACTCACATCTGGCAGTGCCTGTGTGTCTGTTCACAACAATCTGTTGATGGTTGTTTGTCACAAATATGCGTTGGCAGCCTCACGAGGTGATGTGGAGTACATTTGGTAATTCTTGCTGCACATTTTGGTAAACCCTGATTAAGAGGTGTCACTTCTTGATCTGTCTCAATCACATTGTCTCAGGTATGGGGGGTTTGTACGTGCGAGGCCTACATGGCCAAATCTTATGTCTCCTTGCCAGGTCTGACCTGTGTGTGATAATTGGCTGGACAGAGACTCAACATGCAGTGACCCAGTCATGTTGTGCAGGGTTTAATGTTTGTGCTTTGCAGCATGTGTCAATAGTTTAAATACACAATTCCTGCTCATACATTTTTGGCATCAGTGTGTGGTCCAGATGCTACGTAGTTTTGTCTTTGTGTGCTGACATCTGTGTGGACATTCTGGCTTGCCATGAGGGTGTCTCCTCAGTGCAGGTATGCCTTTTTCCAACACAATTGCAGGCCCATTAGCTCATGCATTGACCTGTGTTTGGACATGTGTGCCACTCCACATGACAGGCAGTGGGTCAGATGTGTTGCCAACTTAGTCATCATGGTACGGATGGCCATGTGACAAGTGGCATAATTCAAGTTGTTAGTCAAAAAGTATTGTACCTTGGCACTCACTACACTTGTCAACATGTCTTCATGTTTTCAATGCTTGAGTTTGATGTTTTGTTGTGAAGGACAATAATGTGCCTGCATGACAGTTGTCTCCCAAGGAAGTGCACAAGAAACCACCTTTACACTTTCAGGGAACACGCTGGCACATTTTAAAGAAAGGCACAGTTCGAATAAGACTGTTTTTCAGATTATACATATCAATGTTCCCACAGTGTGGTGGAATTTGGGTAAGTCCTTGGTTGTTGGTGATACCAACTTACAAGTGTCAAGTCATCCAGACCGCCGTGGGCCCATGTATATGTACTTTCTGAAACACCATTTCTTTCTAACAGTGGCTTCTTTAAATAAGGCTGGCAGCTTATACAATGATTGTGTAAATGTAGTTTTGTGTGCACCTCCTTTTGAGTCTTCTTTTATACAGGCACATGTGTGTTCTGTTCACAAAGTGGCACATTCACACATTCTAAACATGTCGATGGTGTAAAGTGGTGTGATTCTCAAGGGATCAAAATGTATTTCGTTTGGGTTTCCAAAGTACTTACAGGTCTCTGAGTGTGGGGACACCTTTAGCATTGAGGTCTGTTATTTAGCATTGGGTGCACCAATACTGTTTCTTTCCAGGTAAACAAGAGGTGGCATGACTTCATAGTATTGTTGTGCTCAACTGTTCCCAGACACTAGCTTCTCAGTATATTTCTCATTCAAGTTTTTGGCTGATGTGTCCTATTTTTCCTTGTTTCCAAGTGGCATGGTGCGTCAACCAACTGGGGAGTACAGGGCTTACATATGTGCGGAGTAATCTAGATGTTACTCATGATGCATTGCCTGATATGCACTGTGACCTATTTTGTTTGGACTCATGTGTCAGATGTATACAGGTGACTGATTTTTTTCTGTATCTTCACCTTGCCCACAGCATCATCGGAGGAAACCGAGGGAGACACCTGCACGGACCTGGAGGAGGGATCCAGCACCGGTGCCACCAGTGCTGGCGAGTCTGCGGGAGCAAGTGGCACGGAGGGCGAGGGGAGTCAGTCGGAGGACCTGTCTGGAGGCGAGACCAACTACGACGCTGACGGGTCCGAGGCTGACCTCATCGAGGGGGCGGAGGCTGCTACAACACCTGGCAGCAGCCCAACATCTGTCCCCGCCTCCTCCATTCCCATCACCGCCCTCCCAGTTGCTCCGGTCCCTTCTGTCCGTGCAGGGCACCACCATGTCTCCTTTGGGACAGGCACCGCACTCCCTGCCCCTGTCACCCCTGCTGCCCTCACTGCAGAGTCTGTGGACATTCAGCGGCAGTTGCAGGTTGGGCAGACATCGATGCTGAATGTCCTCCATGGCCACACCAGACTGCTGACATAGATGGTGTCGTTCATGGAGGGCATGTCAGCAACGAGGTCTGACCAACAGATGTTGCTGCGGTCAGAAGTGTGCAGCGTCGAGCTCCCCTCCACCTTTGGCGCTGCCCCACCCCCTGTGGTGGAGGCGTCCAGCCCTGCACCCACCACACCTACCCTTACACCTCCTGTCCCTGTGGTACCTGGTCCTTCCACACATGATGCCCCCCCCCGTCGGCGAACCTGAGGGTTCCACTGTGCAGGCAAGCTAGGGGAGACGCGTGCCCATGTGTCCTCCCAAGGTCTTCTATTATGGACTGGCCATTGGCCTTTGTATATAGTGTTCTTTCCAAAATTTGTTTTATGCTGAATAAAACATTTTCTTTTTACTTTGAACACTATTGCATTTCAGGTATTGATGTTGGTGCTGATCCTCCAGGAGCTGGTGTTGTGGTAATGTGTTATGTTTCTGAGAAATATTCTAGTGTGACGGTCAGGTTAGGTGGACCATGGTATCTGCGTGCCATCACAAGGTCTCTGCAAAGAATCTTTGGTCGTGTGTGTTATTTGTGTTTGAAGACATTGTACCAAGGAGTGTTCCTTCCTCTGTGGCACCTGACATCTTCCCTGCAGAGAGTTGCACAATTGTTGTGCTGACCTGTGTCTACATTTCCTTTGTTGGTGACGGATCCCTTCAACTATGGCCCTGCCTGCTCAGCAATGTCTCCGGCTGCATTGTCTGTGCCATACTTGCTAGTCACTGTACTTGTGTATTCAGTATGTTGAAATACCTTCATGGCGAAATTCTCCCTTTTCAGCACTATGCATGTGTGTAATCCCAGCCTAGCACACATATGGTACTTATTCTGCAGGGTATTTGGGCACCTGACTCACAATTGTGGGCATTGTATCTGTGGGAACTCCACCCTATTCCTTCCATGAGAGACAACATCTTCGTGGCTGTCCCAGCACCTGTACATTCCTATCAGTCCTGGGATGTGCGTGACAGTGTGTGTTCCCTTTGGCTCTCTTAGTTTAGTAGGCATTGAAATGACTATACAGTCTTGTGGCATGATCTCAGTGTGTGTATTGTGCTGCATCCGCCAGGGGTGGGTATGCATGTGTGATTTGTCCTCACACCCACATGTGGTGTGTCATGCAGTGGGGGAAAGACATCCATCCTCCTGGGAGTGGGACACTGCTGTCAGTGATGTGTTGTTATGGCACTATCATCATAGTCAAAAATTAGGGATGCGTACATACACCCATGGAGTTGTGGTCATCTGATAATGATGTACACACCCCCATGTCTCTGTCCACTGCTGGTATTCCTCTGCACCCACCCCCATGTCTCTCTCCACTGCTGGGAGTGAAAGGCACCCAACCCCATGTCTCTGTCTGCTGGGAGCGATAGGCACCCACCCCCATGTCTCTGCCCACTGCTGGTATTCCTCTGCACACACCCCTCACATGTCTCTGGCCACTGCTGGTATTCCTCTGCACCTACCTCTCACATGTCTCTGTCCACTGCTGGTATTCCTCTGCACCCACCTCTCACATGTCTCTGTCCACTGCTGGTATTCCTCTGCACCCATCCCTCACATGTCTCTGTCCACTGCTGGTATTCCTCTGCACCCACCCCTCCCATGTCTCTGTCCACTGCTGGTATTCCTCTGCACCCACCCCTCACATGTCTCTGGCCACTGCTGGTATTCCTCTGCACCCACCCCCATGTCTCTGTCCACTGCTGGGAGTGATAGGCACCCAACCCCATGTCTCTGTCCACTGCTGGTATTCCTCTACACCCACCCCTCACATGTCTCTGTCCACTGCTGGTATTCCTCTGCACCCACCCCTCACATGTCTCTGTCCACTGCTGGTATTCCTCTGCACCCACCCCTCCCATGTCTCTGTCCACTGCTGGTATTTCTCTGCACCCACCCCTCACATGTCTCTGTCCACTGCTGGTATTCCTCTGCACCCACCCCTCCGATGTCTCTGTCCACTGCTGGTATTCCTCTGCACCCACCCCTCACATGTCTCTGGCCACTGCTGGTATTCCTCTTCACCCACCCCCATGTCTCTGTCCACTGCTGGGAGTGATAGGCACCCACCCCCATGTCTCTGTCCACTGCTGGTATTCCTCTGCACCCACCCCCATGTCTCTGTCCACTGCTGGGGGTGATAGGCACCCACCCCCATGTCTCTGTCCACTGATGGTATTCCTCTGCACCCACCCCTCACATATCTCTGTCCACTGCTGGTATTCCTCTGCACCCACCCCTCACATCTCTGTCCACTGCTGTTATTCCTCTGCACCCACCCCTCACATGTCTCTGTCAAGTGCTGGTATTCCTCTGCACCCACCCCTCACATGTCTCTGTCCGCTACTGGTATTCCTCTGCACTCACCCCCATGTCTCTGTCCACTACTGGGAGTGATAGGCACCCACCCCCATGTCTCTGTCCATTGCTGGGAGTGATAGGCACCCACCCCCATGTCTCTGTCCACTGCTGTGAGTGATAGGCACCCACCCCCATGTCTCTGTCCACTGCTGGGAGTGATAGGCACCCACCCCATGTCTCTGTCCACTGCTGGTATTCCTCTGCACCCACCCCTCACATGTCTGTCCACTGCTGGGAATCCTATGCAGCCACCCACCCGCACCCTTGGTGCAGTACACTGCTGTCCTGGGCATACACACACCCCAATATACTGGTAATATGCTACACCCGGCCATAAGCCAACATTCGTGGCATGTGTATGCCTTGTATCCAAAATGTACTGGTGCCGTAGGGGTACGGGTGATACGGACCGTACCCCCGCATTTATAGGGTGTGTACGGTCCATACCACGTTTACCTCTACGGCCCCAATACAATAGTGATACGGTAGTGGTGCCGTAGGAGTACGCGTGGTACGGCACCACTACAATCGTGATACGCACCGTACACACGCTCTGAGAGCGTGTGTACGGTCCGTACCACGCGTACCCCTACGGCCACAATCCAATAGTGATACAGCCCGTACCCACGCTATGAATGTGTGGGTACGGTCCGTATCACTATAGTAGTGGTGCCGTAGGAGTACGCGTGGTACGGCACCACTACAATCGTGATACGCACCGTACACACGCTCTAGGAGCGTGTGCACATTCCGTACCATGCGTACCCCTACGGCCACAATCCAATAGTGATACGGCCTGTACCCACGCTATGAATGTGTGGGTACGGTCTGTATCACTATAGTAGTGGTGCCGTAGGAGTACGCGTGGTACGGCACCACTACAATCTTGATACGCACCGTACACACGTTTTGAGAGCGTGTGTACGGTCCGTACCACGCATACCCCTACGGCCACAATCCAATAGTGATACGGCCCGTACCCATGCTATGAATGTGTGGGTACGGTCCGTATCACTATAGTAGTGGTGCCGTAGGAGTACGCGTCGTACGGCACCACTACAATCGTGATACCACCGTATACACGCTCTGAGGGCGTGTGTAGGGTCCGTACCACGCGTACTTCTACGGCATCACTACAATCGTGATACGCACCGTACACACGCTCTGAGAGCGTGTGTAGGGTCCATACCACGCGTACTCCTACGGCACCACTACAATTGTGATACGCACCGTACCCACACTATGGATGTGTGAGTACGGTGCGTATCACAATTGTAGTGTTGCCGTAGGGGTACGCGTACACGTCCACTTCCGTTGTTGCAGTACGCAGGGATTGGTGGACACGTCCCCCGAAGTGACCAGACCCTGGAGGTAATGTATGTCCTCATTATTGTAGGTTTTAATTTGGGTAGGGGGTATGTTTCCTGCCCCTCACCCCCCTTGACCCCTGGGTGTTGTTCTCACCTTCTGCGGCATGTGCGTCGGGTTCGGTGCACCAGGTCATAGGCTAAGAGGGCCGGGATGACACGTAGGATGGGGTCCATGTCTGTCCGTCCCATACCGGGGCTTCTTTTTCGCATCGGGCTCAGGTTTCTGGCTTTTTTTAGCTACCGTAAAAATATAGCTGTGCGGAATGACGTAGGGACGAATCGTACTTGCTGGTCCGTAAAACGCTGCCTGACTCCGTACGGACGTTGCGTACGCGCTGTCCAGGATCAGAATAGTAGGTATTTTTTTAGCCGTACGGTGTTTTTTACGATTCTTACGGAAATGGTATTTCTGTACGAATCGTACTTGCTGGTTTGTACGGTGGATTTCCCTGGTACGAGCCATACGGAGAATACGCTCCGTACGACCATTCGTACACGGGTTTTACAGGATTGGAATTGGCACCCTAAAGTTAGAATTTTGCAATAAAATATTAATATTAATTAAAAATAAATATCTAAAATACTGTCAACGTAAATTAAAAAATATAAATTGTAATATGTTTAATACATTATCTATAAAATGTATCAAAACAATTAAATACATTTTTTTTAAAGTATAAATAAATATTACAAAAAAAGAAATGTTAATATTTTTTAAACATCAATTAGTTGTAACAAATATGTTCCCATAAAATAAAAATATTAAATATATAATTACCAAAATATCATACTATTGCTCACACAGCATTTTTTTTTTTTTATGAAAACGTATTTTAAAAATCTCCTCAAACTTTTTCCCTATAAACCCAACACTCCCTTTAATATAATAGTAAAACATACAATTATATATAAAATCTAATTAATACTCAAAGTATTTATATTTTGCAAATGACATAAAATCAAAACAATATTTAACACAAAAATTAACATATAACACAAAATAAATACTACAAAAACATAATTAATAAGCCCTAAAAATGATATTATATACAAACTTTGATATTTCTATCCACAATATTTTTGACATCATGATATTCTTGAGGGAAGTAATTATGCATTTTTCGTGTGATGTAAATGACGAAAATTGCGCAATTACACCAGCATGCACAATAAAGAGGAGCTCGGAGCAACAATCCTACCACAGGAGCACAGCACCAATGGACCAAGAGAGAGCAAGTGGCCACTGGTCACTGCTCTGCGTGTCCTGTAGCATTTAGTGCTAGTTTCTTTGCACAAAATGCACCCTCAGGGCATTTTGGAGAAAGCAGGGCTATATGCGGGATTATGCTTCACACACAATAACTTATAAATTGGAGTAATTTTGCGCAAATTACGCTAGAACTAATTACGCCAATTACACCCACTCCTAGTCTCAGTATTCGG
Source organism: Triturus cristatus (assembly GCF_964204655.1). NCBI lineage: Eukaryota > Metazoa > Chordata > Amphibia > Caudata > Salamandridae > Triturus > Triturus cristatus. The sequence continues at coordinate 849,963,055 of NC_140595.1, read as the reverse complement.
GGACCTACAGCTGTCAGTGGAGCTGTGGAAGGGGGGAGCGGCAAGGTCCTCCATCTTTCTGCTCAAGACATCAGGCATGTGTCTCTTCTGCGCCAGGTATTTTTAGGTCTTGGCTTAAGACATCTTTAGCTGTCTGATGGTGACCTATGGTTTCCAGTGAATTGCCATCCACTTTTAGTGGTAATTTGTTCAGCCCTTTGCTCTTGATTTGATTGCTTTGATGTCGATATAACTTTGTAATTCAATTGATTCCTCCCTATTCCTGTTTTTCTCACCAAGAAGCATTTCATTCTCACAGTGTATTTATTGGTTGATTTATTCTTCCACTGCTGACATCAGACCTGGATTGTGGTTCATGTAAGGGGCAATTGTGACTCACTCTCCCTCTCCCTCCTCCCTCCTTCCCTCATATTCTCTCTTTACATCCCATCCCTGTTCCCAGCCTCTCCCTTCCAACCTCACTCTCCGATCCTTCGGGTCTTACTGAGTCAGGGATAAGGAGAGAGGACAGAGAAGAATGCTCCTGCCATCTCTTGTATCTCCACCTTCCTCAACGCCAGCGATCCGAGCGATGGGTTTTTCCCATTTGACCACCTCCCAGATCCCCACTTCAATGTGGGGTGACAGGAGAAAGCCCCTCCCATAGTCCATCCTACCCCTCGTAATCAACGTCTAACCCTGTAAAGATAATTTACTTCAATTATGTCCTTCATGCATATTCATCTCTCTGGGCTATCTTGATAGCAGACAATAAATTAATCTCTGCATCAATATTGCTTCTGATGTACAAACAAATTTCCATCCACTGGAGAAGGTGCTGACACCGCATTGAAATATTGATCAAATTCATGATAATGCCATATAGGAAAATAAAATTGTTTTATACTAACAGAGAGACGTTGGGAAGTGTAGTAAAGACAGTGGAGGGGTAGAGGGTGTTTAACAACCGGTAACGCCCTCAGTAGTGGGACATGATGCTATTGAATGTACTGTTGGTATCCAGGTTTTAATGTGGATATGAGCATGGAGAAGAGGCTCAGCTTCTGCGCATTTCCTTCCATCGGTCCATGAAGATGCGATGCTGAGCCTGCTCCATGGTGGGTCATGTGTCAGGTGTATAGAATATCGGATGATGATGATGGTAACGCTTGATACCTGCATCGACATTTCAAACACTGAAAGGGGGTCACAATCAATCAATCAATCATCGTTTGTTAAGCGTGACTGCTCACCCGTAAGGGTCCCAAGGCACTCATTGGGATCCCTTCGCAGAGATTTGGGGTTGATGGGCAGTCCTTGATAGAATGAACATTCTTTACTGCCCCCTGCTCCCCATTCTACCCCTTTGAAAGGCTCTGAGGATCCCCACAAAGTTGTGTATTTTGACTCCAATATGCCCTTCACCTGGCAAAGGGAGCAGTCAAAACGCACAATCACATCCCCGTAAACATCCAAGCAGCTGGATAGAAGGCTGCAGTGTCTGAAGGAGACAGGAGGAGCTGTCACTCATGGGCACTGTGCAATCAGACATAACCTGTTTCACCAGGCAATACCAGAGATCTGGTCACAGTAGGACCTGGAGGTCTTCTCTACAATCCATCGGGGAAGGGAACAGGATTTCAAGGATCGGGATCTTGTCCCCGGCGACCAGTCTACCACAAGGAGCAAACCTTCAGAAACAGTCTGGCTCAACTTCCGAAGAGAGCAATCATACAAGGAGGAGCAGCAACCTGTCAACAGGTACAGGCAGCACAGCAGGTAGAGCAGGCACAGCAGGTAGAGCAGGTACAGCTGGGCTTAGCAGGTATATCAGGTACAGACGGCAGAGCAAGCACAGCAGGCACAGCATGAACAGCATGCAGAGCAGACACAGCATGCAGAGCAGATAGAGAAGGTACAGCATGCGCAGCAAACCCAGAATGCACAGCAGGCACAGCATGCACAGCATGTACAGCAGGAACTGCAGGTACTGTAGGCACAGCAAGCACAGAGACAATGGAGACTGAGCAGAAATAGTAGGCTCAGCAGGCACAGCAGAAACAGCATGCAGAGCAGGTGAAGCAGACACAGCAGGCACAGCAGGCACAGCAGGTGCTGCAAGTACAGCAGGAATAGCCGAGCTCAGCAGGTATATCAAGTACAGAAGGCGCAGCAATTGCTGCAGGTTCAGCAAATACAGCAGGCACTGCAGGGTCAGCAGGTACAGCAGGCACAGCTGGTGCAGCAGGCACACCAGGTGCAGCAGGTACAGCAAGCAGAGCAGGTACAGCAGGCACAGCAGAGTAAACAGGCACTGCAGGTGCAACAGGTACGGCAGGAGCAGCAGGCTCAGCAGGCACAGCAGGCTCAGCAGGCACAACAGGCTCAGCAGGTACAGCAGGTGCAGCAGGCGCAGCAGGCGCAGCAGGCACTGAACACTCCCCTGAAGTTGGGAAGCACAGAGTAAGAGGGGATCACTGAAGAAGGTTTGGAGCCCCGACAAGGTCACCTTCCTCTTCACCCGCATCGCAGCTGCTCCTGTAGCGCAGTCTCACCTGAGACTCTCGACACTGCCTGCCTGTGTCTCACCTCTTTAACTAACGTGGCTGTGTCTGTCGTGGACAGGGTGCGCCCCCACGGCTGTAATGGGCAGCATGGTACTCCAATGTTTGAGAAATAAGAATACATCACTTGCAACAAGCTTTATTGCACCACTGAATGATGGATGTGAAGGCACCGCCGCAAGCAGGACATCAAGGATGCTTCGGCGTGGACATACAAGGTAGGGCAGATGCTAATTCCAATAGATTCATATAAGGTCCCAACCTGTTGATTATTGATTAGAAATGAACAAAGCCTCTAAGCAGTGAACACACACCTACAAAGCTCTCAGAAACACTAATAAAGCATCCTGCTTCTTTCACAGCACTGATATTTGAAATGAAGCTGGTTTCATGATAGATCCTTCTTGCAGATGTACTGAAATCTGTAATTATTGCTGTAGTCGTTCCAGGTGATGTGTCCTGGGAAAGAAAAAAGAAGGAATTCAGTGCATTCACCTCGCGGTGCAGCTCTACGTGAACATTAACCTGATCCTTGATACCAAGACCCTGCCACAATCTAACATTTTATGCCATACATTGCAAACTGTTGGGACCAGCTGCTACGAACATGAAAACACATGCATATATTTGCATTAGAAATATAACATCCTGCAGTGTTTACATTTGTCATAAGTAGTTTCAGGTTTTGTATGACAAAGGCCAAATGCAAATTTTCATTTTACAATCATTATGAGCTTGTAAAACATTTTGTGCAAGTCAGACCAGCAAAGAAAACAATCAAACACTAATTATAGAACTCAACATTCTTACAGTGAACACCCCTCCCCCTCCCGTCACTAAACAGGAGCTGAGAACTGATCTGTCATAGTCTCTCAGGGAGGGGACCCTACTGTCAGCGTCCAGCAGGGGACGTGCTTGAAGTCTTGGAAGGGCTGTACTCAGCAGCAGGTCTGAGCCAGACTTTATTATCTCTCTATTGCACACACTTTGTGCATTTTTCACACACCCTGGAACACTGAGGTTTCCATCTTCCTCAAGGACATCAGAACACCATGTTTGTAATCCTACGTTTTTCTGTTATAAATAAAAAAAAATTGCAGAAATTTCAATTCAGTTATTTCAATGGCAGAATCCCATGGCTACAGTACCCAGAATGCATTAGGTTGTCAGATAAAAACCAGGAAGTGGACATTCAAAATAGACGAGGTGCCAAAGCTCAGATATTGAAGCCAATCCTTCTTCTAAACACCAGGGGCTCTATTTCAGAAAGTACCAGAGGGGCACAACAGGCATGTATGCTGCTTTGAGAGCCCCAGGCACTTTTGCATTACAGAAAGTGCCCGAGATGCTTTGGCGGCCCCTCATTTGCCTGGGGGTTGGTCCCATCCAAATGGGGGAATCACTTGGCCTCTACGCCATATCATAGATTGGGGGGCAGAGGAAAACATGTCTTTAGGTGGTGCACCGGAAAAGAGGATGTAGAAATACAGGAAAGAGAAAGAGGGAATGAGGGAAAAAGCAAGAGGAAATAAGGGCAAGAGAAAGTAGCAATATGAAAAAGAGAAAGAGGACATAATGGAAAATGAAAGGGGAACTGAGGGAAAGAGGAAGAATAAATATGTGGAAAAGGAAAAAATGAAAAGAGGAAGGGGAAATAAGGGAAAGAGAAAGGGAGAATAAAGGAAACAGGAAAAGAGGATGAGTAAATAAGCAAAGGAGAAAGAAGGACTAAAAGAAACAGGAAGAGAGAATAAGAGAAACAGGAAGAGGAAATAAGGGAAAGAGGAAGCAGAAATAAACAGGAAGAGGGAACAATGGAAAGAGGAAGGCGAAATAAAGAAGGGGGAAGTAGGAATAAGGGAAAGAGGAAATAAGAGAAAGAGGAAATAGAAAAAGAGAAAAATAATGTGGAAATAAGAGAAAGAGGAAATAAGGGAGAAAGGGAGAATAAAGGAAACAGGAAAAGAGGATGGGTAAATAAGGAAAAGAAAAAAGGAGGAATATGGGAACCAGGAAGAAGGAATGAGAGAAAAAGCAAGAGGAAGTAAGGAAAAGAGGAATTAGAAATATGGGAAAGAGAAACCAGAAATAAGGGGAAAATGAAAAGAGAACTAAGAGAAAGAGGAAGTATAAAGAGGGAATAAGGGAAAGACGAAGAAGAAATAAAGAAAGAGGAAGTGGGAATAAGGGAAAGAAAAAGGAAAAATAAGGGAAAAGGAGTAGAAATATGGGAAGGAGGAACAGGAAATAAGAAAAAGAAGAAGATGAAATAAGGAAAAGAGGCAGGGAAATAAGGAAAAGAAAAAGGAGGAATAAGGAAATCAGGAAGAGGGAACAGGAGAAACAGGAAGAGGAAATAAGGGAGAGAGGAATTAGAAATAAAGAAAGAGAAAGACAAAGGGAAATAAAGGAAAGTGGAAAGTTACATATGGAGAAGACGAAATAAGAGGAAAAGGAAAGAGAAATAGAAATAAGGAAAAGAGGAAGGGGAAAGAAAGGAAAGAAGAAGAGGAAATAAAGGAAAGAGAAAAAGGGAATTGAGGAAAATAGTAAGGAGAAATAAGGGAAAGAGGAAGTAGAAATAACCGAATGAGAAAGAGGAAATCAGGAAAAGAAGAAGAGGAAATAAGGAAACAGGAAGAGGGAATGAGAGAAATAGGAAGCGGAAATGAAGGAAAGAGGAAATAGAAATATGGCAAACAAGAAGAGGGAATAAAAGAAACAGGAAGAGGAAATATGGGAAAGAAGAAATAGAAATAAAGAAAGAGGAAGTGGGAATAAGGGAAAGAAAAAGGAAAAATAAGGGAAAAGGAGTAGAAATATGGGAAGGAGGAACAGGAAATAAGAAAAAGAAGAAGATGAAATAAGGAAAAGAGGCAGGGAAATAAGGAAAAGAAAAAGGAGGAATAAGGAAATCAGGAAGAGGGAACAGGAGAAACAGGAAGAGGAAATAAGGGAGAGAGGAATTAGAAATAAAGAAAGAGAAAGACAAAGGGAAATAAAGGAAAGTGGAAAGTTACATATGGAGAAGACGAAATAAGAGGAAAAGGAAAGAGAAATAGAAATAAGGAAAAGAGGAAGGGGAAAGAAAGGAAAGAAGAAGAGGAAATAAAGGAAAGAGAAAAAGGGAATTGAGGAAAATAGTAAGGAGAAATAAGGGAAAGAGGAAGTAGAAATAACCGAATGAGAAAGAGGAAATCAGGAAAAGAAGAAGAGGAAATAAGGAAACAGGAAGAGGGAATGAGAGAAATAGGAAGCGGAAATGAAGGAAAGAGGAAATAGAAATATGGCAAACAAGAAGAGGGAATAAAAGAAACAGGAAGAGGAAATATGGGAAAGAAGAAATAGAAATAAAGAAAAGATAAAGGAGTAAGGGAAAAAGCAAGAGGAAAAAAGGGAGAGAGGAAATAGAAATATGGGAAAGAGATAGCGGAAATAAGGGAAAATGAAAGTAGAACTAGGGGAAAGAGGAAGTATAAATATGGGAAAAAGGAAAAATTGAAAAGAGGAAGGGGAAATAAGGGAATCAGGAAGAGGGAATAGGAGTAACAGGAAGAGGAAATAAGTAAGTAGAAATAAGGGAAAGGGAAAGGAGAATAACAGAAACAGGAAGAGAAAAAGAAAGGAGCAATAAGGGAAAGAGGAAGTAGAAATAAGACAAAGACAAAGGGGGAATAAAGGAAAGAGGAAGGTGAAATATGGGAAAGAGGAAGAGGAAATAGAAATAAGGAAAAGAAGAAGGGTAAAGATTGGAAAGAAGAAGAGGGAATAAAGAAAAGAGAAAAGGGGAAATAAGGAAAATATTAAGGGGAAAAATGGGAAAGAGGAAGTAGAAATAATAGAATGAGGAAGAGGTTATAAGAAAAAGAAGAAGATGAAATATGGAAAAGAGGAAGTGGAAATAAGGAAAAGAGAAAGGAGGAATAAGGAAAACAAGAAGAGGAAATAAGGGAAAGAGAAAGGGGAAGTAAGGGCAAGCCAAAGAGGAACTAAGGGAATGAGTAAGCGGAAATAGCAAAGGGAAAAGAAGTAAAAATGAACAGGCAATAAGGAAAAGAGGAAGGGAATAAGGGAAAGGGGAAGGGGAAATAAGGAGAAATAAGGGTAAGACAAAGGGGAATAACGGAAAGAGGAAGAGGAAGAGGAAATAAGGTTAAAAGAAAGGAAAAATAAGGGAACGAGGAAGGGTAAATAAAGTCCGAAATAAACAAGGATGCAAAGGCCAAAGTGAAAATTCTCAGGTAAAAGGCTGATTTACTAAGACCCTCTACTTCAACCCCTTCGCCGCGGCACGAATTCCACCGCGGCCGGCGCTGGGGGGGTGCGGGGTGAGCGCGGCGCCGCCATGCTCATGACGGAACCACGCCGTCATGAGTCACGGGCGAGCTGTGCTCATGACGGCGTGGTTCCGCCATGACTCCACCCACTTGCATTGATCGCCCGCACAGGCGGGGAATCAGTGCCGCATGGGCGGAGCGGCCGCCAACGGCCGCAGCATGACAGAACCACTCCGTCATGAGCACACGGCGCCCGTGGCTCATGACGGAGTGGTTCCGTCATGAGCAGGGAACGGGTTAAAAAAGCCAATATGGGAAGAGAAAATCCAAACTTTATCCATTAAATCAGTTTAAACTCCTCATAATTTTCAAAAACTTCTGGAGACTTAGATACTCTAATAGTGTAGGATTTCCGATGTCTTGTACTGTAGCAGGTATAGTTGACAATAGATATCGATTGGTCACATTTATTCAAAATACACCATTCCCAATCAGGTGTAGTGTAAGCGTCATCTATTTGGTCCTGACAAATTACCTAAGAACCAGTTGGGACACAAGTCATGAAACATGTCCACATATTTTGAGCTGTCAAGGCTCATTTGTTCCTACGACAGCGTTCATTTGTTTTTATTCTTGTCAAGGGGACCAGCTTATTAAACCGTCTTCTGTACCCCATAGACAATTTTAACCACTCACTGCACCACCGTACATTCATGTTTTTCTCCACTCATTATTACTGCAACCAAATCAAAAGACCTCGGACAAAGAGCCCCACGGGAAATCACTGCGGGGGTGGTGGGGTGGGTAGCTGCACTGGGGATACCCATGGTACCCCCCATCATTGACATGCACAAGGTGGCAGGCACCGCGCGGTGCCTGTTACGTTGTGCATGGCAATGCACAGCATCGGCTTCAACATTGCGGTGGGTGCTGCAAACAGCACCGCCCGCCGCAATGTTGAAGTCAAAGATGCGCCCGCCAGTGTGGCGGGCGCATCCTAATTTACCTAGCGGGACCACCGCAATTTCGGCGGTCGGTCCCATGTTCCGTTGCGGTGGTGGGCGGACTTTAGTAATGGTGCCCTAAACGTTTACCAATGCTCACCCCCATTAGCTTGGCACAGTGCAGTCAGGCTAGATTAAGAGACAATGTGTAAAGTATTTATGCACACACCCACAGGAACACAGTAAAAAAGAAAATACTCCACATCAGTTTGGTAAAATGGCCAATATTTATCTGAGTAAAACAAGACCAAAACAATACAAATCTAACATACACAAGTCAAGATGCAAGTTTTGCAAGATTAAATCAAAAATGTAGTGCTTAGAAATCAATAGCTCTAACTGGGGCACCATCTGGTCACTCTTGACCTGGGCAAATCCAAACGTTCAGTTCAACCGCGATGGAGCATGTGAGGGAATACGGCCTTGCAGCAGTGAAATACAAATGTAAGGGTATTTCACTACCAGGACATGTAAAACAGAAAAGTACATGTCCTACCTTTTAAGTACACTGCACCCTGCCCAGGGACTGTCCAGGGCCTACTCTAGGGTAGACCTATGTGTAATAAAAAGAAAGGTTTAGGCCTGAAAAGTATGTTAACTTGTCAGGTCGAGATGGCAATTTAAGCTGCACACAGACACTGCAATGGCAGCCCTGAGATATCTTTGAAGGGTTCCTCATATGGGTGGCACAATCAATGCTGCATGCCCACTGGTACATTTGGTTTACAGGCCTTGGCCACATGTAGTGCACTGTACTAGGGACTGCTCAGTAAATCAAACATACCAATCATGGAGAAACCAAATGCCCTTACAGTTTAGACACAGAGCAAATGGACATTAGTACTGGTCACTATTGAAAGAAATGCTAAAGTCCTAAAGTCAGCAAAAACGAAATTCAGCACACAGTCAAAACAGGAGGTCAGAAAGCCAAAGGTCAGGGGAAACCACGACAAAGTATGCTACATCCAACAATGTTCTTCTACACTTGCTTTGCAATTTTACTACTGTCCTAATTCGATGTCGCGCCCTGTTGGATTATTGCTTGTTGAAGAAAACAGTGTCATCGTAAAGTATCACTTCAGAGACAGCATGACATCAAACAATTTTGAGTGACTTGTGAATGGAGCATCACATGTGAACTGCACATATGTTTTACATGGAGAGGAAGGAGTATGGACTATTTACAGACTATGAGCTTTGTTTGGCCTAATGCGATGGATTTAAAGCACGGCACTGTAATGCTTTTTTGCAAGATTACATTTATTTTGACAGATAATTCATATGTCATTTACATGCACATGCTCAGGATAGATTTACTTTGTTGTTTATTATCATGTGTTTCAGTTTGCTTTTCGTTTAATCGGATTCACAGTTTGCGAGAGACAGGGTCAGTGCATTATGGGAATGGTAGTCCATATTTCCAGGGTGCAAGCATGGGCTAAAAGAGGTCATGTGATATTTCTGATTCAGGGTGTAATGGGGGGACACGTGAGCTTTCAGGTTTTAAGAGATCCATGTAGGAGGGAAGTTCATGATTTTTTTGAATCACGGAGGAAGGCACGTATATATCGAAATACCGTCTGCAGCTCTACTAGGTAAAAGAATTAATTAGTGTTTTGTGAACGTTAGGTAAAGGGGTTGGAGGAGTTTGTGGCACAGGGCACTTTATTCAATCTGGAGTATAAGGTTCTAGTGTGGGTTGACAAGAAAGGGGGTTACCATTTGGACTTCGGGGCAGATTTACAAGAAAGTGATGCATCTGTATAGATGCGTCAC